>NC_141193.1:35330000-36580000 GCF_055505025.1 Bos grunniens
ATGTACTAAGGGTCTATACAAGTGTTAGGAGTGGAACAGTGTCTCTCCCAAATTCATATGTTGGAAATTCTAACCTTGAGTACCTCAGAATGTGACTTCTTCTAAGACAGAAGTTAAGCTTCCTTAAAGAGGTAAAGTTACACTGAGGTCATTAGGGTTGGCCCTCATCTGATATGTTTGGTGTTCTTATAAAAGGTTGGGTCATGGTCATGGACGGAGGTAAGACCATGGGAAGACACAGAGAGAAGACAGCCATCTATAAGCAAGGAGAGGGGCCTGAAGAGAAACCAACACCTTGATCTTGGACCTCTAGCTTCCAAAATTGTGCAAATGCAATTCTGTTAAGTCATCTGGGCTGTGATGCTTCATTATAGCAGCCCTAGCAAACGAATACGCTTTTGGTAAACTTTTTCTTCAACGGTTAGAGAGTAAATATTTTAAGTTTGGCAGGCAAAAGGTCACTGCTGTTTATCCTCAATCCTACTGTTGCAGAACACAGCCACAGACACACTGTGAGCCCTGGGGCAGAGTTCTGTGCTGCTGTCTTTCTGGAATATTCTGGAGGTTGCCCAAGGAAGGCTCAGCTTCTCATAAGAGATTACACTTCCTGACTGCTCTCATCACTATATTACTTTGGGGTGAGGCATTCTATTTTTCCTGGTTTAAATTTATACTATACACACACACACACACAATTGCAGAATATCTGGAAGATATTAAAAACTGTTAGCAAATAGGAACATCTACCTATGATCTCATCTCTCTGAAATAATCACTAGAAACATATTGGCATATTTCCTGTAACTTGTTTTGCTAATTTAAAAAAAATCCTAATCAAGTTCTGTTTTTTAATACAACTTTGAACTTTACTTTTAATCCTTTAATATTATAAGCATTTTCCCATACCATTAAAAGTGTCCAACTACCACCTTCCTTTCCCTTTGCCGAATCTCAGATTGCCTGAATGAAGCTTTCTCTGGGCCATGAGCAATCCATGAACCTTGGCTGGGCAGTAGGAGCCCTTGGAATGGGAACAAGAAGCCCCTGACCATGACCTGTTGGTGAAGCAGGCCTGGTCGTGCCCACGCGTGAGCCCTGACTTTCTCCATTTTTATGGGGAGAGCTGTTCCAAATGCTACTCTGCACCGCAGGTATTTTCTAGCTCCAGATTGCTGCCCTATGTCCTGCTCTTTCTGGTACAGTGCCAGGATAGGTTTGCTGAGAGTGTAGTTATGAAAATTTCCAAACCAGCTTTCCTCAAACACAACATCACCTTGAACACACTGACTGAATCAGGGGTGCTCTGCACAATTAAAAAAGATGGACAGCCCTTTAGGGGCAAAGAGCTGAAGGCATAAATGAGGTACTGTATTTCAAGTCATGCCACTATCTAAAAATGTTTTGAAGGTGGGAAAGGTAGGGTGAATGGTGGGAACTAAGCCTCAGTTTGGAGGGTCTGCAGAGGACAGTCCTCTTTCTAATCCCTGGCTGGCCCTTTTCCTCTTCCATGGTCGTCAGGGTTCACCCTCAGCCTCAACCTCATCCTTCAGTACAGCTGAGAATCAGTAAAACATTTTTAATATTACACTGCCCAGCAACAAAGCTAGAAGGGAGCCACTGAAGGGTTCTGATTTATCTCAATGTCTCCTGGACTTCGGAAGGGTCCTGACCTGGGTGTGAATCTTGGCTGTGACACTTATACTTGTGTGACTTGGGCAATTGCTGGGAGTCTCAGTTTCCTGATGTGTGAAATGGACACGGCAATTTCAAGCATGATAGGATTCTTGTGGATTCTTGTGGAATACATGAAGCAACAAATATGCTCTATCTAGTACCACGTTGAGAAACTTTATAGGGAGTCTTCTAGCGGGAGTGGGTTTGGTAAGCCCGTGGATATATATCATTTGTCCTAACTTTAAGGATTTGTGATGCTTAAAACTCCCAGACATAATTATCAAGACATAAACTACCTGTAGCCTCTAGCAGGGATGTATGCATTCTCTGTATACAGAATGAATAGCAAGTGAAATTCCTCTGTAATAATCCGATAATTTTTCCTTGAGCAATGACAGAATTTTAAAACCTTTCCCTGGGAGAGATTTTGATAAGAGCTTTAGGTTGATTACTTTTTATACCCCATGTCCTGTTTGGCTGATAAGCTCCCAATCTCTGCGTTTCACATTGTTTTTATCTTCCTGGGCTGTACTCATCTCATCACTGTCATCTTTTCAGGTGTCAGAATGAAATTGAGGGGAGACAGAGGAGGAGAGAGGCACTGGGAAGGGGTGGCGAAGCCCCCAGTTGAGGGTGACAGGCCACCGTGTCCTCAGAAGTGGCTGTTCTGGACACAGGAAGCAGATAATCTCCAGGAGACAGGTCCTGACTGATCTGGTCCATGGAGTCTGGCTCTCATGTGATGCTGAAGCTCCAGGGCCCTCTTCCTCTGTCTCAGGCTAATGCAGCCCTGGATATCTGCCACCCCCGCCTCCTTTCAATATGCCCCCTCACCCCCTTGGCATTTCTTGGGAGCCCACGTGTTTTGAGAATCATAGATTTTCCAGAGTACAAGGGACTTCAGAAAAATCCAGTTTAGAGAGACAAAGCTCAAAGGGGATGCTTCTCCAAGTCATTCAACAGGTTCCAGATGGCATCGCAGGACACGAGCCCAGCTTCCCACTGGGTGGGCTGGCCCTTGAGTGATCTGCAATTGTTCAGACATATTTGTGCTTAAGTAATCTGCTAATGAGCTCTGGGTGGTTCCTCCTAGAGTGTGGGTTTGGTTCTCAAGAAATAATCCCTTGAGCTTACAAAGCCTTGACTTTATAGGACGCCTCTTGGGTGCTGTTAGGGAGAGAGACCCAAACAGTTTGGGAATCATTATGCCAGGACCTCATTTGGAAAGCCTAGAGAATGAGTGCGTGCATACTGAGTCGCTTCAGTTGTGTCCAACTCTTTGTGAACCCAAGGACTGTAGCCCGCCAGGCTCCTCTATCCATAGGATTCTCTAGCAAGAATACTGGAGTGGGTTGCCATTTCTCCTCCAAGGGATCTTCCCGACCCAGGGATCGCACCCATGTCTCTTATGTCCCCAGCACTGGTTGGCAAGTTCTTTACCACTGAGCCACCATGGAATGGATCTTATTAAATGGAATGAAGCCCAAACTGTATTTTCTGACTGAGGGCTGTGCTGGATACTGGTTTGCTCCACACCCATTTCAATTTCCTTCTATCACACGTGCCTACAACGTAGGACCTGAAAAGCAGGAAACCTGGAAACAGTGTTTCCCAGAGTGCTATATGGCTGCGCTCTACATGTGACTTAGTTTTCCCCATTAAGATATACCCATGCATGCAGAATGTGCAACTAGGTTTCTAATTTTTTGCTGGCAAGGACAATCATGGAGGCTTTGGTTTTCTGTGTGGCTTTAGTGGAGGTCCCTAGTGGGACAGCACTTCTATCAGCAAAGAGGCACTGCTCTGAAGCCAGCACATGCAGTGGTGGCTTCCCACTCTGTTAGGCAACTTCCTGTTTCTAGTGCTTTCTGATGACACCGGGGCAGCAGCTCTCCTGGAAGCTCAATTGTGCTCTGTGCCTTTGAGCGTTATTCCTGGAAGGTCAGCCTAGGATCAGTTTCTTCAACACTCTCAGTGGTCCTATATGCCAGGGGTCACAAGCATTCTGCAAGGGACCAGGGGGTGAATATTTTAGGCTCTGTGAGCCATATGGTTTCTGCTGTAACTATTCAACTCTGCCTTGTAGGATAAAGGTAACACACCCATGGGTATGGATGTTAAAGAACAAAAAACAAAACCAAAACTTTATTCGTGAAAACAGGCAGTGGGTCAGATTCGACCCAGGAATTGTAGTGGGTTGGTCAAAGTGTTCATTCAGGATTTCCTGTAACATCTTATGGAAAAAATCCAGATGAACTTTTTGGCCAACCCAATAGTTTTCTGACCCTTGCATGATATGTGCCCTTTTACTGAAACCTGGCAACAGCCTGTTCTTCTTGTGCTGTGCGATTCAGTTTGCAAAGTGCTTTCACATACACTATGACACTGGATTCTCCACACCCTAGAAAGGATGTGTGGGTAGAGCTGGGAAGCCTTAGTAGTTCTCAGGTTGTCCTTTTGTCAAGGTAATGTGGCCTGGAAGGAGGGGAGGCCTCCTGACCTCAGTCCAGTGCTCATTCCAGGGCTCCATTACAGTCTCAGGAACCCTGAACTGATGCTGGAGTACCCTTCAAAGAACAGTCTGACAACATTTGGGGTTCCACTTGTGGAAGTTTGGAGAGCATTAAGGGACTTGGTGCAGAAAGGTCTGGTAAGAACTGTCTACAGCTTTGCTACTCGATCTGTGGGCCATGGACCAGCAACACCGGGGAGCTTGTTATAAACACAGACTCTCAGGCTCTACCCTGGATGTACTGAATCAGAACCTGCCTTTTAACAAGATCTCTAGGTGATTCACAAGCACAATAAAGTTTCCAGATAATGGTAGAAAGGGACACATTCAAAAGTTTAATGCTTGCAATCAAACCGTCAAGGTTTAAGAGATATAGCAGATAGAGTAGAGGCAAAAGTCATGGGAAATTTGAGTAACAACACAGGAGGATGCCAAAATGCTCTTGTTATGCTATTTGTCTAGGAGATCCAGGGATACCTGAATCTTCCTTGAACAGCCACTTCTCTTCATTGTAAATTTACAGTGAGAGGTACACCCAAAGGAGAAAAAACAAAGCAAAATAAACTTGAAGGTAGAACTGGAGTAAATATGTTTCACATAAAATAGGATTTAATTTTTCATTTTCTTATTTAATATTACCCACAACCCTATAAAGTAGGTGTTTTATTTTATTTTCCATTTTACCACCACCACCACTTCTACATAGCTTGTATCGCTGTTCTAAGTCCTCTATATGCAGAACTGACTTAATCCTTGAAATAACTTTTTGAAGTAGCTCCATATTCCAGATGGGAAGACTGAAGCACACAGAGTTTTAAGCCACTTGCCCAAGGTCACAAAACTCGTATATAGTAGAGCTGGGATTCAAGGTCAGGCAATCAGGTTTTTGACTGCATGCTTATAATCACTGCACTGTCTTCTTTTACTGAGCAGAAAAGTCAACTAGCCCAAGATCACAGCTAACAAACGGCAGAGGAAGGTTTAAACCAGAGTCTCCATCCAGACCTGTGCTCTTAACCACACACAGTGTTCCATAGCAGGTGAGAACCTGCTGGTTTTCATGCTAGACTTCCTGACTCTCTGGTGATGTCTATCCATCCATCCACCTATCTATCCCGCAATTGATCAATTAGTCAGTTGATTGATATTCCATTGTTCAGCTCTGCTCAAGCAGCAGAGACTCTGTCTGTGCTTAGTTAGACGTATATTTAGTATCTACTGGGTGCTAGTTTTGTCCCTGGTTCTCAGATGGTAAGGAATATCATCCGAGACATGGGTTCAATCCCTGGGTCAGGAAGATCCCCTGGAGAAGGGATGGCTACCCACTCCAGTATTCTTGCCTGGAGAATTCCATGGACAGAGGAGACTGTCAGGCTACAGTCAATAGGGTCACAGAGTCAGACATGACCGAGTGACTAACACTTTCGCTTTTCTGTGTCTTGCTCATCTCTCTGACCCCGTTCTCCAGTGCCTAGTTCAGGGCTTGCCTCATTGTAGTTTCTCTATAGATGTTTGTGGTTTAAATCAAGCTGAATATTTCCTGGGGGCTTTTATTCCAAGGCATCGGTTCACAAACATTACCCAGCACCAGCACCACTTCTGGGTCCTACTCCCAGAGTTTCTAATTTGGTAAGGCTCAATAATTTGCATTTTCATCAAGTTCCCAAAAGACGCTGATGCTGCTGGTCCAGGGACCACACTTTGAGAACTACTGACCTAGAAAGCCTTCAGAAAGAAAACAAGATTGAGCTGGGCTTTGAAGGATTTCAGGAAATACAGATAAATGAGGAAGGTTATCATTATACTGGCTAAAGTTCACATTTCAAGAGAGGACTCACCATACTCTTTTAAAAGTATGTGTTTCTATAAATCAAGTATGGGAAAATACATGATAACATATGCTTTGAGATAATCTGTCTTTAATTTCATCATATTCATTAATGTAGAGGAGTGCAGACAGGGTCTTCAGTGATCACCAGCTGATTGGGAATGCATGGTCAGTCTTTCCACTTCCTAACACTGCATCACTGTTAGAAATTCATCACTACAGGGTAGAGTGATATTTTACTTGGTTACTGATTTGAATGTAACACATTTTATTAAGTCATACCCAAATAAGTCATATTTGGGTTAGAAATCAAAAAAGGAAATCTTAGAAATAGACAAAATGAATGAGTCAAAAACAACCTATACAATATTATTTCCTTTTACTGTCTCCTAGTGATGCAGAGTCGGAGGAGGCGATGGCACCCCACTCCAGTGTTCTTGCCTGGAAAATCCCATGGATGGAGGAGCCTGGAAGGCTGCAGTCCATGGGGTCACTGAGGGTCGGACATGACTGAGCGACTTCACTTTCACTTTTCACTTTCACGCATTGGAGAAGGAAATGGCAACCCATTCGTGTTCTTGCCTGGAGAATCCCAGGGACGAGGGAGCCTGGGGGGCTGCTGTCTATGGGGTCGCACAGTCGGACATGACTGAAGCAACTTAGCAGCAGCAGCAGCAGCAGTGATGCAGAGTGGAGAAAGCTGGCTGTTGAAGCCAATAGCAGGGCATGTGTAGACCAAACCTGCATACTATCTGGGAAGAGGATCAGGATTTCTAATCCTTAGGGTCTTCTCTGGTTAACAGTTTTTTTCCAGTGATAGAGATATTAAGTGAGGTAGAAAATGTAAACTATCTTCTCCCTAATTCTTTCAGGAATCAACTTATGGAAAGTCACAGATAAATGGGAACCAGGTAGAGGATGGTGCCCAGGTGGGTGAGGGGCCTGGAAAAGAGGGTGTGGGTGTACATGACCATGGCCCCTTCATAGGGTCAACCCTCACGTCTTCTCTTGAAACTTTAAACAGTCTTTGTGTGTTGCTGTTTAACAAATAAGACGGTAACCTACAAATTTGCTTACCTATCTGTCTCTCCTGTCTCACTGTGAGTTATTTTGAGGGACTCAGTCTTAGTCCCTAAATCCCTTAGATTAACTATAATCCCTTGACTAGTATGGAATGTCAATAAATAATTTTTTTACTTTAAACATTGTTTTGTTGGGAAGAGGGGGCACGCCTAATTTGTGTGCCTCCGTATGATGGAATTGGATCAGTGTGGCTGTGGAGAGGGAAAATTACTATGGTCTATTTTTTCAGTTTTTGCATTTATTTTAATATATGGGTAATAATGCTACTTGCGGAAGAGTAAATGAATTAATTTTATAAAATGATTAGTACGCGGCCTGGGGCAGAGTAAGTACTAAAAGTTTTGTTGCTATTAATATTATCAAGTAGCCCATTAACATTCTAAGTTTCCATGGATGCTATAGCCTTAGTCTGAATCTCCTCTTTCCCATCTCTTCTCATTCCCTTTCCTCTTTAAATCACTCATCTTATCTTTTCATTGACATCCATCTATCCATACAAACAAACACCAGGTGGTCATTCACTCATCCTCTTATCTACTCTTCATCCATTCACATCTATTATGGGGTGGGCGTAGTGTGATTGATCAGTCGGGTCCGACTCTTTGTGACCCCATGGTCTATACAATCCATGGAATTCTCCAGGCCAGAATACTGGAGTGGGTAGCCTTTCCCTTCTCTAGGGGATCTTCCCAACCCAGAGATCAAGCCCAGGTCTCCCACATTGCAGGTGGATTCTTTCTTTACCAGCTGAGCCACAGGGGAAGCCCAGGAAACCTGAAGTGAGTAGCTGATCCCTTCTCTGGCCAACTTCCTGACCAAGGAATCAAACCCAAGTCTTCTATATTGTAGGCAGATTCTTTACCAACTGAGCTATCAGAGAAGCCCTTCATATCTATCAGTTCAGTTCAGTTCAATCACTCAGTCATGTCTGACTCTTTGTGACCCCATGGACTGCAGTACACCAGGCTTCCCTGTCCATCACCAACTGCCAGAGCATGCTCAAATTCATTTCCATCGAGTCAGTGATGCAATCCAACCATCTCATCCTCTGTCATCCCCTTCTCCTCTTGCCTTCAATCTTTCACAGCATCAGGGTCTTTTCAAATGAGTCCATTCTTTGCATAAGGTGGCCAAAGTATTGGAGTTTCAGCTTCAGCATCAGTCCTTCCAATGAATATTCAGGACTGATTTCCTTTAGGAATGGTTTTAGGACTGGTTGGATGTCCTTGCAGTCCAAGGGAGTCTCAAGAGTCTTCTCCAACACCTCAGCTCAAAAGTATCAATTCTTATACTACATACTTATTTAACCCATCCATTCATCTTGAATTGGGGGGCAGTGGTGTAGTGGAAAGTGCCTTGATGTAGTTACACCCATACCCTATGTGTTGACTCCTTGGATGGCCCTGGCTGTAACAGAGAGTAGGGGGCACTGACATTGTTGTTTTGTGTGACTGAGAAGTGGACCATGGTCCCTGTCCAAATGACTTTTCATGTGTAATTCTGAGATCCATTGAGGTTTATAGTCCCTCAGGGCACTGAAACCATTCAAAGCAGTGGGATCTGAGCTTCAAGGTGTACATTTACAATTAGATGATATTATTCATCACAGGAATATTTTATTTAAAGAAACCTATAAAGCAGATGGAGATTGTGAGGATGTGCCTATTTTAGATGGCAATGTTTGTTCAGCAACCGGCACAATGAGAGAGGTGCAGAAGGGCAGATGAGATGAAGAACGCCAATTATTTTCATTTTCATGAAGAGGGGAACTGAGATCAGAGTTCTGACCTTCACAAATCAGAAAATTATCTGGATTCTATGTATTTCAAGATGACCGTGGGATACTTGGCAGAGTTGGAAAACAGTCAGCTGTAACTCTTATATTTGACTCTCCTGTGCAGCTTAATTAATGGAAGTGAAATATCTAGAGGAAGAGGAATGATTCTGATAATACAGCAGAAAGAGCGTGGGTTTAGTGTTGTTCAGATCAAGGTTTGGGTTCCTGCTCTTCTGTCTATTAATACTAGCCGTGTGTGCTTGGCAAATCATTCAATGTTTCTGAGCTTTAACTTCCTTACTGCTAAATGGTATTAGTGACACTATTACATTATTCAATAAAGATTAAAATGAAATGATGTTAATAAAGCAGCTGGCCGAATGCTAGATCCAGTTCAATACATATTTGTTCCCTGTTGGTTCAAATACTATATGCTGGTAAAGAGCACCCATTGTCTGCTCCTTTCTTTCCAAATGCACGAATAGTTTAGCATGTGCTTTGAAGAGTGACCAGGATGATGAAGGACTTGGATCCATGTTCAGTGTCCAGCTGAAAGGAGATGAGATGTCTAATTTGAAGAGCTTGGGGGAGACAGTACTGTGGTCTTCAAATATGAAGGTATTTGAAGATCACCCCAGGCAGAGGAACATCAGATGGGGAATCTCACCAGGTTGGGGTGAAATGGCATGATGTCTGGGGAGCCATGCATTGATAGCCAGTTGTGGAACGTGGATTAGGTAGTTAATGGCAAGGATTATGGAAGATTTAGAGGTTTTCCTGAGATAATGGAAGGCTTTCAGTGGGAACAATGTGATCAGATGTGCTTATCTAAATAAAAACAGCATTAACAAACAGGACAGCAGCCATGCCCCAGCTGCAACACTGACTGTGTGATCTTGGGCAAGTTATTCAAGTCTCCAAGACACACTAGGACAGTGGAGCTAATAGTCTTGTCTTGCTCTCTTCTTTCTTCCCTACTGTGAGGGGCACCATGAGGAGATACCCCATGTCCAAGGGCAGAGAAGCCCCAGCAAGACGGTAGACACTGGGCGGGAGCCTTCAGGTGCTAGAACCACTTTGAGCAGATACCTCACATCCAAGGGCAAAGGAGAAGTCCCAGCAAGACAGTACATGGGGTGAAATTGCATTTAGAATCAAACCCCATACCTGCCAGAGATGGTCAGAGGGCTCAAACAAACTTTGTGTGCACCAGGACCCAGAGACCCCACAGAGACTGAGACAGAACTGTGTCTGAGTGTCTCCTGCTGAGGTACAGGTCAGCAGTGGACTGCCCCAGGGGCAGGAGCTCTGGGTGCAGGAGACCTGGGTGTGGCATAAACCCTCTTGGAGGAGATTGCCATTATCTCCACCATAGAGCCTCCAGAACTTACACAGAACTGAGGACAGACTCTTAGATGGCACAAACAGACTTGACCCAGACTTGCCTGTGAGTGTCCAGGAGTCTCCAGCGGAGGCATGGGTTAGCAGTGGCCTGCTGCAGGGCTGCGGGCACTGAGTGTAGCAGTGCATGCATGGGAACTTCTGAAGGAGGTCACCATTATCTTCATCACCTCCACCAAAGATTGGCCTCAGGTCAAATAACAGGGAGAGAACACAGCTTTGCCCATCAACAGAAAACTGGATTAAAGATTTACTGAGAATGGCCTCTTTGGTTTTTCCAGTAGTCATGTACAGATGTGAGAGTTGGACCATAAAGAAAGCCGAGCACCAAAGAATTGATGCTTCTGAACTGTGGTGTTGGAGAAGACTCTTGAGAGACCCTTGGACTGCAAGGAGATCTAACCAGTCCATCCAAAAGATCAGTCCTGAATAGTCATTGGAAGGACTGATGCTGAAGCTGAAACTCCAATACTTTGGCCACCTGATGCAAAGAACTGACTCATTTGAAAAGACCCTGATGCTGGGAAAGACTGAAGGTGGGAGAAGAAGACAGAGGATGAGATGGTTGGATGGCATCACCGACTCGATGGACGTGAGTTTGAATAAGCTCTGGGAGTATGTGATGGACAAGGAAGCCTGGTGTACTGCAGTCCTTGGAGTCATAAACAGTTGGACACAACTGAGCTACTGAACTGAACTGAACAGAGCAAGGCCCCACCCATCAGAACAAGACCCAGTTTCCCCCTCAGTCAGTCTCTCCCATCAGGAAGCGTCCATAATCCTCCTATCCTTCTCCATCAGAGGGCATACAGACTGAAAGCCACAATCACAGAAAACTAACCAATCTGATCACATGGACCACAACCTTGTCTAACTCAATGAAACAATGAGCCATGCCCTGTGGGGCCACCCAAGACAGGCGGGTCATGGTGGAGAGGTCTGACAGAATGTGGTCCACTGGAGAAGGGAATGGCAAACCACTTCAGTATTCTTGCCTTGAGAACCCCATGAACAGTATGAAAAGGCAAAAAGATAGGACACTGAAAGATGCACTCCCCAGGTCAGTAGGTGCCCAATATGATACTGGAGATCAGTGGAGAAATAACTCCAGAAAGAATGAAGAGACAGAGCCAAAGCAAAAACAATACCCAGTTGTGGATGGGACTGGTGATGGAAGTAAAGTCCGATGCTGTAAAGAGCAATATTGCATACGAACCTAGAATGTTAGGTCCATGAGTCAAGACAAACTGGAAGTGGTCAAAAGGGAGATGACAAGAGTGAACATAGACATAGGAATCAGCGAACTAAAATGAACTGGAATGGGTGAATTTAACTCTGATGACCATTATATCTACTACTGTGGGCAAGAATCCCTCAGAAGAAAGGAGTAGCCATCATAGTCAATAAAAGAGTCTGAAATGCAATACTTGGATGCAATCTCAAAAATGACAGAATGATCTTTGTTCATTTGAAGAAAGTAGGGAAGAAAGTAGAGAAATTGAAGAAAGTAGGGAAAATCTCTAGACCATTCAGGTATGATCTAAATCAAATCCCTTACGATTATACAGTGGAAGTGACAGATTCAAGGGATTAAATCTGATAGACAGAGTGCCTGAAGAACTACAGATGAAGGTTCGTGATACTGTACAAGAGGCAGTGATCAAGACCATCCCCAAGAAAAAGAAATGTAAAAAGGCAAAATGGTTGCTTGAGGAGGCCTTATAAATAGCTGAGAAAAGAAGAGAAGCAAAAGGCAAAGAGAAAAAGAAAGATATACCCATTTGAATGCAGAGTTCCAAAGAATAGCAAGGAGAGATAAAAAAGCCTTCCTCAGTGATCAGTGCAAAGAAATGGAGGAAAACAATAGAATGGGAAAGATTAGAGATCTCTTCAAGAAGATTAGAGATCTCTTCAAGAGAATTAGAGATAGCAAGGGAAACTTTTCATGCCAAGATGGGCACAATAAAGGACAGAAATGGTATGGACCTAACAGAAACAGAAGATATTAAGAAGAGGTGGCAAGAATACACAGAAGAACTATACAAAAAAGATCTTCATGACTCAGATAATCACTATGGTGTGATCACTCACCTAGAGCCAGATATCCTGGAATGCAAAGTCAAGTGGGCATTAGGAAGCATCACTATGAACAAAGCTAGTGGAGGTATGGAATTCCAGTTGAGCTATTTCAAATCCTAAAAGATGATGCTATGAAACTGCTGCACTCAATATGCCAGCAAATCTGGAAAACTCAGCAGTGGCCACAGGACTGGAAGAGGTCAGTTTTCATTCCAATCCCTAAGAGAGGCAATGCCAAAGAATGCTCAGACTACCTCACAATTGCACTTATCTCACATGCTAGCAAAGTAATGCTCAACATTCTCCAAGCCAGGCTTCAACAGTATGTGAACCATGAACTTCCAGATGTTCAAGCCGGATTTAGAAAAGGCAGAGGAACCAGAGATCAAATTACCAACATCTATTGGATCATCGAAAAAGCAAGAGAGGTCCAGAGAAACATATACTTCTGCTTTATTGACTATGCCAAAGCCTTTGACTCTGTGGATCACAATAAACTGTGGACAATTCTTAAAGAGATGGAAATACCAGACCATCTGACCTGCCTCTTGATAAACCTGTATGAAGGTCAGGAAGCAACAGTTAGAACTGTACATGGAACAACAGACTGGTTCCAAATTGGGAAAGGAGAATGTCAAGGCTGTATATTATCATCCTTCTTATTTAACCTATATGAAGAGTACATCATGAGAAATGTTGGGCTGGATGAAGCACAAGCTGGAATCAAGATTGCCAGGAGAAATATCAATAACCTCAGGTATGCAGATGGCACCACCCTTATGACAGAAAGCGAAGAACTAAGGAGCCTCTTGATGAAAGTGAAAGAGGAAAGTGAAAAAGCTGGCTTAAAATTCAACATTCAGAAAACGAAGATCATGGCATCTGGTCCCATCACTTCATGGGAAATAGATGGGGAAACAGTGGAAACAGTGACAGACTTCATTTCGGGGGCTCCAAAATCACTGCAGATCGTGACTGAAGCCATGAAATTAAGAGACTCTTGCTCCTTGGAAGAAAAGTTATGACCAACCTAGACAGCATATTAAAAAGCAGAGAATTACTTTGCCAAGAAAGTTTCATCTAGTCAAAGCTATGATTTTTCCAGTAGTCATTATGGATGTGAGAGTTGGACTATAAAGGAAGCTGAGTGCCCAAGAATTGATGCTTTTGAACCATGGTGTTTGAGAAAACTCTTGAGAGTCCCTTGGACTGCAAGAAGATCCAACCAGTCCATCCTAAAGGATGTCAGTCCTGAATATTCATTGGAAGGACTGATGATGCTGCTGAAAATCCAATACTTTGGCTACCTGATGCAAAGAACTGACTCATTGGAAAAGTCGCTGATGCTTCGAGAGATTGAAAGTGGGAGGAGAGGGGAACGACAGAGGATGAGATGGTTGGATTGCATCACCCACTCAATGGACATGAATTTGAGTAGGCTCAGGGAGTTGGTGAGGGACAGGGCTGTGGTCCATGGGGTCGCAAAGAGTCTGACTAAGCAACTGAACTGAACTGAACTACTCTCTTCTGGGTTTTCCTGAAGGCTGAGCACATCATGGATGTGGAAACATATAAGAAAAATGCAAAGTATGCTGCCCAGTTACAAAGGTATTTTATTCCAATTGTTCCCCATTCCTCATGAAGATCGAGGGTGTGATAATGGGTTGTGTTCCTTGGAGATCTTGGTTTCTTTGCACTTTTTTGTTTGTTTGTTTGTTTGCCTTGACTGTGTTCCAATAAGCCAAAGCAGTGCCCTGTATCTCCATCTCATTCTGTCCACCACAAATGTTCTGGCCCCTTCCATGGTCTCTTCCATGGTCTCTGTCTCCCTGTCTCTTTCTTTGATCTGCATCTGGGGATGCACGGGCTGTCAGTGCTAAGTTGTGGGTAAGTTGTGAGGCGCTGTCACCCATGAGGCTGCTGGTTTCCATGACACCATTCATCTCATGGTGCCACAGTGAGGCCTGAGAAAGATCACAAACAGGCTAAAGTTCTAGTTCTTGCATCTTCAAGTTAAGAATCAAATTTCTGACATCCAAGACTATTGGGAAGAACCAATGAGATACATAAAGTGCCTGGCACAGAGTATAGCCAATAAAAGACAAAACAAACTACAGAAAGAAGTAGTCATTTAGTTAGCCATGCATGTGAATGTATTTGTATACATTTTAGCCATGTATCTACGTTTGATCCCTGGGTCGGGAAGGCCCCCTGCAGAAGGAAACGGCTACCCACCCCAGTATTCTTGCCTGAAAAATTCCATGGAGAAATGAACCTGGTGGGGTCTCAAAGAGTCAGACATGAGTGAGAGACTAAACAACAACAACAATATGTATAATATAGCCAGGGCCTTCTGTTTTTTTGGTAAGAAATGAAATCAAGAAATAAAGAAGCACTGGGTGAACCTCCTTTCCTCCTGGTGAGGCGATCTGAATGTTTCCTCGACACTGAGACAGGATTCCATGTTGCATTAGGATTTTCTCCAGTCCAGACCATTGTCTTGTTTTGGCCAATCTATACCAGAATTTTGGGTACATAACCTCTACAAAGGCATAAATGTTGGCCTAGCAGAGTGAACAACATCAACACAGCTTCTAACCCCATGTCCTGGGCTCAAGGTCAGGATGTTGGCTCCTAAAGCTTCCTCATAGTTGGGCTATTTTGTTAAGCTCTTGATTGCTTTATTTTCTTGCAAGTATGTTATTATTGTATCATCTTCATTTGTTCCCACTGTGGACTCGCATGGACTTCAAGACCAGGGTCTCCCCTCCCCCCTCTTCCAGGTGCCTGTACTGATACTTGGAGATGGACTTTGAGATTTCACTTTTCCATAGAAATGGCTCCTTATCTCCCAGGAGTCATCCTGCCAGGGGCAAAAGCCTGGCTCTAGTACCTGTGAACAGGCTCTTTGAGCTGGGATTGAGAGTGGCTGTAGGGTGGGGCTAGAGGACACTGCTAGGAAGGGTACTGACTGCTTGCTTCCCAGTGACTTTCAGGACGTCCCCAACTTCAGAAATGGATTTGCGGACATCTACATCATTAGCCTGTAAACATTCTTACCGTTTTTAGAAGCATTTTACTCCTGAGCAATTCTGATTATGATAGATTTTATTTCTGAGTCCAGTATTTGCTTCAATATTGATTACAGTGTTATAATGGTCACAGTATTATATAGAATGATTTTGGTAATTAAAGTTAGATCAGCACTGGAATCTGGAATCTACCTCTTATTAACTTATGATTCTAGGAAATTCTCTTCTCCATGTCTCAATTTTTCACATTTTAAAACTAGGAAATGATCACACAAACTTTTCTGAGTTATAGTTTGCCTGAAAACCAACCCCATATTAGTGTCATATTTCCAAAAGGCATTAAAAATAGTTGATAAAGTGAACAAGACAAATATCATATGATATCACTAACAAGTGGAATCTAAAAAATATATACAAATGAACTTATTTACAAAACAGGAATAGACTCACAGACATAGAAAATAAACTTATGGTTACCAAAGGGGAAACGGGGAGGGAAGGGATAAATTAGGAACTTGAGATTAACATAGATACACTACTATGTATAACAGACAACAAGAACCTACCATAGCACAGGGGACTATATCAATGTTTTGCAATAACCTATATGGGAAAAGAATCTGAAAAAGAATATATATATATATATATATATATATAACTGAATCACTTTGCTGTATACTTGAAACTAATACTTTATAAATAAGTTATGCTCTAATTAAAAAAAATTGATAAGCAATTTAACTTTTTACCATGGACTGTCTCAAATACATTAAGTATAGAGTATGTTCATAGGACACACGAACATTTATTAAAACATTGCTTTCTCTACCAGTGTGTGGAGAAAGTGACTCCGCAGACTTTCACCCACTGCAGTTTCCACTTTCTTGTTCTGGATACCCATCCTGCCCAGGCCTTCTCTTAAAAACCAACCTGTGTAAGCTTTCTGGTCTCCATTTCCTCCTGTTCCTGCTTTCCCTGGCTTTTCCCAGCAGAAGAAGGCCCTGGGGCTGATCCTGCGGAAGAGAGGAGGGGGAAAGGCCACAACACTTCCAGCCTGGCTCACTGGCTGGAGAGAGGACACTGTGCTCCCAGAATGGAAAGCTGGGAACAATGGGGTGAGGGAACCATATTCTAAGGAAAGATTGATCAGTGCTCACGCAGACCAGCCTGCCCTCTTCCCCTCCTCTTGAGAGCTGTTTAAGCAGAAGGCTAGGAGACAGGGAAATCTTTCCAATGCGAGTTGTTAGTGGAGTGAAAGACGCCTCCATGAGCACCCTGGCTGTGAGAGGCTGTGGGATGGGCCATGCTGGAGAAGAGCTGGGAGCAGGGAGGTCTGGAAGAAGTTGGCTAAGATGTGAACGTCCTCCTTCATCACAGAACCAAATGCTAGAAGGATCTGCTGCCCTCACCAGGCTCCCTAAAGAACCCTCCTGTGTGCCCACAAGAGAGCCAGGGCTGGGATCCCCACCATTCAGCAGACATGCTTGGCCTGAGATGCTCAAGGTGGAGAAGATAACACAGAAACCAGCTATGTAGGAGAAACTTGCTTCATCCCACTTGTTCCCTGCCTTAACCTACAGGAGTATGAACCTGCCACCTATCAAGTTACTTAGGCGGGAGCCCGGCTGGCCCATGAAGAGAGAAGATGGGGTGAGCATTTAAATATGATATGAGATTGAAGTTTCAAATTAGCTGAGGGCATTTTTAGACCCAAAGCCACCAGAAAAATAGGGAATCTGCTGAAGTTGTCATTAAGGGCTGGGAAATGGACATGTGACAACATGGTTGAAGGAAAGGATTAGAGAGAGAGAAAAAAAAACAAAAACTGTTTGTGTTTGTGCCCTGCTGAGCTCAGACTGTTCAATAAGCCAGTTGTGTTTGATGAAATTTCCTTTATCCCTGATACAACAATATAGATGAAAATGTTCTGTAAGCTGTAATGTACTATACAAATATTAGTTATGATTAATAATCATTACAAATAGGAGTAGAAAAATAACATGAGGCTTTTCTCGAATTCTCTCCATGTTATTGCAGAAATCCAAAGCATAAAAACACTGTTTCTGCTCTGGCTGGTCTGGAGAAGTCAGCAGTGTTTCAAAGTACCTAGCACCTGGCTACAGGGGAGCAGGGTGAGGGAGGGGCTTTCTGGACGTGGCCCAGGGTTCTGGGAGGGCAGGGGTATCACACTTGGCATCCTAATGACATTGCTATTCTGCAGACACCCGGGACCCTTTGACGATTTCTTTTTCTCTTATTCCTCATCTGGGCAAGGTAGCCACACTTTGTAATTGTACTTCTGAAATGCTCTCACTATGAAGTCTCTCCCTCTGTCTCTGTGTAATGCTTCCCTGGTGGTTTAATTGGTAAAGAATCCCTGCAGGGCAGGAGACTCAAGTTTGATCTCTGGATCAGGAAGATCCCTGGGAAAAGGAAAGGGCAACCCACTCCAGTTTTTTGCCTGGAAAATTCCACAGAGAGAGGAGCCTGACAAGCTACAGTCCACAGGGTCACAAAAGAGTCAGACCGAACTGCGAGACTAAACCACCACACAACACCTCTAAGTCCATAATGAAAACAGCTTAGTGAGTGTCAGATACTGTTTATGCCTCATCCCACTTGCCCATTACAGCAGCAGCCCTATGAAGTAGATACTACATTATCCCCTCTAAAATGAGAAAGTTGAAACTTGGAGAGGGGCAGTCACTTATCCAAGCTCACCCAGCTAGTGGGTGGCAGTGGGCAACCTTGAGTTGGTAGCTTCACCCTAGCGCAGCATTTCCGCACTTTCTCCATATCCATTCATCCTCCCCTCTGTTGCCATGGTGCTCTCCCCCAGTACTATGCTGGCTCTGTCCTGGTGAAACCCTTTCCAGGGCTCCTCAATTCCCAGAGACAAATTCCACATCCTCGGGTAGGTGGTCAAGGCTGTCTAGGAACCGCCGCCTATCTCCTTCAGTATCTATACTCCGTGAAGCCCTTGACCATATGATGGTTTCTGCATATCTCTGTTTCCCCCCCCGCCCCCAACTTGTCCTTCCTCTTGTACTTCTCCTGGATCATCTGTGTCCTTCTCCAAGTAGTGGAGAAATGCTCTCTGAGCAATGCCTGACCCACACAGGCCTCTCTGGTTCTCCAGCAATAGGCAGTTATGTGGGCTGGTGAAGACGAAGCTTCAGGAGCAGAAGGATCTGGGTTCTTAGGTCAGGTTCAGCCTGTTTCTAGCTGTATTTATTATACCAGGACAATTACAGTGAAGGACAGGGAAACCTGGCGTGCTGCCATCCAGGAGGTCACAGAGCTGGATACGACTTAGCCACTGAACAGCAGCAACAGCCATGAGTCTTAGTTTCCTCATCCATACAGAACAGTGATCATGATAGAGGGTACATGAGGATTTACTCAGCTGATGCAGGCAAAATGCTGAGCATGGTCCCCAGATCATTTTAAGCCCTTCATTCATTCCTTCAATTTGTGGAATATACTGTATGCCAAGGGTATGCTAAGTTCTAGGGAATCTATGATAAACAAACCGAGTCTAGTCCCTGCCCTCCTGCAGGCTACAGTTTAATTGGTGAGACAGACATTGACAGACCAATCATACTTATTTGGGATGCTTTCTGAGGATGTCCCCTGAAATGTGGCTAAGTAGTATGGGGGTTACACTAACTTACATATTATGTGATCCTGGGTAGTGTGTTTATTGCTAGTCCCATCTTACAGCTGAGGAAACTAAGGCCTGGAACCATTAAGAGATTATCTCAGGACCATTCAGACAATAAGGAGTGGATACGAGTCTGGAACCAGATTTGTCTGACTTCAAACACTAAGCTCTGTCTCTTATACCTACTCGCTTTGTGTTATTCTTGGGAACCTCGGCTTCTCTTAAAGAGTTTTCTTTTTTCCCTTTTGCATGATGAGATGACTAAATGAAAGAATGAATGTGTGACAAAACAATAATTGGTTGAAAGTATAACAGAAGACCTCACAGGCAGTGGAGTGTTTTACTTTAACTTAAGTGGAGGTACCTGGTCAGCAGCCGTCCTTCTAATCCCTTGAGGGTGGGAAGTGGATTTAGACCTGCCAGGATCTAAATGTTTAGTAGTGTTAATAAATGTCTTCTGAATAAATGGGAAAATATATCAGTTTTTGTGAGTTGGCAGCTAAGGAGTTAAAAATAAAGACAAGACTATGTCCTATCTCCCCTACCATCTAGCCTCAATCTAACCAAACCAATACTACCATTATCAATTTCAGACTTGGAAAGGGGGCCCCATGAAATATTTCTTTATAAGTAAGAATTCTATGCTTTAACAAAAAATATTTGGGGGAAAAAAAAGAAAAAGAAAAAGAATCTGCTCTAAGGAATCAGCTGTCACAAGATGGCTCAGGAAGATCCTCAGACCTGGGCAGGGAGAGGGCAGCTGAGTGTTGTTATTTGCTTTGAAGGCTACTATTCCTCCCCCAGCTCAGTACCTTCTTACTTGGTAAAAAGAAAAAATATTCAGCTTACACTGCAGGAGTGTTTCAGAGTTTACAGAATGCTTTCGCTTGCATGATCTCAACTGATCCCAACAATGACTCCCAAAGAACTGGGGTCTTCTCTCCAATGTAAAGATGAGAAAATTCAGACAGGAAACATGAGTAGCTACAGAGCTGTAGCGCCTGGGCTCTGAGAGTTGTATCACGCTTCTGTGGGGCTTCCAGTCTTTGTGATCACTTTACATGAAGCAGATTCCGCTTTGTTATAATGTTCTTGAGGTGAAACACAAGCCGGCCATCTTGCCTGGTCTAGACTGGATGTGGTTTTCTTTCAGAAGTGTGAGTGTGAATTGGGGATGGGAGCCCTGGAGGAGAAGAGGATGGATCACTAGTCTGTGGGGCTCCAGGGTTGGGGGGGGGGATGGAATTTCACTGCAGAAAAATAACCCATAAGTGTGAAAATCCTTGCATTTCTGCTAGACAAAGCAGCTTTTAGAGAGGAAGAGAGGTCTAACCCATTAGGTAACATATCTTTCTAGGGCACTGTTCTGTCTGGACAACTTGGCTCTTCCATTTCCATGAGAACTGAATCAACCAACTCTCTCTGAACAAAATATAGGCAGAATGTTCTAGCAGAAAGAACACTGGATGGGAGTTTAGTGAGCCTGGTTCTCATGTTGCCTCTACCACTGAACACATGGTAACATTCCTTCCCACAGCCCTTCATTTGTAAACCATTCCAAACCATTCTGAGACTTCTCTACTCCACCTGCCTCCTGCCTTCCTTCTAAGTTCTGGTTCTCTTGATTATAATTTCCAGACTCTAATCCATTTGATCAGGATGTTTGTCTGAGCTGGATATAAGTTCCTTCTCCTGGGCTTCCCTGGTGGCTCAGGGGGTAAAAAATCCACTTGCAGTGCAGGAGCCCCAGGTTCAATCTCTGGGTCAGGAAGATTCCCCTGGAAAAGGGAATGGCTACCCACTCCAGTATTCCATGGACAGAGGAGCCTGGTGGGCTACAGTCCATGGGGTCACAAAGAGTTGGATGCGACTGAGCAACTTTCACTTTTTCACATCCTGGTCCTTGGCTATGCAGGCTTGTACCAGGACCTAAACTACCATATGTCACTGAGGATATTTTCTCCTGAACCAAGCTCTAGGAAGGCCAGTTGAGTATGTTTCTGTATGTCTAATGGGCTCTTTCATTCCTAGGTCCTGAGCTAAAGGAAGTCATGTGACCTCGCTGTCCAAAAGGTTAAGACCATACCTTATTGCCTCAGACCATTTTTGATCAAACTGAACTACTGTAAATGATCTGTACATTCTCTTTCTTTTCGTCCTAGGGGTTCTGACACTGAGCTCAGAGCAGTGACTAACTTGAGGGATGAGATTCCTGCTGCTATGAGGCTAATTAAAATTCTAGGGCCTAAGGTGGCTTTGTTTTCCTTGCTGGGTAGAAAGAGAAGGGGCTAAATGCAATTAGTCTAGCCTTCTTTTCATTCCCTCCCCAGGTCTCTCTGACCCAGAAGATAGGTTTAGATGAAGACAGAGGGATAACAGGGTAAATGAAAGAGAAAGAGAGTGACCAGTGCAGAAAGACCAATTCCACATGCTCTGTTGGTGAAATTTACACTGGGGCAACATCACTTGGAAAATAACCTGACCTTGAACAGTCAGAGCTTGAAAACTGCTCAGGTCGTTTGACCAGTAATCCCACTTCCTCATGTGGCCTAAGGACCTGATCAGAAATGCAAATAGAACTTTATGTACATGCATGTGTACCACAGGGCTGCTTATTATTATAATAAATAATCTAAATGTCTGATCTGGGATTGGTTATGTAAATTATGACCCATCTGTATGGGATGGGACATTCTGTAGCAATTTAAGAGAATGTTTATGAAGGTATTTTCATGGCATGGGTAAATGCTTATGATGTAATGTCAAACGAAATCAAGCAGAACAAATCTTGGAAAAAAAATTCAATAATAATATGAACTACTAAGAAACATTCTGGGAAGAATGTGCCCACATACTATCAGTGGTTGACTCTTGGATGGGATAAAATTTGCTTGAATTTTCTAATTGTTCATAATGATTATATAATTCTCTTATAATAATAAAAAAAAAGAGGGGTACAATGAAAGAGACCTAAAGAGCTCTTTTCTTCCTTGAAATCAGGAATGGTTTGGATGTCTGCTGAGCCCTTGGATCTGTAAGTTTGCCTTTAGGCATCAGGCTCTTGCTGCTAACAACAGCCAAATCAAAAAAGTCCTGTATTTAATGGCCAGATAAAGACGATACCAGTAGTGATGTTGTGAAAGTTACAGCATCATCTTCTCTAAGAAGCCTTTCCTGGTCAAGTCAGGCACTTGTTTCAGTGCCCTGATACCTCAAATGGCCCAACTGTGCTTTAGCACCTAAGGGATTTTGTGGCATTTTAGGGATGGGAGAAGTCTGAAAGATCATTTTCCCTGTTCATTCATTCATTCAGTATTCACTCATTAATTCATACTTAGTGCCAAGCCTAAAGCTCAATAAATATTTTCTGAAAGACTTCTAACAGAGCCTACTTAGTTCCATTACAGTCAATATTGTAACTATTGTGGGATCTGTTTTCAAGCTTAGTCTTCGAGGCAATTGCTCCCTTTGGGAGAATTGATTCATGACCTACTGGCTTTCCTGGACTCCCCAGGAAGGGTCATACCAGCTTACTCTGATGTTGTGCTCTGAAAGCCAACTGTTGTCCTGGCTTTCAGAGGGCACACTTAGTCTGCCAGACTCAACTTCTCCCCATGTTCCTGCAACACTGGTTCCTTCCTGGGCTGGCCCTTAAACCCAGCTTGTCTAATCTGCCCATCTTCTGTGGCAGAAGCCTGGTCGTGGTTTACCATGTCTGGGGAGATAGAAAGTGACAGAGCCGATCAAGCTTGGACTTGCCATCTCTCATGTCATCCTCCTTCTCTAACCCAGCATGGGCTGCCCCCTCTCCTGTCTGACGTGGTTCTTAGGATCACTCCTGCTCTAATGCTTACAGAAACCTCTGTCCTGAGCCTAGTCCCAGCTTCCTGGCAGAAGGTTTGTCTGGGAGAAGAGGTGGAGGTAAGAATGGAGAGTACTGAGGAGAGCTGGGGCTCAGAGTCAGGCAAATAAGATGAGTCCCTAGGGGTGTGAGACCTTAGGAAAGTGACTGCTGTGCAACCATGTTTTCCCCAAGCAGCTTCCATTTATTCTCTTTTTGGTAACTAATATTCCCTGTGTGCATATGTGTGCTCAGCCATGTTCAACTCTTTGTGACCCCATGGACTGTAGCCCAGCAGGCTCCTCTGGCCATGGGATTTTCCCGGCAAGAATACTGGAGTGGGTTGCATTTCCTTCTGCAGAGGATCTTCCCACCCCAGGCATAGAACTTTCACCCTCTGCATTGCCTGTATTGGCAGGCGGGTCTTTACCTAAATTATAATATGTAGGTTCCCCCCCCCCCCTTTTTCCTCCAAGCAGTTTCCCAACACCAGCTAGGTGTCCTACAATTCGACTCAATTCTGGCAATATCTACCCAGAAATAGCATCAGTTTTTACCGGTAGAGGGCGGAGTCCCGGGAGATACTGTCCTGTCCCAGCTTCAAATGCCAATCACAAGTCCAGTTTGCCACCTGTGCTTCTGACTGACTGATTCGATTGGGATTTCCAACGAGCCCCCTCTTTGGATTTGATTAATTTGCTAGAGTTGTTCACAGTAACTCAGAGAAGCACTTTACTTACTAGATTACTGGGTTATTATTAAAGGATGTAACTCAAGAACAACCAGTTGGAAGAGGGCTATAAGACAAGATGAGCTTCCCTGGTAGTTCAGCTGGTAAAGAATCTGCCTGCAATGCAGGAGATGTGGGTTCAATTCCTGGGTGGAGAAGATCCCCAGGAGAAGGGATAGGCTACCCATTCCAGAATTCTTGGGCTTCCCTGGTGGCTCAGATGGTAAAGAATCCACCTGCAATGCAGGAGACCTGGGTTTGTTCCCTGGGTTGGGAAGATCCACTGGAGGAGGACATGGCAACTCACTCCAGTATCCTTGACTGGAGAATCTCCATGGACAGAGAATCTCCATGCTGGGCTATAGTCCATGGGGTCGCAAAAAGTTGGACATGACTGAGTGCCTAAGCACATGCACACATGAGGCAAGGTGTGGGAAAGGGCACCGAGCTTTTCTTTTCTCTCTGATCAACTCTCTCCCCAAATCTCTGGGCTGTCACCATCCTGGAAGCTCTCTGAACCCAGTCCTTTAGAGTCTTTACAGAGGTTTAGTTACACGGCATGACAGATTAAATCATTAGCATTTGACTTCATTTTTTTTTGCCTCACCCCACAGCATGTGGAACCTCCCTGACCAGGGATCAAACTCCTGTCCACTGCTTTGAAAGTGCAGTCTCTTAACCACTGGACCACCAGGGAAGGCCTACACCACTATTAATTCCACCTCGAACCCCTCTCTGCTCTGCCCTCAGGAGGTCAGGCACGGGGTTAGGACTGGACCTTCCAACTCTCTAATCACAAGGTTGGTTCTTCTGGCAGCCAGCCCTAGGCTCAGGCCAAAAGTCACCTCATTAACATAACAAAAGACAACTTAATCACTCCTATTACTTCAGAAATTCCAAGGGTTTTAGGAGCTCTGTGCCAAAAACAAGGACAAAGACCAAGTACATATTTCTTGTAAATCACCATATCACAGTAAAGGCTCCTTGACTCCCCTACAGAACTCTTCACCCAGGATGGAGCTTGGGACTCAAGTTAGTCGGAAAAGAGACTTCCTCAGCCACTGTCATGGGCTCAGGAAAGGGCACGTTGCACATTCAGAGCCACTGAGAGGAAAGGAGAATTTTGGTAACCCTTTGTGGAATGAGAATCTGTTTTTCTCAAGGTCCCGAAACTAACAGAACCCTGGAGCCATGGCTGTTACTGTGCACCTGAAATTTAAGACTAAAGTCAATTTAGCAAGAGATGGATCAAGAGATGGAGAGTCAAGTTTCCAACAGCAAAGCCACATTAGAGATCTCAGTAGAGTCAGCGTCCAACAGGGAAGAGATGGCTCACTTGAAACGTGATAACATGCACAAGGTTTACTAAAGGGATCATTCACTGTAGGCGGAGGTGCAGGGTGCCCAACCACCCAGGGCAAACATCCTCCAGGGACCCAGGGCTAGTCTAGGTCCACAGGGATGTAGAAGGGAGTAGTTTCCAGAACCCGCAAGGAGAGGGTCACCTAGAGAGAAACATGGCCTCAAACTGAGGAACACACCCAACCTGGGATGACTCTGCGGGGGCAGCCAGAGGAACCTTGGCCTCCCTTTGTTCCCTGCCTTCAGACTTCTGCTGGCTTTTCCCTTTACTATCCTGGCAGCCAGAGACTGTGGCTCTTGGATGTGGCTCAGGTAGCACAGGCTCCAGGGACAGAGGGCAGGGAGAGGAAGGGTAGCAAGTGGGTCTGCAGGGGGTTAGGGAGACAATCCCACACAGCCCCAGACTCAGTCCTGCCCCTAGACTGCTCAGTTTAAGTGAACCAATCAGTGCCCCCCTTTATATAACCAGCTCTACTGGGCTTTCTGTCATGTACATCCAGTAGAATCCTCATTGACATTGTGGCTTAAAAGAGCTTCATTTTCTATTTCTATTTTTTTTTTTATTTAACTATATTTTTACTGTGGTAAAATACATACAACATAAAATGTTAATTGTTTTAATCATTTAAAAATTTAACCATTTTTAAAGTGTACAGTTCAGTGGCCTTAATTCCATTTACATTGTACAGCTGTCACCAATTTCTAATTCTAAAATTTTTTTTATCACTCCAAAAAAAAAAAACTGCGCACATTGAACCAGGACTCCCTATTCATCCTTTCCTTAGCCACTGGTAACCTCTAATCTACCTCTGTCTCTGTGAATTTACCTATTCTAGCTATTTCATATAAATGAAATCTTATAATGTTTTTCCTTTTGTGCCTGGTTTCTTCCACTTAGCACCCTGTTTTCAGTTCATCCGTATTATAGGATGGGTCAGAACTTCATTCCTTTTTTTATGGCTGAATAATACTCCATTGTATGGATATACCACAATTTATTTATTCATTCATCTTGGAATGTTTCCACCTTTTGGATATTGTGAATAATGCTGCAATTAATTCTTCCTTTGTATTATACATTTTTTAAAATTTATTTTTTAATGGGAGAATTGGTTTATAATGTATATTGGTTTCTGCTGTACAACAATGCAAATCAGGCATGATTATACATGTATTCCTTCCTTCTTGAGCCTCTCTTCTCTCCCCCATCCCTCCCCCCTAGGGAATCACAAAAATGCATCAGAAGAAGAAAGAGAGTAAAGGAGTTGATAGTAATAAAGTGCATGGAACTTTGTGGTGGGAGCTCACATAATGTGCTCAGAACAACTGCTATTATGTGTCAGGGCACACTGCCCACTCCAGAGCCAGTCTCCTCTAAGGCTGGCACCCAAGCAACCCATGCAGAAGTGAAGGGGGTGAAAGGGAGAAGCCACTGATTCCTGGAGTGTGGACACCTGCTAACTTAGGGTGTCATTTTTAAAAACACTGGAAGCATGCAGTAGCCTAGTAATTGGAGTGATGCTGTCATGGGCATTTGTTTAATGGTTGAGTGATCAGAAGTTTTCTTTCATTCCCTTTCTCCTGTCAACTCTGGCTGATTAAAAAGGCACGTGAATCTTTCCTTACATACAATTTTCCAAGTCTGAAGTGAGAAATTGAACTGAACTCAGTTACAGCAGCTGATCTAATATACTTAACTGCACAGAGGAGCTAGGTATTTGAAAGGCTCCTTGGAGGATGGGGTGAGCACAGCGGGCTTGGAGTTATGGGTATCATGTCTACTTGTGGGTGTGCACGTGGTCTCCAGGGCACCCAGGCCTTGTCCAAGCATAGGGTTGTGTGTTCATGCGGATGAGAGGCAGGTGTTCCAAGAGCACGTCTTCCAAGATGGTGGCACTTCCTCTGATGGTTTGGTTTATGAATTTATGAAGGCTTTCAAGTGTTAATTCAGGAGCTTGCAGGATTTTAAAAATGTTCCCCCTCCCTCCACTGAGAAACTCTAAGATAACTAATGAAAAGAGCTGAAGCAAAGGAGGAAGGTTGATTGGAGGGAAGATTCTATTGACCAAAGAGGATACAATGAGTAGAACAGGTTGAAACCACACTGTTCCTTAGCAGCAGTCAGCGGCAGCATCCTGGGGTTCCAGAGAGCTACAGAGCACTATACTCAATAGAGCAGGCTCATCCTGAAGGGTTAAAGCGCCTCATAATAATGACCATTTACTGAGAGCTTCCTGTGTGCTGGGCACTGTGCCCCTGCTTTCCACACATTACCTTCCATCCTGTACAGCAGGTGGTGTTATTCTGGTTTTATAGCAGAGGACTGCAAGGTTCAGTGTACCCTGCCCCTTTGTACAAAGACTTGCTGGAACAGGATTAGATCTCAGGTCTGAGCTGAAGCCAAGGATTGTCACATTATGTCCCAGTGTTGCATTGCAACTGCAGACTCTGTGGCACAGCGACTGCCAGGCAAGACAAACACACTCATCTGTCTGCTCCTCCTTCCTCCTTGTCCCCTCCCTGCCTTCTGCTTCTGTTTTCCCTTTCCAGTCTCCTCATCCTTCATGTTCCCTTCTCTTTCATCTCCATCCTTCCACCAAACCACCCTCGATTTCCCATCCTACCGTACTCCCCATTCTCATCCACTTTTAATCAATAACTGGTCATAGGGTGGCCACTCTGAAAACAAAAAGAAGGAGCCCTGGGAAAGAAAACTTTCCTTTGATACTGTGAGCTGGCAAGTTGGCAGGAGCCACCAAGAGTGAGCCATAAAACTCTGAAGGGAAGCAATGAATGGACAGAAGGAGCCACAGGTCTCCACCAGGTACCTATGACCATTCTCCCATTCTCTGGCCTGGGCAGTAACTCATCAAAGGGATGGGAGAAATGTCTTTAACTTGGAGCAGTACCTGCTGCCCCAATCCAGAGGCTGTCAGTCCAGACTTGAGCATCATACAGTGAGAGATGGAGTTGAGCTGGCTTGGTAAACAAGGAGAGAGCAGCTACAGGGAACCAGAGCACAAAGTCAGAGAATGAGAGTCAGGGAGATGTGAGCAGCAAGGTCACATCAAAGCTAATCACAGGAAGGTGGTTCTAGGTGAGCCTGGCTTTGCTACCAGTGACTAGCCCTGTTGTGCCTGGCTCTCCTTGATATGAGATACGGGAGGCTGAGTCATATCAAGGCCTGGGAAGAAGGTTGCTGCTCTCTGCTCTTCAGCTATTACTATTGTTCCTTGCTCTTAGCTTTTCTACATTTCAGATCCACGTTGGTGAGCCTGACCAATGAGGTCATCAGGACAAGGACCAATTACACAATTATCCTATTTGTATAGATGATAAAACTGAGAGTCAAGTGTATAAAGGATGAATTAAGAAGTGAAGAGGCTGGGATCACACCTATTAATTCCTCCCTCTTGCCCAGGCTGCCCTGTTTGAAAGCCAGGTGAAATGGTATTTGCATAGGACTAGCAATGCCCCAGAGAAGGCAATGGCACCCCACTCCAGTACTCTTGCCTGGAAAATCCCATGGACAGAGGAGCCTGGTAGACTGCAGTCCATGGGGTCGCTAGGAGTCGGACACTACTGTATAACTTTCAAGTAGACCACTTGAGTGACTTCACTTTCACTTTTCACTTTCATCCATTGGAGAAGGAAATGGCAAGCCACTCCAGTGTTCTTGCCTGGAGAATCCCAGGGACGGGGGAGCCTGGTGGGCTGCCGTCTCTGAGGTCGCACAGAGTTGGACACGACTGAAGCGACAGCAGCAGCAGCTATGCCCCAAACCCAGTCCTGAATCTTGACTTCAAAACTTCTCTGGCCAGGTGTGGATTTCCACTCTCCATGATTTTCTACTCAACCAGGCTCTCTCCGTCTGTGCTGTAGTCTGCTTTATACAAGCAAATACAACAGAATTCATGGAGGGGGAACTGCTCCTTGGGGTATAAATGCCTGGTCCCTGTTAGCCACTCTGAGTAAGCTGAAGGCAGCCCGAAACATGGACCTCAAGAGGAGGAAGTTTGAACCCTGCCTGGAAAAGGCCTAATTATTTCTAGAGAATAACTCACCTGGTGGGATCTGAGCCTTCAAGGATGTGTCTGTGTGGCAAAAAGCATTTTCCAAGTGAGAACTTGGATGCTCTAAAAAACAAAAGGGAATGATTAGGGAGGTGCTGGGCCATGGGAGCGTTTTCCTTGAGCAAGTCTTTTAACCTTGCAGGGAAGCTGACCCTCTCTCTCGGGCACTGACAGCCTTTTCGGAACACAGGGAACAAGCTAAGTTCTTTTTAATGTATATTAAATTGAGCCTGTCAACCCTGACAAAGTCCCTTTAAGTAGATGGTCACTAAGAGGACAGCCTGCCCAGAAGACACGCTCCAGGGCTGTGTAGATTTAGACTGAACAAAATCTCCCTCTCCCTTCTTTCCTTTTTTTTTTTTGTCTTAAAAGTGACCACCAGTGAGTGATCATATTGTCCAAATCCTGTGCCGAGGATTTAACGTGTATTCTCTGATGTAATCCCAATAACATTCCTATGAAACAGGGTCTATTTTATTCTAATTTTACAGAAGGAAGAAGCAAGTTTTAAAGAGACGCTGTGTCATAGTCCATAGCTTCTAGTAGGTTAGTTTGACTTCTGTGCACAGGACCTCTGCATCTTTAGATATTATTAGCCTGACAAATCTTCTTTTCACTTGCTATGTGTTCTTCCAGGTTTCCAAGCATTGTACAGCTATGGTCTGGTGTTCTTTTAAGATTAAGTCTCATTTTTATCAAAGTACATCTTTTTAAAGGCCACACAGTGTAAAATACATGCCTTAGAAAACACCAATCCCTCAGTCGTCCTTGGTTGCTCCTGACATTGTTCTCCATGTTACTAAATCATATGTTTATATGGCTATGTTTTAACTAAACTTTTCATTTTGTATTGAAGTATAGCCGATTAAAAACGTGATAGTTTCAGGTGGACAGCAAAGGGACTCAGCAATACGTATACATGTATCCCTCCTGATCCAAACTCCCCTCCCGCCCCGGGTGCCACATAACACTGAGGAGCGTTCCCTGCTATACTGCAGAAATACAGAGTTTCTATACAGTAGTTCCTTGTTGGTTGTTCATTTAAAATACAGCATCCCAAACTCCCTAACTATCCCTTCCCCTCATCCTTCTTGCTGGCATTTCTTGATTGATCAGTTCGAGTTGTTGACCACCTTGAGTGGTACATGAGGATGTTCTATTTCCCTTTGCTTCCCTTCCACACCACCAGCACAGTGGTGTGTACATTGATCCCCAAGTCATGAGGATTTCTCTTATGCATCTGTGGATACTGTGCAGAATCAACTTAAATGTATTATATTTTGGTTTTTAAAAGATAATAAATTGCTTTTCTCTTTTATTTCCATACTTTCTTCTACTCCAATTTTCCCTATATGTTTCCATATCTGGGTCACTTATCAGGAATTTTTCTATAAACTCTAACTTATCAGTTCTAGCTTTTGGTTTTTTCTTTTCCCTAGAGGTTATCCCTCTGGAGCCATCTGTCCTCCTGTTCCAGTGTGAACTGATTGCTTTCCAGGATGGGTGCACAGCTGCTGCATGGGGTCGTCTTCTGATTATCATCCTGGGAAGTCCTTTTGTGTCTTGTTTGTGTTGATGTCTCATTTCCTGCAGCCCACAACTTCCTATGTTGTGATTCACTTTCAATTTACTCTCCTAAGAAAGACTACATGAGCTATAAAGCTTCTTGAGTCTTTGATTATCTTATTACTCAGTTAAACTTATGTGATACTTTGGCCATAAGAGCTGACTCACTGGAAAAGACCCTGATGCTGGGAAAGATTGAGGGCAGGAGGAGAAGGGGCTGACAGGATGAAATGGTTGGATGGTATCGTCAACTCAATGGATAAGAATTTGAGCAAGCTCTGAGAGATGGTGAAGAACAGGAAAGCCTGATGTGCTACATTTCATGGGGTCACAAAGAGTTGGATACAACTCAGTGATTGAACAACAAAAAACATGTTATTGTTTAGCTGGGTATAAATTTCTAATTTTAAATTAATAATTTTCTTTCAGGATATCGAAAGCAATTCTCCATTGTCATGCAGCTTCTGGTCTTAGTATTGAGAAGTCTGAGACCAATTTGATTTCAAGCTCTTTGTATGTGACCTTTTATTCGCTCTGAAAGCTTTGGAGTATTCTTAGCATTCAGAAATTTCATGATAATGTGATTTGATGTAGGTCTTTTTGCATGCCTTGCACTCAGAACTTAGTGGATCCTTTCAGCTAGAGACACCCATTCTTTAGTTCTTAGAAATTTTCTTGTTTTGTGTTGATTGATAAAAGAAAGATGGAGAAGGCAATGGCAACCCACTCCAGTACTCTTGCCTGGAAAATCCAGTGGACGGAGGAGCCTGGTAGGCTGTGGTCCATGGGGTTTCGAAGAGTCGGACATGACTGAACGACTTCACTTTCACTTTTCACCTTCATGAATTGGAGAAGGCAATGGCAACCCACTCCAGTGTTCTTGCATGGAGAATCCCAGGGACGGGGGAGCCTGGTGGGCTGCCGTCTATGGGGTTGCACAGAGTCAGACACAACTGAAGTGACTTAGCAGCAGCAGCAGCAGCATGGAAGAAAGATTCCCTAAAATTTGACCTAATCTGTTTTACTTTACATAGAAGAATGGAAGTCAGTTAATGTTTTCGATCACTTATTATGTGTCAGCCATTGAAATAGAGACTTTACGTGTGCTATTTGTTGTATCTTTATAGAAAACCTTTAAAACAGCTATTGGCATTGCTACCTTATAGGTGAGGACTCTGTGACTTAGAGCAGTAGACCAGTTTGTGAACAGGTACCCAGCTGTTAAACATCACAATCAGAATGCAATCCAGGTTTGGACAACTCACTTCACTAAGTGAGCAATTCCCCAACTGTGCTCCTGGGAACACCAATGTTTCATATGTTCCTGTAGTCTAATATGTTTAGGAAATTCTGGGACAAATGTATGACTCAGTTACAGGATTCCTCAGAGTGCTAAATAGCCTAATCTCCCTTGTGACCCTCTGAGGAGGAAACTGTAATGTACCATTTCCCAAAATAGATGGATGTGGTATTGAAGCTGTGCCTGGAAGGCTAGGTAGAAATTGAGCATGAGACATTAGATCTGGTTGCTGGCTAGTTGGCCACAGGGACAATGGACTCTGTGGGCCGGCCTATAATATCCTGTTTTCCTTGATCTTGCTCTCCCTTGTCTCATGCCCCCAGCCTCCTTGCTCACTTGGCACCAATCACAGTGCTCTCTTTTTCAGTTTCTTGATTATTCAATAACCATGTTGGCTGTTTTTCGAATCTTTGGAAGTCTCTTTCTGCCATGGGACTTTCTAACACACTGTTCTCTGCGTTTTCCCCTTCCTCACCTCACTCATACCTCTTCAGCTTTCAGAGTGCGGCTTAAAGGCAGCCTCCTGAAGGGGAATTCTCCTAAACATTCTGATTCGGTTATGTCTCCCTACATTATATTCTCAAAGTATATTGTACTTCTACAGCATATCAACTATAATATTATTTGCATACAATAAATGTGTCAATCACAATCACATACCTGTATGGTTTTATTGTTGGTTCATTCATTTACTGTCTTCTGTCAATGCTAAGATCCTTCTGAAGCAGGAACCGTGTCTGTCTTGCTCATTACCATATGCCTCAAATGAGAGTATTGCCTAATGTATGCGAGGTACTCAGTAAACATTTGTCAAGTGATTGCATGAATGATCAAATTCATGAATGAAAAAGGCCACTTCATTTGCCATTATCATTAATGATGGTGCTAATTAAGGAATTTTGCTTAAAATGGTGTTTCATGTTAGAGTTCCAAAAACCCAATTCTGTTTCACAATTGGTCTGCAATGAAACAAGGAAATAATGCAAGCATAACCCTGAATGTAATGAATATTCCATGAAACAAATTCCTAATTTTTTTTTTAATTCATTTCTGTGCTGTGCATGAATTATTCTGCCAACAGGTATCTCAGCATGAGACTACCTTCACCCCCAAATATCCAGCCTCAAAAGCATATTCAAGTAGTTCTTCATGAGTCCTGTAAATCAAGCTCTCATCAGAGTCAAGAGAGCAAATGAATATTCTCTTTTAAAGAGTGAAAAGGCAAATGCTTGGAATCAAAAGAAAGAGTTGGGTAGGATATTTTTAAGGGTTCGCTTTTCCAGCCTTGACTGGCTAAGTAGGTAAGCCTGACCCAGAGTGCTGGACCCATGCCTCCACCTCCTGCAAAATTTGCAGTTCACTGAGATGAAAGATCCCAAGAGCTGTGCCTTCCATTTCCCCACAGAGGGCTTCTGGGAAGACTAAACAGCATAATATCGCCCAGGATCTAGCACAAGGCTAGGGCCGTTACTCTTTCTCCTCATCTGCCCCTGCTCTGCCCTAACTTCACTGACTGGCGAATTAGCTCTTCCTGTGGGCACCTCCACCCCAGACAGTGGGCACTAAAAGACAGTAATAATGCCTTCTTACTCATCTTTGCTTCCCTGGTGGCGCAGAGGTTAAAGCGTCTGCCTGCAATGTGGGAGACCTGGGTTCGATCCCTGGGTCCAGAAGATCCCCTGGAGAAGGAAATGGCAACCCACTCCAGTATTCTCGCCTGGAGAATCCCATGGATGGAGGAGCTTTGTGGGCTACAGTCCATGGGTCGCAAAGAGTCAGACACGACTGAGCGACTTCGCTTTCACTTTCACTCATCTTTGCACTTGCAGTCTCCCTGCAATTTCTGGCACATATGGGACACTCAGTGAGTACTTACTGATGAGGAGTAAGTGAGACCGTCAGCCACCCTGCAAAACAAATGTAGGACCTTGAGTCATCTCTCAGCACACAGTGGAGGAAGCTGAACCTTGGAGAGTCCATGCATCTTACTCACCTGAGGATCCAACTGAAGATCCCCAACCTGTGCACACTCTTAGTGAAGGATGACATTCACAGTCTTGCATGACCTACCTCTGCCTATTGTTCCAGAATTTTCTCCTGCTGTTCTTCATATTATTGTTCTCCCTCTAGTAAAGCAGCAGATCATGCTGCTTCTATATATTATATATATATATATACAATATATTATATATACTACTATATACTGATTGATTGAATAAATGTTGGAGGAATGATTTTTATGTGCGGCTGGGCCTTTGTCCATTTTGTTCTCTCCATCTTGCAGGCTCTCCTTTTATTTACCTTTCAATCCTCTCTTGAGGCGTCCCCTCCTCCAGGAAGCCTTCCAGGTGTAGCTCATCCCTGCTGTGAAGTAGCTCCCCCTGCTCTAACTACTTATCATCATACCCGCATCACCGGGTGACGATTGTGCTCTGGTCTGTCCCTGTCTGGACTGTGAGCTCTGGGGTAGGGCACGGGGTCCTCTGGGGTTAACAGAAGACATGATGCAGAATGGAGCTCAAAATCTTTGTATAGAACAACCAGGAACACACTGGGAGATGCAGTCTGTCCTCCTGGCCCAACACTCTCTCTCCCAGACACCGCAAGACTCCACACAGTGCATAATGAGAGCATTGGGGGAGAAAAAAAAGAATAGATCAAATGGCAGCCCAGACCCAAATTGGCAGCCCTTCTCAAGATGCTGAGAGGCCGCCCAGCTGCTCTCCTTGCGAGCTAAACTCACAATTGTGCCCTCCACGCTGAGAGAGCTGGCGGCAGCTGACCCCCCTGCTGCAAGTGAAGAAAGGAACAATTTATTACAAAGGGCCTTCTCTAAATCAATCTTTGAATCTGCTCCCTGGGCTGGGAGCAGAAGTGTCGTACTGGGCGTGTCCTGTTTCTGCTATCCATCCCCCTGCGTTCTGTCCACATTTGGCTAGACCCTCACTAGGGCTTGAAGGAGCTGTCACTATCCATCTCTGGGAGCTGTTTTAGGGAAGCAGAGATTAGAACATCTGATTCCCTTTAAGACAGAGTGGCACAGGCTTGTCCCAGGGCTATAGCCCACTTGGCTGGCATCTGGGTGACATTCACGGTGCTAGCCAATGGCTTCTGATCAGTGAGGTCTTTTAGGGAAATCGATTTTCATGCCTGGTGCCTCCATGTACCCAATGATGTGTCTGGTAGCCCTATCTGGGGATTTCTCCTCTTCACGCTCACTTACAATATTCTCATCCTCAGTTGGGACTTGCGGGCTAGATTGTGATCTGGTACTCTGGAGGAAGTTGGCCTGAACTCAGATCAAGTCAGCCCTGATGGGCCAACATGGATTTTTCCAGACTTAAGCTTGCTCTGCTTAGATCTCAAGCTGAAGGTCATAGCTCTCTATATCCTTGAGTTAAACACACAACACTGCCCTCTGGACAGCACTGATTGAAATAATGAACAGTCGTCAATCTACCCTTGATGTGATCTGGTGCTAAAAGGTCAGGTGGACCAACACCACTTACTGTCTCATGAATGAGAACTAAGGAATCCCCAGGGAATGACTCTTGGTGGTAGAGCTGAAGCTGAAAGGTCAGATGCAGAGAGAGACTGGAGGGGTATTGATGGGCAATATGCAAGCTGAAGTCGGGTGGGAGTAAAACGGTGAGTGGGCAGCAGACACGTGGGCAGGGCGAGTGTAAAGGGAAGAATGGATCAGTCATGTGCAGAAGGGAAGCATCCTGATGACAGCCTGTGAGGATGCCTATTCCATGAACCACAAAAGCCCCATTTATGCATTTTTGCATTACACAGGCCTAAACTAAGCCCTAGACTAATTGCACAGGGTACAGGTAAGAGGGGGGTAAGACCCATGACCTTAAGGTGCTCACAGTCCTGTGAGGGAGAGAAACGTGTAAAGGGACAGTGACACAGGCGGCAGTGAGCAGCAAAATGCATAAATGTAAAAGGTGATGCGGAGACAGAAGGAAGAGTATCTCAGTTCTGGCCAGGTTAGGGGAGGGTGGGCACAGATTAGGCATTTGAAATGGATTGTGTAGAAGCCAAAGAGAGAGCACAGTGTGTCTCTATAAGAAGCAGGGAGCTGCTGAAACATGGCTTGAATATTCATTCAAAGAAGAAAATCTAAGAGGAGGTAGTTATGATGAGAAGGTAACCAATAGGAGTCAGCAAATTAGTCTTCAGAAGAACATTGTGGAGTTTCCTTAAAAAGCTAAAAAGAGAACTAACATATGTTCCAGGAATCTCACCCCTGGGTATATATCTGGAGGAAACTCTAGTTCAAAAAGATATATGCACCCTGATGTTTCATAGTAACCCTATTTTTAACAGCTAAGACACAAAAGCAACTTGAATGTCCATCGACAGAAGAATGGATAAAGAAGATGTGGTACACATATACAATGGATTTTTACTCAGCCATAAAAGGAATGAAATAATGCCATTTGCAGCAACATGAGTAGACCTAGAGATTTTCATGCAAAGTGAAGTAAGTCAGAGAAAAAGATCATATGAAAGCATTTCTATGTGGAAAATAGAAAAAAAAAAAAAAAAACAAGATAGAAATGAACTTACAAAACAGAAACAGACTCACAGACACAGAAAACCAATTTATGGTTACAAAACAGAAACAGACTCACAGACACAGAAAACCAATTTATGGTTACCAAAAGGCAAATGGGGGAGGGATAAATTAGGAGTTTGGGATTAACACATACACACTACTATATATAAAATAGATAAGAAAAAATACCCCCAAATTGCTCTTCAGAAACAAAAATCACAAATTTAAGGAGATGGAAGGAAACCTAGAGATCATGTAGCCAAACTGTGTTATTTTACCAGTGATGAAACTGAGGGCCCAAGAGGGAAGATGTCTGGATGCTCTGCGGAGCTTTCTGGGATTGCCCAAAAAGGTTGGGGGTGGCTTGGGGGCTGGGACAAGATGCGCTGCCTGAGCGCTGGTGCCAGCCTCTGCGTAAAGCCAGGCAGCTGGAATGATGCAGTAGCTTTTCTATTTCAGCCTCATGCTTTCTGCGGGGAAGGAGAATCCAACTACCTGCTCCTGAACAGGAGCACGGAGAACCCAGTAATCAACAGGGACACAGCACACTTTGACTCCGCGAACAAAGGCAGAAATGTACGTTTGGTTTCAATGAGCACTGACAACCCAGAATGCCCTCTTTTGTCTTCTCCAAATCCCGTCCTCCCTTCAGGATCTGGTTCAACTCCCCACTCCCTCCAAGAAACCTTCCATGACCACTGACCGCCCTGACATGACCACCGACTGTTCAGAGGCTTCTCTCCTAAGGTTCGCCAGGCTCTGACATTCACAGGAACCCCAGCTTCCCTACTTGTTGCTATGCGAGTTTCCGGCCCATCTATGTGGTCATTTCTCCAAGTAGAGGCTCCTGCCCAGTGGAGGGGCTGCCTCTAATACATTTTTTTAATATTCTACAACACAATTCAGTGCCTAGAACAAGGAAACTGATGGCTTCTTTTAGACTTAACAGAATGATATTTTCTGCCTTCTCCCTTGCCCTTCCAAAGCTACCCGAACTTATTATACTGCCTTGGGCTTCCCGTGTGGCTCAGTGGTTAAAGAATCCGCCTGCAATGCAGGAGACACAGGAGATGCTGATTTGATCCTTGGGTCAGGAAGATTCCGTGGAGAAGGAAATGGCAACCCACTCCAGTATTCTTGCTGGGAAATCCCATGGACAGAGGAGCCTGTGGGCTACAGTTCATGGGGTTGCAGAAATCAGACTGAAGCCAGTGAGCATAGCACCTGGTTTGCATACCTGCCAGGGATTCGCCATGTTTGCTTAGCACTGAGTGATAAGTTTAACATCACTTATATTCATCTAGAGCTTCAGAGTTGACAAATACCCTGCCACACATGTGAAGACTGAAGGTCAGGAAAGTTAAGCCACCCTTTAGATTTGGGGAGTGATACTGATCAAAGTGACAGATGAGTTCAAAGTCACACTTAGGCTGACTAAGTGCTAATAGGAGCTTAAGGAGAACCAGTGATTTATTAACAAACACCTTCAAGGAAGTGGGAGCTTTGGAGGAAGCACAGGGTGTAGAGCCCCACCTCTTCCACATCTCAGAGTTTTCATACATGAAAAGATCCAAATGGACAAGATTAGGAATCTCTCACTTCTGACTGCTGTGTCACAGTTGCTGTGTGAGTGTCATACTCATGGCCCCAATACTAGACCCATTTATTTACCTGCGCTTGGGTATTTACTTCGTTGTGATAGATGAGATGTTTATTCCTATTCTCTGACCAATTTTAAAATATTGCTTTTGCTTCTTCCTTCTTCCCACATCATCTTCCTCTTAATTTACTGCCTATTCAGCCTCTGGCTCCATCACATTAATCACGTGCCCCGTATACTTCAAAAGAGGTCAATATGCTAATATATTTCATTTGACCCCCAGATATAGTTTCCACTCCCCTCTACCCTGCCTGGAGCCTTAGAGCTGCCCCCACTCCCAAAGTCTTCATCCATGGGCTTCCTGATTCTGGTGTCTGATTGGGTTTAGCCAATGGGAGGCCCAGGTAGGAGGTCAAGGATGGGAGGAGAGTGGAGGTCAGGGCATCTAGTCCCTTGGCTCCCATATTGTTGCATCACGTGGAGCCCTCCAGGAAAGACCACAGCATTTTATGCAGCCACGTTTTTTGGTTCTGGTAACTGTCCCTCTGGGTCTGGGGTGGTGACAACTCCCTGATGTTCCTAGTCACATGGTTGATATCGTCCCTTGTAGTTTCCTTAAATCCCATCCAAACCTTTGCAAACACCCCCATTCTTAAGTTCATCAATTATCCAATATGACTGTGTCATCTGTTTTTTGTTGGGACCTTAGCTAATAGTTATCATGAAAAAAAAAGATAAATAGATTCATAGGGATAGGAAGTAGGATGGTAGCTACCAGGAGAATGGGAGTTATTATTTAATGGCCACAAAATTTCAGTTTGGAAAAATGGAAATGTTCTGGAGACAGTGGTGATGGTTGTACAACAGTGTGAAGGCATGTAATGCTGCTGAACTGTACATTAAAAAGAGCTAAAATGGTAAATTTCATCTTAAGTATATATTGCCACAGTAAAAAATAAATAGGGGAAATAATTTTGCTAGAGTAAAAAAATATCATTTTTCCCCCCATTTTCAATATTCTAGAAGAGAGATCATGCTGGGTCAGTCCTTGCATTGACTGGCAATCTTTTATTCCTGCCAAACAGTTTATGAAGCTTAAGATACGGTTTAATTTATTTGGGCAAATAGATATGTGCTGATTTTGGCCTGGAAATGAAGATGGTTCTTTATTTGATGTCCCTATTAGTGACAGATGGCCTCCTCTGGTCTTAGTACAAAGCCCAGCTCATCTCCACTTATATCATGGAACTTTCTGAAATTACCACAACATGCTCTGTTGCTCTCCTCCCTGACTCTGAACTCCAACAGTACTGTGCCTGCTCTGTAGAGGTTGTTCTTTAGTTGCTCAGTTGTGTCCAACTCTTTGTAACTCCATGGACTGCAGCATGCCAGGCTCCTCTGTCCTCCACTACCTCCCAGAGTTTACTCAAATTCATGTCCATTGAGTTCAGTTCAGTTCAGTTGCTCAGTCGTGTCTGACTCTGCGACCCCATGAACCGCAGCACACCAGGCCTCGCTGTCCATCACCAACTCCTGGAGTTTACCCAAACTCATGTCCATTGAGTTGGTGATGCCATCTAACCATCTCATCCTCTGTCATCCCCGTCTCTTCCTACCTTCAATCTTTCCCAACATCAGGGTCTTTTCAAATGAGTCAGCTCTTCGGATCAGGTGGCCAAAATACTGGAGTTTCACCTTCAACACCAGTCCTTCCAATGAACACCCAGGTATGATTTCCTTTTGAGTTGGTCATGCTTGAAGTCATGAATTTGCTTAAATTCATGTCCATTGAGTTGGTCATGAGATGGTTAGTTGGTCATTTCTAACCATCTCATCCTCTGCCATTCCCTTCTCCTCCTGCCTTCTATCTTTCCCAGCATCAGGGTCTTTTGCAATGAGTTGGCTCTTTGCATCAAGTGGCCAAAGTATTGGAGCTTCAGCTTCAGCATGAGTTCTTTCAATGAATATTCCAGGTTGATTTCCTTTAGGATTGACTGGCTTGATCTTTCTGTGCAAGGGACTCTCGAGTCTCTTCCAGCACCACAATTCAAAAGCATCAATTTGGTGCTCAGCCTTCTTTATGGTCCAACTCTCATTCTTTACATGACTACTGGAAAAACAGTAGCTTTGACTATATGGACCCTTGTCAGCAAAGTAACATCTCTGCTTTTTAATATGCTGTATAGGTTTGTCATAGCTTTCTTTCCAAGGAGCAAGCATCTCTTAATTCCATGGCTGCTGTAGAAGTTAGCCTTCTATTTTACTTCTGGTTCTATTTTTAGACAGTGGTCGTGGAAAAAGATTCAGGGATCCTTGAGGACAAGCATTATTGTTCCCCACACAGTTAAATAGATGCTGAAGGGCACTCCACACATGCTTGGTAAACAAGTACAAGTTTTCATACATGTTATTACACAATTTACATAATGAAAACTACTGCAAACCAGAGTATGTTTCTCTCCAGCTCTCATTTCCACTTGCCAGAAGACTAATTTTCTTATACACATACCAGACTCTTGGCAGCAGTTTGGAATCCAGAAAAAAATGATTGTCTTGGGTGCTTCCCGCCGCTCTCTGCTTTCCTTCAGTTCCCCAAAACTTCTGAGCCAGAACTTTCGTAGAAACAGCCAAAATCTTCAAGGAACCATGAACTCCACTCCAGGAAGCTCAGAGGTGGGCAGCATCAACAGAGCTTCCGTTTCACCAAAGATGGGCCATCTGTTCGTGGAACTGTTCTCGGATTGCTGCCGCATCCTCTCAATTTCTCTTTTTCCTCTTTTTCAGGGAAAAAGAGTAAACTACATGGTCTATTTATATCACGATCCTTGTGTTGTTTTCAGCATGGCTTTTTTCAGTAGAAGGAGGAATTTGGTTCTATTCACTGTAACAAATGCTAGTAAACTCCAGTCCCATTCATGTGACTCTGCTCACATCTCCTCTGAAAGCTAAGTTGTGTATGATTCTCTGCGACCCAATGGACTGTTGCCCACCAGGCTCCTTTGTCCCTGGGATTCTCCAGGCAAGAATACTGGAGTGGGTTGCTGTCTCCTTCTCCAGGGGATCCTCCTGACGCAGGGATCAAACCTGAGTCTCCTGCATTGGTAGGCAGATTCTTTACCGCTGAGCCACCTTACCTGGACATTTCTGAGACTTGACTAGGGAGCCCCAGCACCCCACAGTTTACTTCGTTCTTGCTCTCTGACGTAAACTGGAAAGTTCTCAAACTGGGATGTGGAGATGAATTAGACTAGCAGTGTGTGTAGGTTCTTAGCTCTTTTATTTATTATGACCTCTGCTTAAAAAAAAAAAATTGGTTTGTATAAACTCCTTCTGTATTAAATATAATAACATACCATGTGTCAAATTTATCAGATTTTAGATGAGTTCTTTATTGGTCTCTTGATTTTACCTGTGGCACTAATGGAAACTTTTCATTTTTATGTGGTCCTTCTACGTTAATATTTGTTCTGGCTGGGTGTTTTGTCCCATTGAATTGCCTTTTTCTGTGTTGGTACCATGTTTAATGCTTGTGAGTTAAGTGGTCATTTTCCCAATTTTTTTGGGGGGGATATAATTGATCTAACTTTTCAGGAAAAGCAATTTGCCAATATATGTCAAGAGCCTGAAAGCTGTTCCTACTTTTTGACCCAATATTTCCCTACCTAGGGACCTACGCTAAGGAAATAGTAAACAATATAAAATGTTTATGCATTAAGATTTTCATATTAGTGCACTAGCATTATTTATAATAGTGAAAAATTGGATCTAACGCCTGGAAATTAGGGCTTTCAGTAGGTTACTAGGTAGCCATCAAAATTTTAATTACAAAGACAACTTTAAGACCCAAGAAATGCTTATGATATAACTGGTGATGTGCTAGTAAAGGTTTAACCATAGGCCATCTGAAAAAATGAAAACAAAACAGCTCTGCTTTGTAGTGCCTGCCAACTTCCATGGTGTAAATATTCCCACCGTGGCTGATTTCATGCTACCAATGTGATGTCACTGAATTCAGAGTTGGCAAGAGATGTACTTTGGCTCTTGTGAACAAGTGACAGCCAGCTCCAGATATTATGTTACTCAACAAAAATAGAATGCAAAGGGTGTATATAGTATGATCTCAACCACATAAGTAATCTATTTAAAAAAGAGGCTGGAAGAAGAGAAATTACCTTTGGGAGCAGAATTACGAGGAATCCTTTCTGCCCTGCATCTTATTATTTCTCTGCACTTCACGGAATGTTGATACAGAGCCTAGAGGATGATCACAACCAGAAACAAACAATTGGTGCCTGCCCTGCTTCCCTCCTACCCCAGCCATCCCTCATTACGGGGCTTGGCTTCTTCGGCCATTCCACTGACTTCAGTACTACATTGGGGCCTTTGCAGGGGTCAATCTTAAAGACTTGTTTGATTTTCCCCAAGCCTTTTCTTTGCTTCAGAATCTCCTGTCCCTCTATCCATCTCCTTTTTCATCCTCCACCAAGGGGGTGCTTTGGTGGTACAGAAGGCAGAGGGGTGAAAAACACACACGTGGGTAAACCGCAAATACAGATGTTTCTGCCACAGGGGACAAAATGCACTTCCCATCACACAAAGTGGATGGGAAACCCTCACTCTGGAAGGAGGGACTCATCCCGCCTCATTGTCAGATGGGGAGCATGAGGCCAAGAGACTGATTTAAGGACCCACAACGAGCTGGAACCCAGGTCTTCTGACTTTAGACAGCTGCAGTGTTCAACGAAGCCGTGCCGAAGGCTGTGATCAATGTAAAACTTCCTAGGTTAGGAACTGCTCAGAGAAGGTGGTCTCTTCTTATCCCTTCACTCTGTATTTAGACTCTAGTGCATATCCATTGCTGCCCCTGGGCACTCTGCCTCTGCTTGCAGGGCAGTGAGGCTGTGCTGTGAAATGAAAGTGTTAGTCATTCAGTCGTGTCTGACTCTTTGTGACCCCACCAGCCTCCTCTGTCCATGGGATTTCCCAGGCAAAAATACTGGAGTGGGTAGGCATTCCTTTCTCCAGGAGATCTTTCCAACCCAGAGACTGAACCCTGGTCTCCTGCACTGCAGGGAGATTCTTTACTGTCTGAGCCAGCAGGGAAGCCCGAGGCTGTGCTGGGTAGACTGCAAAGCTTTCTGTTCTCCAGCAAGCAGCCCCCTCCTTTGCTTTCACAAGTGCCTTTTCAGCTGTGGTCAGCCATGCCCAGAGAAGGGGACTTGGCAGGTGCTTGGGGGCATTTAAGAATCCGGAATTCCAGAGCTTCATCCCAATAAGCAGCAACTCTTCAGGAAATTTGTTAGCGGTACAAGTAGGCATAAGGATGTACATGTAAATATTCCTACCTAGGGCACATCCGAAGTGGAGGTTTAGCAGTCTTTCCCTGGAGGCAATATTGGCATCATGAAGTGGGCCCTCCATGAAGTCTTTCTACTTTAGAAGTCTGAAATACAGTGTCCTTGCTTAATTTTTCCACCCATTTTCTTAGGACATGGCACCCCGCATCTCCGAGAAGCAGACACTAGTTAGAAACCTCATCCTTGCTAGTGCACTTGTCCGGACTTGCCCTGATGTTTTTTCCTGCTCAGCTGCATTATCCTCCAATCCATCATCAAACAGACCACTTCACTCTCGGCAGCTCCAGACTCACTCTATCTGCATCTGTGTCCCTCGCCCCGAGCCCTGCTGCCGTCACAGGTTGCCTGGATACCGCGGTAGCCTCCATCCCCAGTCATCCTGCATCCATTCCGTCTCCCTTTCGGGTTATTGTACCCATGAAAACTAGCCGGGGCTGTCTTTTCACTGCTCCCTCGGGTTCATGTCACTCTGACTATTACCTGTTTCTCTTAGGACAAGACCCAAACCCTCTCCATGACAAAGTGCCCGGGAGCAGCTGCCCTCCACTCCATCCCACCCTCACCATGGCTTTCTGGGCTCTGGCCGCTCTTTTGGTTCCTTGACGGTGCTGTGCTCTCTTCTACAGGGCATATTTGGTCCATGCGGCAGCTCTTAATGCTGCCACCCACATACCCGATAAAGCCCGTATCTCCTCTTCTCCAGCTCAAGCAACCCTTCATCAGGAAATATTTACTGCCCCCACTCTCTCCCCCACCCCTTCACTGCCCAGGTGCTTTGTCACACACTTTCAGAAAATCATGCATCTTTTCTCGAGAACACTTATCTTAATTTGCAGTTGCACATTCATTGATTAAATCCATGCCTTGTCTCAACTAGGGGGACCATGATAGCAGCAGCCACATCTTTCACTGTTCATGAGTGTATCCCCAGCATCTACTACAGTGCTTGCTCACTGCTCATTAAATGTCCTTTAAATGAATGGCTAAGTGAATGAGGTATGACTTCCAATATGAACCCCTCCAGTTAGGCTACCCACTCCAGTACTAGGCTTCTTGGTAGCTCAGATGGTAAAGAATCTGCATGCAATTCAGGAGACCTGGGTTTGATCTTGGGTCAGGAAGATCCCCTGGAGGAGGGCATGGCAATCTACTCCAATGTTCTTGCCTGGAGAATCCCCGTGGACTGAGGAGTCTGGTGGGCTACAGTCCATGGGGTCACAAAGAGTTGGACACTACTGAGTGAGTAGGCACAGCACAAGAACCCTTCCAGACCATCCCTCCTGCCTCTCTGCTCACTTGGCACTTCTTTGTATCCATCTGTCAGTTTCCGCGTCTGTAAAATGGGATTAACTATACATCACGAGTTTGAAAGGCAGGTGAGTTACGATGATGGGTCTAGACACACCACAACGGCTACTACAGTGTGGGTACTCAAAAAACATTTGTTTTCTTCATGATCATGCTTGTTTCATTCAATCACAAGCCCTTTAAAGGTACAGGCTTCACATTATTTGTCTCAATAGTCCCTTCACGGGGAGGGGCTTGCACATAACAAGTGGGGCCCCTGAATGCTTGGATATGTTGAACAGTAGGACCGAAACATTAGCTTACATGGTCCTTGGCTGCATTTCCATGACTAAACCCTTAATTACTTCATCTTCCCATGAAGCATCTTTTCTGATCACATAACTCATGGCAGTTTCTGGCTAATTCATTTTTGATCAACTGGATTGCTTTACACTTACATTCCCGTAATGTAGCCCCCGGAGTTCCCCTCAGCTCCGGAAGGCAGCCTGGCGCATTTGAACAAATTGCTTAACATGTTAAATTAGATTCAACCGTCCTTAGGAAGAAAAATTAAAAAAGAAAAAAAAGATGAATATCAATTGTCCTCATGTCCACAATCTTCCAGAACTGCCTTATTTCACCACTGACAGCTCCCAAGGCATGTTTGCTTGGTGACTGTGCAGGAGGTTCAAGTAATTTTCAGCATCACCAGCCAGCACTTCCTGAGAATGTAATGATGGCTTGGCACCAAGCTCACAGCATTGTAGAAGCGTTGCTGACCCCAAGATACTGCATGCTGCAGTCGGGGTAATTCACTCACTGACTGTTAACATCATTATTTCATCCAGTCGCGCTTCTCTCTTTCGCCTGGCCCTATCCATCCTCTACCTGTTGAAATCCTGTTTATCCTGTAAAGCCCGGCTCACGTATCCCCTTCCTCCCAGAAGCTTCTCCATGCTTTCATAAAAAACGAATCTGTCCTTTAACTGGGCTAACTCATTGTCCTGAACATGCTTCTCACACTCAACACTGTTTATTAAATGTTTCTCTCCCTTTCTAAAGTGTGAGATACTTAAAAGGAGGGAAAGAATTGTGTCCCCAGCACCTAACAGGGTGCTTCATCTGTAGTAACTGCTCACTGAATGCTTCTGGACTGAATGGATAAATTCATTCAGCCAACAAATATTTATCACACCTACTATGTGCAGGGTGCTAAGAAGAGCTCTCAGACCCTGCCCTCTAGGTGTGTGGGGTTATTTTGGAAAACAACATGCACATATATAAAACATGGAATCACAGAGGTGGGTGTCAAATACTGTGAGAGTCCCGGGGGGTGGGAATGGCTACCACATGCATAATGGATAAACCATAACCATGAGGCAGTTAGTCAGCACTTAAAAGTGAGCTGCTAAGAACTTGGAGGAGGGAAAAATTAGTGTGACTGGGATGATAAAAACAAGGTTGGGCCTAATTCTTCGATATTTGGGGTATGGTTTGATTCATGTAAGCAGCAATTTCTTTCATCATGATCAGGTTAAGATACACAACACTTACCTGCAATAAAGAGGATGAATCCAGACCTAGGAGCGTGTGAAGCCTGGGATAGCTGACGGCCAGCTGGTCTTGATCTATGACTAGGGTCCTATCAGAGCTCACCTTCTGAAGCTCGTTTGGCTGAGTTTTAGAGCTTGGACACCAAGAAATATATAGTTACAAGTCAAAGAGTTCATTCTAGATGTGAGCTTTGAGTCGGAGCCTACTTTGGCATGTTCCCACAGTGTGGGAAGTCACACACCCACTGGGCACCAGGCCAGGTGAAGACCCCCTGCCCTTGGGCGTGGCTGCAGGGCCACAGCAACAAAGGGAGCGGTTCAAGCCCTGGCCTCACACTGGGGAGCTGGTTGTGTTGGCCTTGGACAGCTGGTGGCAGCCGGTACACGGTCCATGACCAGGCCGAAGACTCTTGGTAGGAATCTGGCCCTGAGATGGTTGGTGAGCTTGGGAAGTGGAGTCCGGTGGGCTCTGGGAGGTTCTGAGTACCCTCTCTGTGCAGACCACCATTCAGAGAGGACAAAAGCCCACAGGATGCCCCCCCCTGACCCATGCCTGGCAAACATGCACATTCACAGAAGCTTTTCCATAAAATGATGGGACCTGAAGCAGTGTCACATAAAAATCAAGGTGGGAAATCAGAAGGTGTGGCTCCAAAGTCTGCCAATCCAACACGGCAGAATCACATGTGAGTTTCAGATGGTCCTGGAGCATCTTCAGCTGCAGGTCTCGGTGAGAGGAAGGCATGGAAGCCCGTTGCTGGACCCCTTTCCTCCAGTCCCGGTCATATTTGTATTCCTCCTGACCTTGATAACATTTCACCATTATGTAGAAGAAAGTGAGTGGGGAAGATGACCCAGCCCTGTTCCTCCAAGACCTAATTCAGAGCCACTTCATCCATCCATCTGTTTCTTTTTTCCTCTGCTCCAGTCTGGCCCTTGGTAGGGCAACCGTGTGCCCATCTTCCCTGCAAGCTGCCAAGGAGGGAGCTCCAACAGTCAGGGAGCTGAGCCACACAGGGAAGACAACTGAGCTTCAGTCCAGTCATTTTTATGATCCCATTTCACCTTTCCTTTAATGTCCTACCTTGTTACAAGAAGCCTCATTGTGTGTGCTTGCATGGGGCGCTTCTGGGCTCCTCCTGTGTATGCGGAAGAGACCCCGGCCTCCCCCAGTGCCTGGACTGTGCCCTCAATGGGCTGGGTGCTGGGGAACAGGATGGCATGGAAGGAGCAGTGTGGGGCACAAAGGAACATCAGCTGCCATCTCTTCCATGAAGCATTTACTGCCCGTCACTTTTCTCTCCTCATAGCATCCTCTGGAAGATAGTACTAGAATCATCTCACTGACATGGAAGTAGAAAGGTCAAGAAATACAGAGAACTGCTGCGGTTTCCTCTTTACTGGGATCAGCTTGTTTGCCGCAAGGAAGATACCAAAAATACATCTTTGTGAATAGACCCGTGTGTGGACCTGAAATGGATCCACAAGTTGGTAGAAAGAAAGGTGGCTTCAGGGGGAGGGCATTCTGGCTTTTTGTCTATTGCTTTTTCTTAGAGACGCCCATGTTCTCTGCCCACCTGCCCCTGTCTCCCCTCGAGCTGACTGGCCAGCCCTCTCCACTCTCCTCGTCTGTACCAGATGGACCAGAGCAGTGGTTAAGCCCTTGTTCCCTTCTCCAACTGGGCAGAACCCAGCTGCTCAGATAGCTCATTGGCTTTGAAAACAGTGATTTTCATATTTGTAAAAGTATATTTTACATACAGTCTTAAGTAAGTATATGTGTATGTATGTATATGTATGCATATTATGAGGTTAATATGTGCGTGCATGCTAGGTCACTTCAGTCATCTCTGACTCTTTGTGACCCCACGGACTGCAGCCCACCAGGCTCCTCTGTGGGATTCTCCAGGCAAGAACACTGGAGTGGGTTGTCCTCCTCCAGGAGACCTTCCCGACTCAGGGATCAAACCCGCGTCTCTTACGTCTTCTGCGTTGGCAGACAGGTTCTTTACCACTAGCACCACTACATACAAAAATACTCAGCTTATAAACACACAGACACACATATAAACATATATGTTTGTTTTAGAAACACATAACTGAAGAATATTTCATCAAACAATATTATATTCTAAGTACTCTGACATTTTCCACTCTTTTTTTATCCTATTAGAAAAAGTACTACTCATTATCCTCCAAAATCGATCTCATAATCCACTAATGAAGAGAAACCCTCGCTTTAAAAAGCACAGTTCCAGAAGCTGAAGGGCCTCGGGGCTCAGTCCTGGAGCCTCTTCTGTTCTCTTTCTCATACTTGCCTTTGGTGAACTTATCCAGCTCCGCGATACTGATGATACCCAAATTCACACCGAAACCTGGACCTCTTCCCGCTCCCTCAGCCTCACACAGGTCAATGGCCTACTTGACATCTGCACTGGGATGTTCGATGGCATCTCACCAAACTCCTGGCCCCATCCCAGGCCCAGGCTTCTGGTAGCCCATCCTGTCTCATGAAATCGCCACTCCATTCTACAGACGCACAGGCTCAAGCAGTTAGTTATCCCTGATACTACTCCATTTCCAAGCCACTTGTAGACTCTTAGCCTCAAATATGTCTAGAAATGAACAACTCCCACCACCTCCACAACCACCTCTCTGGTTTCACCGCCATCTCCTCTCTCCTGGATCACTGTAATATCCTCTTAACAGATCTCTTGTTTTCACTTCAAGTCATCCTTTAAAAATATATCAGGCCATGTAATTCTCTGCTCAAAATCCTCCAGCAAATCCCTGCCGTATGCAGCATGAAACCCAAGGCCCACCCACAGCCATCAGGGTTCTCCAGACTGGACCTGGCATCTCTCTGACCTCAGGCCTTGGTCTCCCCTTCCCCTCTCTCTGCTCTCACCATCTGCCTGCCACACCACTCACACTCCTCACTCAAGGTCTTGGCTCTTGCTGTTCCCATTGCCTGCACCTTTTCTTTGCCTATTACCCACGGTGGCTCACTAGGACAGTCAGGATTTTGAAAACAAAACAGGTAGAGAAAGAGGTGCATTACAAGGAATTGGCTCCCATGTTTATGGAGGCTGATGAGCCCTAAGAACCTCAGTCAGCAAGAGAGCTGATGGTGTAGGGGGCCTACAGGCTCAGGACCCAGGAAGAGCTGAGGTTTCAGTTCAAGTCTGAAGGCAAGAGAAAAAATAAATAAATAAATAATGTCCCAGCTTGAAGGTTTCCAGGCAGGAAGTTTTGTCTTTACTGGAGAAAGGATCAGCCTTTTGTTCTATTCAGACCTTCAACTGATTGGATGAGGCCATATGAGGGGAGCAATCTGCTTTACTCAATCTACTAATTTCAGTGTTAAACTCATCCAAAAACCCTCTCAGAAAAGCAACCAGGATAAAATGTGACCAACCGTCTGGGCACCCCATGCCCTAGTCAAGCTGACACATAAAATTAACCATCTACCCCTTCCTTCACCTTTAGGCTTCTGTTCAAATATTGCTTTATAAAACTTTCTATAACCATTTATATACAATAATACTCTTGTCCTTTCTCGTGGTCCTTCAAATCCCCTTACCCTGTTTTCTCTTTGTCCAAAGCACTTATTACCTAACCTGACCTATGTATTTTTTTAATTATAATTGTAAATTGTATTATTTTCTAACCCAAATTATAAACTCCATGAAGGTAGGTACCTTGTTTTCTTCCCAGTGCCTAGAACACTGCCTGGCATTTAATCACTGCTTAACAACTGATTGGCAAGAAACTTATTAATACATCTTTGTTACCCAGACCTTATTGACCAGAGACATTTCAACATTCACTTACATACCAAATCGCTGGCCACAGGTTCCCACAAAACTCCTCTGGTCAATAATGTGTTAAGTAACATTTTTTGAATTAATGAATGATTCTTTAGACAGCCAATGAAGAAGTCATTCTTGGGCTTGGTACTTGCCCTGGGCCAGCCAGTAGCCACCTGTTATAAAGAACACTGCCTTTGTTTCCTGACTGGGGGCAGGAAAGGAGTTAGACGGGGCCTCTGCACACGCCAAGCTCATATATATTGAGTTGCATATATCACAAGCCTCATATTTTTCTTTGTTGGTGTGGACTGTCAATCGGTGTTTTTGTCCTTATGAAGTCCCATGAAAAATAAAATTACAGAGCCATAAAAAAACTTGAAGACGTTCTGCACCTTCAGAGAGGAAAAGGACTGATTCCAGCTTGTGGAACAGAGAATCTTGGTAGAGAAAGGGTATCTTAACTGAGTCCTGATAGTAAGAAACAGGACTGGAGATGAGGCTGAGGAGGAAGGGCAAGTCAGCTTGAGGAATAAGCATACAAACAGATAAAGGGGTGGGAAATTGCATCTGTAGGCACAGAAAGAGCGAGCAGTTTCACCTAGCATCTGATTAGTACCAGCTAAAGCCAAACCATTTTACTGGGTGTAAGATCACTGACAAATTCAGGTGAGATATAATACAAGCCCTCAGGTTTCATTTTCCTATGCAGCAGCTAAATGGCCTGCATTACCCAGATCATCGCTTCTCCTCTCCCTTCTGGTGGGCTCTGCATCAGTGAAACAAAAGCTTAGACATCCCCTAGCTGTTCCTGTTTAGGACACCTTTGATAGTCAACAGGTACAGGTGAGATTGCAGTAACTGCAAGAAATGATGGGAATTTGTACTTGCAAAATGCTTGTCTCCACTTTCAGAGTGTTTAATTAGTTGATTCACACATATTCTACTGTGCGAGGGTACCTAGATAGTCCTCATGACAGTATTAGCTTTTGCAATTTTTTTCAGATCAGGAGCTGGAGGCAGGATGGAGAGGGTAAGTATCTGACTGAACAATTTGAAGCTTGTCAGAGCCATGATTTCCCTCTCAGTGTTCAATAATTTCCAAGCTGCTCCTGATTTATTCAGACTTGCCAAAGAACTGTATTCTTTTCTACACACTGCTTTTTAAAAAATCACCAACTTTTAATCATTTTAAGGACCTCTTGGAAGAAAGAATAAAGATGGAAAGATGTTCTTAACTCCTAAGACTCTGACTTTGTTTTTCCCTTTATTTTTGCATTCTGCCTCTGTTTCCGTGTCTGTCCCTTTGTCTGTCTGCTTGTTTCTGCTGTCTGTCCATTTAGTCTCTCTGTGAGGCAATAGTCTACTGCACAGGAAAGAACAAGACAGGTTGGAATCTGTGCATCACCAGCAAATTGCTTAACCTTTCTGAACCTTGGTTTTTTTTTTTTGGACATAGAATGAGAAGTTGCCTCAGGCCAGAGGAGGCAGGGTGGTGTGACAAAAAGCGAGCATTTCTAGGTTCTTATGGGGGCCCTCTCATATACCAACTCAGTGGTCCTGAGCAGGTTCTTAACTCACCCCCTCTCCCCACCCCCCACCACCCACTGCATATCACGTTTCTCTTGACAGAGTAAGGACCGCACGAGGCTATGGGAGAAAAAGAAGAGGCAATGACTTAGCAGGGAGAGCGTGGCTTTGACCTTAGGAAGCCTGAGGTTTGACTCCCACCAGATACTAGCTGTGTGGTCTTGGATAAGTAACTTACTAATGATAGTTAATAATCATTGTGCATGTATTAACTGGTATTATGTACCAGGTATTACTTTAAACTTTTACATGGATTATCTCAATGAGTCTCCCTAATCTGATAAGGTGGGGAAGGAAATGGCAACCCACTCCAGTGTTCTTGCCTGGAGAATCCCATGGACCGAGAAGTCTGGTAGGCTGCAGTCCATGGGGTCGCACAGAGTCCGACACGACTGAAGCGACTTAGCAGCAGCAGCAGCAGCAGCAATCTGATAAGGAGGGGGTGATACTATTTTCTCTATTTTGTTCACAAGAGAATGGAGGCTCTAAGAGGCTCAGGCAATTGCTCAATGTCAAGGGCTAGGACCTGGTGGAGCAGGGAAGCAAGTCCAGCTCTTTACCAGTGGGCTATCATGACTCCAAGGCTTCACTTGGGCATTGCAAGTCCACAGGTAGAATTGTTTATATAATAAGTACTAAGCAGTACTTACTTCATGAGGCTTTGACCAGGAGTAAATGAGATGCTACTTATAAAAGATTTATCACAGTGTCTCATATATGAGCCTATAATAAATGTCAGAACATATGTATATATAACCTTACTTATTTATTTTTGGACGGTGACGGGGTAAACCGTATACATTGCGTGTATATGAATAAGTAGCAGTGACCTTTTATGCACTCTCCAAGTCACTGTCGTGATGACAATCTCTGACATTCCTTCTAAGTCTGGAGTCAGACCTTCTATGATTCATTTTCCCCAGGCTTTCTCAGCTCCAGCTAAAGTTCCCAGGCCACTTTACACAGTGATGACAAATGGTTCCAGAGCTCTTTGACTGCTGCATTAATTAAATGTGAGAAAACAGAGAGTTCCATGAAAACACACCGCTGTGGTTTCTTTTTAAACCCTGTACTTCCACCTCGGCTTGCAGCTGCACCACTCACAGCAGCCTGCAGTAGAACAGTGTCCTATTCATTCTGCACGGTGAGTCACACGTCAGTTATCAAGACTGCATCTCATGTTCCCAAAGGAAAAGATGCCCCTTGAGAAGCAAGGGAGGAGAAAGGTGAGTCAAAGGGCTTTGAGTCATTGGTGCACAGGGAGCACACGCAATGCCAACCATTACCCACTGAGTCTTTTGCTCTCCGATCATTTATTAAAGCCTCCTTCAGTACTAGACACACACACACACAAACACACACACAAGTCCAGTAAGTATTTCTTGCTTTCCTGGAGGAGAAGGGAAAGGATTTTCTATCCCTTGCTTGGGCACTGATCTAGGAGTCATCACTTAATCCTTACAATAATCCCCCTGAGATAGGCATCGTAATTCCCATTTGGAAGAAAAGGGGATTGAGGTTGAAATCCTTCAAGGGATTCATCCAGGGATCATACAGCTGGGAACTGGTAATATTAGGACTGTGGTTCCACCACCATTTTATCATGCCTCTGCTGAGAGAAGCTCATGTCCAATGGGGGAGATAAACCCAGATAGTTATTTCTATGGGATAATATGGTTGTGGAAGTTTGGTCTTGCAGGATGCGTGAATCTTGTAGTGAGAGTTCCTAGCAAGTATCATGAGATTCACCACTCCCAGTCTTAGAGGGGGCAGGATGGATCGGGTCCTCTGCTTACCCGGTGTTATCTCAGTTCCTCTGTGTGTATCTCTTCAGTTCAATTGCAAAGGAACCATGCTGTTCAGGAGGGTGGAACCACCTTGAAGGTTGCCACAGATGCTGGCAGAAAAAGGGAGGATGCTGTGCAGCCTTGGCATGGCTGGTATATTGTAGAAGAAGCTTCCAGGCTTCCTAAAGCATGTAGCTCACCATTTCGTTTCTCTGCTTCAAACCCTGCAGTAACTCCCCAGGCATAGAAAAGGGACCAAGTCCTGAGCTGGGCTGTGAGGCTCCTCTGTGAGGCCCCAGCCTAGCTCTGCCCCATCCTTTTCCACTTCATCACTGGCTCCCGACAACTCCAGCCATGCCACAGTCCTCTTCTCCCATTCAGGACTTATTGCCTTTGCTCAACCAAGGTTTATTTTTGTTTAACCACTTACGGCTTAACTCAAAACTCTCCTCTGCCATGTGAACATCTCATACATTTGCAGGTGTGATGAGTCACTCCCCTCCCTCCTCTGCCTTCTCCTAGCACTTTGCCCCTGCTTCTGAAACAGCACAACGCACAATCTGCCACAGATGATGATGCCTCGCTGTGAACGCACGTTCCTTATGGAGACTTGGTCATCTCGGCTTCCTCCTCAGGCCCCAGCCTGGAGCCTTCCTCTCCCTAGAACCTTTGACTGTGAAATTGACCAGAAAACTGTGATGTGAACGTGGCTGGTTTTAGTGTCTGTGCAGTCGTTTGCCTGTGTGACTTCAGAATTGCTCCGCACCACCCCACTCTGCTCTGAATTATGGGGCCCTGAGTCTTGCAAACCATACTTTCCAGGTACCTTTGCAAATCACGCTTCCCAGGATCCTTTTTCAGGTTCTGGGATCATATCATATGGGCATCAGGAAACCTAGATGTCAATTCTGGCTGTCAATAAGCAGTTTGGGGTAATTTACATAGTTTTTTTGGGATTTAGATGATGACTCATTAATGAAATGATGATGCTAAATTGATGCCCTGTAAGAACTTGAGCATCCTTCCATCATTTATCCATGCACTTATCTATGTGTGTATCCATTCATCCGTCCATTCACGTAGTCATGAAACACGTATAGACCTTCTCCCTCGTCCAGGCCATGGGGACACAGAGGCGGGCACAGCACGACTGCTACACTCAGGAAGCTCAAACTGGAGCAACAGAAATACTTTTAGAAAGAGAGATGGGAGCAGACATGATCTTTAGGAAATATGTGGGCCAGTCTACTGTGGGGGCCAATGGGAGCCAATTTCCTGATGGCAAAAACAAAAGCAGTGGATAAAAACCAGAGGAAGTCTGATTGCATCTCCAGAAGACAGGGCAAATTTTCCAACAATTAGGGGAGCTCCACACTGATTATAAAGCAGTGATATCCTGTCAACAAACGGATCCAAGAAGGAGCCTTAGCAGGCCACAGGGGAATGATCTCCTGCTCTGGGAAGATGGACTAGGTGGTCCCTAAGATGGATTTTGAATTCCCAAGATACTATGATTCTGAAAGTCCAGACTTCTAGACTCCAAACTAGCGGCTTGAAACTCTTCTGAAGCAAGCAGCATGTGTTTACCTTTTTAAAAATGTCCATGGAATCCCAACTTATCAAGCAAGTAAAACTGAAGTGACTCTGCAGGGCCCGACTGCCCCGATCTTCCCTGAGATCCTAGGAGAACAGGTGGAAGGCCACAGCTGTAGAGAATTCGGGTCCTTGGCTGAGCAGAGCTGAGCTGTAAGGCCCTGTTGGTCCAGCGCCTCATGTTTCCTCCTTCCAGGCTCTGCACCCTCCACGTCTGGGCCCTCTCCCTCCCCAAAGACCCTCGCTGACCTTAGCATCTAGTCCGTGCCTCACAACTTGCAGCATATGGCCCTGACTCTGGGCCTGCCTCTGACTTCGCTCTTGTGTTGGAGCTTCAGTCAGCAAATGACTTTATTTATTTATTTTTTATTATTATTTTTTTAAATTTTATTTTATTTTTTAAACTTTACATAATTGTATTAGTTTTGCCAAATATCAAAATGAATCCGCAAATGACTTTAGTCTCCACGTTCCTGGCTCCTTGTCTCCACCTGGAAACCCTGTCAAGGGGGACTTCTGCCCTCCTCCTCTTCTCCCTCACCATTTGCCCTTTCATTCTTGGCCCTGTGCACCTCCATTTTGGGGCTGTAACTCACATTTCCTGAGCACACCCTCTGAGCCAGCAGCAATGCCTGTGTTTGATACTCACTTCAAAACTGTGAGTCAGGCTTTAGCATCTGTATACACATTCCAAATGGGGACACTAAACCGCATAGAGAGCAAGTCACTTGCTCATGTTCTCTCAGCTGACAAGATGCTGAGCTGAGCTCATCACCTGGTCTGTCTGGTCCTGGATCCCATGTCCAGTCCACACCTCAGGGGAACCTGGCCCTCCTGGGTCTGGGTCCCGCCTTGCTCTTTGTGGTTATCCTTGCAAGTGCCAGAACCACCCACTGCTTGAACACAAATTTCCTACCTGGTTTCTGAGTCTTGGCAGCCTCTGAATTCTGCTTTGTCTTAATCTGTTTACAGACTCTAAGATTTATTAAGCCATCACTATGTACTTAGCATGGATTTCAACACTTTATATGCATGAACATATTTAATCCCTTCAACATACATTACGAGGTAGGCATACTTCTTATATCCAATTTACAGATGAGAAAACGGAGGCCCAGTAAGGTTGAATAACACAGTCAGAAAACTATTAAATGGTAAAGCCAGTATAAACCTGGGTATCTGGCTCCAGATCCTGAATTCCTAATAAATATACCCTGTATGTAGTGTTTTGACTGGCCAACTATGTCCTCCTTACCAGCAGCTGAGATGGTTAGACCCAATGGAATAAGGATTTAAGAAGCTTAGTGACTACCCCTCCCTAGAGGTGTCAGAATGGTAACTTTTCTGCATGGCTACTTTGTCATGAGACCAGGTTTTTATTCAAGCTAATAAATCAGTAATGAGAGCAGTGTGTGTGTGTGTGTGTGTGTGTGTGTGTACGCACATGCGTGTGCTGACATGGGGAACAAAGATATCTCTGCATACATTTCTTGGTAAGACACCTTTTCCATTTCTACCCAGCTGCATCAGAATATCTCATTTTGATTCAATGAATGGTTGAAGTTCTGGGCTGACAAACAGATTTCATCTCTTGTTCCAAACTTGGTCGATGTATTGTGGCTGCTTGGAACTGTGAAGCGGGAAGGATTTTGCAGTCTCATTTGGTCTCAGTAGGAGAGAGTCATGATCTATTAATGCCTGCCATGAGCAAGGCAAGGGAGGTGAAAGTGATGCGTATGAGTTGTTTATCTGATATCCATGGACTGATTTCCTAACCAGGCTTTTATCTGTTTTACCTTGATCAGTGAAATGGGCAGAACTAGCTTCCCTGGTGGCTCAGATGGTTAAGCATCTGCCCGCAATGCAGGAGACCTGGGTTCAGTTCCTGGGTTGGGAAGATCCCCTGGAGAAGGAAATGGCAACCCACTCCAGTACTCTTGCCTGGAAAATTCCATGGACTGAGGAGCCTGGTAGACTACAGTCCATGGGGTCACAAAGTGTCAGACACGACTGAGTAACTTCACTTTCACTTTCACCTTCATCCTCACACTAAGATGTGACCTGTGCTTTGCCAGGATCTCCATCTACTTCATCTTTGGACGGCCTCAATATAGAACATGTAACAGTATATGGAGAGGGGAAGATGGGGAGAGGGGCTTACAGCAAGTGTTGCTTGAGTATGTTTTGTCTTGGCATTCCTTCATAATTCAAATAGAGTACAGAAGCTTCATTCATAGCTTGGGGAATCAGAAGCGAAGATTTGTTTTGGTTTAGTTCTTGAGCACAGGGCTCTGAAATCTTTCCCAAAGGCAGTGTTCTACATCTTACCTTGCTGAAAGTCATGGCAATATAAACTTCAGCTCCAGGGTTCTGAGCTCAGTTTCCTCCCTCACTGCTCTTGGAACAGGTTCTGGTAGACTGTGAGATCCACAGTGTTTTTCCCAAGTCTTTCCAGAGCTAATTTTGCCTCATGTTTCAGTGTTTAACTCAGATGACTCTATGTTAAAAAGGCTCTCCTTCCATGCCCCGTCAGAAGTCTTCCTTAGCATTCTCTGTTGTACTCTTCTATTTTCTTCATGTCTTGCTTCACTGGCTTGACTTGTTTTTCCTCATTGATTTGTTTACTTGTTAAGCGTCTGCCCCTTCATGTTCTCCATGTAAGCCCCATTGCTTTTTTTTTCTTGTTCATAACTGCATCACCTACACCTCTGAACAGTAAAATAAAATCCAAGACCGAGGCTAGAAATTCCATGCGTGGTCCTCTCTGGTTGAGTGATGGATGTCATTTCAGGGTTTGCTAGTGGTTTGGACCACCTGGCACAGGTGAGACAATTCTCCCTTGAAGCAGCCTGCCTCTCTGAGGTTTTTTCCTAGTCCAAGTGCATCTCTACCCTTGACGATCTTTTCCCACGGTACACACCCAAGGTGCCCTTCCAGCTGGCCTCCAGCCTGGGGCTTCCATCGGATCTGTCAGAAGCTAGGGAAATCAGATTTCTGGTAGTTTCCCATCGGAGAGTGCTTGGTAGGCTTTTCACTTGCCGCCCCGTTCCCCCAAGCTTCTTGGACCAAACCCAAGAGTCTCATGCTGGCTGGAAGAGCCCACATGCCCAACTTCTTCCAGAGTGGCCTTATTAATACATGTCTTTGGCCATATCCCCCACCTCCCCTCCAAAATCTCCCATGGCTCTTCAATGCCCATAGACCGAAGTATTCAGATTAAGGCACTCAAGGCCTTTCAACTCTGTCTGTCTCTTCTCTTCATTGAAGTCGAGAGTGGATGTTGGTCTATTCCCTGTGCATGCCTTGGGCACACTCTCTCCTCCTCTGCTCCTTGCCCAGTATCACTCCTTGGGCCATCTTCCTGGTCTTCCTTATCTTTGGAATGAATGATGCGCCTATGGACCCCCAGCACTCTGCATTTTTCTGCATTGCTGCACGCTGATGCATGATTTTGCAATACATTTTTACATGTTATCCCAAATAATAAGCCTACATAGTAAGATTTTTACCTGTTATCCTAAATAATAAATCTGAAGATAAGTAGTACCTCTATAGTTTTGTAGCCTTAGTACACCTGGCAGAGTGTCTAACTCAGAGGACAAAAGAATACATCTTCATTTTTATGAAGGAGCGGGGGGAAGGCTCAGAGCCTGTGTCTCACCAAATCCATGCCACTGTTGTCACTGGAATCAAGATTTGAACACCAAGTCTCTTATATTTAAATCACAGGTCCCAAAAGTCCAAAGGGACCTGGCAAATTGTATAAGCACTAAAGCATGTGGGTGAGATACAACCAGAAGTGAGGGACCTTTGAATCCAGGAGTAAGGCACCAGACAGCTCAACTGAAAATCAGGTGGGCATGCAAGTCCAGTCTGTGATATGCAGGTTCCACAGAAAGTCTAAATCTGATTTGTGAGTGACATCTCATCAAAGTTTGAATGTTGCCAACTAGTCCTAATTAAAAGTACATATGATTCAAACATATCTCCTCTGTGAGTCAGATGAGCCCTCAGTCTGCCAGTTGGTGACCTGTGCTTTTCATCTCTATGAGGCCACCCTGGAGATGGCACTGTGGATCAAGTGTCTCAGACTTGCAGAGCAAGAGACAAGTTCCAATTGCCTTTGTGGCCGAATTGGGACCTTTGAGGTGAGTGGGATGATATCCCTGATTTGCCGGGGTGCTTTGAAATTGTGTGAACTCCAAATGATGGCTTTCCTTGTCATTAAAACTGACCGAGAACTCCAGTGGTGGTCTGCAAATGGGCTTTGCTATGGACAATGTGGATCAATATAAATTATGAGAGGAGTCCGTGGTTGGATTGGCTGGCTGTCAAGAAAGATAAAATACCGAAGAACCATTGCAAAAGGGGTCTCTGAATGCCTGGCTTTTTGGAAGTGGAAGGCAATTAACCAAGTTACATACATGGGCTGGGGGTAGTGCTGAGCCTTAGTGAAAGTGATCAGCTCTGTTTTAATAGAGGCACTGAGAGTCAGCAGTGGGAGTTTTGGCCATTGACTTGAGCGTTCATTTATTATGACAAAATGAGCCAGTATTGACCTTGAGACCCTAATGCAGGGTATCAGCCTGTTAATAACAGGCTGTTACACGCTCTTTGTAAATGCTGTGGATGAAAGATTACTGTCCTTTCAAATAGAAAGGAAACAGTGTCTTTTAGATACGTAGGTTATCATGCCTACACACAAGTTGAAAACTGGAGAACAGAGGCGGACAGCAAGAAGTCAGCATGGGCTCACATCTCTGTTCCCCTCCTCACTGGCCTTATAACTTTGGGTGTGTTGCTGAACCCATTTCCAGTCTCAGATTTATCATTGCTAAAAGAGGGGTGAGAACTCTTTCCTCTCAGATTGATTGAGAGATGATGATTTTATGAACATACTTTGCAACAGCGCCTGGCACAAACTGGATGCCGCATCCACGTTTATTTCGTGTCTTTTCCCAGTTTCCACAGAATTGTACCTGAGCACCCTGGGGACTTGCTTGGCTTTCTATCTGAATTTTACAGTCTCTTCGTTCATGCATTTTCCTCTATTTAGTGACAACTTCTTTTGGAGCTGAGTTTTCCACTGATTCACCTGTACATCTTTCACAGGGCTTGCCCACAGTTAGGTCTTCAATCCATGTATGTGGCTTGATGGATTAATGACACAGGAATCGCAGATGCTGGTCCTGGTAGCATCTTCCCTGTCAGCCACTGCTCCATATGCCTCAGGATGAGAAGATGAACCTGCTGGTCCCGGGGTACTGATGCTTTCCTAGATCATTACCTGCTCCAAGTACAGACTGGTGACCACTCAGCATGGAAGGAAAAGCTATAACTCCTATGACTGAGGGTGTGAGGCAGAACCTAGGGGTCTTCCTTGAATATTTGACTTCTGCAAAGGACCATGGAGGAACAGAGAGATTTTTCTAGGCAGAAAATGAGCAAGGGCCTTCTAGGCAAAAGCATCAACCTGGGCAAAGTTATGAAGGTGTAAAAATACAGGAGGTGTAGCTAGAAAAAGAAGAGAAGTGGACTTCGTGAGCATCTACTGTGTGCAGGAGCTTTATACCTGTTATCACATTTCATCCTTTCACTTGTCTTGCTAGGAAAGTATTGTCCTTCCTATTTTAAGGAAGAGGGAAGAAGCAGTGATCACATTTAGTAACTTGTTTGGCTCACACGTGAGAAAGTGGCTGGTCTATGTGATGCTAACATTCTCACACCATGGTGCCTGGTGAGGGGCAGGGAGGAGTGGGCTAAGGGATTGAAACTTGCTGGCCAACTCCCTAATACACTTGCCTCAGCTTCCGTTCCGAGAGTGAACAGAGAGTCTGCCTCTTTGAAACTACTTTCTTTCAGTTTTGAAAATTTCTAATGAGTTTGAAAAGCGATCTTTGAATCTCCAGAAAAAAGTGGGACTGGGAATGCACAGAGAGAGATTTGTCTTCAGACGCGGGGTTTGTTTCATTTTGCAAGTTGCAGCCAAACGGCTTGAGCTCTTCTCACACTTGGATTTCAGACAACTTGCTGAGATCCATATTATCTGATCTGGAGTGTTTCTGTGCAAAGCGTTTTTATTTTATCAGGTGCATTTCACTCCAGCACGGCCCGGGCTAATCGTCCTAGCGATGCCTCGGGAAATTGGGTTGGCAGTTTGCAGAGGCACCGGAGACAGGCGCCTCCCAGGCGGTGTTAGTCCAGGTGCATGGGGGCTCCAGATAGAGTGTCTCTGGGGATGAGTCTGGGAGGCCTCCTTCTATCTGATGTAATCGTGTTTTAGATTCTGGGGGCCTCTGGGTTCCGACGGGCTGGCAGGCTGAGCTGTCATCTGTTTCCTAAGTTGAGTGCCAATCTTCAGTTTGACTTTATTAACTGGGTGTGGACATTTCTTTCAAAAAGGGAGTGTAAATAGATGGTTATTCAGCACACCATATAAAGACAAAAGAGGGGCCGTGTGTGCAGGAGCTTTGACTTTGAGGGTCACACAATTTGGACTTAGAACCCTTCTTCTTTACTAGTTGTGTGACCATAACAGGGAAGCTCAAAACTGATTCCACGTTGGATTTGTTTCTTTCTTACCTTAACTTTTGAATTCTATTGCTTTTGCTTTTGCTACAAGTTAAGAATGATGCCTACAGACTTCCCTGGTGGCCAGTGGTTAAGAATCTGCCTTGCAATGCAGGGGATGTGGGTTTGATCCCTGGTAGGGGAACTGACGGAGAAGGCAATGGCACCCCACTCCAGTCTTCTTGCCTGGAAAATCCCATGGATGGAGGGGCCTGGTAGGCTGTAGTCCATGGGGTCGCTAAGGACCTCTTGGTCACAGTGTTTAAAAGACTGGCTAAATGTGGAGATTCAGGAATCTATGTCTGAGTTCATATTTTGGAGCCAGAAGCCTTGGCCAGTCACTCAACCCTTCTGAACCTCAAGGTAGGTTCTGAACCTCAACCTACCTCCTCTGTAAGGTAGCTGTCATATTAGCAGCTACCTTGTCTGACTGTGGTGAGGATGAAACAAGAGAAGCACAGAAAGCTCTCAGCATGGAGCTTGGTCCGGGATAGGCTCTCAACAAAAGATAACTCACACATCCCATCACTACAGCTACTGCAACCAAGCTGTAGAAACATACATGATGGACTGTGACCTTCCACATCTGTAACACACAGTTAATGTTTCTTTCATGATTCGTGTTGCTTTCTCCCTTGAATCAGCAGGGTTTTGACCCCTGTCATATCTCTGCTAAGTCACCTTGAGCACAGTGACCTCAGAAAATATATGGTTGTGTCCTTTCAGCATTCATCTCAGGGTTACATCTTGGTTCAGATTCTCAGATAAACCTCTTTTGCTACCCACCCTCCCCCCAGAAGAACACTTTGCAGTAATGTTTTCTTTCTCTGGTTACTAGTTCTCTTAGTTGGAGCCTATAGACATAACATCTGACATAACACATTATATTGCAGTCTTTTGAACTTTGGAAAAATACATGTTGAAATATGAGTGAAATTGACTTCAGCTCTGTGTTTTAATGGGGCTTCCCAAATGGCGCTAGTGGTAAAGAACCCGCCTGCCAGTGAAGGAAACATGGGTTGGGAACATTCCCTGGAGAAGGCAATGGCAACCCACTCCAGTGATCTTGCCTGGAGAATCCTGTGGACAGAGGAACCTGGCAGGCTACAGTCCATAGGGTCTTAATGGCTTGGATTTACTTGTATCTGGAACATTTAATCTAAATGTCTGGACATTTTACAAATATGAAAACTACACCTTGACCTCCCATGGATAGACAGGGTATTATGCTCACCTCTGGGGGGCTGTTTGAGCTGCATGACATGCTCCAGATCTGATCTCTGGCTGTCATATCAGTCATCTCTCAGAAGTTTCCTTCCTGCTGACAGTGTTTTGGGGACCAGGGCACTGCCAGGACATCTTCCTAACACCTTTATTATTGCAAGAGCGAGCAGTACCTATCTTGACAGGTGAAAAGGGAGATACTTGCCTCTCTTTTCTGGCCAGAGAACCTCCTTTTTTCCACCTCTTGGAACCTGGGGAAGACAGGAGGGGTTTTAACCCCGGGTTCTTTGTGTAAAGCCTTTCATTTAGAGGGAAAAAAAGCCTGCATCTCAACCCTTTTCTGAAACTAGAAAGTCAGTCTCAGATGGGACACATGCAGGTTGGCATTTGGGACTCAGCAATGCCTTTGATGACCCAGTATTGTGGAAAGGGCATGAATTTTAGAACTAGGCAGGTCAAGATTCGGATGCCTCCTCTACCGCTGACTAGATGAGGCAAGTCACTTCTGTAAGCTTGCATTTCCTCACTTGCAAAAGATACCATCCACCTTTTAGGATTGAGGGGATTTAATGAAATCACTTATTAAAATCACCAGCACTGCTTGCTTGGCTCCCACTGAGTGCTAAATAAGAAGAGTCTTTCTTGTTTCTCTTTTTCTTTTGGAAACAAAATACAGCACTGTGTGCCAGGGTACAGGAATTCTGGTGTGGGCTCAGCCACAACTGAGGCACCTGGAAATGTGATAACCTGCCTTTCTGCAAGTCAGTGTTCTCATCTTTAAAAAAGATGTGAGGATATTTGTTAGCATCCTTGATTTGACATTGACCTTCTTTACGGACATGACCACTTCCTTTCCCTTTTGTTACCCCAGCCACATTGCAAATGTCCAAGTCGGGTTTCCCTCTGCTGCGTATCATTCACAAAACCAAATCAACTCTGCTGCTTAGTTCTCTCCACAGTTGAAAAGGAATATTTTAAAATAACATTGTAAAGCAATTATATTCCAATAAAAATAAGTAAATAAAACTAAAGAAAATAACATTGTTTAAAAAGTAGGTAAATTCTACATGATCAATGGACAAAAATAAAACTAGAGATCATTACAGGAAAAAAATGATAAAACTGGGTCTCTGTCCTATGCAGAATAGAATTTTGATTTTACCCAGTTTCTAGCACAGAGTCTTCTATTATTACTCTCTAGTTTTCATGATCTCAGGAGATCAAATCAGTCAATCCTAAAGCAAATCAATCCTGAATATTCACTGGAAGGACTGATTCTGAATTTGAAGCTCCAATGCTTTTTGGCCACCTGATGCGAAGAGCGGACTCATTGGAAAAGACCCTGATGCTGGGAAAGACTGAAGGCAGGCGGAGAAGGGGATGACAGAGGATGAGATGGTTGGATGGAATCACTGACTCAATGGACATGAGTTTGAGCAAGCTCTGAGAGTTGGTGATGGACAGGGAGGCCTGGTGTTCTGCAGTCCATGGGGTCACAGAGTCGGACACGACTGAGCTACTGATCAATAACCACAAACCATGATCTCGTGCCCTCAAATCAGAGATTTGCAGTGTCCTCTTGCTTTGCACAGTCTATGTGGACAGTGTGGATAACAAGATGCAGAATGTTTTAATAAGAACCCAGGGTTTGTTTTCTGATGCTGATCTGAAGTGTTGACTTGCATGATTTGCCATCCCTAGCACAGTGGGCAAGTCACCACTTCCTGAAACCTCTGTGCCCTCACCAGGAAGATAGGGACATAGGAAGATAATAGCTTTTGGACCCATCTGTTAAGGCCGCTCAGTAACATGGTATACATAAATGGGGCTTTATGAACTATTTTTATACATTGTGAATTCTCTTTACTCTTCTGAATCTCAGTTTCCTCATCTGGAAAAGGGGTTGATGAGGTCACCCGCAGGCAGTTTATGTACCAGCTGGCACAGAGCAGGCACTCAGAGAATAGCAGCTTTTAATTATCTGTGTGTAATCTCATGATAGCCTCTCAAGATTGAAATCATATTATAATTCCATTTACACATAAGGAAGGAAAAGTGCTGTGTAAAGGTTATTATAATAGTGCTTATCACTACAATGATCGTTTTTTAATGTTTGGGAGCCGACCAGAGCTAGTTTATACACACTCTATTCCTCATCTTTAGTAACAGTAGCATGGGACTCAACGTATGAAGTCTGATTATTGGCAATTGACAGTTCATGGAAACCAATGAGAAATCAACAGAGAACCCACTTCTAAGGGATGCTGCAGGCACCCACCAAGGAGGATTCCCTTTCCAGAGTGTGTGCTGCCCATAGGGACTCCTGGCTACTCTGGAGCCCAATCTTTATCAGTGTGGTTTCTGCTGTTTCCTCCATAAAAAGTAGTATGTGACAAGCCTGCTGGGGCAGGAAATAGTTTTCCGTTAATGAGTTTGTGCTTCACTGACGCTTTCCCATTAAAATCATGTTAACTGTGCCCCCCTGTTAATCATCCCCAAATCAGTTTATTAATTAACTCATTTTGGGAAATCGCAATTTAGCCAGAGCTCTCCAGCTCATTAGCATGTTACCAGGATAGAGAAAATAGATGTCATTGAAATCCCTCCTTACATGTTTAGCTCATCAGGGCATGGAGCCTTTGACCCTGTTGGTTTGCTCATTCATTAATTCATTGGATAAAGAATTGTCCATGAAAGGGTCCCATGTGGCTGGCTCTATACTAGTTAGGGGTAAAAGACGGAAGGCACAGCCTCTGACTGGAAGTTGGGGGGTGAGACTCAGGAACCAGTGTCAGGGGCCTGTCTGAGGTCCTGTAAGCTTTAGCCAACCCTTTAACCAGGCCCTGTATTAGGAGCAGCCATCGACTCTCAAAGCCACTTCCAATTCAGTGGGAACTGGCTAAATGCATTTGTGTAGGTAGCTCTGAGAATATTTAGCCCAATATTCATCTTTGTAATAATGAAAATACTAGTAACAATAAGCATGCATGCTCAGTTGCTCAGTTTTGTCCAATTCTTTGCAACCTCATGGACTGTAGCCCACCAGGCTCCTCTGTCCATGGGATTTTCCAGACAAGAATATTGGAGTGGGGTGCCATTTCCTCCTCCAGGGGATCTTTCTGGCCCAGGGATCAAACCTTGCATCATCTCTGCATTGACAGGCAGATTCTTTACCACTGAAGCACCTGGGAAGCCCTTAACAATAAGGGCTAAAATTAATTGAACGATTACTGTGTACTAGGCACTGTTTTAAACATTTTCTAGGCAATCACTCAATAATAATAATTTAATAACTCACTTACTCAATAATAATAATTGAGTTAGAAAGTCATTTTGTCTTCACTAGAATCCTATAAGGTAAGTACTAGTAGTCTCTTCATTTACAGATGAGGAAACTGAGGCAGGTTGCCCATGCTTGAACACAGGCAGTCTGGCTCCAGAAACAGATAAAGGAATGAGAACCTGGACAGGAAGTGACTTGCCCCAGGTCACCTAGTGAACAGTGAGAACAGAACTTGGGCCTTCCCTATGGCCAAATTGATATGCACCCTGCTATTTGCTTCCAAAAATGTCTACCTCTGATTCAGGCCACTTCTCCTGAAGGTTCCCTGTAAAATAGAATACAGACTCTGTGTCTTGAACTATGGTCCAGATCTCAATTTGAGTCTATGTCCCTAGCGTTTGGCATAATAATATATCCACACAATTGATATTTACAGATTGTTTACATGAATGCATAAATATTTAGGGTTTAGTCATTTGCTAACACGAGGATCTGATCCTAGAGAAGCTACAATCTTCAGCTGCATAAATGTGAATTCTTTCTAAACCTCAGTTTTCTCATCTGCAAAATAAATCTGAAAATAACTTCCCAGGGGCACCGTGAGGTTAAATGAAATGAAATTGAAAGTGTTTTGTGACTCGTACCTCACTAGGCACTGTCAGCAGAAGTCACCCTCCTTATTAACTTGGCTATTTTTGAGTGTCAGGATGGTCCCTCCTGAATGGCCCGGGGGCAGCTGGGAACCAGATGACCTGAAAGCTGTTGGCCTTTCCTTCTGCTCAGGGGGTGCCCACAGGGCAGCACTGGCATTAGCAAGCTTGTCTGTAGATTCTGTGATTTCTCTGGATGACTTTGCCCACAGGAGATCCAGCCCTCGGCTGGCTGCCCACAAGCCATTAGAGCGCATGGGACAGAGAGGAGACAGGACAAATTTCTATTGCTCCTGGGAACCTTCTTGCTTCAAGTCTTTCTGCAGGAAGAGAAGGGATGATTTGGGGGCTGGGCAAGCCTTGGTCCTGGTGAGGAGTGGGGTCACTTATACAGCCCATAGCCACTGCCTCAGCTGCCCTGTGTGTCTATTAAACAGCCATCTGAATTTTCCTTCCATGCGCCTATGGTTGACTGTTCTGTAATCATGAAAAATATCAGTAACTGTGAAAAAAACAGCACCACGAGCAACCACAGGGGAAATGGATGGTATCTGAACAGCACTGAGACTGGGAAGGGGGCCTCTGGAAGTTGACTTCCTGGGTTGATATCTTAGTCGTTTGCAAGTTCAGAGACCTTGGGTAGATTATGGAGCCTCTCTGCGAGCTAGTTTCCTCATCTTAAAATGGGAGTAAAAAAAAAGGCCCACCTTTTAGAGATGCTGCAAAGAACTTTAGAACAATGCTTGGCATTAAGGAGGAACTCAATATACACAATATGAGCGACTACTGTTATTATTCTAAGATTCCTGCTCCCACCATGGTTGGTGAGGCTGCCCAAAAACTACACCATTAAATAGACTGCAATAAAAACTCATAGTTAAATAGCTCTAGGGTAGACTCTGACCTTGCTTACCCTATATGTCCAGCCTTTGGGGCTGGGCTCTGAGACATGGAGTGTTTTCTGCCATATCAGTAAACAAAGATTTCACAGTGGCAGTGATTCCTGCCCTACAAATGTGAAGTCCTGAACCCTAAGAGTACTCAGTGTTAGTCATTCAGTCATGTTTGACTCTTTTGTAGCCCACTAAACTCCTCTGTCCATGGGATTTCCCAGGCATGAATACTGGAATGTGTAGCCATTCCCTTGTCCACGGGATCTTCCTGACCCAGGGATTGAGCCCAGGTCTCTTGCATTGCAGGTAGATTCTTTACTATCTGAGCTACCGTGGAAGCCCCACTCAGGAAAGAGAAGAATACCTGCAACCTGGCAGCCATTAGGCTGCAGCCACTCCTTGCGGTGAGCACTGAGAAACTAAGAATGTGAAAACCACAGGATACTGCCCCCAGAGAGCTGAGCTGCATATGAAGGGAATTATTTCAGTGAGCCCAGACTCTTAAATCTTCCCATACATAGAAAAGAGCTAAATTCATTAACTTGGGATATCTGGTTTTCTTTAACCCACAAAATACCAGCTCCCAGAGCTTGCTCAAACTCATGTCCATTGAGCTGGTGATGCCATTCAACCATCTCATCCTCTCTCATCCCCTTCTCCTCCTGCCCTCAACCTTTCCCAGCATCAGGGTCTTTTCTTTGTTTCCATATCTTGGCTGTTGTAAATAATGCTGTGACAAACATGGGAATGTGAATGTCTTTTCAAATTATGTTTTTCTTTTCTTTGGATAAATACCCAGAAGAAGCGTTGCTGGATCATATGACGGCTCTATTTTTAATTTTTTGAAGAACCTTCTTACTGTTTTCCATAGTGGCTTCACCAAATACATTCCCATAAACTGTGGAAAGGGGTTGTCTTTTCTCCACATCCTCACCAACATTTGTCATTTCTTGCCTTTATGATAATAACCATGAAGTGACATCGCATTGCAGATTTGATTTGCATTTCTCTGATGATTATTGCTGTTAAGCAGTTTTTCATCTGCCTATGGGCCATTTATATGACTTCTTTCTGTTCATATCTTAAGTTGGATGATTAACTCATTTGCACCTTTTTCTTTCTTAATATAAGAATTCATGGTATAAATCATTTCTAGGTATCTCTTTAGTGGAATGACCCAAATACTGATATCTTAGTATTCTGTCATCATCTAGTTCTAAATATTGTCTAGTTTCCATCATGTTTTCTTCTCTGACTCATAATTTATCTAACAGTATGTTCTAAAATGTCCTGAAGTATAGGATTTTTTTTTAGCTATCTCTTTTTTTGTAATTTTAAAAATTTATCTCTTTTTTAATTGAAGGATAATTGCTTTACAGAATTTTGTTGCTTTCTGTCATGTGTTTGCTCTTCACATTAGTTGACCAAAGTATTGGTGCTTCAACTTCAGCATCAGTCCTTCCAATGAATACTCAGGACTGATTGCCTTCAGGATGGACTAGTTTGATCTCCTTGCAGTCCAAGGGAGTCTCTCCACTTTCTTCCATAAGGGTGGTGTCATCTGCATATCATCATGTGAAATGCTGGGCTGGATGAAGCAGAAGCTGGAATCAAGATTGCTGGGAGAAATATCAATAACCTCAGATACACAGATGATACCACCCTTATGGCAGAAAGCAAAAAAAGAACTAAAGAGCCTCTTGATGAAAGTGAAAGAGAAGAGTGAAAAAGTTGGCTTACAACTCAACATTCAGGAAACTAAGATCATGGCATCCAGTCCCATCACATCATGGCAAATAGATGAGGAAATAATGGAAACAGTGAGAGACTTTATTTTTGGGGGCTCCAAAATCACTGCAGATGGTGACTGCAACCATGAAATTAAAAGACACTTGCTCCTTGGAAGAAAAGCTATGGCCAACCTAGACAGCATATTAAAAAGCAGAGACATTACTTTACCAACAAAGTCCATCTAGTCAAAGCTTTGGTTTTTCCAGTAGTTACATATGGATATGAAAGTTGGATCATAAAGACAGCTGAGCGCTAAAGAATTGATGCTTTTGAACTGTGGTGTTGGAGAAGACTCTTGAGAGTCCCTTGGACTATAAGGAGATCCATGCAGTCCATCCTAAAGGAAATCAGTCCTGAATATTCATTGGAAAGACTGATGCTGAAGCTGAAACTCCAATACTTTGGCCACCTGATATGAAGAACCGACTCATTTGAAAAGACCCTGATGCTGGGAAAGATTGAAGGCAGGAGAAGGGAAGGACAGAAGATGAGATGGACAACAGAGGACCAGATGGACATGAGTTTCAGCAGCTCTGGGAGTAGGTGATGAACAGGGAAGCCTGGCTTGCTGCAGTCCATGGGGTCGCAAAGTGTAGGGCACGACTGAGTGATTGAACTGAACTGATTTGCATATCTGAGATTATTGATGTTTCTCCCAGCAATCTTGATTCCAGTTTGTGCTTCATCCAGCCCGGCATTTTGTATGATATACTCTGTATATAAGTCAAATCAGCAGGGTAACAGTATATAGCCTTGACGTACTCTTTTCCCAATTTGGAACCAGTCTGTCGTTTCACGTCTTGTTCTAACTATTGCTTCTTGATCTGCATGCAGATTTCTCAGGAGGCAGGTAAGGTGGACTGGTATTTCCATCTCTTTAAGAATTTTCCACAGTTCGTTGTGATCCACACAGTCAAAGGCTTTGGCGTAGTCAATGAAGTAGAAGTAGATTTTCTGGAATTCTCTTGATTTTTCTATGATCCAGCAGATTTTGGTAATTTGATCTCTGGTTCCTCTAACTTTTCTAAATCTATCTTGAACATCTGGAAGTTCTCGGTTCACATACTGTTGAAGCCTAGCTTGGAGAATTTTGAGCATTACTTTGCTAGTATGTGAGATGAGTGCAATTGTGCTGTAGTTTGAGCATTCTTTGGCATTGCCTTTCTTTGGGATTGGAATCAAGACTGACCTTTCCCCAGTTCATATGACTGTTCTAGCCAATGGGATGTGGGTCAATGTTGTGTCTTTCAGGCATGATGTTAAAGCCCCTGTGTAAACCTCCAATTAATTATTTATTTCCTCATAGTAACCATGGAGCTTATATTTTCCAGATGGTTAGCTGCTCTACTCATATCAGATTTATTATCAGAAATGCAAGTAATACAGGGGAAAGCTATCACAAACCTAGATAGCATACTAAAAAGCAGAGACATCACTTTGCCTACAAAGGTCCATCTAATCAAAGCTATCGTTTTTCCAGTAGTCAAGTTTGGATGTAAGAGCTGGACCACAAAGAAGGCTGAGTGCTAAAGAATTAATGCTTTTGAATTGCGGTGCTGCAGAAGGCCCTTGAGAGTCCCTTGGACTACAAGGATATCAAATCAGTCAATTCCCAAAGAAATCAACAAGGAATAGTCATTGGAAGGATTGATGCTGAAGCTCCAATACTTTAGCCACTGGGAAAACCTGATGCTGGGAAAGATTAAAGGCAAAAGAAGAAGGGAGCAGCAGAGTATGAGATGGTTAGGTAGCATCACTGACTCAATGGACATGAATCTGAGCAAACTCAGGGAGATAGTGAAGGACAGGGCAGCCTAGCGCGTTGTAGTCCATGGGGTCAGAAAGAGTCAGATATGACTTAGCCACTGAACAACAACGAGCTACTGAGATTTGGGGGATATTTTTTACTGCAGCAAAGTCTGACCTATTCTGACCAGTGCTGACAGTGTCTGTTGGGATCCCACTTTACAGATTATGAAATCAAGTCCTAATGAAGCAGAAGAACTAGTGATGGGCAGAGCCAGTATTCAAATCCAGCTTGGTCTGACATAGCGTGTACTTTCTATCCTACTGTGACTCAGAGAGACAGAGAAGGTGGTGAGATGAAAAGACAGCAACAAAGTAGAAGACATGCACCTAGCTGTATAACTCTTGGCAAGTTTCTTGTACTGTTTGCTGGTCTAGAAAAGAGAAGCCAAACATTTCTCATCGTCTTTGGATGTTGACCAAGACGCTGAGTGGTGATGAAGACAGCAGCATGGCACTCGTCGCCCTGGGGTCTGAGTCCTCCTGCCGACTATTCACTTGTGGGTCCTTGGACCTCGAAGGGCCTCTTTCCCTCTATGGGGCTCTTCTTTATAATCTGTATAACAGCAATAGCCTGGACCAGATAACCGATGAGGCATATTTTAGTTATGAAATGAGACTGATCGAACTTGTAGGGCTCCTGTGAGTGTCAAATATGAGGTTACACGTGCAAGAGTTAAGAAATTGCAGGCATCATACAGAGAAGAGGGAGCACCCTGGTGAGATCCCTTCAGGAGCTGTAGAACTTCCGATTGATGCCTCATTAATAGGAATAAACAATTCCTTCTGGACTGTGTCAGAGACAGACACAGAAGTTTTGAAGGCTGCTACTAAGGAGCTGGCAGGCAACAACAGGGGTGGGGTCACATGGATTTTCCCCACCATAGGTGATCAGATGGCAGCCAGGCTTACTCCAACTCAAGAGGAGCAGTGATACCTTGGCTCCTCCCTTCTCTCCCTCCCTTCCTCCTGCCTCTGCTTAAACACTGTCTTTCAGTCCAGCCTTCCTGCCACACCATTTACTGTATCTTCCTCACCGTCCTCCCTGCAGTGCATTTAATTTTCTTCCTGGCACTCAGGGGCCTCCACCTGTGTGCTGTTTCTTCTCCTACCAGGGCGCGAGCTTCACAAGAGCAGAGACTTGTCTGATTTGTTCACAGCAGCAACCTCGCTTCTAGGAAAGTGTGTGGCATCTAATAAATACTGTTGAATATGGTAAAGGAACCACTGATTCATCTTTTGGATGGCAACTGTCCCATTCTTGTGAAGTGCATTCAGAAAGAAAAGAGTTCTCTGAAAAGCAGGACTTGAAGGCACTTGCAGGATCAGCACATCACTTGTTGGAGAGTAACTAGGAGTCCTAGGGAGAAGGGGACTTAGAGAAGAGGGGGAACCCCCAATAGCTGGTGGCCCTAGTGGTAAAGAACCTGCCTGCCAATGCAGGTTCAATTCCTTGGTGGGGAATATCCTTAGGAGAAGGAAATGGCAACCCACTCCAGTATTCTTGCCTGGAGAATCCCATGGACAGAGGAGCCTGGTGGGCTACAGTCCACGGGGTCACAAAGAGTCAGGCACAGCTGAAGCAACTTAGCACAGTACAGGCTTGGCCTTTGGGGGCCCTTCTGAAGTTGGAAGCAGACTGCTGTGACTGTAGTCCCAAACTTGGGTACATTCTGGGCCATGGATTAAGAAGATTGAATTGCTGGAAGAAATTGTGCAGCTTAGTCCTATCTTCACTGAAGTTCAGGTGTATCAGAGACTTATTCTCCATAGTCAGGGCCATAAATGATTCATATTCTGGGGCTCAGCGACCAGCAAGGAACTACCCTCAATGACAGGCAGTGCTGAAGGAGTGTATGGAGCTGAGAATTTCCTTTCATTTCTGGTGTCCCCTTTCTAGCTTCCAAGTTTTGACCCTCTGTTTTAATTCTCCTTCACCACCATCTTCTCTTACCATATAACATAATCATCTTAAATCTCTCCCTTTCTCCGTTTCTTCCAGTCCTGCTAATAATTCGTAATTAATACCCATTTCCTCCATAAAGCCCCGATCCTACTTAAAATTTTTTTCTTTCTTTTTCTGGCATTTGATGTTTTGAGGGCAGGACTTTGGTCATTCATCACTTTATTCTCAATGGCTCACACATGACTTGGAAGCAAAGAATGATAATAACAATGATGATAATAATAATAATAATAGCATAATAGCAGCAATCATTTACTGAGCACTCACTCAAGATACTGTGGAAAGCCTTTTACATGATTCATTTCATTTACAGCCTTGAGTTGGTGAATAACCTTTCCCATTTTACAGAGGGTAAAATGTTAATTAGTTAGTAGGACTCAGAACTCAAAAGTCATAACAGTCACCCGACTAAATATTAACTGGACCAAATTGGAGGGGAGGGGGAAGGATGAAGCAGATTGAACTCTTCCTCTTCTCTCTCTGTGTGTATTTTCTTTCTTTTTTTCCCCTGGAGTATCAAGAAAAGAGAATCCTATTTCCTACAGCATACAGGCAGGTATGTTCATGAAAAGGAGCTAAACCCAAGCAAGGCACCGTGACACCCATCAAGTCTTTGGGGGCTAATGAAATGAGGATTTTCTGTGAGGTTCCCATTTCCCTTCTTGGAGAAATTTGGGACTCAGTAGCATCTGCCCCTCCCTCAGATGCAGGTGGCACATGGACTCTGACCCCCTCCCCTACAGCAATTATGGAAACCTACTCAAGTTGTAAATTAATACGCAATCATGATTTTGGCAAGTGCTCCAAGGAAACCCAAAAGGACTTAATTAAGCGACACTTTCCCACGTGCCCATCCCCAGACAAATGGGACTGGACACCTTTGATGTGCTCTGGCCTCAGACAGCACAGGGAGGTTGTGGTGACCTCAGGAGATCAGGGGTGCTGCCATCGGAGGTGTAGTGGTGAGAACTCAACCTAACAAGTATTTGCTAAGATTCAGGGGAAAGTCACACCATTCAGGAACTCACGAAGCAGAGGAGAAGATAGGAAAAAACAAGACAAAACAGCAGCAAACTCTACTGTAGCTCAATTCAAATGTCCTAAGTCTTCCCAAGCAGAATTCATTGGAACCCTGTCAAAGACTGGGGGTTCAGCTTATGATGGAGAATATGAAGAAAACTGGGTCCCACATTAGGGTCCCACAGGGACCCTAGGGAAAGGACAGGGTGAAGACCCAGGATTGAGGTTAGAAGGGGGCAGCTTCAGGATCCACCCAGATAATCCATATTATCATGACTCTTCTACCTCCTACCATACACAACAGTAACATCCAGATGCATTAAAGATTTAAAGGAAAAAAGAGAAGAAAGTTAGAGGAATATTTGTCTAAACTTAGGAGTTACAGGATGCTTTCTCAACAAGACAGGAAATATAGAAGCCTAAAAGGTAAAGATAAATATATAAGCATTGAAAGTGTGTATATGTCAAGACACCATGAGCTCTACACCCCTCAAAGAAAAACCCTGAAATTCAAGTTTGGCTATATGGATGTTCACTGTTAAACACTCTTTTTGTACATGTGATATCCTTCATAGTAAAATGATTTTTAAAATGAAAAAAAAATGAGAGTTTGGAAAAATACTTGCAATGCATATGAAATAAGGTTATAGGGTTCTAGGTTAATGTATCTGTAGATAAAGTGCCTTCACAAATTGATAGAAGAAAGTCAGGCAACCTGATTTTTAGAAATGGGTACAAATTATATGCAAACAATTAATGGAAGAGAATATCTAAGGTTAATAAGCATGTGAAAGTTTCCCAAATTGACTAGTAGCCAGAGAGCTGGAAATTAAAGCCACAGTGACATGCCACTTTTTACCATCTAGACTGGCAAATACAGCAGATGGCAGAAATACCTGTTTACCCAGAGGATCAGGGCAGCAGGAGGTCTCATGTATGGCTGGAAGGAGTATGATTTACTGATGGTTTTGGAAAGTTACCTGGCAATATCTTTAAAAATTAATATTGCACAAACCATTTGATCCCAGATTTAGAAATTCATCTGACATCTAAAAATACTGGTATATAAGGAATTGTTTATAACAACATTTTTTTTTTTGTTCAGCAAATAACATGCAACATCGATCAAAGAAACCTGGAAACAATTTGAATGCCAGCTAATATGAAAGTAGTGAATAAATAGTAGTACATTTATACTATGGAATATTATGCAGTTACTATGCTCTCTGAGTTTGCTTTGTTTCTTTCTGTACATTTTGACCTGGGGCACTCTCCCAAGGTACTGCTAAATGAGAAAAGCAAGAGTAATGTATATATTATAATTCTGAGGGTGAAAACAAATAACAACAACACTGTCAACATATGTATATTTTTATGAGTATGAAGAGAGGTGTGGGAAAGGAAATGGAATAGGGGATGAATACTAGATTTTCACTTATTCATTTTTAGCTGGAATGCACATAAATTGCAAACATAATTTAAAAAAAACCCTGAAATAATGGGAATATAATAAGAGAATGAATGAATAAATTACAATAGTTAGCAAACAGACCCAGGGAATAGGCTAGCCACTTAGGAAGATGGTTGGAAGAGGCTGGTGGAATGCAAGTTGGGGATCCTACTCTTGGTCAGGGATTTAGCTGAAGACACTGGAAGGCCCCTCTAGCTTGAAGAAACCTTGGTTAGGTTAGAGGCAAACCGGGACAGTGCAGGGCACAGCAAAGTGATGGAAGGGAGGCTTGTGAGGTGGCAGATGCCATGCCAGTGTCGGGGCTGGGAGGCTGAAGCTCCAGGCTCATCAAGGCTATCACCACCTTGATGAGCAGGTGGTGGCTGGTGACCTCTAAGGGAGCAGCTTCCCAAAGTCTGTAAGAACCCTTGGTTGGCAGGTGTGGAGGAAGGAGGAGTGTAATTCACTGAGCCAGCAAGCTCTAGGCTGAAATAGAGGTGAGAGAAGGTAGCCAGGTGGAGGGAAGGCTTAGACTTGGACATATCAGTGCGCACATCTGTACCATTGTGAGCAGATCACCGGCTCAATGAGGTCTGCTGAATGTGCACAGTGAGAGAGTGTTTGGATCTGGCTTGAGGGCAGAGCCACTGATCTCTGAAACAAGTAGGAAAGAGGCAAAAGGAAGGACGTTGTGTTAGATGGCTATCATCTCTGGAGACCGGCAGATCCTAATTCACAACACAGGACACCAGCTCTTTGGTCCTACCTGCCTAAGCCTCAGTAACACTCACTGAATGGAGATACTTAGTGCTCACTCTTCCAGTTTGTTGTGGATATTTAAAAAAAAAATGCACAGAGTGTCCAGCCCATAGTTGGCACTGAGTGCATGACAACTGCTCCCACTGCATAATAGGCATCACAGTATGGAGGGGAAGAGGTGCCACTGGAAGTCAGACAGGCTGGTGCTGACATCCAGGCTTGGACACTCACTATCTAATGGCCCCACAGATGCTAAGGGAGGCTGGTCTCCTCAACTGTGACTGGGGCTTGGCATGTAATGCTGTTGTGAGGTTCAGAGACAGTGTTTGGCAAGTACCATGCCTGGAACAAAGAAGGTAGTTAACACTCAGAAGCTGTTACTGTTTATTTTTCTCATCATTCTTCTCATTGGAGGTGAGGTCATGAGATGACAGCCTTTGAAGCCCATTAGGAACACTTTGAGAAATTAACCAACAGTTTTCCAAGGGGCAGAGAGACCCTGATCAGTGAACATGACATGCGTTAGCCGGACTCAGCTTCCTGGACTTGGGAGTGGGCAAGGAGACAGAAGGTGAGGAGTGAGAGGGGGAAGGAATGGGGGGGAGCTCACTGCTCCCTTTTGATCATGCCCTACTCTTGCTCGTAACTACCCTGCTTTGTGAGGATTTCTGACCTGTAAAGATTTTCTTCACATCTGTATGACAGTATATGGGAGGAGCAGGAGACAGGGGTCCAGGTGGACCATTTGATCAGTTATGGTTTGCTTGCAGGATGATAATGAGCACAGGGTTTTAGGAGTTTCAGATTCCTATGTGTAAGATGCCTAATGATTCCCATGTTGAGATTACATAAGCATCAGCTGATACCAAGCTGGACATAGAGTAGATGTTCAGTAAGTATCTTTTGTTTCTCCTGGCTGCTGATGAAGTCTACCATCTCATTTATCTCTGATGTTTCACAGCCCACCAGGAGTCCTGGCCTGAAGAAGGTACACACTTACACAACAATTCACAAGTCAGTGACTCCATGAGTGAGCAAATGAACTGCTGGAAGTGGTGCAGACAATGTCAAAATAGACGATCCATCCCTGCAGGTATTGGTCCACAGCGTGTAATAGAGCCATGTGGTCTGGTCTCGGTAACTATGGTACCTGAGAGACCTTGCTTCCTGCTATCAAAGGCCGTGATGAACGATAGATTATTTTACAGCCGGCGGTAATTAGACAAGAGGGTCATTGCAGTCTCTCTTTCAGCTCTCTGGGAACATTTATGGGGCTCAGAGGGCAGCCATTTCCTGCCGCCCCTGCATCTGTGCTGATGCCTGCATCTGTAGGCCTCGTGGGCCCTGTGCTGGGGGAGACTGGCTGTCACTGCCCCACCTCAGCAGATCCCAGGCCCGCTGGAGCCTTTGAGCAGGGTCCTGGGGCCCGAGACAAATGAGTAGGATTAATTAGCCGTGTGCTAGAGCCATCCTCTTTCTGATTCTGTCTTCAAGATAATCAGATGTTTATGTTAAATGACCTTTAAGGCTCTTTCCACTTTTGAAATTCCTTGTCTCCACTGATCTTTTTGAAATAAGTATTTAGCTTGATTTGGGGTCAGCGACAGTCACAAAGGACCGTGCCTATGTAGGTTTTCTGAAAGTCCCTTCTGAAGCCCTTGGATGCTTCAGGATTCTGTACTTATTTTAATTAGCTCAGCTGGTGATTAAGGGTTACCCAGAGCAGGAGACTTCCCTGGTGGTCCAGTGGTTAAGAATCTACCTTCCAGTGCAGGGGAGGCGGGTTCCATCCCTGATCGGGGAATTAAGATCCCAATGCTGCAGAGCAACTAAGCCTGGGCTTGCAGCTACTGAGCCCGTGTGCTCCTGAGCCTGTGGGACCCATCTAAACAAAAGCTTGCATGGCACAGCAAAGAGCCTGTGCACTGCAGCTAAGACTTGATGCATCCAAAGAAATAAATAAACAATCTGCCTGCAGTGTGGGAGATCTGGGTTTGATCCCTGTGCTGGGAAGAGCAGCTGGAGAGGGGAGCAGCTACCCACTCCAGTATTCTGGCCTGGAGAATGCCATGGACTGTATAGTCCATGGGGTTACAAAAAGTCAGACATGACTGAGCAACTTTCACTCCATAGAGCATAACTAATTCTAAAAGGAACCACAGTGGTCTTCTAGCCTAGAGCTTACACTCGGATGCATTACTGGCCAAATTTGGCCATGGGAGGGTTTTTTTTTTGGCTGTCTTCATTCTTAAATGTTTTAAAAATCCCTTATTATTTTAACATACATCCTGATTTACCAATTCTTACTGCCAATCTGCTCCTCAAGGTCTTTAAATCTGGGACTCTTGAAAGTCTTTCCATTTTATACACAAGTTACTGACTCAGAAGGAGGTAGGGTAACTCGCCCAAGGGCCTTCAACAAGAAGTTCAACAAGGACTTCAGACTCTTAACCCCAGGCTTTTTCCTCCTTAGTGATCTCAAATACGTGTTTGATGAGGATGGGCAGGCCTTTGACATAAGGTATCCTGGAGAGTGATCAATAGAGTTTTCCTTAAAGTAGATTTCAATGGGAAGAACAGAGACTTAGAACAAGAGACATGTCTCAGATGATACTGGCCTCAGCTTCTTCATCTATAAAAACTGGAATGCTTCTATTCTGCTCTCTAACTCAAAGAGTTATGAGAGCTTTATGTGAAACAGTGCCCAGAAAGGAACCTCTGGGTATTCAGGATTTAGGGACATTTTTCCAGGAACTGCCTGAATATGGCCGATGGTTGACTGGATCTTATTCTCCTAACCTCCCAAATTGTAATTATCATAGGTATTCTTGGTTTCAGGACCTGGCAAATGTGGAGAAGGTAGGGGATTTACAGGAAGATGCACATGAACACTTTGAGCAAGGGAGATTTGGAATGCTGCTGCTAAGTCGCTTCAGTCGTGTCCGACTCTGTGTGACCCCATAGATGGCAGCCCACCAGGCTCCCCCATCCCTGGGATCCTCCAGGCAAGAACACTGGAGTGGGTTGCCATTTCCTTCTCCAATGCATGAAAGTGAAAAGTGAAAGTGAAGTCGCTCAGTTGTGTCCAACTCTTAGCAACCCCATGGACTTCAGCCTACCAGGCTCCTCCGTCCGTGGGATTTTCCAGGCAAGAGTACTGGAGTGGGGTGCCATTGCCTTCTCCGAGATTTGGAATGCCAAGGCACAAATCCTCAGGCAACCGCAATACCCACCCTCCTTCCTTTTGGTACCCATGGCTGAGACATCCTCTTGCTAGGATGGACCATGGGCTTGACTCAGTTTCTCTGAATTTGCATAGTGCAAAAAAGCATTTACTTTCACAGTCCTACCCTCTCTAAGCTGAGAAGCATTTTCCTGAAAAGAGCCTTTGCAGATACATCACCATTCTGACAACACAGTCTCTCACCCAACAGATGGGAATGATCATTTAAAAGCTCTGAGTGAAGGCTCAAGCTTCTGATTGATTCGATCATATCTTCTCATCCCCATTTTAAGCTACTTGTTCTTTAAATTGCGTATAAGAATACAGTCCATGCAATATTAATACACTAATGAATAATACACTAACAATTTGAAGCATGCCAACCCACCCAAGGATTTTTCATCTCCTGCATGTTTCAGCAGAGACACTTGGTATATATACGGAATAACCATTAGGATGATGAAAATTATAATAACAATGAAAGAAATATAGGGGAATTTTACCTGGTGGGGAAAAGCATGAAAGGTAATTCTCAATTAGAAGTGAGAAATGGATGCCTGTGATCCAGAGATGGGACTCTGCTTTTGATGTATCACAGGTGAGGGCAGTTGCAGCTGTGTGGGGGCACATGTGTGACACAACCTCATCTGTTTGGAGCTGTCAGAGGAGGTGGTGTTGCACAAAAATGGAATCTTTGACATCAGAAGTAAAACGGTGAGAAGGAGTGGACAAGGACTTTAGGGACAGCTGGCCCTGGATTAGAGTACTAGGTCAGCCATATGATTGCCCTGTGAACTCTTTCAGACTTCTATTTCCCACCTAGAAAACAGGATGATGACTACCTCACAGGATTAGGGTGAGGAGTAAATCATCATGTGTATGAAGGCGTCAAGGCCGGACACCTGAAGGGTGTTCAGCAAACTCTTTCCTTTCCAAAGCCTGGTGGATGGTACCTGCAGAGGCCCCAGAAACCTTAATTCCCTTTCATTTATACCTGAAGCTTGAACTGTGAGGCAGCTGGCTGAAAAATCCAGGTTGTTTTTTTTTCTTCTTCTTCTTATCTGTGAGTTTGAGAGTATGTCTGAGTTCTGGGGCTTAGGGATCTCTGATCTCTAAATAGAGTGAGAGTTATGGACAGAGGAGCCTGGCAGGCAACAGTCCATAGGGTCACAAAGAGTCAGACACGACTGAAGCAACTTAGCGCATGCACAATGACATCTAAATATGGAAACAGAAGCATGGAAAGTGTGCCAAATACTCTACCAAGAAGTGACCCATTTGCATTATAAACTTTTTTTGAACCAGGAAGTAGATTTAAAAGATTCATTATTTGGGGGAAACCATTTTAAATAGGATTTATTTTGTGAGGAGTTGTGGATTTTTTCCTCAAAATAAATGCATTCACTCATTTTTTTTTACTGAGTGTTGACAATGGACTAGTCACCATACTATAAACAGTGCAGGCATAAACGACCTAATCCAAGGAGGATGACAGACTCTGAACTGCTGACTAGTTACATGTAATTTAAAATGTTAGAACAGAGGACAAGATGCTTTTGGGATGACAGGTCAATTCTGATACCTGTGGTGAGAGACTCCTTGAAGGAAATGGTATTTAAAGTAAAGAAGATTGGGAAGTGCATTTGGATTTCTGGTATACCACTAGAAGTAAGAAACGCATTGGGTTCTCTAAAGATTTTGGAGCAGGGTTAAGAGCTGCAGGGTGGTGTCAGCGTAGAGGACGTGACGTGCTCTGTGCGTGTATCTGTGTGGGGGTGCTGCTTGGATATTAGCATTAACACTAGTCTTCTATTAACACTAGTCATTGGCTGCCCAGGGTGCTGCAAAGCACTTTGCAAAGCACTCACTCATGTTGTGTTGTTTGGGCATCATAACAACCCTGCAGGCTATGCAAGGTTGTCCCCATTTCGCCTTTGGGAAAAACACACACACACACACACACACACACACAAACACAAATAAATTCAGAAAGGTAATGACTAGGCAGTGCTGTACTTGGAATTCCATTCCATCTTCCTGGTTCAAAGGCTGTGTTTGAGCTCTACTGAATTCCAAGGCACTGCTTTAGAGAGGACTCTGAAAAGTATAAAACAAGATCTTGAACCCAAGAAACGAGCTGTGACAGTAAGACTTAGATGTGAACAAAAATTTTAAGATTTTAGTCAAGACGTGATCAGTTCCAACCTAGAGGCAAGTGAGCTGCCACTATATGGCTGGGCTGAAGTCCAAAAGAGAAGAAGCTTTTGGAATTCGGTCTTGAAAGAGGGTTAGGGATTTAGCACACTTGGAACTGGAAAGGGCATAGCAGTCAAGGGGAACAACAGTCTGGGAAGTGCATACCTAATTCTGGTTAGGAAAGAAATCAAAAGGAAGATGGTGTGAGCAGCGAACAGTAGCAGAAGAGAATGGAAAGGCCTTTTACATGGAACTCCAAGACAATGGCACCCCACTCCAGTACTCTTGCCTGAAAAATCCCATGGATGGAGGATCCTGGTGGGCTATACTGTCCATGGGGTCACACAGAGTCGGACACGACTGAGTGACTTCACTTTCACTTTTCACTTTCATGCACTGGAGAAGGAAATGGCAACCCACTCCAGTGTTCTTGCCTGGAGAATCCCAGGGACGGGGGAGCCTGGTAGGCTGCCGTCTATGGGGTCGCACAGAGTCGGACATGACTGAAGTGACTTAGCAGCAGCAGCCAGGACACCAGGAATTTTGCGCCACTTCCTTTTTTAATGAAATGGGACACCTTTGTTAGGCAAAGTTTTGACCTTCTTTATTTAATCTTTTTTCCTCCCTCAACTGTCAAGAATGGTCTTGAGAACTGTCAGGAGATTTAGTGTGACACTCTGGAAAAAGCAGTCAGAGTCACTGATGGGAAGGCACTCTGTCAGTCTGGGTAGTTATATTGTAATGAATATTAGCAGCATGGCCCAGGGCAGTAGGTCACCAAAGCAGGGAGCAGGGAATGAGCTTGACTCTCAAATACCTCTCAGAGACACTTCCGCACCAGGCAGCAGATACCTAACCTAGCCTTGAAACTCAGCTAGGCACATCTGAAAATGACACTGCTGAAGCCTTGAGCAATGGAGGGAGACTCTTGGGCTATTTGACATGAATGGATCACTTTTAGACCAAACAGATTAAAATGCGGATACGCCATTACTTGTGGTGCAGGCAATGCTGTTTTGGCTCTCTGGATCTCAGGTTGCTGTTGTTTAGTTGCTAAGTCATGTCTGATTCTTTTGCAACCCAATGGATTGTAGCCCACCAGGTTCCTCTGTCCATGGGATTTCCCAGGCGAGAATATTGGAGTAGGTTACCATTTTCCTCCTCCAGGGGATCTTCCTGACCCAGGGATCGAACCCATGTCTCCTCCATTGGCAGGAGTGACCAGGGAAACCTGGATCTCTGCATTCATAAAATGAGGGAACAGGACATATTCCCTAAGGTTGTCTTTAGATAACCTTATTGTTTGTGACAATGGACAATGACAATTCATCCAGGGTCACTTGTGTGTGGTCAAAATTCACCTGTGTGTTCCACAGATGCTAATATATATCAAGCAAAAGTCAAAAAGAAAGAAAGAAAAGCAGACAAAGGAAATGTCAAGGAGGAGGGGTTCTGTGGTCAAACTGGGTCAAACAAAATTAGAAAGGCCTCTTTACTAACAGCCTTCCAAAACTTACTTGTTCACATAATCATTTTCTCCCAGAGTGAGTGTACAGCAGATCATACTTGATGAAATCAGACACCAGGCTTGACCTAATGAATTCAAACCCTTGGTAAGTCTCTCTGAGGCTCAGGGCCAAGGGTGATGCAGGGGAGAAGGCCCTGCACTGGTGTCTGGACCCCACGGCACCTGTGTTGAAGTCTAGTTCTGTCCTTCCTATTGTGTAGCCCTGGCAAGTTATTCCCTCTCCTTCACTGTAATTGAAATAAATGGGATGGAATGATCTCTGAGACCTCTGCTAGTTTTAATATCTTATGAATGTGTAGTTTTTTGTGGTTTATTTGTTCATTCTTTCATTGACTCAGCAAACATGTATAGAACATAAGATGCATGATCACAACTGGAAACAAACTTCAAAAAATACATCCACCACATGTCCTGGAGGAAGTCCCAGGCCAGTGGGAGAGACACAGGCCCAGGCAGTAAGAGTCCAGAGTGATTAGTGCTTGTGTCCAAGCCTGGCTCAGAGATGGAATCTTAGCAGTCCAGGGAGGGGAAGGTTAGAAAAGGCTTATCCTTATCACTTGAAGGATAAATAGGAATTAACCTGGTGGTAAAAGGAGCTCTGGTTGAAGGAATACTGAGGATAAAAGGATGGAGGGAAGAACTAAGGCAACACATTTTGGGAACAACATCAGCAACGTCATAAACAACAATAGAAGCCACAAAAACAGCAATAGCAAAAGCAGGTGTGATATTTTGAGCAAATATTGTGTCAGGCCAGAGCTCAACCCTTTGCATTCAGTAATCTCCAATTCCTACAATCCTACAGGTAGATATTATCCTGATTTTACACTTAAGACAATAACAGGCAATTCATTATGCTCTGGGGGCATTTTTCCCCCCAATATAGTCAACTTGCAGCAAATCCAAACCAATCCATCCACTTCACCTGTTACTCATGTCATTTTCAGTTCAAGCTTGATCTTTCCCTTTCATTTAAGTTGTTTTCTGGCTTCTCCTTACCAACTCTGATGAGGACACATGTGCAAACTCCTTTCAATATTAGCTTAGGCAAAACATTAACATGCACAGGGATCATGACACAGTTTTCAAACAAAAAAATTAATGATTTGCAGATTTTTCAAGCAACAGCACTCCTTTCATTGGGGTGGATAATTAGGATGAGGGCTTAATTAATTCAGTCATCCTCCTTGAAGGAAAGGCTTGGACATTTTTTATATTAAAGCATTTGTTCATCCGTCATTCACTGAAAAGCTATCCCATGCCAGATACGAAATAATGGTCTCTGGGGATTACCTTCAATCCCTCATGATTCAGTGCAGGTGGTAGTTTTTCCCAGGAAGTCATTCTGGCTTTACCTTCTCAACCCCTACTCCTTAAAAAGCCAGGTCAAGAGACTCTGAGCTCCCAAACTGTCCTGGACCTTGCTTGACCATAATACGACATAATTGTCTGTTTGCTTATTTGTGATTTTTGGTTTGGCATCTAGATTATACAAAGACAGGGGTGGTGTGTGTTATAACAACTGCTGTATTTCCAAAGCCTGACACTGCCTGGCTGCACAGTAAGTATTCAACAAGTAGCAGTTGATTGAATGGATGGCCTTTCAGCTCTATGAACACTGAGACTATGGCTACCATTTGGAAACTCCCAAGTGCTTACCAACGTGCCTGAAAATAGTAGGGGCTCCTTAGATATCTGTTGAATGAAATGTATGAATATGAAGTGAGAGCTATTCTTTCTATCCTGAAGAACTTATCTTCCAGCAAGAGAGACAGAGTAGGTGCTATTCACCAGCATCCATCCTCTCTGGAGCAAGGGGACTCCATCTTTCTCTTCTCATGGGCCACGCTGTTTGGATGGGCTCCAACCCTGGCTACAGAGACAAAGAGCTCAGTCCGGAAACTGACTCAGGGGTGGGCACCTGAGTTCTTGTCAAGGACAAAGTATGAGCCCTACGTCTTGGTGAGGAGGAGAATGTTGGAGGGGACCCTGGCTCGCACTACTATTGGAATAAGGATGTGAGACTCGGAGCTTCTGTAACCAACCCACTATGAGGGAGGCAGGCGAGGGTGGAGCCAACCCAGAGGAAGCAGACCCGAGAAACTGCCCTTAGCCCAACATAGCTCCCTTTATTGCTGGCACTGGTGTGAGTTGGAGCTGTGAGTTGTTTGTAACACGGAGCTTCAACTGACAGAGGCACAGGCCCGTGATATTATAAAGAAGGAGGATTCTAGACAGGTGCTGAGAGGATTCAGGGCAGAGAGGGGTTGCTTCAGCAAAGAGTTCAGGAGCAGGTGGACATGTTGAAATCATGCCATCAACGCAAGGGATCGCTTTGAGCACTCAGGTCAGACTTAGGTAGAAATGTTTGAATTAGGCCTTGAGAGATAAATAGCCTTTGTTCATCATGAGTTGAGGCCATTCCAGAAGAGGACACAGCAGGAGCAATGTAATAAGCCTGGAGCACAGGAATAATTGGGGATAGATCTGGGTGGAGCCTGAGCTGCATCATAGGCAGTGGTAGGAGAGAAGCAAGGACAGGTGGACAGGGGCTGGCTCACAAAGACCTCGAGTGCCGAGCAGGCACTGCAGATGAACTCTGCAGCAAATCTTTCTCTTCCTGGGGTGTATGGCATGGAGTGGTACTGTCCTATGGAATACCCATCGCTTGTCTGCCAGGACCCATAGAGAAGCCTCTGAGTCCAGCCCAGACACTGGGGAGCAGAGGCAGAGCCTGATCTGCCTGTTTTATGACAGGCACCGGTCCCTGTCTTTCTTGATTTCTTGACAAGTGTAGATTTCTGACTGTCTGTTTGGTAGGACTAGGAAGGAAGAAGAAAACAGCCAGGTACTCATGAAAAGAGGGAGACTTCCCTGGTGGCTCAGACAGTAAAGAATCCGCCTGCAGTGCAGAAGACCTGGATTTGGTCCCTCGGTTGGGAAGATCCCCTGGAGAGGGAAAGCAATCCACTCCAGTATTCTTGCTTGGAGAATTCTATGGACAGAAGAGCCTGGCAGGCTACCGTCCATGGGGTCGCAAAGAGTCAGATACATTTGAGCGACTCAGCACTCACCCATGAAAAGGCCCTTTTGAACCCACTGATCTCAAGATGAAAACCTGCATCCTAAAGACACACAGCCTGACAATGGAATGAACCAAAGGAAAGGAGATGAGGAAAGAACCAGGAAAACAGTGCTGTGAAGATCCTCTTCACTTGTCAGGGCCCAAAAGGAGGGGCGGGGCCTTGGGAAGAGATGCTCCCAAACTGGCAATCTGCGACGTCTCTAGAATTCCAGACCTATCTGAGACGGAGGACAGGTTTTCATCTCCTGCTACTCTGTTGCCGGGACCAGAGTGGATGTTTCAGGCTGTGTCTTCTGAGCTCACATTAGGTAAGAACTGAGATGGAACAAGCCCTCTGTGGAGAGCCAGCTTTGTGAGTGTGCATTCTCAGTGGTCCCAAGCTATAAGGACCTCAAGCTTGGTTCAGTGCTCTACTGGCACCCTCTTGAAATTCATAATGCTTCTTCAACGAAAGGCCCTACATTTTCATTTTATACTGGACCTTGTATAGTATGTAGCTTATCTTGCTTCCATGTCTCTGAGGGCAGAGGAAAAAAATCAAAGTTCACTTTAGTTACTGATTTGGCTCCTCTCTTTTGGCCATCCTGGGTGGCAGGAACTCACTTTACCTGAGAGCTCCTTACATACTCCCAGCACAGACCCAGTCCTTCCTTTTCTCTTATTCCCCTTCCCTTAGAAAGTGTGACTTCCGCCTCCTGAGTCTAAATCCTCCCCACCTCTCAGGAGCAGGTAGAAATGATACCAACTATCAGGTTTTCTCTGGTTTTCCTCTCTTTCTTTTTTTAAAAAACATTTTTATTTTGTATTGGGGTACAGCCAATTAACAATGTTGTAATGGTTTCAAGTGCATAGCTGAGCGAGGCAATCATACATATTATTATATGTATCCATTCTTCTCCAAACTGCCCTCCCATCCAGGCTGGCACATAACTTATATAGCAGTGTGTATGGGTCCATCCCAAACTCCCTAACTATCCTTTCCCCCCATCCTTCCCTCCAGCAACCATAAGTTCGTTCTCTAAATCCATGAGTCTGCTTCTGTTTTGCAAATATGCAGAATCCCTGATTTTTCTTTTAAATGTCTTTCCTCTTTCTCTGTCACCGTACACTCAAGTTTTGTCACACAATTGTATTATGGTCACTTTGGCCATGTGGGATGGAGTCAGCATAAGCTTTCAGAGGGAAAGACCTGGATGCAAATATGTCACCCAGGACATCGCAGACGCTCTGGGTCTCAGCGTCTTCATTGGTGGCAGAACGGTGCCTTGTTCAGGGTAACAATAAGTAAGCGACATACAAATAGGGGGCCGCAGCTCTGGTTTGCCCAGGACAGTCCAAGTCTATGCCAGTCCCTAGAGGTAATAATTAATTGTGCCTCCTTTAGCCTCAAAGTGTCCTTATTTGGATAAAAATTCAATGGCTCCCTGGTTTCACGTTGAAAGTGACAAGTGAGGCATTCTGACGCATCATATAATAGGTGTTCAAGACAAATCTGCCAAGTAAGAAGCTTAAAAACCTTCCCTTTGCTGTGTGTGTTAGCATTTTTGTATCTCTACCAAAATTTACAGATTTATAATTAATGCATGGAAACTATGCAGAAACCCCAAAGCGAACAAAACAACAACTCAAAACACCACATGATGGAAAAAATGGCAACAGCCGCGCTTTCATCACCCCTCTGATTGTCTGAGTATGTGATGAAGGGGGCCTGCTAATCTTTTGTATTATCTCTATTTCAGTGGCTCAGGTGGTGGGCAGTCAGGAGCTCAGCAGCAGGGGGAGCATGACTACTTTTACTTTATATTTATGCTGAATAAGGGCTTCCTTGGTGTCTCAGCAGTAAAGAGCCTGCTTGCAGTGCAGGAGACGTGACAGGAAACGTGGGTTCCATTCCTGGGTCGGGCAGATCCCCTGGAGAAGGAAATGGCAACCTATTCCAGTATTCTTACCTGGAAATCCCATGGACAGAGGAGCCTGGCGGGCTACAGTCTGTGGGGTTACAAGAGTCGGACATGACTTAGTGACTAAACCACCATGCATATATAACACAATTTTTTTTTTAATCCATTGATCTGTTGATGGGCACTTAGGTTGGTTCCAAGTCTTGTCTATCATGAATCATGCTGCAGTGAATACGAGAGTGCAGATAGCTCCTTGAGGGTATTCATTTTATTTTTTTTTATGTATATACATACATATATATGTATGCACATATATCTCCAGAAGGGGGATTACTAGATCATGTGTTAGTTCTATTTTTATTTTTTTGAGGAACCTCCACACTATTTTCCATAGTGGCTGAAACAATTCACACTCCCACCAACAGTGGAGAAGGGTTTGCTTTTCTCCACATCCATGATAATACTTATTACCTTTAATCTTTCGGTAATAGCCATCCTACTAAGTGTGAAGTGATATCTTATTGTGATTTTGATTTGCACTTGTTGGATGATCAGTGATGTTGAACACCTTTTCATGTACCTGTTGGCCATAGGCATATCTTATTTGGAAAAATGTCTATTTAGGTCCTTTGTCCACTTTTAAAATTGAATTGTTTGGTTTTTCTCTACTGAGCTGTAATGAGCTCCTTGGGTACTAACCCCTTATCAGATTCATGGTTGATAGATATTTTCTCCCAATCCACAGGTTGCCTTTTCATTTTGCTGAGTGTTTTCTTTGCTGTACAGAAGCTTTTTTAGTTTGACATATTATCTCATTTATTTTGCTTTTGTTGCCTGAGCTTTTGGTGCCATATCCAAAAAAGTCAGTGCCAAGGTCGGTGTCAAGGGGCTTCTCTATTTTCTTCTGTAAGTTTTACGGCTTTAAGTCTCACATTTAATCCATTTTGAATTGATTTCTATGTGTGGTATAAGATCAGGGTCCAATTTAATTCTTTTGCATGTGGCTAACTGGTTTTCTGAACACCATTTATTGAAGGGCTTCCCTGGTAGCTCAGCTGGTAAACAATCTGCCTTCAAGGCTGGAGACCTGGGTTTGATCCCTGGGTCAGAAGATCCCCTGTTGGAGGGCATGGTGAACCACTCCAGTATTCTTGCCTGAAGAATCCAAAGGACAGAGGAGCCTGGAGGGCTACAGTCCATGGGGTCACAAAGAGTCGGATGCGACTGAGCGACTAAGCACAGCACGTAGTACATTTATTGAAGAGCCTATGCACTCCCCATTATGTATTCTTATTATATGTAGAATGCAAACAGATGGGAATGATTGGATTAGAAATGCAGTGGGGCTGACCTAGACTTTAACGTGATCCTGAAATATCTGACAGGTATTATACTATACTCATGAATTAACAAAACAATAAACAAATCAATTAGCTTCTTATCTAATTCATAAAGAATATCACTGGGGAAAAGGTCAACTTTAAACAAAACTGAAGGCTGTCAAAGCTCATTTCCCCACAGACTAGATTAGTTGTTTCTTCTTGACACTCCCTTGGAACTTCACGCTCGTCTCTATCTCACCAGTGGTCACACTTCTCTCTAACATCTGAGCTTATGCGTCTCTCTTTCCAACAAGACTGGAAACTTCCTGAGCAAAATTCTTATTTTCATGTCTATGTCCAGTTCAGGATTCATTCAGAAATCTAGGACTTGTCTCACCTAGGGAAAGTGAAGCAGATCATTCATCAGAACCTTCACCTCATTTTAATTTTAATTTTTCAGCTGAAGTACAATTGATTTACAATGTTGTGTTGGTTTCTAGTATATAACAAAGTGATTCAATTATATATTTGTGGATATGTATATATTCAGATATATACACATAATCTTCCATATTCTTCTCCATTATGATTTATCACAGGATACTGAATATAGTTCTCTCTTCTATATAGTAGGACCTTGTTTATCTATTTTATATATAGTAGCTTGTATCTGCTAATCCCAAACTCCTAATCACCTCCATTTTAGAATCTGCTTTGGGTGTGGAAGAAACAATACGGAGCCTTATAAGTCATTGTAAGGGTCTTCACTGGATTTTATTCCGAATGAGTTGGGAGCCCTTGAGGGGTCTGGAACAGATGAGGGACATGACTTGTGCTTTAAAAAAATAAACAGACCACTCTGGCTGCTGGGTTGAGAGTAGATTGTTGGGGTGGAGGTGCAGGAGATTGCTTGGGAGGCTGTGTCAGTCATTTAGGTGATGTATAATGGTGACTTGAACCATGGCAGGTATGACAGCGTGGTGAGAAATACTCAGGAGGGCTCTGTATTTTGAACACCAGGCTGAAGTGATTGGCTATGAGAGCAAATATGGGGTGTGACTGAAAGAAAGAGGGGCCAAGGATGACTCCAGTGTCTTTGACCTGAGTTACCGAAGGCAGGAGCTGCTATTTACCGAGTTGGGGAATAATAGGGATGGGAGTAGCGTCCCCTCTAGGGTGGGAGAGAGTTGTCGTCCCTGGGCTTGTTCCCAACTCCACTTCACTGCCTTTGGGAAACCTCAGTCCTGCTGTAGCTCCTGAGGCACCAGCTTCTGACCCCTGCCTCCTTCAGTATCCCTCAATGTGCTGCCCTTTCCCTGGAATGTCCTCGTGTCTGTCAAACTCAGCGGGAAGGAAAATCAGGTTCTACCCAATTAGCTCATCTTAAGTGGATTTCACTGTGCATTTAATTAAACCTGTTATAATCTTGAAGGGTATTTTGATACATGGTACTTGATACAGAGTAATTAGACTACTGCGGGCTTGCACATAAATATCTCTGGGCTGAGGTATTAAGCTGTGCTGTGCTGCTATAGGTTCTGATGAACTATCTTGTCAGTAACATCAAAGTCCATAAGGTTTATACTCTGCAAAGTTTGCAGCCTTCTCAGGCCTTCTGGCTGGTGAGTCAGTTGCATGGCTTTGGAGATGGATTCTTGGTCCTACCACCCTCCTGTCCCAATGACTGTACGGGTCCTCACTGAGTATGGAAGGAGGTCAAAACTCCTTGAACACGTATTCTTGGCTGCACACAATTTAGCTATATACTGTATTTCCAGGACAGGCTCTGTCTATACCACTAGTCCATGGGATACCTATATTGCATCTGCCTCTAAGCCTTTGCTTCACCGGTGTCTTCAGCTTTGGGTTTCTTTTGTCTCATAGTCTGTGTTTGTCAGCATAGGCTAGGCTACGCTGCAGTAACAACTGACCCTGAAATCCCAGTGGCTTATCATATCAAAGGATTCATTTTCCCTCACTTACTCTCTCTGGCCATTGCAGGTCAGGTACAGCTCAGTTCCATTGCAGCGATCAGGGCAGAAGGGAAAAGAACATGGTGAATCACATCCTGGATCTTAAAGCTTCTACTCAGAACTAGAACATTAACATCCACTAACATTTCCTTGGCCAGAAAAGTCACATGACCAAGTTGCCATCAGTGGGGTGCGGGAGTATAATTCTTTCCCAGGCAAAGACAGTGAATGTTTGGGAACAACAATCCACTCTAGAGCTGCATTATGGATCTGTCTAAGATGAGCCTTCATTTTTTATTTCCAAAACAGTAATCAATCTACATGTCCCTCAGAGTTGTTTTTTTCCCCCAAGTTTGTGCTTTCTTCCTTAAAGAGTCAGTGTGTAGCTGGTGGGCAGGGTGATGGTCTTTGTCATCCCTCTTACCTATGGTGCCTAGACACACAGTACATGTTCTATGTATTAAATCTCGCATTCAACCAGGCACCACCCAGGAGGCAGCACTATGAGCCTGAGAAGCCAGAGAAACCTAGAGCTGCTCTCCTTTGAAAGACCTGTAAGTCTCTTCTGTGATCATTTTATCACTTCAGTCCTGCGTCAGCCGGGGATGTTGACACTATTTTTACTCCCATTTATACTTACGAATACCTGAAAGACCAGGGAGACACGGCCATGCTCACCATCACAGTGAATTAAATATTGCCAGTTTAGCACTGCCTTGGAATTTAGAATCATGTCTGCACATGGTTACAGTCATGGCCAAAGGGATAAGCCCAAGCCTTCTGTCTAATAGGAGAATGCTTTTGCTAATACACATGATTTCTGAGCTCCAGGGAGTGGGGATGGGGAGAATCAGCCAATAACCCTACAAGATTCATGCAGATTCACTTATTTGTTTGAGTTAGCTCTGTGAATTATTTATTTTAAATTATATAATCTCTTATTTTGCCAATATCTTTACTAGCTTTTAAAAATTTATCTTTTACATCTTTTTCCTCACATTAAAAATTGTGGTTCTGGACAACATTAGTATTAACATTATAATACCTAAAATATATAAAATACAATATTATTCTATAATATAATAATGTAGTTTAAAACGAATCAAACTAATAGTATTACTAACAATTGGACTACCAAATGAAATTTAAAGTTTCTCTCCAGCTTTATTTTTAATTAAAAATTTTTTGTGTGAATTCTTCATTAGATTATTTTCTTAGGGAGAGCCAGAGAGTGAAAATGGATCCTTTGGGGTGAGAGTGGAAAGAAGGAAGAAAAAAGAAAAGAAGAATGGATGGAACCAGAATGTGAGTGGAGATGTGCTTAAGCAAGTACATTTCTAAAACAGTCAGTATGTGAATTCGTTATTGAGTACTATTAATTGTTAATACATGTGTTACATATTGGAGATGCAGAGATGGAAAAGAACTAGTGGCCTTGAAGAAGAGGAGACCCCCCGGAGTCAGGGCAGAGTCACAGCCATCCTGGGGCAGGCACACACCAAACACGTCAGGAGCTCAAGAGAAGGGAAAGAGCATGGAGCAAAAGCTGCTGATCCCAGCAGTATTACTGTAGTCCAGGCGGCTTATTAACCAGTTTATCAATAACATCATGGTAAATGTTTCTAATGTTTTTTTAAAAAGCCTCCAAACATTTGATTGCATTTGACTTTTAATCTGATGAAGCTATCTGCCTATGCCAAGTGGTGTCAGCTCGTCACTTAACATGAGTGACCCAGTCCATTCCAAGGCCCACGAGGAGGCAGGGGACTCCTTGGTGGGAAACAGTCTGCCTCCCCCATATGTCTCAGGGCAATCTGAGCTGTGTCCTGGGGTGTGCAAGCCACTCCCACCCAGGCCGGTCTGAATCACGTCCTGGCTGCGTGCTATGGGTCCTAGTTCTGTGCATGACACCAACAAGCTGTTCCTACTGGGAGGCCAGGGATGTGGGCCCTTGAGCCTGACAGCATACCTGGGTTCATGTCCTGCCTCTACCACTGAGCCTATAGTCCATGGTGAGCATTGATTTTCTCATCTTTAAAATAGGAATTGTGACCACTTGCTTGCCAACTTCCAGTGGCTACTGTGAGTCTCTTAACATTTCTCTACTATTGGCCCAGTCACCAGAAATACCTGATACTTACTGAAAGCTTAGTCAGTGACAAGCTCTAAGCCAGGCTGTTTCTGGATAGAAGCCTATTTAATCCTCAAAATGCCTTCCTGCTAACTGCGTCTTTATCCCCATTGTATAGATGAGGTAATGGTAGTTAGGGTCAGTTATCTCAAGTGACTTGATCAATATCACACAGCTATTCAGTGGTCAATGCAGAACTTGAGCCTAGATTTGTCATGCTACCGAGATAAACCTTTATGATCACATTCTACTCACAAAGTACACAGAGGAGTGGTGCCTAAATCAGGCTACATAAATTACTTGGGAACATTTCACCACAACACACGTGGGCTTCCTTAGTGGCTCAGCGGTACAGAATCCACCTGCAATGCAGGAGATGCAGGTTTGATCCTCGGGTCAGGAAGATCCCTTGGAGAAATAAACAGCAACCCACTCCAGTATTCTTGCCTGGAAAAATCCCATGGAGAGAGAAGCCTGGAGGTCTATAGTCCATGGGGTCGCAAAAGAGTTGGACATGACTTAGCAACTAAATACCACCACCACCACACATACACATATGCGTGTACACTCTCAGGCTCCACCCCAGCAGATTTTGATTTTGTGCATCTATGACAAGGCCCAGCAAGATGTTTTTTAAACAAATGGCCCAGGTTATTTAGACACAGATGACACTGAAAACAACTCATGGAACCACCATTTGACTTGAAGGCTAAGTATTTCAATGCATCTCTGATACCTGAATATGCTCTCTAGCCTCAGACTGTCTAATCTCACTAGAAGATTGTCCATCCATCCACTGCGCCTGTGCACCTCTGTGCTCCGCACTGGTGATACAGGCAGGAGGAAGATGCAGATCCCAGTTGGGAGGCACTTGTGGCTTAAGTGGTTCCTATGTTTATCGGAACGCTATCTCCTTTCCGATTCTGTGCAGTAGTTCTAGTATGTGTTCTGGGGGCTGAGTGAATGAGTCTCTTGTTGGTCTCCAGCCTTTCTTTGGTCCTTTCTCTTTGGGTATAATATCCCCGAAGGAGATGATGGAAGGAAGACTGGTTTGTAAATATGGATTTTCTCTCTCAAGGCTCACTGTCTCTCTTCGGCACCCCAGTGAAGGGGCAGCAGGTCCCCAAAATAAGTATCAGCAGCCACAGGAGGACCTACCCAGTCCCCACCATCCACAGCTCAGGAAGGGTTTTGTTAACCTGGAGGTGAGATGGGGAGGGTGTGCGCGCTAAGTCACTTCAGTTGTGTCTGATTCTCTGTGATCCTGTGGACGGTAGCCTGACAGGCTCCTCTGTCCATGGGATTCTCCAGGCAAGAATACTGGAGTGGGTTGCCATGCCCTCCTCCAGGGCATCTTCCTGACCCAGGGATGGAGTCTGAGTCTCTTGTGTCTCCTGCACTGGCAGGTTCTTTACCACGAGCACCACCTGGAAGGGAGCAGAGCCAAACCGAAGGTTTGCCTGGGGAGTCATGGATGGGTTCTCAGGGGCCACGAATCCTCGAAAAAGTACATGTATGCCTTATGTGCATTGCACATGTGTGTGTGTGTGGCAGGGATTTGCAACGTGTTTGTGATTCTCAAAAGTTTGAGAGCAACTGCTATCCATTCCCTCGAAGGGGTTAAAACCTATCTCCATAGAAGGGCTTCCACAGGCCTCACAGTTTCCCTGTTTTTTTTTTTTTTTTTTTACAGAGAGTCTTATCTCACTTGGTCTTTGTCACCATCCTGTGGAGTAGGTATTAGCTCCACTAAAAGATTTGAGAAACTGAGGTTTCTCAGTTTCAGAAAAGAATTTGGCCCATGACACACAGCTTCCAAGGGGGACAGGCAGGGCCCACACCTCAGTCCAACTGACTCTGAGCCTGGGGCTCGGGCTTGGCCACAGCCATGGTGTCCTACTGGCCAAGGACTGAGACCCTATTTTGTGGACAAAGTCATTCATTGCACTAGAAGCAATGAAAAGTCATTCCATCACTCTCAGGAAAAATCAGAGAGGTAACCAGTTTAAACTAGTAATGAGAAGTCGATATCCCGTTTTGAGTACCTACTCTATGCCAGGTACTCACAGATACTATTTCACTTAAAGCACTAATGTATATGATTTCATTTGCTTTTCATAAGAACTCTGAAAGCCTAGTTATCTGCTCTAAAGATGAGGAAGATGTGTCCCAAAGAGCCTGGATAAAATGGCCCAAGGGTCCAACTTCGGCCTGCCAGTAGTTGAACCCATGTCTATGACAGTCTTCACAGCTCACAGCTGTGTCTCTTTCTATATCTTCCCTGGAAACTCCCCACTGTGACATGGGATCTGTGTAGGAAGCAGTTGGGTATTGGCAAAAGGAGAGAGTTGAGGGGAGAGAATGGACAGAATAGAGCTCTCTGAACCTCAGTTTTCCTCATCTGTAAAATGGGTATAAAGCACATACTGAATGGTAACTGTGAAGACTGAGTAAGAACATGCCTTGGAGAGTCTGATACATAGTAAGGCCTTGTTGCCTTGGGCTGTTCTCACCTACTGGGCAGGAGAACCACAGGCTGTCAGCACTTTGGTTGCCTTTTTGGTCTCTGCTGTTAGCAATGACTTCCTGACCTTCTGTGAGATGGAACCAGCTTTATTAGAGAGTTTCTCTTTTTCATCCTGCCAGGAGATTTGAGGAGTTAAAAACCATTTTTCACGACATGTTTTGACATTTAATTATATACTTTCTCCTCTTTAGATATAACTTCCCCTGTCATGTCTGCCACAGGCAGAGGGTTTGATGTTTGGAAGCATCACTCCTGCTCCTCCGTGATCAGTTTCCTACTTTGGACGATTAGCAGTCTGAACATGGAAGTCCAAACATCCAGGCAACTTAATTATTTCCCCTTCTCCTCTCCTTAACCAAGAAGAACCAGCAAATGACACATTGGTTTATCTAGGATTTTAAAAATGTGATGTTAGACTGCACAGGGGAACCAATGACCCTTCTCTCAGACCACATTCAATTAATATGCAAATGAGTTAGACCTTCTGGGTCAGCATTCAAGTTTAGAATCAAAGGAGTTGGTGCAGGGTGGGGACGAATTAACAAGCCCTTAGAGGAGTAGTTTGGACAAAGTACAGAGTTTGGAATCAGATCACCCAGGATTTGAATCCTGGCTCTCCCTTTTTACTTGCTTTGTTACCATGGTTTTGAGATTTATCCTTTCTGAGCCTCAGTTTCGTCAACCTTAGATTAGAGATGGTAATTTTCTGCCCCTGTCTGGCCTCATAGGCTGTGATGACATTTGCTGCCTGTCTAGGTTCTCCCCCTAGGACAGCAGGAACTAACGCTTCTGTCCTTTGCCTTCAGGGGTCATCATTTGCCTCTGGTGCAGAGGTTGCGAACTCAAAGGGCTTCAGGTACTAGATAAGCAATACAAATGAGTCAAGTGGGCCAGGGTAGCATGAGGAACAATAGGGAGTGGTGGGGACTGGCAACAGTGCAGGCCCCATACAGACAAAAGATGCAGGCCCCATACAGACAAAAGATGGCAGCAACAACCCAGCTCGAGTGCAGCAGACCTGGCCTGTCACAGCTGCTGCTTTTTTGAATTATTTATTTGGCTGCACCAGGCCTTAGATGTGGCAATGTGAACTCTAACTTGCAGCATGTGGGATCCAGTTCCCTGACCAGGGTTCAAACCCAGGCCCCCTGCATCGGGAGCATGGAGTCTTAGCCACTGTACCACTAGGGAAGTCACACAATCCTGCTTTTTTACGAGCGTGCAGTCTGGACTTCATGTAACACCTTCCTGTGTGCACTGTGCCTGCAGACACACCGCGCAGCCTCTGCGTAGCTGGTGGGTGTCCAGCGTGCAACTTCGTCTACTATATTTGGGGAGCAGAAGTTTGGCTCACTTTTGCTCAGAGTCAGTGTACCTGCAGCCAGCCTCCTTCTGCACCATCTCCAATTTCCCTCTCAGCTCCAGAGACCCTCACTTCCTGTCTTCCTTAACCACTGGAGAAAAAAGCAAAAAATCCTATTACTCTGTCATGCACAGCAGCTTAGTTCTCTCTGGGCCACCTGAAAGCAAGCTCTGGGACCTCTGTGTGTTCACGTTAAAAGTTCTACCAGCAGGCTTTCCTGAACAAAAGGGCTGCGTTCTGTGAGATGAAACCCCTGGCTGACCAGGGAGGAGGGCTGGAGACTTCCGGACGCAGACTCAGGACTGGGATCTACATCCATCTCTATCGCTAGACAGCTGGGTGGAAATGACCACGGAGCTGGTTGCATTTTAGTAGCTCCATGTCCATGATAGGAATAATAACATGCACTTCCCTCCTTCCTTAACACTTTAGGAGAGTGAAAATTTAGAAAGCCAACTATAACTCAGCAACGCTTTCTGAGTGTCTGCTCTAGACCTGCCCCTTTATAAGCAGATGGAGATGCTGAAATGAATGAGACCATCACTGTTTTCAATACATGCAGAGTCTAGTGGGAAAAGACACTTGCTAACAACTGCTTACTATAGAGTAAGGTGACTGGACCATGGGAGGACTGTAACAGGACAGGAAAGGGAGGAAAGAGCCTATAGGTCTTGGAGTAAAGATAACAGGATGTGTTACATTAAAAAAAATTTTTTTTTTTCTTGGTTGGGTTGAGAAAAAACAGTTAATGTATTCTGTCAAACAGCAGTGATGTTACAGAAAGATACTGGAATTTAATTTGGTTTGTTTACTGTTTATTAATTTATTCAACACAGTTACTGAGTTCCTAGGAGTGTAAATCTCATTGTCTCAGTTTAATCATGTTGCTACATCTATCCACTCTGCTCAGTGAGCTGGTGTCTGTATTCTCAGCCCCTACTAAGGACCACTGAGTATATACTGAAAGTGAGCAAAACACACGAACCATGTTTCATGCAGTCTAAAACCTTAGAACTGGCTTCTACAAGTCTTTGCAAAGATAAGTTTTTTGTGACTCTACTATTTTGGGTCTATTGCTGTCAAATGCACTGTGTTTGGGAAGACATTTTGCTTAGAACTCTTGAGTTTCTGAGGCTTTAAGAAGAATCTTGTCCTATGTGACCAGTTTATCATCTAGTTAATACACTTCTGCCTGGAAAAGACTTGGGGACAGGGTGATGTGGAGAAGTGGGAGCTGCTACCAGCAGGCTTTTCTCTCCAATGTCCTTTGTCCAGTCTTGCTTCTGTGGTGAGAGGGTGTCACTGTTCATTTTGGCTCAGAGCATTGATTGTGTTTTGATAGACAAAGGGGTGTGTCTCACTGCATTTTGGAGTCAGATGGAGCTCCCAGGAAAGTGGAACAAGACTGGTACAGCTCAGGGAAGTGTAGGGTAGAGGCTGAGGTCTGAGGAAGAGGCTAGGCAAGGTGTGAACTACCAGGGATTCAGTCTGAGCATCTGGACAACTTGAACCTTCTTTATGCAAATGACCATGGCCTGCTGGGCATAGCAGCATGGCTCTTGTTTTGATGGCAAAATAAAGCCTTCATCCACCTACCTACTCACCCACCTACTGACGCATCCACTCACCCATGCAACCAGTTGCTATTGGCAAACTCACTTCTAGCCATAGGTATATAGAGAGGAATAGAGATTTACTTGCATATGAACAGGTGAACTAGGATACAATGGCTAAGAAGTAAAGAGTCCACCTGCCAATGTCGGAGATGTGGGTTTGATCCCTGGGTCAGGAAGCTCCCCTGAAGGAGGAAGTGACAGCCCACTCCAGTATTCTTGCCTGGAGAATCCCACGGACAGAGAAGCCTGGTGGGCTACAGTCCACAGGGTCATAAAGAGTCAGACACGACTGCACATGCACGCATCTCAAAGCACCAGAGAGATGTAGAGAAAAGCTGGAGAAGGAAACAACTAATGCAGGCAGCCGGAGTCAGAGAAAGCTCCCCAGAGAAAGCGCCAGTTGGCTGGGATTAGAGAAATAAATGAGACTCACAGAACAGGTGATAGTGGAGACTTAACACCAGGTGATGGAAGGGCCATTTTAAAGGCAAGGGGGTGAAAAGGCTGTAGAATGTTTGGCGAAGTGTGGCTGGAACCCAAGTTTGCTAAGTTTACAGCACATTTTGCAGGGGTGGTTGATTTTGCATTTGCTGAGTTTTTAAGAGCTGATGTGAGACCCAAGAGATCTTACAATCCTTGAAGATATCAAAATGCATTTTAATATCAAATGAAACTACGTTAAATGCCCAGCTCTATGCTCTCATAGTGTCTGTATCCATTCTAAATGCCAATGGCATATTATTTCTTCTTTTCATTTATTAAAAAAAACAAATTTTATTATTGCAAGTACTCTGTGCCAACAATGGTGCAGAGAGGTTAGTTTTCCAACTCACCCAGCTATGCTCACCATAGTGTCCCCTCATGGGTCCCTTCTGCCCTTGTATATCAGTGAACAAAACAAATGAAGGCATCTGTCCTTGGAGAGTCTGCACTGCTGCTGCTGCTAAGTTGCTTCAGTCGTGTCTGACTCTGTGCGACCCCATAGATGGCAGCCCACCAGGCTCCCCCATCCCTGGGATTCTCCAGGCAAGAACACTGGAGTGGGTTGCCATTTCCTTCTCCAATGCTTGCAAGTGAAAAGTGAAAGTGAAGTCGTTCAGTCGTGTCCAACCCTCAGCGACCCCATGGACTGCAGCCTTCCAGGCTCCTTTGTCCATGGGATTTTCCAGGTGAGAGTAGTGGAATGGGATGCCATTGCCTTCTCCAGAGTTTGCTCTACTACAGTGTAATTACTGGGAATTACCTCTTCAAGATGGCCTGAACTCTCAAGTTCTCAAACCTGTGCTCATTTTCTGCTACATGAAGACTGATATTAAATAACTCAGATTCTCCCTCCTCTAAAAACTTCCCTGACCATTTCAAGACAATTCGTCACACCCTGCTCTGAGTTATCTTCCTGCCTTATGGTTTGGAGCATGTTGATATTTCAAGGGGCCCAAATAACTGTTGCTGCTCCACTGTGCCCTGGTGTGGAACCACACAAGAGACCGACTGAAGTGGTAGTTTCATAACTGAGGGAGGAGGTGAGGACATGATGTAGTGTGTTAGCCACACAAATCTCAGAACAGACATGGAAAGTAGTGCTGAACAGCTGGAGGCCTTTCAAGGTTCTCGAATGGTAGGGAACAGACCAGAGAACGTGTCTGCAAACGGGTGATTCAAAAGGCAGAGGAGGAGGAGAGTGGCTGAGCTAGACATTGTGTGGTCATTCCACAACCCAGACACAAGAGTAGGGTACAGGAAAAATCCAAAGGTGTTATGCTAATCATTGTTGTTCAATTGCTAAGTCATATGTGACTCTTTGTGACCCCATAGACTGCAGCACACAGACTTCCTTGTCCTTCACCATCTCCCTGAGTTCACTCAAACTCATGTCCATTGAATCAGTGATGCTTCCAACCATCTCATCCTCTGTCGCCGCCTTCTCCTCCTGCCCTTAATCTTCCTCAGGATCAGGATCTTTTCTAGTGAGTTGGCTCTTTGCATTAGGTGGCCAAAGTATTGGAGCTTCAGCTTCAGCATCCGTCCTTCCAGTGAATATTCAGGGTTGACTTCCTTTAGGATTGGCTGGTTTGATCTCCTTGCAGTCCAAGGGACTCTCAGGAGTCTTCTCCAACACCACAGTTGAAAAGCATCAATTCTTTGGCGCTCAGTTTTCTTTACGAATGTGACTACTGGAAAAACCATAGCTTTGACTATATTGACCTTTGCTGGCAAAGTGATGTCTCTGCTTTTTAATACACTGTGTAGATTGGTCATAGCTTTTCTTTCCAAGTCAGAACTGTGATTTTTTTTCCTAGGCTGCCCATCATGACATTAAATGAGAGTAGGCAAGCTGTTACCTGTGGGCTAGGCTGGTGTCATTTTGGAGAAGTCATAATGCATTTTCACGGTCATGCAGCAGCTACAATCATAAATGTGCCTCGGAAACAAGAAAACAAAAAAGACATTTTTGATGCCCGGCTTCATGCCTGCAGTTACACAGGCAAAAGTGACCCAGGAGATATTCCCTTTGTGGTGCTGACTACCAAGGGAAGGTGAGGTGCGGAGTCAGAAGAGCTCACTTTTCATGCTCAGCTAGGATGAAGCTCCTCCCTTTATCCATGTATGGAGAAATTCACACTGTATGGTATTTGCTGTAAATGGAAGACGTATGGGCCATGGGGTTTGAGTTTTCTTCTGTCACTCACCATGATGAATGGAGTTGGGTGATGGTAGAAAATCTAACCTCATCGCCTTTGCTCTCCTATTTATAAGGCTGCAGGGTCCAAGGGAGAAGGTCTTAACTTGAAGTGCAGATGATGGCATTAAAAATATTTACAGAAAGTACCTGGCCTAGTACACCTAGTCCAGCATCAGCCTTGTGGATAATGAGGATTATCAACACTGTGGCTCAGACCTTGTGAGGAGTTGTGTTGGGTTGTTTGGGTTTTGTAGAAAGAATCTAGGGCCTAGAAACAGGCCCTAAATTAGAGGTTAGGTTAGAGGCTGGAGCCCTAACCCTGGCTCTGTCACGTGAGCTGTGTGATGTCATTTTAATTACTCAGCATCTCTGGGTCTTGACTCTTCATCTGATGAAAACAGAGGTTGGAGGACTTCCATGGTGGTCTAGGGGTGAAGAATTCTGCCTTGCAAGGCAGAGGACATGGGTTCCATCCCTGGCCAGGGAACTAAGATCCCACATGCCCTGGAGAAACTAGGCCCTAGTACTGCAAATCCTGAGTCCTCTCACCCCCAGGGTCCCTGTGGAGAGTCCAAGGAGCACAATGAACATTCCAGCATGACGCAACAAAAATCCCAGGTGCTGAAACTGAGACCTGATGCAGCCAAATAAACAATAAATAACTATTTTTCAAAGAAGAGGTTGGTTCAGGCATTTCTACTCTTTCCCAACTAAATAAATTCCTTTCCATTTTTCACTGCTAATGAAATCATTTGCTTCCCAGGTGGCACTAGTGGTAAAAAAAACTGCTGCTATTGACTAAACGTTGACATCCCCTCCATTCAAATGTCTTTGGAAGGTGATTTGATCGTGATGGCAGAGCCCTCATAAATGGGGTTGATACCTTATAAAAGAGACCCCAGGGAGCTCTCTTCCCCACTCCTTCCACCATATGAGGACTCAGCAAGAAGACAGCCATCTATGAACCAAGAAGTGGGCTTGAATCTGCTGATGCCTCGATCTTGGTTGGACCTCCCAGCCTCTAGAAGTGTGAGAAATACATGTCTGTTATTAGAAGCTACTTTGTCTATGATGCGCTGTTACAGCAGCCTGAATGGATGAAGACAACTGCCAAGCCTACACCGCTGGTTCATGCACAAAGCGGAAAATGGTGACTCTCCCTGGCCAGATGAATTAGAAAGAGCTGACTTTCCTCTGGGGAGACCCGGCGGCATGTCTGAGCTGCTTGTGACTGGACCAGGGACTGGATTTTGAGCCCCCTCTCCCCACAGGCAGGCACTCCAGCACCCTGTGCCACTGGCCCCGACATCACCTGTGGCCCTGACCTCCTCACCAGTCTCTCAGCCTCCAGACACGGCTAGTCCATTCCAGTCCCAGGAAATCACTCTCAAACTGAATCTGACGGTTACATGCCTTCCTGCTCAAACCCTGACCGGTGCCTTAGGGCTTTGGCATAAAACCAGGCTGTAGGCCTGGACATACGCATTATATTAGTGGCTTCCTGAACTCGCAGTGTTTTTCCTCACTGCTGGGCCCTCTGCACATGCAGGTCCCCCTGCTCAGAAGGCCCTCTCCAAGGGTTTCCTCTCCATACTTACTCCGAGCTAATGCCCAGATATCCACTGAGACTCCAGCATCACCTCTGATAATCTTTCTGTGATGCCCCAACCCTCAAGACAGATTGGGGTCCTCTCACTGAGCCTTTGCACAGCTGACCTTTTGCTAGGATGAGAACACCAGCAGCAGCATCACTTACTGGAAACACTCCGTGTGCCCGGCACTGATGGCCTCCTGGTGACGGAGACGCTCGCATCTCCAGCTTACGGCCGGGGAGGCTAAGGTGCTGAGTGACAGCTCTCCTCTAGTGCAGGGCTCCACACAGTGTGGTCCCCAGTTTGCAGCATCAGCATCAGTTAGAAACCTGGGAGAAATGCAGAAACTCCAGCTGACCCCAGACCTAACTGAATCAGAAATTCTCATGGTGGATCCAGAAACGAGTTTATGAGTTTTAAAAGCCCTGCAAATAATTCTGAATGTATGCTAAAATTTGATTTATTGAGCACCTACTCTATGCAAGGCAGTTTGTGAAGCAATGGCCTAATATCCAACTGGTAGTGGGTAGCGCTAACCAAGATTTAGAACCATGCAACTGACAGTTGAAAAACATTAATAAGCCTGTGCTTTTAACTTCTATGCTCTGAACACCTATGTGCTTTGCTCAGAGAGGCTTCTCCTGGCCACCTGACTTAAAATCACAGCTCCCTGCCCCTCCTACCATCTACTGCCATCATGATGACTTTCTGACTCTTTACTCCACAGCATTTCCCACCAGCTAGCATACTAGACACTTTAAGTATTTATTCATTATTTTTATCTTAGCTTGAGTTGCTGTAACAAAATGCCAGTGACTGGATGGCTTAAGCAACAGACATTAATTTTCTTGGAATTCTGGAGGCTGGAAGTCTGAGATTAGGATGGTAGCCTCACTGGGTTCTGGTGAGAGCTCTCTTCCTGGTTTGTAGATAGCTGCCTCCTTGTAGATAGCTGCCTTAAACTGGAGGGAGGGAGGGAGAGAGACAGACAGAGACAAAGACAGAGAGAGAAGGAGAGAGAAAGAGACAGAGAGAACATGAGCAAGCTCTGGTATCTATTCTTATAACAGCAGGGATCCCACTGTGAGGGCTCCACCTCTGGACCTCAACTAACTCTACCTCTCGAAGAAACCGTGTCCAAACACCATCTGGATTAGGGCTTCAACATGTGTGTTCATGTGTGTGTGTGTATGTTAGTCAAGTCACGCAGTTGTGTCTGACTCTGTGACCCCATGGACTATAGCCCGCTAGGCTCTTCTGTCCATGGAATTCTCCAGGCAAGAACACTGGAGTGGGCTGCCATTCCTGTCTCCAGGGCATCTTTCCAACACTGGGATTGAATCCGAGTCTCTTGCATGGCAGGAAGATTCTTTACCATCTGAACCACCTGCTGCTGCTGCTGCTAAGTTGCTTCAGTCGTGTCTGACTCTGTGCGACCCCATAGACGGCAGCCCACCAGGCTCCCCCGTCCCTGGGATTCTCCAGGCAAGAACACTGGAGTGGGTTGCCATTTCCTTCTCCAATGCATGAAAGTGAAAAGTGAAAGTGAAGTCGCTCAATCGTGTCTGACTCTTAGCGACCCCATGGACTGCAGCCCACCAGGCTCCTCAGTCCATGGGATTTTCCGGGCAAGAGTACTGGAGTGGGGTGACATTGCCTTCTCCGCTGAACCACCTAGGAAACCCATATACATTCAGGAAGGACTCAAATACTTAGTTTGTCACAAGTTCCTGCTACCTAATTATAACCTCCAGCTGGGTAGGGGTTTCTCTGTGCATTTCATCTGTTAACTAGTAAACCCTCAGTGCCTAGAACGTGGTCTTGCCCATAACAGGTGCTCAAGAACTGTCTGTGAACTGAGCGGTCACACAGCTGGTTGGTGATGCAGAGGTGAGGCTCACTCAGCTCTATTTAGTCACGTCCCAGTATATTTAGTCATGTCCCAGTATATTTAGTCACGTCCCAGTATATTTCCTATGCTGCCCACTCCCTGCCTCCATTTAGCGTTCTCTTACTTAGCAGCTTCCTCCTTCCTAGAAGTGTCATTTTCCAGAAGCCTTCCTTTACCAATCGTCACTAGCAGGAAGAGTTTTCTCCCCACCAGTCCTGCAGAGCAGTTACCCGAGGTATGATTTATCTCATTTACTCGGTGCTTTGTCTTAATGGTTCACCAAGTGAAGATTCTTTCAGTAATGACAGTAAATGCATTTGAAATGTAGATATCGACCCAGGCAATGCTGCATATTCAGCTCATCAAATTTTCATGTTAGAATTAAATCCTCCTCCCCCTTTTTTCTTGGTGGGAAGAGAGAAAGCAAAGTGTTGATTCCAGTTCCATCACTGTGTCACAATTTTTTTTTCCCCCAATGAAAGGAGAACTCTTTCATCCTCTACCCCTCCCTTGGCTGCTGCCACAGAGTAGAAGATGATCACAAGACAGAGGCAAAGAAACCAGATTCGTTTGGATGTATCACGTTCTACTCATGTGCTAAACTGTACCCGGGAAATGGACATGGGATGCTTGGCCCTGCCACCCGTGGGCAAAGAAATGCCGCCACCATTCCATTCTCTCTCTCAAATAAAATCTTTCCAGAGCTCCCCAACTGCCTTAGTCATTATCAGAGGTGCCACATGATTAAAGCAATCCCCGCTGTATCTCATGTGCTTTATCTCCTCCTCAGACTTGCTTTACCCCCCACCTTCTTCGAGTAGATAACCTTGTTCTTCTCTTTTATTGTCCTAGTTACTTCCTCTCAGCGTTTATCATAATCCACACCTACTTTGTTCATTTTTTTTAACTAATTCATTTTCCTTTGGTTTGTTTGCTTTTAGGAGAGCCAAGACATACAGAAACACAGCTAGCTTCTCTTTCCTGGGGTCACAGCAGCTTATTTCTTATTCATTCACCCTGCTGCACATAGGGGGCCTGACTTACTGCTTGTAACAACATGCTGAGATAGGATATAGCATGGCTACTGTGTAAATGAGGCTGAGAGGCCAGAGCAGTTAAAGGGAATGTCTTATGCAACAGAGAACATAAGCGAGGGGACCTCAACTATGGTCAGGTCTGCCCAGCTCCAAAATAGAGACCAGAGGCAGGGCCTGCAGGCTCTGAAGTCAGTGACAAGGGTCAAATTCCAGCTCTTGGGCCTTGGGCGAGTTATATAAGTGCTCTGTTTTAATTTTCCTACCTGCGGAATGGGAATACTCTTCACATCTACTTCATGGGGAGGTGAAGGCTGAAGAATTAAAAACATAAAGGAGTTTGACTAATTTCTGGCTCTTGACTATTATTCAACAGATTTTGAGCTAGTCTTTCAATTTCACCATGCTGGTTATTCACAATTTCTCACATTTGAACGGGCTGACACAAAAGTCTGAATTAAGATACGGCACTCCCCCATTTTCCAGATGAGGAGAGTAAGGGCCACAGATTGCCAGCCACTTGCTTAGATCACAGAGCTAAGAAGCTGGCAGACTTCGGGCTCAGTTCTGGGTCCCTGGCTCCTTCTCCAGTAGCTCCCTTTTCGGGCCCAAATTTATATAGACTCTATGTTTCCAGGTTGCGCGGGTAGACTTAAAGTGTCAAAGCTCGACCTTAGAAGGACTGAAAATACATAAAATGCAGCAAGTCATTTCTCTGCCAAAGCAATGCAGTCAAGGGGATATCCAAGTCCAGGATTTATAAAGAGGGTCTGGTGGGCCTGCCAGAACAGAGCTTGGGGACCCCTGTAAATTTCCCCTGATGAACAAATGAGGGTCATCTGCTGGCATCTCCCCATTGTGAGCCTCCCTTTATCCTTCATGGTAGGACTTCAGCCATGGTGGCTGTCTGCATGGGGTGACTGGAAAAATTCCTCTTCTGTCTAACATATCCAAAATTATCTCCCTAGACAGGCTGCCTATTCCATCAATCAAGATATTTCTTGAGGATAAAGTGCTGCTTCTCCAGCATATCACCCCCAGGGCAGGGGAAAATTTTGCGACTCACTTCTGAAATCTGGCTCTCTCTGGCTTTCCTCCGACCTACCTGTCAAACAATCCAAGCAAAAGGGAAGAAGCCTCGTATTTTCCCTTGGGCAGCTTCTATGTTCCATTGACAGGTAGCCTCTATGGCATATAGTATATCATTTAACCCTATATCAACACTGCAATATAGGTGGAAGTTTTTTTTTTTTTTTCTTGATGCATAAGGAAACAAACTCAGAAAACTTAAAGAACTTGACAGAACTTTCCTAGCTCATAGTGATGGGCCTCGAATTCAAACTCAAGCATGTGCAGCTCTGAAATCCCTGCTGTTTTCATGACAGCAACTTTTCTGAGGTCATGAGCTCAGCAGCTTGGCTTTCTGTGTGACACATACATATCCATGTGGCCTTGTCTGCCTCCTTGGGCTTTTTAAAGACAGTACCATTGGAACCCCCCTTTTGAAAACTTGAGTCTCTTTTCTTGGTGGCTAGGGGTCATGCTGAGGTTCTAGAAATCCATTTTCCCCAAAATCAAGAAAGTCTGAGGGCTCAAGCTGGGTCAAGTTTGAAATCTCAACCTAGTCTGACTCCAATATGGCGGTTTGCTGTGACCATAACTCATGTCCCGTGGGCCTCCCCATTGACAATTCAGTACCACTCAGCCTTGAGGAGGACACCCAGGAGCAGTTCTTCTTGTGGCTCCTCCCTTTGGAAGACAAAACAGTCAAGAATAAGAGGGTGTGTGGGGGGGTCCTCTCTGCATCCATGAGACTCCTGGGGAGTCTCCTGTGGCTCGACCCTGTGCCAGCACTGGGCTCCATATTAGAGTTTCCTGTAGATGAGCAGCGTGCCTGATTGGCAGCTCACTCCCAAGACAGTATCACTTCTGCGTCTTTCTTTTCTTTTATCTACAACCCAAAAGCTTTACCTCATGGTTCTACCACACAGTATAGATGTCCAGCTTGATAACTCCAAAGACTTCATCCCTCCCTTCATTAGAGTTCTTTCTTTCTTTCTTCTTCTCTGGAGAAGAAAATGGCAACCCACTCCAGTATTCTTGCCTGTAGAACTCCATGGACAGAAGAGTCTGGTGGACTATAGTCCACGGGGTCATAAAGCATTGATATGACTGGGCGACCATCACTGACTCACTCACCTTCTTCTTATTTTTAAAATAGTATATCTCCTTCCATTGTTATACTAGTCATGCAACCAAGTCCACCAAAACCATCAAGGGGGTATGTGAGTCCCTGGTATACACTCTTGAGTTTTCTTTCTTTCCTTCCCCTGTTCAGAGTAACAAAGCATAAACATATGAAACCATATAGAAGGTACGGAACAGAACCTTGCCACTTGTCTTCTCTATGCTACCCAACATAAAGCCTCGCACTGATGTAAATCCTATAAGTCCCATCTTTAAATAAGGGAAATAAACACGCATGGAGCGTCAGTCATGCACCAGCATCACTTTCCCTTATATGATCTTATGTACACCTCAGAGCAAACAAGAGAGCCAGGGATGTTCATGCTCATCACATAGGTGATAAAATCGAGGCTCATAAAGCTTAAATAATATAGGCAAACTCATGCTCTTGAGGGTCTTCTTTCAATCATTCTTTGTTTATCTCTGAAGGTTAGGTCTTTCTAGTACAAAGTACTGGCTAGCTAGCACTCAAGACCTTCAGACTCCGACACATTCTGCTTTCTGGAGGAACCAGGTATTACAATGTGCTGCTCTTTGTCACTTGTGGCCAGGTGGAAAATTAGAGCAAGTCATGCCAAGTTTATGGCTCAGTGGTCACTCTGTAAAGCAACATGAAACACACACGTATCTGCAAACAAAATCTACAACAAACCATTAACTTTTTAAAAACTGTTTAGAACCTACAATCAAAAAGCTGTTTTTTAACTGTCCCGTCTACATTCACCAATTAGGTGGTCCTGTCATTTTTCTGCTTGAACTTCAAGCAGATTGACAACTATTATTTTAATTAATTAATTCAGCCCTTTATCCCCAGGGCGGGCCCTGAGAGACAGCAGGCTTATTTTCACAGCGGTCCCTGATGCTCGACTGTCAAGCTACATCACAACTGGCACTCTGAGCTTCATGCGAAGCCAAGCACTTAATCTCTTTAAAGGAGACCTGTCATCACGTTCTTTCACTCCAGCGCAGCCCCAGTCTATGCTGAGACATACTGTCTCATGCACCTGTCTCTCTTTTCCCATCCTTACAGCCACCATCTGGGTTTAGATGCTTCTAAAATACTCTCTGAATCATTGCAAGTTATTGAATGCCTGCTCTGGCCCAGGCATCACACTATGTGTCTCATATTCCTCTTCCCCCATCCACAAGACAACCATGCAGCCTACTATTGGGTTGGCCAGAAAATTCATTTGGGGCTTTCCAGAAGATCAGATGAATGAACCCGAATGAATGTTCTGGTCAACCCAATATAATCACCCTTGTGTGTGCGGGCTAAGTCCCTTCAGTTGTGTCTGACTCTTTGTGACCCTGTGGACTGTAGCCCATCAGGCTCCTCTGTCTATGGGCTTCTCTGGGCAAGAATATTGGAGTGGGTTGCCATTTCCTCCTCCAGGGGATCTTTCTGACCCAGGGATCATAACCTTGTCTCTTATGTCTTCTGCAATGACAGGTTCTTTACCACTAGTGCTACCTGGGAAGTCCTAATCATTATTCTCAGAGTCCACCAAAGGAAATGCAGTCTTAGGAGAAAGAAGTCACTTGACCAAGGTCTTTTAATTAGGAAGTCACATGGCAAGGATATGAACTGAGTTCTGTATTGACTTTAATAATGATGTTGCTTCCACTCTCTGGATTGCCTCTAGCCCTGCCTTTAGTCTCTAAGATCTGGGAATGAAAAACAGGTGCTCAGTTCAGTTCAGTTGCCGCTCAGTCATGTCCGACTCTTTGTGACCCCATGAATTGCAGCACGCCAGGCCTCCCTGTCCATCACCAACTCCTGGAGTTTATTCAAACTCATGTCCATTGAGTTGGTGATGCCATCCAACCATCTCATCCTCTTTCATCCTCTTCTCCTCCTGCCCCCAATCCCTCCCAGCATCAGAGTCTTTTCCAATGAGTCAACTCTTCGCATGAGGTGGCCAAAGTATTGGAGTTGCAGCTTCAGCATCAGTCCTTCCAAAGAACACCCAGGACTGATCTCCTTTAGGATGGACTGGTTGGATCTCCTTGCAGTCCAAGGGACTCTCAAGAGTCTTCTCCAACACCACAGTTCAAAAGCATCAATTCTTTGGCGCTCAGCTGTCTTCACAGTCCAACTCTCACATCCATACATGACCACAGGAAAAACCACAGCCTTGACTAGATGGACCTTTGTTGGCAAAGTAACGTCTCTGCTTTTGAATATGCTATCTAGGTTGGTCATAACTTTCCTTCCAAGGAGTAAGCGTCTTTTAATTTCATGGCTGCAGTCACCATCTGCAGTGATTTTGGAGCCCCCAAAAATAAAGTCTGACACTGTTTCCACTCTTTCCCCATCTATTTCCCATGAAGTGATGGGACCGGATGCCATGATCTTCGTTTGCTGAATGCTGAGCTTTAAGCCAACTTTTTCACTCTCCTCTTTCACTTTCATCAAGAGGCTCTTTAGTTCCTCTTCACCTTCTGCCATAAGAGTGGTGTCATCTGCATATCTGAGGTTGTTTATATTTCTCCCGGCAATCTTGATTCCAGCTTGTGCTTCTTCCAGCTCAGCGTTTCTCATGATGTACTCTGCATAAAACAGGTGCTAGCTAGGCTATATCCTACATCAAAAGATATAATATGCCCCCCAAAAGACATGGCAGAGAGAGGACCTAGGGTAGATAAGAAATGTCAAAAGAAGGTTTGAACAGGCTTCTGTATAACTGCCAAGTAGATTCTCTCCATTGTTTCAATTGTGGATGCTTCAGTAAATTCCACTTTGCTCCCGGTATTTATGTGCAGTATATTTATTGAGTGGTGGGCTGAAACCGGTGTTCAGGGCTACAAGGAGAAGGAAAAGATAGCAGACATTTGGGGAACACCTGGTTTTGTAATACTGGCTGATTTTATTTAAAAAAAAAAAATAGATGAAACAGGCATGCTGGTCCCCAACTCCTGAGTGAGGGACAATGGCATTTCAGGTTAGGCAGTAGTTGGTGCAAGTGACCAGAGCTGTGTTAGGGCCCAGCCACATCTGTTCCTGGGGGGACAATGGCTTTCAGAGGGATTCTGTCTGCATAGAAGATGCTGAGCTTGTATCTGCTCACCTTTCTGGCCAGCCTTCATCTCAAGCCATCCAGAGTTTGAAAAGTTTCCACTTCTACAGTTTTTCCTTTGCTGTTAAGCTTTTTTTTTTTTTTTTTTTTTAAAGAAAAAATGGGAAGAAGAAGAAAAAAATATCTAGCCATTTTATAACCATTGCTTCTTAGTTGTCCTGGGGGGACCCACCTCTAACCTGAAACCTCCCATAATTGTCTGGGGCACACTGGGCCTCCCAATGACACCTTCATTTAATGCCATTACAGTCTGGCTCCAGGGTCTTAGAGCACGGTATCTGCCCTCTCTGCCTCTTGCTGCCAGAAGGAATTGCACTTAAAAGCTCTCCCTTATGCGACTAAATTGCCTCTTTCTATTTCATCTTGCGCCCAGGTAAGATGGTGGGACAGTTAAACCTCTCATTCCCTTGGACATGGAAGTAGTCTGAACCATGTCTGTTGAGCATTTCCCAAAGCATTTCCTATAGAACACTGGGCCCATGATTGGGTCTTCAGAAGTGAAGTTTAGCTGCTGAATATTCTTGAGAAACACGGCACAGTATATTTGAGTCTTGGAGACCCCTAATGTATACTGGCAGATGAAAGAAGAAGTTAAAGAATCTGGTATTTTGCAAAGTGATTTGGTTAGGGAGCCCTTCTCCTTTTTTCACTATCCCTACACCCTTTGAGAAGTGCTGCTCTAGATAATAATAACCCCTTCCCAGTGCATGGTATTTAGTATCTTACATTCTGCTAGAGCAGGAAGTGAGGAAGGCAGTATGATTTGAATTTACAGGTGATGACACTGAAGGGCAGACGTGTAAGTGACTTGTAGTAGAGAAAGCAGCTGCTAGGAGGCAGATGGATTCAGGGTTTCTGATCTGTAGGGTGGGGATCCTGCTGCCAGGCTGGATGGCTTTTTTCCTGGAGCCATCCATACCCTTTCAATAGCCGTGCCCAGGGGAAACATACACCCTCAGAGCAAAATGAGCCTAGTTTTCCCCTCTGGTGGAAAGGAAAGTCTGCTTTATTTTGGAGGCTGGCCACTGAAGGAGAAGGGGACTCATGTCCAAAGGCCAATTGCCTCCCTGCTGATAAGGGGGGTAAGAGCTTTTAAAGGGGAGTTTCAGGGGTGTACAGGCAGATGGAGAGGCCTACATGCAGAAACAGCAGTAACCTGACAGCCATCTTCTCATTGGTCCTGGAATGGTCTGTCATCTTTATTATTTTAGGTACGGCTCATCTTCATTTCCAGGGTTAGTGTTCCCTTTCCCTTGAGGCCAGTTCTTGGGAACTGTGGCAGCTTCTGTCATGGCTATAGACTGGTCATCACTTGGTCAACTTCTCCACCTGGCAGGGGTTTCAGTGTAGTTCTGGAGACTGGGAATTCCAAGACAGATGAAGGTGCTGGCAGATTTGGTAAGCTCTCAAGAGTTTACTTTCCGGTTCCTAGACGCTTTGTCCTCATGTGGTGGAAAGGGCAAAATGAGCTTTATACGCTGGTTATTACTACTTCCACAATGGGGTAGGTGGGGGAAACTAAGTAAAGAAATACTTGTTTAGCGAATAGAGAGTGCTGGGTGCTTTGTCCCCATCACCCCATAAATCCTTGTGATAAGCCTAAGAGGCAAGCATTATTATCCCCATTTTACAGAGGAGCTACACCGAGGCTCGGAGAGATTAGGTAACTTTCCCAGGGCCAGTCAAAATTTATGTTCAGGCTTAACTACCAAAAGCACCCCCCTGTCCTCTCACCCCACCACCAGACTTTCATCAATGGCACCAGCTCCATGATTCTAGAGCCCAACAGGGAGAGCGAGATGCTCTGAGGGTTTGACCCTCTTTGTGCCCCACAGCTTGTTTACACAAGACTGGTCTAATCTGGAGGCACAGGAAGAATAAGAATATTGAGAATTAGTCATTCTGCACTCAAAGGACATAAACGGGAGCAGAGGCTTAAATGGTTTGACAATGTTTTGTCCCACCCTGAAACGTGTACTGGAATTTTATCCCCTGCGCCAAACAAACTGTGGAGGTCTTCTTAGAGAACAGGGTAAAAATGACCGAGATACAATCTGGAGCTCCCTTAAGCTTGCAAGTTGCTTGTATGCAAACAGTGGAGGGGTGGGGCAGGAAGAAGGCCGTGGTCTTATCCCGGCTATACACCCAGAGTGTGTGGCCTTGACAAATCTCTAAACCCCCCTGGCCTCAGTTTCTCATATATAAAATAAAGGGGTGTATTGGCTTTCCCTGGGGGTTCAGGGCTTAAGACTCTGCATTTCCACTGCAGAGGCCACGGGTTTGGTCCCTGGGTGGGTAAGATCCCACATGCCTCAAGGCATAGTCAAAAAAAAAAAAAATTAAAAATAAAATAACTTTATTTTCTATAAAGGATGTGAGAAGATGCTCAGAGGTGATAATTACTTGTATCTGGTGGTCAGAGGTTACTACTTCTCTGATTTAGAGTCCATCTTCCAGCTGAGTTAGTCCTGGAAAGAGAGGTCATTCTAGGCCCACAGGATGGTGTTGTCAGCCTTCAGAAATGGAAGTGAGACAGCGTCCCCTACCTTCCCCTTACAGGGCGGGCTCTGTGAACCACAGGCCTTGGGTCCACTTGGACCCAAGGACTCGGGGTGCATCCTTTATCCGTTACTTGGTTCCCTGAGTTTAGGTCCCAGGCAGGGACCCTGAAGAGGCTTGCATTTGCTCTGTTTGGGGATGGATGGTACTGGGGAGCAGTGCACCAGTGTTTGGAACCCCACTTCCTCCTCCTCCATGCTCAGGTGAGGAGGGCCCTCAGGGTGGAGAGGGCCACGGATGCGCCCTAAAAGAGGTGGAAGGAGGCCTTGGGGCTTGTCAGAGGGAGAGGAAGGGAACCAACTGCTGACCTAGGCCTGGGCTGGACACTGAGCTGAGTGATAGATGTTTCCAGAGGCTCCCGTGACAGAAGGTTGGTGCAGTGATTTCTCAGCTCCCTCCCAGCTCACACCTTTTGTGTGACTTCATTTCCCTGTCTTTCCTCGAGCAGCCCCGCCACAAATCAGTGCCTCAGATGAGCTCAGACTTGAGTGTGACTCACGGAAGAGCGTCGGGGCTGCCAGGCCTCAGACAACAGATTACAATCGGCTCCTTCATGGGCCCCTGTGCACGTGGGGCCTCCTCCAGGGGATGCGCTTTGTCTCCCGGCCTGGTTTCCAGGGGCAAACAGAGCGCACAGGTGTGGCTCAGGCCCCACAGGGACCAGCTGGCAGATGGACTCCAGACGTCATCGGGGCCTCCTGTGGCCACTGCTGCTTCACCTGACAGGAATGAAGATCTTAAGAAATCTCACCTCCTGCATCCCTCAACAGTTGGCAAGGAGGGGGCCCCTGTTACTATTTGGGAGAGAGGCACAGAGGCAGCCACGCCTAGATTCCAGAGTGTAGGTGAACGGGTGCCATCCATACTTCAGTAGTACCAGCCATCAGGATCCAGCCCCAGGCCGCAACTCCACCCTTCCTTGCGAGGGGCTGAGGGTTTTCCTACCAGAGAATGTTGGTAGGCTCTTCCAGGCTGGAGGCTGGAAATGCTGTCAGCAATGCCATCAAGGTGAAGCTACAACATGTCATCTCCTAGGGACAGCCAGTCTGTGGGTCATGCCTGAGGGTGTGCAGGCTCTGTGAAGGGAGGGACAAGGTTCACCGAGTCCCCAACCCCAGTGATCCCTTAACAAACAGCTGTTGAATGGCAGAGAGGTGGAAAAGCGTGCATCCCTGAGGGGGTCTGAGAGTGTGACTAGAGAGCTTGGGAAAGCAGAGGTCTCCAGGATTTGGGCTTGGATAGAGAAAAGGGAGAATTAGGGAGGCATTGTGAGCCTCCTCCTTGGCACAACATTACAGTTGGCACATTGCGTGAGTTACTCCTTTTCAACCTTACCCAGGAGTTATTATACCCTCTGTGTGAGTTGAGGTTTGTGAGTCTAAGTGAATTGCCCAAAGATAAATCATTTAAATAGCAAGAGCAGGATTCAAATCCAGGTCTTCTGATTTCCCTGCGTTCATATAGTTAGGCCTTGATGTCCCCCACTTTATACAGAAGAAGACTGAGGTCTGGAGAAGCCAGCTGACGGAAGGCAGAGCAGGAATCAGGACTCAGAGCTCTGGCCTCACTCTTTCTAAGCCCTTCATGGTCTGCCTGATTTTCTCTGGTGACACAGGTCTCCCTCATTCCAGGTGGCACTGCACGCATTCCGAGGCCCATCCTGTCCCCAAGGGGGCCGGGACTCCCCCTATCCCAGTCTGCTTCTTCTCCTGCGTCTGCTCATCGCAAGCCAGGGAATCCCAGGCAGCCCCTTTGGGGCGGGCAGACATCTGGCTCACAGCTGGCCCAAGTATGGCTCATGCAAGGCTATGACAGAGAATGCAGGCTTTGTGTGTGTTTGTTTTTCTTTTCACTGTTGATAATAAAATTGGATAATTAGCCTGATGAATGAGACGCCTCTAGAGACTGGTCAGGAGTCCTGGTTCTACCACTTGCTGAGGTGCTGAGCTGTGCCCCTGGAGTGCCCTCTCTGGGTCCCCATGTTCCTTGTGAAACATCGGAAGTTGTGGCAAATGATAGCCGAGATCTTTTCCTAGTGCTGACTTTCTAGAAATCTATTTAAAACAGGTCAGCATGTATATACCAAAAGAGTCAAAACACTCTTGCTTATGTAGCAAACTCTAAAATTAGGCAAACATAAAAATATTTTGATATTTAAATCAAATTTTGGCATTTTATGTTCCCTTTATCTTTTTATCCTCAAATGAGTTTTTAAAAATAGTCTTTGTTTTATGAAATAAGTATATTTTTCCCTTCATAAATGCATAGAATTTCAAACTCTTATTCTCATGCATTTTCCCCCTAAAATGTAATTTAAAAACCACAAAAATTGAGATGGCTGCAGTGGGATAAACATAAAAACTCTATGGGGTCCCTGTTTATCTTTATCTTATGATGGTGAATTTTACGTGTAAACTTGGGTGAGATTAGAGTGCAAAGTTGTTGGTCAAACACTAGTCCAGATATTGCCATGAATATAGTTTTTAGGTTATGAATAGCAGTTGTAATCAGTTGACTGTAAGTAAAGCAGATTACCCCCACCCCCCGCCGCCATATGTGAGTGGGCCTCATTCAATCAGTTGAAGGCTATAAGAGCCAGGACTAAAGTTTCCTACAGAAGAAGGAATTTCGCCTCAAGATTCAACATACAGGACTTCCCTGGTGGCGCAGTAGATGAGGATATGCCTGTCAGTGCAGGGGACATGGGTTCAATCCCTGGTATGGGAAGATTTTGCATGCCATTGAGCAACTAAGCCCTTGTGCAACAATTGAGCCTGTGCTCTAGTGTCCAAGAGCAGCAACTGAGAGAGTTCATGCTTAGTAGGTTGATAAGGAGTCCAGGGCCCTCAAGGAGGAGAAAGGGGTCCAGGGAGAAAGGACAAACCTTTTTTTCTATATTCCTTTGTCTTAGTCACATGAGAGGTTTTTTTCTTAAGCTCTAAATTGTTATGGCAACAATCTATTTTGCCTAAAACTTACTTTCTTTAAGCCCAGAGCTAATGATTACACCACAAAGCAACTCATCTTGCTCAAGGGTATTTTCCCTTAAACTCTGTACTAATGATTATATAACACAGTATCTTGCTTGAGGACATGTTTCTCTTTAAGAACCTCTGACTAATCCAGTTATCTTATGTGAGAGTGGGTCTGGTAAGACCTCTCTATTGTTAGCAACCAACTGAAAAAGTATATGAGGCCTTGATAAGGCTAGCCAGTGGGGCACTCTCTGCTCCCTTCTGATGTCTATGTTGCTTTCTCTGTCCCCTTTTCACCATAATAAAACTTCTGCCACACAAAGCTCCGAGTGCCTGAAGCCTCGTCTCTGGTCCCGAAGCTAAATTCTGTTCTGCATAGATCATGAATCCGACACCATTCACCCTAGGCCATCACAACTACTGAGCCTGTGTGCTTCTACTCCTGAAGCTCACATGCTCTAGGGCTTGTGAGCCCAAACTATGGAGCCTGTGTACCACAACTACGGAAGCTTTTGCACCCTAGAGCCTGAGTGCCACAAGTACTGGGCTCATGTGCTGCAACTGCTGAAGCCCACATGCCTAGAGCCTTTGCTCTGCAACGAGAGAGCCCACTGCAATGAGAAGCCCGCAGACCATGATGAAGCACAGCCCCCACTTACTATAACCAGAGGAAGCCCGCACAAGGAGTGAAGCCCCAGCACAGCCAAACATCAAAGAAAGAAATGATAAATTTAAAAATACTAAATATATTTATATATATATAAAAGATATAACATAGACATTGGCCTACTAGTTCTGTTTCTCTGGAAAGTGCTGACTGATATATTTGCTAGATTCAAAGATTTTTTTTTTTCCCACCAGAAATGTAATAAAATTCATTATCATTATACATTTTTTCCCCCAAGAATGCTGTCTTCACTCTCTGACTGTGTTTCATCACCATGATGAGTTTGGGACTCAAGCAACCCGAGTGGGACTCCAGTCCTACTGCTTAAAAGTGTGGGGTCTTGTGAGGGCAGGGAGTCCCACTGAACTTCAGTCTCCTTACCTATAAAGCAGGAGCTGGGGAGCAGAGTGTGTGATGATAACCCCTCTGCTCAGGGGTTCCTGGGAAGGTCAGAAGAGATGATGTGTTAAATCATCTGAAACAGAGCATGAACCTGATAAAGAATAAACACAGCTAATATGATGAATAAGATTGCTGCCAAAGGTCTGTATAGTAAAAGCTATGGTTTTTCCAGTAGTCATATACAGGTAAGAGAGTTGGACCATAAAGAAGGCTGAGCACTGAAGAACTGATGTTTTTGAACTGTGGTGTTGGAGAAGACTCTTGAGAGTCCCTTGGACTGAAAGGAAATCAAATCAGTCAATCCTAAAGGAAATCAACCCTGAATATTCATTGAAAGGAGTGAGGCTGAAGCTCTAATACTCTGGTCACCTGATGCAAAGAGCTGACTCATTGGAAAAGACCCTGATGCTGGGCAAGATTGAAGGCAGGAGGAGAAGAGGGCAACAGAGGATAAGATGGCTAGGTGGCATCACCAACTCAACAGACATGAGTTTAAGCAAACTCAGGGAGATAGTGAAGGACAGGAAAGCCTGGTGTGCTGCAGTCCACGGGTCGTGAAGAGTCGGACACGACTTAGGAACTGAACAGCAATAACAAATATGATGAGTATGACTCTTCATCCTTCTATCAGCATTATTAACGGGACTCAAACAATATTTTTGGTGCACCGGCTGGCTGCCAGATTGTATGCTTTGGTGCTGGTGGTGGGAGATGAAAGTCAACATTCTTCCCCTTCAGGAGCTCAGAGTTACCTGAGAGAAGAAAGCTCCGCATGTTCCATGATCTACAGGACAAGACGGTATAAATCATAGCTCTCTCAAGCTTTCAAGGCCCAGCCCAAATCCTATCTCCTTCATGAAACCTTCCCAGACTCCCCTCTTATAAATTAATCTCCCAGCTACCATGTCCCCAGGCCCTTTGGCCTGTGCCTTTCCTGCGGTCCTTACCACTATTTACCTTGTGTTAGAGTGATTTATGCACAGGTCAGCCTCTTCTCCTACAATGTGAGTTTTTGGGGACAGAACTATTTATGAAGGGCCTTTCTGTGACTTTGGCTCCTGCGTGAAGGAGCAACGTAGCCGCATCAACAATCTGCCTCACGCTTAAAAATGATTCTGTGGCAAAATATTGACAATGAAATATAGTTTAAATTATTTTCACAATTTTAATTCCCATAGCCATCTTCTGTTTCTTGGTGTCCATTTTAAAGATGCTGTGCAAGAGGCAGAGAGCTTGCCATGACTTATACAAGGTCACAGAGCCAGTTAGCAGCAAGGCCAAGCCCAGAACTTGGCCTGTTTGGGCTAAGATTTAACTAAGATGACTGTGTTCATATTCCTGGTCCTCTTAAATCACTCTTACCAAGTCCATATCCCGCCATGCACAAGCAGTTTGGCATCCTAGTCATGTGAGTTCCCTCCCTGTTTAGACATAAAATGAAGCCACATGAAACAAACTGCATCCTTTAACTGCCTCTGGCTGTGACTCCTGCCTTGATGATTTTCAGGTTGGCAGAGGCCCTTCTGTAGCAATTTCTCAACAAAACCATGTGGATTCAGAGTGATGACAGCTGGGTGTGCTTGCCCACTGATCTTTCCACTCTTCCTCCCTCACATTTCTCAAGGCCTTGTGACAACACTGAGATATAAGCTCAATTATCTGCTCTTGACAGATGAGAACCTTGAGACTTGAAAGGGTGGGATGAGTTACTCGCCCAAGGCCACACACAGCCACAGTTCAAATCCATGTTTCTTCTGATGCTAAAGACTTTCCACTATGCCCACACTGGATTCCTTCTCTAATTAGGACAGACTTGGAAAGCAGAGACTGATGCTCCTATCTCTAGCTGACCAACTTCATAAGATGCTGTTCAAAGGAGCGGTTTTCTGGGAGAATTAGTCAAAAGCATTTGATGATGACTGTCACCCAAAGGAATCACTTTTGAGATTGGTATCTACTGACAGAAGGCTGAATGTGATTCTTTTTTTTTCCTCTTCTAGTTTGGAGTTTGAACACATTGAATTTCAGCTCAGCCACCTGCAGGCATGTGACCTTGGCAAGTCATATGAACTCGCTGAGATTCAGTTTCTTCATCTGTCAAATTAGAGTAATATTATTGACCACTCAGAGGCTTTTATGAGAATCAACAGAAACAACAAAATCCCAGAGTTAGCCAGTCACATTGTAGGTGATCAGTTAGTGATAATCCTTCTGGGGAACAGAGGGCATCCTGGCTGAGACCTGGGCTGGAAGCATTTGGTCTGCTGTCCCTTGCCAGCTGTCTGACCTTGGGCAAATGACTGAAGCTGGAAGAACTAGGTAAAGTGGAGATGACAGCTGTCACCGATCTCTTGTAATAAGAGAAATGTATGTTAAGTGATGGGCCCAGAGGAAGCCCTCAGGTAGGAGGGAGTTATTATCAGCATATTAGTGCCCCATGGGGCTTCCCTGCTGGCTCAGATGGTAAAGAATCTGCCTGAAATGCAGGAGACCCAGTTCAATCCCTGGGTCGGGAAGATCTTCTGGAGAAGGAAACTGCAACCCACTCCAATATTGTTGTCTGGAGAATTCCATGGATAGAGGAGCCTGGCGTGCTACAGTCCATGGTGTCGCAAGAGTTAGACATGACTGAGCAACTAACACTTCACACTTAACTAAGTGCTCCATGAATACCACTAGTTAGAGAACCAACTTCCATTCCTTCCCTCTTTCCTCTCACATAAAAGAATCTATCAATGAAAATACTCTTTCTGCAGCTTCCTTTGCAGCTAGGAGTAACCCTATGACAGAATTCCGGTAAACAAGACACAAGCACATATCTTCTAAGGGTATCCTTTGAATGGGTTTACTTTCACAATAAGAGGAGGAGACCCAATTAGTGTGGCCCAACACCCCATCACCCCTGATTCCTGCTTTAAATTCAAGGATGATGTCTGAGGCTGGGACCACAAACTCAAAGCCATAGAGAAAAGTCCAAGAGAATGACAAAGATGCCAGCCCGCCCAGCTCTGGGGAGCTGCCAGTGTACACCAGTGCCAGTGGCCATCCATTTATCCAGAGTCCTTGTCGTGTGAGAAAAATAAACCATTATGTCCAAGTCACTGAATCTGGGTTTCCTGTGTACTTGTCGCTGAAATGTTGGCCTAACTGATGTAAGAGGTAAAGGGAAGACAGAAGAGAAAGTCACTAGGTGGTTTTGACCAGCAACTTTCCAGCTCAAGGAAACTTACAAATGCTCCACATAGACTCTCTGCTCTCCTCTTTCTGTGCTTTTTCTTACAAGAATCTCCCTAGCAGGAGCTTTCCTGCTCTGTTCTGCCTCCCAACACTCATCTCTGAGTGCCTAAATCTTCCCATTGGAAGGACTGATGCTGAAGCTGAAACTCCAATACTTTGGCCACCTGATGCAAAGAACTGACTCATTTGAAAAGACCCTGATGCTGGAAAAGATTGAGGGCAGGAGGAGAAGGGGACGACAGAGGATGAGATGGTTGGATGGCATCACTGACTCAGTGGACATGAGTTTGAGTGAACTCCAGGAGTTAGTGACGGACAGGGAGGCCTGGCGTGCTGCGGTTCACGAGGTCGCAAAAGTCGGAGACAACTGAGCTACTGAACTGAACTGAACTGAACTGAAATCCTCCCAGGCTCAGCCTAGCACCACCTCATCCATGAACCATCTCCATCTCTCCACGTACAATGGATCTGTCTTTACATTTCTGTTTTACACACTTTGGGGTCTTATTTTTTTAATTATATTAAGTATTGTGTAGTTTGTTATTAGCATTCCTATCTTATCTCTTCTCACAGAAACTAAGCTCTGTTACATACATTATTTCTAAATAAGATTGTGCATGAAAGGTGTTTGGCACAATCTTACAAAAAATTAGATATTATCATTATTTTGTACTTTCAATGTTTGGCCTATTCAGTCACCACATATGTACCAAGAATCTACTTAGTACAAACATGTACTGACAATGTACATGTACCATCAGGATTAATAGCATTTGCTCTGACGATAAACAGATTGGGCTCTATGGGACAACTTTCTCAGTTTCTTCATCTTTCAAATAGGGTATTAGAGATATTATGAGGAATAATTGATTTAATATGTCTGAAGCATATAGAACAGTGTATGCTGCTGCTGCTAAGTCACTTCAGTCGTACCCGACTCTGTGCGACCCCATAGATGGCAGCCCACCAGGCTCCCCCGCCCCTGGGATTCTCCAGGCAAGAACGCTGGAGTGGGTTGCCATTTCCTTCTCCAATGCATGAAAGTGAAAAGTGAAAGTGAAGTCGCTCAGTCGTGTTCGACTCTTAGCGACCCCATGGACTGCAGCCTACCAGGCTCCTCTGTCCGTGGGGTTTTGCAGACAAGAGTACTGGAGTGGGGTGCCATTGCCTTCTCCAACAGAAGAGTGTATAGCATGCATCAAACATTTGGGGGATAATATTATTAACCACATTGTCAATTAGTTTCAGGGGATATACCTAACATGCTTTCTACCATATAGTACGACCTCAATAAATATTGAATGGATAACTTTTGGGTAACAGTACATATAAAAAATTCCAAGTAAGACTAATTTAAATTCATATAGAGTTAAGTATATTAACATTCATGAATAATTCACAGTAACAAACATGTGTTTTTTAATTGATTTTCTTTAGAGATTACATTGAGCATTTCACAACAGCCCTTGAAGTAATTGGAGAAGCCCTGGCAAATACCACAAAACCAGAAAGAGGAATGACTTAGGTCAACTAGGAAATTCACTCACTTCTAGACTCCGCAATTGTCTACATGCTCCATGTTTCACCTCAGCACCTGGGGAGGCTTCTACCACCTTCTACGACTTTTTCCAAAGTGAAAGTCAACCCTCTCCTCTCACAGGCTCATGGGAACCCCAGCCCCACCCCAGGCTGAGCCCAACACCCGAGATCAGCTTTGTTTTCAACCCCTTGCTGAGTCTGGGCTCTGTGGTCAGAATACCTGGGTTCGTCCTCCTACCCTGTCGGTGGGAGTGTGAACTGGTGCAGTCGCCATGGAAAGCAGTATAGAGGTTCCTCAAAATGCTACAGATAGAGTTGCCATAGGATCACAGATGGCTCAGATGATGAAGAGTCTGACTGCAACGTGGGAGACCCTGGGTTCAATCCCTGGTTCAGGAAGATCCTCTAGAGAAGGGAATGGCAACCCACTCCAGTATTCTTGCCTGGAGAATTCCATGGACACAGGAGCCTGGCAGGCCCCATCCCATGGGGCTGCAAACAGTTGGACATGACTGAGTGATAACATTTTCACTTTCACTTTATGAAATGGCAATCCCCCTCCTGGGCATATATCCAAACAAAACTATAACTCGAAAAGATACATGCACTTCCAGTGTTCACTGCTGTACTACGCAGCCATAAAAAAGAATGAAATAATACCATTTGCAGCAATATGGAGGGATCTAGAAATGGTCCTACTAAATGAAGTCAGTCAGAAAAAGAAAGACAAATATCATATATCACTTATATGTGGAATCTAAAGTATGACAAAAATTAACTTACCTATGAAACAGAAATAGACTCACAGACAGAGAATAGGCTTGTGGTTGCCAGGGTGTTTGAAGCGGGAGAAATTTATTGTGAGTTTTGGGTTAATAGGTGCCAACTACTATGCATGGAATGGATAAACAGCAAGGTCCTACGGTATAGCACAGGGAATAATATCCCATATCCTGTGATAATGAAAAAGAACCTGAAAACTATCTATCTATCTATCTATATATATATCTGAATCACTTTGCTGTATGGTGGAAATTAAAACAACATTGTAAATTAAGGATACTTCCATAAAACGATGGGCTTAAATGGGCTTCCCCAGTGGCTCAGCAGTAAAGAATCTGCCTGCTATGCAGGAGTTGCAGGAGCCCCAGTTTCAATCCCTGGGTCGGGAAGATTCCCCTGCAGGAGGGCATGGTAACCCACTCCAGTATTCTTGCTTGGAGAATCCCATGGGCAGAGCTTGGTGGGCTACAGTCCATGGGGTTTCAAAGAGGTGGACACGACTCTTTGTGGCTGAGGAGTGTTCCACGGTGTGTTGGGAACACATCTTCTTTGTCCTTTCATCTGTTGATGGACATTTAGGCTGTTTCCATGTCTTGGCTATTGTAAATAGTGCTGCAGGGAACATCAGAAGTACATGTCTCTTTTCAAATGCCCTGGAGGGGGATTGCCATTTCATAAAGTGAAACATAGAGCGACTTAGCATGTAGCACCCTGAAATAAATGTAAAAAAGAGAATGCCTGGGATGAGATTCTTGTCCTGCTACTTGCTAACAATCCCTCTGGGCCTTAGTCCACTATCGCACAATGGATACAATAGTACGAGTATCCCTCATACTGAGTGACTGGGGAGCTGAGTTAATCCAAGTAAAGTGCTGAGTGCTGTGCGGAGCACAGGCTGTGTGCTCAGTAGGTGTGACTCGTCTCGTTCTAGTCCCCCAGCAGGGCAGCCTCTCTGAGCTGCTCCCTGAGCTCCTCCCATACTTCACAACTTAGCACTTGTTCAGTCCCATAACAGTCTCCTCCCTGATTCAGCCTAGATTGAATATTCTACCTCCATTTCAAGAGAACAAGACTCTCTAAAGACCCCAGGTGTTTGTTAGCACACACTCACATCAAATGGTGACTAGAAAGGCATGTCCGACATCCCAGACTAGTAGCATCTACAGGTGCTTGGGAAAGGGGTCCTTTAAGGGATTCACTTTTAAGATTGTTGCTGTTGAGAGTGACACATCATTCTTTTTTGTTGTTGCTGTTCTTCACTGTATAAACTGCTATTGATTCGTCCAGACTCATTACAAATGACACCCTCAGAGGGTATATGACACGGCACAATCATACATTCCCAGAGTTTATCATCTTCAGGGGGAAACCACAAATAAACAATTGCACTCTCAACAGCCACAGACAATCTTAAAAATGAATCACTTGAAGGACCCCTTTCCCAAGCCCCCAGGGTATTTAATATGCCTTTCTATTCACCGTTTGAGCAAAGCCTGAGAAAGAGAGCTGTGTTCTCTTGAAATTGAGGTAGAATATTTGACCTGTGCTGAGTTTGGGAGGGGACTGGTATCTGTGGGGTGCCCACCACATGTTGGCCCTGCAGGAGGGCTTACGCCCTCATATTGAATCTTTACTACCATCCTACGAAGTAGACGGTGTTCCTCATTTTAAACAGGAGGAAACCAAGGCACAGAGTGGTCTTAGTACTTGCTTGCATTTACTCAGCTATATACTGACTCTAGAATTTGCATTCGGATCTTTGTGCTGACAGAGTCCTGTCCCCCTGGGTTTCGTTGAAGACGGGATGGAGCGGTCCGGGATTAGGGGAGAATGAATAGAGGAGTTTGGGCAGGCAGGAAAGCCAGACTTTTCTCCCCTCGCCAATCCTATTAAGGGCTGATTCTGACTAAAATCCTGCCAGGTGTACATCAACAAGAGAGGAAAACATTCCTGCGAAGGCTTCTTTTATTTGCAGAGTAGGAATTATCCGGCCATGATCACCGGAAGAAGTGTTTTGCTTGGAAACCAAGAACTCTGGCCATCGTCGTCTTCTGAATTCATATCGAATTACTCATGGTGTGCTGGAAAGCCTGCTTTAGAGGAAGTCATTCCTAACTGGGGATCTGGGTTCTGACACACGAGTTGCCAGACTTCAGGCTAGTGATAGGAGCTGACAGAACCTCAGTTGTCTCATCTAAAAATGGGATTATCAGAGATATCAGCTCAGAGGATGATAATGAGGGACTATTAAATGCCTGTATGATTAGGGTGCATGCCTAATTGTTCGTTCAAATGAGGACACTGCCTGGGGAGAGTCCTGCTGAGAATTATGCTGGGACAACAGGGGTAAACTGATGCCATCCTGTGCAAACTGGTCACACTAGGGGTGAGTGGTAAGAAGCCCCCCAGCAGAGGGGCTGCCACCGGGTAAGCCCCGCACATGCCCTTCCCTGACAGTATTTTAAGCACAATACCAAAGTCAAGCTACTGTAGTGCACCATTTATCAATTTTCTGACCGTATTAGACTCACAGGCAGAGATGTGAGCTCAGCCTGGCTCCTATTAGTCTTCAGTTAGTCATTTTTCTAAGGCTGATCAACTGTGAACATGTGCAGACTCATCTACATCTGATTTCTAAGTCATATTTCTAAGTCTGACCGACTGCGAACATGTGGAGACTCATCAGTACAACACAGAGGCTTCTCAGTGTAGTCAGAACAAGACCACGGGAGAGAGTTTGTTCATAGGCAAGAGGAAGGAAGGTGTGTGCTGTAATCTATTTAAAAACAGACAGAAGACACAGCAGCTTCAGAGCAGAAGATGGGAGAGGGGATGTAAATGCACAGCAGGGAACAAGTTAGAACACCCAATTTAGTCACCTATATCTACCAAGGAGTGAAGATGCAGGGGTCGAAATAGTCCAGCAAGGAGAAGCGTCTTTAGCAACTGCTGGACAATAAAGTTAAGTTGCTCAGTCGTATCCGACTCCTAGCGACCCCATGGACTGTAGCCTACCAGGCTCCTCCGTCCATGGGATTTTCCAGGCAAGAGTACTGGAGTGGGTTGCCATTGCCTTCTCCAGGCAATAACTGGTGGAAATAACAGGGGAGGAAGGCAGAAATCCTAGGATTTCATTCTCCCAGATAAGCAGGGGATACTTAGTACCTATTTGTTTCTTTCCTCTGCTTCTTTTGTGGTAAGGATTTATAAAGTAATCTGAGAAGGTGATTTACAGTTTACACCCACAGCCTAGAAGCTGATGATCACTAATGCCTGCCTGGTCATCAATTTTTCTTCCTTTCCTCCCCACTCCCTACCGCCTCCTTTCCTCTCACAGCTCTTTATTGAGCCAGGCACTGAGGATGCGGGGATGAAGAGACAGGTTCGTATTTGTCAGGGAAGAAAGGCGCTGAGCAGATAATGAACCACAACCGGAGTAAGTGCCCTGAGATAGAATCCGCTCCTCACCCCAGACCCTTGACTTTTGCTCTGGTTGACATGTCCCTGTGTCCTCAAAGCATCTGACGAAACACGTCCAACACTGAGCTCATGGTCTTCCTCCCACATTCTTCCAGCCCCTATTGTCAGAGTTGATAGGATCACTAACTCTCAAGCCCTTGTCTTTTTACTACACCACAGCACATGGTTCACTGGAGCAGAGTCTTGGGGAGAAGGTGATTTGTGCTTTTAGAGACCTACAGAGAGCTGTGGTGTTGGAGAAGACTCTTGAGAATCCCCTGGACTGCTAGGAGATCAAACCAGTCAATCCTAAAGAAAATCAATCCTGAATATTCATTAGAAGGGCTGATGCTAAAGCTGAAGCTCCAATACTTTGGCCACCTGATGCGAAGAACTGCCTCACTGGAAAAGACCCTGATGCTGGGAAAGACTGAAGGTGGGAGAAGGGGATGACAGAGGATGAGATGGTTGGATGGCATCACCAACTCAATGGACATGAGTTTGAGTCAACTCTGGGAGATGGCAGTGGGCAGGGAGAACTGGTGTGCTGGAGTCCATGGGGTTGCAAAGAGTCAGATGCAACTGAGCGACTGAACAACAACAGAGAGCTCATGGGAGAGCGAGTGTTGGGGGCTGCACATTCTGACCATTAACTCTGGGTTTGCTTTACAAATGAATGTGTGTGTGGAGGGGGGTGGATATGGTGGCGGGAAGTGAATTTGTGAGTCAAGATAACAATCCTGGCTCTGATGAATCTAAGTCCCTCTCCCCTTCTGCTGTGGAATCACCTTCCCCTCTTGCTTTGTCATTTTCATCATCAATAGCAACAAAAACCCAAAATGCAGAACTCAAGCCTCTGTTCAACCTGCATTCTCAGAATAAGAGAGGCTCATTTGCTAAATGCCTTCTGTGACAAGAAGACAGCAGGTCTGGTTGCAATCGCCACCTGATACTCTCCACCCCATCCCTCCTTATCTATCATCTATTTACCCATTTGAGTAATGGGAGGGAAAACCAGCTCTGTAATCAATCTCATTTTCCCTGAGTGCTCAGAGTTAAAAATCATTTGCATTTCGACAATGGCCCAGCAGTTCCTTACCCCATCCATCAAGGTGAATGATAAATTGGCTGCCCAGTTTCTGTCTGATCTTTAATTGAATAACTGCATGCTATCAACACAAATTTGCAGTTTGGCCTAGAGCTTATTTTGGGGTGGTGGGGTGGGCTTTGCTTCTTTACTAAAGTGTTTCCAATTTTAAATTTATATTATGTCCATATAATAGTGTGTATGGGTTTGGAGAGAAAATGGGGGTGGTGGACAAAGAGAGGGCAGAGTGATGGGGCTGGGAAAGAGGGTACATGAAGGGGCGAAAGCACGCAAACCACTAATTAAAATGGGAAAACAAAGTTCTTTCACTGGGGCCACAGGCAGTGAATGTTCCTTGCAAGAAGAAAAAAAAAAAGTGTAGCCCCTAATACTTAGAGATTTGCAACTGGGTAATAACTTTGTAAAATGTGACGGACAGTTACCGGATTATCTCCTTAATCACACCTTTATTTCTATTAAGCAGGGCTTACGCTCCCAGCAGGTTTCAAACATGTGTTAACACTGAACATCCCATGAAGGAATCAAAGGGCCATAGTGACTGCAGCTTTGTAGAGGGACTCTACAAATAGAAGCATCCAGAGAGAGGGGCAGAAAAACCAGTGCAGGGCAAAAACAGCCTCAGTCTGCTCTGGCTTAAATAAATCTCTCTTCCCCCCAACCACTGCAGAATGTCAGGAACTTTGGAGGGAGATGATAGAAACACAGGGAAAGGCATACAGATCAGCAATACTGCAGAAATTCTTCTTCCTTTTTTTTTTTCTTCAATGAAATCTTAGGATTCTAAGAGTTGGTTGTTTTAAAGGACTAATTCCCATAAGACATAATTAGCATTTATATGACATTTTATTATGAGTAGTCTTTTTCTTACAATCCAAATGTGTAACCACTCTGAATAGTTAACCTGCCAGTAAACCCTCAGCAAGAGATGAAAATGATCAGAGTCCCAGTTTGTGGTTTAAAATTGAGCCCCTCATAAGGTACAAGGTACTCTAGTAGTTACTGGAATCTCTTCCCAGGAGTTTGCACAGGAGGGAAAAAAGGGGATAGATGCTAATGAAGGATGCAGACTAAGTACTGACTATCTATTAACTTGGCCAATCCTACCTTCTGCACTGTGGATACTGGTATCCCATATTGGAAATGAGGAAACTGAGCCCAGAGAGATCCATTAACTTGCTCATACTTACAAAATCATGGGATTTAAACTCAGATCCTCCCCCTCATTAGCCAGCTTAAGTGAAAGGAACAAAGAGCTCAGCAGCTATTTGGAGGTCTTCTTTCTGGATCCTGTTTTTAAGGATCCTTGCTTCCCCTCTGTTTTTTTAAAATTCCCTTCCAATATCCAAATGTGCTCATAGTTTCCACTGACTCTTCCATATTTACTCTTTTCTACCCTGATCTGTGCCTCACAGAACAGCCACCCTTGCTCTCTGGCATTGTGTCCAGCCAAGGGAGGACCTGGAAGCAGACTGGAAGGAGGGACAAGATGACACTGGGGTTTCTCCCTCCCAGGCTCCCTCCCTGCAAAGTTGCAGCAGTGGTTGCCCAGGTCCCGCAAGGTGGCCATCTTCACAACAACTGTCTCCAAACTGCAATAATCCAACAGTTGATGAGTGCCTGAGAGCCAAAATTTGAACTGCGGTGCTGAAGAAGACTCTTGAGAGTCCCTTGGACTGCAAGGAGATCCAACCAGTCCATCCTAAAGGAAATCTGTCCTGAATATTCACTGGAAGGACTGATGCTAAATTCCAATACTTTGGCCACCTGATGTGAAGAACAGACTCATTGGAAAAGACCCTGATGCTGGGAAAGATTGAAGGCAGGAGGAGAAGGGGATGACAGAGTTTGTACATGAGTTTGAACAAACTCCAGGAGATAGTGAAGAACAGGAAAGCCTGATGTGCTGCAGTCCATGGGGTTGCAAAGAGTCGGATAAGACTTGGTAACTGAACAGCACCAATAACAGTTTCCAAATGTTTTGATCTCAGAATCCTTTTAGAAATAGTGGAAGACACCCCTCCCCAAGAGCTTTTGTTTTTCTCTCAATGTTTACCATGCTAGAAATTAAAACTGAAAAATTCTAAAACACAAGACCTGCAAACGTACATTCCAGGAGCCATCAGAGTGGAGACACCATCTCAGGTCACATAGATAGAAAACTCCCTTGAGTGCTCATGATGGAACAAGAACAGAAGAGGCAAAAAACTATCTCAGTATCTCTTGTAAGATGGTTTTGACACTGTGGATCTCTGACAGAGTCTCAGGGATCCCACAGGCTTCCAGCCTAAGAACCGCTGCGCACACTCAGACGCGCTCCAGGACGCTTCTCCAGCCTCGCTAGGCTTCTCACTCTGCCTGGACCTTCGTAATTCAGCTTTATGCTTCTCTCCTCCACCACTCCGATGTTTTGAGTACGCCCTCTGTTTTCTACCAGAATGCTGACTCATCACAGACCAAGGGGTGGCTGGAAATTTACCTTGGAAATAGTGCTGGGGCCAGAAGAGGCTCAGGAATGCCAGCAGCAAAGAAAAAAGATATTCCTTCTGCCTGCACTGACCTTTTTCCTTTGAACGTTGATTCATCTTTTCAATGGTATTTATTAGTTCCTCACTGATGAAAGGGTGTATGTAGAATCAGAGAGATGACGGCTTCTTTTTCCTGGACTCAGGCCAGAATGTAGAGATCTACATGCTGCCAGAGATGTAGACAAGACAAACCCTCCTCAGAGGAGACTCGAAACGAGTTAGTGAGGAAGAAATGAAGGAAAGTTTCCTCTGAAGGAGAGGAATTTCTTCCCGTCTTCCAGGCTCCCACTGAATTTGGATCAGATCTCAATTGTCCCATATCACTTTATATTGTCATTTATATAACATAGTTCTCTCCCCTCTTCTAGACTGTAAGCTCTTCAAGACGCTTTCAGTCACCAAGGCAGTTCTACCTTCAGTGTGTGATAAACGTTTATTGAAGGATGGAGTAGAGAGAGAACTCTTTCATAACGACCATTTTGTTGCCCATAGTCAAGAGGAGACAGTTCATGCTTAGCTGCAAAGACCTGTGTTTTTTTTCTTGAAGAGTTTTCTAGAGGATAATTGATCTGCAACAAAACTCCATATATTGAAGATGTATAATTTGATGATATTGGAACATATGCCCATGATACCATTAGCACAATCAAGGATAAAGCAAATACCACCTAAACTTTTCTTAAGCTTGTGTCTCTTCTTTACCATTTTTTGTGGTAAGAATATGTAATATGAGATTTACCCTCTTATACGTAACAAATTTTTAAGTACAAATACTGTTAACTGTGGGTACCTCGTTGTGCAACAGGTCTCTAGAACTTGCTCATCCAGCTTAAATGAAACTTTATACATTGTTGAACAATAACTTTCCATTTCCCCCACACCTAGCCCCTGACAAGTGGAATCATGCGGTGTTAGTTTTACAAATCACACGGGAAGTCATTCGATATGCCTGTAGAAGCAGAAAGGGAAGCCCCTGAAATGTTTATGCAGGTGTTGTGATACCTTTGGGATAAATGATTGGAAATAAAAAGCCCCGAGTTTCCATCTCAGCCCCAGCACTGACTAGTGGCACTGCCTTTCACAAGTCACTTCCTTTCTCTGAGCCTCATGTCCTCAGAATGAATGGTTTGGCAGAGTGAATGCCAACTTACGCTTCCACATTTCAGGGTGCCACTGCAAGGGATCTGAAATCTACAAGGGTACCAAACATTGGTGGATGCTTTAAAAATTAGTATCTCTGACACGTATCTGAATTACGTTATCACGTATGTGGAGATGTGCTTATAATTGATGAAATATGAGACTCAGGTCGTTCTTGAAATTGGTATGTATATCTTGACATGTATGTATATTCCAATCAAAAGATAATAAAATTATTTAGTGTGTCATAATCTGACTCTAGAGAGAAGCTCTTCTTCTTGGAAAAACTGGAAATTGCTGAGCCTCAAGCCTTAGTTTTGCCTCTGAAGGCTCTAGATCTGATGCATGAAGCAAGAATGGACAGTTTTTCTCACCTGCAGATTGGAAGGGCTTTGCTCACCACTGTTATATATACTGATGGAGGAAATATCTGCCTAAAGCCAATGAACACATCTTCTAGTTTTCTAGTTCATTTCTTTCTCCACAGACAGCACCCATGACGTAAGCACAAGCCCCATATTATGAGAAGAGCCTGAAAGTGTTTAAAGTGTGTGGTGGAAAGACATTCTTTTTTTTTTTAACCAGACAAAGCAATTTTTGCCCTCACCTTCACCCATTGTAATCTATAATCTTCACTCAAAAATATTTTAGAAACTTCCTTTCTCCAACAGATGAGACGGGTTTGAAGAAGAACTAAGGCTACAGAAAACATGTTTGGGGAGCCACTATACAGATGAAAAGAAATTTGTTAACTCTCAGGGAAATTTGTCAATGCCTAATTCAAGAAATTCATTGACAACTGAATGGGAATTGTCAACTCTTAGAACCAATGAAATGTTCCCTTGGTATCTCTAATTTTCTTGAAGAGATCTCTAGTCTTTCCCATTCTGTTGTTTTCCTCTATTTCTTTGCATTGATCACTGAGGAAGGCTTTTTTATCTCTCCTTGCTATTCTTTGGAACTCTGCATTCAGATGTTTATATCTTTCCTTTTCTCCTTTGCTTTTCACTTTTCTTCTTTTCACAGCTATTTGTAAGGCCTCCCCAGACCGCCGTTTTGCTTTTTTGCATTTCTTTTCCATGGGGATGGTCTTGATCCCTGTCTCCTGTACAATGTCATGAACCTCATTCCATAGTTCATCAGGCACTCTATCTATCAGATCTAGGCCCTTAAATCTATTTCTCACTTCCACTGTATAATCATAAGGGATTTGATTTAGGTCATACCTGAATGGTCTAGTGGTTTTCCCTACTTTCTTCAATTTAAGTCTGAATTTAGTAATAAGGAGTTCATGATCTGAGCCACAGTCAGCTCCTGGTCTTGTTTTTGTTGACTGTATAGAGCTTCTCCATCTTTGGCTGCAAAGAATGTAATCAATCTGATTTCGGTGTTGACCATCTGGTGATGTCCTTGTTTAGAGTGTTCTCTTGTGTTGTTGGAAGAGGGTGTTTGCTATGACCAGTGCATTTTCTTGGCAAAACTCTATTAGTCTTTGCCCTGCTTCATTCTGTATTCTAAGGCCAAATTTGCCTGTTACTCCAGGTGTTTCTTGACTTCCTACTTTTGCATTTTAGCCCCCTATAATGAAAAGGACATCTTTTTTGGGTGTTAGTTCTAAAAGGTCTTGTAGGTCTTCATAGAACTGTTCAACTTCAGCTTCTTCAGCATTACTGGTTGGGGCATAGACTTGGATTACTGTGATATTGAATGGTTTGCCTTGGAAACGAACAGAGATCATTCTGTCGTTTTTGAGATTGAATCCAAGTACTGCATTTCAGACTCTTTTGTTGACCATGATGGCTACTCCATTTCTTCTGAGGGATTCCTGCCCGCAGTAGTAGATATAATGGTCATCTGAGTTAAATTCACACATTCCAGTCCATTTTAGTTCGCCGATTCCTAGAATGTCGACATTCACTCTTGCCATCTCTTGTTTGACCACTTCCAATTTGCCTTGATTCATGGACCTTACATTCCAGGTTCCTATGCAATATTGCTCTTAACAGCATCGGACCTTGCTTCTATCACCAGTCACATCCACAGCTAGGTATTATTTTTGCTTTGGATCCATCCCTTCATTCTTTCTGGAGTTATTTCTCCACTGATCTCCAGTAGCATATTGGGCACCTACTGACCTGGGGAGTTCCTCTTTCAGTATCCTATCATTTTGCCTTTTCATACTATTCATGGGGTTCTCAAGACAAGAATACTGAAATGGTTTGCCATTCCCTTCTCCAGTGGACCACATTCTGTCAGATCTCTCCACCATGACCCGCCCATCTTGGGTTGCCCCATGGGCATGGCTTAGTTTCATTGAGAAAGAAAATTAGAGATACCAAGAGAAAATTAGAGATATCAAGGGAACATTTCATGCAAAGATGAGCTCGATAAAGGACAGAAATGGTATGGACCTAACAGAAGCAGAAGATATCAAGAAGAGGTGGGAAGATTACACAGAAGAACAGTACAAAAAATATCTTCACGTCCCAGATAATCACAATGGTGTGATCACTGACCTAGAGCCAGACATCCTGGAATGTGAAGTCAAGTGGGCCCTAGAATGCATCACTACGAACAAAGCTAGTGGAGGTGATGGAATTCCAATTGAGCTCTTTCAAATCCTGAAAGATGATGCTGTGAAAGTGCTGCACTCAATATGCCAGCAAATTGGGAAAACTCAGCAGTGGCCACAGGACTAGAAAAGGTCAGTTTTCATTCTAATCCCAAAGAAAGGCAATGCCAAAGAATGCTCAAACTACTTCACAATTGCACTCATCTCACACACTAGTAAAGTAATGCTCCAAATTCTCTAAGCCAGGCTTCAGCAATATGTGAACTGTGAACTTCCTGATGTTCAAGCTGGTTTTAGAAAAGGCAGAGGAATCAGAGATCAAATTGCCAACATCTGCTGGATCATCAAAAAAGCAAGAGAGTTCCAGAAAATCATCTATTTCTGCTTTATTGACTATGCCAAAGCCTTTGACTGTGTAGATCACAATCAACTGTGGAAAATTCTTCAAGAGATGGGAATACCAGACCGCCTGATCTGCCTCTTGAGAAATCTGTATGCAGGTCAGGAAGCAACAGTTAGAACTGGACATGGAACAACAGACTGGTTCCAAGTAGGAAAAGGAGTACGTCAAGGCTGTATATTGTCACCCTGCTTATTTAACTTATATGCAGAGTACATCATGAGAAACGCTGGGCTGGAAGAAACACAAGCTGGAATCAAGATTGCCGGGAGAAATATCAATAACCTCAGATATGCAGATGACACCACCCTTATGGCAGAAAGTGAGGAGGAACTCAAAAGCCTCTTGATGCAAGTGAAAGTGGAGAGTGAAAAAGTTGGCTTAAAGCTCAACATTCAGAAAACTAAAATCATGGCATCTGGTCCCATCACTTCATGGGAAATAGATGGGGAAACAGTGCAAAGAGTGTCAGACTTTATTTTTTGGGGCTCCAAAATCACTGTAGATGGTGACTGCAGCCATGAGATTAAAAGACACTTCCTCCTTGGAAGGAAAATTATGTCCAATCTAGATAGCATATTAAAAAGCAGAGACATTACTTTGCCAACAAAGGTCTGTCTAGTCAAGGCTATGGTTTTCCCTGTGGTCATGTATGGATGTGAGAGTTGGACTGTGAAGAAGGCTGAGCGCCGAAGAATTGATGCTTTTGAACTGTGGTATTGGAGAAGACTCTTAAGAGTCCCTTGGACTGCAAGGAGATCCAACCAGTCCATTCTGAAGGAGATCAGCCCTGGGATTTCTTTGGAAGGAATGATGCTAAAGCTGAAACTCCAGTACTTTGGCCACCTCATGCGAAGAATTGACTCATTGGAAAAGACTCTGATGCTGGGAGGGATTGGGGGCAGGAGAGAAGGGGACGACAGAGGATGAGATGGCTGGATGGCATCACTGACTCAATAGACGTGAGTCTGAGTGAACTCCGGGAGTTGGTGATGGATAGGGAGGCCTCACGTGCTGCGATTCATGGGGTCCCAAAGAGTCGGACACGACTGAGCGACTGAACTGAACTGAACTGAACTGAGAACCAATGAGCTAAATAATTATGCTTTAAACATTTTCAATAATTTTTTTTTCTATATTTCTGCTACCAAAATAATACATTCCTACTGTAGAATTTGGAAAAGATAGAAAGCCTCAAAAGAATATCTAAACCACCATCAATCTACATTTAGCATTTTACATGCTTTCATGTATCTTTATACTTAGAAATTTTAAATTGCTTCATGTTATTCATATGTTTGATAACTTGCCTTCTCTTAAAAGCTTTTATTATAGAATATTAGACACGTGTGAAGAACTGTAAGTAAGTTACATTATAAAGCATGATAATAAAATGAATTATGTTTAGAGATTCAAATATCACCATTATCGTTTAACCTGTCTTTATGCTTCTCCTCACTTCTCCTGACATGGAATGAGGGTGTAAGGCTGGGAGCTAAAGCAGCCATGTGATGAGTATGAGGGAAAGGCTAAGAAAATTAATGAAAAATCTGACCTTGACCATCCTTGCACCCATCTATCTACAAGTTTATGCTCATGCCATTTTAAAATATGGTTATATGATTTGCTTAAATACTACATGGTTGATTTTCTGTGAACGAGACTGAATGTAGTACTGATTGGGATGGCATCTCTCATCCACTTATTCTCCAAACTAGACTCTTATATCCAGCAGTATCCAAAAAGTTAATGAAGAAGTTCCACAAATAATCTTTTAAGACATGTTACACTTTAAAAAAATGTATGTATTTATATATTTGGCCATGTCACTTTTGGGATCCTTGCTCCCTGACTAGGGATCAAACACGCGACCCCTGCATTGGAAGCATGAAGAGCCTTTAACCACTAGACCACCAGGAAGTCCCCTCTATAAGTAGGTTTTTTAAATCAGGGTTCACATTTCTTAGTGAAGCTCACGTGATCTGGCCACTCCCTGTTTTCTTATCCTCATGAGAATCACTCTGCCTCTCATGAATTTGGTCACCGACTTGACCCTTTATAATTTCCAAGAAAATACTAAATTCTTTCCAATTTCATAGCTTTCAAGCATTTGATTTCATTTGCCTGGATCCCTTCTCCCCTGAGTAACTGTCCCATTCTAAACGAGCCCCACCTCTTTTAAGCAAATCACCAGGCTTGGAGTTCCACTAGAGGAAACTCCTTATCAATTTTGTTGACTGTATACCAAGCAGAGCCTAGCACAGTGCATAACAGATTATAATTGCTCAAAAGTATTCTGTTAGATGAGCGGGTGAACACATTATGTGCTAAGCAAGTGTCAGACAAAGCCTATCCTCAGTTCCTCTTTAATTTTCCAAGCCAGGTTTCTTCATCTTTGAGATGGGTAGATGATCCTTGTGTTTCAGCATGGTTTGAGAAATAAATGTGATCATTGTGTTTAGGGGATAAATAGGTGCTTGAAATATGGCATATTTGACTCTGATAGGGGAGTCTTTATCCCTCAATTAAAAAATTTTCCTTCCAACTTCACACTTCAAAACTAACACTTGGTAGAATTGTTATTAGTGATAATTATAATCCATTCCAATACATGCTGAGCACTTGTTCATATGCCAGTATGTTATATGTATGACCTTATTTTTATGTCATAGGCCTCTGTTATTATCCCTTTGTTGCAGATGAAGAAACTGAGGCTGAGACTAAGGACAAGCTTCTCGGGGTGCCCGGCTGCTGCCTACAGATGGAAACCTACAATCAGGCTTCATCAGAAACTAGCCAGCAGAGAGCCTGATATTTACAGGACGTGTTCCCTGCCCTTGCTTCATTTTGTTCTTTTCCTGAGAAAAAGGCAAAGCAGAATAAAATGAGGTGATACCATTTTTTTTTTTTTAAAGAAAAGCAAGTTCCAAAGACTGCTCTGAGGTCAATACAGATTTTCATTCCAATCTTCTCTCCTCCTAGATCCACAGGCTCTGAAATGAAAATTGACACTCAAGCTGGTGACCCTAAGGCAGGATCCTCAACCAGAAAACAATGCCCAAGTCAGACCTGCGGCAGCGTACCTTCCAGGTCCAGAAAGCAGATTGATACGCATGACGGAGATTTACCTACAAGAATTGAAAGCAAAAGGCATTTGTTTTAACCTGAGCTCCTTATGTACTGGTTGGCCAAAAAGTCTGTTCAGGATTTTACAAAGCAACTTATGGCCAACCTGATCTTTCTGGCCACCTCAGTAGAAATGTACACATAGGAGGTGCTTAATAAACGTTGGCTGAAATGCATTTCATGGGTCTCATGATATAGTGAGATTTTATGATTTTAATATAATTTATTCTTTATGTCACACAATTTAATATAGTAACCCATACTCTTCAAAACTTGCCCTAACCTTGCCTTCCAGTTTCTTCTCTTAATAATCCAGCCCTGGCACATAGTTCTAACCACATCTGGGTATTGTTTCCTAGATACGCCCTAGTGTTTAGTTGCTGTGTTTAGCTGCTCTGTGCCTTTGGACCTGCTCTGTACCTGCTTCCAAGAATTCCTGCACCCCAGTCTCACCTCTTTGCATAGATTTGGCCAACTCATCCAGTAGGTCTCTGTTACACAGGCTTTTCCCCCCTGAAGCCCATCTCAGGTAAGACAGATCCACACCAGTGAGCTTTCAAATCTTCCAGACATAATTATAGTAACATTTTCCATTTTGTGGCACAGTGTGGCCAGCAGATATTTAATAAAACATGGACTTTAGAGTTGGAAAGATGGGGCCACAAATTCCAACTCTACCACATTAAAGTCATGCATCCTGGTGATCTACCTAAATGTGAGCTTCCATTTCCTCTTTGGAAATGAGGGTGCTCTGAGCCGCCTGTTAGGGCTGTTGTGGGAATGGGAGGGGAGGACATTTATGATTCCCACCACAGATCTGGTTCATGGTCAGCAGTGCCTCATTCTGGTTACTCAGGCTCTCAGCTCAAAGTTCTCTCCTGAGAATGGCCCCATCTAATATCCCACTCCTCCATCCTACCCTCTTCTTTAAAGCTTTGGGCCCAGGTTGTCCAATTTCAAATTCCAGCTCTACTTCTGAGTGTGGGTAAAGTAACTTAATTCTGTTCTCTCATTTTCCTCACATGTAAACTGGGGCCAATAATAATAATGATGGACTCATAAGCATGTCACAGGGACTGAAAGCTCAGATGAGTACCCGATGATGAATACTCTGGTCGTTACTGTACTGTACACTCCTGTGTCTCTGGGGTACACATTAGTGCCTGGCCCAGAGAGGAACTCATCTTGTATTTGTTGAATGAATGAATGCACATGCTCTGGTTCTTTTCTCCTTCCCTTGCCTCCTATCCCTGGTTCTTGGAATAGAATGTGGGCTCCCCTGGGGCAGGAAGAAGGTGCCATTGCTATTAGGTGGTCAACCGCCAGCTTAGGGTCTGGCACCAGCGGTTAGTCAGTTTCATGGAATAGAAGGGGCATTGTCCACAACGTATTCCTGCTGCGTTCCCCTGGAAGTGAGTTCAATAGCATCAGCTGGCAGAAGAGTCAGCACTCCGCCCACCACTCAGCAACCTCTTGTCACCACTTACTCAAGCTCACTTAACAGAGGGTGACCCAGGGATGCTAAGCTGCTTCCTCTCTGGCATGACAAGGACCTGGGCCATTGTCTCTCTTGACTGAGTACAAGACTTACTTATTCTGCTGGCAGATGCGTTTAGAGGATGCCCTGTTTGGCTGGCAGCAAGAGGACTCTTTTCTTTCTTTGTGGGTCTAATCCCTTGAATCAATATTTGTTCCCACCTCCCTCTGTTTACAGATGGAGACGGCTGGGCTGAAACGACATCTCCAAAGTAAGAGGACCAAAGTGGGCCACGAGGAGGGAGTGTGGGAAAGAGAAGGAAGGGCCCAGCCTGAGGGCCCTTCAACAGGTCAGGGGCTCTGCTTTCCAGTAAAACCAGTCACTTCCTTGGCGACTTCCCTTAAGCTCTTTGCAAGCTTCCCAAAAGAGGTGGTGCAGGAGGCGTGGAGGGGCGGCCAACTGCAGTTCAGTCTGACCAACAAAGAGAAGTAGGCCATGGCTGACTAACAGAGAGGCATTGACAGAGACCGGCCCTGGCACCAGGAGGCCACCCGGCTTGAATATTCTTTTCTTCCAAAACAAGAGGGCCTCCCAAAGCTTGGAGTCACACTGTCCATGTCTGGGTTTGTAAAGCACGTGTTTCTCTCGCACAGAGCCCGCAGCACCGTCTCTTTGGCCCCCTCTCCCATCCCCTCCCTTCCTCACGACGGGACACAGATTATTTTTGTCGATTCGTCAACACCGTCATCCCTGAGTTTGCCTCCTACTGCCAGATCTAGTATCTCCGCACAGCTGCCGGCAGAGTCTGACTCTGCTACCAGACAGATGCTGTTCCATCACACAAGTACTCTGGATGCCAACACGAGAGCTTCCCCCTAGTCCTCTGCTGGCTGATCACTTTTCAGGTCAGATGGGAGGGGAGAGACAGAGGGTGGGGAGAGGGGTGAAGAGAGAGGGGCAGACTCACCGATGGAGGAAGCCAAGGCAATATGAGACTGGAGAGCTCTGATTTTTAAGATTTTTTTTTTGATGTGGACCATTTTAATAATCTTTATTGACTTTGTTACAACATTGCTTCTTTTTTTATGTTTTTTTTTTTTTTTGCCAAGAGGAATGTGGAATCTTAGCTTCCTGACAAGGGATCAAACCCCATCTCCCTCATCGGAAGGTGAAGTCTTAACCGCTGGACCACTGGAGAAGGCCCCTGAATCTCCGACTTATGAACCAGATGTGATGGAAGGGTGCTTAAGAGACGACATACTCTACTTTCACTTGTGTGTCCTTGAAAATTGGTATGAAACCTGAGGCAGGAGAATGTCGATCAAAAAACCTCGCAGAGTAAAGGACATTCTCCTAAAAGCTAAAAGTCATTAAACATTCACTAACGTATATTAGTTTTCAGACATAACGGTTGAGATATGTGTGCTGTGCTCAGTCGTGCCTGACTCTTGGTGACCCCATGGGCTGTAGCCCTCCAGGCTCCTTTGTCCATGGGATTTCCCAGGTAAGAATACTTTAGTGAGTTGCCATTTCCTTCTCCAGGGGATCTTCCCAACCCAGGGATGGAAACCTTGTCTCCTGTGCCTCCCGTGTTGGCAGGAGGCAGCTTTACCACTGTGCCACCTGGGAAGCCCAACTTATTTTACTTTTTAAATGCAATAGTTCAGATATTGGCTGTCTATTTCATATGTAATCATTTAGTTGGCTTTTTTCTTGCACAACTGAACAGAAGTTGGTGTGCTTCAGCCTAAAATGGGTCCAGCTGAGACCACAGTTTACTTTTGGGACAGACCTGATGTCCCCAACTCAGCTGTATTAAGGTAACAAGGCCAGTGGTACTTCCTGTAGCTGTGACTTAGCTATCGTAACTGGCTTCACTGTTATTCTTGTCATAGATGAGGGAGGGGGCGTTGCTGTAGTCTGGGGGTCAGCATCGCCATGTCCACAGTGTCTATTTCATCAAGTGAATGCCCACAGCACATGAAGCAGAAATGTCCTGCTTGCTAAAAAGTCAAAAGTCAAACAGTCCAGGGCCATCGGTGGTGGCTCAAAAATTGGGCTTTGTCAACAAAGGAGGGCTTGAATCCCATTTGCTGGTTCTGAAGCTCTTTCTATAGTGTCTGGGGTCCAGAAGACCAGGATACGCTTAAAGGTCAATGCCATAAATAGCACCATCATCAAGAGCTAAAGCCTGATCATGGGAGGAATAAGGAATCAGAATAAGAATGAGCCCTATTGTCAACTAGCACTGAAATTTATTGGCCCTGCAGGGGCCTGGCCAGTTTTAACACTTGGCAACTCTCTTGTCTGCCAGCTCACCAAAGCCACCCAGGCTGGGCTTCCGTCCTTTTGAGTACAGCACAGTGCAGGTCACAGATTTCAGAGTCCCAGAGCCCTGGCCCAGGAATGGGCTTCCCGTCTTGCGCATGAACTTGGGTACATTCATTACAACCTCTGAAATTTGATTTCACTTATCAAATGAGAATAGTACTGTTTACTTTATACTAACTCTTAGGAGGGTCACAGGGTTCAGATGGATACACATATAAAATTATTAGCACAATCTGACACATGATGAATCCTTTGACTGGTAGTTCTCAATGGAGGATGGCTTTGCTGCCCAGCGGACATCTGGCGACATCTGAGGAGTTTTCCCAATTATAGGATTGGGGGGAGTACATGCTACAGGCATCTAGTGGGTAAGTCAGGAATGTTGCTAAGTATCCTACAATCCATAGCCCCATAGAGTAAGGAACCATCTGTCTCAGGTGTCAACAGTGCCAAGGCTGAGAAACTCTGGTGCGATAGATAACAACCATTATGCACCAGGCATGTTCCTGTATGAATGGAATCTCTTTAAACTGTACAGGTTCCAAAATGCGGATGCTGACTTAAAAGGCTGATCACAATGACAACACCCACTCATTTACAAAGAGCTTTCACATACACACTACACTATTTCATTCGATCTTCAAAAGGACCTGTTTCTAAGTATTATTAATGTCAACTTATCCTCCAGGGGATCTTCCCGACCCAGGGACAGAACCCACATCTCTTGCATTGGCAGGCAGGTTCTTTACCACTAGCGCCACCTGGGAAGCCCTATTTTATAGGCTGTCACACTTAGGCTGAGACCTTGGATCACTCAGCTGGTAAACAACATCCCAAGTTTAGGATACAGTTCTCCTGTTCACTCGTGTACTATCACAGGCATCTGGCATATTTAGATAACATGGCTGCTCAGCTTTGAAGAGTTTGGGTAACGCATTCAGCTGTGAAAGGGGACATATCATACTGATCATTGGGGAGCAATCTTTGCAAGGAGCACACGAAATGATGTGCACAGCAGGCACTCAAAAATCAGAGCTTCATCAGCGTCCCTGAGTCCTCTGGATGACTGGGCAGCATATAGTCCTCAGCCCCCATTTGTAAGCCAAGAGACCCCCAAGGCCAAGTCAGGCCTCATGTGCTGTGTCAGGTCCCCCAGCAAAAGCCTGTGCAGGAGCGTCAGGCTCAGACAGTGGCCCAGGACCTGCTGTCCACAGTCACTTGGTTCAGCGAGTGATGCTGCCTGTTAGGTTCCGCCCTGTGCTGGTTAGCGAGTCCTTCTAGCGCCTGGTACCCCAGGGCTGATGCCTTGACAACCACACTACCACATTCTTATTACCTATCGGGCAGGTCACCTTTCTGATAGACAGCTTTGAAAATTATTCCCTAAATTTATTTTTAGTAGCAAAGACAGATCATAGTTCTGACATGCTCTGCTTGTTCTGACATGAAACAGCGTTCTTGTTTCTTTTTCTTGGAGACGCATAACTGCTGACTTTGGTTCACGTGGCATGTCACTATGGCATAGTGCTTATTTGCTCAGATCTTCCATAACATTTACATATGCCTTCATTCATTCATTCATTCACTCACCCTGCATGTGAATATCTACAGTGAACTTAGCACTCTGCTGTGCATTTACTGGATTGAAACAACACGCTTCTATTCAGTCCTTGGCCTTGAGGACTTCTCAGTCTAGTGGGTAAGGCAAGGGTGTAACGAGGATGCATTTTTAAAGTGGTCAGTGAAACAAAAGAGGTATGTATCGTACCTTGCAGGATGGAATTCAGAATTATTTGTGGATCTGTAGAGCAGGTTGCCTGGTTCACTCTGGACGGTGAAAGATGGGGTAACAGCAGAGTCTGAAGACTGGATTTTGTTGGAATATGCCATAATCTGTGTGCAGGGGATGGAAGAGAACAGTGTATCTACAACTGACAAAAGCTGATGAGACTCTGATCTGGAAGAAGGCCTGGATGCCCGTGTTTTGGCCCTGAGTGACTCTTAATGACCTTGATGTGCCCTTGGTGAATGACATTTCAAAGGCACCACTGAGTATCCGAATGTATTAGCAAAAAGCTGTAGAAAAGGAATTGCTAACACTGCGTGGGGTAGGGGTGGAAGCAGTTCCCCAGAAGATGTGTTATTTCAACAGGGCAGAAAGTGTTTAGAAAGGCTCCCTGGTGGGGAACGGAAGCGGGAGATTTCTGGACAGAGCAAGAGTGAAGCCAACACTACTGAAAGATGACAGTGTTGTTGGATCAAAGCATGGGGGGGCGGAGGGCGGAGGGATGAAGCTGGAGGGCCCTTTGGGGTCGTTCGCATGCTAGGCTAGCGGGGAGAGGTCCTACCTCTGCAGGGGGACCTGCTGGGTTGTGGCTGATTTATGCGGAGGCGTGATCTGGAAAGATCTACACTGTGCACGCATCTCCCTGGGAGCGGTACGGGGCTGTGGGAGGCTGGACTGTGAGCTCAGACCAGGGGGCAAAGGGACAAGTCAGGCAGCTGCTGCACCCACCCGAAAGAGACTGTGAGCCCTCCTCAGGCTTCACCCAACAGAACAGTCTGTACCTTTGCCCAAGCTGGTTACCTATGCTTCCCACCAGATGCCCCAGCACATATTCAGAGGAGGGGGAAAAAAAAAAAAAAACAGGGAAAAGGCCAAGGATAAATGAAACAAAACTTAAGATGTGTTTCAATCCCAGAGGAAATCAACCCTGAATATTCACTGGAAGGGTTGATGCTGATGCTGAAGCTGAAGCTCCAATACTTTAGCCACCTGATGCGAAGAGCTGACTCATTGGAAAAGACCCTGATGCTCAGAAAGATTGAAGGCTAATGGAGAAGTGGACAGCAGAGGATGAGATGGTTATGTAGCACCACCAACTCAATAGACATGAATCTGAGAAAACTCCAGAAAATAGTGAAGGACAGGAGAGCCTGGTGTGCTGCAGTCTGTGGGGTTACAAAGAGTCAGACATAACTTAGTGACTGAACAACAACAAAGATGTTTAAATACTCAAGTACCTAGTAGAATTTGTAGTCCCTATACTTCATGGTATACCTGCTTATTTAATTATACCTGCTTATTTATATGGTATACCTGCTTATTTATACCATACACCTGTTTATTTAACTTATAGGCAAGGTACATCATGTGAAATGCTGGGCTGGATGAAGCACAAGCTGAAATCAAGATTGCCGGAAGAACATCAATAATCTCAGATATGCAGACGACACCACCCTTATGATAGAAAGTGAAGAACTAAAAAGACTCTTGATGAAAGTGAAAGAGGAGAGTGAAAAAGCTGGTTTAAAACTCAGTATTCAAAAAACTAAAATCATAGGATCCGTCCCATGGTAAATAGATGGGGAAACAATGGAAAGAGTGAGAGACTTTATTTTCTTGGGCTCCAAAATCACTGTAGATGGTGACTGCAGCCATGACCAACATAGACAGCATATTAAAAAGCAGAGACATTACTTTGCCAACAAAGGTCCATCTAGGCAAAGCTATGGTTTTTCCAGTGGTCATGTATGGATGTGAGAGTTGGACTATAAAGAAAGATGAGCACCGAAGAATTGATGCTTTTGAACTGTGGTGTTGGAGAAGACTCTTGAGAGTCCCTTGGATTGCAAGGAGATCAAACCAGTCCATCCTAAAGGAAATCAGTCCTAAATATTCATTGGAAGGACTGATGCTGAAGCCGAAGCTCCAATACTTTGGCCACCTAATGTGAAGAACTGACTCACTGGAATAAGACCCTGACGCTGGGAAAGATTGAAGGCAGGAGTAGAAGCGGACGACAGAGGATGAGATGGCTGGATGACATCACTGACTCAATGGACATAAGTTTGAGTAAACTCTCACAAAGAGTCGGATATGACTGAACTGAACTGATACTTGATGGAATAAATGCACAAAGACATGAGAAACAAGAAAGTGGAGAGTGAGGGTGAGTGTCTCCTCAAAGGGGCCCTGAAAATATTTTTATCTTTCTGTGGTTCTAATATCACCCTCAGTCCCTGATGGATGTGAAGCTGGGGTTAGTGATTGGACTTATCCTGTGGGTAAGAACCACCGCTCTCATGTGTGGAGTGGCTGTTATGGTTCATCATGCATGATGCTCAGGGTACCACATACACCATCTTAGTTCTTCCTTGTAACAACTACAAAGCAGACTTTATTGGTGAGGTTCAGACAGTTTAGGGATGTGCCCAAGGTCTCAGTCTAGCAAGTGTGAAATTGGGATTTGAACTCTAGACCATGTGGGTCTAAAGCCTTCTGCATTAGTAAGTACACTACTGAAGACACCAGCTTCACCATTGTAGGATGAGAAATACATGCAAGTTGTGAATATTACCTCTCTTTGTGTATCATGAAGACCTAATTCAGAGTCTTTAAATATGGACATGGACAGAAAAATCTGATTTTGGGTAAGGAAGAAAATGGTAGGAAAGAGAAAAAGGACTATAAAACATCTACCTCCAATTTTTGTTGTGGGGTTGTGTAAGCTCATTACCCACTTTGGGTCTGGGATTTTTCTTCAATAAAATGAAATAAATCAATTAAATCACATGAAAGCTATATTCTGTCTCAGTAGTCCTGGGATTCTATGCCCCAAGCTGAACTCCTTATCGTGCAGTAGAAAGTAGCATCATGAAGTGTGATGGTGCTGAGTGTTTTAAACTCATGTGAAGATAAAATAGGAAACACTGTGTTCAGTTTCAGAAGAGAATGGAAATGTAGTTTCCAGATTTAGCAAATAAACACTGAGGGTGTTCATTTAAATTAGAATTTCAGACAGGCAACACATATTTTCTTAGTATGACTATGTCCCGTGCAATATTTGGGATGTAATTATACTAAAAGTTTTTCATTATGTACCCAAACTTAAAACTTAACTGGGTGTCCTAAATTTTACCTGGCAAGTCTAAAATCTTGACAAAATAAAAGTAGGGGCATAGTTGATTAAAGTCAGAAGGAAAGGTTGAGAAAAGTATGGAGGAGCAGGCTTTCTCATCTCACAAAGCAGCAAATACCTCTCAGTGCAGTTCAGTTCAGTCACTCATGTTCATCGAGTCGGTGATGCCATCCAGCCATCTGATCCTGTGTCATCCCCTTCTCGTCCTGCCCCCAATCCCTCCCAGCATCAGGGTCTTTTCCAATGAGTCAACTCTTCGCATGAGGTGGCCAAAGTACTGAAGTTTCAGCTTCAGTATCAGTCCTTCCAAAGAACACCCAGGGCTGATCTCCTTTAGAATAGACTGGTTGGATCTCCTTGCAGTCCAAGGGACTCGCAAGAGTCTTCTCCAACACCACAGTTCAAAAGCATCAATTCTTCAGTACTCAACTTTCTTCACAGTCCAACTCTCACATCCATACATGACCACTGGAAAAACCATAGCCTTGACTAGACAGACCTTTGTTGGCAAAGTAATGTCTCTGCTTTTCAATATGCTGTCTAGATTGGTCATAACTTTCCTTCCAAGGAGTAAGTGTCTTTTAATTTCATGGCTGCAATCACCATCTGCAGTGATTTTAGAGTCCAGAAAAATAAAGTCTGACACTGTTTCCACATCTATTTCCCATGAAGTGATGGGACCAGATGCCATGATCTTAGTTTTACGAATGTTGAGCTTTAAGCCAACTGTTTCACTCTCCTCTTTCACTTTCATCAAGAGGTTTTTTAGTTCCTCTTCACTTTCTGCCATAAGGGTGGTGTCATCTGCATATCTGAGGTTGTTGATATTTCTCCTGGCAATCTTGATTCCAGCTTGTGTTTCTTCCAGCCCAGCGTTTCTCATGATGTACTCTGCATATAAGTTAAATAAGCAGGGTGACAATGTACAGCCTTGATGTACTCATTTTCCTATTTGTAACCAGTCTGTTGTTCCATGTCCAGTTCTAACTGTTGCTTCCTGAACTGCATATAGGTTTCTGAAGAGTCAGGTCAGGTGGTCTGGTATTCCCATCTCTTGAAGAATTTTCCACAGTTTATTGTGATCCACACAGTCAAAGGCTTTGGCATAGTCAATAAAGCAGAAATAGATGTTTTTCTGGAACTCTCTTGCTTTTTCATGATCCAGCGGATGTTGGCAATTTGATCTCTGGTTCCTCTGCCTTTTCTAAAACCAGCTTGAACATCTGGAAGTTCATGGTTCACATATTGCTGAAGCCTGGCTTGGAGAATTTTGAGCATTACTTTACTAGCATGTGAGATGAGTGCAATTGTGCGGTAGTTTGAGCATTCTTTGGCATTGCCTTTCTTTGGGATTGGAATGATAACTGACCTTTTCCAGTCCTGTGGCCACTGCTGAGTTTTCCCAATTTGCTGGCATATTGAGTGCAGCACTTTCACAGCATCATCTTTCAGGATTTGAAATAGCTCAACTGGAATTCCATCATCTCCACTAGCCTTGTTCATAGTGATGCTTTCTAGGGCCCACTTGACTTCACATTCCAGGATGTCTGGCTCTAGTTGAGTGATCACACCCTCATGATTATCTGGGTCGTGAAGCTCTTTTTTGTACAGTTCTTCTGTGTATTCTTGCTACCTCTTCTTAATATCTTCTGCTTCTGTTTGGTCCATACCATTTCTGTCCTTAATCGAGCCCATATTTGCATGAAATGTTCCCTTGGTATTTCTAATTTTCTTGAAGAGATCTTTAGTCTTTCCCATTCTGTTGTTTTCCTCTATTTCTTTGCACTGATCGCTGAGGAAGGCTTTCTTATCTCTCCTTGCTAATCTTTGAAACTCTGCATTCAGATGCTTATATCTTTCCTTTTCTCCTTTGCTTTTCACTTCTCTTCTTTTCACAGCTATTTGTAAGGCCTCCCCAGACAGCCATTTTGTTTTTTTGCATTTCTTTTCATTTGGTATAAAACTATTAAAAATCAGATTTATGAACCCAAAAGATGCACAAATATCTACCATTGCTTTGCCACGTGTGGCAAATATACTTCCATGTTTTCTAGTATATAATATAGTAAACTTCTGATGAATAAGCATGGCTCACTTAATTTAAAACAAATATTTAGGGAGAGGCACTCCTCTAGCATGCCTTTAATTATGAGTTGCTATACATTTCCCTTAAAACATACTTGCAAATGAATCAGGCTTTCATAAGCAGAAATTGGAGTAACAGGTGGAGCAAAGTTTAGTTAAATTGCCATGGGCTTGATTGGTCTACCTTAGAAATACATGGATTTTCACTGGACACTCTCATTCATTCAGAAAAAAGGCACACAAGTTCAGTTGAGGCTATTAGAAAAAGTCAAGTATTAAGAAATCGTTTGAAGTCAAGGCCTGATTTCGTGTGGGTGTGTGTATGCATGTGCACACACACGCATGTGAGTGACACACAGGATGTCTAAGAGGCAGATGGTTTGGACTATAAAAAAGTTGCTGATTCCAAAGTGAAGTTGCATTAGGAGAATTCTTGTTAAGCACTATAAAGATATACAGCTGTAGCTTGTGACTCATGGTGTTTCTTCCCAAAACATTACTGATGCATCCTGCAGCCCACAAACCCCAAGTCACCTTACTTCAGACCGATCTTTATCATCCTTAAACTCTCCTGCCATCACCAGCTGATTGGAGGTCCCTTATATGAACTTTACAATGTACTCAAGTATACCATATTTCAAAGGGCATTAAAGATCCTTGCCAAGCTTGCTGATTTCCCAGGACAAAGTTCAGTATATAAACTGCATTCCTGGGCCATACTCATGGAAGCTCTGAAGGGACACCCATAGCAACCACTCTCAGCCAGATCTTCTCAGTTTGCCCTGATATGGAACGAACCTTCCTTTACAGCCTGGCCCAAAGGCCACTTCTTCCAGAAAGACCTTCTGTTTCCCTCAACATCAAGAGCTAATATTTCCTTCTCAACTCCTCCAGAGTTATTTTGAAGAATAAATAAGATGATGGTGGAAGCTTATTAAGGAACAGATAATTTATAACATGCAGAAGGAAAAAGCCAAGGCCAATCTGGTTCCAGAGTAAAAGATAAGAACTTTAAAAATAACAACAAAACAGCAACAGCTACTACGCCCATGATTTTCATCTTTACTGAGTATCTATTATAAGAATATTAAGGGTTTTACAATTTTCTTCTCAATTTAATTCTCACCATGGGATGGGGGATTGTTATCATTCACTTCAAAATGAAGAAAATAAGGTCCAGAGGAGTTCATATCCAAAATAAATAGTGAACTTGTATAACTCAATGGCAAAACCCCCAAACAATCCAATTTAAAAAATGGGCAGAGGAACTGAACAAACATTTTTTCCAAAGAAGACATGCAGATGGCCAACAGGCACATGAAAAGATGCTCAACATCATTAGTCATCAGGGAAATGCAAATAAAAACACAGTGAGTTTCACCTCACACCTGTTGGAATGGTTATCATCAAAAGGATAAGAAGGAACAAGTGTTGGCAACGATGTGGAGAAAAGAAAACTCTTGTGCTCTGTTGAGGAGGAATGTAAATTGATGCAGCCTCTATGGAAAACGGTATGGAGGTTTTTCAAAAATTTAAACATAGGATTGCCACATAATCAAGCAGTTTCACCCTGGGTATTCATCTGAAGGAAATGAAACACTATCCAAAAAACCTGTACCCCTATATTCATTGCAACGCTATTCATAATAGCCAAGATAGGGAAACAAGCCAAGTGTCCATTGATAACTGACTGGATAAAGAAAATGTGATATATATATATATATGTATGCATGTATGTATGTATACACATATATGCATTTGTATACATACAGTACACACACAATGGAACATTATTCAACCATAAAATAGAATGAAATCTTGCCATTTGCAACAACATGGACAAATCTTGAGGATATTATGATGAATGTAATAATAATTGTAATTTGTCTTTCATATAGAGAAAGACAAATATCATATGGTCATATTTATATGTGGAATTTTCTTTTAAAAGGCACCAAGTTATAGAGGACAGCATATTTGTGGCTCAGCGGTAAAACATCTGCCTGCCAGTGTAGGAGACTTAGGAGATGAGGGCTCCATCCTTGGGTCAGGAAGATCCCCTGGAGGAGGAAATAGCAACCCATCCCAGTAATCTTGCTTGGAGAATCCCATGGACAGAGGAGCCTGGCAGGCTATAGTCCATGGGCTCCCAAAGAGTCAGACGTGACTGAGCACACACACATGTCAATTATATCTCAATACAACATTTAAAGAAAGAAGAAGGCACAGACAGCTTAAGTAAGCAGACTAGCATCACAGAACAAAGAAGCTACAAAGCTATCATTCAAGCCCATCTTTCAATAGGAAGATGATAATATAGACCAGCCCATGGAATTGCCTCTCTGAGATCTAGTAAGAAGGATACAGGAGAAACGGACACAAAATAGCAGAAGTTGGTTAGTTAGTTCAGTTGCTCAGTCGTGTCTGACTCTTTGCGATCCCATGGACTGCAGCACGTCAGGCCTCCCTGTCCATCACCGTCTCCTGGAGCTTGCTCAAACTCATGTCCACCGAGTCAGTGATGCCATCCAACCATCTCATCCTGCGTCATCCCCTTCCCCTCCTGCCTTCAATCTCTCCCAGCATCAGGGTCTTTTCCAACGAGTCCGTTCTTTGCATCAGGTGGTCAAAGTATTGGACTTTCAAACAAGTACTGACAATTTTGAGTGTAGTTGACATTAGCTATTTTAAATCCCATGCCTAGAATCCACTTTTAGGAGGCCATGCCTCCTCCCAGAACATTGAAGCACACATGAACATGTATTGAATGAGGAGTGCCCACAGAACAGAATGCCCTGTTACTACACCACCACAGTGGCAAAGAAAAGAAGGGAGTGGGGGGCTGTCAGCCAACACAGAGCCTGGGGTTCCACGGCCCCGAGCAGCAGCTGAGCAGCCATGAACCTTGAGATGCAACCCAGCCTCTTGCCTGGACCATACAAGCCAGGCGGTACATGAAGCTGATCAGATACACTTTCCAGTGTCTGCTACTGTGGGGCCCCAGGGAGACAGTGGTCGTCTGAAATGGCTTCTGATTGCAGGGAGGGGCTTTAAGAGCAGGTAACAACTTCTGAAGCGCTTGACAGGCATAAGATGCTCTGTGTGTGTGTGCTTAATCGCTCAGTTGTGGCCAACTCTTTGTGACCCTCTGGACTGCAGCCTACCAGGCTCCTCTGTCCATGCAATTCTCCAGGCAAGAATACTGGAATGGGTTGCCGTTCCCTTCTCCAGGGGATCTTCCCAACCCAGGGATTGAACCCAGGTCTCCTGCACTGCCGGTGGATTCTTTACTGTCTGAGCCACCTGAAAAGCCCAGAGACGCATTTCTATGGGCTAGTCTACTAGTGCACAGCACAGCTTCATACCGAAACTGACCTGGTTTAAATTACACCTTGCAGCTTTTTTTCCCCTGTGATTCTGGGCTTGTAATTTCACCTTTTTGTGCCGTATTCACCTCACTTTGAGGTGAGGAATAATCATGCCCATCTTGTGATGAGAATTAAACGAGAGAAAAATGGCAGACCCCGTGACATACCCATGATAGGTAATAAATGGTGGAAATGGTGGTAGTAGTTGCTGCTGCTTTATTGTTACTTGTATAACGCTTAAGTCTTTTGCACTGAAACCAGACAGACCTTGGCTTTTTGTTTCTGAATCCAAATCAGACTTGCCAAGTCACAGCACTGGCCTAGCAACACTGAACAAGTTGCTTCCCGGCTGGACCTGAGGGCGCCTCGAGCTTCGGGTTTGTCCGCTGTGAGCGTGGCTCCCTCGCTTCTTCCCTCTGGCCCCGTTCTCCTCCTCCCTCCCCGCTGCTTTTTTTAACCTTGTCTTTTCTTTTCCCTTTTTGGTTCCTCTGGAATTCCTGGTTCCTGTTGCCATGGCTTTTGTTTAACTGATTTTCTTGCCTGTAGTGAGAGGTCTTATTCCTGCCTCCTTCCTTCCTATCTTCCTTCACACAGCATATTCTCTACTGCACCAAATACCATAAATATAGAAGAGGAGGGACTATTTCCCAGGGACCTGACGACACCCCCAGGAAAAAATTATGCTTGAATCTATAATATGGGATAGACTTTATTAAATGTCGTTCTTAATGTGTTTATTCACTCAGGAAACAGTGTTTCCATCCCTTCTAATTACCAAGCACTGTGCTTGGCACAGATACAATTCTATGGGAACTTAAGAAGGGCCTAATTGATTCTGCCTAGCCTGTGGCTGCCAAAAGGGCAAGACTAGCAAAAATAGAACCCTTACCAAAGACGAATGTTAGGCTGTTACAAGAAAGTCTTACTCCTTTACATTTTGTTTTATATTGGCCAATAAAATAGGAATTTCTGCTGATACTTCTGCTCTTGTAGAAAAGTATCTTCTCTCCAGTCTGTTATGTAGCCATGTCCATAGGTACCATCTCATCACTCACACACTGAGACACGTGCTTGTATATCATTTCTCCTCTCTCTTCTCTGTATTCCCCCTATGACTGATTCTTTCCTTTTCCTTCTCTTTTTTTCTTTCTCAGCCGTGAGTTTCAGCTTTATCTGGGGACTTTCCCGAGGATTATAACCCAGGAGACAGCCTCTCGGAAAACTCCGAAGAATCTCTCCTCTCCTTCTTCCTTTTCTCCTCTGTTTAACTCCCTTTATTCACTTTGGCAGCTTTAGTTTTTCATGAGTGGCGCTCAAAGCTCAAAATGCTCGCCACCTTCAAAGTGCTCAGCAGTGACATTTTGATCGTGAGGTATTTTCAACAGCAACATATTTAATATTGGATGTGCGGTCTATGAATTAGTATTAGGTCACTCTTTTCATGGAATATCATGGAGACTTACTTTATTCAGACCTTTGCTTAACCGCATCTCCGCAGACAGGCCCTCCCTCAAACAGCACACTACCCTCCCACCCTACCTCAATCTTCCTTGCTGCCTTTACAACTTGTTAAGTGATTCACTTCTTGTGTGTCTCCTTTAGGACCCATCAGTCTCCCTGAGGTCAACAGCTTTGTCTTCTCTGCTAGACATCTGGCAGACAGTCAATAAACATTTCTTGATTGATTGCATTATATATAATATTTAATAACATGAAATTTCTCCTTATATTAAATGCAATGGTAGAAAATTACACTGTATCATCATGTCAATTGAATGAAATACACAGCAGAGAAAAACTATGGAAAGGAAGGATTCACGTTCATGGTGCTTATCTCTGGATGTTCATATTTTCCTTAGATTAAGGTATGCATGTGTGTGTGTGTGTGTGTGTGTGTGTGTGTGTGTGTATAAATCTGAATTCCCCTGATATCTTCCAGTGAGCACATATTTTAAAGAATTTTATTGGAGGATAATTGCTTTACAGTTCTGTGCCGGTTTCCGCTACACAACAGCATGAGTCAGCTATAAGCATACATATATCCCCTCCCTTTTGAGTCTACCCACCAGCCCATCCCTCCCATGGAGGTCATCACAGAGCACCAAGCTGAGTCCCCTGGGCTGCATAGCAGCTTCCCACTAGCTGCCTATTGTACAAACTGTTGTGTATATACATCAATGCTATATTCTCAGATCGTCCCACCCGCTCCTTTTTTTTTTTTTAATAGTTTCTTTTAAATAAGAGTGAATGCAAAGATTTTGTGGTTGGGACAGATTGAGCACTGTGAAAGCGACTGAGGGATCAGTGCATGGCTGGGAAGACCGTCCAGATCTAGCTGACTCATTGCCCTGACCCACAGCGGATGATTCCTTTGATTGCCAGCGATACGTTTAAAGTGAATGTTTTGATGACATAAGTGAAAATGAAGAAGTAGAATCAACAGGCTCAAGATGGTTTGAGGGGTGTTAGGGTTGAAACATGAAAGAAAGTGAGGGTTTGGCAGAGCCCTTGTTTCGGTGGTGCCAAACCCAAGATGATCCAAAACTGCTTCCAGATGTGGATGAAACCTCAAGCAGAGGTTGTGCACAGGCCACTCATGCAGTCCTAATGCTTCCCAGCCCCAGGACAGGCTGAGATGGAAGATAACTCCTCTGGCAGAGCTGAGAAAGGGAGGCTTTCTGGAGGAGGGTTTAATTTCTCCTTGAGCCTTTTCTTTGCTGCTATTTAGCATTATCCCCTACCCACAGACTCAGCTTTCTTCTTCTCTGAGCACACCTTGCTTCAGAAGAGTATGTCTAAACTCAGCCAACAGAAGTTCAAACAAGTCTCGCTCTCTGAATTTTCATCCATTCATTTAGCCAGTGTTTATGGAGTGTCTGCAGTGTTTCAAGCACTGGACTGGACTCCGGGAGATATAGGCATGAATAAACCAGATAAAAATCCTTGCCCTGGTGAAGCAGACATTATAGTAGTGGGCTGGTCGTGTTGTCGTGAGTGCTTGGCCAAGCCCCAGTGTTCTGTTATTGCTTTTGGAAGAAATGTCTGGATTAGCTTTTCATTTTTACAATGGGACGGTTGCCTCAGTTTCTGAATTAGCGCTAGTTCCTGGAAGGAGCTGGAACCAGTCTTGGAAAATAACTTTGGCCATGACCTCGACCTTGCCCCTATGGGATTATCTCCTGAAGAATCTGGTGATTTGCTGCCCCTTGATCCCTAAGAGCCATGGAGAGTTTGACCTTGAACCAAATGTTTAACCAGAACAACCACTCTGTCAGCTGTTCATCCTAATAAATAATAATAGCTATCATTTATTGATCACTCACTCACCATCGACTGGAAATGTGCCAAGATTTTTCTTTCATCATCTCATTTAACAGTCACAATCCCTGTGAGGTTTCTGCTTTCAGTATAGCCAAGTAAACTTCTACCAGATCCCACCCTTCTATAGATAACATCTGTAAACTGTGAGCTAAACACAAAACAAAGATGGAAATCAAAACAATGATGTGCAGGCACTAGAAAGTGAAAAAATAGCAGGCAGATTCTGGAGGAAATAAAAACTTTGGAAGAAGCATGTAGCCTGTGGTTGCTGAGTGGGAAAACTATAACACAAAACCCCTAGTCTTTCCAGCGAAGAGCAAAGTAACAGAGTTCAGGGTGGCCACAGCCCCTGAAAAGTGAGAGAGACAGAGCCAAAGTGTGTTTATAAACCCTGTACAATCCCCCACTTATTCCTATATGTGTGGGGCAAGGTGAAAGTAGCTTGCACTTAGAATTTAAAGAATGCACATCTACTACAAGTGTGCAACTTTGCAGTGTGAGTCTAACCAAGTGTGATGGTTAGCTTAATGTGTCAGCTAGGTAGTCTGCAGTTTCTTTGTTGCTGTTATTCAGTCACAAAGTCCTGCCTGACTCTTTGCAACCCCATGAACGGCAGCATACCAGGCTCCCCTGTCCTTCACTATCTCCTGGAATATGCTCAGATTCATGTCCATTGAGTCAGTGATGCCATCTAACCATCTCATCCATCCACCTTCTCCTTTTGCCTTCCGTCTTTCCCAGCATCAGGGTCTTTTCCAATGAGTTAGCTCTTCGCATCAGGTGGCCAAAGTATTGCAGCTTCAACTCTAGCATCAGTCCTTCCAATGTTAGGATTGACTGGTTTGATCTCCTTGTGGTCCAGTTACTCAATCTAATACTAATCTAGTGAAGGTTTGCCGACATGGTTAATATCTACAGTAGGTTGACTTTAGTGAAAGGGGATTACACTCGGCAGTGCAGGTGGGCCTCATACAATAAGCCGAAGGCCTTCAGAGCAAACACCGAGGTTTCCTGGAGACGAATTCAGTCTCAAGACTGCACACCAAATCCCATCTGAGTTTGTAGCCTGTAGCCGACAGATTCCAGGTTTGCCAGCTCTGTAATTTTGTGACCTAATTCCCTGAAATACACCTCTTTTATCATAATCATACATATTGCTTCTGTTTCTTGGGAGAATCCTGACTCAGGCACCAAGTTAATTGCTAAAACAAAAAGATCAACACTCTTCAGAACTGTAACTGAATCTAGAGGTTCCACAACACAATGATCAGGATAAAATCCAAAATAACTTAATATATCAAGAACCATAAAATTGTAACCCAGTTGCAAGAAGAAAGACAACATGCTAAGATTGACTCTAAGAAGACCCAAGGGTTGGAATTAGCAGACAAGGGTTTTAAAGAAGCCATTTTAGCTGTGGTCAGTGAAGTGAAGGATGATATGGTTGTGGTGAGTGAAAAGACACACAATTTCAAAAAAGAAGGAAAACAAATCTAATAATCAAATGGAAATGATCAAACTGTAAAATAGAATATGTGAAATAAAAATTCTCTGGGTGGACATAATAGGATGGAGAGGATGAGGGAAAGAGTTTAGATATTACTGAACTGAGAGTAGAAAGGAAAAAAAAATTAATAAAAATGAAAGGAGACTCAAAGGAACTAGGGCAGTAACGAAAGGTTTCCTTCTGAATATCCAGGAGGAGAAAGATAGAATCGGGCAGAAAAATTACTTCAAGATACAGTGCTTGTTGGGATGGTTAATACTATGTGTCAACTAGACTGAATCAACAGATCGCTGGAAAACAGGGATCCCCAACCTCCAAGATCTAATACTTGATGATCTGAGATAGAACTGATATAAAAATATTATAAATAAAGTGTAAAATAAATAAAATGTGCTTGAATCATCCCCAAACCATCCCTCCCATCTTCTAGTCCATGGAAAAATTGTTTTCCTTGAACCCAGCCCCTGGTGCCAAAATATTATTTCTGGATGTGTCTGTGTATGGATGTGAGAGTTGGACTATAAGAAAGCTGAGCACCGAAGAATTGATGCTTTGGAACTGTGGTGTTGGAGAAGACTCTTGAGAGTCCCTTGGACTGCAAGGAGATCCAATCAGTCCATCCTAAAGGAAATCAGTCCTGACTGTTCATTGGAAGGACTGATGCTGAAGCTGAAACTCCAATACTTTGGCCACCTGATGCAAAGAACTGACTCATTTGAAAAGACCCTGATGCTGGAAAAGATTGGGGCAGGAGAAGGGGACGACAGAGGATGAGATGGTTGGATGGCATCACCGACTCAGTGGACACGAGTTTGAGCAAATTCTGGAAGTTGGCGATGGACAGGGAGGCCTGGTGTGCTGCAGACCATGGGGTCGCAAAGAGTCAGACATGACTGGACAACTGAACTGAACTGAACTAATGTGTCTGTGAAAGCATTTTCAGAAGTAATTAGCGTTTGAATGGGTGATCAAAGAAAGAAGATCACCCTCCACAGTGTGGGTGGGTATCGTTGAATTTGATGAGAACTTGAATCAAAGTGAGCAGTGGAGGAAGGGTGAACGTACGCCCTGCCCTCAGCTGAGACATCCATCTTTCCTTGCCCTTAGCCATTTGATATATGAGAATCAAGTACCATAACTCAGTACTTGAGCCTCATGTACTGACTGATACCACCGGATTTCCTGGTTCTCCAACTTACAGATGACATATCATGGGACTTCTCAGCCTCTGTAAGAATATGAGCCAATTCCTATAATAACTCTCTTTTTTTATGCCTCTTTTTATGTATTCTATTGGTTCTGCTATTCTGGAGAACTCTAAGACACCTGAAAATTTCCAGTCTTTGGGAAAGACATAAATGTTCACATTCAAGAATTCAGAGAACTCTAAGGATGATAGACATAAAGAAAACCACATCCAGGAAAATCAAAGTCAAATTGCTGAGAACCAAAGATGAAGAGAAGTCTTTAAAGCACCCTAAGGAAAATGATACATTACATAATGGGTGATAACCATTCAGAATCTTGCTGACTTTTCATCAGTAACTGTGGAGTCCGGAAACAGGTGAAAGTATCTTTGAAGTGCTAAAAGATAAACAACCCAGAATAAGAATATCCATTGATACTTTCTTTCAAGAATAAAGCTGAAATAAAGATTTTTTTAAAAATAAAACAAAGCTAAGAGAACTTATTGTCTGAAGATCTGTGCTGCATGAAATAATAAAAGGAGGGGCTTCAGGCTGAAGAGAAGTTATACCAGATGGAGACTTGAGTCTTTGGCAGGGATGAAAATGTACTGGAAATTGTAAATAACTGGGTAAATGTAATACACTAGCTTTTTTTTTTTTTTTTCTGTGAAAGCTCTTTAAAATATACAGGACTCATTAAAGCAAAAATTATAACATTGTCTTGAGGGGATTATAATGTATGTAGTTATAATAATAGGGCAATTATAACCCAAAGGAAGATGAGAAGAGATAAATAGACCTATGGGATTGTAAGAGTTCTACATTTTATGACAAGTATTGCAAGATTAACTGTAAGTAGAGAGAAAATATAAGAATGTATATTGTAATCAATAGAGTGGTCACTTTTAAAGTGCAAAGAAATACACTAAAAAGTCAAGAGAGAAAGTAAAAATTGAATCCTAAAAAAATTCCAAAGCATGTTGTAAAGAAGAAAGCAGCACAAACAGAGGATACAAACTGAAAAAAAGAAAAATTAATAAACTAGTAGAACTAAAACCAAACATATCAATAGTTACAATACGATAAATGTGTATGAAGTAAACACTCCAATTAAAAATCAGAAACTTGAAAGAATTAAAAAAGAGAAGCACCGCCTAGGCGCTACCTAAAAGAAATGCAATTTAAATACAAAAATGCAGATTGGTCACAATTAAGTGTACAGAAGAAGATAAACCATGAAAACCGTAAGTATAAAGTGACTTGACTTGCTTGATCTCATATCAAACAAATTGCAACTCTTGCCAGTAAATAATTTTTCTGTTTCGTATCTCCAATTCATCCTCCTTGGCCTACTTTGTGATGTTAGAAGCAAATATTTCACCTTTGCCGGCTCTGTTATGTTTTGCCAGTAGAGGGCGCTGTAGGGTCACTGCAGGAGGTAAAGGTTTCTCTCCCAGATTGGTGTGTTCTTACCTTCTCCAGTAGTCATGTATGGATATGAGAGTTGGACTGTGAAGAAAGCTGAGCGCTGAAGAATTGATGCTTTTGAACTGTGGTGTTGGAGAACACTTTTGAGAGTCCCTTGGACTGCAAGGAGATCCAACCAGTCCATTCTAAAGGAGATCAGCCCTGGGATTTCTTTGGAAGGAATGATGCTGAAGCTGAAACTCCAGTACTTTGGCCACCTCATGCGAAGAGTTGACTCATTGGAAAAGACTCTGATGCTGGGAGGGATTGGGGGCAGGAGGAGAAGGGGACGACAGAGGATGAGATGGCTGGATGGCATCACCGACTCAATGGACGTGAGTTTGAATGAACTCCAGGAGTTGGTGATGGACAGGGAGGCCTGGCGTGCTGCAATTCAAGGGGTCACAAAGAGTCGGACATGACTGAGCGACTGAACTAACTGACTGACTGACTGACTGACTGGCACCCCGGGGCACGTGGTTGTCCACAGTGGGTGCGGGACCTCCATGGTGCTCACTTCTCAGGGACTTTCAGTGGCATCCTTGTGGGTGGCTTCTCAGCAGGTTGACATCGGCATCTGAGCTGGGAATCCAAACACTCCTGCAGGTGCCCCATAGGTACCTTCGCAGTGAGTTTCAGAAGCACCCTAGCAGGTATCTTCCTGGACAGTTTATTTGGTGCCTCAGACGGCTCATTAGGTAGTTTCCTAGTGCATTTCATCAGCTTGCTGGTGTGTTCTTTCCTACATGAGAGCTCTGGTCTGTGGCACCAGGCTGACCTTCTCTGCCACCAATGTGCCAAATCACACATTTTCCAACAAGATCTGAGTCCCATGCTTAGGTTTCTCTTCCTTGTGTACTATTCCTCTGCCCCAGAGGTAGTGGCTGCTCCCTGTATCAGCTTTTATTGTGCTCTGTAGAGGTCTCTTTGTCCCTTAGTAGTTAATCCTCTATTGTTAATTAATAACTCTTTACATTAAACTTGCTCCTCAAATGCTGTGTGATCTCTGAACCCTGCCTGATACAGACTTCAAGACAAGGAGCTTTAGCAAGGACAGAAAGACCTTTTGTAATGATGAAAGGACATGGACAGAATTAGAGAGATACGTAGTGATCATAGTCGTAGATGGAGACTTTAACACCCTTCCCTCAGGAACTAGGGAAAAAAAAAGATAAATTTTCTGAACAGCACTGTCAACCATCATAACCTAATTGATATCTATAGAACATTATACCATGATATAATGCTAATTTTTTGAGTGCATGTGACCATTAAGAAAGGCCATAATTGAAAAGGATTGAAATTGCCTAGAGCATGTTCTCTGACCTCACTGTAACTAAACTGAGGTCTGTAACAATGCAATATCTAGGAATATCTAAAATATTTGATAATCAATATGCTTCTAAATAAAATATGGACCAAAGAAGAAATTGGGAGGGAAATCAGAAAATATTTTGATCTGAATGCTAACAAAAATACATAAACATTTTTAGAATAGGTGGTGATTTAAATGCTTGTGTTTAAAAAAAAAGAAGAAAGCTTAAAACAACAATGACCTCTTATTTCACCTTGAAAAGTGAAAATGAGTCATTCAGTCTTGTCAGGCAAGAATACTGGAGTGGGTTGCCATTTCCTTCTCCAGGGGATCTTCCCAACCCAGGAATCAAACCTGGGCCACCCATATTGCAGGCAGACTCTTTACTGACTGAGCCACCAGGGAAATCACACTGCAAGAAACCTTATTTCACAAATAGAATAGCAAAGTAAATTCAAAATAGACAAAAAATACAAAGAAGTGCAGCAATCAAGGAAATGCAAAACTGGGAAGCAGTAAACAAAGTTAACAAAATCAAAAGTCCATTCCTTGAAGAGTCTGAGAAACAGTAAAACTCTAGCTAGATGGATCAAGGAAAAGAGAGCAAACAGAAATTACCAATATTAGATATAAACAAGGGATAGTTATTATAGATGCTACAGACATTTAAAGGACATCTGAAGGATATTATGAATAACTTGCCACAAATTGAATAACTTAAGAATTCAATATATTTCTTGAAAAATACAAGTTAGTAAAACTGACTTGAGAAGAGACAGGTCATTTGAATAGTCTCATATCTAATAAATCTGAATCATCAAACACACCCACAGGAAAAAAAAAATAGCAGACTTTGAAGTTTTGACCAGTGAATCCTATCAGATACCAAAGGAAGAAATTATATCCTATCAGAAATTAAAGAAAGAAGTTAAACCAATTTTACATAAATTCAGAAAATAGAGAGGAAAAACTTTCCACTTGTTTTATACATAAGACATTTACTATGTGAAGCATTTTAAAGTGGAAGTTCAGCATAACCACAATACCGAACCTTGACAAAATATTAAAAAAAAATTAGACTAACCATGCTTGCACATAGATGCAAAAATACTTAAAGGGAGATTAGCAAATTGAATCATGGAAGGCTGCTTTACCATTTAAAAATCAATTAGTAGTATTTGCCACATTAACACAGTATAGGAGATAAAACACAGAATCACTTTAATAGGCGTAGAAAAAGAAATTTACAAATTTCAAAACCCATTCATTATAAAGAAAAAGTCTTAAAAAACTAGGAATAGTTGAGAATTTCTGTAACCTGATGAAGCACTCCTATAGAAATCCTATAGCAAACTTCATACCTAACATAGAATAATAGAGAAATATTGGTAAGCAACAAGTCAAAAAAAAAAAAAAAAAAAGGAAGGAAGGAAAGAAGGAAGACTGATAGCAGTAGAGCACAGCTGATTATACGACTGATTCTATTTTCATGCAATATAATCATTTACATAGAAAATTCAAAGGAAACTCTCCTACATGTACCAGCCCTAATAAATGCATTTAATAAGATAGTAGGGTACAATATTAATATGCCTAAATTACTTGTAATTATATATCCTCATAGTTAATTTGTAAAAGATTTCATTTAAAAGTGTTTATAAAGCATAAAACATTTTGGACTACATTTAATAAAACATATAGAAAATTTCTATGCTGAAAATGATAAAACAGTGCTGAGAGAAATTGAAATAGATCTAAATAAATGGAGGAATATGCCCTATTCAGTTATGTAAGATGTAAACTCATCCTAAACTGGTCTATAGATTCAGCACAATCCTAAGAGGATTTACTTATTTATTTATTTATTAGGTGAGGGGAAGACATTCACAAGCTGATTCTAAAATTTATATGGAAATGCTAAGATATGCAAGGCAGTTTTGAAAGAATAAAGTTGGAGAGCTAACATTACCTCATTTTAAAACTTACTATAAAGCTACAGTATTCAGGATAATATTGTCTTGATATAAAAATCAAGAAATAGATCAATAGAACAGCATAGAGAGATGGATATAGACTCCTGTTTATATTGCCATTTTATTTTTTCAACGAAGACGTCAACTCAGTCCGAGAGGGAAAAGACTTTTCCCCAAGTTTTAAAAATCTGTGGTGAAATACATAAAACATTTACTATCTGAAGCATTTTAAAGTGACAGTTCAGTGGCATTAAGGACATTCATGTTGTTCTGCAGCCATGGCTGCTGTTTATTTCCAGAACTCTTTTCATCTTGCAAAATTGAAACTCAGTACTCATTAAATGCTAACTTCTCTCTTCCTCCCAGCACTTGGCAACCACCATTCTACTTTCTGTTTCTCTGAATTTGACTAATCTAAGTACCTCACTGGAAGGACTGGTGTTGAAGCTGAATCGCCAATACTTTGGCCACCTGATGCGAAGAACTGACTCATGTGAAAAGACTCTGATGCTGGGAAAGAATGAAGGTGGGAGGAGAAGGGGACGACAGAGGATGGGATGGTTGGATGGCATCACTGACTCAATGGATATGAGTTTGAATGAACTACAGGAGTTGGTGATGGACAGGGAGGCCTGGCGTGCTGCAGTCCATGGGGTCAAAAAGAGTTGGACACGACTGAGCGACTGAACTGAACTGAAGTACCTCATATAAATGGAATCATAGTGTATTTTTTTATGCATGTGACTTACTATATCACTTAGCATAATGCCATCAAGTTTCATCCGTGTTGTAGCATGTGTCAACATGTAGCACTCCCTTTCTTTTGGAGGCTGAATATTGCACTGCCTGTATACCACATTTTGCTTATCCATTTATCTGTCAACTCAAGCTTAGGTTACTTCCACATTCTGGACATTGTGAATAATGCTGCTAGGAACACAGGTACACAAATATCCCTTTAAGATCCTACTCTCAATTCTCTTGAGCATGTATCAAGAGGTATAATTGCTGGATTATATGGTAAACTGATTTTTAACTTTTTGAAGAATAACCATACCATTTCCCACAGTGCACTATCTTACATTCCCACCAACAATGCACAAGGGTTCTAACCTCTCCTCATCCTCACCAGTCAGTCATCAGAAAGAATATTGCTTATTTTTACTTTCTAGTTGTACCCATGGCTAAGACGTAACAGTGACATAGTAAAGGATATGCGTAAAGGATATGCAGCTGTATCATAAGGGAAAAGGCAGCAGCGCCCCGTGGACGTCTCCTCCTGTTCTCTCCCTTCCATAAAGGGACACACAGCGTGAACACACCTCCCCCAGCACTGAAAATGCAGAAACTTAAGTGCAACATTTTTGCCTACAAAAGCCCATTAAAGAGGCAGCACCCAAGATTTTTTTGGAGGGTTGGGGGCTGGTCACATAAGCACCAACAGTGAAACATTTTTAACAAATGTGCTAGAAAAATTAGAGGCCTGTAACAAAACAAAAAAACCACTGTGACCCTCCATCCCTACCTCTCACAATATTCAAAATTGTTTCAAATGAATCCTTTAACTCTCTTGAGTAGCCACATGCTTCCCCAGGAGGAAAGCAGGGGATCAGAGCAATGAAACCACGCTAAGACAACAAAAATAAATGAGAGTCAGGCTTTGAAGGCAGAGCTCTCTGTCTTCCACACCTGTGTGGTTCATTGATCTTCAAGCTCCATCCTAGAGTTCTGCCTAATCATCTTTTTCTTCATGGAGTCCCCAGGGCCCAGGGGCATCTGGTTGCTAGTAGACACCTTGTAACTATTTGTTGAAGAGGTGACTGACTGATCTCCAGAACACCCTGCTGCCCATCCGAGCACAGCCCTTCCCACAATCTGCAGCACACGCCGAGTAGCCAAGATCTTCCCTTGCTACCTCCTCTGGAAGAAGCTTGGTTTTCAGGCTTCATATTTAGTGACTGCAGCCAAATTATGAGAGAGTGATTGCTAAAGGTCTAAACACTAGATCAAAAGTAGTTTTTACACAGAGAGTGAGTGACATGTGAATCTAAAGTAAAATATGTTAAAAAGATTTGAGCTCAAAAATCAACATCATTTTCCCCCTGATTCCATTTACAGACAGTTTCAAATACTCAGAAGACCCTGGGAAAGATAGAGAGTAGGAGGAGAAGGGGACGACAGAGGATGAGATGGTTGGATGGCATCACTGACTCAGTGGGCATGAGTTTGAGCAAGCTCTGGGAGATGGTGATGGACAGGGAAGCCTGGCGTGCTGCAGTCCAGGGGGTCGCAAAGAGTCGGACACGACTGAGCCAATGAACAACAAAAACTAAGAGAGCGAGAAGTCGCTCAGTCGTGTCCGACTCTTAGCCACCCCATGGACTGTAGCCCGCCAGGCTCCTCTGTCCATGGGATTTTCCAGACAAGAATACTGGAGTGGGTTGCCGTTTCCTTCTCCAAAAAACTTAGAGGGGACCATCAAATTCTATCTAGGATGTATTTGAATTAAGGGAGAGAGAAGGCTTTTATGAGGATGGCTGAGACTGGAAGACAAAATAGAAAAAACGTGGAAGGCTGAGTAGGGGGAGGGGTCAGTGAGGGAATGCTCTGCTTATTAAACAAAGGAAGGAAGCAAGCTCGGTTTTAAAGTATCTAAGTGGCCAGGACTATGTCTTGCGGAGTTTTGCCTCCCCTGTGGGTCCTGATCCCTGATGTTCTCGGGTGACCCTGGGTTCCCACAAGTGTGATATTCTGCTTTTGAAATCTAGCCTCAGGGTAGAGACAAGCCTGTGTGTACTTGGGTGGTGGAGCACCTGGCATCTCTCAAGTTAACATGACCAACCCTCCTGGAAAACTCGAAGGGAAAGAAGAGAGGCACCGGAGCCACTGGGTGTCTACAGCACACCATCCCTGCCATCGCAGGAGCCAAGTCCAGGGACTCGGGCCTGGCTTCCCGCCTTCTCACTCCAGGTCTGCCTGCCCTGCCACCACCTTGTACCTCTTGCCCCTCAGGGCTGTCTGCAAGTATCTGCTGTGTCACCTTCCCAAGCAAGGCCTCCAGACCCCCTTCATTCCTTCCCTTGAATAACTTGTACCCCAGTTTCCTTTGGCTGTCATCAAGAAAACAAGGCTTCCGTAGTCCTCAGCCACCCTTGCTGTTGCCATATGGACTTTCCAGGCTCTTGCTGAGAAGACACAATTTGTGATTTGACTGGGGCTCCCGTGTAACTAAGCTGGACCCCATGGGGCCTTCTCTGGGCAGGCCTTCCCGCATATCCTCTGCTTTAGCTGCGCTTTGGAGCACCTAGATGATAGTATTTGATGCATATTTCCTGAGTTGTTTTGCAGATGTAAAAAACCCCACCCTCTCCAACAAAAGGAAGATGTTAATTACTGGATGACTGAGAGTACCGAAGGGCTTTCCAGGTGGCTCAGTGGTGAGGAATCCACGGACCCATGCAGGAGAAGCAAGAGATGCGAGTTTGATGAGTTTGATAACTGGGTCAGGAAGCTCCCCTGGAGAAGGAAATGGCAACCCACTCCAGTATTCTTGCCTGGGAAATCCTATAAACAGAGGATCCTGATGGCTATAGTCCATGAGGTCACTCGCAAGAGAGTCGGATACGACTTAGTGACTAAACAACAACTGTCTTGCTGTCTGTGAGCATGTGGCCCCAGGCCTCCTGGAGCCCAAGGACTGACAATGTTAATCCCTGTGACACTACCCTGCTGCCTCACCATCAGCCAGTAGAGAACTGTGCACAAGCTAATCACAGACTCTGCAACCTGCTCCCTCCCCTCAACCTGGCTGTATACAAAAATTATTTATTTTTAACTGAACAATAATTGCTTTACAATACTGTGTTGGTTTCTGCCATACAGCAACATGAATCAGCCATAGGTATACCTATGTGCCCTCCCTTTTGAAACTCCCTAAACTGGCTTTTAAAAGTGCTTTGCTGAAACCCTTTGAGGAGTATGGGGGCTTTGTAGGGCATGAACCACCAGTCTCCGTGCTGGGACCTGCAATGAACTTTTCCCTGCTCCAAACTCCAACGCTTCAGTTTATTTGGTCTCGCTGCACGTTGAGCACACAAACTTGTGTTAACACTTAGCCATTCATACAATTTATCAGTCAAACCTGGACCCTTCTTTGAACACAACAGAGCCCTGTTAATAATTACATGGGGACAAGAGCCACACATGTGTGGTTTGGGGCTGGATGTGTGGGCATCCTACCCAATCCGTCCTATTACAGTTTATAATACAAATCCTCAGCCAAACAATAACGAGCTGGTTTTCTTCCAGAGAGAAAGATAAACAGAGGGAGAGAGTCATACACCTAAAACTATACAGGAGGGTGAGAGGAAAAGAGAGGAGGAGGAAGATCAGAAGAGAGACACTGTGGAGAATATTCTCTGTAGATACTGGAGTGAATGCTCACAGCTTCACAGCTTAGGTCTTTTTCCGTGTTTATATAGGAGATACTTGTCCTTTGAAATGTTAAATGTTCTGTTTCTTTCATGCAAAGAGGGAATTCTTATCATATCTTAAGATGTCTTTTCATGTCTTAAAGATTTTGAAATCTGAATGTGTATTACAAGGAATGCCAGAAAGAACTTTCTCACTGCTCCCAGGGAGAGAAATAATTTGTGACAGAGTTTTTATTGCCTGCATATCTATGGACTCGGCCATGTGTAGAAGATAGATCTATTCAGACTGACATCTCGGGTGAGATATTTGCAATGGTAGCCCCCCATTTTGAATTTTACATTGAATTTTGATATATACAAATTGCTCCAAATGTCCCCAGGAAGCTTGTACGAGGATGTCATACTATAGCAAGAAGTTACAACTTCTGGAGAATGACCTGTACTTTCCAGGCAGTGCAATGAAAGGCAGTGGAAATCACCTAATCTCTTCAAGTGATACATATAATTTTCAAGTCTAATAGAGGTAGATGTTGATAAGTCATGTTTCAAGAAGACCTAACACTTAGGTGCCTGTGGTCTATCTGTCAAAGGCTAAGGCTGACTTTTAAGAGAAATCTCTAGAGATAATTTGCTTAAACAAAAAGGCGGGGAGAAGCTATGAATTTAACCATACAGCTGATGTAGATCAAACAGTGGTCTCCCTCCATGTATCATTAAATTACACTTAAAAATTAATTTATTTATTTTAATTGGAGGCTAATTACTTTATAAAATTGTAGTGGTTTTTGCCATACATTGACATGAATCAGCCATGGGTGTACATGTGTCCCCATCCTGAACCCCCCTCCCACCTTCCTCCCCATCCCATCCCTCTGGGTCATCCCAGTGCACCAGCCCCGAGCACTCTGCCTCATGCATTGAACCTGGACTGGTGATCTATTTCACATATGATAATATACATGTTTCTATGCTAAATTACACTGTCTTTTGCAGAGATGTCAAAAAGGATGAAGACTAAGCTTACCCCATAAGGCAACGCAGGACTGCAGGTAGCCAAAAGATCCCAAGTGCTAAGCAGGTTCAGACTCAAATTTTCACGACACTTAAAGTAAGTGGTGTGTATATGGGGAGTGATGCTAAAGCTGAAACTCCAGGACTCTGGCCACCTCATGCGAAGAGCTGACTCATTGGAAAGGACTCTGATGCTGGGAGGGGTTGGGGGCAGGAGGAGAAGCTGACGACAGAGGATGAGATGGTATGGACCTTGAGTCTGAGTGAACTCTGGGAGTTGGTGCTGGACAGGGAGGCCTGGCGTGCTGTAATTCGTGGGGTCGCAAAGAGTCAGACAGGACTGAGTGACTAAACTGAACTGATATGGGTTGATATATTGATGCTGATTATGTTTTCTAAAGTTGATTATGTTTTCTAAAGTTAATTTGCACATAAATAAGTGTGCATTCCATGTATATCAATAACTATCCCCAAACACTATACCTGAATTAATGGTCCATTTCCTAGTTGACTCTGCCTTTCAAAGTTAAAATAAAATGTGATACTTGCCACCTCCACACCTGCCTTAATCCTAGTCTCCTGAGAATCCATTATCAAATGGCTAAACCCAAGTTGCCAACTCTGGCAGGAATCTTTGAAGACACAAGAGTAATAATCAGAACTCTATGTCTTCTAGAGCTGAGAGAAATGTATCTCTGAAGTGAAAAATTTATATTCCTGATATTGGTATATATTTTAGAGATAGATGTCAGGGGTTCAAGGTGTCCAAACTAAGAAAAATACAATAAGTATGTGATAGCAACACCACAGCAGAATATTATAGGATAATTTAATTTTGATAGCATTCATGTCACATCAGTACATAAAATAGTAGCCCCATCGAGTGGCTACTGGAACATTTAACATTAAAGGTAAATGCCAGATATGAAAAGATTTATTGGTCCTCAAACTAGTAAACTTTAACCTTAAAGTGAAACAAGATATTCACTGATGGTGCTTCTTAGATTATTTCTTTCAGATTTTGAGTCTTGTGTGCAGAAGCTACGATCCAGCAGAGCACTGAAAAGCCTGAGGAAAAAGGCCTGAAATATCATCAAAAAGGCTAAGCATTCTTGTAGTTCTAACACTATTATCTATCTATTGCTTCATAGAATATTTACAGAAATATTTTTGTTGAGTTTATGGTAAGTCCTTCTACCCAATTTGCCCTAGAAGTAAAAATTGACTCCAAATGAGATTAATGTAGTATTTCCCTGTTACATAAATAATTATACTAAGACGTGTAATGCTCTGTCACATACTAATGTTAGCAACCGAACTGGATTAAACAGCATTGTAGAGATGAAAATAATTCCTTCTAGGTGTGCTGAGGGACATACCAGAAAAGTTCCTTGCAATTTACTTCCAGGGCATTTTGGGATTTGAAGATGCATGCGATAATTTTTCAAATGTAACTGAAATTTGGATTTTGTTTTCTTACAATGTTAAAAAATGAAAAAAATGTAAAGTACATCAATGTTTTCCACAGTGTGCCAACCATCCAAGGGTGATTGCATTGTACTGGATGGGAAAATAGAAATGAAATTGGCTTAGAACCAAAAGTAAAAATACAAAGACATTTGTGATGTGTGGTGATGGGAATGGAGGAAGGAATGGAGAAATATGTGATCAGGTTGGTAGAAGGAATACAATGACTTCAATTTTGAGCCCCAAATTAAAATGCAATATCTAAGACTCCAAATATATCAGTGGGATAAAGGAGAGAAAATTACGGCTTCCCCAGAAAAATTCAAATATTGTTCCTTTAGTAGTGCATGAAGAGGTAGTGAAAACATTGACAAAGTGTTAATACAAGGAAAGAAAACTACAAAAAGAAACCAATTATTGTAAAGTGAATTAGATTCTTCAAATCTGCTTCTGTTTTCCCCAAATTATTGCTAGTAGCACAGGCAAAATGTGCAGGTATGAAAAAAAATGTGTTACGTTAACTGTGTCTTCTGAGTACACTTATTATTCCCAATTTATGCATCAAGGAATATTTTGCGCTGAAAGCAAGAAACAGCTTAGTCTCCAGAATGAACTCCTTTCTTTATAGAAACAAGACAAGCTTCTTATCACACACCTCTAGGTGCCTCCCGGTAAACAAAACTCCAAATCAAACTCCCTCCAAAAACAAAACAAAACATTAGAACAATATCCCAGTCCATCAGTCAAAAACTATGAAACATGCTCTGAAGAAGAGACCAAAACAGACAACGTGTCTGGAAATACATTCTGCTCTTCCATGGGAATACAGCTAATGTGAAGGTCAGAACTCTTTTCAAGAAGTTTTGAAAGATCTCATTTTAATATCTACCCTTTGGTTTTTCTCAATCTGGGGCAAACTCTGTATCTTGTCATCAGTATTTCAACAACATCTCAAAACCAAAGTAGTTATGACAGCAAAGTTTCATTGTTGAACAGAAGGTACACTTCCAGAGTGAACTGATGATCACTTGTTGAAGGAGAAAAAAAGGAGTGATGATTAATTTTTTAGCTAATATTTGTCATATTTTAACAGGACTCCCTTAAACATAAATTTCTCTAGAGGATGTGGATTTTATATTTGCTTCACAAATATTTGGTTTATACATAACTCTTCAGCAATGCTCTGATGGCCTAAAGAAAGTTGACCTCTGAAGGTCTACAGAATACCTATATGCCTAGCAGAATACCCAGGCTACGAGCCCGGGAGGTTCAAATATCATGAATACAACAGGACTCAAGAATAAAAAGTACCATTCAAATCAAGCTGACCACAGCTCTGCTCATGACCAAAGGTGACGCATGAGAAGTAAACAACCATATAACTCACCAGTATCACCGTTATCTGGGTAGAAGGTCCCCGTGACAAATCCAAGCTCAATCAATGGCTGTCCTATAAAGAGAATGAGGAAGAGTTTTATCACTTATGTAGAAGTGGAGGCATCTGTGAGCAAGGAATTCAGTTGACCACATTTTGATGGAACCATACTGCAAGGCAGACTTGGGTAAGGGGTGGGAAGGAAAGGAAGACCGAGCATTAGAACTGCCTTGTTTCTGCTTCTTTAGCCCAAACTCCATATGTCTACTGCACAGATAGAAGCCAGTTCCAACTCTCAGCAAGAAGTAACTAGCAGGGTTTTGATGAATACCTTTTAATATAACATGAGTTTGCAGATACCATCAAGGTACTTCTCTGCTGAAAAGAGCTCCGCACTTTGAAGGTGAAGGCAAACTCCTTACCAAGATTTCTGGGGTCCTGCAGGACTTGATTTTAAGCCTCCTTGCCTTTCCAACTTGCTATCTCCTTCCCAGCCTCACTAAATCATGTGTATCTTTAGAAAACCAAGCAATCACCCTCATCCATCCACAAGTATGAGGACCCTGCTGCCTTGAAGAATATGCCTCCCTAGTACTCATAAGCCTTCTTCTAGCCTCATCTCATTCATGCTCAGAACTTATTCAGTTATCATCTCCAGAAAGCCTCTCCTGACCACCCAAGGCTGATTCAATGGCATGCATACCACATTCCTACAGAACCTTATTTCAATTCTGCCTTAGTGTTTTTAACAGCCTGCTGCTGCCGCCGCTAAGTCGCTTCAGTCGTGTCCGACTCTATGTGACCCAACAGATGGCAGCCCACCAGGCTCCCCCATCCCTGGGATTCTTCAGGCAAGAACACTGGAGTGGGTTGCCATTTCCTTCTCCAATGCATGAAAGTGAAAAGTGAAAGTGAAGTCGCTCAGTCATGTCCGACTCTTCGCGACCCCATGGACTGCAGCCTACCAGGCTCCTCCATCCATGGGATTTTCCAGGCAAGAATACTGGAGTGGGGTGCCATTGCTTTCTCCAGTTTAACAGCCTATATTGTGATAATTTATCAAAGGATCTGGTCTTTATATATTGTTTTGTTTTGTTATGTATCTTATTTATTGTCATATGGTCAGTACCTAGCCAAGTTCCAGGCATACAATAAACGCTTAATGCATGTCTGATGCATACTTTACATAGACAGTGAATAAGCATGTGACAGAACGAGCAAGTCATTTAGTTACTACTTATCAAGCACTTATATACTGGGTTCTGTGCTAAATTCATTACGTATATTCACTCTCTGTTCTTGCCTAGATTCTGTCATCAAACGGTATAAATGATTTGTCTTGATTCTCTAAACCTATCCCATTTTCAAAACTATTCATTATTTAGTTTTCTAGCTGGAGTTCCTGGCTTAATTTCCACATCTGGAGTTTGCCTGAGGAGACCTATCTTACTGGACTTTCTTGAACTTGACCTTATTTGTGTGACCACAGGAGTCTGCCAGAGCTGTTCTCAGTTTTTTTTTCTTTTTTAATTATTTTAATTGGAGGCTAATTACTTCGCAATATTGTAGTGGTTTTTGCCATATATTGACATGAATGTTCTTAGTTTTAAATGAAGCTTTTGTTTTTTTTTCTTTTTTTTTGTATTTTTTAAATTTTATTTTATTTTTAAACTTTACATAATTGTATTAGTTTTGCCAAATATCAAAATGAATCCACCACAGGTATACATGTGTTCCCCATCCTGAACCCTCCTTCCTCCTCCCTCCCCATACCATCCCTCTGGGTCGTCCCAGTGCACCAGCCCCAAGCATCCAGTATCGTGCATCGAACCTGGACTGGCATCTCGTTTCATACATGATATTTTACATGTTTCAATGCCATTCTCTCAAATCTTCCCACCCTCTCCCTCTCCCACAGAGTCCATAAGACTGTTCTACACATCATTGTCTATCTTGCTGTCTCGTACACAGGGTTATTGTTACCATCTTTCTAAATTCCATATATATGCATTAGTACACTGTATTGGTGTTTTTCCTTCTGGCTTACTTCACTCTGTATAATAGGCTCCAGTTTTTTTTTTTCTTATGATAAGAGCTTTGAAGCTATTAAAGGCCAAAAGGCTATTTGGTTTAGTTAGGCCATTTGGTTTAACTTAAGAGGTTGACAAACTCTAGCCCATGGGGTAAATGCAGCTCACTGCCTCTTTCAATAAATAAGGTTTTACTGGCTCGTAGCCATATCCATTTGCTTACAGACTGTCCATGGCGGCATTTCCACTACAACAGCAGAGTTGGGTAGTTGTAGAAGAGACTGTTTGACTTGGAAAGTCTAAAATATTTACTATCTGGCCATTGACATGAAAAGTCTATCAACTCCTGATCTAGATCATCTTCTCTTCTAAAGATGGCACCTTCCTCAGCATTTTCACTGAAGAGAAATGTTTAACTTGCTAATTTATTGGAAGATCTAACACAGAAAGACATCTTTTATGTTAAATTGAATCTATGTGCTACAGAGGAAAAGAACAAGAGGAGAAGGAAAATCCAAAATGTTAACTTTCTTTGGTTACTTGTATATTTGAATTATAGATTGAAAAAAAAAAAAAACCTTACTTCTTTAGATTTTTTAAATAGTTTTCTTTAGTGAATCAATGCTGTTTCTATAAGTGAAAAAAAAAGAAACATATAAACTCTTCTACCCATTTGTGCTAGATGTATCTACTTACTTGAGCGCATTATGGTGGCAATAGACTCTTTCATGAATTCTCTGTAAAGGTGGATGATAAACGATATGAGGGTGAAAAGAAACTGTGGTAATACAAATAAAATTATGGGAGAAGCAGGTAGCTTCTGGCTTGTGTTAGTGGCTTTAGTAGGTCTAGAATAAGAAAACAATAGTTTGCTGCTGCTGCTGCTAAGTCGCTTCAGTCGTGTCCAACTCTGTGCGACCCCATAGACGGAAGCCCACCAGGCTCCTCTGTCCCTGGGATTCTCCAGGCAAGAATACTGGAGTGGGCAATGGTATAGATGATCTCATTTGCAAAACAGAAAAAGAGATGCGAATGTAGAGAATACATTTATGGATAACAAGGGGGAAAGGTGGGGTGGGAAGAACTGAGAGATTGGGATCGACTTATATACACTATTGATACTATCTATAAACTAGGTACAAGCTGGTTTTAGAAAAGACAGAGGAACCAGAGATCAAATTGCCAACATCCGCTGGATCATCAAAAAAGCAAGAGAGTTCCAGAAAAACATCTATTTCTGCTTTATTGACTATGCCAAAGCCTTTGACTGTGTGGATCACAATAAACGGTGGAATCTTCTGAGAGATGGGAATACCAGACCACCTGATCTGCCTCTTGAGAAATTTGTATGCAGGTCAGGAAGCAACAGTTAGAACTGGACATGGAACAACAGACTGGTTCCAAATAGGAAAAGGAGTACGTCAAGGCCGTATATTGTCACCTTGCTTATTTAACTTATATGCAGTGTACATCATGAGAAACGCTGGGCTGGAAGAAACACAAGCTGGAATCAAGATTGCCGGGAGAAATATCAATCACCTCAGATATGCAGATGACACCACCCTTATGGCAGGAAGTGAAGAGGAACTAAAAAGCCTCTTGATGAAAGTGAAAGAGGAGAGTGAAAAAGTTGGCTTAAAGCTCAACATTCAGAAAACGAAGATCATGGCATCAGGTCCCATCACTTCATGGGAAATAGATGGGGAAACAGTGGAAATAGTGTCAGACTTTATTTTTGGGGCTCCAAAATCACTACAGATGGTGACTGCAGCCATGAAATTAAAAGACGCTTACTCCTTGGAAGGAAAGTTATGTCCAACCTAGATAGCATATTCAAAAGCAGAGACACTATTTTGCCAACAAAGGACCGTCTAGTCAAGGCTATGGTTTTTCCTGTGGTCATGTATGGATGTGAGAGTTGGACTGTGAAGAAGGCTGAGCGCCGAAGAATTGATGCTTTTGAACTGTGGTGTTGGAGAAGACTCTTGAGAGTCCCTTGGACTGCAAGGAGATCCAACCAGTCCATTCTGAAGGAGATCAGCCCTGGGATTTCTTTGGAAGGACTGATGCTAAAGCTGAAACTCCAGTACTTTGGCCACCTCATGCGAAGAGTTGACTCATTGGAAAAGACTCTGATGCTGGGAGGGATTGGGGGCAGGAGGAGAAGGGACGACAGAGGATGAGATGGCTGGATGGCATCACTGACTCGATGGATGTGAGTCTAGGTGAACTCCAGGAGTTGGTGATGGACAGGGAGGCCTGGCGTGCTGCAGTTCATGGGGTCGCAAAGAGTCGGACACGATTGAGCGACTGAATTGAACTGAATGAGAACCCACCATCTAGCACAGGGAACTCTACTTAACGCACTGTGGTGACCTGAATGGGAAGGAAGTCCCAAAGACAGGGGACGTATGTATATGTATGGCTGATTCATTTTGCTGTAAAGTAGAAACTAGCTAAACATTGTAAAGCAACCATACTCCTTAAAAAATAATTTTAAAAAAAGGCCATTGAGAGTTATCCTATGAAAAAATAGTCATGTGAGTTCTTCTCCTTGGACTTCCTGCCTTCAATCTGCTTTTCCAAGAGTTGTTGAGACCACCAAGCCTCGAAGCTACAACCTGAAATTTCCTTTGCCCTTCCTTTATCTCCCCTGTGTAGTCCTTTAGATTTGTCTCCATCTCCATCTCTGCAGACTCATACCACTCATCTCTAATGATGGGGAACTTGCTTTCTTCAGAGAAGAAGAACACATTCTGCTCTTGATTTATAAAAACCTCCTTTGATCTTTCATGTTAAGATTGATCTGGCATCTTCCATTCATTAGTCCTAATTCTTTCCAAGTGACCCTACCCCCCAGTCTACTCTCTTTTTCATGGCAACTCTGGAGAAGCTAAGATCCCTTAGCTTCTTCCTTTTCCACCTGGACATCCCCGGTTCTTCCAGATTTTCCTCATGAGGCACTCTTTCTGGTTCCCTCACCATCCTTTATGCCTTCTCCGATCATACTCCAATTGGTTCCTGTTTCAAGTGTGGTTTACCCCAAGACAGAATGGTACCACTCCTTCCTACTTTCAGATACTGGGTTTTACTAAAGCACAGGAGTCCAGAGTTATATTATACCCAATGTCATGGCCTTGCTCATAGCCACTCAATGTATGGTTATGTATAAATTCCAGGTTTCTACATGGCTCCAACATTAGCATTTTAGATCACCTTACTTCATCCTCTCTGGAAAAGACCACAAATTTCTGTGGCCAGTTTTCTGGTATCGGATATTTAGGTTATCTCTATAATTTCTCCTATTATAAACAACTCCACCATAAGATGACTTTTCCCCAAAAGAACTTTTTCTAATTCTTAGAACTATCTTAAAGATTTTCTTCCCAGATAATTATTTTCATCAATAAATAATTTTTGGTTGAAAAATTGTAAGACAATAGAATATAAGCACATTTTCAAGATCACTGAGTCCAATTTCTCATTATAAGTAAAGCTACTTGAATAAGAACAAATAGCAACTCAGCAAGAGAACTCATGCACCAGACTCATGTCTTGATGGCTTGCCTTTTTTTGCCCCATCCCATCCTAAAACTACTCTTTTCTACTTAATGAGGTACACAAAGTCCAGGTAAGTATACCACCTTCTGAATAAACACAGTTATTAACACACATAACAGAAAATAAAACAAATTAACATATTCTACAAATATATTCTATGATATACTAGATATATATCTAATATATATACAATATATATAATATAATATCTACATTATATTTAATATATTTATGTATTATATTTAATTATATATATTATATCTATATAGATATTATATCTATAATATATATAGATAAGTATCTACCTCAAGTAGATATTTTTTAAAAATATTTCCATTTCAAAGATTTAGACAATTAGAGGAAACGAAAGGGTGTCAATTTCTGGGATATGTATATTTCTATATAGAGAAGAGTCTTTAATTATTTAAAACTCATGAAATCGCTCACCTTTTCAAGCTTGTCTATATGAGAAAGGCTCTTCCATTGCAAACACATATATTTTAAAATAGGTACAACTTCTTGGATTATATGCAGGACTGGCCTCAAAATCCTTAAAAAGATTTCTCCAAGCACTAGCAGCACTTACAAAATCCTAAACGCTGAAAACACTTATCTAATTCTCATGTGGAGTGAGACAAATGCTATGGGCCAATATGGCAGAGAATACCCCCCAGTGCTAACTCTGATATGTTAACTTACGAAATAACTTCCCTCATCTCCTTTCCTTCACTTGTTACTCTTCTTTTGGCAGCAGGTAGGGGGTGTAATGAATAATACCTTCCCCTTGAGTTTTATGAATGATTTAATTAGCAGACCTCCCATTTTCATTGAGTGCCAGGCACCAGGTTGGACACTAAGAACAAAGCTATGAACAGATGGGTGTGGCTCCTGCCTTTGTGGTCAAAGTGAAAAGTCGCTCAGTTGTGTCCAACTCTTTGTGACTCCGTGGACTGCAGCCTCCCAGGCTCCTCAGTCCATGGAATTTTCCAGGCAAGAGTACTGGAGTGGGTTGCCATTTCCTTCTCCAGGGGATCTTCCCAACTGAGGGACTGAACCTGGGTCTCCCACATTGCAGGCAGACACTTTACCCTCTAAGCCACCAGGGAAGCCTTTGTGGTAGTTACTGCCAACTTCCCGTAGAGGCAAACAATCATTGTGATCTTTAAGTCTTTGATTCTGGCTTCCTCTCCCTCATTGTCAGCAGACTTCCAAGAAAAAGGATGATTTAATAAGGGGAAAATGCCAGACTTATTTCAGGGTCTAGTCAGTTTACAATTCTCTCTTTAAGCCCACCTCCATGCCTACTCACTTTCATAGATTAGACTTGAAGCAGTCACTCTGATCAAAAAGAAAACCTTTCTGGCCACTACTGCTTGAAACAAGCACTATTATCTTGTGACTTGGAGTTTTTTCTCCAGCAGTTTGAAAGTTTGTTGTTCAGTTGCTCAGTCATATCTGACTCTTTGCAGCCTCATGGACTGCAGCACGCCAGGCTTCCCTGTCCTTCACCATCTCCCGGAGTTTGCTCAAACTCATGTCCATTGAGTCAGTGATGCCATCCAACAACCTCATCCTCTGTTGTCCCCTTCTCCTCCTGCCTTCAGTCTTTCCCAGCATCAGGTCTTTTCCAATGGGCTGGCACTTTGCATCAGGTGGCCAAAGTATTGGAGCTTCAGCATCAATCCTTCCAATGAATATCCAGGGTTGATTTCCTTGAGGATTGACTGGTTTGATCTCCAGTTTGAAAGTTGGACCCAGAGAATGAGATTTTTTTAGGTGGCTGGATTGTAATTTACACATTTGGAAGCTTGAAATGACCATGTCTTTTTCCCCTATGAAAAAGAGACCAAAGAAAGCCAGTCCTTAAAGGAGAAGAAAAAGGTGGCCGTGTAGGCAGAGGCAGAGATGGCGTGATGGAGGAAGTCCAGACAGCACTGTGAGCTTCTCTTCCCATCCTGACCTTGTTTTTTTTAAATTGATTGACTGATTTCAGGCCGTGCTGGGTCTTTGTTGCTCTGTGTTGGCTTCCTCTCCTCACAGTGAGCAGGGGCTACTCTCTAGTCCTGGTGCTCGGGTCTCCCATTGCGGTGGCCTCTCGTTGTGGACCGTGGACTCTAGGGACGCTGCTTCAGTAGTTGAGTCTCACAGGCTCTAGAGCACAGCCTCCGTAATTGTGGCACAGAGAACTTAGTTCCTCTGCAGCACTTGGGATCTTCCTGGACCAGGAATCGAATCCGTGTTCCCTAGTTGACAGGTGGATTCTTAACCACTGGACCACCAGGGATGTCCCTGACCTTCTTTTTCATGAGAGAAATTCTTTTCCTTATAATAAATCCCACTCTTTGCTTAAGCTACCACAGGCTGGTTTCTATAAAGTCAAGTGACCTAACTAATATGCTGGGGGTGGGGATGGAGATTAGGGTTGCTTCCTCAACAAACCCGAGTATAATGGTCTCACAGCAAGGATGACTCAGTAACTGTGGGAGACACTTCTGGGGAGTAGTTACAAGATGAAGGGGGAGTCATGTGCCAAAACACGATGTGTGAAAAGGAAACATCAAAATGAGAGATGATCAAAACTCAGCACTGCCAGAATTTGAGAGCTGACACAAAGAGCCTTCTTAATCATAGAGAAAAAGAGCCTTGGAGATGTAAATTTAAACAATGAAACAGAGGTGAGTTTTAAGTTTTAAGTTCACAATAGTTATTCAAAAGGCCTGGTTGAACACTGGTCTTGCATTTAAAGTAATGAGACTGATCGTTTTAACAGAAAGACCAGAATTTAAACATAAAAATCATCCCTGACTCATTTAAGTGGTCACCTAAAAAGGTGGAATTCTTATTCCCATAAAGCTGTGAAAGCCAATTCCAGAATGCAGGTTGTTTAGATCTCATGGTACACAGCTAGAGAGTGCTTTAGATGGAGCCCAGCTGGCTTCACAATTACCAGCTGTGTGACATCGGGGGGAGGCACAGAACCTCTATGGTCCTTAAGGTCTTTCATCTGAAAAATAGGGCAATGTATATGCAATTGAGAGGCCATGCTGCTGCTGCTGCTGCTGAGTTGCTTCAGTCATGTCCGACTCTGTGCGACCTCATAGATGGCAGCCCACCAGGCTCCCCCGTCCCTGGGATTCTCCAGGCAAGAACACTGGAGTGGGTTGCCATTTCCTTCTCCAATGCATGAAAGTGAAAAGTGAAAGTGAAGTCGCTCAGTCATGTCTGACTCTTAGCGACCCCATGGACTGTAGCCTACCAGGCTCCTCCATCCATGGGATTTTCCAGGCAAGAGTACTGGAGTGGGGTGCCATCGCCTTCTCCGTGAGAGGCCATAGCTGAGAATGAATGACATACAGTAAGCAGCAGAAGGCCTGGTGTATTATCTGTCCCTTGCTATGTTTGCTGTGTCTCTTTTCAGCTCTTGATGTGGCACTTATGTTTTTGGTCAAGCCAGAAGACATTTGGAAGAAAGACTAGTAAATACAGACAAGGTGAGAAATGGCGTTGGAAACAAGGTCAGACTGTCTCAGTTATTTATTTAATATCTACTGTTTGCTGGACCCGGGGCCAAACTATCAAGCAATGAAGCATATTAACTTACCTCATATTAACTTTACTGAACACAAATTTTGATTTTCTTAGTCTTAACTGACATTGCAAATGAGGACAAATCATTCAGTAGAACACAACCGCTTCACAAACATGGGGGCCCATGATTTCCTATGTGTGTGTTGCATGTTCCGAAACAGCTAAACAAATGAATAAGCCAACAGCTCCTCACCCAGCACACCGTGTCATTATGGTCTGGCTACTTGTTGCAAGGCCTGGATGCACTATAAGCTTACTGATGTTTTCTGCCTGATTAAATTCCCAATTCTGAGAGAACTGCCTGATCCACAATAGATGGTATAGGAAGGAAGGGAAAAATAGAAGGATGGAATGAGGGAGGAAAAGAAGGAAGAAAGCAAGGAATATATATATATATATATATAAAAGACTTCCCTGGTGGCTCAGATGTTAAAGCATCTGCCTACAATGCGGGAGACCTGCGTTTGATCCCTGGGTAGGGAAGATCCTCTGGAGAAGGAAATGGCACCCCACTCCAGTACTGTTGCCTGGAAAATCCCATGGATGGAAGAGCCTGGTAGGCTATAGTCTATGGGGTTGCAAAGAGTTGGACACGACTGAGCGACTTCACCTTACCTTACCTCACCTACATATATATATAAAAAATAAAGGGGCTTGGACTTGGATAATCTTCAGGGGCTTTCTACCATGACTGTGTTATGATTTTGCAAGTCTATTTCCAGTAGCAGAGGACTGTTTAGACTTCTACCCTGATGCCCCTACCAGGAAAATAACACAGACAGCCTTGTGCTTTTTATAACTCATCAGGAAGAGTCAAAACATTCTCCCAGGGAGCAAAATTCACATAGAAGCCCTAGTTGTGAGTTGGAGCAGAAAGGACAAGGTATCGTCTGCAGAGGTCCAGCTCTACTGACTGAAACATACAGATACAAACCCAGGATAGGAATAAACTCCTGGGAGGGAAAAGCCCATGGGCTGCACAGTGCTCAGGGCAAAGGCACCATCCAACCACCCCCAAATGTGAGTGAGCACACTCACGTCTTGGGCAGATCTAAGTCTGCAGTGAATAGGAGAGAGATGGGTGACGGATGTTCTAGGATTCTACTTTGCCACTGAGTCTTTGGGAGACAGTCTGATTCATTTACATACATACATTCAATTACTTATTCAGATAATGTTTACTGATCAGGAAGGCCAAGTTATATGAAAGTACTTGGGAAGAACCACCAACCTAGCCTTAGAATTTAGGGAGGTAATACCAAATGTTAGGAGGTAGCATTTCAGATGAGAGAATGGATAAGTATAAGCTGGTCAGCTGAAGAGTTGTTGGTGTTCAGTTGCTCAGTCATGTCCGACTCTTTGTGACCCCATAAGCTGAAGCACACCAGGTTTTACTGTCTTTCACTATCTCCTGGAGTTTTCTCAAACTCATGTCCACTGAGTTGATATTGCCATCCAATCATCTCATCCTCTGTCACACCCTTCCCCTCCTGTGCTCAATATTTCCAAGCATCAGGGTCTCTTCCAATGAATCGACTCTTTGTATCAGGTGGCCAAAGTATTGGAGCTTCAGGTTCAGCATCAGTCCTTCCAATGAATATTCAGGGTTGATTTCCTTTAGGACTGACTGGTTTGATCTTCTTGCAGTCCAAGGGACTCTAAAGAGTCCTCTCTAGCACCACAGTTCAAAAGCATCAATTCTTTTGATGTCCAAAAGCATTCAGCCTTCTTGATGGTCCAAGTCTCACATCCATACATGACTACTGGAAAAACCATAGCTTTGACTAGATGGACCTTTGTCAACAAAATGATGCCTCTGCTTTTTAATACACAGTCTAGGTTCGTCATGACCTTTCTTTCAAGGAGCAAGCATCTTTTAATTTCATGATTGCAGTCACCACAGTCATCCACAATGATTTTTTAGGCCAATAAAGTAAAATCTGTCATTGTTTCCACTTTTCCCCCATCTATTTGCCGTGAAGTGATGAGACTGGATGCTGCGATCTTAGTTTTTTTAATGTTGAGTTTTAAGCCAGTTTTTTCACTCTCCTCTCTCACCCTCATCAAGAGGCTCTTTAGTTCCTCTTCACTTTCTGCAATTAGAGTGTTCTTTCTGCATATCTGAGGTTATTGATATTAAGAGATAATTAGGAGGTAAGGATGTTATGTCTGTCTTTGGTTTACAGATGCTTCAGGTCATGTCTCCTCTGTGATGTGCTTCCCTCATTACAGGCCTGGGTGTAGACTAAGCGCTTCACAAAGCAGTCATCATCACGACATCAGTGCTGACATACTGTTGCTGCTTTTCAGTGTTGGCCAGCATCAGGCCTTTAGCCATGCTGTGGTGTTTGCTAGATACCACATGCAGCCTGGGGCTTATTTTTTATTCTTTAGCTTGTCAACACCCAAGGTCAGGGACTCTATCTGCTTCACTTCCTTGAAGCTATAAAACCACAGCAAGACTAATGTGACACAGTAGAGCAAAGAGTGACCTCAATTTTCCCACTGGTCTGAAGGCCCTGAGGTCAGCTCTTCTCAGGGATCAGGCTTTAACAGAGCGAGGGACCTCTGCACTTCGGCATCACCCCTGCCACATGCATGCCTCAGTTAAATGTGCAATTTTAAGAGAAATGAAATTGAGTTCAGAAAGTGGTTGCTGAGGCTGTGGGTATTTGATCCCGTTACTTGGGCATCTGTGGGTGGTAGAGATGCACAGTCTTGGACTCCAGGGCCATCAAGGTGATCTTGCAGTGACAGGGATTTTCATGACTGCCCTTGTCTGAGTTCTTCAAGGTCCAAAGTATGTACACTGATTGTTCTGCCTACGGTCTATTTCCACCTACTCCAAGGAGAATGTAAGCTCCATGTGGGGAGGAGATTTTTTTTTTTTCTGATCTGTTTTCATACTGTATCCTCAGGGGTTAGAACAGTACCTGGCACAGAATAGGTGCTCAATTAGTAGTAGCTGGATAATCAAATTAGCTGAATGAGCTTGGGGAAGATTATTTGAAATCCAGCTTCAGGTTGATTCATATTTCAAATGGGATTAATCATATATATCTTATACCTCTTTCAAGACTCTTTTAAAGGTAAAATGAAAACGGAAAGACCCTTAGTTGAATATTCAGTTGCCATCTTTTGTATTTTACCAACTTTACGGTATTGTAGCTGACCATCCATCCATCCATCCATCCACCCATCCATCATTTTAGTTTAGGACCTACTATGCACCTTTGTAGAGCATCTACTGTGATTCCAAACCAAGGATTGTTCCAGACGTGATGGTGACCATCTGGAATGTTTGCATCAGGACTGCAGTATGATGACCTATATCTTCTTTTTGTAAATGAGGAAATTGAGGCTTAGCAAGTTCACATGTATGGCAAGTGCCAGAGCAGAGATCCACACTCCATGTCTATCAAACTGGCTTTTGACTCCTGGCTCTTCTGCTTCCTCTCTTTGAGTTTTCTCCTCTGCCTGCTTCACAGGACACTGTGTACATGCCTGGCATGTACACAGTAAATGATGCAAAGCGCTTACATGGCACCACAGCAACTGCTGCAGTCACAGGTGTTCCCCCGGGACTCCCCCAGTGATGATCCTCATGGCAAATCACGTTCAGTGTTCTTTTTCCATTACCCTCCTGTCAGTCTTCATTTAAGGCCATTCCAGCAGAAGAACTGCTTGAGGTCGCAGACTCCCGCAGATCGCTGGTGTGCGCTGGCACCTGGGTGTCCTCTGAGCTTCAGAGATCCCTGCTCAGCTCTGTCTCCTCTCCAGTCCTGGGTGAACTCCTGCATTCAGATGCAGGCTGTCTCTGGGGAAAACTCCAGATGTTTCCTTATGGCCTCTCATCCAGCCCTTCCTACTTTCAGTTTAGTTCAGTCGCACAGTCGTGTCCAACTCTTTGTGACCCCATGAATCGCTGCATGCCAGGCCTCCCTGTCCATCACCAACTCCCGGAGTTCACTCAGACTCACGTCCATCGAGTCAGTGATGCCATCCAGCCATCTCATCCTCTGTCGTCCCCTCCTCCTCCTGCCCCCAATCCCTCCCAGCATCAGTCTTTCCCAATGAGTCAACTCTTCACATGAGGTGGCCAAAGTACTGCAGTTTCATCTTTAGCATCATTCCTTCCAAAGAAATCCCAGGGCTGATCTCCTTCAGAATGGACTGGTTGGATCTCCTTGCAGTCCAAGGGACTCTCAAGAGTCTTCTCCAACACCACAGTTCAAAAGCATCAATTCTTTAGCGCTCAGCCTTCTTCACAGTCCAACTCTCACATCCATACATGACCACAGGAAAAACCATAGCCTTGACTAGACAGACCTTTGTTGGCAAAGTAATGTCTCTGCTTTTGAATATGCTATCTAGGTTGGTCATAACTTTCCTTCCAAGGAGTAAGCGTCTTTTAATTTCATGGCTGCAGTCACCATCTGCAGTGATTTTTCCCCCAAAAGAGCCTTCTCTTCAAGAATCCATTCAGTAAACAAAATAATATTGGATAAGAATAGTAAAAGTAGTGTCCTGTGTATCGTGTTATACAAAGCTTAGAAAGCAGTATTAAACCCAACAAAGAATACCAGTGTTTCATCGGCCCCTATTAAATGTGGCATTTGGGGGTAGCTTCATACAACATCAGGTATGAACCTTGTTTGTTAGGTAAGAAGGCCTTTTGGTAAACACAGGCCCCAATCCAACTCAGCTGTTCTGGAGAAATTAACCTGCTGTGAGGACCGTGCCTTGGACAGAGAGACACGCCCCCCTGGAAACTGGTTTTTTTCTTGTTTGGTTTCTGTTTCATCATGGCAAGGAGGAGAAGGCTGCTCTCTGAACATTGCAGCAGCTAGCTCCATACTCACATCCCAGGGGAGCAGAGGGTTGGGAAATCAGTTCCTGGATACCTGCAGTGAGCCGAACAAAGGAAAAGGTGTTTCATCTGTATCACACAGGATTCATTTTCACGGCTCTGCGAGGCACATGATCCTCTTCTGTAGGTGTGTCTTCTGAAGCTCAGAGACCCAACATCATTTGTCCCCATCACACAGGACGACAACTGGAAACTGAACCCGAGTCTCTCTGACTCTAAAACTGGCACTCTTTCCACCCCACACCCCCATACTTAGAACTGCTCGTTTTTACTTCGGTCCCTTATATTATTTGTGTGTATGGCTTTTAGCCTCTTTTGACAGTGAAAAGAGTATCTTCCTTTTTCTCTTTATTTTTCATCTTCTCCTCTAGTTCCTAGTGTATTACAAATGCTCAATACACCCTGCTTTTAAAACATATATGGACACGTTTTGCTTTCATTATTTACTATTAACTCCGTGCCCCAGACATGAGAATCAGACTTATTCATCTTACATCTTTTCTGTTGGCTTTATTGTGGCCATCCATGCTTAGAACTGTCTGGGAGATTTCGCCCTTGAAAAAAAGTGGAGCTTTTTATTCTTTTAGTTATGAGGGTACAATAACAATCTCCAAACTAATAATGTTTTGATTTTTTTTCTTAGTTGCCTTTTTTGAACTTCTATTACTTATATAAAAATGGCAAACTGCCTTCTTTATTGCTTCAAATTACTTCTGTTAAAATATTTCTCTGCCGCCAAGTTTCAACCTGAAACCAATGTTTGTATCTAAGTCACATATAGGAATGAAGGATATGTTTGGGTACCTTTCTCCGGCTTTCGTTTTCAGCACTTTAATCCAAAGTTTCCTCTGTGGTAAAACTATTTGTCTGTTAACATTTAAAGACACTGAGATAAGAGTACTTCTTTCCAATGATTACATCTGGAAGAGCTTGACCCTGCCTCTCTTTGGTTGAGTTCTGGTGGAAGCTAAAGAAAAAGAAGAGAAGCAAGACTGTGCTGTACTCATTAGAACAAGAGGTCTGTTGATATGCAGGGCTCTGAGATCAATGGTTTTGCTCACAATTCAATGCTCTGGTCACTCAAGACAGAAATCATCCTCAAGAAACAGAAATATGCATTAGAGACAAAATGGCGACCTCAAAGAGATAACCAATCTATCATATTTGCCAGCAGAAATAAAAAAATTCTTAGCTGCTAATGACTCCTTCTTTCTAGTCTGTGCTGGGAGGGAACATGTCTGAGGGGGAACCAATTTCTTGGAGCATGCTCAGTTCAGTTCAGTTCAGTTCAGTCGCTCAGTCATGTCCGACTCTTTGCAACCCTGTGAATCTCAGCACGCCAGGCCTCCCTGTCCATTACCAACTCCCGGAGTTCACTGAGACTCACGTCCATCGAGTCAGTGATGCCATCCAGCCATCTCATCCTCTGTCGTCCCCTCCTCCTCCTGCTCCCAATCCCTCCCAGCATCAGAGTCTTTTCCAATGAGTCAACTCTTCCCACGAGGTGGCCAAAGTACTGGAGTTTCAGCTTTAGCATTATTCCTTCCAAAGAAATCCCAGGGCTGATCTTCAGAATGGACTGGTTGGATCTCCTTGCAGTCCAAGGGACTCTCAAGAGTCTTCTCCAACACCACATTTCAAAAGCATCAATTCTTTGGCACTCAGCCTTCTTCACAGTCCAACTCTCACATCCATACGTGACCACTGGAAAAACCATAGCATGACTAGACAGACCTTTGTTGGCAAAGTAATGTCTCTGCTTTTGAATATGCTATCTAGGTTGGTCATAACTTTCCTTCCAAGGAGTAAGTGTCTTTTAATTTCATGGCTGCAGTCACCATCTGCAGTGATTTTGGAGCCCCCAAAAATAAAGTCTGACACTGTTTCCACTGTTTCCCCATCTATTTCCCATGAAGTGATGGGACCTGATGCCATGATCTTCATTTTCTGAATGTTGAGCTTTAAGCCAACTTCTTCATGCTCCACTTTCACTTTCATCAAGAGGCTTTTGAGTTCCTCTTCACTTTCTGCCATAAGGGTGGTGTCATATTCATATCTGAGGTTATTGATATTTCTCCTGGCAATCTTGATTCCAGCTTGTGTTTCTTCCAGTCCAGCATTTCTCATGATGTACTCTGTATATAAGTTAAATAAGCAAGGTGACAATATACAGCCTTGACGTACTCCTTTTCCTATTTGGAACCAGTCTATTGTTCTATATCCAGTTCTAACTGTTGCTTCCTGACCTGCATATAAATTTCTCAAGAGGCAGATCAGGTGGTCTGGTATTCCCATCTCTTTCAGAATTTTCCCCAGTTTATTGTGATCCACATAGTCAAAGGCTTTGGCGTAGTCAATAAAGCAGAAATAGATGTTTTTCTGGAACTCTCTTCCTTTTTCCATGATCCAGAGGATGTTGGCAATTTGATCTCTGGTTCCTCTGCCTTTTCTAAAACCAGCTTGAACATCTGGAAGTTCACGGTTCACATATTGCTGAAGCCTGGCTTAGAGAATTTTGAGCATTACTTTACCAGCATGTGAGATGAGTGCAATTGTGTGGTAGTTTGAGCATTCTTTGGCATTGCCTTTCTTTGAGATTGGAATGAAAACTGACCTTTTCCAGTCCTGTGGCCACTGCTGAGTTTTCCAAATTGGCTGGCATATTGAGTGAAGCACTTTCACAGCATCATCTTTCAGATTTGAAATAGCCCCATTGGAATTCCATCACCTCCACTAGCTTTGTTCATAGTGATGCTTTCTAAGGCCCACTTGACTTCACATTCCAGGATGTCTGGCTCTAGGTCAGTGATCACAACATTGTGATTATCTGGGTCATGAAGCTCTTTTTTGTACAGTTCTTCTGTGTATTCTTGCCACCTCTTCTTAATATCTCCTGCTTCTGTTAGGTCCATATCATTTCTGTCCTTTATCGAGCCCTTCTTTGCATGAAATATTCCCTTGGTATCTCTAATTTTCTTGAAGAGATCTCTAGTCTTTCCCATTCTGTTGTTTTCCTCTATTTCTTTGCATTGATCATTGAGGAAGGCTTTCTTATCTCTTCTTGCTATTTGTTGGAACTCTGCATTCAGATGCTTATATCTTTCCTTTTCTCCTTTGCTTTTCGCTTCTCTTCTTTTCACAGCTATTTGTAAGGCCTCCCCAAACAGCCATTTTGCTTTTTTGCATTTCTTTTCCATAGGGATGGTCTTGATCCCTGTCTCCTATACAGTGTCACAAACCTCATTCCATAGTCCATCAGGCACTCTATTGATCAGATCTAGGCCCTTAAATGTATTTCTCACTTCCACTGTATAATCATAAGGGATTTGATTTAGGTCATACCTGAATGGTCTAGTGGTTTTCCCTACTTTCTTCAATTTCAGTCTGAATTTGGCAATAAGGAGTTCATGATCTGAGCCACAGTCAGCTCCTGGTCTTGTTTTTGCTGACTGTATAGAGCTTCTCCATCTTTGGCTGCAAAGAATATAATCAATCTGATTTCGGTGTTGACCATCTGGTGATGTCCATGTGTAGAGTCTTCTCTTGTGTTGTTGGAAGAGGGTGTTTGTTATGACCAGTGCATTTTCTTGGCAAAACTCTATTAGTCTTTGCCCTGCTTCATTCCATATTCCAAGGCCAAATTTGCCTGTTACTCCTGGTGTTTCTTGACTTCCTACTTTTGCATTCCAGTCCCCTATACGGAAAAGGACATTTTTTTTGGTTGTTAGTTCTAAAAGGCCTTGTAGGTCTTCATAGGACCATTCAACTTCAGCTTCTTCAGTGCTACCCCCTTCCAACTTTGGAAAGCAACAGGGAATCACAGTGGGATCCAAAGAAGGAAACTAGAGCATCTAGTTCTGCCTCTAGGTTGTATATTGAAGAAGTATTCATGCTTAGTCACTCAATTGTGTTCAACATTTTGTGACCCCCATGGACTACAGCCCACTTGGCTCCTCTGTCCATGGAACTTTCCAGGCAAGAATACTGGAGAGAGTTGCCATTTCCTCCTCCAGAGGATCTTCCCAATCCAGAGACTGAATCCCTGTCTCCTGTGTCTCCTGCATTGGCAGGCAGGTTCTCTACCACTGAGCCAGCTGGGAAGCCCAAACAAGCATTAGATTTCCTATCCTCCCCTCCTTCAAAAGAGCTTCCTGAGATGGCGTGTGGGATAGGGCCCGGGGCACAGATCTCACGGGGAGTTGTACTTTCTTCAGGCATATTCAGAAACCAAGCATGGCGCAGACAGTGGCTGGATGGGAATGCGATCTCAGCTACCTTTCCTTTGGACACCACAGCTAACAACTTGATTTCTCTGTCCCTTGGTTTCTCCATTTATAACAAAGGGGTACGTATTGTTGTTTCCTGATAAATGAATCGGGACAGATGACAGATGTGAAGTTGCTTTGATAAGGCTGCACCAATCTGGAGTCAAACTGCTGGGGTTTGGATCCTACCTCCACCATTTACTTGTTTCACCATTTACCAGTGTGGCCCTGGAAAACTTCCTTCACCTCTCTGTGCTTTGCCTTCCTCGCTTGTCAAGGGCATATGGCGTTCTTGTGAGAATTAGATGAGTTCATAGATATAAAGCACTTGGAAGTCTGTGTGGCATGCAGTAAACCTCCATTTTTAGCTCTATCCTTGTATAAGTCCAGGGTAGGTCAATAGCATATCCTAAGCTGCCACTGCCTGTGACCCAGGGATATTCAAGACTTAAATGGGACAATAATGTGTTTTCTATTATTAGAAACATGAGTTATGGATTTATGCATTCTATCAGCAAACATTTTTATAAGCATCAACTATGCCAGGCATTGAGCTGGATACAGACACCTGGGGCACATGTGCTCTGCCCACAAGGAATTCCGAGTCCAGAGGGACAGACCAATGGACAAGCCAGAATCATGATAGCCTGGGAGTTCCTGGCTATAGGAGCATAGTGGAGAAAGCACTGAATTCAGCTGTTCAGTCTGGAAAGATTTCAGAGGAGGCACAATGTTTGTTGAACAGTGGCCTGGAGCTCCTGGGAAACTGCACTGCAGGCAAGAAGGAGAGCAGATACAGAGGCCTAGAAGTGGAAAAAAGCATGGGGTGTGTGTGTGTGTGTGTGTGTGTGTGTGTGTGACAGAGAGCATGTGCATGAGAATGGGGAAGACAAGGAAAAGGGGCTAGGATGGCAAAGAGACCCCTGTGGTCACTCCATCTCCAGACAGGTTCTCTTTGGGGATCTCAGACTCCCCAGGTTCTTGGAAGGTGGGGTGGGCAAAAGAGGTGATTCTCTCCTTCTTCCCCTGCCTTCCATCAGACACACCTCTGATCCTCACTTTCCATCTCTTCCCATCCTCCTCTATATTATCCACACTGAGCTTCATCCAGTCTCTGGAGTGTCGTGGAGCTTCCTGGCCCAGGGTCTTTGCACCCTGTCTGCACTGCTCTCTCTGTTTTCTATCTTTTCAGCTAGTTTGCTTCCACTCAACCCTCAGATGTCTCCTGGATATAGTGTCCTTTTAGGAGCAGGAACCCTTCCTCTGGGCTTCCATGGCCCCCTCCCTTACCTGTCCTAGCGTTTATCTTTGGGCTTTACTGCTCTATTCTTAGCCTCCAGCATGCAGCCTGCCACATAACAGGTAACTTAGTGAATATTTGTTTAATGACTACAATGAAGGAGCAAGGGATTCTCCTTATAGACTTCCTTTACTATTTCTCCTTCCTTCCTGGCCAAACGCAATTGATCACCAAGCTTTGTTCTTCTGGATGTCCCTCTCCTGTCTCGCCACTTGTCTTCTCTTGCCTGGATCACTGCTAGAACCTCCTCCTATCTCAGAAGTTATCCCTGCTACTGGATCCTATAATTTCCCATTTAGAATCCATCTGCGGCTCCTACTGCCCCATATTAACATTCAGCATTCTTGGTTAGCAGTCACAGCCCTTCTAGTTACATTATACAGGTCTCCATGTTTGTCTAAAATAGCCTCTGAGGTCGTCAAGGGCTTGTCCTATATCTCCTGATAGCTAATTCCCAGCAGGGTATCTGGAACACAATTTTTGTTCAGTCAATATTTGTCTAAAGAGTAAATCAGACTCATATGAATCTAGTGTGGCAAGATGATTTTGTGTTTGGCTAAAAAGCTCTTCAGCAGGGCACTTTGTTTCAAGGGAAATGTCCCAACGAGGAAATGAGAGTTAAATTCAGCACAGCTGACTGCTTAACAATGCCATTCGAGGACATAAATGAAATTAACTTCTCTTGTCACATTTACTAACAGGGCTGGTGAGCAGGTGCTCAGGGAGGCCGTCTGCCATGGTTACAGAGAAAGATCCCACAATGGAAACCACCCACAGTAAACCCAAGGTATGCTGAACTCCTAAGTTTCATTCATTGCCAATTAGATGGTGTTAATGACTTTTTCTTTGGGGATGGAACTTTTCTCTCCATTTCCTTTCTTCTATGCCTTTCTCCTGCACTACCCTCCACCCCTGCCCCAATTCTTTTGCAGAAGATGTGGTCTTGGTAAGCAACTTAACAAAATCAGTTACTTTTTTTGAAAATCACCCCCTTCCTCAGATTTTTCTTGTAACAATTAGTAATGTCATTGTTATCAGTGGTGGTGGTAATGAGAATACGAGCAGCTAACATCTATCTGTTGCATAACTCCATGCCAAGCACTGGCCTGAGTACTTCTGCTGAGAATTTATAGAGATCGCCACTCAAATGAAAGAAGTAACTCCAAGCCCCTTATTTCTTAGCATGGTGCTTGCTGCAGCTGCTGCTAAGTCACTTCAGTTGTGTCTGACTCTGTGTGGCCCCATAGACGGCAGCCCAACAGGCTCCTCCATCCCTGGGATTCTCCAAGCAAGAACACTGGAGTGGGTTGCCATTTCCTTCTCCAATGCATGAAAGTGAAAAGTGAAAGTGAAGTCGCTCAGTCGTGTCTGACTTTTCGCGATCCCATGGACTGCAGTCTACCAGGCTCCTCCGTCCATGGGATTTTCCAGGTAAGAGTACTGGAGTGGGGTGCCATCTCTTAGCACAGTATAAATTCTCAAGAAATGTTAATCATTATTATAAAGTTATCATATAATCCTAACAGCTCATTTCTTTCTTTTTTTTTTTTGCTAATTTCTGATGTCAGTGTAACTTTTATATTTTCTTCTGTGGTTTAGTAGATGAGGAGTCTGAGGCTTTCAGAAGGTAGTAATATTTAAGCGTGAACTTGGGGTCCACACCCAAGATGACTGTCCAAAGGCCATGCGATATAACAGATGTAAAGCACTCTGTGAAACACAGGGCTGTGTACACGCTAGCTGCTATCATACAAGGAGGTTAAGTAGGTAAGAGGGCAGGGGAAATAAATGGGGACACAGTTTTCATAGCTCAGAGGAATTGTGTGTTTGCAGATGCGTGCACACAAGTCTAGAGAATTTTTTGAAGATAATTTAAGGACCCAAAAGGCTCCTTTCTTTAGGATAGGTAGCTTCTGAAATGATTGACAAGCCAAGTTTTCAGGCTTCCATCTAGGCTCGTGAGGCTACTCCAGAGCAACGGTGTGGGAGGGAGACAAGCAAGGCAGGTTTCCTCTAGCGTCTCCGTCCAACACTTGAGCGCCCATGAGGCCCAGGAAGCAGGAATTCTCATTTTACAAATGCACAGACTGAGAAGCAAGAGAGTATGAGACCCACCTGAGGCCTTCCTGTTTACACGTTAGTGTTTCTGGCCCAAAGTTTAATAGCTTCAAGAACCATACCTTTCTTGAATAAAGCACTTAAACACTCTAACTTTCAATTAGTTAACAGTTAAGTCTGGGTGGGGAAGATCCCCTGGAGAGAGAAATGGCAACCCACTCCAGTATTCTTTCCCGGAGAATCCCATGGATGGAGGAGCCTGCTGGGCTACCGTCCACGGGATCGCAAAGAGTCGGACACAACTGAGCGACTTCACACACTACTCACACTAAGTCCATTATACCAGGCTCCTCCCTCCAGCATCTGGGGGCATCAGGGCACAGAACAGGCGCTCAGGACATCCAGAGCTCAGCTTTGGCTTGCCGTCACCTTCTCCATGACCTCAGTCAACCCCCTCTCTGGTTCTGTTTCCTCATTTGTGAAATGGGCCCGGGTGCTCAGAGGACTATAGTGTCCAGCTTGAAAAGAATAGAATTCTTCTGAGTTCAAAGCATGCTTTTAGACACATGTCGTTAGACCTGTATTTTAATTTACAAAGAGTAGAGTTAGAAATCAAGATTGTGGACTAGAAAGACACTAGGCTCGCCCCTCCTCCCCCCACCGCCCCCATGGACACATCAAAATTACAGTTATGGGGCTTCCCTGGCGGTCCAGTGGTTAAGAATATGTCTTTAAATGCAGGGGATAAGGGTTTGATCCCTGGTCAGGGAAATAAGATCCAACATGCTGCCTGGCCACTAAGCCTGTGTGCTGCTACTACTGACCCTGCATACTACAACCAGAGAGAAGCCCACACACTGCCACAAGAGCCTGCACTCCACAATGAAACATCCCATACGCCATAACTAAGACCCAAGTCAGACAAAAATAAATACATATATTTATTTAAAAAAATCCAAAACTACAACTCCATAGAGAACAACTCTCCCTGGAATTACCTGACGACTAGCAGAACAGCTCTTCTACAGCCAGTTCTATAAAGGGAGGTCCACATGGAGTCTGGTAGAAAGGGAAGAGAAGCAATCTGATGGGGACCTGTACCTCTAGTGAGGGATACAGAAGAGGAGGGGGATGTCACAGGCCCAGGGCTCCTCCCTGGGGAGTGATGGGTTAAAGGTCCATCTTGGGCACCCCAGCTCTGAGGTCTGACACTGGAAGAGGAGTCCCCATACCTGGCTTGAAAACCAGCAGGGCTTTCCAGAGGGCTGTAAGCAACCAAGACTCTGCCCTTAGAGAGCCAGTCACAGACTTGCTTACTCCCAGTCGCAGTGCAGGAGGTGGCGGATTGCAAACTGCCTGGGGCTCTGGCTCTAGGTCAGTGATCACACCATCGTGATTATCTGGGTCGTGAAGATCTTTTTTGTACAGTTCTGTGTATTCTTGCCACCTCTTCTTAATATCTCCTGCTTCTGTTAGGTCCATACCATTTCTGTCCTTTATCGAGCCCATCTTTGCATGAAATGTCCCCTTGGTATCTCTAATTTTCTTGAAGAGATCTCTAGTCTTTCCCATTCTGTTGTTTTCCTCTATTTCTTTGCATTGATTGCTGAGGAAGGCTTTCTTATCTCTTCTTGCTATTCTTTGGAACTCTGCATTCAGATGCTTATATTGTTCCTTTTCTCCTTTGCTTTTCGCCTCTTGTCTTCTCACAGCTATTTGTAAGGCCTCCTCAGACAGCCATTTTGCTTTTTTGCATTTCTTTTCCATGGGGATGGTCTTGATCCCTGTCTCCTGTACAATGTCACGAACCTCATTCCATAGTTCATCAGGCACTCTGTCTATTAGATCTAGGCCCTTAAATGTATTTCTCACTTCCACTGTATAATCATAAGGGATTTGATTTAGGTCATACCTGAAGGGTCTAGTGGTTTTCCCTACTGAAAGGTTGTTGTTGAATCACGTGAATACACCGGGATTCTTGGCCCCTGGAGGAGAAGAATTCAATCCGGGGCCAGAGACGAGGCTTGATTGCTCAGAACTTTTGTGTAATAAAGTTTTATTAAAGTATAAAGGAGATAGAGAAAGCTTCTGACATAGGCATCAGAAGGGGGCAGAAAGAGTACCACCCTGCTAGTCTTTAGCTGGATGTTATATAGTCACTAGCAGTCTGTTAATGAAAGAAAGGAATGTCTTAAAATTCAGAATGGCACCAGGCCCCTCACCCATAAGATGCATTTTGGGATAATCTTGGCACCAAATGGTTTATCCTGGGCCATAAAATGATTAACTTGAATCTTGAAGAAGTGCAGACCACCATACAAATAGTTTCATTTACACAGATTTAGGGGAACAATATCTGAGTATAACATACTGGTTTGTCAAGTAGGTTCTGGGCCAAGAGGCAGAACCGACTGGGAGACAGAGTTTGGGGTAAAGGCATAGCACATTAGCATAGCTTAAGACGAACATTTCCATAAGAAAAAGGCATTGGTTATCTCTAGGCTCAAGAATAGCTAACTTCAGGCGAAACTAGGTGTCATTATGGCAACACAGTGTTTTAAGAGAAACCTCCCTTTAAATTTGTATAGAGAAGGAAAAAATACTGCTAGTTTGTTTCCTCCTGCCACTTAAGAGAGATAAAAATGTCTGACACTTGCAGGCTATTTCCTCCATTTAGAGACCCCTGGCCTTCCTGCCTGTTACCCTCTCATTTTCATGGACTCCAGTCCCCAGGTCCTGGTCTACAAAGACTGTGAAGAGTTTGTCCTTTCTTCCTCCTTGAGAATTCCAGACCCCTCTCTCCTTGGGGACCCCTAGATTTCCTATCAACCTGCCTAGGAAATGACTCTCTCACTACTTTCTTCAATTTCAGTCTGAATTTGGTAATAAGGAGTTCATGATCTGAGCCACAGTCAGCTCCTGGTCTTGTTTTTGTTGACTGTATAAAGCTTCTCCATCTTTGGCTGCAAAGAACATAATCAATCTGATTTCGGTGTTGACCATCTAGTGATGTCCATGTGTAGAGTCTTCTCTTGTGTTGTTGGAAGAGGGTGTTTGCTATGACCAGTGCATTTTCTTGGCAAAACTCTATTAGTCTTTGCCCTGCTTCATTCCATATTCCAAGGCCAAATTTGCCTGTTACTTCAGGTGTTTCTTGACTTCCTACTTTTGCATTCCAGTCCTCTATAATGAAAAGGACATCTTTTTCGGGTGTTAGTTCTAAAAGGTCTTGTAGGTCTTCATAGAACCGTTCAACTTCAGTTTCTTCAGCGTTACTGGTTGGGGCATAGACTTGGATTACCGTGATATTGAATGGTTTGCCTTGGAAACGAACAGAGATCATTCTGTCGTTTTTGAGATTGAAACCAAGTACTGCATTACGGGCTCTTTTGTTGACGATGATGGCTACTCATTTCTTCTGAGGGATTCCTGTCCACAGTAGTAGATATAATGGTCATCTGAGTTAAATTCACCCATTCCAGTCCATTTGAGTTCGCTGATTCCTAGAATGTCAACATTCACTCTTGCCATCTCTTGTTTGACCACTTCCAATTTGCCTTGATTCATGGACATGACATTCCAGGTCCCTATGCAATATTGCTCTTTACAGCATCGGACCTTGCTTCTATCACCAGTTACTCCTTGGAAGGAAAGTTATGACCAACCTAGATAGCGTATTCAAAAGCAGAGACATTACTTTGCCAACAAAGGTTCGTCTAGTCAAGGCTATGGTTTTTCCTGTGGTCATGTATGGATGTGAGAGTTGGACTGTGAAGATGGCTGAGTGCCAAAGAATTGATGCTTTTGAACCGTGGTGTTGGAGAACACTCTTGAGAGTCCCTTGGACTGCAAGGAGATCCAACCAGTCCATTCTGAAGGAGATCAGCCCTGGGATTTCTTTGGAAGGAATGATGCTAAAGCTGAAACACCGGTACCTTGGCCACCCCATGTGAAGAGTTGACTCATTGGAAAAGACTCTGATGCTGGGAGGGATTGGGGGCAGGAGGAGAAGGGGACACCAGAGGATGAGATGGCTGGATGGCATCACTGACTTGATGGACGTGAGTCTGAGTGAACTCCGGGAGTTGGTGATGGACAGGGAGGCCTGGCGTGCTGCAATTCATGGGGTCGCCAAGAGTCAGACACGACTGAGCGACTGAACTGAACTGAACTGGAGCTCTGGCTGGCCCGCCAGGACCACCCCAATGCATGCCCCAGCCCTCGCCTGGGTTCCTGCTCCAGCCCCTCTTACTCCAGCTCTCCTCCCAGGAGGAGGCTGCTGTTGCCAACAGGAGTGTGTGCACTTGGAAGGAATGGAACTGGCTCCGAGCCTGGCCTGGTGTCTGACCAGGGCAGAAGCCGCTGTTGACAGCCATACTGTGGTACACGCGCTCAGCAGGGAATGGGGCTAGCTCCAAGAGGAAGACTGCCATTGTCAGAACAAGCATCATGGTGCATGCTTGGGAGGAGCGGGGGCAGCTCAGTGATGTGGCGCCAATTCCTCCACCACCATGTAGCCTCTAGTCAAGGTGTACCTACCGGGGAAAAAGTGACCTGGCACAGAAAGGCAGCCCCAAGCTCTGAGGCCACCATCACATCCTAAACCAATGCAGAAACTGCCCTAACACCCGGGAGGAACCCCGCTCTCTAGGGCACCTGCTCGAGGCCGCTGGGTCTTGTTCTATGATAAAGCAGTGGTGGCCATGGATCACAGGAGAAACCCAGGCTTGCACCCGGCTGTGGATCTAGCCCCTCTAACTCCAGCCTCACCTCCCACCAAGGTGGCAGCTGCCAGCACACTCCGGGGGAGACACAGCCTGTGTTCACTTCATGTCCAGCTCTCCCATCAAAGCCACTGGATACATGCAGACTATATAGGAATGCTTCCTTTTGCACAGCAAAGGAAACCATCCACAAATGAAAAGACAACCTACTGAATGGGAAAAAGTAATGCGAAACACGTCCGAAAAGGGGTTAGTTTCTAAAATATGTAAAGAACTCGTAAGAGTCAATATAATTTAAAAAATAACTGATCTAAAAGTAGGCAGAAAACTGGAAAAGACATTTTTCCAAAGAAGATATGAAAAAATGTTTAGCATCACTAATCAGCAGGGAAATGAAATCTAAATCACAATGAGATATCACCTCACATCTGTCAGAACAGCTGTCATCAAAAAGACAACAAATAATAAGTGTTGGCAGGGATGTGGAGAAAAGCGACACTCTTGTTGGGAATGTAAATTGGTGCAGCTGCCATGAAAAATAGTATGGAGGTTTTACAAAAAACTAAAAATATAGCTACCATATGATCTAGCAGTTCTACTCCTGGATATATATCCAAAGAGGACAAAAATAAGAATTCAAAAGGGTACATGCACCCCAGTGAAACTGCATTATTTAAAATACTCGAGATATAGAAGCACCCTAATTGTCCATCAGGGGCTTTCCAGATGGCTCAGTGGTAAAGAACCTCCTTTAATGCAGGAGACATGGATTCAATCCCCAGGTCAGAAAGATTGCCTGGAGAAGGAAAAGGCAACCCAGTCCAATATTCTTGCCTGGGAAATCCCACGGACAGAGGAGCCTGGATGTGCTACCGTCCATGGGATCTCAAAAGAGTCAGATGTGACTGAGTGATTAATCAAAAACAACAGGCCCACCAACAGATGAATGGATAAAGAAGATGTGGCATTGTGGTGTGTATATATATACACACACACAATGGAATATTACTCAGCCATAAACGAGAAGGAAAATTTGTCATTTGCAACAACACAGATGACCTGGAAGATAATACAGTTAGTGAAGTAAATCAGACAGAAAAAGACAAATACTGCAAGCTTTCCCTCACTGAAATTTAAAACATAAAACAAACTAATAAATGTAACAAACCAGAAACAGACTCAGATACATAGAACAAACTAGCAGTTATCAGTGAGAAAGGGATTGGAGGAAGGGCAAGATGGGAAGGGAATTAAAAAGTGTGAACTAATGGGTATATAAAAAAACAAAATACAGAAATGTCATATCGCAGCACAGGCAATATAACCAGGGTTTTATCACATCTTTAGTGAAAGTGAAAGTTTGATCAGTCTTGTCTGACTTGGCAACCCCGTGTTCTAAACAGTCCATAGAATTCCCCAGGCCAGAATACTGGAGTGGGTAGCCTTTCCCTTCTCCAGGGGATCTTCCCAATCCAGGGATCCAACACAGATCTCCCTCATTGCAGGTAGATTCTTTACCAGCTGAGCCACCAGGGAAGCCCAAGAATACTGGAGTGGGTAGCCTATCCCTTCTCCAGTGGATCTTCCCGACCCAGGAATTGAACGGGGGTCCCCTGCATTGCAGGTAGATTCTTTACCAGCTGAGCTACCAGGAAAGCCCCATCATATCTTTAAGTGAATTATCATCTTTAAAAATATTGAATTGCTATGTGCATACCTGAAACTGATATAACACTGTGAATCTGCAGCTACTGCTGCTGCCAAGTCGCTTCAACCGTGTCCAACTCTGTTCGACCCCATAGACGGCAGCCCACCAGGCTCCCCCGTCCCTGGGATTCTCCAGGCAAGAACACTGGAGTGGGTTGCCATTTCCTCCTCCAATGCATGAAAGTGAAAAGTAAAAGTGAAGTCACTCAGTCATGTCCGACTCTTTACGACCCCATGGACTGCAGCCCACCAGGCTCCTCCATCCATGGGATTTTCCAGGCAAGAGTACAGGAGTGGGGTGCCATTGCCTTCTCTGGTGAATCTACTACAGTTCAAAGAACAAGAAAGAAATAAATTCATATATATGTATATATAGTGAATAAAAACAAAGAGTTCAAATAAATTATTATTATTTTTTGCTTAGCACTGCTGCTGCTTCCCTTTTCTCTCTTTCTCCTCCTCCTTTTAAAACAAGTCACATTCCCCTGTAGTCATCTCTCTTCCCAACAGTGTTTGGGTGTTGCTCCATCCTACAATCTGCCCCTGGAGGGCTCCTGATGGCTAGCTACATGGTTAGCTGATGGGCTCCTTGGTAGGGAGCTCCCCATTCTGTTCTGGAGCTGCAGGAAGGGATGGGCAGGGAGGCAGGGGTGTGCGGGAGGAAAGGGGCACTCTTCAGGCCCCCCAGTAATGTTGGAGGGCTATAAGTGCTTGGTGGCCCTCCGTCTTGCTCCCTTCACTCAGCGACTTACTCAACATGCTTGTCACTTTTATAGGGCCTATTGCTTGCTTTTCCTACCAAACTGAAGAGATACACAAAAGCTTGAACAACAGTTCAAAGCGGCATTTATCACACAGTGGATCAAGCCCCGTGGATGCCCTTGGCCCCCTGTGAAGCCAGACTGTGGTTTCCGCATGGTTTGCTGCTTGCTTCTTCCTCTAGGCTGGGGCACAACAGTTCGTGAAGGTGGCCTCTGCAGGCTTGAAAACATTCACTCAGAGCCCCTTGCCTACTTTCTCCTCTGCCTTCCTGGACTAGCTAAACTAGTCTGGAAAATGGACCAGACATTTCTGGTCTTTGGGTGTTGCCTTTTAAGTTTCTCTGAATCAACAGAAGGGGTCTTAGTTGCAACAGCAGATGTAACCGGCCCGGAGAAGAGAGGCAACAGAGAGCATCACCATGCTGTATGTCAGATCCTCAGAACTTCTCCTTATAATTTGTACCACTGGATCTTCATCATGCCATTCCCCTTTCCCCAGCCCCTGGTAACCACCATTCTAGTATTCTTTTCTATGAGATCAACTTTTTCTTTTCCTTTTATCCCACATATAAGTGATATCATCCAATATTGGTTTTTCACTTTCTGGCTTATTTCACTTAGCATACTGCTCTCCAGATTCATCCATGTTGTCTCCAATGGCAGGGTTTCCTTCTTTCCTGTGGCTGAATAATATTCTTTTGTGTGTATATATATTTTATTTGCCCAATTATGCACTGAAGGGCATTTCCGGTGTTTCCATATCTTGGCTGTTGTGAATAGTACTAAATAGAGCTGCAGTGTACATGAATGTGCTGGTACCTCCTCACATACGGACTTTAATTCTCTTGTGTACATACCTAGGAGAGGAATCGCTTGCTCATACGATAGATAAATTTTTAATTTTTTGAGAAGCCATCATACTATTTTCCCAGAGAAGGCAATGGCACCCCACTCCAGTACTCTTGCCTGGAAAATCCCATGGATGGAGGAGCCTGGTAGGCTGCAGTCCATGGGGTCGCTAAGAGTCAGACACGACTGAACGACTTCACTTTCACTTTTCACTTTCATGCATTGGAGAAGGAAACGGCAACCCACTCCAGTATTCTTGCTTGAAGAATCCCAGGGACGGGGGAGCCTGGTGGGCTGCCGTCTATGGGGTTGCACAGAGTCGGACATGACTGAAGCGACTTAGCAGCAGCAGCAGCAGCATACTATTTTCCGTAATGGTGGCATCGTTTTATAATCCTATCAATAAGATTAGAATTCCCTTTCTCCACATCCTTGCCCACATTTGTTTTCTCTTGTCTTTTTGATAATAGCCACCTATAGTTCATGGGTCACTAAGAGTTGGATATGACTTAGCGACTGAACAACAACAATCCTAACAGGTGTGAGATGATATCTGTCTGTGGTTTTGATTTGCATGTTCTTGATGGCTAGTGACATTGAGCCCTTTTTCATTGGAATTTATGTCTTTTTTTTTTTTTTTGGAATATCTATTGGCCGTTTGTACTTTTTTTTTTTTTTTGGTAAAAGTATGTTTCAACTTCCAGTTTTATAAAATGAACCACTACCTCTACTTTTTTACAGATTGCCCTATGCCTACTTTATTACTGATTTCCCAGACCTCATAAAAGTGATACGTATCCGTCATTTTAGAAGCTCCATACCAGGAAGCAAGGGACTATGATTTTGAGACCCATCCTTGTCATTTCCTAGCTGCATCATCTTGGTAATAATAATGCTGATAACAACCGCTTCCTTTTACTGAGCACTTACTATGTGCAAGAAATTTTATATACATTATTTTTAATACTTATAATAGCCCATTAGTTTTCAACCAGGGATGATTTTGCCATGCAAGGAATTTGGGACAATGTTTGGAGATATTTGATTTTCACAGTTTGGGGTACTGTGGGGCTTCTGGCATCTGGTGACTAGAGAACACAGATGTTCCTAAACTTTCTACAGTGGATGGGACAGCTGCCACAACAAAGAATTATCTGGACCAAGAAGTCTACAGTGCTGGTGTTGAGTAACCCTGCAATAACTGTCAGGTAGATGCTAGCCTCATTCTACAGAGGGGAACCTAGAGGTTCAAAGAGGGGCAGTGACCTTCCCTGCATGTACAGCGAGGAAGTAGTAAGCCAAGATTTCATCGTCGCTTAGTCTAGGCTCCAAAGTCCATGCTGGGAGAAATGCAGATACAGTCGAGATTTGTACAATGCCTCCAAGCATCTGAACTCCTTCTGTAGTCATATTGAACCCTGGCTGGGATCTTGAGTCAGAGTTCAGCACAGGGGTGATCTGGATGCCTTTGTAGGATAGAAAGTCTGAATGTAAGTTCAGGGTCTAATCAGACTAAACAGACAGCTCTGCTGAAGGGCCAGTCCAAGTAGAAATATCTGGACATAAACTGGAGTCTCAGAAAGGTTTAGAATAGAACACACCAGAGGGAATCTGTATGACCCTAGGAGTAGAACCATGGGGGTGTTTAATCGAAGGTATGAGGTTCTGTGCTGCAAGGGGAAGGAATTATGTACCAGAGGACAAGACAGATGAGACCTAGAACAAGTCACTTACTATCATTAAAATTCAGTTCTTTTTCTGTGTAATCAGGGAAAATTTCCTACCTATGTTGTGAGGCTCTACAGAGAGGATGAATGTGAAAGAGATCTGTAAATGACCACTGTGACTTAGATCACAGGTATTCTATTAATAATTGTGATGTTTGAAGGCTCTTTGTCTCCTCCATCCCAAATTATGCCACATACTTGGCTCCCTGTTCTTCGGTCGGTGCTTGCTCTGCGTATAATGAAAACAACCTGAATTTGCTCAGGTTTTCCCAACACGCTGTCCCTGGTTCCCTGCTGTTTGTCTATTTACCTCCATCACCATCTTTGTTCTACAATATCTCTGTGCTGTTAACATTATTTGTCAATAAATCATTGCCTTTTCCTGTGTTTGAGTGCCCAGAGGCCTTTGAATTTGGGTTCATCTTGCAAATCAAAATAAGGTAAGTAAAAAGCATAAATAATACATCAGCTGCTTATTCCCTGAGGATCTTGGCAGGCCTGTTCACAAGTGCAGTTTCTCTTAGTCTCTGTCCAGCTCAATTTGAAGGTCTGTGGGAACAGTGTGTAGACCTGAATAAGAAAATGTTAGTGGGGGAGATTCTGCTCCCTATCAATGATCTTCTAAGCACTATGTGTACAGAACAGGAAGTGTGGGGATACATGTAATCTGAAATAGAATTGGGCAAATATCAGAATTCTGGCTTTTTTTCCCTTTCACATTTTCAAGATGAGAGGAGAAAGATGAGATGATAACCCTAGTGAAATTGCCACTGATACTTCAAAATAATAATAATAATAAAAAATCTTCATTAAAAAAGGAACACTTATCCCACTGTGAATTTAATACATCATAGCCTCAGGCCTATTTCTATTAACTTGGTTTCCTTTTTTTTTTTTTTTTTTCTTTTTGTACTCTTTCATGCAAAAGCAAGGCAATCAATGAAGGCACTTAGCACAGTTCTTTCCTCCTCACTGTATATAAGGGAAAGTTAACATGTGCAAGTTCTTGTTCCCTAGATTTGCACAGAAAGCTTAGAATCTACCTAAGCTTTTTTGACCTAAGCATTGTGACCCTAACCTCTCTCCCTTTAAAACTTCCCCATAATTATCCAGGGTCATTTCTTAAAATATATATCTTTTACTCCCCAGCTGAAAAGTGTTCAGTTGCTCTCCATTGACTGTATTAAAAAGTTAAAAACGTGAAATGTAAACCCCTCACCTAGTAAATATTATGTTTAACCTTAAAACTGCATTCTGATATACAGTAGGCACAGACAAATACTGTCTGATTCCACTTATACGAGGTACCTAGAATACTAGTCAGTTGTGTAGAGTTAGAAAGCACGCTGGTAGATTCTGTGGGGCTGGGGAAGGAGGAGTGGAAATAGGGACTTAGTGTTTAATGGGGACAGAATTTCCCTTTAGGAAGACAAAAAATCCAGGAGGTGGATGACAGTGAAAATTGCACAAGAGTGTAAATGTTCTTAGTGCTGTTGAACTACATGGTTAAATATGGTTAAAATGGTATGTTTTATTTTATGTGACTTTTACCACTATATATATAAAGACTATCAAATTAAAATCTGTGGATTCTGACCAAACTGGATTAACTGAGACCATATATAACATTTTCTCTAAAATAACTTAAAAAGAAAAAAGAAAAACTGGAGGAAATATGTGAAACAATAGTTTTCAGACACCGAACATAAAGTAGTGCAGAAGAGTAACCCCTGATAGACCGAAACACAAAAAAGGACCCCTACAATCACCCCACTTGGTCTGGAGGGAAGTTCTAGGCTACAGAACAGGGAGAGGGCTTAAGGCAAAGGACCAAGAACACCCTGAGTTGATAGAGTTTATAGGGCAAGGTATCAGAATAAAATTTCTCAGAGCGAGAGTATCAGAAGGCCTTGAATCTTTATCTGTGGACTGACCAGGACATGCATGTGAGAAAACTCCCAAGCACAGGGGAAGTACCACCCCAGAAATATCAATATTATAGGAAATAACCACTTTAGCTCACAGAGGTCTGGAAATAGCTCTGGTTCCCATTAACTAGAATAAAAATTCCTAATAATTGGTAAAATAGCAGGTAGAGTATTTGGAAGAATTTTGCCTTGGTAGTGAGATAAAATTAACACTACGCTAAAGCGTCCTCTGGTCCTGCTTGTTAGGCAAACTAGAAAGAAACATATTGTTCTCAAGTAATCTAACTTTATTCTACATCCCAGAATAAAGTTGAAGAATATTTATTGGAATACTAAACATTTAGGACCAAACCAGATAAAAATTCACAATAACTAGCAGGAACTAATAAAAATTAACATGCATGTGAAGAAGCAGAAAGATAGGACTGATGATAAAACTCATCAGAAATAACACTACAGAATTAGTAGAGAAGATGTTAAAATCATATACTGATATTCTGTAAGTTCAAAAAGGTAGAATAAAGCATAAGAATATTAATAAGAGAAGCAGAAGATGTTAAAAAATTTAAGTTTAATTTTAAGACACAAAACAATGTCTGAGATTTTAAACACACACATACTCTGAATGGGAATAACAGAAAAATGGGCAGTTTCAGAAGAAAAGAAAATTAGTAAACTTGGAAACACAGCAATAGAAACTGTCTACAGTGAAATACAAAAAGAAAGAGATACTGAAAATAACAAAGTATCAGTGCTGTGAAATGGTTTCAAGTGGCCTGATATATGTATAACTGCAGGCCTTGAAAGGGAACAGGACAGAAAAAATGCGAAGAAATAATGCCCCCAAATTTTCCAACTTTGATGAAAACTATAGGCCATTAATCCAAGAATTTCAATGATCCCCAAACAAATTAACAGGAAGAAAACTGTACCAAGATATAGCCCAATTAATTTGCTGGAAACAAAAGAGAAAGAGAGAATCTTAAAAGGAGTTAGGTTGAGGACCATTAAGTACAGATGGACACTGACATGAATGATCTCAGAGGCAAGTGGAACATCTTTAAATTACTGAAAGGAAACAATCTGAGATTCTATACCTAGTCAGAATACTTTTCTAAAATGAAGGCAAATTTTTCTCAGATATAAGGAAGGTGAAATAATTTGTTATCAACTTAACTATAAGAAATGTTAAACAAAAGGAAAAAAAGAAACTAAGCAGTGAAAAACACTGGAAAAGGTGCTCTGCTCTTTTTACTCTATTTAAATTTTTTAAAATAATTTAAAGCATAAAATAAATAATAAATACATAAATAAATTGGTATAATACATAGGTAAAATGTTATATTACTTCAAGAAAGATTGTGATAACGTAATGATGTATACTATAAAACCCAAAGCAATCACTAAAATAACAGAAGAGAGTTATGGCTAAGTGAACAAGTAAAATAGAATAACAAAATATTCAATTAATCCAAAATAAGGCAGAAAAATGGAGTAAGAACAGATTAGACAAATATCAATAGCAAGTTACTAGATTTAAGCCTAGCCAGGTCAATAATCACATTAAATGTCAATTAAATGGCAGAGATTATCAAACTGGATAAAAAAGGGAGCCCCAACTGTATTTTTCTTATAAGAAATACACTTAAAATTTAGAAACACAAATAAGTAACAACTTAAGGCATAGAAAAAAAACAATGCTAACAATAATATAGCATCAAAAGGATGCTATAGTGAAAGTATAGTCTATACTAATATCAGAAGAAGTAGATTACTTGAGATAGATTGAGATTTTTTTATGATAAAGGGGCTGTTTCATCAAGACAACATAAGAATCTTATTTATGCACCTAAGAAACAAAACTTCAAAATATTTGAAGAAAAAATGACTAGAACTGCAAGGAGATATACATCTGAAATTATTGTCAGCTACTCTAACACTCATCTACTATGCATAAGACCCTCTTCTAAGTACAGAGCTAATGAGTTGCAGAATCAGGACTCAACTTCAGATCTGCATGGTTTCCAACACTGTTCTTTCAGCCATCTTGTTTTGTTGCTATTTGAATATGTCCTGATTCTCTGTGAACTTTCACTTACAACTCCAGGGGCCCAGTACAACATTGGGAACATAGGTAGGACACAGGAGTCGAGAAAGAAAATTTCATAATTCATTAAATGATTAAATGATCCTATATTGCTCTCTCTCTCTCTCTCTCTCTCTATATATATATATATATATATCATCCCTTTATTTCTCAACAGGCCCATGTGAACTTGATATTATTATCTGCATTCCAACTTCCAAATATAGTTGATTATTTCCTCTTTCCTACATCTTCCCCAGTAGCACTGTGGCCCAGGACACCATCATTTCTTATCCAAAGGACTGCTATAGTTTCCTAATTGGTTTCTCAAATTCCATTTTTACCACTTCAAAATCTGTTTTGAAAATCTGTTCCACAAAGCAGCAATAATACTTTAAAAATAATATTAAAAATTATACATCAGACCATGTATTTCATGTACTATTCCACTCCTGGGGTTACCCTGAGAAAATTATAACTCAAAAAGACATGTGAACCCCCATGTTCACTGCAGCACTATTTACAATTGCCAGGACAAGGAAGCAACCTAGATGTACTTTGACAGGTGAATGGATAAAGAAGATGTGGTACAGATATGCAATGGAATATTACTCAGCCATAAAAAGGACTGGAAGTGCATCATTTGTAGTGATGTGGATGAACCTAGAGTCTGTCATACAGAGTGAAGTAAGTCAGAAAGAGAAAGCAAATATTGTATATTAATGCATATATATGGATTCTAGAAATACAGTATTGATGAACCTGTTTGCAGAGCAGGAACACAGACACAGAGAATGAACCTGTGGACATGGGAGGGAAGGAGAGAGTAAGATGAACTGAGGCTGTAGCACCGGTGTACATATACATACTACCATGTGCAAAATAGCCACCCAGCGGGAAGTTGCGGTGTAGTACAGGGAGCTCAGCGTGGTGATCTGTGATGACCTAGAGGTGTGGGAGGGAGGCTCAAGATGGAGGGGATACATGTATGGAGTTGGTGATGGACAGGGAGGCCTGGCGTGCTGTGATTCATGGGGTCACGAAGAGTCGGACACGACTGAGCCATTGAACTGAACTGAACTGATAGGTGATTCAGGTTGTTGTATAGCACAAACTAACATGACATTATAAAGCAATTATACTCCTTCCCCCCCCCCCCACCCAAAAATCAAGTGCATTTAGATGAAAAGACCAACTCGTTAAGGTGGCAAACAAGGATTGTCATGATCTGGTTCTTGTTCTTCTTCTCAATCTCATCTCTTTCTACTTCACTTCCAGCTGCAAATAGCCTGGCTATACTGGGCTTTTCATTTTGGAATAGACCCATCCCTCTCCCATTTCACACTTTCACACCTGCTCTTCCTTGTACCTGTGTGTACTCTTGGATAATTCTACTCATGCTTCATGTCCCACCTTGTGTGTTACTTCCTATGATTTTCTGACCCTCTTCCAATATCAATTTGCCTCATTAATGCCTCTCATATAGTACTATTCTCGTCCTCTGTTGCCCTTATCACAATGCCAGGTCATGTTTTTATTTATGGCACTGAGATCCTGCAGAGATCTAAATCTTACACAGTCAATAGTCCTCTCACTCTATTTTGCAGCAGCATTTTCCTCCCATGGTTGCCCTTTTTCTGTTTTTGAAAAGAATTTCTTCTTCTGCTCCTGTGACACCACACTCCTGCTTTTCATCCTCCTCCATAGGCCCTGCCTCTCATCCTTTTTTGGTAGAGCGCTCTTCTCCTCCAGAATTCTAAATGTTGGCAGGCCTTCGGCTCAGTTGTAGACAATGTTCTTTTCTCTGTCTTATCTTTCTCTCATATCTCATCTTTATACATGGCTCTAAACCCCAATCATTCACTGATTCCCACTTGCTGACTTGATAGCTTCACTTGGATGTCAAACAGGCATCTCAGATAACATGAGTGAAGCAGATTCTTCACACTCCCAAACACATAAAACAGATTCTCTCAAGCATTCTCTATCTGGGTAAATTGCTACACCATCCATTAAATTGCTCAGAAGAAAATATTTAGAAGTTACTTATGATTGTGCTCCTTTCAGACCTAATTACTGTGTGCATGCTCAGTTACTCAGTTGTCCTGACTCTCTGTGACCCTATGGACTGTACCCCACTCCCCTGGGCTCTTCTGTCCATGGAATTTTCCAGGCAAGAATACTGGAACGGGTTGCCATTTCCTCTTCCAGGACCTAATTATTAACTATCCGTAAATCCTGTTGATTCAAACTCGAGAAAACACCTGAAATGTGATCTTTCTCACCATCTCCACTGCCACAGTCCTAGCCTAAGGGTCACCTCTTTGCCTCAACTGGACACTGGCATTAGCCGTATGGTCTCTCTCTTTACCTATGCTCTTGCAGCTCCTCCTCTGGTCTATTTTCCTTTATAGTCCCCTTCCATCAGAGGGAGGGGACATACGACAGTTTCAAGCAGATCAGACCACTTTCTTAAAAGCTTCTAATACAGGAGTTTCCAACCTCCAGATTCTAATGCCTGATGATCTGAGGTGGAGCTGCTGTGTTAATAATAGAAATAAAGTACACAATATATGTAATGCACTTGAATCCTCCTGAAACCATCCCCCCACCCTAGTTCATGGAAAAGTTGTCTTCCTTGAAGCTGGTCCCTGGTGCCTAAAAGGTTGGGGACCACTGCTCTACTATTTTCCAGTTTCACCCAGAATGAAATCCGGACTACGATGGTCTCTGGGTCCTGCATGTGTGGCCTTGCCTGTCTCCTAACTTACCCCCTCATTCTTATACTGTTCACTGTGTTCCTGTCGTAGTGGCTTTTCTGTTCCAAGAGCATGCCAACTTCATCCCCATTTCAGGGCCTTTAATATTATATCTTCCACTTGGAGTATTTTCCTCCAAGATCTTGCCATAACTGAATACTCATTATAAAGGTTCCAAATATCATCTCTTCAGACAAGCCTTTGCTCTGTCCTCTAGTTAACCAGTTAGCCTCTCCACCATTACCCTATAGTATTGCTTCCATCACAGCATGTCTCAGAATCTAATATTATAGCATTTTTCATTTACCTATAAATTTATTGCCTGTCTCAACCAAAATGGAAGTTTCTTGAAAACGTGGACCACCTCTGTCACTCTGTTGCTTTCGAGCTTAGAAGAAAACTTGGTTTGTAATAATCCAATACTTGTTAACTAAATCCCTAAATTTTCTTTGCTAAAATCATTTGGGAAGACCTCAATGATCTCCTAATTGGATGCCAAAGATTTGAAAGTATTTTTCATGCAAATATACATGCTTTTTCAAAGTTGACTTGAGCAACTAAACCCCAGTCAAGACAAAGAGCACTCCAAGAGGGAAGAAATGTAATTTGGGTGCAATTTTGTTTCACCGAAAATATAGATTAGCCTTTTCCTAACCTGGGAGCCCCCCTCTTAAATCTTAAAATCCTCCCAGTGAAACTAAAGCATCATCTAGAGAGGGGAAGAGCCAACACATTGGAAAAGACTCTGATTCTGGGAAAGATTGAAGGCAGGAGGCAAAGAGGGCGACACAGGGTGAGATGGTTGGATGACATCACCGACTCAGTGGACATGAGTTTGAGCAAACTCTGGGAGATAGTGGAGAACAGGGAAGCCTGGCATGCAGGCTTCTATTTCATGGGGTCGCAAAATGTTGGACATGACTTAGCAACTGAACAACAGCAACAACAGAGAAGGGAAAAGGGATCCATTTCAGATCAGGAAGCTAGGATCAGCTTAGGTTGGCACAATTAGTTTTATTCAATCTCCAATGCTTTCCCAAATTTAAACATGGTTGCAACACCTTTGCAATGGAGTTGAGGTTTTAGAAACTCGCTGGAAATTTGACCATGAGCTTGCATTTGCATACAAACTATGTTCTGTGGTTTGTACAAGCCTTTGGGAATACAAAGAGAGAAAGATGGGGGGAGAGATGGGTATACTACAGTCGATCCCAGTGCAACATAATCAGCAGTACAGCAGACGAGTAGAGAAGAATGGGTGTCTAAACACTAAGGGGTCAGTAAGGATCTATGCAGAAGGAGACGCTGGGAGACCAAGCAAACATTCACCTGGCAGATGAGATAGGAAGGGCATTCTATGCAAGGCTTAGTGAAGAGAGTTCAAGGCTGGTTCAAGAAAAAGCAAATCAGGAAGAGCTGGGTGGCTGCATGTTTAGGCGAGTGTGGCAGAACATGAGGCAGGCGAAGTCAGCTCCCAGAAGGCCTTGAGTAGGCTAAGCAGTATGGATTCGATCTTGAAAAATTGTAAGCTGGGTCAGGACGATTCTGAAGCTAAGACAGAGGGAAGGTGATGATGACCTTCAGGAGATTCAAGGTTGGACTTGCTCAGTTTAGAGATAGGGTGGGGGCTCCTTTATTCTTTTTTTCACCCTAAAAATGTTCAGGGAGGTGTAATAAAATAATGTTCAGGCCCATTCTCAGTGTAGGTAAGGACAATTCTGATAGAAAATGCTAGTACTTGTAGATATGGAATGTAAGAAGGAGGAGGTTTTAATTACTCTGTGTACATACACACAGGTGTGCACACAGGCAGGCAGGCATACACATACACACTCACACACTTACACACATGGTCACTTTCTTTTTAACATGAATGTTCATGGAAACTCTATTTGAAATAGCCCCCAAATGGCAGCAACCCAAATGCCCACCAATATGTGAATGGAAAAACAAACCCTGGCACAAATCTGTACAATGGAATACCATTCCCACCAAAAAGCAATGATGGCTGATAATAAGAATAAATAAGATAAGAATAAATCTCAGAATAACCAGGTTGAGAGAAAGAAACCAGATTGAAAAAAGAATACATTCTACGTGAGTCCATCTATAAACATCTTTAAAATGTAAACTATTTTTTAGTGTACCTGTAACTATCTGAGGTATGTCCCTGTTTTGAACCTTACAAGAACTGCATGGATTATCATACTAAGTGAAGTAAGTCAGACAAAGACAAATGTATCACTTATATGTGGAATCAAAAATATGATATAAATGGACTTACTTGCAAAACAGACTCACAGACTTAGAAAACAAACTTATGGTTCCCAAAGGGGAAAGAGGAGAAGACAGAGGAATAAATTAGGAGTCTTGGTTAACTTATACATACTACTATATATAAAATACTTTAACAATAAGGGACTACTGTATAGCAAAGGGAACTCTAATCTATATCTCCTAATAACCTATAATGGAAAAGGATCTGAAAAAGAATATACATATGTGTGTGTGCGTGTGTGTGTGTACAGCAAACTGAGTCACTTTGCTATACACCTGAAACTAACACAACGCTGTAAATCAAGTATGCTTTAATTAAAACAAATGAATAAAATAAAATAATAAAGTAAAATCTGAATAAAAAACTGCACAGGATAGGTCCTATTATTATTTCCATTATATAAATAAAGAGATAAGTCTGCAAGGGTACATTGATTTTCTGGGAGTCTTTCTCTGATGCCAAACTTTAATATTGTTTTTACCCTTAATAAGATGTTAGTATTCTAATGACATCATTATAATTTTTACTCTTAACTATAATAACAGTTAGGTTTCCATTTTGTGTCTGTCTGTGTGTGTGGTTTATGTCTGTAAATAACCCAATCTGCGAGCATATAAATACTACCTGGAGAACTTTTAGAAACAGAGATTCTTATTTCTTACCCTAGACAAGTAGTTTTCAAATGTTAGAGGGTATTAGAAATGTCTGGAACATGTGATAAAAATACAAAGGTAGGGTCTTTGTTTTTTTATTTTTATCAAAATAGCTCTTCAGGGGATTCTGATTATTACTGATTTTGATAATTACTCTCCAAATAAATTAGTATGTCCTGGGTTGTGGCTTGATATTTTTAAAAAGGTCTATCAGATAGTTCAAAGTCCAGTTCTAATTGCTGCTTCCTGACCTGCATATAGGTTTCTCAAGAGGCAGATCAGGTGGTCTGGTATTCCCATCTCTTTCAGAATTTTCCACAGTTTATTGTGATCCACTCAGTCAAAGGCTTTGGCATAGTCATTAAAGCAGAAATAGATGTTCTTCTGAAACTCTCTTCCTTTTTCCATGATCCAGAGGATGTTGGCAATTTGATCTCTGGTTCCTCTGCCTTTTCTAAAACCAGGTTGAACATCTGGAAGTTCACGGTTCAAGTATTGCTGAAGCCTGGCTTGGAGAATGTTGAGCATTACTTTGCTAGCGTGTGAGATGAGTGCAATTGCATGGTAGTTTGAGCATTCTTCGGCATTGCCTTTCTTTGGGATTGGAATGATAACTGACCTTTTCCAGTCCTGTGGCCACTGCTGAGTTTTCCAAATTTGCTGGCATATTGAGTGCAGCACTTTCACAGTATCATCTTTCAGGATTTGAAATAGTTCAACTGGAATTCCATCACCTCCACTAGCTTTGTTCGTAGTGATGCTTTCTAAGGCCCACTTGACTTCACATTCCAGGATGTCTGGCTCTAGGTCAGTGATCACACCATTGTGATTGTCTGGGTCATGATGATCTTTTTTGTACAGTTCTTCTGTGTATTCTCGCCACCTCTTCTTAATATCTTCTGCTTCTGTTAGGCCCATACCATTTCTGTCCTTTATCGAGCCCATCTTTGCATGAAATATTCCCTTGGTATTTCTAATTTTCTTGAAGATATGTCTAGTCTTTCCCATTCTGTTGTTTTCCTCCATTTCTTTGTACTGACCGCTGAGGAAGGCTTTCTTATCTCTCCTTGCTATTCTTTGGAACTCTGCATTCAGATGCTTATATCTTTCCTTTTCTCCTTTGCTTTTTGCTTCTCTTATTTTCACAGCTATTTGCAAGGCCTCTTAGGACAGCCATTTTGCTTTTTTGCATTCCTTTTCCATGGGGATGGTCTTGATCCCTGTCTCCTGTACAATGTCATGAACCTCCATCCATAGTTCATCATGCACTCTATCAGATCTAGTCCCTTAAATGTATTTCTCACTTCCACTGTATAATCATAAGAGATTTGACCTAGGTCATACCTGAAGGGTCTAGTGGTTTTCCCTACTTTCTTCAATTTCAGTCTGAATTTGGCAATAAGGAGTTCATGATCTGAGCCACAGTCAGCTCCTGGTCTTGTTTTTGCTGACTGTATAGAGCTTCTCCATCTTTGGCTGCAAAGAATATAATCAATCTGATTTCGGTGTTGACCATCTGGTGATGTCAATGTGTAGAGTCTTCTCTTGTGTTGTTGGAAGAGGGTGTTTGCTATGACCAGTGCGTTCTCTTGGCAAAACTCTATTAGCCTCTGCCCTGCTTCATTCCGTATTCCAAGCAACAGTTAGAACTGGATGTGGAACAACAGACTGATTCCAAATAGGAAAAGGATTATGTCAAGGCTGTATATTGTCACCCTGCTTATTTAACTTATATGCAGAGTACATCATGAGAAATGCTGGGCTGGAAGAAGCACAAGCTGGAATCCAGATTGCTGGGAGAAATATCAACAACCTCAGATATGCAGATGACACCACCCTTATGGCAGAAAGTGAAGAGGAACTAAAAAGCCTCTTGAGGAAAGTGAAAGAGAAGAGTGAAAAAGTTGGCTTAAAGCTCAACATTCAGAAAACGAAGATCATGGCATCTGGCCCCATCACTTCATGAGAAATAGATGGGGAAACAGTGGAAACAGTGTCAGACTTTATTTTCTTGGGCTCCAAAATCACTGCAGATGGTGATGCAGCCATGAAATTAAAAGACACTTACTCCTTGGAAGGAAAGTTATGACCAACCTAGATAGCATATTCAAAAGCAGAGACATTACTTTGCCAACAAAGGTCTGTCTAGTCATGCTATGGTTTTTCCAGTGGTCACGTATGGATGTGAGAGTTGGACTGTGAAGAAAGCTGAGCGCCAAAGAATTGATGCTTTTGAACTGTGGTGTTGGAGAAGACTCTTGAGAGTCCCTTGGACTGCAAGGAGATCCAACCAGTCCATTCTAAAGGAGATCAGTCCTGGGTGTTCTTTGGAAGGACTGATGCTGAAGCTGAAACTTCAATACTTTGGCCACCTCATGCAAAGAGTTGACTCATTGGAAAAGACTCTGATCCTGGGAGGGATTGGGGGCAGGAGGAGAAAGGGATGACAGAGGATGAGATGGCTGGATGGCATCACCGACTCAATGGACATGAGTTTGAGTAAACTCTGGGAGTTGGTGATGGACAGGGAGGCCTGGCTTGCTGCAATTCATGGGGTCGCAAAGAGTCAGACATGACTGAGCAACTGAACTGAACTGAACTGATAATAACAGTTAGGTTTTCATGTGTGTGTGTGTGTGTGTGCGTGTATGGTTTATGTCTGTAAATAACCCAATATGGGAGCATATAAATACTACCTGGAGAACTTTTAGAAACAGAGATTCTTATTACTTACCCTAGACAAGTAGTTTTCAAATGTTAGAGGGTATTAGAAATGTCTGGAACACGTGATAAAAATACAAAGGTAGGGTCTTTGTTTTTTTATTTTTATTAAAATAGCTCTTCAGGTGATTCTAATTATTACTCTCCAAATAAATTAGTATGAACTGGGTTGTGGCTTGATATTTTTAAAAAGGTCTATCAGATAGTTCTGCAACCAACCCTAGGGAGAAATTTTGGCTCTTGGATAAAATATAAATTCATTGTCATCTTGTGAAGAATCTTTCAAAATCTGGCCCTAAACCACTTCCAGTTTGGGGTTATTTCAAATAAAGTTTTCATGAACATTCATGTAAAAAAGAAAATAATCATATGTGTGTGCATGTGTCCAGACTTATAGCTCACTTTCTTCCAACCAGTATTCATTCCTGCCAGCCTGAACACCCACAGGTCCTTCCAGTGTCACCCAAGACAACATCCACCATGCAGAAGGCATTGTTCTTTTACAGCTTCAGCTCTTCCCACATCTTTTCTCAAAATGCTCACCCCTTTTTCTCATTTTACAGACTCATTTACTAGGTAAAATTCTTAAATACCTTCTGCTCAGCAAAGCTGTCTCTGATACCCCAGGCTCCTTCTTCTATGACTTCCTGGCATTTTGGGATGACCATTTACCACTTGGACTTGTATATTCTCTATTTATACTCTATTTACAGTCTCTACTTATGGTTTTTATTCACTGTCTGCATCTGAAGTCAGGAAATCCAATGAAAATAGCACAGAGGTTTGATTCCTATGGATTTATGTAGATTCCCAGAAACACACTCAGAAACTGTATGAACTTGGTCAAGTTATTGAACTTCTCTATACCCTAGCTTCCTTCTATGCAATTAAGGTAATGATTAGATCTCTTTCCTAGAGCTTTTCTGAGGATTGAAGAGGGAAAACTTAGAAAGCACCTTCCACTGCTGCTGCTAAGTCGCTTCAGTTGTGTCCGACTCTGTGCGACCCCATAGACAGCAGCCCACCAGGCTCCCCCGTCCCTGGGATTCTCCAGGCAAGAACACCAGAGTGGGTTGCCATTTCCTTAGTAAGTGGCAAATGGTAAACCCTCAATGTATGGTAGTCATTAATGTTGTGGTGGAGTTATAGGGTAATGCATTGGTCTTATTTACCTTCCTAATTCTAGCACATGGGAGGCACCAACAGGTTGGCTGACTGAACTTATCTTTCCTATAACGCGACTACACAGAAAACCTCTGTCCGAGGAAAGACTACTGGAGACAACTTTTGCTAAACTACAAATCCCTTCCTGGCAACAGAAAGGTCCTGATGCAATGCAGATCTACACCATGCAAGACAGATGTACTAACTCTGGGCCTTGTTCAAGGCTTGCTGTACAGGCCCAATTGCAATGCTCATGCTCATAAAGTCTGGGACTCAAACATGACTTGTATGCCTTATGTAGATTCCCACTTTTTTCCAGAAATGTCCTGGAAGAAGCCATTCTTGGCTTTGGAAGTTTGTGGCCATGGAAACAACTCTCACACTCCCACACTTTATTCCAGGGAAACGAGGCGGGGAGACTTCCATGAGCACAGACACAGAAGTTGGGTTGAAAGAGACAGCACGCAATCTGCTGGGGTGTTTTAACAATGAAGCCAAGGCTAATTACCAGGAGTCTCCAGCAGTCTTTACAGGGAAAAGAGCAAGTGTTGTAGAAGAGGCAGAGGAGGAAATGGACCAGGGTGCTATTTGCATTTCTGGGGTCTGCCAAAGTAGCAATGAAAAAAAAAAAAAAACAAACAAAGAAACAAAATGCAACAGTTATCTCTCCAGGCATTTCGATGACTTTTGGAGTTTTACTGCCAAATGCTTGACACTCCAAATTTCCACACAGATGACTCAGATATAGTAAGAGAAAGAAGGAGGTTAAGTAACAGAGTCCTAATTAAAGTCCTCTGGCCCTTAAATTTGCCCCTGCTTCACTCCATCCTCCACAAAGTCACTAGCAAAGGATTTCTAAAATTCTAATTCAGTGAATTCACTCTTGACCAAAGACCTTCAAGAGAAGCCCATTGTTTACAGGATAAAACCCAGATTCTATAACAGAGAATGAGTCTCTTCACATCAGGCCCCATAAGCATCTGTTACCTGATGTTCTCCTACATTTAATCTTATGAAACTATTCTTCCCAGAATGAGTAATATTGTTCCCTTCAACTCCATGCCTTTGCAAAATTCTCTTATTTTTAAAGAATGCTCTTCCCTGTTTGATCTGCTTAGCCAATACCTACTCATTTTTTAAGACCCTGTGTTATGCTGTCTTTGATCACTCCCACCTTCCCCAAGCTTCCTTCCCATGAGTTGACTATGTTCTTGTGTCACTATCTCTAACACATATCCTTATCAAATACTGTAATACGATTACATACTGACATCTTGTCTCCCCCACTGTGACACCGAGAAGGGCCTGGTGGGACTCCTGGGCACAAAGCCTTTCTGTGCCCATGACCTTCCCTGAGTTCCAAAGGGGAAGATACAACCAGTTGTTAATTAGAGAAAGGAGCAGATGCGAGACAAAGGAGAAACAAACCATCGAGAAACAACACTGGCGACTTGGGGCAAGGTCCTCGTTCCCCATCAACAGATACATAAAATAAAATCTTTGGGCTGTTTTGCAGATATTGAAACCCCCTCCAGGTAGGAGAAATGAATGATTAACGATGGTAAGTTGCCCACAGAATGCAGTTATTACTGTTGTTCAGTTGCTAAGCTGTGTCCCACTCTGTGACCCCAGAACTGCCGCACGCCAGGCTCCCCATACTTCAGTCTCTTGAAGTTTGCTCAGATTCAAGTTCACTGAGTTGGTGATGCTGTGTAATTATCTCATCCTATGCTGCCTTCTTCTACTTTCGTCTTTAATCTTTTCTAGCATCAGTGTCTTTTTCAGTAAATCAGCTCTTTGCATCCAGGGGCCAAAATATTGGACCTTCAGCTTCAGCATTTGTCCTTCCAATGAATATTCAGGGTTGATTTCCTTGGGGATTAACTGGTTTAATCTCCTTGCAGTCCAAGGGACTCTCAAGAGTCTTCTCCAGCACCACAGTCCAAAAGCATCAGTTCTTCAGTGCTTAGCCTATTTTTTATGGTCCAAATTTCACACCCATACATGACTACTGGGAAAACCATAGCTTTGACTGTATGGCAAAGTGATGTTTGCTGACATCACTTTGTCAGCAAAGTGATGCCTCTGCTTTTTTACACTGTCTAGGTTTGTCATAGCTTTCCTTCCAAGGAGGAAGCATCTTTTAATTTCATGGCTATAGTTACTGTCCATAGCAATTTTGGAGCCCAAGAAAATAAAATCTGTCACTGCTTCCACTTTTTCTCCCTTCTATTTGCCATGAAGTGATGGGACCAGATGCCATGATCTTAGCTTTTTGAATGTTGGGTTTCAAGCCAGCTTTTTCACTCTCCTCTTTCACTCTCATCAAGAGGCTCTTTAGTTCCTCTTTACTTTTCTGCCATTAGAGTGGTATCATCCACATATATAAGATTGTTGATATTTCTCCCAGAAATCTTGATTCCAGCTTGTGATTCATCCAGACCCCATTCACATGATGTACTCTGCACAGAAGTTAAATAAGCAGGGTGACAATATACAGGCTTGATGTATTCCATTCCCAATTTTGAGCCAGTCTGATGTTCCATGTACCACTTTATCTGTTACTTCTTGGCTCTCACACAGGTTTCTCAGGAGACCTGAGAATGTGGTCTGATACTCCTATCTCTTTAAGAATTTTCCACAGTTTGTTGTGATCCATAAAGTCAAAGACTTCAGTGTGGTCAATGAAGCAGAAGTAGACACTCCCTTGCTTTGTCCATAATCTAACAGATGTTGGCAATTTGATCTCTGGTACCTCTGTCTCTTTGAAACTCAGCTTGCACATCTGGAAGTCCTTGATTCATGTACTGCTGAACCCTGGCTTGAAGGATTTTGAGCATTACCTTGCTAGCATGTGAAATGAGTGCAATTGAGCGGTAGTTTGAACATTCTTTGGAATTGCCCTTCTTTGGGATTGGAATGAAAACTGACTTTTCCCAGCCCTATGGAGATTGCTGAGTTTTCCAAATATGCTGACATACTGAGTTCAGCACTTTAATAGCATCATCTTTTAGGATTTTAAACAGCTGAGCTGGAATTCCATTGCCTCCACTAGCTTTGTCCATAGTAATGCTTCCTCAGGACCACTGATTTCACAGTGTGGGATGTCTGGCTCTGGGTGAGTGACCACACCATCGTGGTTGTCTGGGTCATTAAGACCTTTCTTATAAAGTTCTGTACATTCTTGCCACCTCTTCTTGATCTCTTCTGCTTCTATTAGGTCCTTACTGTTTCTGTCCTTTATCCTGCCCATCCTTGCATGAAATATTCCCTTTATATCTCTAATTTTGTTGGCAAGACCTTTACTCTTTTTCATTCTATTGTTTTCCTCTAGTTCTTTGCATTGTTCATTTAAAAATGACTTCTCCTCTCTCCTTGCTATTCTCTGGAACTCTGCATTCAGTTGGATATATCTTCCCTTTTTCTCTTGCCTTTCATTTCTCTTCTTTCCTCAGCTATTTGTATCCTTTTCTACTTCACCCAAAACTGTCCCCAAGATTCTGCACCAGTGTACGGAGAAGAGGAGCTTTCTCCATCAATAGGACTGGGAAGTCTTTGAGGGCAGGACCTGGCATTGGAGAGGGGATTTTCCATATGTCTGCCCACTTCTACTTCCACAGGCCCCCTTCACCCTGGACTTGCACCCTGTATCCTGGTCATTTATTTTGTCTGACAGAAAAAGAGAGATGGTTAGTAAAACTTTGAGCTGGGTATTGAAGAGGGTATTATAGAAAATAATATTTCCTGTGTGCCTGGCATCATGGTGGGAATACGAGACTAAATTAAACAGAGTCTCCTCCTGAATTTTCACTTCTGGAACATCTATCATGTTTAATACACTGTGAGAGCTATCTTATCTCAATTAATTAAACAAAACAACTTTAGAGGATAGGTCAAATTGTTATACAATTTTAGAAATGAGAATAAGAAAGTCAAATGGCTCTTCTAAGATCTTACATCTTGTAAGAGGTCCAGAATTAGAACTGAACTACAAGGCAAAGAACATTCTTTAAATACTTATAGTTCTGATTTATTAAGCATCTGCTATTTTAATAATTAAGTTCCATATTATATTATCACTAATTTATAATAGGCCATCATGATAATTAGGATTACCTCCATTTTGCTGACAAGAAATTCACTGCTCAGGGAGACAAAGTCATGTTTCTAAGAACACAGAATAGGCAAGAATCAAAATCAGTATTTGAACTTGGACCCGATTGACACCAAAACACCAAATTTATTATAACCCTGCTTGTTTAAGTTTTTCACTTCATGGTCACCCAGTTCCTTTGTATTATTCAAGAGCTCATAGAAACCCACACAGAAAGCCTCCTAGGACAATGAAGGTTTAAGCAGTCTCTGCAAGATCATAATAAGGTGGAAGGGAAAGGCCATCCCAGTGAAGAGGCAATTATAAGAGTCGTGGGAATCTCTGTATATGTGGAGTCCTAAATTAAAGGCTAATTTAGGAAGCAAAATGGACGAATCAGCTTCCCTCCTTTCCTATTTTCTAGTTCTTACACATCCATCAAGGAATCCATCCAACGGGCCTTTTATAACAGCTGGGATAATGCAGATAATGAATGACCAATGGTGAAGATTCAAAATCACACTCTTAGAAGGAAATTTGAAAAAGCCTGGACATTCTGGGGCTTCCCTGGTGGTTCAGATGGTAAAGAATCTGCCTGCAATGTGGGAGACCTAGGTTCGATCCATGGATTGGGAAGATCCACTGGGGGAGGGTGTGACAATCCACTCTGTAGTCTTGCCTGGAGAATCCCCATGGACAGAGGATCCTGGGGGCTACAGTCCATGGGTAGCAAAGAGTCAGACACAACTGAGCAACCAAGCACATGGACATTCTGGGCAGAAGAATGAATGATTCAGGACAAGTAAGAGAGAATTGAAGTATTTGGAGCATTTGTAGAAAGAAGAACGAAGAAAATGAGGATAGAACCCCCTAGGAAGATTGCCTTCCCTCCTAGGGTCCCTATGTAAAAACAACCAGGAAGCATGTTTCTTTTTAACTGATATAAGGAAAGAATTCTTAAATTACACGAGGGAGGGTGGGAAGCTGCCCACAATGGGAGATGCTCCCATAAAGGTGGTATGACCACTTGGTGGGGATGTTGCAGAGAAAACTCAAAAATTGTTAAGGTCTTAAAATTTCTGCCATTCTGGGCCCCTCTGATTCTGAGAGCTGCATTGAATTCAAATGAGTAACACTAAAACCGTATTTACCATAGGCAGTACCCTGTTTCTAGCCATCTGAGGAGATGGATGTTGTCTTTGCTATTTAGATGGGAGCATCTAGTCGGGAACAGAACCTAATCATACTAGGTTTCACATGGATGAGTCACTGCAGTATAGCAAGTCACAACCCCTTAGAGGAGAAGAGTCACAGATTACAATCAGAGCTGGTGTCATTGTCGTCTCCCGGGTCCTGTGCTGCACAGCCCTGAAATAGGCTGCAACTATTATCTCCTTCAGGTGATAAAATATTTCTTGGTAAGCACACAGCTTTGTTTTCCGAAAACAAATAAATCACTTCTACTTTTCTTCTCCTCAATTTTCTGTTAGCAGGGTAAGAATCGCGTCTGCCAAAATTCTGCCTAAAAGTAAGTGTAGTTTTTGAGAGGGACTGTACAAAGAGTAAACACACGAAAGGGCCCATACCAGGGCTCAAACTTGGAGCAAAGTATTTGCTGTTTTGATGGGAGGTGTCTAATCAGAGCTACCAAAATGCACACTTTTTAAGAAGATCTCAGGGGTCTAATGGAGAAGGCAATGGCACCCCACTCCAGTACTCTTGCCTGGAAAATCCCTTGGATGGAGGAGCCTGGTAGGCTGCAGTCCATGGGGTCACTAAGAGTTGGACACGACTGAGTGACTTCACTTTCACTTTTCACTTTCATGCATTGGAGAAGGAAATGGCAACCCACTCCAGTGTTCTTGCCTGGAGAATCCCAGGGACGGGGGAACCTGGTAGGCTGCCGTCTATGCGGTTGCACAGAGTTGGACACGACTAAAGCGACTTAGCAGCAGCAGCAGCAGCAGCAGGGGTCTAAGTTCCCAGTAACTTCTCATGTTCTTTGAAGTCACATACCGAAGAACACAAATGCTTTAGGTATTGAAGGGAAAATTGTTGCCCAAACTGTAAATTCCATCTAATAATGCAAACTTTTATTGCTTCCCCCTGGAGTTTTAGAATGCTCAGTCTGAAACTTGACTATTAAATCTAGAAGACCGAACAGAATTTTCCTAAAGAATCCCCAGTCCTGGGGACTTGAAGATTGTTTTGAAAACACTTGTAATGGGAGCGTTTTGAGGGGTAACACGTGCTGAATTTATTCTTCAAAAAATATTTTTTGAACTCTATCTCTGTGCCATGTATTCAGCTGGGCATAAGAGTAGGGAATGTGATTAAGATATAGTTCCTTCCCCAAACAAACTCATGATTCAGTGCCCAGGAAGATGGATTTACAAGTTTATAATGCACAGTAGTCTAAGTGCCACAAGAGAGGAATTGATAAGGAATAATAGTGACATAGAGAAAGAAATAATTGACTTTGTATCCTGTGTTTGCGGGTTGCATGGGGGAATGGTAAAGCTTGTAGGAGAAAGTTTCTCAAAAGAATTAAGATAAAATCTGAGAGCCAGATGCTGGTGTTAATCTTTTCATATGTATGTAAAAGGTGAAAGGGAATTCCAGAGAGGAGGAGAATAATCTGCAAAGATGCCGAGGTATAGGAAGGCATGGTATATTTAGAAAAACCTGAATAAGGCTGATGGTATCCTTTGTCTGTGGGAAGGTAAAACATTTCTAAAGACGAAAGTAAAATGATCAGATTTTATGATTTATAAATGTATGTGTCCATAACATAAAGATTGGACTGGAGGGGAACAGAATGGAATCTGGAGGTACAATTCAAAGTTGATTACAAAATGTGTAAGTTTGATAAAACCTAGTGGTGGACTTGGGCAAAGTCCAGGAGCTGGTGACGGACAGGGAAGTCTGGCGTGCCGCAGTCCATGGGATTGCAAACAGTCGGACACCACTTGGCAACTGAACAAGAACAACAACTAGAGTGGTGGTATGTCCAGTGGTCATGTATGGATGTGAGAGGTGGACTGTGAAGAAGGCTGAGCGCCGAAGAATTGATGCTTTTGAACTGTGGTGTTGGAGAAGACTCTTGAGAGTCCCTTGGACTGCAAGGAGATCCAACCAGTCCATTCTGAAGGAGATCAGCCCTGGGATTTCTTTGGAAGGAATGATGCTAAAGCTGAAACTCCAGTACTTTGGCCACCTCATGCAAAGAGTCGACTCATTGGAAAGGACTTTGATGCTGGGAGGGATTGGGGGCAGGAGGAGAAGGGGACGACAGGATGAGATGGCTGGATGGCATCACTGACTCAATGGACGTGAGTCTGAGTGAACTCCGGGAGCTGGTGATGGACAGGGAGGCCTGGGGTGCTGCTATTCATGGGGTTGCAAAGAGTCGGACACGACTGAGTGACTGAACTGAACTGAACTGAACTGAGAGTGGTGGTAAACCTATGGGAAAGCATGCATTCTCATACACTCGTGGTGGAAATGTAAATTTGGACACTTTTTAAAAAGACAACTTCATAATATGTAACAATTATATTTCTAGAATTTTTCTTATGTGTATATTCACACACATGCATGGCCAATATTTGCTATAAACAATTGTGAACAACCTAAATGTCTATCAGTAGGGAACTGGCTAAATTAAGCAGCACATGCTTATCCAATGTAGAGGCATATTGCTAAGGGAAAGGGAGTGAGTTGCAGTACAGTCTACAGCTAGCTAGTTAGCTGAGGTAGATAATGATAACAATCCTGTTATGAATAATTAGAAAAGCTAAACCAAAATGAACAAGATAGTTTGAAAGAAGTAGAGAGTGACAAAGTCATTGAAGAATTATAGGTCTAAGATTCGTGAAAAAAAAAAAAAAAAAAGAAAGAAATCTGGAGAAATGAGCCGCATATGTAGGGTAGTATTTCTATCAGAACTGCTGGATCAGGCATCTAAGAAGCGTAGAAGCTGTATATACAGATTCAACAGATTCCTAGAACTAAAGGTGAAAAAATGAAGTTTCGGTTCCCCAAGCTATGAACTATGATTCTGACAAACAGTTTTATTTCCTGTTGAGAAGTTAAAGGCCTATACCTGGCAGTAATGGTGGAAGTAGAAACACGTTTTCCCTCCAAGAGAATGAATTCTAGCTTCAAAACATCTTAATCTCAATCTGAACAGATCCAGGATAGCTACTGACACTAAATCTGCCCAAAGCCAATGCACATATTTTGTGGAGGAATATACATTATCCTAAGCTTAAATACACAATGTGGTTTTATGTAAAATGACAAGAATTCAGTAAAAAAAATAACAACAAGGCATAAGAAGAGACAAGAGACGGGACCGAATCAGTAGATGTAATAAAAGAAACAAGCTTGTGGGGAGTGAAGATAGTGGAGTTGTAAAACAGAAACATTTAAAATAGCTGTGCTATTCAATTCAAGTAAATAAAAAAAAATAGTAAGGATTTCAGCAGAAAATTGAAAACTATAAAATAACCAACTGAAAATTCTAGAAATTTATATCCAAACGATAGAGATTCCACATGCTTACACATTCGCAAAATTTTAAATCCTTTTACAGGGTTATTTAATCCAGTTCTTCCCCTCTTCTTCAGCCCTTTTCAGTCCCTGAAACTTGTGCTTCTACCAGAAGTCCACCAAGTGGTCTTTCAGATACTGCTTGAATTCGTCTAGTGACGGGGAAATCATTATACCCCAGGGAAGTAACACAGTTTATGGCTGAGTAGTGGAATTTTGATGGGAACCCTGGTGGCTCAGTGGTAAAGAATCCACCTGCAATGCAGGAGATGTGGATCCAATCCCTGGGTCAGGAAGATCCCTGGGAGAAGGAAATGCCTGGGAAATCCCCTGGACAGAGGAACCTGGCAGGCTACTGTCCAAGGATTGGTAAGAATCAGACATAACTTAGCGACTAAACCACCACCAATGGAATTCTGCTAGTTAAGTATTAAGAATTTGATTTAATAACTCTTGAAAATTATATGACTATAGGATTACACGTTCTTATGCATACACTTATATTTTAGTACAAGAGACACAGTAAAGAAATAGGTAAACACTGATAGTTTATGCTCACAAATGTAAAACATGCACAGGTGAAATTATTCAGACTTGTTAATATATTTAAACATATCATGTAACATCACTCACTCATCATTTTGACTATGTCAGAAAATGAGAAGCTTTTGCTCACTCTTTTCAGTGAAGAGAAGGCCATTTCTTATGCCTTTATGAGATATAGAACAAGCCCTTATTTAACAGGTCTCACAAAAAGACATGATGATAAATTCTCATCATACCAATGCTTAGGGCTGGTCCACGCTGACCCTCTGGTCATAAGATTTCTCTTCAATAGGCCACAGAAAGACAGCTGGTATGAGGAGAGGGTTCAGGTGAAATTTGGGATAAGCCGCTTTTTCTCACTGTCAATGAACCATATCTATTCTTGTCCTTCATCTGGAACACCATTATTTCAGATCCATACCATTCATCATGTTTTAGGCTCAAGGGCTGAATAAAAAGGGAAGGGTTGACAAAAATGACACGTCTCCCTTCCTTCTGTTTGGAGCACATGTGTGATGTCTGGTAGTGCTGCAGTTGCCTTGTAACACCAGAAACCATGACCATGACAGTAAGAGCTGATACATTTAAATTAGATATTTCAAATCACTTTTCATAAAGTCATTTAAACCTCCTAACCATTGTATGGTTAGAGGGTTAGATGGCATCACTGAGTCAATGAACATGGACACAAATTTGAGCAAACTTTGGGAGATAGTTGAAGGACAGGGAAGACTGGCTTGCTGCAGTTCATGGGGTCACAAAGAGCTGGATATGACTTAGCGACAACACATGCACAACCATTGTATTTAACGATATGAAACCGGAGGCATAGAAAAATGAAGTGTTGTCTAAGTTTCCATAGTTAAGTGAGAATGGCAGGATTTGAACTTGGGTAGTTGGGTCCAGGGCCCATACAGAGGATGGCAGAGCAGAAAAGGAGAAGAGGCCGGGTCCCTGATAGCACTGCTGCTGCTGCTGCTGCTGCTAAGTCGCTTCAGTCGTGTCCAACTCTGTGCGACCTCATAGATGGGCAACCCACCAGGTTCTGCCATCCTTGGGATTCTCCAGGCAAGAACCCAATGGAGTGGGTTGCCATTGTCTTCTCCGCCTGATAGCATTACCGGACGTCAAACCAGCCCCCGACACCTTGGTCTGGTTACAGTCAGAAGGCAAATCTCTGACTTGTTTAAGGCACTGTGGCAGGGGTTTTCTTGCAGCTGATTGAAATTCTGGCTCAATTCGGTTTGTTGTGATATTAGGAGAGAGCCCTGGGCTGGGCATCAGTTGACCTTGGTTTGAGTTCAGGCTCTGCCCGATAACTGTGTAGAAGTCACTTCCGCTTCTCGGGCACAACTTCCTTGTCTTCGAAAGGTCAGAATTCAATGAGGTTCCTTTCTAAGCTTTTCTAAATCTCCTCCGTTGAGATTCTTCCTGTTTCTCATGGCTGCCACGTCGTATTTTCTGATGTGTTAATTGTAATATCAAAGGGTCGACTAGATGTGGTGCGGGCACTGAGCTAGTCTTCTGTTTTCAGATGGCCAATGCAGAGCTGCTCCTGAATCTCCTCCTTGTCTTTCACCACCCTGATGGTTGCAGCTCATGGATGTCACTTGAGAAACTAACACATGTTGAACTTCATACCATCAGAGACCAGCTCACCTTGTAGTCTTAATATCTCCCCATTTCCTTCTATAACTATCCATCAGACACACGAATTTCTATTTATTCTCTTAAAAAAGCCTTGCACAGCCCTGCAATCAGCAATAGCAGGTGTTAATGACAGAGAAGACAATTTTGTCAGGCTAACTACACATTGTAACTTAACTTCCCTTTCTCAGTCATTCCTCAGAGATGCTGGAGTCACTCTAAATTACCATTTTTTTTTTTCCAGTGTGAGTTTGTCTGCTTTAACAAAATGTCAATGAAATAAAACAAAGCAACCAAAATCCTAAACACAAATATAAATAAGTTCTGCTGATAACACAGCAGAAGGTCAATATAAACACTAAAGCTGTCTTATTCATCAGCTCTCAAGATTTTATTGTCTGATCATTAAGAAAACCCTACATGAATGTAGTTTTCTGATGGGCTTTAAGGACATACAGGGTCCAGGGCTAACTGAGCAGGATTGGAACTTAAAGTTCATCTTGTCCAGTGATTCTCAATTTTTGCTACATGTTAGAATCACCCTGGGGCCGTTTAGAAGTTCCGAAGTTCAGGCTTCACCTTCAATCACTTCAATCGGATTCTCTGTGAGCGTCACATAGACAGTGTATTTTAAATCTTCCAAGTGGTTCTATGTACCACCAAGGTTGAAAACCACTAATTTCAGCCAGTTCAGGCAAGAGGCTGCAGCTCAGCGAGGAGAAGCAGCTTGCCTAAAGTCTCATCACCATCTACAAACTGAAGTCTGTGGATGATCTTCGCTCCCTCCCCTGTCTGAGCCACCTCATGTGCTGGGAATTCTGGTCTCAGAAAATCTCAACCACACAGCCCATTCCAAACCTTGTGTGGAACTGTATTTGCAAAGGCATGAAAAAGAATTTTGACTCAGACATTTTGAGAATTGGCCTGAAACTTTCCTTGTCTACAAAAATCCATTGTGAAGAGAGAGCCTCCTCCCAGAGTCTGAGGAATGATGTTATAAAGCATAGGGAGGGCTGGGGGCTGGGAGATGGAAAGTGAGTGGGAGGGAGAGGAAAGAGGCAAGCTGTATCTGTTGAGTACCTGCTCCTCTGAGCAGGGGCCAAATGCTAAGCACTTTACGCAGATGAGCTTATTTAACCTTCAGACCCAGGCTATTTAGCTGGTGTGTAAGAAATAGCAGTATCGCTTGTTAATATATTCAAATAATTCTACTGAGACTGGTAAATACTGCTGCTCCAAGATAGCTGTTTGCTACCCCTTCTTCTGGCCCCCTGATTCTTCTTTAGGATACCGACTACTCCTTTTTTTTTTTTTTTAAGTGCTAATTCATTTATATGTGGCTGTGTTGGGTCTTCACTGCTGCGTGCAGGCTTTCACTAGTTGTGGCGAGTCGGGGCTGGTCTCTAGTTGCGGTGCACAGGCTTCTCACTGCACTGGCTTCTCTTGTTGCAAAGCACAGGCTCTCGGCATGAGGGTTTCAGGAGTGGAAGCTCTAGGACTCTCGAGTGCTGGCTCAGTATTTGTGGTGCATGGGCTGAGTTGCCCCGTGGCACGTGGCATCTCCCTACGCCAGGGATAAAATCCATGTTCCCTATGTTGGCAGATGAATTCTTAACCACTGGACCACCAGGGGAGTCCCCCATGACCTCTGTTTGATTCAGCACCCAAGATATTAACACACTGCACAGTAGATGCCTGAGGACTCTGCTCTAGAGCTAAGGCTCCAATCCCTTCTGATTACTCAGTACTCACATTTCATGAACTGTTAAATCTTTTGAGTCCCATCTCTGTTCACATTCTCCCTGTTCCTATAGCCGGACAGTTCCATAGCTTTACAGATGAAAAAGCAGATGCTCAGAGAGGGTGCAAGACTTGTCCAAAGTCACACAGCAGATAATTGGCAGTCTCCCCGGCCACTTCCTGTACTTGAGTCTTCAGGCATTGCCTACGTTTGAAGAATGATGCCCAGCAGGTACTCTGGGATTCAACTGTGCGTTTAGTTCTCCACCTCCTTCTCCTTAAAGCCTTAGCAGGAAAAGCAGAAAATTATAGTGGTTTAGCTTTACGTGTTTCAGATAAAACATTTACTAGGATGACTGCAGTGAAGATATCAACATTGCCTGTGGTTATATTTTTTTAAATTTATATGTATACATATATATTTATTTTTGGCTGTGCTGGGTCTTTGTTGCTGCTTGGGCTTTTCTCTAGGTACGGCAAGCGAGGGCTACTCTCTAGGTGTGGTGTGCGGGCTCCTCATTGCAGTGGCTTCTCTTGCTGCAGAGCACAGGCTCTAGGGCACACAGGCTCCCGCAGTTGCAGCCCCTGGGCCCCAGAGCACAGGCTTAATAGCTGCGGCACACGGGCTTAGCTGCTCTGCAGCATGTGGGATCTTTCTGGATCCAGCACTGAACCCGTGTCTCCTGCATTGGTGGTGGATTCTTTAGCACTGAGCCAACAGGGACAGCCCATCTCTGGGTATTTTTTAAAACAACAACAGCAACAAAAATGATCTGAGGGAAAAGAATGACAGTTTTAAGTACAGCCTGGGAACCTGTCTCCAGGACTGGAGTCTGCAGTAAATCAGGTAATCACATTGCCTCTATCTACTAACCACCCCGCTCCTCCCCTCCCTCATTTCAGAATTCCCACCAGAGACTTCACAATAGTAATTAACACTCTCAGATCCTTCCAGGGCTGTGTGGGCATTACTCTGCCATGTGGGAGAAGCACTCACAAGCAAAGAATGCTCAATAAGTAGCATTTACTGTTCCTTTACCCCCATTTTTCCACAACACAAATAAATCTGGAGATCATTTTTTAATATTGCAGAGCTGGCCTATTTATCCTGCATTGAACTTCTCTTTCTTATCCTCCTAAGACTTATCAAGGATGTTAATAAATTCTGTGAATCATAGAGTTTCATCAGCCAAAGAGAGAAAGAGATCAAAAACTAGTTCTCATTATTCGAGCAAATGTTTGGATGTAAGACCACAGGTTCAATGCTCACTTCATGGTGGGCACAGCATTTGGCATGGAGAAGGTCCTCCATTAAAAGCTGTATATTTAATGTTTAGTTTTTTGTTTTTTTTTTTTTTTTTTTCACAGAAGAGTAAAAGAAGAAGCATGATTCAGTGTCTCATTTCCAGGTGTAGGTGCAGTGGCCATTTCAGACTGCATTATTATTTCCTATTATTGCATTATTGCATTAATAATATTGCATTATTATTTCCTATTAGTTCAGTCATCTCTCCATATTCTAGGGTACTCTCTCCTTTTTGTTCTATTAGACCAAATTAACTTTAAAGCAGGCAACGATAAGGTAAAATCTAGCATTTATGAAAGAAAAATCTAAATTTTTTATTCAGAGAGTTTTTATCATTGCTATACCTCCATAACTTAACTGCTGCTATAAAATAATCCTTTCATAAAGGAAGATGGGGATTTCACAGACACTTACTTCTAAGTAGCGATACAGTAAGATATGGGAGCCAGTTTTTCATAGCAGACAGAGCTAGATCCCAGTTCTTGCCTGGCCATTCACAAGGGATGTGACCTTGCAGAGAAAGCTTACCCTTTAGAAGCACAGGTTTCATATTTTTTTCACAGAGGTTCTAACTCTCTACCTTCCTTCCCCAGCTGCTCTGAGGATTAAAGTTGATGGTGGGTATAGCATTTATGGCCTGGGACTGAGAACATATTAGGTTTTAGGAAAACATTGGTCTTCTTTCCCCTGATATTCAAGGTTTTGGGATACATCAAGAGATGATGACAGGGAAATCTTATGATTTTATAGTTCGCATGTGTTTTATTTACTATGCAAAAAAGAGCTTGAAATTGTTAAAATAAGCTTTTTAAAAAGTTTCCTTTTCCTTTTCTCAGCTAATTTACAATTATAAACTCATTCATAATTATACTTTTCTTGGAATATTGTGGTTTAATACTTTAATTTTTCCAAAAAGTATTATAAAATTTGACAAAAAACAATTTAAATACAAGCTAAGAAAAATGGACATTGAATATCCTTTCTTTGGATAAAAAATGAATAAATTAATAGCATTATTAACCCCATTACCTCACTATAGCTAAGAGTGATTATTTTTGCTTCACGTTTAAGGAAGGTGGCTTTGTTCTACAAGGTCAAGTCCTTTCTCTAAAACCACATATTCACAGTTGAAGAGCTGGCATGACCCGAGATGATCATATCATATTAATAACTGGACATAACAGTCAGAGTCTCTTTCAAGAACTTGGAGCTGGAAAGTGTTTGGCACTGAAACAGTATAAGTGGGGCCCCAGCTGCAACTTCATCAAGGGACCAGGCCAAAGCCTCATGAAGGCCTGTGTTCTAGGGACCAGGCACTGAGTCTTATCAGAGGAGAAGAATGAAGGAATGAAGGAAAGGACAGGAGAGATTATCTATACCTAGACTGCAGGAAATTTTTGTCTATTAAAAACAAATAATGTGTATATGTGGAATCTAGAAAAATGGTGCAGATGAACCTACTTGCAAGGCAGAAACAGAGACACAGACATAGGGAACAAATGTTTGCACAAGGGGGAATGAGGGCTGTGATGAACGGGGAATTGAGATTGACATATGCATACTACTATGTATAAAACAAATAGCTAATGAGAACCTACTGGAGAGCATGGGGAACTCCACTTGGTGACCTGGGAAGGAAATCTAAAAAAGAGAGGAGATATATGTATACTTATAGAGGATTCACTTCACTGTGCAGCAGAAACTAGCAGGTATAAAGCAACTATAGGTGTAAAGCAACTATACTCCAGAGAAATTAAAAACAGTAACAAAAAAAAACAATAAAGGACTTTTAAAATAAGACTTGCATGTATTTCTATTTTTTAAAACCAAAGTTCTCTAAGACTGGAACATTTACCACAGAAAAAAATATTATGTTGAGACTGAATTAGAAAAAATCTATATGTATACGCTGCTGCTGCTGCTAAGTTGCTTCAGCCGTGTCCGACTCTGTGCAACCCCATAGACTGCAGCCCACCAGGCTCTCCTGTCCCTGGGATTCTCCAGGCAAGAACACTGGAGTGGGTTGCCATTTCCTTCTCCAATGCATGAAAGTGAAAAGTGAAAGTGAAGTCAGTCAGTCGTGTCTGACTCTTAGCGACCTCATGGACTGCAGCCTACCAGGCTCCTCCATCCATGGGATTTTCCAGGCAAGAGTACTGGAGTGGGGTGCCACTGCCTTCTCCATATATGTATATGGACATGGTTAAAAGGTTAGGGAAAAATAACCTTGACACACCCATACCCTCCCCTCCACACATGGGTATAACTGTATATATAAATATAGACAACTTACTTTCATGACACATTATAAAGAAACAGAAAAAGCTTGAGGTGGCAGTGAGCACTGAGCAGAACTTGACTTCTCACACTCTAGTCTAGATCTCATGCTATGGGAAACAGTATTAGCTGGAGCTGCTGCTGCTGCTGCTGCTAAGTTGCTTCAGTCGTGTCTGACTCTGTGAGACCCCATAGACGGCAGCCCACCAGGCTCCCCCGTCCCTGGGATTCTCCAGGTAAGAACACTGGAGTGGGTTGCCATTTCCTTCTCCAATGCATGAAAGTGAAAAAATAAAGTGAAGTTGCTCAGTCGCGTCCGACTCCTAGTGACCCCATGGACTGCAGCCCACCAGGCCCCTCGGTCCATGGGAGGGGCAAGAGTACTGGAGTGGGTTGCCATTGCCTTCTCCATAGCTGGAGCTATATTAGCACAGTTGAGAAAGGCTTTGTATTCAAAGTGAAAAATGTGGGCAATTGAAAACAGGAAAGAGATTTAGCTGTGACTGGTTGTAAAACTTAATGCCAGAATGTGCCCAGTCTACAGAGGTAGGGAAGAGATGTTCACAGGCAGGAACCAGAGAGGAGGATCAACTAAATAATGGATCAGGATAACAAAATAGAGAAAAGGGGCTAATGACTTGGTTATTCCTGGGTAAGGATTTCCTAGGTCCTTAGTGAGAAGGCATTGTAGTAATGCCAGAGCCACAATATATATTATTTATTTGCTCTTTGTTATACATACTTTGGTTTCTGCAGCTTTAAAAATAAACTTTATGCAATTCATTTCATATATGATGGCAGGAATAATAGCTATTATCGATTGCTGTCTTGTTTATACCTGATGTGCTACTGGGCACTGCATAGATCCACATTTCCCTGCTCACATGACCCCTACCTGGGACAGGTCTCTTTCCCACATCCATCCTTCCTAGAGTGGGAGACGGGCCCTGCTGGTGGATGCTCCTGGGGTTGGAGGAGTGGTCATGGGAATCTCTTCCCATGAGGTGTGGCTGAGCTTGGACATGTGGGTGAAGGTGTTCATATGCTTGTGAACTGTGTCTCCTTGCAACAAGGAAGATACGAGACAGAGTGAGCTTGGTGCTGGGTCTACATGGCCACGCTTCAGCATGGAACTCTGAGAAGCCCAAGGATTCTAAAGTAGAACCTGGCCATCTGGGTTGTTAAGTTAGGTTTGTTACTGGCAGAGGATAGAACATATTTAACAGCTTGATTTTTATAACTTACAAGTATTTAGCCCTAGGATATGTGGTCCTCCATGGGAGCTAAGCCTCCCACAGAGCCTAAAAATTCAGGGTCAGTATAGAGCTAGGCACATAATAGGCCTTCAATAAATACATTCTGAGTATTTGTTACTATTTTTAAGGCTTAGGAGGGCTTTGGGTTAATACAAAACAGTGACTTGTGTGTTAAGTGGGGTTTTGAAATAGCCAACAATTAGATTCTAGAATTAATCATCCAAACAGAACAAATCTGAATCCTTGAACAAGAAGGGCCTGGAATAATAACAGCTGGAGAGAGGCTGTTGAAGAGGACCAGGCCTACTATAGCATTGCTGCTCCACTAGTCGGAAGCAATTAGCTGGGAAAAAGGGGGAGAGGGTAGCACCAAGAGGGGAACAGCTGTTCCTGCAGCTGTTGGTAAGAACACTGAGGCTGAATGTGAATTAAAGTTCATCTTCACACTGTATTGTTGCAGCAGCAGGGAGGGTCAACCGTTTGTAAGTTCCAAGGGAAGGACGATCAATTAGACATGCACCTTGATTGATGAGCTTCTACTGCACGTCCGGCTCTGACAACTTAGTGACTGGAAGAATTTTGTCTCTGCAATAAGAGAACTGGAACTCCACTTGTGCAAGAGGTAGCAGAGAGGGGTGGTGGAAAGCACTGGGGTAGCCTTGGAAGACACGCCCCTGATTTAGTGAATGTCTACAGGTAAGTCACCTCTCCTCTCTGAGCTTCATGATGTCATTAAAAACACTAAAGTACTCAGCTTAATCAATATGCAGCCATAGGTGAACATTCAATTAATGTTGGCAGCTGAGACTACTACTCCTGTGTCAAGTAGAAGTAATAGTGTCCTTTCTGCCTGCTTTAGGGATAGTAATGAAGGGATAGAATTTTCAAATGAAGTAATAGATGTGAACGTGGTTGGAAGGCTGAAGATGTTGCTCAAATGTGACAGCCTGTTAATATTACATATTTCAAAGAAATGATCTAAATGGCTCCCAAAGACCTATCTGACTCCTGATACCTGAATTAGAATTCCTCTTATCAACTTGTCTCTTTGGTGTCTGGAATTTTTATATTCTTTCTGTCTAATACAAGATTCTCTGATGATGGATATATTCCATACCTTCCCTGTCCCTACTATCTGATGCATGTGGCTAGCAACCACTGTGCTGATTACCACAGTCTTAGGTCAATGACCAACCTAGATAGCATATTCAAAAGCAGAGACATTAGTTTGCCAACAAAGGTCCATCTAGTCAAGGCTATGGTTTTTCCTGTGGTCATGTATGGATGTGAGAGTTGGACTGTGAAGAAGGCTGAGTGCCAAAGAATTGATGCTTTTGAAATGCGGTGTTGGAGAAGACTCTTGAGAGTCCCTTGGACTGCAAGGAGATACAATCCAGTCCATTCTGAAGGAGATCAGCCCTGGGATTTCTTTGGAAGGAACGATGCTAAAGCTGAAACTCCAGTACTTCGGCCACCTCATGCGAAGAGTTGACTCATTGGAAAAGACTCTGATGCTGGGAGGGATTGGGGGCAAGAGGAGAAAAAGGGACAACAGAGAATGAGATGGCTGGATGGCATCACTGACTCGATGGACGTGACTTTGAGTGAACTCCTGGAGCTGGTGATGGACAGGGAGGCCTGGTGTGCTGCAATTCATGGGGTCGCAAAGAATCCGACACGACTGAGGGACTGATCTGATCTGATCTGATTCCTAAAAAAGAAATACACATTTGTAATGTATCTCATTCACAGTTTTATTCCTATGGGTAAGACAACTTTGAGTTTAAACAATATCAAGAATGATAATGATAGTCATATGAATGCCTTCATAATCATGCTAACATGTAATGGCTGATATCATGCCTAGCATATTCACAGTCCTCTGAGTTTGTTGCTGATTCACTTTAGGGAAGAGACACTGGAAGTTCAGGAAGATTAAGAGATGATGTAGTTACATACAAATTAACAATGACAAGCTTTATCAAGTGCTCACTACACAGACCAGAAATTCTCTAATCCTTTTATAATCATATGTCATTTGATCTTACACTAAATCCATGCATTATTATTTTAGCCACTTTGAGGAAACTGAGTCTAACTTGTTTAAGTTGTAACTTGTAACTTGCTTAACATCACAAAGCTAGGAAGTTGCAGACACGTGTCTGACTCTTCGAGACCCCATGGACTACAGCCTACCAGGCTCCTCCGTCCATGGGATTTTCCAGGCAAGAGTACTGGAGTGGGGTGAATTCTTACCTAGGATATGTAATTTTTAGGAGAAACTTCTCTACTGAAATTGGTATCCTTTTACCTTTACTCCCAACTACTTCTCCTTTTTGGTTTTGTTCATTGATCTTAACATGGATTAAAATTATGAATTTGCTTGTTTGTTTTGTTTATTGTCTTTCACTCGTCTCTCCTTCTAAACTGCACAACGGTAAAAGCTTTTTTTTGTTTTGTTTTATACAACAATATTAATCATTTCCATAATAGGTGTTCAATAAAAATCTGCTGTCCACTAAGTATCTAGTACCTTTAGACTGTCATTCTAGTCATCACCCATCATCATTGCTTATATTTAAAACTTTCATACTATGTTACAATTTACTGGTTTATATACATCTCTCCTCTCTTAAATTTGGAAATATTTGAGGTCAGCAACTATTTATCCCGGTATACTTAACCTGGCATAGAGGAGGGCTTCACAAATATTAGCTGCACTGAACAGAATGGAATTAAACATTTTCTGAGCAGAAGTGAGAATCTGAGAAATTGAGGCATGGACTTAGAATGACCTTAGGGAGGGAAGGACTTAAAGGAAATAGTGAAAGAGTTCAAACAGCAGATTGCTGTTGGGAATGTGATGGTGGGTTGGAACAAGACCCTAGAGAAACTGGGGAGGCAAGTGAGCAAGATGGAAAGCTCCCTTATTACAGTCACAGAGGTAACCAGCAACTGGGGTGAATGGATCAGGAAAACGTTGTGTAGAAACACCTTCTGCGATAGAAGAGGTAGGTTAAAAGAACCACTATTTGGCCCCTTTCCAGGTGGGAAAATGTTGAAATCAAATGTAAATGAATATTCTTCTTGGTGTCTTCTCTTAAATGCTGCCAGAACATGGCTTTTCCTATCCTAATTATAATAAACAATGGCATTGGTTTAATGTCATTTCCTAACGGAAACCTTCCCTGACCATCTCTGCACTTGGTCAGTACACCTAGCCTGTGTTCTTGATAGCACTCCGTGCTTTCCCTTTGCAGCACTGTCATAACTTTAGTTGATTAACTGGTCAACAACTGGTTTACGGTCTGTCTCCCTAGTGGACTGTAGCTCTTGATTTCATGATGTAGTATCTTATCTCTAACATCTAGTGTGATGTCTAGACATGAAAGTAGGTGCTTATTAGTTATTGATTATTCATTGAATTAAAACTGACCATACTAGAGGAAGTGCTATGGCTATATATAAGGATTTTACTCTCTAAGAAAGCCCTCTACATGTCAGGCACTGTCTTGGATATGTCCATGAAGGTTTAATGGTGAGAATTTATGTAAATCACCCAGTTCAATCTCGGATACATTGTAGACATAACATGCATGTTGGGTCCCAACTCTCTTCTGAGCTCTTTTATGTAAGTTCTCAAATATAGGATGTAAATAAAGAATAATTATAAACAAGTTAAAATATAATACATACAATTGATTAAATAGACATTTACATCTACATGTGCTAGGGGCTTTAGGGAAGTTCCTGCCGCATATCCAAGAAGCTCATACTCTGGACCGTGGTTTTCAGTAGGAATCACATGGGCAGTTTCAGCATTCAAATTTCTGAGCCTCACCTCTAGGAAATCTGATTCTATGTACCTCTGATGCATTTAAGAATGATGCTCATACATGCTACTATAAAATATATAAAAGAGGTAAGCAAGAACCTACTGTATAACAGGTAACACTTCTCAATATCTTATAGTAACCTATAATGAAAAATAATCTGAAAAAGGATATATTTATGCATATGCACACACTCATACACACACAAACACACATATATATATATAAAGCAATCACTTTGCTGTACACTTAAAACACAACATTGTAAATTAACTATACCTCAAGTAAAAAAAAGAATGCTGTTCAACAAAAGTTTATGCAGCTCAGATTAATTTCCTCTTGTAGTATTTTCTGAAAGGAAAATAGCTGGAGGATTCACTGGCAGAAGTGGAATCAAGCTTGTTGCCCCCTTCTACCTACTAGATAATAGGTAACAAGGTTGGGTTTTCCCCTCGGGCAGGGACTGCAAACTTGGTTGTTCAGTATCATCTGAGAGGGACATTTTAAAGACCGAGGGACTAGGTGTGGTCATTCTGATCAACTATTTTTGAGAATTGCTGAATGACAAGATATAAGGGTTTTCAGTTCATACCAGCCCTTGACTTCTCTAGGCCTCTCTCACATCCCTCTATTCTGATAGGTCTGCAGCTGCTGCTGCTAAGTTGCTTCAGTCGTGTCCGACTCTGTGTGACCCCATAGATGGCAGCCCACCAGGCTCCTCTGTCCTTGGGATTCTCCAGGCAAGAATACTGGAGTGGGTTGCCATTTCCTTCTCCTCTGACAGGCCTACATACAAGCAAGTTCTGCCCTGTATGCAGCTCATGAGTCAGGACCGTGGCCCCATCAGGTCTCAGGGTTGACTAAGACTTGGGCTATAGCTAGGGCAGCGCAGGATTTTACCTCTCCTCTCTAATGCTTCCTCTTCTCCTAGAACAGCCTCTACCCTGAGACTCACTTAGCTATTTCCTAGGTCCTTGTAACTCCCTCCCAGGACTAGAACCTACTAGATCCTGTCCTGATTAGAAACAGGGATCTCACTCACCACCTGGAGATCTGCTTAAGATCTGCTGTTAGCCACCTGACCTCACTTAGCACCTACTGCTTAGAGTGCTGCCCAGGCTATGTCTTCCCTCTCCTCTTCCTAACTCTGTCCCCCTCTTCTGATGAATCTTTCTTGCACACAGTTTTCTCAATGACATCCTTCAGTGGGTACGGAGCATTCATCTGCCCAGCTGCCTCTGGGAGGGCAGGTTGTGTGCTTATCCAGCATGCTTTGCACAACTGCCAATACTGATTTTGCTAAGTATAATAGTATTCATTCTATGTTCATGTAAACCATTTTGCATTTTCAGGAAATTATTTTGTTTTATGATGTGTGTGTATGTGTGTGTGTATGTGTGTGTTAGGTAGGGAGGGGTCAAATTAATTATGAATCTTCCATCCCAACAATTATTCATAAAGCTAGCATTATTTGCATCTTAAATAGTCTCCAGGAATTCAGAGAAAGAGTGCACCATAGTCACAATGATAAACTCAGTAATAATTAGAATTATTCCCAGGCTGTTAAGTAATGCAGACATATTAAAACATTTTTAGTTGAGTTTATTATGTTCTAATAAAATGAAAGCACAGCTAAAGGTTAATATTGGGAAGGAACTGGTCCATTACAAAATCCACATTCTCTTTTGTTATTTAGATACTGCATAGATATTTATATAGGCTCACACAAATGCTTTTAACCCCCCGCCCCCCACCACCTCAAATCTATGGATGCAAAAAACGAAACGAAAAACACAACAAACAAACCAAAACTCCTTTTTTCCATATGGTTATTTTCAGTTAGAATTTTGACCACTTCTTATCCAATAAGCAATCCATCTAAAAGTTTTACAAAGTTTTTTAATGCCAACTTTATTTTTCAATATCAACATGCTCTACTTTATTGATGTCTTCCAGCCCTGAGTTTTATTCGGTTTCATTCTACCCCACCCTACCTTATCCTATCCTGTCCTTCCTGTTTTATTTTTTTCTGTATTATCCTATCCAATTCCAGCCTATTTGCTTCTCTGCAGTTTAATACAGCAACCACGGAAACTTCAGACAGTAATGAAAAGGTGAACAGGTTGATGACTTTGCTCTTGAACTTTTAGTTTCAGAGTATGGAGAAACTATGAAAAGTATACAAGTTAATATAACACAGGGCAGACCTATGATGTGAGGGGCCTGGGTGTCATGGAAAGACACGTGTGGCAATAGAGAGAGACTGGTGTGGGGTTAGGTAGGTGGAATGTCCTGACATCTGATGTCACATCACAATGCTTCAGACAAGGAAAGGACCGTTGCTGGAAAAATCATCGGACCATTAAAAGCATACAAGACTAAAGTCAATAATTCCAGCAAGAAATCTGCAGCCCTCTTTGTTATGTATAGCATACAGAAGTGGTAAAAATTTTCCTCATACCAAAAAGAAACACAGTACAGCAACATCTTAAGAGCACCATCAAATGAAGAGCTCTACTTTTAGTACATCCTTTACTGCCTGGGATGCCTGCCTCTGCCTCCCTGTTTGCTCAATTTCCTCACCTTGCCACCAAATCTTTTTCCCCCTCTTCACATTATTGCTCATTTGGCTGCATAATTCACTTAATTATTATATCTCATCTGTTCTTAGGAAGGATTGAAAGGTTGCTGCTGCGTTATATTATGCCGGGATTCGTGACTCCTGGAGGAGAGGATTTCAATCCGGGGCCAGAGACAAGGCTTGGCTACTTGGAGCTTTTTGTGTAGCAAAGTTTTATTAAAGTATAATAGAGACAGGGAAAGCTTCTGACATAGACATTAGAAGGGGACAGAAAGAGTGCCCTGTTGCTAGTGTTTACAAGGTGTTTCATGTCTGTTAGAAAGCTATTAATCAGATACGAGGGATACCTCAAGGCTGAGGGAGTTTCACCAGGCTCCTCTCCCACAATATGCATTTTTGGGATAGGATGGCACAAGTATGTCGTCCCTGGCCATAAAACAGTTGACATGAATACTGGTTTGTTGAGCCATCATCAGCCCAAGGTTTGAGAAAAGCAAAAGGGTTAGTCTTAGGCAGAATAAGAACCATCAACAGAGGAGGGGAAAAAAATACATCTGCCCCTTGCAGTCTATTTCCTCTTGCCGCTTGGGGTCTTCTGGCCTTCCAACGTGTTACCCTCTCAGGATCATGTCTAGAGCCTATAAGACACATGGGACATATATGCTACTCTTTAGAAAGAGAAAAAATAATGATGATGATACTAATAACAAAAACAATAGCTGCCGTTTCAGGAGCACCTCTCATGTGCCGATCATGATGCTTAGCTCTTCCTATGGATTATTTCTAGCCTCTGTGTCAACAGGTGAGACTGGGACTATCACTGTTCTAGATGAACGTGAGGTTGAGAGAGAGAGTAAGTGAGTGGCACAGTTGTTACCTGAATGAACATATCACCAAACACGTTAAATAAATGAGCAAATGGACGAACTGTCCAAAGTCCCTTTGAGTAAGGGGTGGAGTGTGGTCTTGAAGCACGAGACGTAGAAGCTGTTGCTCTTAACTACCCCACTGTCACGCTGTATGGGGGTTTAGGGCTTGGGAGACTAGAGAGGTGGGGGGAATATGGGGGGCGGCCATGGAATGGGATGATGGCAGATGGAATCCCTGCTGCAGACATGACCAGGAAAGCTGGAGAAGTGCCTGGATTTAGGAGTGGGCCCAGAGGAGAGGGGAATGGCGACCTACGCCAGTATTCTTCACCGGGCCATCCCATGAACAGAGGAGCCTGGCGGGCTATATAGTCCATGGGGTCCCAAAAGAGTCGGACAAACCGAGCAAGCACACACCTACCAGGCTCTGCTAGGCAGAAAGCCCCGCGGCCTTCACTACTCGATCATTCACTTTCCTTCCACGTCAGTTTGAAGTGCCCCTTTCCATTCTTCTTGTTTCTACATTTCACACACCCCAGTTCCTCCTTTCCCCCTTTCTGGCACGGTTTCCAATTTCTTCTCCACCTTTGTAACCCTTCCTTGGCTACATTCCATTTCTTTCGAATGTCTCTAAAAATGCATATGCCTTATGATTCCAATTGCAGATGATACTTCTTCTCAAGAGAGATTTGAAGCCAAAGTTTGAAAAGTTTTAATTTCTTTTTTTTTTTTTACTGATGTAGAGTTTATTTTCAATATGGTATTATTTTCAAGTAAACAGCATTGTGCTTCAGTATTTTTGCAGATTATACTCCATTATAAGTTATTACCAGACAATGGTTATAATTTCCTGTGCTCTGTAATACATCCTGTTGCTTCTCTTTTTCACACAGTCTGTTATCTGTTCATCTCACACCTGTCATTTGTCCCCCCCTTCCCTCTCCCATTTGACAACCACAAATCTGTTTTCTACATCTATGAGTTTGTTTCTGTTGTAAAGTTTTAACCTTTTATTTGTTTTATCTTAACTTTAAGGAAGAAAACAATTTGCAGACCTAATTTAGGACATTACCTAAATTCGCAAAATTTCAAGTTCACACTAGCACTCTGCTAAAGATTACAGTGAGAAAGATGCCCACTGTGTGAAAGTTATGGAGGCCTATACTGGCCAGAGAGCTGTTAAATGACTACAGGGAAGACTCCAAACTATGGGTGAGAACTAGGGTTCTCACCAAAGAAGTATCATAGTTCCTCCAAGAAGAAGAAGTAGGTTTCTATTCACCCTCATGACATCAAATAGAAACTCCCACGTAAGTCATCTTCAGAGCACCTTGTGCTGTATCTACATACTTTTCCCTTCATCATAAATTCATTTGCATATGTCAGCACTAATTTTCAAATGTGCCTCGAAGCAGCAAAAAATGAAACTTCAGATTGGTAGCAGCTTTCAAGTAGCATTCACTCACAGCTGGCTTTCAACTTTTACTTGTTATGAAAAAGAATGAAAAGGCAAAATAGGTATTTTTTAATTGATCTAATTAAGGCTTTAAGAGCTGAAATTGCCCAGAAAAGAAAGGGAGGGATAGAGGAAAAAACAACTACACAGAGGTTCGACTTTAGAATTAAATGTGCCAACTTAATAAAATTCACAATGACAAGCTCTGGTGAAATTACTATTTTCTCAAACCAGTGATCCCTTGATGTGTGCTTTAGAAAGAAGTGGGTGTGACTGTAGAACGGAACTGTTTACTTTTGAGGGAAAAATAAGACCCTGTGGTAGAGATGAGTGCAGACTGGGAAGAAGGAAAGAAAGAAAATGCCCTTTATAGAGGGCCAACCCCATTCCAGAACACTAGGAACTGTGTCTACATTGCTGTTCAGTTGCTAAGATGTGTCCAACTCTTTGCAACCCAATGAACCTGCAGCGCGCCAGGCTTCCCTGTTCTTCACCATTTCACCGAGTTTGCTTAAACTTATGTCCATTGAGTCAGCGATGCCATCCAACCACCTCATCCTCTGTCACCCCCTTCTCCTCATGCCCTCAATCGGGGGGTTTCCCAATGAGTCAGATATTTGCAATACATTGCCTCATTTAATTCTCACACTTTTTCCTGGAGTCCATTTGAGGTGAACACTAAAAGAATAAATATCATAACGACTTAAATAAAAAGTTTTCTGACTATATGCCAGGCCCTTAGGCTTTATGTGAAAAATCTTATTACATTTTCATAGTGTTGTGTGTTACACACTATTTTTTATCCTTTTTAAATAGACGAGGTTACTGATGAAAAGGCTAAGAAAGGTATCAACATCACATGGCTTGGTGGAGCAAAGCTTTGGACCTAAGTAGCTTGACTCCAGGGCCCACAGCCCTCTCCACTGTACAAAGCAGTTACTAGGATGGGTCTGCTATTGAGAGAACATGCATCAAGACAGTCAGTCAGTTCAGTCTTTTAGTCATGTCCGACTCTTTGTGACCCCATGGACTGCAGCACGACAGGCTTCCCTGTTCATTGCTAACTCCCAGAGCTTGTTGAAACTCATGTCCACTGAGTCAATGATGCCATCCAACCATGTTATTCTCTGTCGTCCCCTTCTCTTCTGCCTTCAATCTTTCCCAGCATCAGGGTCTTTTCCAATGAGTCAGTTCTTCACATGAGGTGGCCAAAGTATTGGAGCTTCAGCTTCAGCATCAGTCCTTCGAATGAACACCCAGGACTGATCTCCTTTAGGATGGACTGGTTGGTCTCCTTGCAGTCCAAGGGACTCCCAAGAGTCTTCTCCAACACCAGAGTTCAAAAGCATCATTCTTCAGTGCTCAGCTTTCTTTATAGTCCAACTCTCACATCCATACATGACCACTGGAAAAATCATAGCTTTGACTGGATGGACCTTTGTCAGCAAAGTAGCATCTCTGCTTTTTAATATGCTGTCTAGGTTGGTCATAGCTTTTCTTCCAAGGAGCAAGTGTCTTTTAAGTTCATGGCTGCAGTCACCATCAGCAGTGATTTCGGAGCCCAAGAAAATAAAGTCTGAATCTGTTTCTACTGTTTCCCCATCTATTTCCCATGAAGTGATAGGGCCAGATGCCATGATCTTCATTTTCTAAATGTTGAGCTTTAAGCCAACTTTTTCACTCTCCTCTTTCACTTTCATCAAGGGGCTCTATAGTTCCTCTTCTCTTGCAATAAGGGTGGTGTCATCTGCATATCTGAGGTTATTGATATTTCTCCCGGCAACCTTGATTTCAACTTGGGCTTCATCCAGCCTGGCATTTCACATGATGTACTCTGCATATAAGTTAAATAAGCAGGGTGACAATATACAGCCTTGATGTACTCCTTTCCCTATTTTGAACTAGTCTATTGTTCCATGACCAGTTCTGACTGTTGCTTTCTGACCTGCATACAGATTTCTCAAGAGGCAAGTCAGGTGGTCTGGCATTCCCATCTCTTTAAGAATCTTCTACAGTTTGTTGTGATCCACACAGTCAAAGACTTTGGTGTAGTCAGTAAAGCAGAAATAGATGTTTTTCTGAAGTTCTCTTGATTTTTCTGTGATCTTATGGATGTTAGCAATTTGATCTCTGGATCTCAAGGTAGACAGTACTGGGAAAAGCAATAATTCTATACTGAGGCTGAAATCAGACTGGGTGGTGCATTCAGAACAACAGTGAAGATGCTAGGCTTTATTCTAAGGAGAAGCCAGTGGAAAAGTTTTAAGCAGGGGTATGACAAGATCAAGTTTCCTTTTCTGAAGAGTTATTGATTTTGGAGAATGGAAGGGTGATGTAAAAAAGGCAAAAAGTAGGGAGACCAGGAAGGTTCCTGTTCCACAATCCAGGTAGGAGATGATGGCAGCTGGAGTAAGGAAGCTGAAGCAGCTGGAGTAAGACATGTGGGAAAAGAATGGAGGGAAGCAGAGGGATCTGAGTGAGAGAGATACAGTAAGTAAAATACTAGAACCTGTCAGTAATTGACTGGATATGTATATTTTTGAGGGGTCAGGCTGGTGAGGATGAGATTTGGAGAAATGTTGAGGATGTGATCAAAATATGAGGAGGCAGAAAAGAACAAAAGGTTTACTCTCCTTTGGAACTGGGATTTTGTAACTCTAGGATACAGTATCAACATTATTCTGCCTCCACTCATTTCCCTACAATGGAGCCACAGCAAATTTCTATATATTCTTGGTAATGTCCTGTGTACTTTAAGAATTTGGTGCCATCAAAGGGAAACAAATATGCTTTAGCAGGTAGAACCACTTAGAGAGTGGTGAAGTGGAACAGACTGTAAATGTGGAGTCACAGAACTTTCTCAAACAGACAAAGGACATTAAAATAAAACTTAAGTTACCATCATACTTAATCGCAAAGACTAAATGCCCTCCCGACTATGACCAGGAACAAGGCACTGATGTCTACTCCCACCACTTCCTTTCAACATTGTAATAGAGATTCTAGCCTATGAAAAAAGGTAAGAAAAATAAATAAAAGGCGTCCAGATTTGAGAACATACAGTTACACCGTCTTATTTGAAAAATACACGATCAACTCTGTAGAATATCTGCTGGAATCTCCAAAAAATATTAGAACTAATAAATGAACTTAGTGAAAGTTGAAGAATACATTATCAACATAAAAGGCCGTTTTGTTTCTGTATATTAACAAAACTTAGAAATGCAAATTTAAAGTATTTCATTTCAAAAAGCATCAAAAATACAACAGGCTTAGGGATAAGTCTGAAAAAGACCTATATAATGAAAACTATAAAACACTGCAAAAATTGAAGATGATTAATAAATGAAGAGCAACATTATCTTCATGGATCAGACAACTCAATTGTTAAGAAGTCAATTCTTGCTAAATTGATCTATAGATGAAACTCAATCGCAATCAAAACCTCAGCAGAATCTTTTGTAGATGTTAACAAGATAATTATAAAATCTGTGTAGAAATACATAATACTAACTATAGCCAAAACATATTTGAAAAAGAAAACATATTTGAAAAAAAATAATTTGGAGTTACACTACTTGATTTCAAGACTTGTTACAAAGCACCAGCATTTAATACAGTGAATGCAGTGTGGTAGTGGCATTAAGGTGCACAAATAAATCAGTGAGTCAGAAGATAATCCAGATATTGACTCACACACATATTGTCAATTGATTTTTGATAAAGATGCAAAGACATTTAAATGGAGAGAGGAGAGTTTTACCAACAGATGATCCTGGAACTACTGCATAACCTTATGTAAAAAGCTAAACTTTGTTCCTTTCCTCACATCACATAAAAATTGATACAAAATGGACCATAGATCTAAATGTAAGAGATGATGCATAAAAATGCTATAAACATTATTAGGAATGAATATGTGCATTTACTATATTTAGATTATATTTCAGAAAAAGGGAAGAAAAAACTTTATGACCTTGATTTTATAAACAGTTTTTAACTTATCAAAAGCACAATTCATAAAAGAAAAAAATTATAAACTGGGCTTTGTTAATATTGAAAAATATTTGCTCTTTGGAGATTCTTAAGAGATGAAAGAGAGAAGACAAAATGGGAGAAAATATCAACAATCATATATATTTGGTAAAACATTTGTGTCCAGAATATATGGAAAATCAATCTCAAACCTCAGTAATAAGTAAACAAGTCAAATTCAAAAAATGGGCCAAGTATTTTAACATTCCTTTCACCAAATAGGATATACAGATAGCAAGTGAATACAGGAATAAATGTCCAACATTATTATTCATTAGGGAAATGTAAATTAAAATTGCAAGGTGATAATATTATACATATTAGAATATAAAATTTAAAAGACTGATCCTACCAAATGTTGGTGATGATTTGAATCAACTGGAACTGATTCCAGTTGATTCTGATTTATCAACTGGTGATAAATTAGAATGGTAAAAATACTTTAGTAAACAGCTTAGCAGTTCCAAGTAAATAAACATACACCTACCATATAAGTCAGGTATTCTATCAGGATACTTATCAAAGAAACATCAGAGAACACATCTATCAAAGATTTATATATGAATATTCATAACAGATTTACTTGTAATAGTCCAAAACTAAACGCATGAAAATATCCATCAGCAAATTATTGGATAAACAAGTTGTGGTATATCCATGCAATGGAATACCACTCATCATTAATAGAAAATTAATCACTGCTACCGGACTTGGGTGAATTTCAAAATTATACTGAATAAAAGAAAAATGGCAAAAAGAAGTTTAATGCCTTCTATTACTAAATTATAATGTCTGAAAGTAAATCAATGGTTTCCTGAGATGGAGAAATAGGAGAGAGAAGCAGGAGGGAAGAATTACAACAAGGCACAAAGAAACTTTTGTAGTAACGAGTATGTTTAAACTGTGGGAGTGGTTTCATGAGTATTTACACATGTCAAAATATATCAAAGTGTAACCTCAAAAATGTGTAGTTTATTACACTGGATTGGCCAAAAAGTTCATTTGGGTTTTTCTATAACATCATATGGGAAAACCTGAGCAAACTTTTTTGCCAACCTAATATTTTGATTATTTTTTAATAAACTGTTTTCAAAGCTTATCTGTAAATAATTAGTTTTTATTTCATATTCTGAAAGTCTATGTTTCTAAGAATATACTCTCAAACTGCATACATAAGCCAGTGAATTTCCAGATGAGATGGAGGCCAACTTCTCATATGCCAGTGAATTTTCCCCAAGCAGGACATGTGTAAGAAAATGGAAACAAATTTCCTCTAAGTCCATTTCTGGCCCAAGGGCCTAGGAAAATATGTAGCCATGATGGATGGATGGAGAGCCAATTAGTACAGTAGCAATGCTTCACAAACTATATTATCTATAGAGGTGCTCCCCAGTTAAAGTGGTAATTGGATTAATATATGTCATTATTTCTGTCCTTGGGGTCTCTCAGAATCACATTCTTCTGCCTCACTTACAGAGAGGAGGAGCTATAATGCCCTTGTCCTAACTGCTGTTTAAATGAAAAACATGACATCTTTATTTCTGAACCTCTTCTATAGATATGTGAAAGTTGCTTAGTCGTGTTCGACTCTTTGTGACCCCATGGACTATACAGTCCATGGAATTCTCCAGCCCAGAATACTGGAGTGGGCGGCCTTTCCCTTCTCCAACTTCTATAGATATAGCATGACTTTTAGATTTTTAATGCAATTTTTAAATTTTATATTTATATGTTTATAATTGTGATAGTAATTATATATCTAGTTCCTATTGAGTTGTACTAAACCCATCTATTTAGTCCTCAGAACAATCCTGTGGGTAAATATTATAGATAAATAAACAGGATTAAAAGGCTATTTGCCCAAGGTAATATTTGTTATTTTTGGAACTGGGATTTAAACTCAGATATAGCTGACTAAAAAGCCAGTGATTCAAGCCACTTTTGTAGTATATTTCATTGATTAATTTATTAATTTTGTCTTTTTCTACAAAAAAAATTTTGAGATCTCTTATTGTAAATATAATATAAACTAGTAAATATTTCAGTTGAAATTAAACTCCAAAGGAAGTTTCTTCTAATGGACTGTGAGGGTTAACCAAAATTATAATGAGATACCGCCTCAAGCTGAAGCTCCAATACTTTGGCCACCTGATACGAAGAACTGATTCATTGGAAAAGACTCTGATTCTGGGAAAGATTGAAGGCAGAAGGAGAAGAGGAGGGCAGAGGATGAGATGGTTGGATGGCATCACCGACTCGGTGGACATGAGTTCGAGCAAGCTCTGGGAGTTGGTGATGGACAGGGAAGCCTGTTGTGCTGCAGTCCATGGGGTCACAAAGAGTGAGACACGATTGAGTGACTGAACTGAACTGAATCACCTCATAACTGTCAGAATGGCCATCACTAAAATCACACAAACAATAACACTTGAGAGGGTGTGGAGAGAAGGGAACCCAGCTACACTGTTGGTGGGAATGTAAATTGGTACAGCTACTATGGAGAACAGTGTAACACTTCCTTAAAAAACTAAAACTAGAGCTACTTTATGACCCAAAAATACCACTCCTGGGCATATACCTGGATAAAAACATGCCCTGAAAAGATACATGCACTCCAATATTTGTTCATTGCAGCATTATTTATAGTAACTATGACATGGATGCAAGGTAAGTTTCCATCAACAGAGCAATGGATAAAGAAGATGGAAGATGTGGTACATATATACAATGTAATGTTACTCAGCCACTGAAGAGAATGAAATAATGCCATTTGTGCAGACATGGATGAACCTAGAGATTGTCATACTAAGTGAAGTCAGTCAAACAGAGAAAGAAATATCATATCCCTTATATGTAGAACCAAAAAATGATACAAATAAACTTATTTAAAAATAGAAACAGACTCACAGACTTAGAGAGCCAATTTATAGTTACCAGGGGGAGGGTCGGGGGAGGGATAGTTAGAGATTTGGGGACTGGCATGTACACACTGCTACATTTAAAATGTAGGATGGGGAGGGAGGTGGGAGGGGGTTCAGGATGGGGACACATGTACACCCATGGCTGATTCATGTCAAATGTACGGCGAAAACCACTACAATATTGTAAAGTAATTAGCCTCCAATTAAATGAATAAATTTTTTAAAAAATAAAGAAAAAATGCATAACCATTTCATGCTACCTACTGTATATCATAGGGAACTCTGCTCAATATTACATAATAAACTAAATGGGAAAATTATTTGACAAAGAATAAATACAGGTATGTGTATAACTAAATCACTTTGCTGTATACCTGAAGCTAACATAACATTGTTAATCAACTATACTCCAACATAAAATAAAAAAGTTTTAAAGAAAAAAGAAATTTTCTTATTTACAAACTTCCTAAGAAGGGAGACTTTAAAAGTTAGAAGGAAGCAAGGTCACCACTTAGATGGCTTTAGATGGGTATTAGGCTGGAGAAGGCAATGGCAAGCCACTCCAGTACTCTTGCCTAGAAAATCCCATGGATGGAGGAGCCTGGTAGGCTGCAGTCCATGGGGTCCTATCAGTGAGATGCGACTGAGCAACTTCACTTTCACTTTTCACTTTCACTCAATGGAGAAGGAAATGGCAACCCACTCCAGTGTTCTTGCCTGGAGAATCCCAGGGACAGCAGAGCCTGATTGGCTGCTGTCTGCAGGCTGTTCCAATTTGGTTTGTCAGGAAACCTTAGAGGCACTAGCTTGCTTACTGCCCCAGGAACTCTGGAATATTAAGACCCGTCTGCAGCGATGAAAAAAAGCTAGGGTTTAATTGTCAGGCACCAGAGTGATGGTAATTAAGTATCTCTTAAAGAAAGTGGGGGAGGCAATTATGACCCCAGGGCTATCTCCAGGAAAGGCAAGAAATTCTCCCTGATCTAGGTCACTGTTTCAGTACTGAGTCGGCATTGGCAGTAATGGCTGAGAGGATGACACCAGATAAAAATAGCCATAATAGCTACACTTAATGAAATCTTCCTATGTTGCAGGCAGCAGTGTTAAGAGCTCTGTATGTATTGCCTCATCTCTTCCTCTCAACAACCCTGCAGTAAATCTATAGATATTATTATTTTTGCATTTTACAGATGATAAAACTGAAATATAAAATGTTTAAGTAACTTGCCCAAAGTTAAACAGAGGGTACAGAGTTGAGATTCCAGGCTGTGCCCTTAACTTCTGCACAATAGTAAGGCATGAGAGGAACTCTGTGCTCATCCCTGAGGAAGCTGGTGACTCTCTTCAGGCAGAGCTGTGAAGCTAGGTGACCACATTGTCAGGGAACAACCCAGGATCTCATCCTGTTGGTGACCAGCAACGGCTGAGTGTTGCAGGGCTTGGGTGCACTGGCCCCACTAGCATGTGTGAGCCCATCTGGACCCCGAAGGCTGGCAGGAGACTAGATGTGGTTGGTCCTTCCTCCTAATGATTCACATGTTATGTTTTTCTCCTTAACTGAAGCACAGTTGATTTATAATATTATTGTTAGTTTTGGGTGTACCACAAAGTGATTCAGTTACATACATATATATATATATATACATTTTTTTTTTTCAAATTATTTTACATCACAGGTCATTATAAGGTATTGAAAAAGAATCAGACCTTGAGACAAGGGAAGAAGGTGGTGGGGGGGGGGGTGTGTGGAGAGACGGTAAGAGTTAGAATTCTAGAAGGGAAAGGAAAAAGGGACTGTAGCAAGCCACACCCTTATCTGGCCTTCCACGGAACCCTGTGTTTTCATTTATCTTTTGCACATCCACAATCCGTCATAAATTTGTTGACTACCTACTATTCAGCAGACACTGTGGTGTTGATGCTTTTTGTATAGTAGTGATCTGTTTTCTTCTCTGGTCCCCTAGCTGCCTGAGAGTTCTTGTTGAGCAGGGACTTTTTGTCTTTCCATATTCAGAGAGAACAGAGTGCCAGGCACATATTAGGTGAGCAAAGAATGACCTGAATTAATGACTTACTAGCTGTGAAATCTTGGCTAAGTACTTGACTTCCTTGGACCTTAGTTTCCCTGACTCTCAAGTGGAGATTTTCCACCTTGTAAGTACCTAAATATCAGGGAATATCTATAAAAGTGCTTCATAAGGTGCCAAGTGTCATATAAATGCTGCCCCTTGCTCTCCTTAGCGTCCGCTTCCTTCCCCTCTCCTTCTCTCCCTAGCTCTCCTGACCTGCCCTCCTCTTCTTCCTCCTTGCTTTTCACACACCCACTTTTCTTATTAATACTTCATTAAACGACACTGTTTAAATTGCTCCCTTCTGAAATAGATCAGACGCATTATAAAACGAGGCAATAGCGTACCTTTCAAGGACAAATTTTACTGGGAGAGCTTATGCAAGTGGATCTTTGCTTATAATTTTTTTGCAGGTCTTTCACCATCCCACTGCCTCTCTGGAGGGGGCTGGAGGGCATTCTGCTCTGTGTGACTGTGCTCTGAAGACCAAGTTCAAACAAGGCAGGTTCTGGAGGTTCATCCCTGGAAGCTCCTAGACCCTATTTGCCTCCCACTCTGTAGCACTGTCTTTCAGAGACTAGCCCATCCCAGCCCCGGGGTGCACACAGATGGCGCTCATCCTCTCTCCAGGGGTACATGAGGCTCCTGCAGTCCAGCTCAAGAGGAAAGGCTCAAGAAAGGATTGTGACCCTACTGTCTCCGAGGAAGATGGCCTTGCAGAGCCATTCGTGAAGAACAGGGCTCTCCAAAGTTGGTCATCTGGTGCAATATTCCTTTTATAATCCCTGGGCATCTTGCATACCAATCCCAGGAGCACAGCTGCCAAGGGAAGGGACTGCTTACCTAAAGATAAGTTCAGTCCAAAAGACAAAAAGAAGTACCTGATTCTATCATTTGTAAAAGTCTCCCAGACTGATTTTTCTAAACTATCCATGTGTGAGGGATACCTTTCCTGTTCTAGCTTTAGTCACTATATATCTTCTGCTAGAAAGTCTCCATTTTTATTTCCTTCCTTGCTCTTTGCCTACCATGTGCTAGCTGCCTGGCACCTGAACCTTGGAGAATTCCAGAAGATCCTTAAGAATCCACTCAGACATGAAATTTGCATGGGCTCATCTCAGAAGACAGAGAAGGCAATGACACCCCACTCCAGTACTCTTGCCTGGAAAATCCCATGGACGGAGGAGCCTGGTACGCTGCAGTCCATGGGGTCGCTAAGAGTCGGATGACTGAAGCGACTTAGCAGCAGCAGCAGCAGCAGCAGCAGCAGCAGCAGCAGCAGCATCTCAGAAGAATGCATTGTGGAATGTTCCCCCTCACACTTACTGGTCATTGGCTATAAAATTCTTGCAGGAACATTCCACAAGGCATTCTTGTTGAGAGCAGAGAATCTTATCCTTCTCTATTCCCCAGTGTTGAACACATAAGAAATACTGTCTCTGGGGTGCACTTTAAAGCAGCTTCTCTGGTCTCTTTCTTTTCTCCCCATTTCCTTTCTCTACCCTATGGAGGGAGAATCTTCAAACAGGCTTGCCGAATTCTACTGGTATCTGGAACACAACCGAGTCAACAGTGGTTGTGGGGAATCTTTCAAGGTGTTAGTGTGACATGTTAGAGCACACTTATGGACTGTACTCTTCTTTTCTCAACCTCTTTCTCCCTTGTTCCAGGTCTTCCCAGGTATATGGCTAAAGGGTGTCTTTTGTGTCACTAAAGTGATAAAAGATCCTGGACTGTGCCAGGCATCCCTTATTCTGCTTTCCTTACTCTTTGTATTTTTTTCTCAAATACTGGTAGAGGTGGCCTTTTAGTCCCTCACTCTGGTTAGTACAGATAATTGGGTCTGCACATTGTATGAAAATAGAATGGATTTAGGGTCTGCTTTAGTTTCAAAGTTATTTAACCCTAACTAGCAGTAAAGGAGCAAAAAGCTCTCTGTGTGGTCTGACTTGGCTTACTGTATTCTGCTATGTGGAATTTGAGGCCAAAGCTCCAGCTGATACTGGAGAGGAGCCTGGCCCTCTCTTGCCTTTCCGCATCTGTTTATTCTGAAACCCCAGCACAGTAAAGGGTGGCTGGGCCAGGGCAGGGTGTAGGTTTCCTGCCTACCCATATTTTTGCTATTGTACAAATACTTTTCCTGAAAAAGATCCCAAACACACTGCCCCCCAAAGAGATGGAAATGGGGAATCAAATTAGCCCATCTTCTGGGCTTACAGCCCCTGACATCATCTTCAACCCATCTTTTTATATTTTGCCTTCCATTCAGTCAGTCCCTTAAATCCTATGAGTTCTATCATGTTAATTCCTTTCATGCCCCACCCTCCCTCATCTAAGCCCCATCTCTAGCATCACTGGCATACTTTAGATGCTCAGTATCCTGCACATGGATTATTTAAACAGACTCCTACTTTTCAGTTTATCCTCGCAGTGTCTCTGAAGGACATTTCTGGCACACAGTTCAAATCTTATCTTCTGACTTATGAACTTTTGGGGTTCACTATTAATATCCGAATCCTTGGACTTATAACCAACAGACCAAATCCAGCTTTCAAAAGTGCATTGTTTTGGGTTTAACATTAAACAAAGAATACAAGAACAAACCTGGAATCAATATTCAAATATTGTGTAAAGATCTGTATTTCCAAATCTATTTGGAAAAATCAGAACATATAATGACACTGTACTAAAATTCCCAAATGGGAATTGTCAGCTGGAGGTAATTTGGGGCTTTGTAAGTGATCAGTGTGCTCTTGAAGTCATCACGGTCCCCTCCCCACACAATGGAGGCATTTGTACATCCACTGGCAAACTTTTCACTCAGGCTGATTCCTATTAGTCAGATTGAAATATCTCCCTTAAGAAAATCCAGACTTCTTAATCTGGGTGTTTGACAACTGTAAGCTAAATAATATCCTCACACTATGTCTCTGCTCTTATCTTCAGAAGCTGTGAATAGACTCCTTTACACAGCAGAAGGAATTTTGTGGCTACAATTCCATTAAGGGTTCTGAGATATGGATATATCCTGCATTCTGAATGGGCCCATGGTTTAATCACGCATATCCTTATAAAAGGGAAACATGAAGAACACAGATCAAAGAGGAGATTGATGGTGGAGACAGAGGTTGGATTTATGGGGACATAACACAAAAAATATTGGTAACTTCTAGAAGTCAAAATAAGCAAGGAGTAAATTCTTTCTTGGAGGCTCCAGGAAGAACCCCTTTCTTTACTTTGATTTTGGCCCTGTAAGGTTCACTTCAGACTTCTGGCTTCAAAAAAATGTATGATAATAAATTTCTGTCATTTAAAGTCACTAAGCTATGATAATTTGTGATAGCAGTGATAGGAAATTAATACAACTTATCATAACTTGTGAAGTCAAGTGGTCCTTAGGAAGCATCACTACGAACAAAGCTAGTGGAGGTGATGGAATTCCAGTTGAGCTCTTTCAAATCCTGAAAGATGATGCTGTGAAAGTGCTGCACTCAGTATGCCAGCAAATTGGGAAAACTCAGCAGTGGCCACAGGACTGGAAAAGGTCAGTTTTCATTCCAATCCCCAAGAAAGGCAATGCCAAAGAATGTTCAAACTACCGCACAATTGCACTCATCTCACACACTAGTAAAGTAATGCTCAAAATTCTCCAAGCCAGGCTTCAGCAATACATGAACCGTGAACGTCCAGATGTTCAAGCTGGTTTTAGAAAAGGCAGAGGAACCAGAGATCAAATTGCCAACATCTGCTGAATCATCGAAAAAGCAAGAGAGTTCTGGAAAAACATCTATTTCTGCTTTATTGACTATGCCAAAGCCTTTGACTGTGTGGATCACAATAAACTGTGGAAAATTCTGAAAGAGATGGGAATACCAGACCACCTGACCTGCCTCTTGAGAAACCTATATGCAGGTCAGGAAGCAACAGTTAGAACTGGACATGGAACAACAGACTGTTTCCAAATAGGAAAAGGAGTCCGTCAAGGCTGTACATTGTCACCCTGCCTATTTAACTTATATGCAGAGTACATCATGAGAAACGCTGGACTGGAAGAAACAGAAGCTGGAATCAAGATTGCCAGGAGAAATATCAATAACCTCAGATATGCAGATGACACTACCCTTATGGCAGAAAGTTAAGAGGAACTATAAAGCCTCCTGAGGAAAGTGAAAGAGGAAAGTGAAAAGATTGGCTTAAAGCTCAACATTCAGAAAACTAAGGCCATTGCATCTGGTCCCATCACTTCATAGGAAGTAGATAGGGAAACAGTTAGAAGCAGTGTCAGACTTTATTTTTCTGGACTCCAAAATCACTGCAGATGGTGACTGCAGCCATGAAATTAAAAGACGCTTACTCCTTGGAAGGAAAGTTATGACCAACCTAGATAGCATATTGAAAAGCAGAGACATTACTTTGTCAACAAAGGTCCGTCTAGTCAAGGCTATCGTTTTTCCAGTGGTCATGTATGGATGTGAGAGTTGGACTGTGAAGAAAGCTGAGCACCAAAGAATTGATGCTTTTGAACTGTGGTGTTGGAGAAGACTCTTGAGAGTCCCTTGGACTGCAAGGAGATCCGACCAGTCCATCCTAAAGGACATCAGTCTTGGGTGTTCTTTGGAAGGACTGATGCTAAAGCTGAAACTCCAATACTTTGGCCACCTCATGCTAAGAGTTGACTCATTGGAAAAGACTCTGATGCTGGGAGGGATTGGAGGCAGGAGGAGAAAGGGATGACAGAGGATGAGATGGCTGAATGGCATCACCGACTCGATGGCATGAGTTTGAGTAAACTCCGGGAGTTGGTAATGGACAGGGAGGCCTGGTGTGCTGCAATTCATGGGGTCGCAAAGAGTCGGACACGACTGAGCAACTGAACTGAACTGATCCTAACTTGCTTTTCTAAATTTATCTTCTAGGGTATCTTCCCAGATTAGATTGCACACTCTTCTTCCAGTGCTGTGTCATTTTCAGATTCTTGTATTTTGCAGGAACATCTACTTGGATTGCTTGTTTCCCTATCTCCATGAGTCCAAAGTCTCCTAAGCTCTCAACTGCCACCTCCTCTTACTCCTTTTCTTGGATTTTATTTCGTTAGCAAATGCCTTCTTTAATTTATCTACCATTTTGTTGAAGTCCTACAACGTACGGTCCTCTGATTTTATACTTCACAATCATCATCTTATATAACCAGTTCAAGGGGAGACCCCTGCATGAGTATGCCCATGTGTGGACACCTCAGCCCTCATGTCCACCCATGCTCTGCCTTATCCTCTGAAAATTCCTGTCCCTTGACCATATTTCATGTTGAAGAGGTCCATATACCTGACATGCAGTATTGGCTCAAGAAGATACCCCAGAAGAAGCCCACACAGGCCCAGGACTAGGTGGGCAAGTAACTTTCAGTGTCTGTTTATACAGAGTATTGGCTAGATTATTGGCTAGAAGTTGGGCACAGGCTGTGGGTGTGCATGGCCCCTTGGCCTCACAGAACCCTCACCCTTTGAGAAGGGGCATGGCCAGAGGAGGGCCAGAGTAGTACCCTCCTGGTACAAAGCCTGGGACAAAGTCCTTTCTTCTTTAGGTCTATGGGCAATAAGAATTTAAAAGTTTCATATTTATAACTTATCTCCTCAACTGGTTCTAAGTGAACCATAATCAGAGGAGTGAAAGGACAGGAAACTGAGTTTACTTCCTGCCTATTGCATGCTTGACACACACGGTCTCTTATTTGAACATGACCTTTCAGAAAGATGTTGAACACAGATTCAGAAGTGCATTCCAGGTAGAATAAGTCCATTGGCCAAGGTCACATGACTAGTAAGTGGTAGACTTTGGATTTTAACCTTCACATGTCCAACCTCACCTGCCATGTGCATTCATGAATACACTCATTTAACAGTGTTTTATTGAGGACCTACTATGTGGCAAGTATTTCACTCACTGCTAGAGATATGATGTGGAAAAATCAGATACTGCCCATGACCTCATGGAGCTCACAGTCTCCTGAGACAGTCATGAAATTGAGTCAAGACATTTCTGTGTGACATTTGCTAATGGAAGCAGAGGGTACACAGTCCTTTCTTGATGTCAGTGCAAATTGCTAAAGGCAGATGTTAGGATGGTATGACAAGCTGTGGGAAGGAGATTGCTCTCAAGAGTAGAGTAGGACCCAGGACCTCTCGAACCATGTTAGACTGGCCCATTTAGCCACATTGATAGGACTTCCACTCCAGTACTCTTGCCTGGAAAATCCCATGGACAGAGGAGCCTGGTGGGCTGCAGTCCATGGGTCGCTAAGAGTCGGATATGACTGAGTGACTTCACTTTCATTTTTCCCTTTCATGCACTGGAGAAGGAAATGGCAACCCACTCCAGTGTTCTTGCCTGGAGAATCCCAGGGAGAGGGGAGCCTGGTGGCCTGCCGTCTATGGGGTCGCACAGAGTCGGACACGGCTGAAGTGACTTAGCAGCATAGGACTTCAAAGTTACAGAAATATACTGCCAATATACTCTCCGGAACAACCATGACTACACATTATAGAGTTAATATATAGAGTTTGCTTTTTGTATTTCTCAGAGTAGAATGATCCCTATTAGAAAACTTGCAAGTGTTTGGTAGTGTGATAGAATTAAATTTATTAACTTACTGTGGCATTGAATTTGCTTTATAATTAGTACAACCTTGAAAATTATATTTGGCATGATATTTTGGAAGTGTTTGGGAATAGCATTAACTACTTTAAACCCCATCTCTGTCAGGCAGAATGACACTAGTTTTTGCACTGTTTTTGTTGTTGTTTTAATAACACATGGAGGTGCAAAATGTCAGATAAGTTGTTCAAGGTCAGACAGCAAGTCAAGGACCAGAGAGGATAGGGAGGTAGAAAGGAGGGGTTATAAACTTCTGACTGCTGAATGTGTTGTGTGCCTGTGTGTGTGTGTGTGTGTATTCCTTCTCCACTCTGTCTTTCATTTAACATTTCACAAAGACAGAAGAAAAGGCTTTGAGCATCTGCATATGGCGTGAAGAGTGAGTTCAGTGCTGCTTTTAATTGAAAGCTCCAAGGGCCAAGCTTGCAGAGCAGGGTAACAGCTGCAGTGCATGCCACTGCCCTGTCATGCTTGTGTCGCCTTAATAGACAGGCTTATTATTTTTTAATTAGGAGCTCCAATGTTTTGTTAAACTGTAAATGTGTCAGGACCTGGGGATTTGGTTATACACTGAACTGTCTTGCATTTAAGCTCCCTGGAAGCTTTTGGGAGACGCAGGGTCAGTTTGTAGAAGGCATTTTGTTATTGTGGAATTACAATAGTCAACATTCACTAAGCATGTGCCATTTTCCAGGCATTAGGCTGAATACTATTTGAATTCATTTATTCAAACCAACCAACCAACCGATACATATTCCTTGAAATCCTATCATGGCCCAGCAGCTGTGTTATGCTTTTTGGTGGCTAATCAGTAATGAATGAAGTCCATCTAGACTCAGTCCTCTAGAACATTATAAAAACATGAAATATACATTTATATAAATGACATAGAAAATGTTCTATGATTAGCACCTTAAGGGAGGAATAGTTAAGTATCTTTCTCACAGTCTCATTTCCCCCCAGGTTTCCCCCATGTGGGTGCAAGGACCTCTAGCCACCCATACTCTTGTTCAGGGCACAGATGGCTGTGGTTGTTCTTGCTTTCTTTCTCGCCTCTCCCTGTTCTATCATATTTATCACCAAGTGCTTCCTCTGCTGCTGCTGCTACTGCTAAGTCGCTTCAGTCATGTCCAACTCTGTGCAACCCCATAGACAGCAGCCCACCAGGCTCCCCTGTCCCTGGGATTCTCCAAGCAAGAATTCTGGAGTGGGTTGCCATTTCCTCCTCCAATGCATGAAAGTGAAAAGTGAAAGTGAAGTCATTCAGTCATGTCCGACTTGTAGTGACCCCATGGACTGCAGCCCACCAGGCTCCTCCGTCCATGGGATTTTCCAGGCAAGGGTACTGGAGTGGGGTGCCATCGCCTTCTCCGTGCTGCATTTATGACCTCCAAAATATACCTCAGAGCCATCTACTCCTGCTGTGCCCCACCTCAGCATAAGCTTCTTGCCTGAACTTCCTTCAATAACTTCTCAGCCAGTATCCCCATTCCCATTCTTGCTCCAAGTCCATTTTTCATACCTTGACCTGTATGATGTTGCTAAACTACAGGGCAGACTGTGCCTCCCTTTCACTGAAGAACGTTTTGTGATGCCCTACTGCACCTATTAATGTAGATTATTAAGCCCCTGGCTTATCTGGTACTCTTAGTCACTATTCCAATCTTGTTTTGGTTTGTGGTTCAGATGGTAAAGAATCCACCTGCAATGCAGGAGACTCAGGTTCGATCCCTGGGTCAGGAAGATCCCCTGGAGAAGTGAATGGCAACCCATTCTAGTATTCTTGCCTGGAGAGAATTCCATGGTCAGAGGAGCCTGGTGGGCTACAGGAGACCCAGAGGAGCCTGGGGTTGCAGAGTCAGATATGACTGAATGACTAACACGCATACCATGTAGACTTGCAAGGGCTATTCCCTCTGCCTTGAATGTTTTGCCAGCAGTCAGTACCTGGATGTCTACTATATGGTCTTCATTTCTCAGCTGGAATGCTTTCTCCATGGAGACTCCCTAGCTCCCAAGTTAAATGTGGATATCCAGATCACCAGCAGGCACATGAAAGATGATCAACATGGCCAATTATTAGAGAAATGGAAACAAAACTACAATGAGGTACCATATCACATCTGTTAGAATAGGCATTATCAAAAATTCAACAAATAACAAATGCTACAGAGGGTGTGGCGAAAAGGGAACCCTCTTACACTGTTGGTGGGAATGTAAATTGGTGCAGCCATTATGGGAAACAGTATGAAGAGTCCTTAAAAAACTAAAAATAGGAATATCATATGACCCAGTAATTGCACTCCTGGGCATATACCCAGAAAAGACAAAAACTCTAATTCAAAATGATACATGCACCTCAATGCTCATAGCAGCACTGTTTACAATAGCCAATGCATGGAAGCAAACCAAGTGCTCATCAACAGATGAACAGATAGAGAACATGCGGTATATATATACATACATTCATACACATAATACACACACACAATGGAAAACTATTTGGCCACAAAAAAGGAATGAGATCACGCCTTTGCAGCAACATAGATAGATCCAGAGATTATCATACTAAGTGAAGAAAGCCAGACAGAGAAAGACATACAATATCACTTGTATGTGGATTCTAAAAAATGATACAAGGGAACTCACTTGCAAACCAGATACAGAATCATAGACATAGAAAAGAAATTTAGGGTTATCAATGGGGAAAAAAGGAGAGGGATAAATTAGTAGCATGGAATTAACAGATACACATTGAGTGAGTGAGTGAAGTCACTCAATCGTGTCCGACTCTTTGCGACCCCGTGGACTGTAGCCCCCCAGGTTCCTCCGTCCATGGGATTCTCCAGGCAAGAATACTGAAGTGGGTTGCCAATGGTTATCAATGGGAAAAAAAGGAGAGGGATAAATTAGTAGCATGGAATTAACAGATACACATTACTATATATAAAGTAAGCATAAGGATTTACTGTACAGAACATATTCAGTAACTTATAATAATCTGTAATGGAGAATAACTGAAAAATGAAAAAAAATATATATAATATTTATTGTTGTATACCTGGAACTAATACAGTAGTATAAATCAACTATCCTTCAAAAACTTTTTCTTTTTTTTTTAATTGTGGAGAAAAGGGAACCCTCTTACACTATTGGTGGGAATGCAAACTAGTACAGCCACTATGGAGAACAGTCTGGAGATTCCTTAAAAAACTGGAAATAGAACTGCCATACGACCCAGCAATCCCACTGCTGGGCATTCACACCAAGGAAACCAGAATTGAAAGAGACACATGTACCCCAATGTTCATCACAGCACTGTTTATAATAGCCAGGACATGGAAGCAACATAGATGTCCATCAGCAGATGAATGGATAAGAAAGCTGTGGTACATATACACAATGAAGTATTACTCATTAAAAAGCCATTAAAAAGAATACATTTGAATCAGTTCTAATGAGGTGGATAAAATTGGAGCCTATTAATACAGAGTGAAGTAAGTCAGAAAGAAAAACACCAATACAGCATATTAATGCATATATATGGAATTTAGAAAGGTGGTAACAATGGCCCTATATGTGAGATAGCAAGAGACATAGATATAAAGAACAGACTTTTGGACTCTGTGGGAGAAGGCAAGGGTGGGATGATTTGAGAGACTAGCATTGAAACATGTATATTATCATATGTGAAATAGATCGCCAGTCCTCAATGCATCAGGCAGAGTGCTCAGGGCTGGTGCACTGGGATGACCCTGAGGGATGGGATGGGGAGGCAGGTGAGAGGAGGCTTCAGGATGGGGAACACATGTACACTTATGAATGATTCATATCAATGTATGGCAAAACCACTACAATATTGTAAAGTAATTCAGTTCAGTTGCTCAGTCGTGTCCAACTCTTTGCGACCTCATGAACCGCAGTACGCCAGGCCTCCCTGTCCATCACCAACTCCCAGAGTTTACCCAAACCCATGTCCATTGAGTTGGTGATGCCATCCAATCATCTCATCCTCTGTTGTCCCCTTCTCCTCCCGCCCCAATCTTTCCCAGCATCAGGGTCTTTTCCAATGAGTCAGCTCTCCGCATCAGGTGGCCAAAGTATTGGAGTTTCAGCTTCAGCATCAGTCCTTCCAATGAACACCCAGGACTGATCTCCTTTAGGACGGACTGGTCAGATCTCCTTGCAGTCCAAGGGACCCTCAAAAGTCTTCTCCAACACCATGGTTCAAAAGCATCAATTCTTCTGCACTCAGCTTTCTTTATAGTCCAACTCTCACATCCATACATGACCAATGGAAAAACCGTAATCTTGACTAGATGGACCTTTGTTGACAAAGTAATGTCTCTGCTTTTTAATATGCTGTCTAGGTTGGTCATAACTTTCCTTCCAAGGAGCAAGTGTCTTTTAATTTCATGGTTGCAATCACCATCTGCAGTGATTTTGGAGCCCGGAAAAATAAAGTCTGACACTGTTTCCACTGTTTCCTCATCTATTTGCCATGAAGTGATGGGACCAGATGCCATGATCTTCGTTTTCTGAATGTTGAGCTTTAAGCCAACTTTTTCACTCTCCACTTTCACTTTCATCCAAGAGGCTCTTTAGTTCCTCTTCACTTTCTGCCATAAGGGTGGTGTCATCTGTGTATCTGAGGTTATTGATATTTCTCCCGGCAATCTTGATTCCAGCCTGTGCTTCCTCCAGCCCGGAGTTTCTCATGATGTACTCTGCATATAAGTTAAATAAGCAGGGTGACAATATACAGCCTTGACATACTCCTTTTCCTATTTGGAACCAGTCTGTTGTCCCATGTCCAGTTCTAACTGTTGCTTCCTGACCTGTATACAGCTTTCTCAAGAGGCAGATCAGATGGTCTGGTATTCCCATTTCTTTCAGAATTTTCCAGTTTATTGTGATCCACACAGTGAAAGTAATTAGCCTCCAATTACATAAATAAGTTAATTTTTTAGAAAAGCAGACCTCTAAAACAAGAAAATAAAGCAGATCTATATTACTTTCCTTTCTAGCTTGTTCCTTCTCCTTCATAACACATACTATGTACTATAATCACATACACTGCCATGTAATTTTTGGTATATTCCATGTTTAATGTTCATGTCTTGCACCAGATGTCAGCTCTACATACCCTCCGTGCCTAGAATAGACCTTGAGTCATACTTGGCATTCCATACGTATTTGCTGCAGGAATGAAAGAATTAATACATAAACAGAGGGACTGGAACCTCTGTACACTGAGAGGAAAGACAGATGCCTTGTGCTGTGGGGAAATGAGGAGGAAGCGGAATTTTAAGTTTGCTCCTGAAGAATCTAGTCAGAGATGACTGTGGAGAGTATTCCAAGCAGAACATATAGATGTAACTGTTTCGTTCTTGATCCTATTACAGCCATGTGGTGTTTGTTGAATTACATAACTTCTGATTTCTCTTTTATAAAATATTAATACAAAATTAGAAAATATTTCTCCCTTTCTGGGAGCCTTGTGAGAATCCAATGAGATGCAGATTATGAAAATATTTTGCAGATCATCAGGCCATAAGGAGACTTAAAATAGATATATTCATTTTTTTTAAGATTTAGTTTGTGTATGTATTATTTGCCATGTTATCGTTCATATAATTTTCTCATCTAGGTGCCCCTCAAATCCCACAGATTACTTTGCTTCTTTGTTCTTCTGTCCTCTGCTGGGAAGCCACTTATCTGGTGAATGCCTTGGAAATATGTGTCCTGCTTTCAGATGAATTTTAGATTTTCTTCTCCGACCTGGTGTTGCTGGCTATGTTCTTTGCCTCTGGATATAGTAAGATTTTCGGAGAAGGCAATGGCACCCCACTCCAGTACTCTTGCCTGGAAAATCCCATGGATGGAGGAGCCTGGAAGGCTGCAGTCCATGGGGTTGCTGAGGGTCGAACTTGACTGAGCGACTTCACTTTCACTTTTCACTTTCATGCATTGGAGAAGGAAATGGCAACCCACTCCAGTGTTCTTGCCTGGAGAATCCCAGGGATGGGGAAGCCTGGTGGGCTGCTGTCTACGGGGTCACACAGAGTCGGACACGACTGAAGTGACTTAGCAATAGTAAGATTTTCCTTGTTTACTGATTACGTTTTGCAAAACCAAAGTAACTAGGCACATATGAAGACAACTGTGAGTCTTGAGCTAGTCACTAGGATCTGATAGCATTGTGGGGATGAGAATCAAGAAGGAAAAGAACCTAAGAGAAGAAACTCAAGCATTTCCTTGGTTTCTGAGCATCTGTATTAGAGCAGCAGCATGAAGTGGGTTTGGGGGCTTAAGGAAGTGAGTTAATATTTACTTACACTAAATGATGTACTGGGAGCTCTGACACCCTGTAGAATGCATTTAATGTCCCATTATTACCTGTCTAACTCAACCACTACTAAAAACTACCATGACTTAAGCATCGGGGCAATGATACTAGCATTATGATACACATTTAATAGAGAAAGTCTCTTAGGACCATGATTCTCACATTTTAGCATTTATCACACCTAGAGGGCTTGTTAATCTATAGATTGCTGAGTTCTCCAGAAGAACCTGGAGATTCTGAGGTCCAAGGTAGGGTCCAATATTTTCATTTTTAACAACACCATTAGGTGTGTCATGGAGCCTATGTGTTGGCATCTCTAAAAAGATTAAATGCTGCTGCTACTGCTAGGGACCACATTTTGATAATTACTGTTTCAGAGGCTCGGAGATTAGTGTCTACAGCTAGTATACAGTCAAACAGGGAGTCAGACCTGCACCCATCTGAATCCAAAACTCCTGCTCTTTCCTACAATATTACACTTGTTCCTTTCAGCAAAGGCTGGACTGTGAATTCCATCAGAGGACTAAAGGGAAGGAAAAAAGGGAAGGAGGAGGGAAAAAGTAAAGAAAGAAAGAAGAAATAGCAGCAGGGAAAAGCCCCAGCATGTTCAGTGATGAGGAAGCTTAGGGATTACCCCAATGTACCTCATGTGCCCACCTTGAGACACAGAAGCTACTGAACACAGGACTGAAAGGCCATTGTCCTTTTGAAGTATTAGATCATCAAAATGGTTAATGATTGGAAGGTCACCTGAGAGCTTTTCTCATGAGATTGTTTCTGAATGAGATGATATTTCTCTTTGAACCTGAAAACTCTGGGCCTGCCCAAGTATCACAGTCTTGCAAGCCACTTTCCTTCTCTGTGAAATCTTTCCTGGCAGACTATTAATAGTATTAATAATAATTCCCACCTAACAAAGAGGTTACAAGAATCAAAAACATAAGCTAGAGTGAATCAGAAAGTGCTTGGCTGATGTGAATTAACCTGATCCTCTGTTACTTACAAAGGTAGATGTTAAACAAAAATACTGAGGAAGAAATGAATGAATAAAACACACACACACACACACACTGTAAATCAGATTCACAGTTTTGCTGGGAGATGACCCAGCCCAATGGCTCACTACAATATGCCTACTTCATTCCTTGAACTTAAAGGGAGTTGCCTCTCTGTCTTCCCTTTCTCTCCATGAAGTGGGGCAGGGGGTACAGGTCACTTGAGAACATAGATTCATCACCCCGGTGGGTTACCCTTGTGGTCACAAGTAAAGAGCTGGCTTCAGTAAACTGAAGAGGAATGGCAGGCAAAGGTGACATTACAATATAGATGGAAAAAAACACGTGTTCTCATTTAAGGAAGTTAAGGGGAGAACCACTTGCTCTGCCCTGAAATTGTACAAGGAGGCATGGTGACCTCTGCTCTGCATTGGGGAAAGAAAATAGCAATTTACTTGCACATGGTTCATGGGAAAATAGCCTTGGGGGGAAATTACTTATGTAGTCAATTTATGTAGGGTTGTAAGACAAATTATACTATCAGCAAATGAGGTCAGAGGACCAGGGAGGGCTGAGGGTGGAAGGAGGGGCTTGCAGGGGACAGTTTGACTTCACTGTATGTGAACCTTAAAACAGCTAATGACATTTTTGAAAGTGCTGGGTTAAAAATGTATCACTGCTTTTGAAACCCCTGGAGCTAAACCTGGCATTTTATTTTGCATGTGTTTTATATTCACATATAGCCATTTTTGAAGTGTAACAGTAAAAATAGCATAACTAGTTATTTTATTAAGAAGCAGGAACACCTGGAGACTTTTTCAGTTCAGTTCAGTCACTCAGTCGTGTCCAGCTCTTTGTGACCCCACGGACTGCAGCACTTCAGGCCTCCCTATCCATCACCAACTCCTGGAACCTACTCAAACACGTGTCCATCGCGCCAGTGATGCCATCCAACCATCTCATCCTCTGTTGTCCCCTTCTCCTCCTGCCTTCAATCTTTCCCAGCATTAGGGTCTTTTCAAATGAGTCCTTCACATCAGGTGGCCAAAGTATTGGAGTTTCAGCTTCAGCACCAGTCCTTCCAGTGAACAGCCAGGACTGATCTCCTTTAGGATGGACTGGTTGGATCTCCTTGCAGTCCAAGGGACTCTCAAGAGTCTTTTCCAACACCACAGTTCAAAAGCATCAATTATCTTGTGCTCAGCTTTCTTTAGGAGACTTTTTAGTGTTTATAATATACTCTGTTTTATTGGTCTACTTCTGTGGGTCTCAAATTCAAATACTGAAAAGGGCCAGGCAGGAAGCATTAACAGCCCCAGCAGAACTAAATTGAGGGTAGGAGAGGGGATGGAGGGGGATGTACGGAAATGGAGCGAAACATCCTATCAGAAGCGACAGCTGCTTCTCAGCTCTAACCAATGGAGGGCTGAGTGTTTCTAGACCTTTTGGCTTTCTCAAAAGACACTGGAAATCTAAAACCTGTGTGATCCTGCATAACGAATAGGTTCAATAGTACTGTAATAACTTTGTATGTGGACAGATGGTTACTAGACTTATCGCTGTGATCATTTCACAAAGTACTCAAGTGTCAGATGACTATGGAGCACACCCGGAACTAACATAATATTATACATCAACCGTATTTCAATTTTTAAAAATTAATAAAAAAGACAAGTAAGGAAAATAACAGGAAAACACCGGGAGTTGGAAAACATCACTGAAGATTAGAACAAATCTCTGTTACTTCCTGACCTAGGTCTTGGGAGCTTTTCTGCCGTTACTGATCAGGGGATCAGCAAGAATCATAAACATAAGTCAGTTCTGTAGGGTACCAAGCTGTTTTTGTTTTTTTCCCTAATAAAGTTAGAAAAAGGTAAAACAAAAATAACATCTTGTGTGATTTTTGCCTGATTGTTTAATAGTGACTTTAAAAAAAATAAAAAAAACTCCATGAGTCAAATAAAACTCACCTTGGGGTCAAATCTGGATTCAAGAAGTGATCTCTGGTTTATTTGGATGTAAGAATGCATTGCCTATGAACAGGGTTCTTAAACCTATAGTCTTTGCCCATAACTTTGTACTTTTAAGCCAGGCTGGATTTTCTACACATTGAGCAGCTGGCACATTCTCTATTAGAAGGGGTTAAGGCCAGCCTAGTCTGTTCATGGGAAGCCTTCTGTGCAGTGGCTATTTATCAGACACATGTGGGGCTGAGGCCTGGCACCACTGTCCACTAGAGCTATATAGCACAAGAGCCAGGAGACAGAAATTTGGTGAAAACTTCTTGAGTGAGATGATGTCTCATATGCCTTGCAGGTTGAGTAATAATAATGACATATAGGTGTTCTGAGCACTAACTATCTGCCAAGCAGCAACCTAAGTGTTTTTACACATACTGGCTCATGAAATCACCATGTAATATCTAGTGTGCGTAACATCTTCATTTCAGAGATTATAGACTCACAGGACTAAACGGTTTAGCTAGGGTCAAATGAAACTAGTAACTGACAGATCCAGAATCTGAACTCTAGTAATCTGACAACACATCTCATAGTCACCACGGTGCACTGACTTTACTTTTGTCAAAAGAAGACACACGGCAAAAAGTCTATAAACAATAAATGCTGGAGAGGGTGCGGAGAAAAGGGAACCTTTTTACACTGTTGGTGGGAATGCAAACTAGTACAGCCACTATGGAGAACAGTCTGGAGATTCCTTAAAAAACTGGAAATAGAACTGCCTTATGACCCAGCAATCCCACTGCTGGGCATACACACTGAAGAAACCAGAATTGAAAGAGACACGTGTAACCCAGTGTTCATCACAGCACTGTTTATAATAGCCAGGACACAGAAGCAAGCAAGATGTCTTTCAGCAGATGAATGGATAAGAAAGCTGTGGTAAATATACACAATGGAATATTACTCAGCTATTAAAAAGAATGCATTCGAATCAGTTCTAAAGAGGTGGATGAAACTGGAGCCTATTATACAGAGTGAAGTAAGTCAGAAAGAAAAACACCAATACAGTATATTAACACATATATATGGAATTTAGAAAGATGGTAATAATGATAACCCTATATGCGAGATAGCAAAAAGAGGCACAGACATAAAGAACAGACTTTTGGACTCTGTGGGAGAAGGCGAGGGTGGGATGATTTGAGAGAATAGCATTGAAACATGTATAATATCATATGTGAAATAGATCGCCAGTCCAGGTTTGATGCATGAGACAGGGTGCTCAGGGCTGGTGCACTGGGATGACCCTGAGGGATGGGATGGGGAGGGAAGTGGGAGGGGGGTTCAGGATGGGGAACACATGTACACCCATGGCTGATTCATGTCAATGTATGGCAAAAACCACCACAATATTTTAAAGTAATTCGCCTCCAATTAAAATAAATAAATTAATTTTAAACTTAAAAAAAAAAGAAGACACATGGGAAAGTCATGTCTAGCAGAGGGAACAACATGAGCAGAGGCATGGAAGATGGGAGATACAAGCAAGTATCTACTAGAATATCAAGTGTAAGGCAGGAAGATGCAGGAGATAATCTGGGGAGATAAGGAACATAAGGCTTTTGATAAGATTATCTTCCTCTAGATTCAGTTTAGGACAAAGACCTAAGTATGGCAAGACTCCTACAAGAGCCTATTAGATGGCATTTGTAATTATCCAGAGTACAGATGGTAGAGAGAAGGTGAGGGGGAGAGGAAACCCTCAAAATGACTGGATTGACTTTCTTGCCTGTTTGGTGGGATGACATCAAAGTCACATTTAATATAACAGAAAAGAATGTGACATTTCTGGCAAATATAAATTTGTGGAATAAATACACCTGTTCCACTTTCTGCCATTTAATACTAGCAACATTTCACTCCTGGGCATACACCTGGAGAAAACCAAAATTCAAAAATACACACGCAGTACAATGTTCACAGCAGCACTGTTTACAGTAGCCCAAATGCGAAAGTGACATAAGTGCCCATCAGCAGATGAATGGACAAAGATACTGTGTGTGTGTGTGCACACAAAAACAATGAGATCATGCCATTTACAGCAACATGGATGGGCCAAGAGATTATCATACTAAGTGAAGTATGTCAGAAGAGAAATACAAATACCATACGATATCCTTTGTACGTGGAACATGAAATAATACAAATGAACTTATTCACAAAAGAGAAATAGACCCACAGACACAGAAAACAAACCATGGTCACCAAAGGGGCAAAGAGAGTGGAATACTTTAGGAGTTTGGGATTAAAATATATACACTAATATATAAAATAGATAACCGACTACTGTGTAACACAGGAAACTACACTCAATATCTTCTCATAACCTATAATGGAAGAGAATGTAAAAAAAGAAAAAAAATATATATGTCTGTGTGTCTGTGTGTGTGTGTAATTAAATCATGGTGCTGCATATTTGACACTCACACAGCATTACTAATCAACTACATTTCAAAAAAATTTTTATAAAGGAGAGAGATTCCTCATACACATTTTAAAAATTCTTTTTTATTCTTGTGGACATGAACTTTCCACAAATTCTCTAACTAGAAAGTTTCAGGGACTTGACTCATAGCTTATGGAGGAAACAATGTGGTGATAAGATTAGGGACATGCAGAAGAGGGTGACAGCGCCCACTTCAGGACTCCTGCTGGGACAATCCCATGGATGGAGGAGCCTGGTGGGCTGCAGTCCATGGGCAGAGAAGGCAATGGCACCCCACTCCAGGACACCTGCTGGCACAATCCCAAGGACAGAGGAGCCTGGAGGGCTGCAGTCCATGGGGTCGCGAAGAGTTGGGCATGACTAATGTTTTCATGTTCACTTTTCACTTTCATGCATTAGAGAAGGAAATGGCAACCCACTCCAGTGTTCTTGCCTGGAGAATCCCAGGGACTGGGGAGTTTGATGGGCTGCCGTTTATGGGGTTGCACAGAGTCGAACATGACTGAATTGACTTAACAGCATCAGCAGCTGTTAAGAAAGGAAAAAAGGAAACTGTGACAGATTCACCCAAGTTCAATATGCCTGAGGAAGATTATCATCACTGGGCTAAAGCCTCATAGTCCTGAGCACACAACTGGACTACATTTCCCAGAGTTCTTTGCAGCTAGATGTGTGCACATGACTGAGTTTTAGCCCATGGAATGTTCATAGAGTAATGTGTACCACTTCTAGGCTAGACCATAAAAATCCTACCATCCATGTTTTTTTCTTTCTCTTCTGGTTTCAAGTGAATGGACATAATGATTTGGAAGTTACATGTTGAACAAAATAACAGGAGTCTGAGTCCCTGAGTCACCTCATGGAGGAAAGCTGCTTACCAATCAAGCATTATTTGCATTTTACCCCTGTGATAAATAACCCATCTAAGCACCTAAGATTTGGAGGTTTCTGTTAAAGCAGCTACACTGACTCAACTAATACTAGTCACTAACTTCTTTTTCTAAGCATGTAGAGGGATTTTTCAGTAATCTTAGATATGCAAATGACACCACCCTTATGGCAGAAAGTGAAGAAGAACTAAAACACCTCTTGATGAAAGTGAAAGAGGAGAGTGAAAAGGTTGGCTTAAAGCTCAACATTCAGAAAACTAAGATCATGGCATCCGGTCCCATCACTTCATGGGAAATAGATGGGAAACAGTGGAAATAGTGTCAGACTTTATTTTTTGGGGTTCCAAAATCACTGCAGATGGTGACTGCAGCCATGAAATTAAAAGACACCTACTCCTTGGAAGGAAAGTTATGACCAACCTAGACAGCATATTCAAAAGCAGAGACATTACTTTGCCAACAAAGGTCCGTCTACTCAAGGCTATGGTTTTTCCAGTGGTCATGTATGGATGTGAGAGTTGGACTGTGAAGAAGGCTGAGCGCCGAAGAATTGATGCTTTTGAACTGTGGTGTTGGAGAAGACTCTTGAGAGTCCCTTGGACTGCAAGGAGATCCAACCAGTCCATTCTAAAGGAGATCAGCCCTGGGATTTCTTTGGAAGGAATGATGCTAAAGCTGAAACTCCAGTACTTTGGCCACCTCATGCGAAGAGTTGACTCATTGGAAAAGACTCTGATGCTGGGAGGGATTGGGGGCAGGAGGAGAAGGGGACGACAGAGGATGAGATGGCTGGATGGCATCACCGACTCCATGGACAAGAGTTTGGGTGAACTCTGGGAGTTGGTGATGGATAGGGAGGCCTGGCGTGCTGCAATTCATGGGGTCGCAAAGAGTCAGACACGACTGAGTGACTGAACTGAACTGAACTGAACTGAGAGGGATTTTGAAAAGTCAGAAGCCCATCAGGATAAATTATGCCATGAGCTGGGAAGGTTATCAGGAAACTGAACTCAGTAAAGATAGATTTTTCTGAACTGAGAAAAGGTAACTATTAAGAGCAACTAGAATTATTCTATTGCCTTCTAAGCCTGGGTAAAACATTTTTCAATGGCACTCAAGTATCTTGCTCCACTGCTGTGGTCATTAGAAATTATTCTGATAATCAGTTGGCTTTTATAGAAGAAAAATCATGGCCTTTGGGGCATGAACCCAACTTTGCTGCACACCCACTGAGAGATCTTCAGTTACTTCCTCTCTTTCAACCTTAGTTCCATCTTCCACAAATGGAGATACTAAAACTACTATCTGAAAACAATAGAAGTACAAGGAGAATAAAGATTTAAAGGTATACATTAATACAAAAGCAAGGAACAGATTGTTCCTAAAGACAACTCTGAAAGGAAATCCCAATGGTCTCATTGACCATGTCCAATTCCAGAGTCCTGGGTATTTCCCATGAGAAATGAACAGCCAAATATGGTGAACTCTTGACAGAAAGGAGAAGCAGAGTGCAGTAGCTATGAACCGTCTTCTCATCTATAAAATGGGAAAATAACAAAACTGAGATCATTCAGTGGGGAACCCTATAGAATGTGGGTCCTTTTCAGATAACTGATGCTCAATGAGATGATTTCATCTCAGGCATAGGTCTTCATGGCATTAATTAATTTTTCTTCCTCTTCGCTTCACACCAGGAAGGGAATGCTCTGGATAGCAGAATAACCTAGTGTGGGCTGTGGGTCCAGAAGTCTTGAGGTCAATTTCCATTTCTATTAGCTCATCCTAGGCAAGATTTTAAAATCTGCTTCAGATTTCTCTTCTCTGGAATGGGAAAGAAGATTCATCCTGTCTTCTTTCTAGTTCACTGTGAGGATGAAATGGGATTCTAGTTTGTAGAATCTTTCCTTAAGAGGCTGCCAAGAGCTCTGTTGAGTAAAGTAATATCTTGTTCTCAATTACCAATGGATCATTTTCATTCTATTTTTCCCTTTCCTGATATTTCCCCAAATGTTTCCAAGTCCCTACTGCCTAGTGCCTTTCCTAGAAACTTGCAACAGGTATTAATATTCCCTTTGCAAAAAAAAAAAAAAAAAATCAAGTGGGGTGGGAAGGCATTTCTGCCAGTGAACTGGCTTTCTGGCAGCCAGGAACGGTTGGTCAGTCCTCAGCATTGTTAGGGTGGTTTATAGTATGGGTTTTGAAGTAGAAATATTTAGGAGTAAATCCTCTTATTCCACATTTACCAGCCCTGTGACCAAGAGAAAACTGGCTCTTAGTTCTCTCATGTATGAAATAGGGAGAGTATTATTCCATCGGGTCATCGTAAGGTTGAATTAGTGATGCTGCTCCGTGTATACTGAGCACTCAATGCACTATTTTGAGGGCTATTATTATTAGTTTTTCTGGGTTTGGATGCTCCACCTCCCAAGAGCCTCAAAGAAGAGCGAAGAAAACCAGGCTGTAATTGCTGCTGGCATTGCTGGTACTTGTAATATTTAAACACTGCCTCTAATTCTATGTTGAAATGTAAACACTGAAGGCTGTTTGGGTTTTTTGTTGTCTTGCTAAAATGATGTACATCTTGGAGAAGCCTTTAAAGCCTCAAGCCTCTCTTTCAGCCCAAGCCTGCCTCCACATGAAATAATGAATTCCTTTATTTATTCACCTTGACTTAATTAACAATAATGACCACACTTTCTATTTGCTCTTTCCCCTTCTCTGCATGCCTGATGAGGTGCTGTAGACATAGAACATTTTTAATGTGCACTTTCTCCCTTTCAGCTTCTCGTGTCTCAGTTCATGCTGTACATACTGTAGAGGGAAGAGTGTTGGAGCCATTGACCAGATATGGGGGACTTTGCAATACTATCTTCTTGTTTTTGCTAGGCCATATTTCCTTATCTCAAATGAAGAGGAGGAACAAAATAGTTTCTAAGGTCCTCATTCTGACCTTTTAGAACTAATATATCATCTATTTGCTCATTCATTTATTCACTGAATAAGCATTGATTTCATCTCAGGCATAGGTCTTCATGGCAGTAATTTACTTGCTGCCATGTAGCTGCTTGTTTACACCTCAGCACTGCAGACACGGATATAAAATGGCATAATCTCTGTCTTGAGCAGCTCACTGTCTTGTAGGAGAGATACAAGTAGATAGTTACTCTGTAACAGCCAGTTGCTGCAATCAGGCTTACACAAGTTTTAGAGGAGTGTATCAGAGTTACTGTGGCAAGAAATGGATTAGGGAGGGGCACGCCCATTGACAATCTTTTAAGCAAATGAGAGGTTAATTGAATTATTAATGCATGATCCTCCTACCCTCCAGAAATCAGAGATTAATGCAGAAACACAGATAAATAATCATAATTCAATATGTCAAATTCTGTAATAAAAAATAAACCATCTATTAATACATACAGAGGAAGAAGCAAGTAGTTTGGCTCAGGGTTGTGAAATTAATATAAAATAAATGTGGAGGAAATTACCTAAGGTATATAGTTCTAAAATAATAAATGATGTGACTGGTTATTGAATGTTATATGCTAGACATTGTGCTAGGTATAACTCAGTACTACACAAGATACTTCTTCCAACTTAAGATGTTAAGAGGGAAGCCAACACGAAATGAAACTTAAATTTGTCAAGAATTTAAAGCCAGAGAACCAGACGTTAGCTGTGAACACAGAAAATCCCTTGACCTCTCAAACTCATTTTCCTAGTGTGCAAAATGGAATAATACATATGAGAGAGTGTGTAATGGACAAGATTCAAATAAAATAAGGGTTTGTGAAAGTGCGTTGTGGGCTGTTAAGGATTCTGCACATGTTACTGATTATCAAAAATAAGAAAGAGGGAATTGTTTGTGTTTAACCTGAAATAAGAGAAGGCAGTGATTTCCACATACGGTGACTCACCTATCCTCAGGGCTTCAAGGCCCCGTATACACTAATGATTCCCAATCTCTTCTTCCTAATTAGTGTCCTTTTTTTTTTTCAACTGCTGATCAATAACAACTGCCTTTTAGACTTCTCCACTTGGCCTTTTTCCTAGCACTTCATACTTGCCATGGGCAAAATTTAACTTCTTCCTCTCCTTCCTCTATTCTTACTCCAAATTTCCCATCATGGTAAACAGTTCCCAAACCAAAACCCTCTCCTCTCTCAGCTCCCCATTCATTGGTCATTGGTCATCAAGTTCTGGAAAGTTCTCAAGTTATCCCCATCTTTTATCCACTGCTTCTTTCTGACATCATCATCTCTCCTTGCTAAGTCACTTCAGTCGTGTCCTACTCTGTGCTACCCCATAGATGGCAGCCCACCAGGCTCCCCCGTTCCTGGGATTCTCCAGGCAAGAACACTGGAGTGGGTTGCCATTTCCTTCTCCAATGCATGAAAGTGAAAAGTGAAAGTTAAGTTGCTCAGTCATGTCTGACCCTCAACGACCCCATGGACGGCAGCCTTCCAGGCTCCTCTGTCCATGGGATTTTCCAGGCAAGAGTACTGCAGTGGGGTGCCGTTGCCTTCTCCGCTTCTCTCCTTGGGCTACTGCAAGAGTTCCTTAAGTGGTATCACTACACCACTGAGGTTCTACACTCTTCCCCATCCACCCACCCATCTATTCTACTGTTGCCAGGGTTATCCTTTCTGAAAGAAAACTTGACCAAATCACTCATATTCTTAGAAGACTTCAGTGATTCCTCATGGCCTGCTGAATATTTCAAGCCTGCAGAGTAAAAGTAGAAGTGCAAGTCACTCAGTTGTGTCTGACTCTTTGTGACCCCAAGGAGTATATGGTCCATGAATTCTATGAGTTCTCTAGGCCAGAATACCGGAGTGGGTAGCCTTTCCCCTCTCCAGGAGATCTTCCCAACCCAGGGATCGAACCCAGGTCTCCCGCATTGCAGGCAGATTCTTTACCAGCTGAGCCGCAAGGGAAGCCCCGAGCCTACAAGGAGAACCACAATAATCTTCGTAACATGGACCCTGCCTCCCTTTCCAGTCTCGGTTTACCAGTTCCTTATTCACCAAGCTACTTATACTGAACTACTTACTTTCCTGCACTTCTTCTGCTGGCCCCAAACTCTCTCTTCTCTTTGTTTGCCAGGTTTTCTTATTTAAATCCAGGCTTACCTCAAATGCCATTTCCAAGAAGGAATTCTTGGAACTCTTATGTACTTCCCCTATACACACAATACAAGAGGGTGTAATTCTGACAGCCTTTGTCTCACTGCCCATACAAATATCTAAGCAGGGACTAGCTCTTACTTATCTCCATGCTCCAACATGTGGCCTAGGGCCAGTAGTCCTCAGCTACTCAACTGGCTGGTGGCTTCTGGATGCTAAGAAGACCCCTTCTTGGAGTCTACTGCTAGGACCACACATCTATAGAGATATATTCTGATAAATATTTTCTACCAAAATTAGCAGGCTTTCTGATACTTTCAAAATAATAGGACCTTGGGATTTTGAAGAGGATTGAGGAAAGGAAGGAAAAAGGAATGAGGCAAGGAGGAAGGAAAAGATAAAAAGGCAAAGAAAAAAGAGAAAGACATAAGGAGAATGGAGGGCAGGAAGAAAGAGGTAGAACAAATGATCGTGAAAACTGGGGGAAACAGAAGTGCCTTTAATATCTAAAAAAATGTCTGAAAAACTTGTAAACAGGGGATTGTGTATTTTTTATTTGATCACAAAGCAGGCTCTTTGAAAAGATGCACTCTCACCCAGATCTAATGCTTCTGAGATCCCTCTAATGCCACAAGCCCAATTTGTCCTCGTCCCAACATTTCGTCAGTCACTGCTTAAGGAGCCCTTCTGATGACACCGTCTCGCCCATTTCTGGAGCTGAGGGCTGTTCTGTGCATCTGGCCACTGGCAGTGGCATCCTTGGGTGAAGATCTGTAAATATAGGGGCTGAGCGAGAATGTGTTCTCATGCTTTGTAGCATTTAAAACCAGAAGTTTTATAAGCATAGCTCAGATTTCATCAGTTCAGGACTAAAATAAGGATATGCTCTGATTTTGTTGTTGTACTTATTGTTATTGCTTATTTCTTTTTTATCTCAAACCCAGGTCTTCTGAAATCTCATTAGTTCTGTGGACTCCTCCCTGGTGGTCCCCCCACTATTTATGGAAATTCCCCAGTAGTACCTCTCATGTGTCCACAGAGAAATATAACTTCTCCATGTAACTCTCCTCCGCTGGATCCCGCTCACCTCAGTGGACTGTCTGGGGCTAAACTCTAGCTGAAGACGACACCAGCCCTCAGAAATAGCCTCTACTGTCTACAGAGAACAATGAACACAATTCATTGTCATGACTCTGTTTATATGTTTACCTAGGAAGACGATCCTTCATTAGCTCTTATCTTGGCAACTGAGGCCAAAGAGGGCCAGTGTAGGAGCGCGGCTGATGGTGCAGAAACCAAGCCTACTTGGCACTTCTAGCACATTATTAGCTACCGAAGGTACTGGTGACTTCAAAGGAGGCAGAAGACACATGTGGAAACGAAAGATGATTGGCTCTGACAGCAGAAATATACGAGTAACCCAGATTACTCACACTAAGCTAATTGTTGTGCTATGGTGCATACATTAGTTCTAATTTTGTCACTTGTATAGACAGACACAACTATGCTGGTCAGCTATTTACTTGAATTTCGTGGAGAATGGATATATCTCTTGCTTTCCGAATGGGTGCCATAAGTTGTTATCTGAGAACTGCTGGCATTATTCTTAATTTGGCTCTTAGGCCTAACTAACAACAGCATTAGGGGAGACTGAAGTTAGACACTCAGAAATACGCGTACTGCCAGCACTGGAGAAATCTTTATCTCTATCACTGTTAAATTTTTTCAAAAATTCTCATCTGTCTGAGACAGATTAATGGCTTTTCATCCAAGATTTGTGGCTATGCTCCTTTTGAACATTTCCTCTGGCATTGGGACTTTATGATATTCTAGAATCTATCTTTTCATCCATTCCTCTGTCCATCTACCCATCCATCCACACACCTACCCACCCATCATTTACTGAATAGTCACCAAGTTTAAGGACGTGCACTTTTCAATAGGGGAATGAAAATATGGACAAAATACACCTACCTTCAAGAAACTTACTGACTAGTGGTGGGAAATAGACATATAAACAGAACTAGACATGTAGGGGGAGGAGTTAGCCAGGTAACCAGGTGGGAGGGGGCGTAGAAATGTATGAACACAGTTATCAGAGTAGAAAAATGCAATTCATTCCCGCTGTTTCGCTGTTTCATAGCTGGACCAATGCTCCACATCATGGAGCTGAGTTTGGAGGTATTTGTAAAGATCAGTGGCTGGAGACTTTAGTTTGACTTTGGGGGCAAGCTCTATGAGTGAGCCACTCAGTTTTCTCTTCAAGAGAGAAGCTTCTGCAAGAATAATTAGCTAGTTGACAGCTTCCAGCTGCCACGCTTTGGGGTTCACACTGAGACCTCTTCTCCCAGAGATTCTCCCAGGCAGAGTCTGAGCATGGCAGGGTTACAGGAGTGAGGACATTTCTGTCCAACACAGGACGCTTCCAAAGGTCAGTCTTTGCCCTGAGGCTCCCCAGTGGCCTGGCCACAACTTTCTCAGAGCTACCCTGGGGACTTCAGCACTTCCTTCTCAATCCTCCTTTCTCCCCTTCCCCTTACACAGCTGTCAGATCGGCACAACAGTCTGATGCTCTCAGCCCGAACTACTTTCTCTTTCTCTCACCCCTCACAGGTACTTCCTTCCACCAATCTTTGACATTTCTCTTTCTGTCCTGGTGTCTCCTTCCTGGGAAAGATGAACTCACTCAGACTCAGTAAGGTGTGTCAATTTTGAACTAAAGCTAAAGAAAAGCCCCTGAAGGGTTTTGCACCAGGAAAAACATGATAAAAAAAGTTGTTATAGAAAGATTACTCTGGCCATCATGCAGAGGACCAGTTTAGAAAGAGTGAGACACGAGGCAATGAGACCCATGATGAATAAGAAAAAAATGAAACATGTATATTATCATATGTGAAATGAATTGCCCATCCAGGTTCAATGCATGATACAGGATTCTCAGGGTTAGTGCCTTCTGGGATGACCCAGAGGGATGGTATGGGGAGGGAGGTGGGAGGGGGGTTCAGGATGGGGAACACATGTACACCTGTGGCGGATTCATGTTGATGTATGGCAAAACCAATATAATGTTGTAAAGTAATTAGCCTCCAATTAAAATAAATAAATTTATATTAAAAAATGAGGACTTTAGGTGGGGCAATATCAGAGGGCAGAGGGGCAAAGAAGTTAGAAGAGATACAACAGAGGTGGAAACAAGAGTCTGCTGATCACTGGTTGCTCACTGCAGCAGAGAGGGACAGTTAAGGTGACGGGTGCCTCTAATTGTCAAGCAGGACTATATTCCCAGTCTGGAGAAACTCTTGGGAGGTGGCTTGCTACTGGGTAATCCTCCTGTGAAGGTCAAAGTATTAGTCACTCAGTCATGTCCGACTCTATGTGACCCCATGGACTGTAGCCCAGCAGGCTCCTCTGTCCATGAAATTCTCCAGGCAAAAATACTGAAGTGCATAGCCATTCCCTTCTCCAGGGGATCTTCATGATCCATGAATCAAACCTGGGTCTGCTGCATTATAGGTGGACTCTTTACTGTCTGAGCCATCGGGGAAGCTGATGTGAAATGTAGCAAAAGCGGGACGTTGGCTATGCTCTTTCTGCTTTGCTTCCCTTCCACTGGGATAGACTCTGGAAAAGGAGACACTGAAGGGGGTCCATAGAGCGTGAGCTGAAGACTTGGGAAACTCAGCCCTCTGCTGGGTGAACAACACTCTTGGCAGGAAGAGATATACTTTGAAGCCATGGCAGTGGTCTCATCCTTTCCAACAAAAGGTGCTGCAAGGTTGAAGGAAGCTCTATTCGTTTCCTGGGTCTGCCATAACAAAGGACCCCAAAAGAGGTGGCGTAGAGCAATAGAAATGTAAGTTCCCACAGTTTGTAAGTTAGAAGTCTGAAATCAAGGTGTTGGCAGGCCGTTCTCTCCTCTCTGAAGACTGAAGGGAAGAATCTCTTATTTCTTCCCAGCTTCTGCCGGCGGCCAGCAGCCCTTGGCTTGCTGCTCCATAACCCCAGTCTCTGCCTCTGTCATCACCTGGTGCTCTCCCTGTGTATCTTCACATCACCTTCCTTTTGAGTCTCTTCTCTTCTTATAAGGGTGCCAGGCATATTGCATGAAGGGCCCATCTTAACTGGGTGATGATGAGGTTAAGATGACCTCATCTTATTATATCACTATGGACTCTATTTCCAACAACTGTACATTCTGAGGTTCCAGAAGGACCTGAATTGTTTTGGGGGTGGGCAGTGTTCACCTCAGCTCAGAAGCCCCAGGTAGAAGCTTACCAAGACACTTTACCCTTCACTACGCTACTTGGAAACCCCATTATTATCTTAAGAGATTGTGAAAGCTACTTTTAACAAGTTTAACTAGATCTAACAGCTGGTTTGGGTTACAATTCCTTCTCATGCCACCAGTGCCAGCTCGTGTGTCTTTGTGACCACGCTGGGCCCACCCAAACATTTCTGTTGAGGTGCAGAAAGGCTGGGTGAGTTACAGCCAGCTAAACAGGGCTCTCTTACAGGTATCAGCTCACATGGTAGCTATGTGATATGGCAGAGGATCTGCTCTCTGTCTGTCTAGACTTTCTCTCAACATTTCCAATCACTTTTCTTTCCCCCCAACCTTAGCCAAGGCCTAGCGGCTGGGAATGTTAGGTTAACTGTCCAATTTCCTTTCCGCTACTTAGACATTTATTTCCTTTCCCTGTTGTTTGACAGCATCTGTCTTACTTGATCAAGCTTTGGCATTTTGCTATTTTGATGTATTTTTCCATTTCAAATGGAAAACTTTGATAATTTAGAGAACAATTCTTTTTTTTTTCTTCCGATAAATCTGAATATCAAGATTATTGTCATTTTAAGAACTTGAAACAATCTGGATTTGACTCAAAATTAAGCTATAATCCCTTTGTTATCAGTAGTATCAGTCCTTGAGGAAGGCACTGGTCCAGTGACCTTAGCATCCAGTCTTAACAACCTTTTCCTCTGTCTCCATTTAAGGGCCAGGTGAGCCAGCTACTCATCTTCCCTCTGTGCCTTGTAGCCTCAGGTAGCCAAGGACTCAGTTTTTCCACATAGGCAGAAGATTGCTGGGGTATTGCAGGAAAGTTTTTGGTTTTCTTAGTAGAAAAGAAAGATATGGCTGGCACCTCTTCCCCACTTCCTTCCTGAATTAAATAAGGATGATCCAAACTGCTGGAGCAGCAGTTTGGGGAATTCAAAACAGAGGTCAATATGATGCTATTGAACCAAGGTGTTCCAGCACCTACCTCCAACTTCATATGCTAGAAAAGGCAACCTCTAAGCTTCAAGTCACAGAAAATGAGAAATGCAGCAAATGAATTCTGAAGTCTTGCCAAAGCAACAAATACAATGGATATGATTCATGAGAACCTCCAAACAAAAGGACATGATGAAAGCTACTTTTGTTTCACATCTCCAAAATGTACCCATACTCTTATTCAGAAATAGGTGTCTTAGTCAAGACTGATTTTGAAAATTTGGTATGAATGTAAATGGGATACAGAAAATGTAGACAGAATAAAAATACGTTAGGACAGAATAGTCAATTGGGAAGTGAAATATGAAATTTTGAGTCTCTAGAAGTGAACATTGTATTTACTTTGGGGACAAGGTTTTTTTCTTTTTGCTTTAGGATAAATTATCAGAATGGATCACACTTAACACTGGGACTCCCCGAGGTAAGCATTATATTTTAAAAAACACAAATTAAATAGGCCCTTTAGTAATGCAAATGTGAAGCCCATGCCTCCCCTTTGTCTTGGGACAGCATGAAGCTAACTAGGAACCTGCAGGCAACTGTTTCATTTGGGATCTGAAATTGTGTCTTTAAGCTGGAATTGTGTTTGGAAGCTGCTTTCTTGTTTTATTTTTTCCTTTCTCTTATAAAATTGTTTCAGTATATGAGTAGGAAGGAGAGGCAGAAGGTCCTAGGCAGACCCAGGGGCTTATAGCCCTGCTATGTAAGTGTAGCACAGAGCCGGCAAGGGGGCTTTCATGTCACCTCTGGGCAGACCCTGGCGCTTGTCCAGCATAACTGGGAGTGGCATCTTTAGAGCGATGGAAGACAGCACTCGTGCGGAGACTCGGGTGTTTTGAAGAAACATAACCTCTGATAGACCGGACATGGAAGAACAGGCTGGCTCCAAACAGGAAAAGGAGGTCGTCAAGGCTGTACATTGTCACCCTGCTTATTTAACTTCTATGCAGAGTCCATCATGAGAAACGCTGGGCTGGAAGAAACACAAGCTGGAATCAAGATTGCCGGGAGAAATATCAATAACCTCAGATATGCAGATGACACCACCCTTATGGCAGGAAGTGAAGACGAACTCAAAAGCCTCTTGATGAAAGTGAAAGTGGAGAGTGAAAAAGTTGGCTTAAAGCTCAACATTCAGAAAATGAAGATCATGGCATCTGGTCCCACCACTTCATGGGAAATAGATGGGGAAACAGTGGAAACAGTGTCAGACTTTATTTTTCTGGGCTCCAAAATCACTACAGATGGTGACTGCAGCCATGAAATTAAAAGACGCTTACTCCTTGCAAGGAAAGTTATGACCAACCTAGATAGCATATTCAAAAGCAGAGACATTACTTTGCTAACAAAGGTTTGTCTAGTCAAGGCTATGGTTTTTCCAGTGGTCATGTATGGATGTGAGAGTTGGACTGTGAAGAAGGCTGAGCACTGAAGAATTGATGCTTTTGAACTGTGGTGTTGGAGAAGACTCTTGAGAGTCCCTTGGACTGCAAGAAGATCCAACCAGTCCATTCTGAAGGAGATCAGCCCTGGGATTTCTTTGGAAGGGATGATGTGAAAGCTGAAACTCCAGTACTTTGGCCACCTCATGCGAAGAGTTGACTCATTGGAAAAGACTCTGATGCTGGGAGGGATTGGGTGCAGGAGGAGAAGTGGATGACAGAGGATGAGATGGCTGGATGGCATCACTGACTTGATGGACGTGAGTCTGAGTGAACTCTGGGAGTTGGTGGTGGACAGGGAGGCCTGGCGTGCTGCGATTCATGGGGTCACAAAGAGTCGGACACGACTGAGCGACTGAACTGATCTGATCTGAACCTCTGATGGTAGCAGTAGAGAGGCTCCTTTAGCTGACTTTAAGAAGAGAAAGAACATCATGCTACCTCTGTCTCATTGTGGCAGGAAGACTGGTCATGAGCACAAACCTGTGGGGAGCTTTGGAGCTCCCAGAAACAACAGAGGACACGGTGCAGGGTAGATTGGGGTCTGGCAGCCACACTGCTAGAGTCTTTATGACTTGGAGTATTATTATCATGATGACCTTGCTTTTTGTTGCAGGGATATACCTATTACAAAAGCACTTAGAAAACATTAACAATATTTTAAAAATCTCTAACGGTGTATTGCAACAGTATTCCCAATTTGTTATGCCCCTTTATAAGCACGCATTTTGCTCGTGGAACATCGCACTTCCTTTCTTCTAGATCAGCCACCAGTAAGTCAGCTCTTAGACTGGGCCCAGCTAAGTTCAGGAAAGTCATCTAGTCAATCCCAGATGACCCAGGCACACAACAGATAAACAACTACTACTGTATGCTACTGAGATAGAGGTTATTGTGTTAGGTAGCGCTATTGCTGCAATTAATAACTAATACATTCTTTAAACGTATTAGTGATGCATTGGTGATGGGCAGGGAGGCCTGGCATGCTGCGGTTCATGGGGTTGCAAAAAGTCGGACATGACTGAGCAACTGAACATTCTTCACAAAGTGAATGATACTGAGGATATCATATGGTATCTGAATTTCAGTATTGTATTTTTAGAATATATAAAATGGGCAGTGTGCTTTGATTATTAAATACAATAGCTCAGCATGTAAGATAATATAAATACTAAAGACTGATTATGTTAATTTTAAGATCTCATTATAGGGTAGACTTCTGTGCTTCTGCCCCAGGGATCACTTTCCAGTAAATAGTTCTGCATCTCAAGCCTCAGGGACATGGGTATACATGGCTGTTCTACAGTCCATTCCCAGCTTCAGATAGTGACACTATTAGAGAGTTTCTTGAATGGACTTCTAGAGCAAACTGAGTGTTTGTAGAATTGCTTATACAGATGAGAAAGGGAAAGGAGCGAGGAAGTAAAGCATCACTGTCTTGATGTTCAGTTGGAGAGGATATAACGGAAAAGGTGGTAAAGAAGATGAATAGCAGAGACGCCACACTCTTCAGAGCTGGGGAGAACCAAGCCAAAACCTGGGCTCCCTCATTGGCAGCTATGGGATGTATGCAGGCTACCTAATCTCAGGGAACCTTGGTCTTTCTACCCGATAAATAGGAATGAAATCTGCATCTTGTAGAGTTGCTGAGAATTTTAAAGGAAATGCATGCATTTGAGGTCTCTGGGATAGAGTCAGTACTCTTGCAAAGGAAGGTCGGAAACCTTGGCCTTTTCATTTGGACTTGGACTACAAGGACTTGGAGGACATGGAGCCAACTGACATCATCAGCAGTTTCAGGCATTAAGTTGTGAGGGGGAATCTGCATAAAGAAAGCAGCAAAGAAGTTAGTCTGTGTGTGTGTGTCAGTTTTAATGCACTGGAGTATTTTTTTTTTTTTTTTTTTTTGGTACTTCATTGTACTATATTTAGGTACGAGGTGGCCTGGAACAAAAGCTGGAGTTTATTTTTAAATGTTCAGAACAATGAGATGACTGGTGTTCTATATATCAGCATCACATTGCCAAACACATGAAAATCTTACACTCAGTTGTGAGCTTTTCACAAATCTGTCATTATATACCTGTCTGACCCTTCTGTAAGTGACTTTGCAGGTGAGACTCTGAAGGTTAAAAATGATATTTTACATTTGCATAGTATTTAATAACTTAAACACTCTTTCCCATGTATTATTTTAAACATTTTCAACAACTCTGTACAGTGGCAATCGTCATGCTAAGTCACTTCAGTTGTGTCCAACTCTATGGGCTGTATAGCCAGCCAGGCACCTCTGTCCACAGGATTCTCCAGGCAGGAATACTGGAGTGGGTTTCCACACCCTCTTCCAGGTACAGTAGCAATACTTATCCTCAATTTGAAGAAAATGAAACTGTCTTTGATGGTTAAGTGGCATGCCCAAAGTTAAAAAACAATGACTGGATTCTGCTCTAACTTGCAAAGTTGGTAATACTATGAGACATTCACTGAGATATTTTATGTGCCAGGTGCTATGCTAAGTTTTTTACTTTCAACTTTTTGCTTCCCTGGTGGCTCAGATGGTAACAAATCTGCCTGCCATGAAGGAGACCTGGGTTCTGTCCCTGGGCGGGGAGAAAGGAATGGCAACCCATTTCAGTATTCTTGCCTGGAGAATCCCCATGGACAGAGGAGCCTGGCAGGTTACCGTCCATGGGGTCACAAAGACTTGGGCATGGCTGAGCAACTAACACTTTCTACTAATCACAAAACCTTCTGTGGCAGACTAACTGGTTACCTTCTCAGGAGTCAGTGAAACACCCTCTAGCTTGCTCATGGAACTCACATTTTTTCTCATATCTAAGCTGAGATATGCTTAAGGAAGGGGACTCTAATCCTAGCCTTAGAGAATAACCTGTGCTTAAACTGATCACAGCAACCCTATTCTCTTTTGCCAAGGTCCACATCAGCTGGGACAGCTGGTCAACCAGGCAGCTGTCCCCACTGTGTAGTGATGGGCATGTGACCCAGGTTGGCCAAAGAAATGAACAAGAAGTTTGCTGGAGCCTTCTGTTAAAAACTCTTTCACTCGGCCCTGGTAAAAAGACAAATGCATAAGGAGAATGCCTGACACTTTCTTTCCTGTTTTGGGTATTGTTATACGAGGATTTGATGGTGGAGCCAAGGCACCCATTTCAACCACAAAGAAAAATCAGAGTGAAGCAAAAGAAGCTGACCCAGAATCCAGATATCCTTGAGCAGCTTGGTTAGTCAAACTGGAAAAGCTTCATTTTTGGAGTTAAGTGAGATAATGAGTTTTTTAAATTGTTGAAATCACATTCAGTCACATATTCTATCAACTGCTTTTGAAATCATTTCTAGCTGATACCTTCTCACAAACTAAGGAATAAAGAGTTTCTGTTCTCCAAGGCCAAGTGTCAGATTTGGGATTTGGCTTAAAGCATCTGATGTTGAAATTGCCCTCCTGACACATGCTACAGGGTGGCCTACCATCCACCTCAAGTCTCTCCTGCTTCCTATCAGTCTGTGCAATGGAGGGAAATGAAGGACAAAGATGGGTCAGAGGTGCACGTCCTTGGAACATCAGTGGATGTTTCTTGGGGAGGGAGGGCAAGGCAAAATTCCCTACTTCACACTTTGACCTGACAATGGTCTTCTTTATTTTGTGCATCTCAACACTGGAGAAAGCAACCTGGGGAGAAGGAAAGAGCAGAGACTTGAGAAGGAAAACTTCTGATTTCAAGTTCTGGCTTCACCATTCTGTAAAAGTATCACTTTGGGCAAATCCATTGATGTCTTTGAGACTCCGTTTTTTTCATCCATCAAATGAGAATAGTAACCTCTGGCCTCTTTCCTTCCAGGGTTATGGTGAATGTGACAAGAGAAAAGACATGTGGAAATCTCTCTCCACTGCAGAGGATGAAAGATGCTTGTTATTAGAGAACATGTCCTCAGGGCAGACACAGTCTCCTCATGATCTACTGTAGAGACTAAGGATACGGATGGTCTTTAACACAAGCATTACAATCATGCTACTGCTTTTGATAAATTTATAATTTGTAGGTTGTAAATTCAAACATTCTCTCCTCTGAATGCCATCCTGAAGGTTAATGAATGAAATACATGATTTTCAAATCCCAACAGTTGGTGTTAATTGGAAGCAAACACATACCTTCCGGTTTGATCTCTCATAATAAGACAGTCAGACAACTTAACCTCAAAGCAGTTCATTACCACACTACTCAGAGCCCTAGGAAGATGGTAGACATTTCAAAGACTTTGGATGTCTGTATGCATGTCCCCAACCCTCTCTTTGCAAAAACAGTAAATTAGAAGGGAAAAAAAAGGGACCAAAGGAAACTTAGTAGACCTTGACAGAAGATTTTTAAATAACCTGAAAATATTAAATCCATAGGAATTAATTGGAAAAACTCAAGAGTCTAACTGTTGCTGGAATTTGCTACATACCCATGATGGGACATTTTGCAACCTTTAAAAAACATGACCTGGAAGATAGCTTAAAGGTATAGGACACTACAAACAGGGTTAAGTGAAGAGACAAAGGTGAGATGGAATGCATAAACCTTATGAATCTATGCTAATGAAATGTTCCACGTACACACACGCACACATACACACCCCTAGGAATTATAGTTTGGCTTCCTGACAGAGAGAGGCCATCAAATTCAAAGTTCCATAGGGTGAACTTTTTTTTTTTTTTTAACTAAAATGATAGATTTGCCTCTTTTTCTCCCAAAGTTATAGGATAAGCACATAATTTCCAAAATATATTTTATAATAATCTCCATTTATTCTATGTCTTGCTGTACACGGGCAGTGTACTAAGCACAATATATACATTTTCTCCATGTAGATTATAACTACACTATGAAGAGAGCTTTGTTACCACTCCTGTATTACAGATGGGGAACCCAAGACTCACAGAGTGAGGAAGCTGTCACAGAACTCTCAGCTGGTAAGTGGTGGAGCCTGGCGGAGACCAACTCCAGAACCAGAGACCTGGCCAACTCCAGAACCAGAGCTTAGCTCACTGAATTTATGTCTTCCAGGCTAAGTTGCCAATTTATATGTACTTGTATGAAATTAATTAAACTACAAGAGAAAATGGGGAGAGCAAGAGACTTTCCTCTTTGTTTAGTTATACACCACTTGAAATAAGACTGAAACAAAGGGTACTGAGCCAAGAGCGCTTGGTCTACTGGATGTTCTCTATGCCTTCCTCATGTTCCCGGCCCACCTCCTCAGTTTGAAACTCCCCATCTCTTGTTGAATGCTACTAGCAGCATCGCTACTAGTAAGCTCTCTGCTTTCCGTGTCACCCTCTTCCAATCTGTCCTTCAGGGCCAACTTTCAAATACATGCATTTCATCACTTCATGCCTCTGCGTGAAATTCTGCCAAAATTCATCCTTCAGGAATGTGCCCTCAGCCCTGGCAAGCAACGCAGGGCCTCTGTGACCCTGTCCTGTCTCCTTCTCTACTCTTCCCCTTCTTTCTTTCTCTTACCTCAGCGATTTTCAAGTGAGAAGTCAAAACTTTATAAAGTAATAAGTTAGGTGGATTATGACCAGTGTCAAAAATACAATAGGAAATATTGGAGTGCTATTGCAAATTTAAAATTTGTCTTAATTTTGTATATTGGACATGTAAATCTTGACTTTGCTACAACATCTATTTCTTAAATAAGTTGTTTTAACAAAAGCTTGCTAAGCTTCCATCACATGACACTTTCTACAGTTCTCAAAATATGGTAGGATGTGTCTTTCCTTGAGTCTTTGTCCTTTGTTTTCCCCACCTCAGACTTCCCCATCAAGCACAATAGGCATAGTGTCTAGAAACCATGATACTTTTAGGGACTAACAAAAAAGTTTTAATTAGAGGAAAAAATTCAACATAATCCATCACAGATGATATTTGTCTTTATACCAATGAAATTATAAAATATAATATTTAATATCTCCTTTTGGTTTTACAAAGGACAAAACTCGAGAAGACAAGAGTATCCAGGGACCATGAATGTGATACCTGCCTTTTGAGTCATCTGGCTCTGCTCTCTTGCTGGAAGGCCCACGGACCACATAGATACACAATGCTGTTCTTAAGAGACTTGTCCAAGCATCATCTTCCCTGAGAGCCCTTTTCCAGCATTTTAATTAAGGCACACATTTGTTCATTTACGTGCCTACTTTTCTGTTGCAATGGCAATTTCAGAGATAAAATCTTAGCCAAGAAAAAAATAACATTTCTTACATGCCCACTACAGTAGTAAGTGCTTTACTGCACTCGTTCATTTTAGCCTCACACTATAGGGTAGATGCTATTATCATCAACCTCATTTTACATTTCAGAATACAGAGGCTAAGAGAGATTGAAGTGTTCCTGTTTATAAGTTGCAGAGTGAGAGCTTAAACTCAGGCTTGCTAACTCTGGAGCCTGGGGTGTCTCTGTTGGTAGCGGGCAGAGGAGAGGAACTCTTTTACTGGCTTTGTGATTCCAAGTTGGGGGATGTCAATTAGCCTAGACTGTGTATTAAAAGCAGAGACATCATTTTGCCAACAAACGTCAAAACAGTCAAAGCTATGGTTTTTTCCAATAGTCATGTATGGATGTGAGAGATGGACTATAAAGAAGGCTGAATGCCAAAGAATTGATGCTTTCAAACTGTGGTGTTGGAGAAGACTCTTGAGAATCCTTTGGACAACAAGGAGATTAAACCAGTCAATTGTAAAGGAAATCAACCCTGAATATTCATTGGAAGGACTGGTGCTGAGGCTGAAATTCCAATATTTTGGCCACCTGATGTGAAGAGCTGATTCATTGGAAAAGACTGATTCTGGGAAAAATTGAGGGCTAGAGGAGAAGGGGGCGACAGAGGATGAGATGGTTGGATGGCATCACTGACTCAATGGACATGAGTTTCAGCAAGTTCTGGGAGCTGGTGAAGGACAGGGAAGCGTGCATGCTGCAATTCATGGGCTCTCAAAGAGTTGGATATGACTTAGCAATGGAACAACAACAACCATTAGCGTAACACCTTTGGATTTTTCCTATACCCTACTCTTGTGTCTGGGTTGTGGAATGACCACGCAATGCCTAGCTCAGCCACTCTCCTCCTCTGCCTTTTGAATCACCTGTTTGCAGACATGTTCTCTGGTCTGTTCCCTACCATTCAAGAACCTTGAGAGGCCTCCAGCTGTTCAGCACTACTTTCCATGTCTGTTCTGAGATTTGTGTGGCTAACACACTCCATCATGTCCTCACCTCCTCCCTCAGTTGTGAAGCTACCACTTCAGTCGGTCTCTCGTGTGGTTCCACACCAGGGCACAGTGGAGCAGCAACAGTTATTTGGGCCCCTTGAAATATCAACATGCTCCAAACCATAAGGCAGGAAGATAACTCAGAGCAGGGTGTGATGAACTGTATTAAAATGGTCAGGGAAGCTTTTAGAGGAGGGAGAATCTGAGCTGTTTAATATCAATCTCCATGGAGGAGAAAATGAGCACTGGTTTGAGAGTAAAAGACTTTAATTCAACAGCATACTCAGTTCCAGGTATACAGTGACTAATTAAACATCACTCTCAATGGTGGCAGTGCATCTCCTTACATAAATAACCACTTAAACTACTAGCTCATATTCTGCGAGTTAACATTTCACATGGCTTATTTCATTTAATCCTCATAGGATCTCTTTGAGATAGTAAATATCCTTACTTCCTTTTTATAGATGAATAGACTAAGAATCAGAGGTGTTAAGTAGCCTGACCAAATCATCAGAGCTATTTAATGGTAAAAACTTTGATGGTAATTGAAGATTTAACCAAGTTTATTGGTCTCTGGTGCCAAAATCTTGACACCATTCATACAATCCTTTCCCTCATCACTGTGTTTTGTGTTGATACTTCTCCCCTATAGAGTATTCATCTCTAGATATTGTAATTATCTGATTTTTTTCTGCCTTTCCTATTAAGAATGCAAGCTCTCTGAGGGCAGAAACTGTGTCCTACTCTTTCTTTTATCTTCAGTTCTTATATATTCCATGTATTCAATCAAATTTTTCTTGAGTTTTGCTATCTGCTAGATACAGTATATAGTGTGGAACACGCTCTGGACAGCAAGATAAACATCCTTACCCTACAATGCTGATAGTTTTTCAGGGGAAACGGAAAACCCACAAGTTAAAAAAAAAAAAAAAGCAATTACAAACTCATAAAAGTACTGTGAGATAAGGAACCTATAATGGGATGGGGTGAGGATTGGGGATTCAAAGACAAGACTTGAAGGACGAGAAAGGATCATGCTCAGGGAACAAACATTTTAAGAAGAATGAAAAGGATGAATGAAGGCTGTGATTCTGCAAAGATCTTGATGGATGCAGAGTTGGAGCAGGGTGAGAGGCAGATGAGATTCACATACAGCCTTTGGGAGGACTTTGAGTTTTAGTCCAAGTACAGTAGGTAAATACTAAAAATGATAAAGCAATGGGGATGAAGAAATGATGATGGTGTCAAAATTCTTCTGAAGGTAAGATGGCTAAAGCTTATCAGTGGTTGGTGAAAGCCTGGTTTGAGAGAGAATTAGGGAGGATTTCTATCTTAAGCAATTGGGTAGGTGGTGGGGCCATTTACTGGGATGGAAAAGACTATGGCCACAGATGTTGGAGAAAAACCTTGGGAAAGATATTAGAATCAACTTATGCTTGCGATGACTATTAGAAATCCAAATGGAGATGTAAAAAAATGATAAATGACCAGCTTATTCTGTTTTGCTAAATTCTTATCATTTGCTGGTGAACATGTTGGACACTTGGATGCAAAATAAAATATGCGAACTATTCAAAGTAACAGACATACTTGCCTTGAATGGTATTAAAAATACACACACACACAAAAGGGTCAAATACTCAGGGTGAAAATGTTCTGTTATGCATCCATTTTCTTTTTTGCACGAGCTTGCTTCAGGCTTTTACCACCAGTGTGAAAACTTAAATTTCACGATTTCCCAAAGTCATACTTATATTATTAGCAACTAAACAGGTAAAATCAGTCTTTTCACTTCTGCCATATATGTATGTATCTTATCTATATATAGGTACATATACATACATACTCACACATACAAACATAGGTATTTTATAGATAGATATAGACAGATATAGCTCAAGGCAATACACTTTTATTATCTGAATTAAGAGTAGAAGGATAGCTCTGACTTCCAAAGCTAAGAGCTTTGTTAGGCTTGTTGGTCATTATTACATCTTCAGATGTGAAGACGCATAAAGAAATTCCTGGTTTGCCTTTTGTCAAGGTTTAGTAAAGTGGACCTTGAGAAGGACTTAGCGGGATTTTACTTCCCTAGTCTTCCCAAAGCCAGGATAGATCCCTATCAAATACTGCCTTGAGGCCATTTTAAGATTTTCCTATACTAAAAAAATGCAGTCTGTACTTAACTAAGAGTAAATGTCTCATCCCCCACCTGGCCTACCATTTGTTTTGATTATAGCTCAAGAAACCTGGTTGGGAGTGGAATGGAGAGTGAAGATTAAGATGTAAGTTTTGCATCTTCAGGACAGTGCCCTTTACTCCCCAACATATACTCATTTGGACAACAGTAACCAAGCAGCTTGCAAAAGGGCAAGGCCACCTTCGAGCCTCTAGTGGTAACAAGACATATGCAAATGAACATTTACTCTCCTGCTAAGCAAATATGGTCAGTTATTACAATGGGCCATTGGGAAAATCGTAAAAGAAATATAAAAGTATGAAAAATAAACAGAATTTAAATGAGAAAAATATGAACCATAAAGTTAAGTCCTTGCTCTGGGAATATAATTTCAGATCATGGAGGGTGAGAAATACCATGATATTTTTAAAAATAAATTATGATAATTTCCATTAGATGTCTGTAAAGGGCACTAAAGATGCTCGGTTGAAAAACTGGAAATTTTTTGTAAGGAAGATATGTTGCAATTGTTACTGGTATGATATTGACATGTTTGGTCTCATAGGTAGATTTGTAAGATATGTAACATAACTCAGACAAAAATATACATTTTTAGATCTGAAATTTTTCCAAGGAATCTCTGTATCACTCATAAAATATTAATAGGAATGAGATGGCAATGAGATAGGAATGAGAAATAACTTGGAAATGCTCTAAAGTAAAGCATGTTTAAGATGCACAGTAGCTTTCTCTAGTCTTTCTTTTCCCCTCTTTTGAAATCTAGTAGGTAAGTCTCCTGTGGTCTCCCAAATGCTCTGACTGGACAGTCAGTAAGGCTTCCTGTTCCCAAGGCTTCTCTGATCCCTGTGAGGACTTAGGAGCTCTTTATGGCCTTGTGTAAAGAAGTCTCCATTACCTGAGGGACCTACTGAAAAACAATAATCTAACCCTGATATTCTCCTATTTAAATTCCTTTAATGGCTCCCCAGTGCCCCAGGATAGTTTAAACTGCTTAGCAGAGTTGACAGACCTCTTCCTCACCAGCCCGATCTGCAGCCTCATCGTCCCCCTCTGCATGCACCTTACACTCCGGCCCTCATGTAAATCCTGCTGTGTGTCATAGCTAGATGATCCCTTAGCCTGTAACATGATGTTCCCTTAAATCTAACATCTGGAAAGGCGTCTGTCTGCTGGCTAACTCCTGCTTGCTCTTTGTTTTAGACTCAATCCAGACATCATTTCTTTCAGAGAGCCTTTACCATTCCCATCACTCTGGCATATGCCCACACTCACCCCATCATTGCACTTCACTGTGTTACCAAAATTATTTGTTTTCATGCTGTCTGTATTATTAGACTGAGAGCTCCTTCAATAAAAAGGAAGGGGTTTTATTTGCCTTGCATCACCATTACCTGGCATACTATCAGGCCCAGAGGCACTCAATATATGCCTTTGTTTTGTTTTTTGATTGAACAAAATCATTCAATACTAATTCCACTCTACTTTGTCCCAAATCTCCTTGCTCATCACTTACAGAGACATTCAAACACTTGAAAGTAAGACTGTGTCATTTCAGGGGCAAAATCAATAGGCCTCTTTTAAGAAATAGGAAGTTGGGAATAAGTAGGCGGATTGCTTTGATTAAGTGGAGGGAACCCCAGAGGGTAAGGGATGCCAGCCAAGGTCTGCCGCAATGTGACAAAACATGTCAGTTTCACATAGGGGGCCTCCCGGAGTGTTTGGAGAGGGAATGGGCACGGTCAACTGGGAACACACAAACATCTTGTAATTCTCCTAAAGTTTCTGTTTCGATTTTGGCAGAGTTGTAATTGACCACCCACTTGGGAGTGATAATGTAAAATCTTTTGAGTGGAGATTCCTGGAAAGTTTAAATCGAATGCAGTGACTAACTGAAGGGATAGACTCTGTTTGTATATATATATGTGTCTACACTCTGTTTTTTGAAATAGCGTTCAGAAATCTGACTAAAAATGCAAATAATAAGTCATGCTAGTTTATAGGTAAACTCATTAAAGATTTCTGCAGGCAAATTCACTGAAAATGCCAACAGTCCTTGCTTTTAGATCAAACAGATTTCTGAAGACTATGACTTTAAAGCTGACCTGGCAAAGCTGTTCTTCCTGTATTTGAGAAATTGCATTTGTCTTATTTGTTAAAGGAGGATGGAAAATAAAAATTCCTGGTAAAGATAGGAGCAGAACAGCTTAAGTGTCATGAGGTAGTGTCCTTATTTGCAATGCACTTGATTTCAGGTGGCTTCATGAAACATTTATTGTGCACCATCATGTGCCAAGGGAGGGTCCTAGAGCTACAAAGATGAGCAGGACATTGCCTAAGAGACATTTTTAGTGTTCAATAGGAGCCTGTGTGCCCTGTAAATTTCCACTGCATTACAACTTATCTTTTAAATGCCATTTTCTCCACGAGAGCTTATAGGTCTCCGCTCTGTGTCCCCTCAGCACCCTGTGAGTCCCCATATTCTGCCACTAAATGTTAGTGGTGATTATTATACACTTCCTCCTGTGATTCTCATATTGTTGGTTTTTGTGTGTTCCTCCAGACTAGACTAGAGAATCCTGTGGACAGAGGAGGCTGGTGGGCTGCTGTCCATAGGGTTGCACAGCGTTGAGCGCGACTGAAGTGACTTAGCATGCATGCATGCATTGGAGGAGGAATTGGCAACCCACTCCAGTAGTCTTGCCTGGAGAATCCCAGGGACGGGGGAGCCTGGTGGGCTGCCATCTATGAGGTCGCACAGAGTAGGACATGGCTGAAGCGACTTAGCGGCAGCAGCAGCAGCCAGACTAGACTGGGAGATTCTTAGAAAAATAAAAGAAACAGGAACACAGACTTTCCTCAGGACAACATGGGTTCAGATCCAAAATCTGCATTTGGTTGAGTGGTTTCTAGGCAAGACATTTAGAATATCTGTGTCTCTGTTTCCTCATCTTTAAAGTGGGATAATATTACTTGCTTCAGATCATTATGATGAGGATAAATGCATTAATATACATAGAGGCTTAGAACACTGCCTGGCAGGGAGTAATCATTCAGTAATATTATCTATTAAACTGTTATGCATACACACAACTAAAATACACAGAATCTGCATTAGAATTGCCAGTCTAAACGGCCAGTACTTGCTTTGAGCTTAAGGTCTCGTCAATTATAGTTGATTCATTTACATCAGGAGATGATGTTTCCATTCACTCCATTGTCAAAGAGAGAAACGTGGGACCTGTTCTTGAAAACATCCTCTCCTTTACCTCCTGAATTCACTCTAACTCCTAATAGTCTTTAATCACATCCTTTCACCCCTATCACACTCCCTGCTCTAGACTGAGCCATCACCACTCTATTTCTGAACGTTGCCATCAATCCAAATTGTTCTCCCTCCTACTCTGACACTGTCTTGCTTATTTCTATTGCAGAAGTCTGAAAAGTCCTTACAAACTGAAACAGGTCAAACCACTTCGGCATAAACTATCATTGGGTGCTTCTTAGAGTGAAAAGTCAAATACGTATGTGGTTAAAGAACCAAAGTGTGACCTTGTTCCTACCTAGCAACTCAGCCTCATCTTGGGTCGCACCTGAGTTTATCTCCAGTTCTTCAAAAAGTGCCAAGGAAAAGATACACATGAACTTACTTACAAAACAGAAAGAGACTCACATTCTTAGAGGATGAACTCACCGTTGCCAGAGGGGAAGAATGGTGGGGAGAGGTAGTTAGGGAGTTTGGGATGGACATGTACACACTGCTGTATTTAAAATGCATAACCAACAACGTCCTACTGTGCAGCACAGGGAACTCTGCCCAATGTTACATGGCAGCCTGGATGGGAGGGGAGTGTAGGGAGAGGGGATACATGTATATGTATGGCTGAGTCCCTTTGCTGTCCACCTAACACTATCACAGCATTCGGCTATATGCCGAATATAAAATAAAAAAAGGTTTTAAAATAGTGCCAAGGAACTCTGCACTCAGGACCTTCTATCCTCCCACACTTCACACTCTTTAGGGGTCAGCTTACAAGTGATTTCAGCAAAGGAGTCTTCCCTGACCCTCCCTCTCCTACTCTAAATGCTATCCTCGACCATTACCCAGTTTTCTTTTCAGCCAGCACAACGTGTACACATATACATTTTTTGAGTGACTGGTTGTTCACTTTTCACTTCTCCATCAAATTTCATGTTTCAAGTCTCCAAACTCCATGAAAACATGGACTCAATCTGTTTTATTTATCACTTTATCTTCAATGCTAAGCAAAGCTCCTGGTAAATAATTAGATCAGCAAACAATGAACAAACCAGTGAATGCCTAGTAACTACTTATTTAATAATTTTTTGAATTGCAGCAATGAATTAAGTAGAAAAAACTGATGAACCTACTCAGTATAGAACACGAGGGCTCTATAAGCACTCAGTATAGAACACGAGGGCTCTATAAGCATATTTTCTTTTTTTCTGCCTAATATGACTTTACTGCCTAAGGAGCTGTATTACAAACCATCTAAATACAGAGGGAGGCCATTTGCATTCTGAGGAAATTAAATGTGTCTTTGATCTCATTTCCTAGAAGTTCTTATGAAAGAAAAAAAAACCAACTCAAATTCTTTCTTGTAAAGGAGCTCTTGGCAACAAGCATTGTACATCATGTCTGGTCTTGCTGTGATATGTGTATATGAATATATGTAGAATCATTTCCAGCCCTCCAAAAACCATATTTCAAGAAGCCTGTATAAAACACTCATATAATACTAATTCAGCCAATAATTATACAGGGCAGTGGCCTGGGGTGAGAAGGACAAGAAGGGGATTTAATTTGAGATGAGAACATTGAGACCCTGAATATGATTGGGTAAAAAATGAAAGTTACACATACATATGGAATTGAAGGCTGATTTTAGACTCTGGGAAGGTTAGAAATGGCAGGAATCTTCATGATCATCAAGCAGGATATAAGAGGGAATGTAACACAGGGTTAAGAGACATGCTTTAGACTCAAACAGATCTGCATTCATATCATGACTTTGGCAAATTAGAAATCATAGGCAAATTATATAACTTTCCTAATTTGCAATTTATTGCCTAAAAGATAGAGGCAACAATCTTTTTCTTAATTTTTTTTTTTTTTTTTTTTGGTGAGTGTAAAACATAAGATAGATAATATAATGAAAACAGAACAGTGCTGGTCTTATCCTGAGCTCTCAAAAGGGGACTCAGCAAGGGTCATTATTATGTTTTATTTACAGGACTCAAAGAAGAAACAATTTGCCCAGGATCATGTGGCAAAGTAGAACTAAAGCTAGAACCGTTCTGTGTAACTAAGGACTTCTTGTTTGGTATTCGTCCCTCCTCACTGCCTCTTTCTCCATTTCCATCCTTCCACACGTGCAAGATACAGGAGCAGGTGGAGGACACTGGCAAAGCTACTCAAAGGCCTTCCTAGTTTGGGGAATACGTACAGTAAAATATGTAATTTGAGGAACCTTCTGTTATTAGTACTTCTTGTTATGGCAGCCACAGAACTGGAATAAATGTAATAAAAAATCTTTTAAATACTTAAGCTGAGTTTGAAATCAAGAAAGAGAGCTCTTTGCTTCAAGAAGTGAAGAGGGAACTAAACAAAGACGTCTAAGAGAAGTGATAATGTATCCTGGAGTCAGGATACAGGTGAGAATGAAGACCAATTCCTATAATATTTTATTACAACTGGGAGACAGGAGATGACATCTTGTTTTCCCTTCCACGGGACAGGAGGTTTTAACTAAGAATTTCCTGTAAATCCAAGATCATCAGAGGACAGGATAAAAGAAGACAATCTTCCTTGATTAGAGGGAGATGACAAAGCCATTGCGTACAAGTTCATGCTGTAGCATGTGTCTAAACTCTGCTTAAGAAAAGAAGACAGTGGGCATCCCTGGTGGCTCAGTGGGTAAAGAATCCACCTATGAATGCAGGAGACACAGGTTCGATTCCTGATCTGGTAAGAACCCTCATGCCATGGAGAAACCAGGGCCATGGGACACAATTACTGAACCTGTGCTCTAGAGCCTGTGAGCCACAACTGCTAAATCCACATGACTCAACTGCTGAAGCCTGCACACCTGGAGCCTGTGCTCTGCAACAGGAGAAGCCATCATGATGAGAAGCTTGTGCACCACAGCTAGAGAGTAGGCTCCACTCACCGCAACTGGAGAAAAGCCCACCCAGCAATGAAGACCCAGCACAGTCAAAAATAAATAAAGTAAGAAAATTAAAAAAAAAAGCATAGTCAGACTGGCCCTAGAAGGGTTAGGAAAAAACCAAAGGAAGACAAATACTTTAATCTTGGATTTGTGCCTCGTACAGAATTAAGATTCAAATTTGAAATAGGGGTCAACTATATATCCTGGAGTGCAAAGTCATGTGGGCCTTAGGAAGCATCACTATGAACAAAGATAGTGAAGGTGATGGAATTCCAGCTGATCAATTTCAAATCCTAAAAGATGATGCTGTTAAAGTGCTACACTCAATATGCCATCAAATTTGGAAAACTCAGCAGTGGCCATAGGACTGGAAAAAGTCAGTTTCCATTCAAATCCCAAAGAAGGGAAATGCCAAAGAATGTTCAAACTACTGCACAATTGTACTCATTTCATATGCTAGCAAGGTCATGTTCAAAATCCTTCAAGCTAGGCTTCAACAGTATGTGAACCAAGAATTTCCAGATATACAAGCTGGATTTAGAAAAGGCAGAGGAACCAGAGTTCAAATTGCTAATATCTGTTGGATCATAGAAAAAGCAAGAGCGTTCCAGAAAAAATATCTACTTCTGCTTTATTGACTATGCTAAAGCCTTTGACTGTGTGGATCACAATAAACTGTGGAAAATTCTTAAAGAGATGGGAAGAAATACCAGACCACCTTACCTGCCTCCTGAGAAACCCATATGCAGGCCAAGAAGCAGCATTTAGAACTGGACATGGAACAATGGACTGGTTCAAAATTGGGAAAGGAGTACATCAAGGCTGTATACTGTCACCCTGCTTATTTAACTTATATGCAGAGTACATCATAAGAAATGCCAGTTTGGATGAAACATAAGCTGGAATCAAGGTTGCCCAGAGAAATATCAATAACCTCAGATATGCAGATGACACCACCCTAAGGGCATAGAGTGAAGAGGAACTGAAGAGCCTCTTGATGAAAGTGAAAGAGGAGAGAGAAAAAGCTGGCTTAAAACTGAACATTCAAAAAATGAAGATCATGGCATCGAGTCCCATCATTTCATAGCAAATAGATAGGGAAACAATAACAGATTTTATCTTCTTGGGCTCCATAATCACTCCGGATGGTGACTGCAGCCACGAAATTAAAAGACGCTCACTCCTTGGAAGAAAAGCTGTGACAAACCTAGACAGCATATTAAAAATGGGAGATATTACTTTGCCTACAAAGGTCCGTATAGTCAAAGCTATGGTTTTTCCAGTATTCACGTACATATGGGAGAATTGGACAGTAAAAATGGCTGATCACCAAAGAATTAATGCCTTAAAACTGTGGTGCTGGAGAAGATTCTTGAGAGTCCCTTGGACTGCAAGATCAAACCTGTTAATCCTAAAGGAAATCAACTCTGAATATTCATTGTAAAGACTGATGCTGAAGCTGAAACTCCAATTCTTTGGCCACCTGATGCAAAGAGCCGATTCACTGGAAAAGACCCTGATGCTGGGAAAGATTGACGGTGGGAGGAGAAGAGGGCATCAGGGAACAAGATGATTGGATGGCATCATTGGCTCAATGGAAGTGAGTTTGAGCAAGCTCCAGGAGATGGTGAAAGACAGGGAAGTCTGGTATTCTGTAGTCCATGCGGTCACAAAAAATCAGACACGACTGAGCAACTGAACAATGAACAACAACACGTATATATTAGGAAGCTTCAAGTCAAGCAAGTAATATAAGATAGTTCTAGTTTAGCAATGTTTTCTTAGTGCCTGGTGGAAAAAAATCAAAATGTTTATGGAGAGAATCTTTCTCTAACTGAAAACTTTTATAATAGAAGAATCTGAGAAAGTCAGTAATTAACTATGTTTAAAGTGAAGTCGCTCAGTCGTATCCAACTCTTTGCGACCCCATGGACTGTAGCCCACCAGGCTCCTCCATTCATGGGATTCTCCAGGCAAGAGTACTGGAGTGGGTTGCTATTTCCTTCTCCAAGTATGTTTAAATAATTCTAAATATAAAAGAATAAGTTGGAAATACAAGCCAATAATAAACAGGGAGGGTTGATAAAAACTGAGTACAATTTCTGACTTGAAAAAAATTGAAATGAAAGACTAGTGAAATAATAGGTTAGACAAAATATGAGACACAGATAAAGAACAAATTACTGAACTGAAATATACTTAAGGAAATTATCCAGAATAGAGTACTTGAAGAGGTAAAAACTACAAAAGAAGATGACAACATTACTTATCTTTAAAAATGTAAAGGTAGCCAACAAAAAAAGTAGAAGATAGAATAACTTCCTACAAAATTAAAAAAGTAAAGTATAGACTAAAGGAAATGTAATTAATTTAGCAGAAGATAAGCAAAAAGGAAAGAATGGGAAGAGGAAACATGTTAGACATAAAATAAGATTTTTGACAGAAATAAAATCCAAATAAATCATTAATGATCACAATCAATTTAAATAGTCTAAACTTGCCTTTTAGCTAAAGACCCATCTAAAATATAAGGGCCCAAAAGGCTAAGATAAACGGATGTAAAAAAGATATACTTGGAAAAAAAATTGGCTAATTAAATAAAGTTGGCATAGATATAAAACACTGACTAAAAAAGTAGACTTTAGGGCAAAAAGTACAATTAGGAAAAAATAAGATCATCATATGATGTACAAAAGAATAATTTCTCAAGAAGCTGTTTCAAATACAAATTTGTATAATTTACTAATGTAGCGTTAACATACATAAAGCAAAAATTGTTAGAACTATGAAAAAACCAACAACAGGTACAGTCAGATTTTAACACAACTATTTCCTACAACACATGCAAAGTTAAAATATAAGGACTGATGAACATTAAAAAGTTTGATCTAATGAACATACTATAGAGCGTATTTTCCTTCCGAATTACATGCAGTATTTCAAAAAGTTTTTGATGTATTAGGCAGGAAACAAAGCAATCTCAATACATATCAATCAATCAATAACATCAAGCTCATTCTTTTATCACAGTGACAAAAATGGGGAGGTCAATAGTAAAGAACAATTAGAAATCCCCAATACTTAAAAAAATGCTTTTAATTAATTCATGAGTCAATGGAAAAAGAGTGAAAATTAGAATACATTTACAAACAGATGTCCATGAAAATAATACATTTCAAAATACACGATATATAGTTTATGCTGCTTTCAGAGGGAATTTCCAGTCTTTATGTGCTTATAGTAGAACAGAATAAGACTGAAAATTAGCTGAGCATACAAACTCTTGATTAGGGAAAGAAACAAAAACAAGAGAGTACATGTATATGACAGAAAGAACAATAAAATATGTCAGCAAAAATGTGTGAAGTAGGAAATAAAGAGAGAGAGGACTAAAAGGCCCAAATTTTGCTATTTGGAAAGAGCAACAAAATAAATGTTTTGCAAGATTAATCAAGAAAATAAGAGAAGACACAAAGAAACAGATTAGTAATAAAAGGGAAGATAACAGTGTGGATTTATCAGACATTTTAAGTCATAAGAGAACACTAGAACACTTTATGCCAAAAATCTAAAAATTCATAAAAACAATTTTCTAGAAAATTATAATTTACTAAAACTGACTCAAGAAGGAGTAGAAACCTGAATAAACTTAATCATTAAACACACAGAATAAGTAGTTTAAAATATGCAGGTTTATTGATTTAGCCTGAATAACTCCAATTTGAGCACAATTTCTTCATAAGTAGAATTTCAGGAAGATCACGATTCTGATTTCTTTGCCTTGGCCCATTGCCCATGTTTTGTGTGTGTGTATGTGTGTGTGTTTGTGTGTGTTTGGGTGTGTGTGTGTGTGTGTAGGGGCCATAAGGTGGGGGAGTGATTACATTAACAACACTTATGCTATGCCAGACTCTCTTCTAGGTACATGTGATACAAAATCAGACATGGTGCCTACTCTGGAGAGATGCATACTCTGGCAGAAGTTCAGATACATACTCTGGCAGAAGTTCAGATAAACTCATCAATAACATGAGAAAGTTAAATGCATGTGGTGGTGTGGGGTTATTCGAGCTACAGCGCTAAGAATGGATATAGCCATTCCTGAACGCCAAAATGCATCATGGTGTTGAAAGGGAAGGGGTCATAGTTTATTTACTTTTTATTCATTTGCTTAGGATTTTAAAGTCATTATTTGGGGGAGTTCCCTGGTGGTCTAGTAGTTAGGACTCTGTGCTTTCACTGCTGTGGACCTGGGTTCAATCCCTGGTTAGGGAACTAAGATCCCACATACCACGTGCAGCCAAAAACCAAAAAAAAAAAAAAAAAAGGTATTTTAAAGTTTTTATTTGTAAATAGTTTTAAACTTATATATAAAAATAAATGTCGCAAGAACAGTACATGAACTCCTACAAGGATTACATTAAATTTAAACCTGTACAGAGGACTGAACCCAATTCTACACAGGTGTGAGGAGCGAGAACAGATCACAAGCGAGTTTTCAGAGTTCAGCGCTCAGAAAGATGAATCCTAGGATAACTTCTCACCAGGCTTGTGTGTGTGTGAAGTCGCTCAGTCATGTCCGACTCTTTGCGACCCCATGGACTGTAGCCTACCAGGTTCCTCCATCCATGGGATTTTCCAGGCAAGAATACTGGAGTGGGGTGCCATTTCCTTCTCCAGGAGATCTTCTCGACCAGGGATTGAACCCAGGTCTCCCGCATTTTAGGCAGACGCTTTACCGTCTGAGTCACCAGGGAAGGTCAAGGGGAGCTTGATCAGGCTTGGGGAAGGGAAAATGATTATCTCATGAGTTCATACTTCTCTGCCTCCCGACAACGCAATTCCTCCCGATTTCAAAAATTTATTAACCCAAGATGTCTTTGGACATCTCCAAAAGGTGTCCTGTTGATTATGAAGGACCCTGACATTTAGTACCATTCACAGTCAAATAAGGCTTTCCCTAGTGGTTCAGAGGTAAAGAATCCATTTGCTAATGCAGGAGACCCACCAGATTTGAGCCCTGGGTTAGGAAGATCCCCTGAAGAAGGGCATGGCAACCCACTCCAGTATTCTTGCCTGGAGAATCCCATGGACAGAGGAGCCTGGCGGGCTATAGTCCATGGGGTCATAAAGAACTGGATGTGGGTAGCTACTGAACAACAGTCAAATCAATAGGAAGTGATATGTCCGTCTTTTGCAGTGATTTTTAAATACATTTTTGAAGAAGTTAATTTTGAAATTAGTTTGATGCACAAATTCTACTCTAGGAAAAAAGTATTCAAGGTGATTATTTGTCAAAGGCCTGGCCCACCCAGCCAACACCATTCTATGGGAAATGAAGCAGTCAGAGGGGCATTCTACACTGTTTTCTCCCCATTATGGGGTCCCTTTGGGCAGGTTAGCTTTTCTCCATTTCATACTCTCTTCAGTTCATCCTTTTTGGCAGCACTATATGTCCTAAACTGGGGGAAGGGTGACAGCAAATCTGTATTTCTCACATACTTATTCTCATTGCTGGCATTCTAGATTGTATTCTTTGCAAAAAATATTGTTGTGACACTATTTGATGAAAGGGATTTCTCTGCAATGGTTATTTTACAGAGTAGAAGAAATATTTTAATTAAAGGAATATCTAGCTGGCTCTGCAAAGGAGATAAGATTGAATGGAAGCTTATTAGTAGGTTTCAATACCAGACCACCTGACTTGCCTCCTGAGAAACCTGTATACAGGTCAGGAAGCAACAGTTAGAACTAGACATGGAACAACAGACTGGTTCCAAATAGGAAAAGGAGTTCGTCAAGGCTGTATATTGTCACCCTGCTTATTTAATTTCTATGCAGAGTAGAGTACATCATGAGAAATGCTGGGCTGGAGGAAGTACAAGTTGGAATCAAGATTTCCGGGAGAAATATCAATCACCTCAGATACGCAGATGATACCACCCTTATGGCAGACCGTGAAGAAGAACTAAACAGCCTCTTGATGAAGTGAAAGGAGAGCGAAAAAGTTGGCTTAAAGCTCAACATTCAGAAAACTAAGATCATGGCATCTGGTCCCATCACTTCATGGGAAATAGATGGGGAAACAGTGGAAACAGTGGCTGACTTTATTTTTCTGGGCTCCAAAATCACTGCAGATGGTGATTGCAGCCATGAAATTAAAAGACACTTGCTCCTTGGAAGGAAAGTTATGACCAACCTAGACAGCATATTAAAAATCAGAGACATTACTTTGCCAACAAAGGTCTGTCTAGTCAAGGCTATGGTTTTTCCAGTAGTCATGTATGGATGTGAGAGTTGGTCTATAAAGAAAGCTGAGTGCAGAATTGATGCTTTTGAACTGTGGTATTGGAGAAGACTCTTGAGAGTCCCTTGGACTGCAAGGAGATCCAGCCAGTCCATCCTAAAGGAGATCAGTCCTGGGTGTTCACTGGAAGGACTGATGCTGAAGCTGAAACTCCAATACTTTGGCTACTTGATGCGGAGACCTGACTCATTGGAAAAGACCCTGATGCTGGGAAAGATTGAGGGCAGAAGGAGAAGGGGAAGACAGAGGATAAGATGGTTGGATGACATTACCAACACAATGGACATGGGTTTGCGTGAACTCCGGGAGTTGGTGATGGACAGGGAGGGCTGGCGTGCTGTGATTCATGGGGTCATAAAGAGTCGGACACGACTGAGCGACTGAACTGAACTGAACCCCAACCCTCATTTCCTAAATTACTTTATTCTTGATTTCCCTTGATTTGAGATGTTAGACCATTAGAACCCCATACATGGCTTATTTTCTTAGGAGATTTTGAGTTTCTCTCACCTTTCAAATTTCTTCTAAGCCATGAGCCCCTTTTGCTAATGGAAAAAAGGATCAGGCATCAAATCAGTCCTAGATAATTCTCTCTTTAAAAATAATGCCAGGACTTCCCTGGTGGCTTGGTGGTTAAAAATGCACCTTGCAATGTAGGGGATGCAGGTTCAATGCTTTGTGGGGGAACTAAGATCTCACATGCCTTGGAGCAACTAAGCCCGAGTGCCGCCACTACTGACTCCACACGCCACAGCCAGAGACTCCATGCACCGCAGTGAAAGATTCCATATGATGCAATGAAGAGCCTGAGTGCCGAAACTAAGACTTGATGTGGCCAAATAAATAAATGCAGATAATGCTTGGCCTGTTCAGGAATTTGTGGTTTTCAACTATCACTACACATTAAGGTCACTGACGCTCCAATACTTTGGCCACCTGATGCAAAGAGTAGACTCATTGGAAAAAACCTGATGCTGGGAAAGACTGAAGGCAGGAGGAGAAGAGAATGTCAGAGGATCAGATGGTTGGATGGCATTGCCAACTCAAGGGACATGAGTTTGAGCAAACTCTGGGAGATGGTGAAGGACAGGTAAGCCTGGTGTGCTGAGGTCCATAGGGTCACAAAGAGTTAGACATGATTTAGTGACTGGAAACAAAAAAAAAAAGTTTTCAAAAATCTCAATGCCCAGGCCACACCCTAGGCCAATGAAATAAAAATATCTAGTGGTGGAAACCAGGTTATCAATAACTCTTAAAACTTCCTGGTATTACCATCATATTAGCATGCAATCAAAATTAATAACTGCTTTTTAACTCAGTGCTTCTTAAACTTGAACGCGCACGCAGATAGCCTGGGTGTTGTCAAAATGCAGACTCTGACTCAGTTCCTCTGAGGGGTGCCCGAGATTCAGTATCTCTAATGAGCTGGCACCCCACTCCAGTGCTCTTGCCTGGAAAATCCCATGGATGGAGGAGCCTGGTAGGCTGCAGTCCATGGGGTCGAGAAGAGTCAGACACAACTGAGCGACTTCATTTTCACTTTTCACTTTCATGCATTGGAGAAGGAAATGGCAACCCACTCCAGTGTTCTTGCCTGGAGAATCTCAGGGACAGTGGAGCCTGGTGGGCTGCCATCTATGGGGTCGCACAGAGTCGGACACAACTGAAGCGACTTAGCAGCAGCAGCAGCAGCAGCAATGAGCTCAAAGGTGATATTAATGCTGCTAATGCACACAGGTAAACTTTAAACAGCAAGGTGCCCATGAAGCTGTTGGCCTTTGCCTTCCCCAAAGATCCTGAACAAAAGACAGGGTGTTGATCAACCTGAAGACTGAGTCTGTTCAGTGGCTGAACTAGGACAGGCAGGAAAATGGCAGCTACTCAGCTCCAACCTCTGGGAGCTTCATGGGACCCCAGAGTCCCAGGAGGTCCCACACTTTGAGGGTGGAGCCGATGGGGCAAGTAACTGCCCTGATTCCTCAGAGTCAGGACAGGAGATTGCTCATCTTTCCTGGTAATTCTTTCAAAATGCAGGATTAAGTGCCTGCCAGAGGAGAAGTTAAGGAAAGGGTGTTTCTGAAATGTAAGGCAAGAAGACTGGCATCTAATGTATTTACTGAAAAACAAGCCCTGTTGACATTGGCCCAGACTTGAGGACTCAATGCCTTCTTTAAATCAATGTTTCACAGAGGCAGGCTCAGCTTCTTCCTCGGGGAGCAACTTGAGAAACTATGGGGGTAGGTCTTGTCTGAGCAGAATGAGAAAAATTTGGCTGAACGGTAGGACCTCGGGTGAACTGGCTCAGTCTTCTCCCTGGAGGTGAGGTTCAGCATTCCAGCCTCCCTTTCAGTGAACCTTTTAATGAATAATAATAAAAATAAATACTTCTTCACACTATTTACAGAAATAGGCCAATTCTTTCTTTAAAACGAAATGCATAACAACGCACAAGAGACAGTTTTGAGATCCTCGTTTAACCTGCCGCCTCTAGCAGACCTTGGGAAAAAACAAATGAAGTTCCTGTCTCACTGCTTTCATAAATGCTTCCTGCAGCAGTTAATCAGACTTGATGGCCTTGCAGCACCGTAGGATATACAAGAATGAGCCCTGATAATTTTGAAGCCATGGCAGACCTGGGTAGGAACTGTGGCTCTGGTTCTTATTCACAGTGTGACTTTGGGCAAGTGTTCTGAACCTCTTTTGGCCTCTGATTTGTCATCTGTAAAATGGGTTCTCCTGAAGATTCAAGACAACGTCTTCAAAATACCAGATTCAGGACTTCCCTGGTGGTACAGTGGTTAAGAATCTGCCAGTGCAGGGGACACGAGTTTGATCCCTGGTCTGGGAAGATTCCACATGCTGGCAGAGCAAAAAAGCCTGTGCACCGCAGCCACTGAGACTGCGATCTGGAGCACTGGAGCTAGGACTACTGAGCCTGCGTGGCACTGTCAGTGAAGCCCACGTGCCCTGAAGCCTGTGCTCAGCCACAAGAGAAGCCGTCGCGATCAGAAGCTCATGCATCGCAACTCGAGAGTAGCCCCTGCTCATCGCAAGTAGAGAAAGCCCTCGCACAGCAATGAAGTTCCAGTACAACCCCCCTCCCAGAAAACAAACAAACAAACAAAAATGAACAAAAAACCCAGATTCATAACAAATGCTTAAAGCAGCAGCCACTAACACTATTTTAAAAATTTGCCTGCTTGACAATTTCTATGATTGTTTTTAATTAATTAAGCCCAGATGTAAAAGGATGTTAAAGATCAACCAGTAGCTATGAGATGTTTGAAAGCTTCCTGGGCTCTCTAAGATTCAGATTCTTCTGGAAAATGAGGTCTAGGTAGCAAAAACCCTGAGTATTTCACACGTAGTGAGGGAAAAGCACATGGGCCATTGTTAGCTGTTCCTTCCTGTGTCCTCCATCATTCTGGATGGGTTTGGGATGAGAGGTTCAAGCCTGGGGAAGTACACAGCTATGTGACCTGGGGTCAGGCCGTGTGGTAAGCTCTGGCTAAGGGTATGTGGCAAAGAAGCTTATCTCAAGAAGAGTACAGAACAAGGATCTCCAAGGAAACCAGAGCATCCATCCCCGCCTCTGCACTTCCCCAGAGCAGAAAAGAAGTTGGCTCCTTCTTTTGTAGGCCCAGCTGTGTGGGCTGTTTTACAAGGTACTCTGGGTTTTCTATCACGGGTTCCTCAGCAGATGAGTTGTATAATGTAATTATGTCCATGAATTTGCCATTTCCTCATTCTCAGGTTGAATAATTCATACTTGAGAATGTATATAAAACACAGTAGGCTTGGGTTTATTTTTCTTCCAGGGAGGTTATGCCTTGATCCTCACAATTAAAATTATGAGGGTTTTGATAATTCAGTTTAAACTTTGACCTTATTTCAGACCTGATGTACTATTCATTTGCAGATCTGGATCTAATTATTTCATAAGTTTTAAAAGTACTATTCTCTGAAAAAAATAAAATAAAAAACACTGTTCTTCATAAAACTTTAGCCTCTGAACAAATGTCTATTTTTAAAGAAACTGACTTTAGGCATCAGTCAGTTCAATCGCTCAGTCGTGTCCGACTCTTTGCGACCCCATGAATCGCAGCACGCCAGGGCTCCCTCTCCATCACCAGCTCCCGGAGTTTACTCAAACTCATGTCCATTGAGTCGGTGATGCCATCCAGCCATCTCATCCTCTGTCATCCCCTTCTCCTCCTGCCCCCAATCCCTCCCAGCATCAGGGTCTTTTCCAATGAGTCAATTCTTTGCATGAGGTGGCCAAAGTATTGGAGTTTCAGCCTCAGCATCAGTCCTTCAAATGAACACCCAGAACTGATCTCCTTTAGAATGGACTGGTTGGATCTCCTTGCAGTCCAAGGGACTCTCAAGAGTCTTCTCCAACACCACAGTTCAAAAGCATCAATTCTTCTGCACTCAGCTTTCTTTTTTTTTTTTTTTTTTAAGGGATACAAATAAAAATTTTATTGTACAAAATTAAGGCCTTCACAGTTCACTAAGGCTAAACAGAGACTAGGTAATCTTTTAAATCCTTTACAAAAAGCTCACATACACTTCCGCTTTCCCAACTATTAAAATGAACTGACCAAATGTTATCAAAACGAAAGCTATAAATAACACTGAGTCCTTTAAAGACAGCTATCCCAAATGTTATTTTTTGGCATAGGTGATCTTCATGGCATGTGACGGTGTGATCTTAAACCCCTGCAGAGCATCCCTGGCAGCTCTAGCCTGTCCATCATTTTCAAATTCAACAAAAGCGATGTCATGCCTCCCAGGTAGCAAACGTACTTCCTTGAAACCAGGGAACTGGTTAAACAGCATGGATAGCATCATCTCATTAGTCTCTTCTGGTAAATTATTAAGGAATAAAATATAGTTTGGAAGGTAATCAGGGACCTGAGGATTTGGTGTTGCATTTCCTTGGGTATTAGCTGAATTTGGTGTTCCCTGACCAGGCTTTTTGTTCACAGTTGTTGCAGTCTGTTCCACAGTTTTGGCTTTTTTCTTTTCTTTTTTCTTTTATAGTCCATCTCTCCCATCCATACATGACTACTAGAAAAACTATAGCCTTGACTAGACTTGGATCTTTGTTGGCAAGTGATGTCTGCTTTTTAATATGCTGTCTAGGTTGGTCATAACTGTCCTTCCAAAGAGCAAGTGTCTTTTAATTTCATGGCTGCAATCACCATCTGCAGTGATTTTGGAGCCCAGAAAAATAAAGTCAGCCACTATTTCTGCTGTTTCCCCACCTATTTGCCACAAAGTGATGGGACTAGATGCCATGATCTTAGTTTTCTGAATGCTGAGCTTTAAGCCAACTTTTTCACTCTCCTCTTTCACTTTCATCAAGAGGCTTTTTAATTCCTCTTCACTTTCTACCATAAAGGTGGTGTCATCTGCATATCTGAGGTTATTGATATTTCTCCCAGCTGTCTTGATTCCAGCTTGTGCTTCTTCCAGCCCAGCGTTTCTCATGCTGTACTCTGCATATAAGTTAAATAAGCAGGGTGACAATATACACCCTTGACGTACTCCTTTTCCTATTTGGAACCAGTCTGTTGTTCCATGTCCAGTTCTAACTGTTGCTTCCTGACCTGAATACAGGTTTCTCAAGAGGCAGGTCAGGTGGTCTGGTATTCCCATCTCTTTCAGAATTTCCCACAGTTTACTGTGATCCACACAGTCAAAGGCTTTGGCATAGTCAATAAAGCAGAAATAGATGTTTTTCTGGAACTCTCTTCTTTTTTCCATGATCCAGCAGATGTTGGCAATTTGATCTGTGGTTCCTCTGCCTTTTCTAAAACCAGTTTGAACATCTGGAAGTTCACGGTTCATGTATTTCTGAAGCCTGGCTTGGAGAATTTTGAGCATTACTTTACTAGCGTGTGAGATGAGTGCAATTGTGTGGTAGTTTGAGCATTCTTTGACATTGTCTTTCTTTGAGATTGAAATGAAAACTGACCTTTTTCCAGTCCTGTGGCCACTGCTGAGTTTTCCCAATTTGCTGGCATATTGAGTGCAGCACTTTCACAGCATCATCTTTCAGAATTTGGAATAGCTCAACTGGAATTTCATCACCTCCACTAGCTTTGTTCATAGTGATGGTTTCTAAGGCCCACTTGACTTCAGATTCCAGGATATCTGGCTCTAGGTCAGTGGTCACACTATCGTGATTATCTGGGTCATGAAGCTCTTTTTTGTACAGGTCTTCTGTGTATTCTTGCCACCTCTTCTTAATATCTTCTGCTTCTGTTAGGTCCATACCATCTCTGTCCTTTATCGAGCCCATCTTTGCATGAAATATTCCCTTGGTATCTCTAATTTTCTTGAAGAGATCTCTAGTCTTTCCCATTCTGTTGTTTTCCTCGATTTCTTTGCATTGATCAGTGAGAAATAGATTCAAGGGACTAGATCTGATAGACAGTGCCTAATGAATTATGGATGGAGGTTCATGACATTGTACATGAGACAGGGATCAAGACCATCCCCATGGAAAAGAAATACAAAAAAGCAAAATGGCTGTCTGGAGAGGCCTTACAAATAGCTGTGAAAAGAAGAGAAGAGAAAAGCAAAGGAGAAAAGGAAAGATATTCCCATTTGAATGCAGAGTTCCAAAGAATAGCAAGGAGACATAAGAAAGCCTTCCTCAGCGACTTTAGGCTTAGCACAGCCCTAAAGAAAGTTCTGTTGTGCTCAAAGTAAAGGATCAGAAATTGAAAGATGACGAAGTTGAAATATATATCCTTTGTCTTTTGTGATGTTTAGCTAAACACAGGATGGCTGGAATTTTCCAGACAGAAAGATATTAGCTTTGATGGGGTATCTATTATGTGCCAGATGAGAAGAAGTTAATTTTTGTTTATTATGTCCCAGGAATTATTTGAGACCATTCTCATAATTTTCCCATTTACCTTTCACAGTAACTCAGGACAGAAAGCATTAGCTACTCATCTATAGAAACAGATGAGGGAATGGACTGTTATAGAGTTTCAAATATTCCTCAAGATTTACAGCTAATAAGTGATTGAGCTGGAAATCAAACCCAGATGTGTCCCTCTGTTTACACTAAATGATACTGTGGTAAAAGATGGCCCCAGAGTTAAGGGCTTACAAAGGCTTATCTCAGTCTAATGCCCCCTGCAGGTTGGCTGTGGTTCAGCATCATATCTGTGTGATCACATCACATTCTGGGTACTAGGTTAAAGGGCAGCACTCATGTGGCTCTTTGCAGAGACAGAAGACAGAGAATGGAGTTACACAATGCTCTACTTATGCATATAATTCTTATACCACCATAAGTCACACGGGGGGTAGTATAGATGGCTAAGTAGAGTTCACCTACAGGCAAAGTCGTGGACCTTAGTAACCATAATACAACCTACCACAGCAAGTACAGTTCCAAAGATAACATTCTTCCTGTTCTGCCATATTATACATTGCTTTATAAACTCTCAAGTGTTACACAAAAGATTCTGTTCATATTATTGTTCACATATTTATGGAATCATGTGTTTCAAATTTTGGTTTTCCCTTCAAAGAAGGTTTATATAAAAATTTATATAAAAAGAAAATTTTATTATGGAGACTAATAAATCAAAGGGATATGAGGATTCTAATTTCAGAAAGCCTATATATTTAAGTATGCCCTAAGGTATTTTATAATCTTCATCTTTTTTATGAAAACTGCAACCAGTAATGGCTGCATAAGTCACTTGGGCCAAAGAAACTCATGAAATCTGGCCATGTTTACCCAGTGGTTCTAGCTAAGACTAAGATGTCCATACTATCTTCTTTTCTTGACCTTCTAATCCTTCAAACCCGATACTAACATAAGGTACATTGGCATAGTCAATGCTGATCTCTGACATATATCCTAAGCATTCACAAGAACATGCATGCTGCTATTGCTGCTAAATCACTTCAGTCGTGTCTGACTCTGTGCGACCCCATAGACGGTAGCCCACCAGGCTCCACCTTCCTTGGGATTCTCCAGGCAAGAACACTGGAGTGGGTTGCCATTTCCTTCTCCAGTGCATGAAAGTGAAAAGTGAAAGTGAAGTTGCTCAGTCATGTCCGACATTCGTGACCCCGTGGACTGCAGCCTACCAGGCTTCTCTGTCCATGGGATTTTCCAAGGCAAGAGTACTGGAGTGGGGTGCCATTGCCTTCTCCGTTGCAGGTGGATAAAGACTTGCTATTGGGAGATAAAAGGTCACTGAGAAGTTTCCCATCATCAAAAACTTTTAGTAAACTTTTGCCTTTTAGTAAAGGCAATACATATGTGTTAATTCGAAGGGCTCAAAGCACTTCTCAAGACAAATAACATCATGGCGAGGGCACTGATACAACTTTCCATTCTAGGTTCCATCACAACAGCACGACCTTGCAAGGCCTCTTTCTGGTCCAAATCTCTCTCTCTCTCTCTCACACACACACACATACTCATGTGCACACCCTGAGCGAGTCAAACAACATCTCTCTCCCAGTGTAAAACACAGCTACTAGCAGCTGTCTTAAAATGAAGATGGCTCATAACAATTTAGTAAGGGAACTAATATTTACTGAGCTATATAATGTATTAAACGTTTTCCTAGGGGCTTTGCATGTATACTGAAGGCAGGTTATTTTATATTTTCATGCCTCAATTTCTCCACATGCATTAACAATAAGATTGCTGTAAGAAATATCAATAACCTCAGATATGCAGATAACATCACCCTAGTGACAGAAAGAAAAGAGAAACTAAGGAGCCTCTTGATGAAAGTGAAAGAGGAGAGTGAAAAAGCTGGCTTAAAATTCAACATTCAAAAAACTAAGATCATGGCATCCAGTCCTACCTATCACTTCATGGCAAACAGATGGCGAAACAATGGAAATAGTGACAGACTTTATTTTCTTGGTCTCCAAAATCACTGCGGAAGGTGACTGCAGCCATGAAATGAAAAGATGCTTGTTCCTTGGAAAGAAAGCTATGACAAGCCTAGACAGCATATTAAAAAGGAAAGATACCACTTTGCTGACAAAGGTCCATATAGTCAAAGCTATGGCTTTTCCAGTAGTCATGTATGGATGTGAGAGTTGGACCATGAAGAAGGCTGAGCAGTTAAGAACTGATGCTTTTTAATTGAGGTATTGGAGAAGAATCTTGAGAGTCCCTTGGACTGCAAGGAAATCAAACAAATCAGTCCTAAAGGAAATCAACCCTGAATATTCATTGGAAGGACTGATGCTGAAGCTGAAGCTCTTTGGCCGCCTGATGCAAAGAACCAACTCATTGGAAAAGACCGTGATGCTGGGAAAGATGGATGGCAGGAGAAGGGGGTGACAGAGGATTAGATGGTTGGATGGCATGACTAACTTGATGGACATGAGTTTGAGCAAACTCTGGGAGCTAGTGAAGGACAGGGAAGGAAGCCTGATGTGCTGCAGTCCATGGGGTCACAAAAAGTGTGACATTTCTGAGTGACTGAACAACAACAACATTAATAATAACAAAATGAGTATTAAATTGCCTAATTTTCCTGAATTTTATCATCCTTAAAATAAGAATGATATTTAAATCGAGGATCATTACAAGGTGTAAATATATCAGATGCACAATGCCTAACAGAATTCCCATGGCAGAGAAGGCACATGTAAAGGCTGATTTCATGTGTTAATTTGGCTACGTTCACTTTCCCAGTTATTCAATTGGAAACTAATCTAGGTGTTGCTGTGAAGGTCTTTTGTAGATGTGATTAACACCTATAATCAGTTGATTTCAGTTATCCTAAAAAATCTGGATGGGCTTGATTCAATCAGATGAAACACGTTAAGAGCAGAGCTGAAGCATCTCTAAAGAAGAAATTCTGCCTGTGGACTGAAACTTTAGCTCCGACCTGAGGTTCTAGTCTGCTTTTCCTGAGGGCCTATATTATGGATTTTCAACTTGGTCTAGCCAGCTCCCACAGTTGGACAAGCCAATTCCTTGCAGTAGATCTCTTTCCTTATAGATAGATAGATGGATGGATGGAGAGAGAGATAGGTAGACAGAGTGAGCTAGCTGTGGCTGAATTAAAGAATGAATAAATGGTCTTCTTCATGAACAATAAATTCCCTGTCACTGATGACTGGGAGAGGAGGCTAGGAGGCCATTTGAATGCCATTTGCCATTTGAATGTGCTGTAGAGTAAATTCAAAGAGCATCTTATGACTCACTTCAAGGGCCTTTCATTTTTTTTTTTTTCCCAGCTGAAGTTCTGGATTATGTTTTCCAATTGCTTCCATTAACACTCCAGGGGTATCAAGGCTCAAAGTAAGGAAAGGAGGTTACAAATACAAAACCATGGCCCAGGACTTTTAAGATTTTCCTGGGCCAAATGTTGCTTTATCTGGGGTATGTAAAGAGTGCTAAGGTCAGATTCCTGCTCCTGTCAATACTGTAGACCAGATACCCTCACAGGTCCTACTTCAAAACTACTAGAAACTTGGTAAAATAGTCCATTGAAAGGTATTTCTGGGTTCTCAGGAATTAGAGAAAACTTCCAGACCCCACTGATGCCACTGGCAGGTCGGGCAACTGCCAGGGACCCTGAAGAGGGATTCCCGTAGTCCCAGCAGAAGCAAATCAAATTGTTGCTGAAATAAAGAATCCCAACAAAGGCCTCCACAATGTGGACAGACTACAGTCAATCAAATCGGCTCTCAAGAGTTCCAGACACCTAGAGAACTAATCCAGAGATAGTTTTCTGTGTTCTGGGAAAGCTGGCAGAGTGCAGCAGAGAGAGGGGAAAATATGAAGAGAGGTGAAGATGCATGGAAGACATAATAGGTATATCTAACGTGCCCAGTGCCAGAATGAAAGAATAAAAAGAACAGAAAGAAATCTTTTGAAGAGAAAATGACCAAGATTTCCAAAATTAGTGAATGAAATGAATTCACAGATACAGAAAGGATAACATTTGTCAAGATGGATAAATAAAAAGAAACACAGCTCTAGCCATAATGACATGAAAATACACACCACCAGAAAATAAGAGAAGATCTTAAAGCAACCAAGAAAAATAAAAGCCAGATTTCCCATAGAAGGATGGCAAACAGACAGACAGACAGACAACATGATGAAAGCCAGAGCAAGTGAAATACTAACCTTAAAATGCTGAGAGGAAACAAACCTCAGTCTAGACATTGGTAACCAGGAAAACTTTCTTACGGTAAAGACAATTTCAGAGAAACAAAAGCCAAGTGTGCCGGCAACAGTCCTTAATTAAAGGAACTTCAATAGGAAAGAAAATTATCTTAGAGGGAAGATGTAAGGAGAAATGGAAACAAATAAGTGGCTAAATATGTAGATATGTCAATAGGAAAACTCTGCATAAAATAAAGTCTGATAGTAGAGGCTATAAAAAGCAAAACTAAAATAGTAGTAGTAGTCCTCCAATTAAAGAACAAAAAGTAAGAAAAACATGAAGATTTGGAAAGCAAGACAATTAAAAGGAAAAAAAAAAAAAAGGAAAATAAGTCCAACCCCCGAGAGAGTGGACAAATGGAGAGACCCACATTGACCTGTATACACTCCCGTGTGTAAATAGTGGGAATCTGCTGTGCAGCAAAGCTCGGCGCTCTGTGACCACCCAGAGGGGTGGGCTGGGGTGAGTGGGAGGAAGGCTCAAGAGGGAGGGGATATGTGCGTACACTAGCTGCTTCATGATGTGTACAGCAGAAACTAACACAGCAGTGTGAATATCCTCCGTCCAAAGCAAAAAACAAACAAACACACACACCCCTCATTGAACCTGAACAAGGTAAAAGTTGGAGCTATTAAACTTTCATTTATATATTGTTTTGAAGAGACAGATATAGCATTAGAATACAGAAAGGCTGAAAGTAAAAGGATGAAAATGCATCTGATAAACATATACCAAGGAAAATATGAAATGTAACTTATGGGGGAAATACCAAGAACAGAGAAGGATATATAAAGACAAAAATTATTTGCCAGTGATATACAAAAATCTAAACTTGTATACACATAATAAAGTGTATATTATATCTCAACAATTTTAGCTATGTTAGGCAAAATTTAGTAGAAATACCCCAAGAAATTGACAATTCTACCACCATCATGAGAGAATTAAACCTATCTCTCTCAATTATTGATAGATCAAACAGAAACCCTACTCCAAATAATGAAATTTAGAACTAAATTATAATTAAAATGCTTGATTTAAAAGATGCATAAATTCTTTTATCATGTCTATTAGCAAATTTACATTCTTCTAAAAAAAAGCCCATGACATATTTACAAACCTGATTGTGTACTAAAATAAATAGATGACCATGTACTACTATATAAAAAAAAAACTTATTGTATTAAAAATAATTTATACCATACTGAACATGGTTTCTGACCTCTATGCAATTAAATTACAAGTCAATAGGAAGTATATAAACATAAAATTCTCATATATTTGAAATAAAAAAATAGAACAAGTCTAAATAACTCATGGGGCAAAGAAGATAAAATGAAAAAAAATTAAATATATAAACACATGGTATATGTATATTAAGAATTGATAAATAATGAAAATCTTATATATAAAATTTTATAGATTGGTACTGCAAAGATAGTTTTAGCCTGAAATATTTATATTTAAAGAAGGTTTAAAATTAACTAGCTACCTGTCTACCTTAGAAGTTAGGAGAAGTATAGTTGAAAAAAAAATCAGAAATTACAAGGATAAAGATAAGACAAGACTTAATATTCCAGAAAAAAAGAAATAAGAAAGTTCTTTCTTGAAAAGATCAATAAAATAGAACTATCAGATTTGATCAAGAAAATTAGCTAGTAAGCACCTCATAAAACACTATGAATGAAACCCAAGATACATCAAACAGGTATGGCAACGTTATGATAATAAGTATGCTCACCTCAGGGAAAAGACTTGGTTATTATTCCAGTTTGCAGATAAGAAAGCTAAGACTAGTCACACACCGTTCATCTTTCGGACTTTGTGACTTGCTCCGGGGCAAGCATCTCTGCCTGAGTTGAAAAGCCAAGTTCCAAACTCAATTATAAATTTCCAGTTTTTTGCCTATAAATAACAACCAGCTTCTTAACTCTCCAGCCCAAACACCTATGATGCAACTAAAAGAAGTTGTAAGGACTCACAGATACAGAGAACAAATTAGTGATATTACCAGTGGGGAGAGGGGCTTCCCTGGTGGCTCAGTCTGTAAAGTATATGTCTGTAATGCAGGAGACCACCTGCAGCGCAGGATACCTGGGATGGGTTTCTGTGTTGGAAAGATCCCCTGGAGAAAGAAGCAGCAACCCCCTCCAGTTTTCTCGCCTGGAAGATCCCATGGACAGAGGAGCCTTGCACGTTAAAGTCCATGAGGTTACAAGTGTCAGACATGGCTGAGCAACTAAACCACCACCACCAGTGGGGAGAGGGAAGGGAGCAAGGCAATAGGGGGTTAAGAGGTACAAAATATTATGTATAAAATAAGCTACAAGGATATATTGTACAACATGGGGAAGGTACAAATTTTGTGTAACAACTATAAATGGAATATAAACTTTAAAAATTGTGACTCACTACATTGTACACTTGTAACATATAATATTGTGCATCAAATATACTTCAACTTCAAAAAAAAAGAAGCTGTAAGGAGGAGCATAAAATCACTGCTGGAAATATTTGAGCTGACATGAAGCAAGAGAAAGTAGGAGATGCCTGGAGCAATGAAGCAGGAAACCTGCCTCACTTCATCTTATCTCAATAAACTTCTGAATTTCTAAGTCAAAGCCCTGTTAAGTAAGTAAGTGTTAGTTGCTCAGTCATGCCCAGCTCTTTGTGACCCCATGGACTGCAGCCCACCAGGCTCCTCTGTCCATGAGATTTTCCAGGCAAGGATACTGGAGTGGGTTGCCATTTCCTTCTCTAGGGGATATTCCCAACCCAGGGATCGGACCTGGGTCTCCTGTACTGCAGGCAGATTCTTTACCGACTGAGCTACAAGGGAAGCCCCAAAGCCCTGTTATTCCTTGTCAAATCCTCAGATATGTTCATTACAAAAACACTCTTCTGACACCTCTTTCTCACTTTCTTAGCAGTCCACTTGGATTGGGTTTGGCGTTTGCAATTTTTTAATTCAAAAGCTATGTAAACAAGCTTCACTTGGAAGTGGGCACAGGAGGTAACTTACCGGGACAGTGCATTAAAACTCAGACACATTCCTGGTGACTGGAATGGCAGAAGGTACATTTGTCTTTGACAGGTCCATAAACTCACCAAAGACTTTGGGGATATTTAATAACTTAGTCCTTGCCGGGCAATCTGTTGATTCCTGTAAGAGAAGCTGGATAGAGGCTGAAGACAAAGATATGAACAACATGATGGTCTTTTCTGAAGTTTGCTGGGAATTACCAGCAGTTCAAGAGGTCTTGGTGGACTACATCCCTGTACATAATGGTTAATTCTCTAAGCATGCGTATCTGGAAAGACAACAACAAGGGGAGAGAAGGGATGTTTGCTGAGCAGTTGCTATGTGGAAGCTTGTGACACCCCTTCATATAGCAACTCTTGTGGGATAAACTCTATTGACCCCATCTTATGGGGGAGGAACATAATCTGGTTGCTAGGTATAGAGTACCTTGCTCTAGGACTCAGACAGTAGAATCAAAATCATGACTTGATTCTGTCTTGAAAAACCATGCTCAGAAAATGACAGGTCTGTTACACTGCAGAACACATGCAAAGCCTGGCGTGTCTCCTCCTTCTCTTCTCTCACATCAGTTCCTTCTCCCAAGCTCTCAACCTACATCCTGGTCAAGGAAATCCCCAATTATGATCAAACTCCCTGACATCAAGGCTTTAAACCACCTCATCTTCTATATTCACGTCCCCAATTATTTCCATCCAATCTCAGAAATGCCTTTCATATTTGTCCTTTCCTTTTCAGGCCCACCATCATAATCCAGAGGTACCTAACCTTCCTTCTTGATTTTAGTGACCCTGTCCTTCTAGCCTCTCCATTCATTTCAAATGTCCTCAGAAAAGTCCTTCTGTGACCATCTTTCACACTGAATTGGTGATTCTTTTGTCTTGCTGGGGCCATATCAGAATCCGCTCAGGAGATTTGGAGGGTGCATGTCTGTGTGATGGGGGTGGGTACTTTCAAAAATTAACTGGACCATTCTCTTAATCTACTGTTGAGATTCCCTGGCAGGGTCCTACCTCCCCCTCTGCTTCTACAGGAGCTATTGTTGTAAGAAGTCTGTTATACTGACAAGAGTGCTCTGTGTTCTTCAGGTATGTTGTGTGAATGATTTGTAACTATTGCACTGAATTGTGAACTTCTTGAAAGAATATCCATCTACCTTTGATATCAAATGCCTAGCAAAGCACTTTACATGCAACAGATGTACAATAAGTATTTGCTTAATCATTGAACAAATCTCTAACTCCTTTAAGGCAAGGACCACATTGTTTACTACTAACACATTCAGCTAAGTGGTCATTTGGGGTTGGTTACTCCTTCCTCGTCTCTTGTGTACAAGTGGAAGGATTGAGCCCTTTACTGTTGACACTCAACTGAGAATTCCAAGATACACTGGAACTTTTAAAGACAGTAATGGGAACTGAAAATTATTTTCTACATTCCAAAAAGGTTAACAAACAATATATTTACTCTGATTAAGGTTAGTTAAAATGACAAATTGCTTTGCTTTTGGCTGGAATATATCAAATTAATGGGTAGTAATTTGTTGCTGGCACATCATAAATTCTGATTGGCTGATATGTTTCTTTGATTAATAAAAAATAATGAGACAAATTAGTTATTGCTAAATAAATGAAGGTTATTTGACACGTAAAATCCTTAAAAGCATGGTGTCTGCAACAAGAAACACATTGAAAGGACATTTTCCCCCTCTCCTCTCTTAGCAGGTTAAAAAACAGGTGATAAGTCTAGGCCACCTCATCCAGACGGGTGTGTGTGTGTGTGTATACACACGTACATGTGTATATATAAGTGTATCTGACCTTGGATTCTGAGAACTGGCTTTTAGTGTTTTCCTTTAGATTTTGCAAGTGGAATTTTAATTAGTTTCCTCATTCTAAAGCTCTCATAGGCAAGTTGTCTTTATTTCCTCCATTTCTGAGAGCTAATAGACCCAGGGAGTGTAGGTGACCTCACAGCAGTTGTAGACTCCAGAGCTGGAACTAGAATTTGCCCCTCTTCGTCTCAAACCAACCATTTAAATCACATGGGATATTCTTTCTTCCTGATGTACTGAGGAAGAAAAAGCTAATGATGATTATTCAATTATTTTTTCAAAAACTATTTCTTATGTGCATACTGTGTGCCATTCAGGCTAAGAGAACTCCAGCAGGGAGGCTGGCAGATTATCAGAGGAGACCAGCAGGATTCAAGGAATCTCGGAAGGAGTCCTCCACCCACATTCACCTCTCTGGGCCACATCCTTACCCTCCTGCCCAAAACAATGGCTCTTCGTTACATGGTAGGCTTCAGATACTTTTATAAGTCCGGTGTTGGCTTTTCAGGCACTCAAGGATTGGGCCTGCCTACCCTCCCCTTCACCATTTCTTTATATCCCTTCTTGTTCCAGGTAAAGGGCTTGTGACTTTTTCTCAACACACCATCCCCACACTCATCAGTGCCTCTGTTCATGCTATTTCTTCCGGTTAGAAAAGCTCAGTGATCAACCTCCAACTACTGAAATCTACACATTTTCAGTAGAATGCTTTCCCTGCTTCTGTGTCTGTAAAGCTGTTCATTTTAGTTCCCACTGGACTTTAGTCACTTACAGGACAGTCTCTCCCACTTAACTAAGTTCCCTGAAGCAAGGTCACTCATCTACCCTAACAACCTCTGATCTTTAATACTGATAATCTCCATAAATGCCATGTGATGACCCTGACCCTGGGTCAAGCACTGCTCCCAAACACGGTATTTATCTACTTATTTCTCAGAGAAACACACAGAGGATGTGCTACAGTGGAGAGGTCCAGTGTAGTTCTGTCTCAGGATCCTCCTTTAGGACTCCAGATTTCAATATCACCTTCCTCAATGAAGCAGAATAAAGAGCAAAGTCCACTCAGATGGGGCTCTCCCCCTGCATCTAAGCTTTGCTGAGCATTACTTATTGGAAGGTAGGAAAGGTCTAGGAGGGTCTTGAGGTGTGTTGTCATAGTCATGTATGGATGTGAGAGTTGGACTATGAAGAAAGCTGAGCACCGAAGAATTGATGCTTTTGAACTGTGGTGTTGGAGAAGACTCTTGAGAGTCCCTTGGACTGCAAGAAGATCCAATCAGTCCCTCCTAAAGGAGATCAGTCCTGGGTGTTCATTGGAAGGACTGATGCTGGAGCTGAAACTCCAGTACTTTGTCCACCTGATGTGAAAAGCCAACTTATTTGAAAAGACTCTGATGCTGGGAAAGACTGAAGCCGAGAGAAGAAGGGGACGACAGAGGATGAGATGGTTGGATGGCATCACTGACTCAATGGACATGAGTTTGAGTAAACTCCGGGAGTTGGTGATGGACAGGGAGGCCTGGCGTGCTGCAGTCCATGCGGTTGCAAAGAGTCAGACACAACTGAGCAACTGAACTGAACTGAAGTGTGTTAGGAAAGGTGGTCTTATGCCTGCAGCCTTTAAACACCAAATCAGCTGCATAAGAAAGGGCCTTGGGCTTGGAATGCTCCTAACCAAGAGATAAGAGCCCACACAGCCTGTGCTGGGCTTCTGCCTTGTGTAAGAGTTCTCCCTGCTTCAAATCTAATATATTCTTCTGTGTTCCACTCAAGTGCCTGTGTCACAGGCCTTCAGGCACTTCCCCAGCTTTCTGCATTTCAGACCACACAGGGGTGGTGCTGAGGTCTTTCCACCACTGTATGAGTGAGAGTAAAAGAGGAGAGTGAAAAAGTTGGCTTAAAACTCAACATCCAAAAAATTAAAATCATGGCATCTGGTCCCATCACTTCAGGGCAAATAGATGGGGAAACAATAGAAACAGTGACAGACTTTATTTTGGGGGGCTCCAAAATCACTGTGAATGGTGACTGCAGCCATGAAATTAAAAGACGCTTACTCCTTGGAAGAAAAGCTTTGACAAACCTAGACAGTGTATTAATGCCAGAGACATTACTTTGCCAAAAAAGATCCATCTAGCCAAAGCTATGGTTTTTTCAGTATTCATGTATGGATGTGAGAGTTGGACTATAAAGAAAATGGCACCTAAGAATTGATGCTTTTGAACCGTGGTATTGGAGAAGACTCTTGAAAGTCCCTCCGACAGCAAGGAGATCAAGCCTGTTAACTCTGAACATTTATTGGAAGGACTGATGCTGAAGCTGAAGCTCCAATATTTTGGCTACTTGATGCAGACAGCTGACTCACTGGCAATGACTAATGCTGGGAAATACTGAGGGTAGGAAGAGAAGGGGGCAACAGAGGATGAGATGGTTAGATGGCATCAATTCAATAGATGGCACCCACTCAATAGATAATTACGATGGTGTGATCACTGACCTAGAGCCAGACATCCTGGAATGTGAAGTCAAGTGGGCCTTAGAAAGCATCACTATGAACAAAGCTGGTGGAGGTGATGGAATTCCAGTTGAGCTCCTTCAAATCCTGAAAGATGATGCTGTGAAAGTGCTGCACTCAATATGCCAGCAAATTTGGAAAACTCAGCAGTGGCCACAGGACTGGAAAAAGGTCAGTTTTCATTCCAATCCCAAAGAAAGGCAATGCCAAAGAATGCTCAAACTACTTCACAATTGCACTCATCTCACACGCTAGTAAAGTAATGCTCAAAATTCTCCAAGCCAGACTTCAGCAATATGTGAAACATGAACTTCCTGATGTTCAAGCTGGTTTTAGAAAAGGCAGAAGAACGAGAGATCAAATTGCCAACATCTACTGGATCATGGAAAAAGCAAGAGAGTTCCAGAAAAACATCTATTTCTGTTTTATTGACTATGCCAAAGCCTTTGACTGTGTGGATCACAATAAACTGTGGAAAATTCTGAAGAAGATGGGAATACCAGACCACCTGATCTGCCTTTTGAGAAATTTGTATGCAGGTCAGGAAGCAACAGTTAGAACTGGACATGGGACAACAGACTGGTTCCAAATAGGAAAAGGAGTATGTCAAGGCTGTATGTTGTCACCTTGCTTATTTAACTTATATGCAGAATACATCATGAGAAATACTGGCCTGGAAGAAGCACAAGCTGGAATCAAAATTGCTGGGAGAAATATCAATCACCTCAGATATACAGATGGCACCACCCTTACGGCAGAAAGTGAAGAGGAACTAAAGAGCCTCTTGATGAAAGTGAACGTGGAGAGTGAAAAAGTTGGCTTAAAGCTCAACATTCAGAAAACAAAGATCATGGCATCCGGTCCCATCACTTCATGGGAAATAGATGGGGAAACAGTGGAAACAGTGTCAGACTTTATTTTTCTGGGCTCCAAAATCACTGCAGATGGTGACTGCAGCCATGAAATTAAAAGACACTTACTCCTTGGAATGAAAGTTATGACCAACCTAGATAGCATATTCAAAAGTAGAGACATTACTTTGCCAACAAAGGTCCGTCTAGTCAAGGCTATGGTTTTTCCAGTGGTCACGTATGGATGTGAGAGTTGTATTGTGAAGAAGGCTGATCACCGAAGAATTGATGCTTTTGAACTGTGGTATTGGAGAAGACTCTTGAGAGTTCCTTGGACTGCAAGGAGATCCAACTAGTCCATTCTGAAGGAGATCAGCCCTGGGATTTCTTTGGAAGGAATGATGCTGAAGCTGAAACTCCAGTACTTTGGCCACCTCATGTGAAGAGTTGACTCATTGGAAAAGACTCTGATGCTGGGAAAGATTGAAGGCGGGAGGAGAAGGGGATGACAGAGGATGAGATGGCTGGATAGCATCACTGACTCGATGGACGTGAGTCTAGGTGAACTCTGGGAGTTGGTGATGGTCAGGGAGGCCTGGCGTGCTGTGATTCATGGGGTCGCAAAGAGTTGGACACAACTGAGCGACTGAACTGAATTGAACTCAATAGATATGAGCTTGAGCAAACTCTGGGAGCTAGTGTAGGACAGGGAAGCCTAATGTGCTGCAGTGGATTGGGTCGGAAAGAGTCAGACATGACTTAGTTACTGAACAGCAAATGAGTGGACTCTGTGTAGCTCCATCTCCTGCATTGGCTGCAGTAGATCTGCTGGCCATGGGTGACCAACACATTGCGAGAGAAGGGACTGTGTGCACTCCTTCTGTACTGCTACAAGCAAACATTATACCACTTCCGCCTGCTATTCGTGTTGCTTGTTCTCAATGACCCTGACTCATGCACTGGTGGCACTGACCTGTCTCTTAACCTTGAATGCATAACCTGGTCATCTAGTGAATGGTCCAACGGGGTACTTTCAGGATATACAGAGAACCTGGGCTCCAAAAGAGATACACTGGGGAGTTTCAAAGCAAGATGGTGAATTAAAAGAATGGCAGTATCCAAACATGGGCCCTACTGACCCAAAGAACCTTAAGAGTTCTCATAGAAAAAGAAAAGGAAAACATTTATTTCCTCTGATCTGCTTTTCATTGGTGATTCTGATGGGCTCTGAACATATCTTTGATTGTGATGCAACTCCAACAGTATCTATGACTGTCACATTGCTAAGTGGATTTACAAGGTTTGGTAGACTTTCGAAAATGTCTGCTTCATCACATAGATTCCTTTCCTGCCCTAGTGGACCCAAGTGTTACAAGAAGGCAGATCAGCATCCCTGCAGAGCAGTCACAGTGATGACCATCTTGAAAGAATCCAGCACTAGGCTTTCTGCAAGTAGGAAGACCAGACTGCCTTCTTTTAGATGTGAGACTATTGTGAGACTGTTATTGACACGACAGGAATTATTCACGCCTAGTGTCAGATTTGCAAACTGAGGCACAAATTAGTTGAGTGACTTGTGCCTGGCCACACAGCTTATCACTGGGGACTGGGGTGCTGTGTGGTGGATTCCTAGATGAACACCTGTGGATTTGGGGGTATATTCATTTTCCAAACTGTAGTCATAAGAGAGGAAATGGGTTCCAAGTTTACTGTCCAGCCTCATAGCTAATCAATAAACAGTGTTATTTTTTCCTCCACTGTGATTCATTCCGGAGCTATCATACTACCAACATCTAGTTTATTGGTTTAAAGTAAATTATTCAGCTCTTAATTACCATATTATGAATGTTTAATTTTTGCCCTGATATTGTCAAAGAGAGAACGTGCCCTCACATCAATGGGCTCAGGTCCCAAAATGCGGTTCTGCTCTCATTTCTGCAGCAAAAGCAAACACTCTCACAGAGGCTCTGAGAACGTGCCAGCTTCATCTAAGGATTCCCCAAAGCCACAGCCTTTCTTCCTCACCTAACTAAAAGCTAGTGATTAAAGCAGGCAATTATGAACTTCTGGCCTGTCTAGGACAGTATTATCTTCAAATAATTTCCAGAGAAATACAATTTCAAGAAATAGGAACTTTGGTTTTTCATTTATTTGGAATACATATGAAGAATTCAGTTTAGTTTCAATTAAGTGGCAGGGTGGCTGAGAAATTTCATCACAAAACAGCTAGATCTCTGCTGGTTACCACCAATACTCACGTGTACCCAATAATCGTGCGTATCTGTACCATCTTTATCAGTCCATGTTCCCTCCAGGTCTACCACCTAACCAATGAGAACTGAGGAATCATTTTAGAATCTTCTCACCCATCCATTTTTCTCCACAGGGGAGCAATGAATTTCTCTTTTTCCTGTCTTCAGAACCTTCCAACTCCCTCCCTTCCTCTTCATTCCTCTTTTCTAGTTCTCACTCTCACCACTTACAACCCAGCCCATGACACTGGCTTCACAGCAAGCTTTTCCTTTACAACAATCCCTCCAATTCGTCTTCCACATCACCACCACAGCAGTCTAACACCTAACTCAGTCCACCTTAGTGTCTCTGCTTAAAAACTTCCATGACTCTGGATCCCTCAGTAGCTCCCCTTGAACTTTGCCATGGAAAGTCCATCATGATGGAGAAGAAACATACCCCACAGGCCAGAGATGCAGTCTGAACTGGCCTGCCACAGACAAGTAGGAGGTTTCTTTGCAGTCTCTTATCTTAAAACTCAGGGAAAATTTTACACCCCAAGAACTGTATGGTTTTTAACTTAAAAATCAGATCTTTTACCCACCACCCACTAAGACGCTTTGAGTAAATTATAAAGAGGTACCCAAGCTATCTTTGGGCTTTGCAACCACTCTGAATGACCACCTCATGCCCTCATATTCTTGTGCCTATGCTAGTTTTTAAAAACGATGAAACCAGTCACATGCAAGAGAATCTGAAGAAAGTGGAAAGTTATTGAGCTTTTACCAACTGCCTGGCACTGAGATTCTTTTCTTAAAGGGTCTCATTTGTTGTCTAAAAACTCTGGGGTGGGAGTATTACTTTTTTTGTTTTACAGATAAGGAAATTAAGGTTTAAATAAACCATGAACTTTGCATCAAGAAAAGACAGAAGCGATATACAGCAGATAACTAACACTGGTTATGGCAGGGGTGGGTTTTTTTGTTTTTATAATTTTTTACTTCTCTACCTTTCCCCAGTGACCATGAATTGTTCTTCCTCACAGAACTAATATAAATTATATGAAAGACTCAAATGAAATGATCTGTTTGAGAACTTTTAGCACAGTGCTTGGCGTATCAATTTTATTTTCCTTCCTTCTTCATCTTTGTATCCATCACAGCGTGCAGCACCCACACTTCTAATAAAGAGCCAATAAACCCAGGTTCCACTCAGTTGGATTAACAATTCAACCGAAGATTATTTTTATGTTATTTTTACCCAATAATAAATATATAACTATAAATTACAAACACACAGGTTAGCCTTTTAAAATATGTCTCATTAAACTGAGTTTAAGAGTTTGGTTGCCCAGTAAAGACATAACAATATCTCACATTTATTAGGGTCTTACTATGCAAAAGATCTCACACTTCCTACTTTAAAGGCATCGCATTTTCTAGGCAGATCAACAACTTTATGACACAGGCGACACAATTATCCCGTAGTCATGGAAAAGTAAATAACAAACTCAAGGTTACCGAACAATAAATGGAAGGACCAAGATGCACTCACAGTTGGGTCTGATTTCGAATTTCTCCTTTAATTTCCCCACGGTATTCTGCCAGTCTAAGCCGTGTTGCGTTTCCACACAAGTACTTCTGATTTTAAACAAGCTTCACATTGTTGAATATCAGACAGTTTGATTCATCTTGTTTTATCCACACGATATAATTCACCTCCTGGAGTACTTTTACATATGAAAAAAATGGGTCAAACAATTTCCCTGGAGTCCCACAGGAAGCGGCATAGATGGTGTTTAAAACCAGTTCTGACCTCAAAGGCTTCTGATTTTGTTGCCTCTGCGTGTGTTTAGGGCCGTAAAGTCCATCAGTGCAGGAGACACAGGAGATACAGGTTTGATCCCTGGGTGGGGAAGATCCCCTAGAGTAGGGAATGGCAACCCACTCCAGTATTCTTGCCTGGAAAATCTCATGGACAGAGGAGTCTGGTGGGCTGCAGACCATGGGGTGGCAAAGAGTTGGACATGACTGAGTGCACACACACACACACACACATATAAAGTTCAGGATGTTCAACTTACACACAAGATCCTTAAACATACTTGCGATAGAGCACCAAGCCCAGAACAAACACCAGATTTGCCTTTAGCAAAATTCAGCTTCGACTCTGCACGCAGATGCTTTCAGAGTGCTTAAAGGAAGCGCTGGACCCACTCAGCAGCCCTTCATTTTTCTCAGATCTCTGCGGTTCTGTCCACTGCAGCGGTTTACAGGCACCAGGTCCATGTTGGGGGTGCTGCCCGCTGAACATGCTACAGCAGGCAAATGGATTCTGGGCAGAAAAGAATACGAGGAGACTGGGCTCCACTACTGACATGCAACGCATCCCTGACCTAGAAAACAGTCCTGAATCCCAACTACAATTTATAGACCCCGGTTCCACTGTGCTGAAACCGAAGATGAATAGGCCTGCAGGAAGTTATTTGTTGGTGACTGGATGGCTGGACGTGGCTGCGTGTGACCTGGGCCAAGCTCATGAGCCCACACAGGAGCTGCTCTGCCTCCCGGGAAACAGAGAGGGCTACAACAGGGAGGATGCTGTGTGAGAAGATTGGGTGGCAGCTAGAAGGAAGGACTTAGAAGCAGATAGACTTCTAGGTGAGTGAAGCAGGCTTCTATCTGCCTGCCCAGTGCCTTTTCTCTAAGGTTCTCCTGAAATAGAGCGTGTAGGCTCAGACCCTTCTTGAAGCCATCTGGAGTTGGGGGAGGAGGTGGATGTTGAGGGGTGCGATCTGGGATTGCCCCGTGCGCTCTTGACCTGCTTATGAGAGAAACCCCAAGCTCACAGAGTCACAGCCCGCCCTGTCCTATGGCTGGGCTTCTGAGAACAGTTCCCAACTTTCGCCCTGGTTCCCTTTCTGGGAGTAGGGCCCCACTTTGGACACAAGCGTGCCCTGCTTGGCTCAGTCAGCATTTTCTTCTGGCACGGGTCTCCAGGAAGTGTTCTGATCCAAGCCAAACTGGCTACTTGGTCAAGAGAGTTACCTGTCTGTAGGTGCTTGTTCAAGCTTCCCGCTGCCTCGGCCTACCCAAATTCTTAACTCTAACCCAGATCTGAATGTTCCTTGAATAAGTCCCGACTGGCTGCTTCCCTTTGGGCACTCTTTTATATTTCTAGTTGCTCATCTGTTCAATCTTTTTGTGTCTCTTTCCTTCTTACCTTGACTTTTTCTATTTTCCACCAGTATTGTTTGTTTTGTTATTTCCTGAAGGACTAAGTCCATCTAGAATTTGAACCTGTAAAGTGATAAAAATCTCCCAGATAGCGTCTTTGAGACATTATGGGAAAAACACACTTCTGTGACATGTATATTCAGGGGCTTCCCAGGTGGCACTAATTATAAAGAACTCATCTGCCAATGCAGGAGACATAAGAGACGTGGGTTCGATCCCTGGGTCAGGAAGATCCCCTAGAGGAGGGCATGGCAACTCACTTTAGTATTCTTACCTGAAGAATCCCATGGACAGAGGAGCCTGGCAGGGTACAGTCCATAGGGTCGTAAAGAGTTCAACACAACTGAAGCGATTTAGCATGCACGCACCCATGTATATATATCCAGACTTAAAGTTGACAACTATTATGTGAGTTCCTACTTTGTTTTATTCTGTGTGAGTAGAGTAACACAAAGTAGAGTAACACAAGAAACATATAAAACTGATCTTTTCTCCCAGGAAACAAATGTACTCCTCAAGGTGAATCAATTCAGCAACAGTGCAAGTCAGTAAATATAAGGTATCTCTCTTTCAGGGAGAAAATCTTGGATCAAGAGTTCAAGTCCTGATTGTTCCCTTATAATATGTGCTATTTTCTTTAGACACAAAAACTTAACTATTGCAGGCCTCAGTTTCATCATCATAAATATGGGTGAAATATCCCTTTCTCTCAATGGGTTGTGATGAGGATAAATGAATGGAATAGTTGTAGTAACTGCAACAATCATTGCCCCAAAAAAGGGTGTGTAAACTGTGAATCTTATACAAATGCAATTTTGCATATTAGCCTTTCTATAATGTAGACAAGAAATAGAATCATGGGAAAACAGAATTCGATAGGTTCATTCATTCATTCAGTAAATATTTACTAAATATCTGCTCGGTATTCAATGCTAGGTACAAAGGCTCTCCTGTCAAGGAGCTTATAATGGAGAGAACAGAGTATACTGGATGGAGATAAATGCTACTGGAGGAGGAATAGCACCAGCGAGGGGAGGTGGGAGCACTCTTTTCTATAAGGTGGTCATGGAAAGTCTCTCAATCACATTACATTTGAGCAGAAATTGGAATGACATGGAGTAAGCAATGCAGATAACTGCATATGTGCTAAGTTGCTTCAGTCATGCCCAACTCTTTGCAACCGTATGGACTGTAGCCCACCAGGCTCCTCTGTGCATGGGGTTCTCTAGGCAAGAATACTGGAGTGGGTTGCCATGCCCTCCTCCAGGGGATCTTCCTGACTCAGGGATAAAATTCGCATCTTTTACATCTCCTCCACTGGCATGTGAGTTCTTTACCACTAGCACTGCCTGGGAAGCCCCACAGATAATTGGGGAAAGAATATTCTAGACAGAGCAAGGAGTAAATCAAAAGCCTTGAGAGGGAGCTGGCTTGTTCAAGGCACTACGTAGGGGTCAGAATGGCTGGCGAGTGGGAGGACGCAACCTCAGAAAGGCAGTGTGGAGCTGGGGGAGGGGGTTCCTATAAGACCTTGGGGGTTGTGCTGAAAACTTTGGATTTTATTCCCAGTTGGATTGATGCTGAGGGTTTCAAATGGTGGCACTTCCAGATATGAATTACTTTTCAAAGCACATTGAAAATCCCATAGACTGGGTTTGCAGACAGGTTACAGGGGACCAAGGCTGGAAAGAGATACTTCTGACTGAACTAGAATGGTGAGAGGTGGCTGAATTCTCGAATATCTTTCCTTGCAGACAAAGCCAACAGAATTTGCTGACCACTGGATGTGGGGTGTGAAGGAAAGAGGCCGCCACGTGGGCTCCAGGGATTTTGGTCTAAGACACTGCAAAGGGGTTCAGACTGAGAGCAGAGCCCAGGATATTGATGCAGGTAGTACTCAGAGCACAGTTTGGGATGCGGTAAATCTAAGATGATGTTATGATTTCCAAGTGAAGATATTACACAAGCTTTTGGATTTATGAGTCTAGAGTTCAAGGGAGAGCTCCAGGCTAGAGAGATTAATTTGGGAATCATCAGTTGTAGGTAGCATTTAAAACCAGGGGATTCCGTGAGCTCGCCTTGGGAGGGATGTGTGGGGAAAGGAGAGGCTCTGTGCTGGTACATAACTAGTATAAAAGTTTAGGAAATGAGGATCCAGCAAAGAAGAGGGATTATAAAAGGCAATGTGGAAGAAGTAAGGCTTGACTATTAAGTGCTAACCTCAGCATCCTCTGGGTGAATACCTGTGCTGTGCCTCCCAAGCACCAAGAACTTTGCTTGCATTCTCTTAATCCTCACCCTGACATTTGTGCCTCAGGCATCACACTGAGCTGTTTACATACTGGGTCTCCCTTAATCCTCATAACATCCTGGTGAAGTCAGATTGACAGTCTCTGCTTTTCAAGTTGAGGAAGCGTATACATCTCAATCCCAGTCTTCCACTTCCTCCCATACCTCCCTTCCCCTTGGTGTGCGTGTTTGTTCTCTATGTCTCTGTCTCTATTTCTGTTTTGCAAACAAGATCAACTACACCATTTTTCTAGATTACACATATTTGCATTAATACACGTTATTTGTTTTCTCTTTCTGACTTACTTCACTCTATATGACAGTCTCTAGGTTCAGCCATATCTCTGCAAATGACCCAATGTTGTCCCTTTCTGGGGCCAAGTAATTGAGAAAATAGAGATGCAGAAAAGCTCAAGAAACTTGCCCCAGAGCTCACAAAATGGGAAATCAGGTCTCCAGGACTACCAACCTCACTCTTTGTTATTCTCTCCTCTTGCTCAAGGCAGTAAAGAAAAAGGCGTGGAATATTCAGCTTGCAGGTCCCCAGGGTCCTGTCTGAAATGCAAGAAACGCAGGATGGACCACCAGAACTGTGTGAAACCCACCAGCAGTCCTGTCCCTCTTCCTGCCCCGTCTTCTGCTCACCCAAGCACAGACTCTTCTAGAAACTGGTTCGTACTGAATGGGCACTCTGGATAGATATAGGCACAGTGGAAACACCTGACCTGCCAGGACCCTTTGACAGCTGGTTTGCTAACAGGGATACACCCTCAGAAAAGCACCATGACTTGGTGTCAGCTAAATTATCAGGCACTCACAACCCAAATTAGAGATTCGAGGCAACTCGCTGGCAACTCAGAAATATGTGCTCCTTTCTACCAAGATGAAAGTCCTAGAATTGCTGGGATGGATAGAAAGTCAAGGAAAGTGACTCTGTGACTACTTGTGGACCCGTTGTTCCAGGCACCATGAGAGTGTTTGTGTGTGTGTGTGTGTGTGTGTGTGTGTGTGTGTAGTGCAATCACAGTAAAAATAAAGGATCACACCCCCATTTTATAAATGGAGCTAAAATCCAGAAACTCAGATGAGGCACGTTTCTTAAGGACACATGACTAGGAAGCGGCAGAGTTAAGGGGCTAGACCCAGAAGCATTTGCCTTAGACCAACGATAAAAGTATTGCTTTGAACACTTACCAAAATGGAAAGGGAATAGGGAATCCGGGTGAAGGAATGCCCTCAGACTCTTTTATGGTGATGCAATCATTTCAGTAAGAATTAGAGAGAACTAGCAGGGCCTTTAGAGTACCATTTCTCAAACTTTACTCTGCTCATGAATCATGGGCGATACTGTTCAAATGAAGATTCCAACCCTGTGGTTTCTGGAGCAGCCTGATTTTGTGCATTTCCAAGTTTCCAGAAGCTACAAGTTTGCAGACCATGCTCACAGTAGCAAGGTCTTAAAAATACACCTGGCACCATGTTTCCAAAATTTCATTCACTCAAATTCCACCTATAATGTTTATCTAATATTATATTTAAAATGACTCACTTTCTGTTACTTAAAAATTAGACCACTGCTGAGTGCTGAAGAATTGATGCTTTTGAACTGTGGTGTTGAAGAAGACTCTTGAGAGTCCCTTGGACTGTAAGGAAATAAAATAAGTCAATCCTAAAGGAAATTAACCCTGAATATTCATTGGAAGGACTAATGCTGAAGCTGAAGCTCCAATTCTTTGGCCACCAGATGCAAAGAACTGACTTATAAGAAAAGACCGTGATCCTGGGAAAGATTGAAGGCAGGAGGAGAAGGGGACGACAGAGGATGAGATGGTTGGATGGTATCACTGACTCAATGGACATACGTTTGAGCAAGCTCCAGGAGATGGTGAAAGACAAGGAAGCTTGGCATACTGCAGTCCATGGGGTGGCAAAGAGTCAGACATGACTGAGTGACTGAACAACAAATAAATGAAAAAGCAGTATCATTAAAGGTAAACACAGGACTTCCCTGGTGGCCCAGTCGGTAAAGAATCCACCTGCAATGCAGGAGACCCGAGTTTGATCCCTGGGTTGGAAAGGCCCCCTTGGAGAAGGAAATGGCAACCCACTCCAGTATTCTTGCCTGGAGAATTCCATCTATGGAGGAGCCTGGAGGGCTACAGTCCATGGGGTCACAAGTCTATGGGACATAACTTAGTTACTAAACCACCACCACCAAAGGTAAACATATTAATACTAGGATTATTTTACTCAACAGATAGGATTCCTTAACATTTCTGAGCCTGATATCTGTTCTTTAATTTTAAAAAAAGAATAAGAAAACGAGGGGATCACCCACATGATAGGAGGGTATTGAAATCATACTAGCATCAAAGTGAGCCTTTCTCCTTAACACAGTTCAAAGTGGGGAAAAAAAGAGAGAATTTATAATGGGTCAAGGGGTATTAACATCTAAAATTACCTGCACTCCCAAGGAAACACTGATCTCATACACCACATTCAGAAGGGATTGTCACTTGCTCAAAGGCACACAGCCAGTGTATGGCAAGACCAAACCGCAGGGCAGTTCTTAAGCCACAGGAAGTTGTTCCAACCCTCCACAGGCTTTAACCATCCCTGTCCCCATTTCCATTCCTTCATGAGGCTTGAAGAGGCATCGAGCAAGTCAAAACAAGCTAAATGCTCTCCCTCTTCCGTTGTCAAGTGGTAGAGGAAGCCACGTGCCAAGTTCTTCCACCCTCCAGACAGACCTTCTTACTACCCGTGAGAAGAGGGTCTAACTTCACAGGTGAAGCCCAGATGAAGCCCTTTCCAATGCCTTCATTATTGCAACATCCCAGGGCCCTTATTCTTTTCCCAAGCGAGACCTTGGTTGGCTGATCATCCTTGTCTGCATTCTTAGGTTGTTACCACAGCTTGAGGTTCTTTTTTTCCCCCCGGACACTTTTCCTCATCAGGATTCCTTAGTCCAAGACTGCAAACAACCACACCTTCTTGGGAGAAGGTGCTATGAGCACGTGGGGAGTGGTAGATAAAGATCTCATTGTGTCCAAAATTCTGGATTGGCAATTCAGCTCCTCTAGAAGTGTGAGTGTGTGTGAGAGTGTGTGTACATGGGTGTGTGTTTTACATGAGTTGCAGCTTTCTGATCCTTTCCCTCACTCTCAGTGGGGATTCTCTCAGTGCCTTCTGACCTGCCTACACCATTGAGAATTTGTGAGGATTTAATCACTCTTTTCATCACATTCTCATATTACCTGTCATTTGTTGAGTATTTATTATTTACCTGCACTTACTCACTTTGCCTGCACAATTAATCCAGCAAAACCCAGAAGGCACTGCCTCCACCATTCAGATCAGGAAATTGAAGCTCCTGAAAGATGATATGATGAGTGTTTACTGAGAGAACCCCACAGAAACTAAAAGTCCATGCAGATATAAGGTGATGAATGATGCATTCCTTTTTCCTATTTTTTAATCCAATTCATATTTACCAAGTGAAGATTATGTATTAAATATTGGGCTTAGTAAGATTTTTATATCCTGAATACAAGATAAACAAGGCACAAACCTGCCCCTCAAGAAATGTAGTCTGGTCAGAAAACTAGAAAATGCCTGGACTTCACACAGCTTAATACACAATACCAAGCCAGTATATAATAAGAGATGTATTACCTTTGCTCTAGTTTCTGACTTGCTTGGTTCTACTCATTGAAGGCTATGACAAACCTAGACAGCATTAAAAAGCAGAGACATCATTTTACCAACAAAGGTCCATCTAGTCAAAGCTATGATTTTTCTAGTAGTCATGTATGGATGTGAGAGTTGGACCACAAAGAAGGCTGAGCACTGAAGAAGTGATGCTTTCGAATTGTGGTGCTAGAAACAACTCTTGAGAGTCCTTTGGACAGCACACAGATCACACCAATCAATCCTAAGGGAAATTAACCCTGAACACTCATTGGAAGGACTGATGCTAAAGCTTCAATAATTTGGCCCCCTGATACAAACAGCCAGGTAATTGGAAAGCACTCTGTTGCTGGGAAAGATTGAAGGCAAAAGGAAAAGAGGGCTGCAAAGGATGAGACAGTTGGATAGTGTCACCTATTCAATAGATATGAACTTGGGTGAACTCTGGGAGATGGTGGGGGATAGGAAGGCCTGACACGCTGCGGTCCATGGGGTTGCAGAGTCGGACACGACTTACTGACTGAACAAGAACAACTACTAGCTGTGGAGTCTACTACCTTGGATAGGTTTGGATAAAATAACTCTCAGATTCAAATTCTCATGTCTGAGTAAGAGAGATAATAGAGTATTCCCCTTGTGAGGTTATGATGGAATGAATTCTATCTGTAGATGTAATGTGATATGTGTATTCTTTACATTAAAGGAACATGAGTTCCGGAGTCAAATGGAACCATGTTTTAATCTTGAAACCTACTGGTAAGTTTGGCTCAATGACCCTGGACACATGGCATCATCTCAGAGTCTCATATCACATGTGAGGATAATTTCTATTTGCAAGGTGGTTGGAAAAATGACAGTACACTAAATGCAAGCCCCTGGCACAGTGCCCAGCATGTAATGGGTATGGAGGAAGGTTTGTTTTCTTCCTACCTACCCCAAGCACTTTCTCTTCTTTGTGGTAGCACAGGAGAGAAGTGAGTTTTTCTCAGGGATGCAGGGGTAGGCTTATGGGGAGATAATACAGGAGGACCTCGAAAGCCCCTGGTGTAGGTGGTGGGTGAACATGTAAGGGAACAATACAGACAAAGGGACAGACACGGTGGAATACGAGGGCTGCCTGGAGAAAGGGAGTCATTCAGTGTTTGTGAAAATAGGGGTGTGAAGAGTGGCAAAGCTCCATCGCTTTCTTGAGAGGACCACTGTTCATGATAAAGACAGAGGAAAATCTTGATATATGCAGTCTTAATCTCTGAAGGCTCCTTATTTCCGTCAAGATAAGTCCCAACTTCTCATCCTGGCATTTGAGTTTTCCATGTCCTGGTACCCAACAATGGAAGCCAAAAAAAGAGTGCGCTTCTACTGCCCAGGGTAAGACACGCATACAGAGAGTGTTTTGCCTATGTTCTCCTCTAGGAGTTTTATAGTTTCTGGTCTTACGTTTAGATCTTTAATCCTTCTTGAGTTTATTTTTGTGTATGGTGTTAGAAAGTGTTCTAGTTTCATTCTTTTACAAGTGGTTGACCAGATTTCCCAACACCACTTGTTAAAGACATTGTCTTTAATCCATTGAATATTCTTGCCTCCTTTGTCAAAGATAAGGTGTCCATATGTGCGTGGATTTATCTCTGGGCTTTCTATTTTGTTCCATTGATCTATATTTCTGTCTTTGTGCCAGTACCATACTGTCTTAATAGCTATGGCTTTGTAGTAGAGCCTGAAGTCAGGTAGGTTGATTCCTCCAGTTCCGTTCTTCTTTCTCAGGATCGCTTTGGCTATTCGAGGTTTTTTGTATTCCCATACAAATTATGAAATTATTTGTTCTAGGTCTGTGAAGAATACTGTTGGTAGCTTGATAGGGATTGCATTGAATCTATAAACACTCTCTGACATACATCACAGCAGGATCCTCTATAACCCACCTCCCAGAATATTGGAAATAAAAGCAAAAATAAACAAATGGGACCTAATTAACCTTAAAAGCTTCTGCACATCACAGGAAACTATTAGCAAGGTGAAAAGACAGCCTTCAGAATGGGAGAAAATAACAGCAAATGAAGCAACTGACAAACAACTAATCTCAAAAATATACAAGCAACTCCTACAGCTCAACTCCAGAAAAAGAAATGACCCAATCAAAAAATGGGCCAAAGAACTAAATAGACATTTCTCCAAAGAAGACATACAGATGGCTAACACACACATGAAAAGATGCTCAACATCACTCATTATCAGAGAAATGCAAATCAAAACCACTATGAGGTAACATTTCACACCAGTCAGAATGGCTGCGATCCAAAAGTCTACAAATAATAAATGCTGGAGAGGGTGTGGAGAAAAGGGAACCCTCTTACACTGTTGGTGGGAATGCAAACTAGTACAGCCACTATGGAGAACAGTGTGGAGATTCCTTAAAAAACTGGAAATAGAACTGCATTATGATCCAGCAATCCCACTGCTGGGCATACACACTGAGGAAACCAGAAGGGAAAGAGACACGTGTACCCCAATGTTCATCGCAGCATTGTTTATAACAGCCAGGACATGGAAACAACGTAGATGTCCATCAGCAGATGAATGGATAAGAAAGCTGTGGTACATATACACAATGGAGTATTACTCAGCAATTAAAAAGAATACATTTGAATCAGTTCTAATGAGGTGGATGAAACTGGAGCCTATTATACAGAGTGAAGTAAGCCAGAAGGAAAAACACCAATACAGTATACTAACGCATATATATGGAATTTAGAAAGATGGTAACAATAACCCTGTGAACGAGACAGCAAAAGAGACAGTGATGTATAGAACAGTCTTATGGACTCTGTGGGAGAGGGAGAGGGTGGGAAGATTTGGGAGAATGGCATTGAAACATGTAAAATATCATGTATGAAACGAGATGCCAGTCCAGGTTCGATGCACGATACTGGACGCTTGGGGCTAGTGCACTGGGACGACCCAGAGGGATGGTATGGGGAGGGAGGAGGGAGGAGGGTTCAGGATGGGGAACACATGTATACCTGTGGTGGATTCATTTTGATATTTGGGAAAACTAATACAATTATGTAAAGTTTAAAAATTAAATAAAATAAAAAAAAATAAAAAATAATAAAAAATAATCTCAAAAAAAAAAAAAAAAAAAAAGACATGCATACAGAGCGTTCCCATGCCAAGAGATAGAGCCTCAGAAAGATAACTTAGATTCAAACGCCTAGAATTTAATGCAATGTTGAGAGCAGGGCTGTGACAGCAATGAGCACTAAGTTCCAGTCCTGGTTTGGACACCCTCTGTCTTTGTGACTTTGGGTAAGGTACTTCTTCAACTCTTAATTTCCCCATTTGAATAATTCTCCCTTTATGGCATTAAAATAGAGTTTAGCTCATGAGATGGTTCCAAAGATTAAAGGAAATAATGCATAAAAGACACTTGGAGTAATGCCTGACAATAAGTGAAGGGCTAGATAAACGATAGCTGTTTTTGTTTTTAACAAATTGCTCATTTTATCAGATCAAAGGAATCAAGAGGATTTTTCTTCCAAGGCTACTCACAATGACCACAACAGAAACAAGAGAGGCATTATTCCTGGCCCTGGGGGTGGCCTCAGAGGCTGCCTCCTCCCAGTGATCCCAGCTTTGGGAAGGCATTGGAACAGATTAAAGAGCCCAGAAATGAATGCACTCACTTTGGTCAATTAATCTACAACAAAGGAGGGAAGAATATGTGATGGAGAAAAGACAATCTCTTCAATTAGTGGTGGTAGGAAAACTGGACAGCTATATGTAAAAGAATGAAATTAAAACATTCTCTAACATCATAAACAAAAATAAACTCAAAATATATTAAAGACCTAAATGAAAGACCAGAAACCATAAAGCTCCTAGAAGAAAATGTAGGCAGAACACTCTTTAACATAAATCAGAGCAGTATTTTTTGGATCTGTCTCCTAAAGCAAAGAAAATAAAAGCAAAAATAAACAAATGAGACCTAATTAAACTCGAAAGCTTTTGGACAACAAAGGAAACCATCAACCAAATGAAAAGACAACCTACTGAATAGGAGAAAATATTTACAAATGATAATGACCGATAAGCAGCTAATATTCAAAATATAAAAACAGCTCATACAACTCAACATAAAACAAAACAAAACAAATGGATTAAAAATGGGCAGAATATCTGAATAGGCATTTCTCCAAAGAGGACATGCAGATGGCCAACAGGCACATAGAAAAGATGCTCAACATCACAGATCATCAGGGAAATGCAAATAAAACCCACAGGTGTGCACCTCACACCTGTCAGAATGGCTATCAAAAAGAACACAAATAACAAATATTGGCAGGGATGTGGAGAAAAGGGAGCCCTTGTGGGAATGTATTAGTGCAGCCACTGTGGAAAACAGTATAGAGCTTTTCCAGAAAGTAACTGAAAATAGAGCTACCATATGACCCAGCACTTCCATCCTGCGTATATATCTTAAAAACAAAAACATCAGTTGAAAATGCAGCATTGTTTATAACTACCAAGATAAGGAAGCAACCTAATTGTTCACCAACAGATGAATGGATAAAGAAGATGTGATATCACACACACACACACACACACACACACGTATATTCACAATGAAATACTGCTGCTGCTGCTGCTGCTAAGTCACTTCAGTCGTGTCCGACTCTGTGCAACCCCATAGACACCAGCCCACCAGGCTCCCCCGTCCCTGGGATTCTCCAGGCAAGAACACTGGAGTGGGTTGCCATTTCCTTCTCCAATGCATGAAAGTGAAAGTGAAAGTGAAGTTGCTTAGCCGTGTCCGACTCTTAGCGACCCCATGGACTGCAGCCTACCAGGCTCCTCCATCCATGAGATTTTCCAGGCAAGAGTACTGGAGTGGGGTGCCATCACCTTCTCCGCAATGAAATACTACTTGGCCATAAAAGAGGGTTTCCCAGGTAGCGCTAGTGGTAAAGAACCTGCCTGCCAATGCAGGAGACAAGAGATGTGGGTTCAATCCCTGGATCGGGAAGATTCCCTGGAAGAGGAAATGGCAACTCATCCCAGTATTCTTGCCTGGGAAATCCCATAGACAGAGGATCCTGGCTGGCTACAGTCCATGGGGTTGCAGAGAGTTGGACACGGCTGAAGGGACTTAGTACACACACATAAAAAAGAAGGAAATCTTGCCATTTTGCAGCAACATGGAAGGATTAAAGGGTATTAGGCTAAGTGAAGTAAGTCAAATAGAGTAAGACAGATACTTCGTGATATCATTTGTATGTGGAATCTAAAAAATACAACAAACTAGTGAATGTAATAGGAAGAAACAGACTCACAGACACAGAGAACAAACTGGTGGTTACCAGTGAGGATTGTCAAGGGGAGGGGGCCTCTATAGCACTAGGAGATTAAAAGGTACAAATTATTAGGTATAAAATAAGCTACAAGGATACATTATGCAACACAGGGGATACAGCCAATATTCTATAATAACTATAAATGGAGTACAATTTGTGACTCACTATATTGTACATCTGTAACTTATATAATGTTGGACATCAATATACTTCAATTTTAAAAAGAATTATAAAAAAGGCAGGCATTGAAGAAAGCTTAGAGATCTAGGGATCATAAGGCATTTAGGTATTATCTGATCTAGTCTATGCCCTCATCTGCCCATTTCACAGATTGCAAAGTTGAGGGTCTAAGAGAAGACATTCGTACCCCCTGTTGCTTACCAAGCAAATTGGTAACAGAGTGAAACATAGAAGCTTGGTCTTTTGATTTCCAAACTTAGTTTTTTCTTATATTATTATTATAACTGATAAAGTTGCTGGAAACAGAATGCCATCATCTCAGATGCAGCCTCTCTCTTTTTTTCCACTTTTTTTCTTCCTTATTTTGAAAGCAAAACGAAAGAATAAAATGCAGAGTCCTGTGTCTTGAGGCTTCATTTCATTTACAGATATTGCAGGACATAAATAAACAGTGTGAGTTAAAAATAAACCTCCTGGTGTGGCTGTAACATTTTATATTTAGCTCTTTTTAAAAAAAAAAAATCCTATGGATGGAAAAATGTCAACCTTGATTCTTCTGGAACAGATACTTATTGCAACTGGAGACATTTTATGTGATGAGCTCTCTTATCTAGACTCTCCATCACCATGTCAATAAAGGCATCACTAGCAGGAAGATACTTACCTATAAATCTATAGATATTTCTCTATATCTATCTATATATATACACACACACAAACATTCTGTCTCTACGTATATATATATATACACACACAGAAACATGCATTTATTTACATATATGTATACACACACGTGTGCACATAACTTTCAGAATTGGTATGACTTTTCTTCATCCATGCTTTTACCCGTGATGGCAGAGTCAGTTTGCTCAGAGACATAAATGTACCAAATTGCTATGTTGCTGGCCAGGAACACCTTTGCTGTGCCAGGCAGAAGGACTAGCTCAGATCTCTCTGAGGGAAGACTCTTAATTTTTGTTTTGAAAGTCTTGGGATTCATGTTCTTCCTAAAACAAGCCTTCAGAGTTCTCTCTGCTCCATGTGACTTCTTCTCCTCAGTTTTTACCCTAACTCTTGAGGTTGAGAGCTCAAAGCCATCCTGGTGCCTCAAGGCATAATCCAGCCTCACCCTCCAGAGCGAGAGCAGGGCAGAGGTGGAGACAAATGTCTAGGCTAACAATCATTCGCCTGAATTTCTCCTCTCTGCTCAGATCTCTATAGAAGACTCTGAGAGGGGTAGAGAACTGAGGATTCTAGGATCCTGTTTCCTGGATAAATGAAATGTCATCTCATCATCATTTTACTAAAGATGAAACGGAGGCACAGGGAGGTTAGTTCAGTTGCCAAAGACACATCTGAAAACAGGTCACGATCCCTCTGTTCCTTCTCCAGCACCCGCAGCCTCCCACTCCAAGTTGGGTCTGTTTCTCGATCTTAGTCCCTTACAAGTCACTGAGAGAGATACAAATGAATGCTTTCTTGTTCTGTGAGCCAGAAGCTCCCTATCCACCAAGACTGTCCCTCCACGATGGCCTGAATGGGTCAGCTTTCCATTCTTAGGCTGCCTATAATCATCAGGGTGCTTGACCAACTGTCTCCTTTGGTTGGTCCTTTGAATGAAGGACCACAGGAGGAACCGAGATGTCCCTGTCTGGACTCCCATCTTCTTCTAAAGCAATGCCCACAGCAGGGCTGCTTGCATCCAACCAGTTACTAATGATCGATTGCTGGAAAATAATAGAATTGATACAATAACTAATGTTGTAGATTCTTTTCAGTTTATAATTACCTTCCCATTTATCATCTCAGAGATCAATTCACTCAGGCTTTCAGTAAACATCTATTTTAAGTCAGGTCCCACATCAGTCACTGGGAATACAGGTATAATGAGACAGAGAAAAAATGTATTCTCTTCGTAGCAGGCAAATGATTTTGCAAGAGGAAAACCCACTATGTTGGGTTTTACTTTGATTAGCCTGCCATGGCAGGTGTATCCAGGGGAGATTGGAGATCGTCTGTTCCCAAGGTTTCCACAAAGTTGATGAAGCTGCTGTGCATGAAACAAGCTCAGGACTAGATCTGTTGAGCAGAGAGTAGCAGGCACAGTAGAGGGGAGAGGGAGGCCAGGGAGGAGGCGAGGCCAGTGCCCTGTAGGCTGGGCTGAGGCCTCTCCCAGGCCTCTGCAAAGCTGAAGTAAGATTGCTCAGTTCACACAATGGCTGGAACGGGTACACTGTATCTGTGGACACTGGAGTCAGGGGTTGATGAGTGGCAAAGCAGGGACAACACTGTGGTACCTGGGCTGGAAGAGGGGAGTCAACTTCCGAGCCAGTTTGCAGTATGAAAGCCCAGATGACTCAGCATCTGAGATCACGGTGAAGAGGCCCGAAGAAAGAGGTGAGTGTAGCATGCAGAGAGAGCCCCAGGGGCAGGCCCTTCAACTTCCTGGTGAACACAAAGTGGGGCGTGACTGTGGAACTGCACTTAGGATGGCTGCCAAGTTTCCAAGTGGCCAAAGGAGAGGGCTTTCCTGGGAGTGCAAAATCATCATGAAGCAAGAAGACAAAGACTCTGCGAGGATTCCTTGTGCCTGGAGGGTGAGGTACAAGGCAGGGCAGGGAGGGAGGGGCCAGGGAGGTGGACAGGGGCGGGATCTCAGGAGTGGACCTTGAAGTTGGGAGATGGGCTGCCCCCAGGAGTTTTAGGGATGATAGTTTTGGAACTTCTAGGGAGATAGATGAACTCTTGCTTTGAGGATGTGAACTTGCTGATGACTTGGGCTGAGAGAATTCTATGTCCTTGGACAGCAAGGAGATCAAACCAGTCAATCCTAAAGGACATCAACTCGGAATATTCACTGGAAGGGCTGATGCTGCAGTTCCAATACTTTGGTCACCTGATGCGAAGGGCTGACTCACTGGAAAAGACCCTGATGCTGGGAAAGATTGAGGGCAGGAGGAGAAGGGGATGGCAGAGGATGAGATGGTTGGATGGCCTCATCCACTCAATGAACATAAATTTGAGCAAACTCCGGAAGGACAGAGGAACCTGGTGTGCTGCAGTCCATGGGGTCACAGAGAGTTGGATAGGACTTAGTGATAAAACACAATTCAATGTCCAGGAAAAACAATGAAGTTTGAGGTGGAAAGAAGCAAATGCCTGAGGGGCGTGGACCCAAGTCCCCTGGGCCACCTAAGGGGATCAGGGGCCCAAAGGGGGTCAGAGTCCACTCCTCGGCCCAGCGCACACATATTACTTACTTGCTGCAGAGAGGGTTGGATTCGATATTCCATTTGACAGCATGGAATGGATACTACGACTGATCGTGAGCTCTCTCCCTTGGGAAAAATGGACCATGCAAGTCACCTCTGTCCTGCCCACCAGCATCAGATTCAGACATTTATTTGGTAGCATATTAAGGACCACACTGCAGGACAAAGACTTTCCTATTGATTAATTCATTTATTCTTCTCAACAGTCCTGAATGTTTACCGGTCATTCCTTATAGCTATTATCTCTGTACTGACAGCTGTAGAATCTGAGATGTTCAGTTATGTGACTTGATTCAGTAATTAGGTGAGAAGACCAGGGTTTGAACTCCGAAAAATCCAAAGCTTCATGTTCCCTTACTCAAGTTGAAACAAGCTTGGAGGCAAAGCTGTCCCAGATCTAGAAAAAGAGACAAAAGCACAGGCTCCTTCCCGCAAGAAGTTCACTGTCTAGAGGGGAGATGGGTATGCAAACAAGCCAGTGTAACATAACCCTTACAATTCCAGGAGGCAGGTACTCTCATTATCCCCATTTTACATATAAGGACTCTGAGGCGTAGACGGGCTAAGTCACACAGCTAAGAGGAGGAAGGCAAATGGTGCTGGCTGGCTGGCTCTGCCTGTGGTCTTGACCACAACACCACACCGTGTTCTGACCTGGAATTGGTGATACAATGTTATCATACCTTACTCCATGAGTCTGCAGCCCCTCTGGGTTACTCTACTGCAGCAGTTCTCAGCCAGGTGAGATTTTACCACCGGAGGTTATCTGACAGTGTTCGGAGGCATTCTGACAGTCACTACTAAGGAAGGAAGGAAGGTCGTGCTGTTGGTTCTTAATGGTTAAAGCTCAAGGATGCTGTTTAATGTACTACGATGCACAGAACGGCCTCCCACAACAGTTACCCACTCTCCAGGGTCCACAGGGCTTGTGCTGAGAAGCCTTGATTTTCAAGAGTACATAGAAGCCAAGTTCAAATGATGGCTTCTCATCAAGTCTGGCTAGACAGGGAGCCCCTTGTGCTTAGCACTGCTGCTGCTGCTGCTAAGTCACTTCAGTCGTGTCTGACTCTGTGCGACCCCATAGCCCACCAGGCTCCACCATCCCTGGGATTCTCCAGGCAAGAACACTGGAGTGGATTGCCATTTCCTTCTCCAATGCATGAAAGTGAAAAGTGAAGTTGCTCAGTCGTGTCCGACTCCCAGCGACTCCATGGCAGAGCTGGGCAAGTAGTGAGAATCTGTAAATGTCTGTGAAACACCACAGGTATCAATAACTAAAACATGCCATTGGGGTTGACTGTATCCTATAATTTTGCCTATTAGCCATTCATTCATTCAGGGGTACTGTTTTTTTTTTTTTTTTAGTATCTGCAAAATGAACCAGGCATTACAGTCTCCAAACTCATAGCCCAGGCAAGAGTAGAACATAGGTAAGACTGAGCCAAGGTGAAAAGGAGATGTGTTTGAGACTGGGCAACCTGTGGACAAGAAAAACTCTGCTCAGGCCTCCAGGAGAAGTCTCCCTTTGCAAACAAGGCAGTGGTTTGAGAGGTACAGGTAAGTGCAGATTTTCCCTTTGAATCTTTTGAATGTGTGAACTCAATTAACATCTGGCATAGGTTTAGATATTTTGTGATAAGAAGCAGCATTTTCCTTCCAGCTTCCCTGCTGCTCTAGCCCAAGCCTGGTTTCCCTAGATCCTCCTTATCATGGATGTTCAAGATCGGAGCTGGAGCAGACAGACGAAAAGGCACCAACTGCAGACTAATTAATTAAAGGCCTAGATAAATTACAATGTTATTTATTGCTCAGTTATAGTAATTATTTCTTCTATGTTTTAGTACAATTAGCTCGCCTTTCAGCATGACTGCTGATTTCTCCTTTAACTACCCTCTCCACTCATGTGTTGGTGTCTTTCTGTCTCCGGGTGTCCTTTGGACAAGATAGACCAGATGTTAAATGGTAGAAAAATCAATGCTGGTGCAGAAGACACTGAGGCTGAAAGTGCCTGGTATGTGAATAACCTTTCATATGTGAACAGCCTGAGTTCTGAGAGGCAGAGAGACTTTTGCTCAAGGATTGAGAGTCCTGGGACATGCATTTGAACTTTTAAAGGATACAGTTTATGCCCAGATCCTATAGCAACTAATATTTTGCAAAGCATGCATTTTATTTTTGCACGTAATGAACCTCTAACAAAGGAACATTTGTGAAAGAATACCAGGAAGCCCATCCCTTCATCCATTCATTTACTGCAGAAGAACTTGAAGCTCTGAATCTCTGAATCTCTGATATTTTTCAGCGACCTGTTTGGCTGACTCCCTTCAAGACACGTGGAACAGGGATGGAAGAAAACTGCATTTGGGTAGAGCCTGTGTCCTCTTCGGAACTAAAAAACCTCTTGATGGAAGTGAAAGTGGAGAGTGAAAAAGTTGGCTTAAAGCTCAACATTCAGAAAACGAAGATCATGGCATCTGGTCCCATCACTTCATGGGAAATAGATGGGGAAACAGTGGAAACAGTGTCAGACTTTATTTTTCTGGGCTCCAAAATCACTGCAGATGGTGACTGCAGCCATGAAATTAAAAGACGCTTACTCCTTGGAAGGAAAGTTATGACCAACCTAGATAGCATATTCAAAAGCAGAGACATTACTTTGCCAACAAAGTTTCGTCTAGTCAAGGCTATGGTTTTCCTGTGGTCATGTATGGATGTGAGAGTTGGACTGTGAAGAAGGCTGAGCGCCGAAGAATCGATGCCCTGGGCTTTCTTTGGAAGGAATGATGCTAAAGCTGAAACTCCAGTACTTTGGCCACCTCATGCGAAGAGTTGACTCATTGGAAAAGAGTCTGAATCTGGAAGGGATTGGGGGCAGGAGGAGAAGGGGACGACAGAGGATGAGATGGCTGGATGGCATCACTGACTCGATGGATGTGAGTCTGGGTGAACTCTGGGAGTTGGTGATGGACAGGGAGGCCTGGCATACTGTGATTCATGGGGTCGCAAAGAGTCGGACACGACTGAGCGACTGAACTGAACTGAACTGAACTGTGTCCTCTTCTCCTCTTCATGGGCATTTACCATGTCTAAATTTAGAGAAAGGACAGGTGGCACATGGTGGTTCCTTCCACATTTCTGTTTCTAAAGAGGCAGAATGGCCTCGCAGGAGAAGACACAGCCCTGAGGAGACACCCCTGAGGGTCCATCCTCACGCTGACTGCCTCTCACCTTGGGCAGGTTACCTACATTTGAGATGCCTCGGTTTCCTCACCTGAAAACAATGGCTGTGTCACCAGCCAGCGTGCAGAGTTCCTGTTAGGGCTGGATGTGAATATTCCTGACACAGCACAGACAGGACACTTACACAGAGTGCAGGCTCAGCGCACACGAGTTACAAGAGCCTCTCAGGCGACCTTAGGGGAATGAGATATGCAGTAATTTTTTTCTTCTTTTTAGAGGAAGATGGAAAATGTGCTTTTCAACCACGTCTGCTGAGACCACAAGGGAGAAGACAGTATTCAAATAGCGTGAGACCAGTATTGAAAAGCCACACTGAGCTGGGATCTCTGGTCTTAATGGAAGTGAAATAATGATCATATGATAATGACTTCTGGTGGTCTGGTGCTCATCTTTGCAACAACTCATTTAATCCTCTCAACAAGTCTTCTGCAGCAGTTATTAATATCCTCGTTTTATCAATGCAGGAACTAAAGCTCAGGGAGTTGAGGTGTGTAGCTCAGGGTCACACAGGGAGTAAGGAGACCCAGGACTCAGCTCTTCTGAAAGGTCCATTCTGGAGCATAGCACCAAGAAGATGCTATAGTTCTCTCAAATTCCATATCACCCCTGGATCCAGTGCATAGCTGGCTTTATAAAAGTGGAAGCTTAATCAAGACGAGAAAAATTCTTTATTTTCCCATAAGAAATAAGAAACTTCTTCAATCACTCAGACAAAGGGAACCAAGCAAGGGATTCACACTTGCAGTGCAGGGTAAGAAATCTGAAGTGTGCCTTTTGCGGGGTGGCGTGGGGCAGAGTCAGGCATGGTGTCTAACTCCACAGGGCAACAGCAGCTCAGTGCCAACTCTGTGAAAAAGTATGCTAAGTCTCTCAGTAGTGCCCGACTTTTTGTGACCCCATGGACTGTAGCCCACCAGGTTCCTCTGTCCATGGGATTCTCCAGGCAAGAATACTGGAGTGGGTAGCCATTCCCTTCTCCAGGTGATCTTCCCAACCCAGAGGACGAACCTGGGTTTTCTGCATTGCAGGCAGATTCTTTACTATCTGAGCTGCCAAACTGTCTCTAAATAGGTGAGGCCTTGAGATTCTGACTTTGAGTGGGAAGGAGAGAAGAAAGAGGTTCGAGTATCTCAAAACTCTGAATCACTCTCCTATCTTTCTTCTTGCTATGAGTTGGGACCTCTTTGATGGCTACATTTTTATTTTGTACAAAATATAAAATAAATGTATATATGAAATATGTTCACATAATTTGTATGAAATGTAAAGTAAATACACACAAACACACAGAGGGAGTGCAGACCCTGGCGGGCTAGTCCACAGGGTTGCAAAGATCTGTATATGACTAAGAACAACAGCAACAGATATACATACATGTACACACACGCACACTCTTCTGGGGACTGAATCACGTATGGTCTATATTAAAATTTTGTAAATTATGGAAACATAAGAAGTATTAGGAAAAAATTGTCCATCAGCCCAATATCCATTCAAACTTAGATATATACCGTGATGAAAAAGGAGGGGAACAAATACTTATTGTCTTTAGAGATATTATCTCTGATATCTCACTTCCTCCCTCGAATAGCACTGGAAGGGATCTTCATTCTTACAGGTGTGAATGGTGAGGTGCACAGAGGTATGGAAACTTCTTGAGACGTCACAGCTAATCAGTGCCAAGACTGGGTCTGGCACCCTGATCCCAGTGCCCACAGTCTGGGCTGTAGCACTACACTGTCGCTCTGAGGCATGGCTCTGAAGTCAGAGAAACCTGGCTGCAAATTCCCACCTGCTCTTACCAGTGAACTTGGGCAAATTATTTCACATTTTCTTTAGCCTCAGCTCTTTTCTTAGTTACTGAAGGATTGACTTGGTTGGCTTAAAATAATTTCCTAAAAGATGCAGATGTTTAAAAAGGCTGACAAAGTACACAGTGTAAGGGATGATGGTGTTTTGGAGGGAGTATTATTCGGTGGCTAATGGTGTTGGCCTGAGGGAGCCTGCCTGGCCAGGCAAGGGAGCAGACAGGACAGACACAATGGCACGGGCCCAGAGTGCCCCGACTAGTCACCACTGAACTGGACCCCTCCTAGGTGCCAGCCGAGAAAGAGGAAGCCCCTGGAAATATTAACATAAACCAAGAGGTAGCGGATTATGTCAACCTAAAACACAGGCAGCAGCACGTCAGAATGGAATGTAGATCAAACTAGCACATCTGCAAACACATGGGGAAAATGAGGCCCGTGATCCTGGCCGTGAGGATCACAGTGGCGCATGCGTGGTGACGGCTCTTCTTTTCAGACTCTGGAAACGCACTGAAAGGACCGTGAAACGTATCACAAAAGACAGGCCATCTGTGATGAGAAGAGAAACTTCCTTCATCTTTGTACAAAGAGGCTGGCATTTTACAGACATGGGAAGAACAGAATGATATTCTTCTCGGGTGGAATTCTGATCAGAAAATGAACATGATTTGGTTGGTTGTGTGTCACTGAGTGTAGGAGCGAGAAAAGGGAAGTGAGAAGGAATCTCCAGCTTGGCCGATTCTTTGACTTCATCAAAGAATACTGAAGAGTCTCCCTCACTGGAAGCTCTGTGCTTGCAGAAGGCAGGAACTCTGTCTAGATGTTTTTTTTTGAAGAAAGATGAATGGGGTTGAGTAGCTGATATTCTATAAAATGATGGCACTATGATGGGCAGTGAGCAAGTGAGTGAAAGTCACTCAATTGTGTCTGACTCTCTGTGACCCTATGATGGACCATACGGTCCATGGAATTCTCCAGGCCAGATTACTGGGGTTTCCCTTCCCCAGGGAATCTTCCCAACCCAGGGATCGAACCCAGGACTCCCCCATTGCAGGCAGATTCTTTACTAGCTAAGAGCCACAGGGGAAGCCCATGATGGGCAACATCTCCCTAAAGGTGTGCTGTGTCCTATGAGATAGCCAAAGAGAAAAAGGGTTTTACGGTCATAAGAATTTGGAAAAGGAATATATAGCTCCACCTAAAACACTCCTAACACATTGGTATCTTTAGATCTTTGGGAGGTCCTGCAATAACAACAACAAAAATCTTTTTTTTTTTTTTTCAATTTCCTACTCCTTAAGTATATTTGGTTCAAATAGTCTTTTGCCTGCAACTAAGACACTTAGGGCTTCCCAGGGGGGTCAATGGTAAAGAATCTGCCTGCCAATGCAGGAGATGCAGGTTCAATCCCTGGGACAGGAAGATCCCCTGGAGGAAGAAATGGCAACCCACTCCAGTATTCTTTCCTGGAGAATCCCATGGACAGAGAAGCCTGGTGGGTTTAGATCCATGGGATCGCCAAGAGTTTCACATGACTTAGTGACTGAGCATGCATTTTAGGCAAATGTTGATGTATGGGATTCAATCACAGTATCAAGAATCAAGAACCCCGAGTGTGGTACTGCTTTGGTAATTACTTTGTGTAATATAAGGCAAAGGATTCTTTGTCTTAGTTTACTCATCAAGCAAAAAGGGATCCTCTGCTTGGCTCAACTTATCACTGAAGGTTGCTTTGCAAATAAAATGCTCTCACTGAACTAACATCACTTTCAAAAGTTAGAAATATACAAATACAACATGCTATTGTACTTGTTGATAATAATGTGATCATTTGAAAGCCTTTGAGCAGCAAAGGCAAAAATAAGCAAGTGGGACTACGTTAAACTGCAAAGCTGCTACATAGCCAAGGAAACAATCAACAAAATGAAAAGGCAACCCACTGCATGGGAGGAAATATTTGCAAATCATGTATCTGATGAAAGGTTACTATTCAAACTATAAAAAGAGCACATACCAGTCAACAGGGAAGAATGAACAATCCAATTAAAAATAGGCAGAGGATCTGAGTACACCTTTCACCAAGGAAAACATTTGGATGGCCAACAGGCACATGAAAAGATTCTCAGTATCACTAATCAGCAGGAAATGCAAATCAAAACCACAATGAGATATCAACTTGCACCTGTTAGAATGCCTATTGTTAAAAAGACAAGGAAAACAATTATTGGCAAGGATGTAGAGAAAAGGCAATTCTTGCACACCTGCAGTGGCAGGAATGTAAACTGGTGCAACCATAATGAAAACCAGTATGGGAGTTCCTCAAAAAATTAAAACTAAAACTACCACGTGTGTGTGTGAGTTACTCAGTCATGTCCGACTCTTTGTGACCCCATGGACTATAGTCCCCACGCAGGCTCCTCTATCCAAGGAATTCTCCAGGCAAGAATATTGGAGTGGGTTGCCATTTCCATCTCCAAAACTACCATATGATCCAGTAATCCCATTTCTGGATATTTATCCAAAGAAAATGAAGTAACTAACTCGAAGAGATCTATGCAGCCCAATGTTCATTGTAGTATTATTTATAATAGCTAAGATCTGGAAATAACCTAAGTGTCCATCAGTGGGAGAATGGATTTAAAAAATGTAACATGTACACACAATGGAATGTTATTTGGCTATAAAAAGGCATGAAATCCTTTCATTTGTGCCAACATGGATGGGTCTGAAGGGCGTTACTCTAAATATAATGTCAGATAGAGCAGAGTAAATACTGTATGATCTCACTTGTATGTGGAACCTAAAAAATAATAAGCTCATAGATACTGAGACAGCCTGATGGTTGCCAGAAGCAGGGGTGAGGGGTAGGCAAAGTGAAGGAAAAGAGTCAAAGGGTACGAATTTTCAGCTGTAAAATAAATAAGTCCTGGGGATATAATGTACATCACAGTGATATAGTTAATAATTGTTGCTGCTGTTTAATCATTGTGCTGTATATTTGAAAGTTGCTGAGAGACTAGATTTCAAAGGTTTACAAGAAAAAAAGAAATTCTGTAACTGTGTATGGTGACAGATGTTAACTAGACTTCTTACAGTAATCATTCACAGTCTATACAAATATTGAATCATTAGATTGTACAACTGAAACTAATATAATGTATGCTAATTATACCTCAATAATAATTAATAATAAAGCATTTATTTTATTCTCAAGTCAGAGGGTGTTTTTTTTTATTGTCATAGTAGAACCTAGCCAACCCAACTACCTTAGTGAATTCACTAAACTACTCTCTTACAGTTCTATTATCTTCATTTATAAAATGTAAATGATTATCAATTCATTGTAGGGTTATTATAAAGTAACAATGTGAGAAAGCCAAGTTTAAGCACAGTAGATTCACAAAAAAATGATTCATTTCACCTTCTAGTGACTTTCTAAGGTTTAATATAAAACATTTTCTGTAGAGTTTATCTGAAGTTACACCCTAAGAGTTTATTTAGTAATACAACAGTAATAAAATTAACAAGAGGCCCGGAGGCTCAGACTGTAGAAAGAAACTGCCTGTAATACAGGAGATCTGGGTTCAATCTCTGGGTTGGAAAGATCCCCTGGAGAAGGGAATGGCAGACCACTCCAGTATTCTTGCCTGGAGAATCCCATGGACAGAGGAGCGAGGGCTACAGTCCATGGTCGCAGAGTTGGACACGACTGCGTGACTAACACTTCCTTTTTTCAATAGTAAATATTATTATGTTGTATTTTCTCTGTGATATGCTTCCCACATTGATACGATTTTTACTGCTTTGAAAAGTTAAGTGACTTGAACAAGGTACAGAGTTAGGTAAAGAAAAAACTGGATCTCTTAGACTTATACCCATGATCTTAACCTACCATACCTCTCTACTCTGCTATATTTCAAGATAAGCTGCAGTTTATTTCCCAGTTCTAATGTTCCTTATTTTTTCATTACTTGTTAGAATGGGGCCTTGACCAGAAGGCTGGAGTCGCCCAGGAAGCAAGAAGCCACCCCCAGTCCCTCTTCTCCTTTATGAATATATATGGCTTAGGGAGAAGAGACTCTGTTGGCAGTTCTAAGCCCTCATCATAAATCCTCATGCAGAGGCTGTTTTGGCCACAGACAGTTGCAGATTGGATCGCATGAGGAAAAACCGAGCTTGGGAAAGGTTCTTTGAAGCTGCATAATCAGATTATGATAATTTCATCAAAACCCATTTCAAAAAGCTAACATTTATCATTAGTCTGTGTATCTCCTAATTATTTCATGAGAGTTATTCCATGCAGGAATGATAAAACATTCTAGCTTGAGAGAGCTTTCTAATGCAGTGTGTACACAGCCAGATATATGGCATTGGCACACAGGTCACATTTGCATCTGGGGCTTCTCTGAGACAGTTTTCTGAAAATGTCAAAGGAGGTGACATATTGTCAAAGACTGATATTAGTAATGAACATTAATTTCTCTTGGTCATTTCCTGTAGTTAAAAAAATATATATCTTCTGCCCCCAAATGTAAGCAAGTACTCACTAAGAACAACAAGATTACTCAAAGCACATGAAAGTCAAAATATTTTCCTAAAGAGGATTCCATATACCAGAATCCCTAAACTCTGAATTATAGAGAAGGAAAGGCATTTGTCAACCTCCATATTTCCCAGTATCCATACTCTCTCCCATTTGCCGTCCTCTATCTGATCGGAGGGCCATCTTCCACCCAGGGTCTCAAGCCACAGCGCTAACAGCGATTCTTGACATCCCTCCTAATTAACCAGCAAAACCCAGTCAACCACTGAGTCCTATAGTAGATGCTCTTCAAATCCACCCAGTTACCTCTTGTCTCACACCTACTATACTAATTGCCACCCCGTTGCCTCTGAACCAGTGGAATGATTTCCACATTTTTAAAAGGTTGGGAAAAAAATTAAAAGGAAAGTAATATTTCATGACATGTAAAAATGATATGAAATTCAGGTTTCATTGTCTAGAAATAAAATACTATTAGAATATAGACAGGTTCATGAATTGCTGTACTATGTATGGCTAATCTGGTACTACCATGCAGAGCTGATGGCTGAATACAGAATGTGTGACTGAGAAGTCTAAACCATTCACTTCCCAGTCCTTTCCAGAATCAGTGTGAGACCCCTTTTCAGAACTGATGCGGCAGCCTCTTCACTGTTCTTAACTCCCTCCAGTGTATCTTCCAGCGCATCTTCCTACTGCACTCACAATGATCAACCAAACATTCATATTGACACTGTCAACCCGCTTAAGGGCCTTCAACAACTCGTAGTCAACCATACAAATATGGAGATCAAGGTGCTGTGATTTCCACTGTCTGCTGGCTCCACTGTCTCACTGAGACATCCACTGCCTCCCACTGATATGCCAGGTTCTCCATAAGAAAATAAGAAAAGGCTATTTCTTATTTCTTCTTCTATCTGGATGGCTCCCCATCCTCTAAGTCATGTTTGAGTCTTGCAACTCCATGGACTGTAGTCTGCCATGTTTATCCTATTACTCATTTCCAAATTCACCCAATGAATGCCTAATTATCATTATGACTGACCTCAAGTGAGACCTCTTCCAGGAAGCCTTCCGTGGCTCTCCATCTTGTTTGGATGCTTCAAATATAGTGTTTTCTCTTTTTTCCCTATCATTATAACACATGCACTATGCACTGTTTTATAAAATGGATTCAAGCACCCCTGGATTTGGATATCCATGGGTATACTGGAACAAATCCCCTGCAGATATCAAGGGATGGCTGTCTATTATAATTACAGATTTGTGACTAGATTCTTGAGGATTTGTGTTTTCTATCCTCCCACCCCAAGTCTTAATAATAATCTCAGTTATTAGAGGTACTCAGTGAATACTGGTTAATTAAATGACGTATCACTTAATTGGTGAGCTTCTGTTCATACTTCAAGACTTCATTCAACTGTTTCATCACCATATGGATTTTCCCTGATCATCTTCATTGGTCTATTCCGAAAATAGTTATATGTGCCTCCAGGAATGGACTAGGAGGAATAAGGAATAGTTCATAAGATACGTGATACATTACAGCAACAAAATAGTCTGCTCGTCAAGGTAGTTCCTCAGATTTTTAGTAAACATTGCATTTTCTCTAAATTTTCATTATATCAGTTCTTTCCTCTTAATAACCTACCTCTATTAAGGTAATCAGATAAAAGTTGAGTGCCGAGAACAAAATTGATTCTTAATTTTATAATACTAAATTAATCAGCTAATAAAATTTAGTTTACCTCTAGCTTAGTATCTGAAAACTTTTAAAACAAACAGAGTTTCAGAGCTCAGGTAACAGACTAAAAGTATCTCTGGGACAATAAGCTCCAGTGTTCAAGTTCTGTGATTTCAAAGGAAATCCTCTGCCTCCCTCCTTTTTCCCCATCTAAATTTTGCCTTTTTTTACATTCTCTCTCTCCCTCCTGACCAGACTCACTTTTGACAAGTTAAACATTTCCTTTCAGGCCTTGTAGTTCACATAAGAGTTATGCCAAAATCTAAAGTTGCAGGAATAATCACAGTAAGTCAGTTGGATAGCTATTTTACTAACCAGGGAGGATAGAGAAACTACCAGTTCAGTGTATAGTGACAGCTAAAGCCCAGATGCAGAGGAGGACACAGCAACCCACCCCAGGATTCTTGCCTGGAGAAACCTACGGGCAGAGGAGCCTGGCAGGCTACAGTCCATAAAGTCTCATCGCAAAGAGTCAGACATGACTAAAGTGACTTAGCACACACACAAATACCCAGATACACTGTGTTTAGCCCTGAGCCACATTATAGGTTAAATGCCTGTGTATCTAACTAATCCATCTAGTCCAGGCATAAATGTCTCATTTGCTCTTTGATTCTCAAGTCAGAAAAGTTCATGAAATTCAAATCTCTGCTTTGAGGGAGTCATTGTGCTTCTAGTTTACCCAATAAAGTGCAAAGCAGGAAGTGTTTGGGGTCTCCCTTGAACATGAACATCCATGTCTACCCTCACACATATAGAATCTGTCCTAAGTAAATAGTCCACATGAAGAATACAGGAATATGCAAAGGGATGTTCAATACAGCTTTATATACACTAGTGAATCATTGAAAGCCATCTAAATTGCTGTTTAAACAAAATGTATTATATCTACTTACTGTAATTTTATGCAGCTGCTAATAATCATATTAACTATGTTATTTCATGGAAAATACCTTATGACATGAGATGAAAGAAGCTGATGACTTTGTAAATAACTACGAATTGTATATGTGTAAGTGCTTCCTAAAACTGATGTGTTCCTTTGTTAGCATGGTTGGTCTATAGGTGCATTTCTTGGTTTTATTGTTCAAATCTTCTATGACATTGCTGTATTTTACTCTTATAATTAAAATTTTACAAGTGCGTTGTCAACATGCCATGGACCTTGCATTTCTTTCATAGTTCTTGCTAATATTGAGTGTTTTGAGTAATGTATGTTATAGGAAAAACTATTTATCATAGAATCTCAAGATTGGAAAGGACTTACAAGTTACATATATACTCCCTTCTTTCTATCTCTGTCAGAACCATTTTCAAGATCTGCGTTTGGTGTTTAAAAGCAAAGCCATCATGGTGAAAGAAGTCAGAAAAATAGTGACCATTGATAGAGGCTAATTATGGGTAAGGCACTGGGAAGACCCCTGGAGTCTACATGTTCTGTATCTTGAATTTGGTGATATTCTCTTTTTAAATTTAATGAACCATAGATTTATGACTGGTATATTTTTCTGTATATATGTAATACTTCAGTAAAATTTATTTACATTAAGTTAAGTTCACCACATTGTGAAACTTATTCTGAGAAAAGAGTAATTTAAAATTGATTTTTAAAACAAACTGGATACTTAACTCATGCTAAGAGAATCAACAAAGTAGTGTTTTCATATACAGGTAACCCCTGAATAAAGCAGGAGTTGGGGCTCTGGCCTTCAGGAAAGTTTAAAACTTGCATTTAACTTTACTGTTAGTCCTGCATATCTGTATCCAAGGTTCTGCATACATGAATCAACGAACAGTGGATACTGTAGTACTAGAGTACATATTTATTGAAAAAAATCCATGGATAAGTGGACCTGTGCCATTCAAATCTATGTTGTCCAAGGGTCAGCTGTACACTTCTTAAACTGTTGGGCTGGCCAAGAGTTTGTTATTATAGAAAAACCAGAATGAAAGTTTTGGCCAATCCAATATAGATACAATTGATTTATTACCTTGTATTATACAATGCTTACTATATGACTATATGTAACATGTAATTATGATTTATATGATTGAATATTTTTAAATTAATATCATCATAAGTTCCAGCTTAAAAATCTTTAACAGGAAAACACAGGGAATTGTTATTGGTAAGTCTAATATTGGCCAACTATATTATCATGGAGTTATAAAAAATATGGTAAAGAACATCCTTACCATCCATTTTTAAAGCATAGAATGCATCTAATCAAAATAGAAACTCTCAGTCAGAAGAAAAAGACCAATGGAGTTTTGAGGTCAAATTTGATTGAAATCACAAAGCTACTCGCACATCAAAATTACTAGTATTAGAGAGAGTTGGTTTTCATGTAAGGAAATATAAAGAGGAAAACCAGGACAAAATTTTGCAGTTAGAAGAAAGGTATCTAAGGATATGCATATCTTTCATTTGTATTTATCTACTGTTTAATGCATATAATGTTGTTTAATAGTGGAAAATGTTTTTATTTAGGCACTCTGATAAATTATAATACATTAACACCTGAAATTAACAGCCATGAAGTTAAAAGATGCTTGCTCCTTGGAAGAAAAGCTATGACAAACATAAACAGCATATTCAAAACCAGAGACATCATTTTAATGACAAAGGTCCATCTAATCAAAGCTATGATTTTCCCAGTAGTCATGTACAGATGTGAGATTGGACCATAAAGAAGGCTGAGTCCTGAAGAAATGATGCTTTTGAACTGTGATGCTGGAAAAGACTTTTGAGAGTCCCTCGGAAAGCGAGAAGATCAAACCACTCAATACTAAAGGAAATCAACCCTGAATATTCATTGGGAAGACTGATGCTGAAGCTGAAGCTCCAATCCTTTGGCCACCTGACATGAAAAGCCAACTCATTAGAAAAGACCCTGATGCTGGGAAAGACTGAAGGCAGAAGGAGAAGGAGATGACAGGGGATGAGATGGTTGGAAGGAATCATCGACTCAATGGGCAAGAGTTTGAGAAAACTTCAGGAGGTGGTGAAGGAAAGGAAAGCCTGGCATTCTGCAGTTCATGATGTTGCAGAGTCAGACATGACTGAGCCAATGAACAACGATGATGCCCGATTTGAAAGACAATCAATTTAAAGCTCGTTTCAGAAAACTATACATAGTGTTTTGGGCCATGAGACCAATATATAATATGTTTATAATAATTGCTGAAATATCCTGAAGGAAATAAATCACTCCTTAAAACCTGGGTTATAAAACCCAAGTCTAAAAAATAAGTTCTCATCACAGGTCTACATACTATTCACTGAAAGACTACACACATGAATATATGCAACATTTTAGAGATGCAGATTTTTTCCTCTTAATTTATTCACTTTATTCACCAAGCATCTATTCATTGGCTGCTCTGGGCCAGGTACTCTACAAAGGCATTGGTCTACAGAGGTGAGAAGAGAGTCTATCCTGAAGTAGCTCAGGGTTTCCTGGAAAACCAACAATGCAAAGAATTGTTTCATTTTAGAAAGAATATCTAAGTCTGCCTGAGAAGACCAAGGAAAGCTTCACTGAGGTCATTACTTTGTATGGAAACTTGGAAGATGAATAATAGTTTGCTGTGTGGGCAAGAGGGACACCCTACATGTTCCATTCTAGGTGTTTTGGACCAGAAGTAGATTAAATGACATGTGCCAAGACAGAGAGAGAGCATGGGTCATCAGAGAGCATGGGTTACTTTGGGGACTGCCTGTGGGTTAGTTTTAAAAGAATACAGAATATAGGGGGTTCAGTTCAGTTGCTCAGTCGTGTCCGACTCTTTGTGACCCCATGAATTGCAGCATGCCAGGCCTCCCTGTCCATCATCGACTCCTGGAGTTCACCCAAACTCATGTGCATCGAGTCGGTGATGCCATCCAGCCATCTCATCCTCTGTTGTCCCCTTCTCCTCCTGCCCCAATCCTTCCCAGCATCAGTGTCTTTTCCAATGAGTTAACTCTTCGCATGAGGTGGCCAAAGTATTGGGAGTTTCAGTCTCAGCATCAGTCCTTCCAATGAACACCAGGACTGGTTTCCTTTAGGATGGACTGGTCGGATCTCCTTGCAGTCCAAGGGACTCGCAAGAGTCTTCTCCAGCACCACAGTTCAAAAGCATCAATCGTCGGTGCTCAGCTTTCTTCACAGTCGAACCCTCACATCCATATATAGTGGGCAGGGAAAAAGGAAAAGAAAAAAAAATAGAGAGCAAGGGTCAGACTACAATGGCACTGGTGATCTGAAAAGAAGTCTAGAAATATATAGGCAAAGGGACATCACTGAAGCTTTTTGAACAAGATGTTGACACATGATTAGACGTTTGTGTTATGCATAGTCTGCTGGCTTGGAGCAGAGATAACTGGAGGAGGCAAGACCAAAAAATCCTGAATCAATCCACATGGGAGGTGATGAAGGCCTAGAAAGTGGGTATGAAGAGGAAAGCATCGATGGATAAATCTGTGTCAAGGTAACAGAAGTTGGGGAAATGTAGATCCTAGAACTGCTTCCAGGCTTCTGGCTCACAATGTGGATCAACTAAATCCTATAGGAAGACGCAAGTTTGATGGAAGAGGAAAATAATAAATTCAGTTTGAATGAGAAGTTGAATTTAAGGTTCACATAGAGCATACAGTATGAAATAGCAAGTGAACAGTTGGAAATATATGTCTAGAATAAGGCATGAAATTTAAGGTAAATAGATAACTAGGAGTTATCAGTCCTTGGCAAAGCCACAGTACATATGAACCTGTCTAGGAAGGAATTGTGAGAAGAAAAGAGGTTAGAGAATGGAACCCTGAATGACACTAATATTCAAAATGTTGGAGAGAAGCAAGAGCATGCAAGAGAGATGGAGAAAAGTCATCCAGAGTGGTAGAAGGAGAATTGGGAGAGTGGGGTCATGGACTTGAAGACTGGAGAGAATGTCAAGAAAAAAGACATTATCAAGAGCGCTGAGTATCTTAGGGCTGTCACCTAAGATAACAATAGCAAAGCGCTTGCTAGTTTTAGCATCGGGAGGCGGGGTGGTGGGTTCTGAATTTCTAAGGCGATGCCACTCCAGTGTAGGTATTACTGATGGCAGATTTCAATAGTTTGAGGGTCGACAGACTGTAGACAGCCCAAGACTCCCCTCTGGGATGGGAGGCAGGCAGATAGATGACAACTAAGGAAAGAGATGAGGTTGAGGCTCAGGAAAGTTATGGAAGAGTGATTATCTCACACAAACTTGGGATCTGAATACAGCAATTTAAGACTTAGAATGTTACTCTCTTTTGACTACTGTTGTTAAGTTATAGATGCTTTTACTGAAGTCAGTTCAGACACACAAAGGAGAGTATCTTTACAAGGGGTACCCCAGTGCCGACGCCAGCAGTGTGATGGTTATGACTAGATTACCCTTGCCCTGGACTACCTGAGGCTGAGTCACTGTTGTGCCACAGACTAGTGACCTGGAATCAGTTACTCAATCTCCATGGTGTCTTTAATCCTGGACAGGGATATAGTTATTGGGAGAATTGCATATGTTGAAAATGCAAAGTGATTGAAACAATGCCTGGCATACAGTAAAGGCTAAAATATGTACTTATTGCTCAGAAAAATGAGAGAAACCCCTGACAGAAACTTCATGAGGCAAACCACGGTATATGTTTATTTAAGTCAAATATAGAGAAGCATTTTATACTCAAGGTGGATACTTGGGGACAGACAAAGAAAGAGGCTTGGTCCTGGTGCTAATAGGGCTTCTCTGGTGACTGAACAGTGAAGAATCCTCCTGCAATGCAGGAGATGCAAGAGACATGGGTTAGATCCCTGGGTAGGGAAGATCTTCTGGAGAAGGAAATGGCCAAGCACTTCAGTATTTTTGCCTGGAGAACCCCATGGACAGAGGAGCCTGGTGGGCTACACTCTATAGGGTTGCAAAAGAGTTGGATGACTGAGTGACTAAAAAACCACCACCACCTCATGCTGACAGGCTTTACAGCAGACTTGGGCACAGAACAGCTTGTCATCAGGTACTTCTATCAGTTTGCCATGAATTCTAGATTTCAGTTCCCTTTCTAGCTTCCTGAAGACCTAGAAGGGTCGGAATAAGACGTGAACAAGCCTGAATCACTACTCCTACATCCTCCAGTTTTATGCAAGATTTTATGGTTTACAAAGTGTTTGCAGGTATATTGTCAAGTTAAATCTTGAAAATAAACCTAATATTTAATTGATATTACTGTACCAAATGCCTCTTCACTTAGCAAAGGATGTTGTTGGGATAAAAGTCAGGTCTTCTTAATTCAGAACACAGAGATGGCACTTGGAAGCCTGAAATGCCTGATTATTTACTGGAGTCCAGACATTCAAAGCCTGGAAGGGCTATGGTCTAGATGAAAACAGTCCAAATCGAAGTGGCATCCTGACACTTGCTTATACCTTTATCACTAAGAAAATACAGTCCCCTCAAAGGCATGGTTGGTACCAGTCATCATTTCTCCCCCAAGAAACTGGAACTAAATATGTAATCAATAAATGCTTCTTGAAGTCTGAACTCAGAGTGCAACCTGTGTCCAGGTTAGGACCAAATAATGGCATTCCTCAACCCATGGATAGCCATGTGAACTTGTGATGGTGAGGTGTACAAAATAACACCAATAATGTTGCTATTCTTTTTGGATGGTTGCATTTCTTTAAAGAAAAAAAATGTCAAAATGTCTTGTGAAAGATTATAAAATGCAGATCATTTTCCCCCTTGAATTTAAAGTCTTGCAAATGTTTATTTAGGCAATTGTTGGGCTGAGGGAAGGGAGGAAATAACAGTGAGTCCAGTAGAACTCATTTAGACTAATATCTGTAGAAGAGGTGGGTCTGCTAAGTGAACAGATGCTTCATGAGCTGAACCAAATTAGACTGATGACTGAATCATACTGAAGCTCTGGATGCAGGAATAAACCTGTTCCAAGAATATTCTAGCCTGTTCAAAGAGCATTCTGCCAGGATCTAGAACAATATCAAGGCCACTTGACTTAGGCCAAATTGGATTCACCAACACCAAAGATGAAGAGTTGTAAATCTGGCAGAACTATCAGGCTGTGGAGAGAAAGGTTTCATGGTAGATGAAATTTATCAGCTATCATTGATTTCTGAGGAACAAGCACCAGATTTTAGGCAAGATGGATTCATTACAGACATTGCCATTGTGAATCCACACAAGAGTCCCACATTAAGGCATTCTTATCAAGAAAACCCACTGGTCATAGCAAACACCCTCTTACAACAGCACAAGAGATGACTCTACACATGGACATCACCAGATGGTCAATACCAAAATCAGGTTGATTATATTCTTTGCAGCTGAAGATGGAGAAGCTCTATACAGTCAGCAAAAACAAGACCAGGAGCCGACTGTGGCTCAGATCATGAACTCCTTATTGCCATATTCAGACTTAAATTGAAGAAAGTAGGGAGAACTACTAGGCCATTCAGGTATGACTTAAATCAAGTCCCTTACAATTATTCAGTGGAAGCAACAAATAGATCCAAAGGATTAGATCTGATAGACAGAGTGCTGAAGAACTATGGATAAAGGTTTGTAACAATGTTCCCAAGGCAGTGACAAAAACCATCCCCAAGAAAGAGATGCAAGGCAAAATGGCTGTCTGAGGAGGCCTTACAAATAGCTGAGAAAAGAAGAGAAGCAAAAGCAAAGGAGAAAAGGAAAGATATACCCATTTGAATTCAGAGTTTCAAAGAATAGCAAGGAGAGATAAGAAAGCCTTATGAACAATGTGAACATTGCAAAGAAACAAAGGAAAACAACAGAATGGGAAAGACTAGAGAGCTCTTCAAGAAAATTAGAGATACCAAGGGACCATTTCATGCAAAGATGGGTATAGTAAGGGACGGAAATAGCATGGACTTAACAGAAGCAGAAGATATTGAAGACGAGGTGGCAAGAATACATAGAACTACACAAAAAATATCTTAAAGGCACAGATAACCACAATAGTGTGATCACTCACCTACAGCCAGACACCTTGTAGTCTGAAATCAAGTGGGCCTTAAGAAGCATCACTATGGACAAAGCTAGAGGAGGTGATAGAATTCCAGATGAGCTATCTCAAATCCTAAAAGATGATGCTGTTAAAGTGTTGCACTCAATATACCAGCAAATTTGGAAAACTCAGCAGTGGCCATACACTACTGGAAAAGATCAGTTTTCATTTCAATTCCAAAGAAGGGCGGTGCCAAAGAATGTTCAAACTACCACACAATTGCATTCATTTCATATACTAGCAAGGGCATGCTCAAAATCCTCCAAGCAATGCTTCAACACTATGTGAACTGAGAACTCCAGATGCTCAATCTGGATTTAGAAAAGGCAGAGGAACCAGAGATCAAATTGCCAACATCAGCTGGATCATAGGAAAAGCAAGAGAATTCCATTTACTTCTGCTTCTTTAACTACACTAAAGGCTTTAATTGTAGGGATCACAACAAACTAGAAAATTATTTGAGAGATGGGAATACCAGACCACCTTACCTGCCTCCTTAGAAACCTGTATGCAGGCCAAAAAGTGACAGTTAGAACCAGACATGGAACAACAGATTGGTTTAAGATTGGGAAAGGTATACAGGAAGGTTGTATATTGTCACTCTGCTTATTTAACTTATAGACAGAGTACATCATGTGAAATGCTGAGCTGGATGAAGCACAAGCTGAAATCAAGATTGCTGGGAGAAATATCAATAACCTCAGATAATGCAGATGACACCACCCTTATGGCAGAAAGCAAAGAGAAACTAAAGAGCCTCTTGATGAAGGTGAGAGAGTGAAAAAGCTGGCTTAAAACTCAACAATCAAACAGCTAAGAATACGACATCTGGTCCCATCACTTCATGGCAAATAGATGTGGTAACAGTGGAAACAGTGAAAGGCTTTATTTTCCTGGGCTCCAAAATCACTGTGGATGGTGATTGCAGCTATGAAATTAAAAGACGCTTGCTCCTTGGAAGAAAAGTTATGACCAACTTAGCATATTAAAAATCAGAGATAATACGTTGTTGACAAAGGTCCATCTTGTCAAAGCTCTGGTTTTTCCAATAGTCATGTATGGATGTGAGAGCTGGATGTGCTAAGCGCCAGAAGAATTGATGCTTTCAAACTGTGGTGTTGGAGAAGACTCTTTAGAGTCCCTTGGACTTCAAGGAGATCAAACCAGTCAATCCTAAAGGAAATAAGTCCTGAATATTCATTGGAAGGACTGATGCTGAAGCTCTAATACTTTGGCCACCTGATGAGAAGAGCCAATTCACTGAAAAAGGCTCTGATGCTGGGAAATATTGAAGGCAGGAGAAGGGGACAACAGAGGATGAGATGGTTGGATGGCATCACTACTTAATGAACATGAGTCTGATCAAGCTCCAGGAGATGGTGAAGGACAGGGAAGCCTGGAGTGCTGTTGTCCATGGGGTCTCAAAGAGTTGGACACAGCTGAGTGAATGCACAACAGCAATCTTCCAGAAGAGAAAACTGAGGTTCAGAAATGTTCAATTGCCCTGGGTTATACAGTTGGTAGAGAGTGAACCTGGCTAGGGAACGGGTTCTATATAGCTACTCTCAAACTATTTGCACTATAATTAGTCCCCTCAAAGTGAAAAGGGATTTACTGCACTCATAAGCAAATACCAGGTGCAAGAAAATGGAATGCAGTGAGGCACCCTGTGTTCCCCAGGACACAGACTCTACATCATCCCTGCATCCCGACATAAGGCTTCAACGCTCCGGAGGATGTAACACTTAACTGTCAGAAATGGCATCGAACAGTCTCAGCACACGAGACAAACCCTGTCTGTTATGAAACCTCAGTCACCGTTCTCCTGGCTTTTCAGTGCTGTAAACACTGCCAACTTTTTCTTGGGGTCATAAAAAAGGAGGGAAAGCTGAGTCTAGTTTGGAGAAGATTTCCTATTACCTTAGCCAAGAAGTGTATGCCCCTGCACCAATTGTGACCATGTTTGGTTCATAAGAACCAAGAGCGTGGGTAAGAATTTCAGGCTGCTGCTGCTAAGTCGCTTCAGTTGTGTCCGACTCTGTGCGACCCCATTGACGGCAGCCCACCAGGCTCCCCCGTCCCTGGGATTCTCCAGGCAAGAACACTGGAGTGGGTTGCCATTTCCTTCTCCAGTGCATGAAAGTGAAAAGTGAAAGTGAAGACGCTCAGTCGTGTCTGACTCTTCTCGACCCTATGGACTGCAGCCCACCAGGCTCCTCCATCCATGGGATTTTCCAGGCAAGAGTACTAGAGTGGGGTGCCACTGCCTTCTCCAAGAACTTCAGGCTACTAACACTGTAAATGTCAATGTCTTAGGCATGTTAGAAACGAGTTGTTAGCATGGGAGGAAGCATTTTCTAAGCTTCTATATCGATTGTGGCACTTAACTAGCACAGAAATTCTGTGAGGTATCACTATCATTTCTATTTTACAGATAAGAAGAGAGATGCTTAATGGATTGAGCAACATTTTTCTTCTCTTAAGGAACTTACAGGATAGAATGAGAAAAATTCTAGAGGTCAGCGGATCTCATTGGTGAGGCTAGCACAATACCCACCATACTTGAGGCAGGGCTGACTTCTTCTAACTTTAGAACATTTTACCCAAGGCACAGGAGAATTCAGGCATCCAGACAAACCCTCAAAATCCAGCCAGGCGCTTCGTCATGATGTGCTGTTCTACACCAGGGATTATATTCCCTCTTTGCCACGTGCCTGAATTCTTAGAGCTGAGTGTTTGCCATTCTTCTCTCATTGAATGCCCCTTCTTAAAGAGGAGGAAACTGAAGCTCATATCAGTTAAGTAACGTGCCCTGGGTTGCTCAGCAATGTAAGCTTCAGGACCTGAACTCACAGCTAGTGTTAAATTCTGTTCCCTTTCAGACAGCATGGTGTGTTGGGTAAACCCATGAGGTAGGTTGGGACGAGGTGGTGACAATGTCAAGTGCTAGGTAAAGTGTGTGACCCACTTCCTGGACACAATGGGAGCCCTCTTTGGTCCAAAAGCAGGAAGTGATCAAATCTTTCTTTTAGTCAAATAATTTTGGCTGCAATATGGAAAGTGAGCTGGAGACAGAGCCATCAGAAGTGACAAGGCTGTGCCAGTTGCCTAAATGAGTGAGGATGAAGATTAGAGCTGGGGAGGCAGCCAGGAAAAAGCCACAGAGTAATAGACATGGAATAAGCTGTACATTAGCTGCAATGAGATTAGTAACTTAAGATATGACACCGTTGCTATGAGAAGTAGAATAATGCAGAGAAAACACTGAACACAGCATGTGCCATTATCTTTAGTAAATGTTTTTTATTATTGTTATTGTGACAGCGGCTAATCTTAAAATGTATCCTGTATTCCTCTAGCCCCAAGCTTTTCTGATTTTCTTCCTTTAGCCGGGCATTCTTTTTATTTTCTCTCAATCTTATTCTAGATCATCTCTGGAAATCAGAGTTCTCAGAGCTAACAGGAAACCCATGGGTCATGGGAACTTTCTTCCCTTTCTCTCTGATACCTATTTTACCAAGAAGGAAACATATTCAACACACTGAGTGGGAGGTTCCCAGGTGCTGGCCTCCAAAGATGCCTCTTTTGAGGACCCCAACCTACTTCCTGGATTTCCACCCACCCTTCTGGATCAAATGCCTCTTTCTCTGGATTCCCACACCTTGTTATTTTTCCCCAGTCTACCACTTTTCCACTCTTTTCATACCATATGTGAGGCTGTCTTCTACACGACCTCTACAGGGTAAGCCAACCAAAAGTGATTCCTAAACCTCCTGCCTTTATCTTTTATATCACACTTCATACATCCTTTCACTTATTTTAAACTATAGAATGCATATTCAGAATGTAGAAAGTAAACTGGAGAAGGCAACAGCACCCCACTCCAGTACTCCTGCCTGGAAGATCCCATGGACAGAGGAGCCTGGTGGGCTATAGTCCATGGGGTCGCAAAGAGTCAGACACGACTGAGCAACTTCACTTTCACTTTTCACTTTCATGCGTTGGAGAAGGAAATGGCAACCCACTCCAGTGTTCTTGCCTGGAGAATCCCAGGGACGGGGGAGCCTGGTGGGCTGCCGTCTATGGGGTCGCACAGAGTCGGACATGACTGAAGCGACTTAGCAGCAGCAGCAGCAGCATTTTAAAAGGTGAGGGAAAATATCTGCTTTTTTACTGTCTATTGCTAATGGCTAAAACAGTGCCTAGATATGCAGGCACTTAAAACTATTTAATGAATGAACATACTAATCACTGCATCCTCTGCACAAACACAGCACCAGCACATAGTAGGTACTCAATACATTTGCTTCACATATGTATACCAATTATTTATGCAGTTCTTAAAATCTGGATTTCAATGCGAAAGGCTTGAACGCAGCCCAAAGCATATGAATCCTAAATAGATGACACATTTCTCTGAAAGAGAAAAAAAATTGCAGTTATTTAAAAATGGCCTCAAGTCTAATAGTTAATGTTCAAGCATGACTTATTTACCATCTGAAATGTTTCTTCTCCTTGAGAAATATGTGAGGCGACACCAGTCACATTAGCTCACTTAAATGTATGTTGGAAATGACTTTGTAATTTGAAATAATAAAAATTTACTTTATTTGATTTATGGTTTGCCAAGGCTCAGCTATAACTAGTCATTTTCTCATGTATATTCACACAACTTACACATGTCCAAATGGATAGATGTGAAGGAAAAAATATACAAGAAGCCTGCAGAAATACATTATTGCTGTTGTTATAATTATGTTTTCTATTATCATTATTTTATCATTTCCCACTTTTCCCCAAACCCCACTCCTTTGGGTGAAATGAGATATTTTAAAGTAAAGATCAGTAAGTCTTTTGAGAAAAAGCCATGTTTTGCAACTTTTAATTTTTTCAGAAAAATAAAAAGGATGGCACATACAGTTTAGTGTCAGGAAACCCAAATTTGAGACTCAGCATTTCTTTTTTAAAAAAATCTGTTAAACACACGTGCACATATAAATAAGAGGACTTATTCACCCATTTAGGACAAATATACAAGAATGCCAAAGAATGTACAAGATCACATAAAATTTTGTTCATTTCACATGCTAGCAAGGTAATGCTCCCAATCTTTCAAGCTAAGGTTTAGCAGTATGTGAGCCATGAACTTCCAGATGTACAAGCTGGATTTAGAAAAGGCAAAGGAACCAGAGATCAAACTGTCAACATCCATTGGATCACATTAATAGAAAAAGCAAGGGAATTCCAGAAAAAACATCTACTTCCCCTTCACTGACTACACTAAAGCCTTTGATTGTGTAGATCACAACAAACTGGAAAATTATTCAAGAAAAGGGAATACCAGACCTTACCTGTGTCCTGAGAAACCAATAGGCATGTCAAGAAGCAACAGTGAACCGGACATGGAAAAATGGACTGGTTCAAAATTGGGAAAGAAGTACGTGAAGGCTGTATATTGCTATCCTGCTTATTTAACTTATATGCAGAGTACATTACACAAATGAGGTCTGGATGAATCACAGGCTGGAATCAAGACTGCCAGGATAAATACCATCATCCTGACATGTGCAGATGATACCACTCTAATGGCAGATAACAAAGAGAAACTAAAGAGCCTGCCTCTTGATGAGGGTGAAAGAGGAGAATGAAAAGCTGGCTTAAAACTCAACATTCAAAAAATTAATATCATGGCATCTGGTCCCATCACTCGTGGCAAACAGAAGGGGAAAAAGTGGAAGAAGTAACAGATTTTATTTTCTTGGGCTCCAAAATCACTGAGGACAGTGACAGCAGCCATGAAATTAAAAGACACTTGCTCCTTGGAAGGAAAGCTATGACAAACCTAGATAGCATATTAAAAAGCAGAGACATCATTTTGCTGACAAAGATCTGTCTAGTCAAAGCTCTGTTTTTTCCAGTAGTCATGTACAGATGTGAGAGTAGGACCACAAAGAAGGCTGAGCACCGAAGAATTGCTGCTTTCAAATTGTGATGTTGGAGAAGACTCTTGAGAGTCTTTGGACAGCAAGGAGATCAAACCAGTCAGTCATAAAGGAAATCAATCCTGGATATTCATTGGAAGGACTGATGCTGAAGCTCCAATACTTTGGCCACCCAGTATGTAGAGCCAACTCATTGGACAAGACTCTGATGCTGTAAAGATTGAAGGCAGGAGGAGAAAGGGATGACAGAGGATGAGAAGGTTGGATAGCATCACCGACTTAATGGATATGAGTTTGAGCAAACTTGGGAGATAGTGAAGGACACGGAAGTCTGGTGTTACAGTTTATGGGGTCGCAAAGAGTCAGACATGACTTAGCGACTAAACAACAACAGCCATTTAGGACCAGTTGTAAGATTTGCAGGATTTGGTACAAAGTGGAAATGTTGCGAGAGGCAGTGAGAAAATTGTTAAGTTCCTGGTGGTGACAGCAAAACATGATCCTTCTAGCTGTGGGCTCCTGTGTGACTGCACAGGTTTTAAGGTCCACGGAGCTGACTCTGCAGCCAGATATGGGGACTAACTGAGATTATGTGGCCTGCCTTCCACAGTATGATGTCTGAGACACAGCAGGTATTTAACAAGCTCTAGTTTTTCCAAGACAGGTTGCAAGTGGCCCTCATGCTGCTGCTGCTAAGTTGCTTCAGTCATGTCCGACTCTGTGCGACCCCATAGATGGCAGCCCACCAGGCTCCCTGATCCCTGGGATTCTCCAGGCAAGAACACTGGAGCGGGTTGCCATTTCCTTCTCCAATGCATGAAAGTGAAAAGTGAAAGTGAAGTCGCTCAGTCGTGTCCGACTCTTTGCGACCCCATGGACTGCAGCCTACCAGGCTCCTCCATCCATGGGATTTTCCAGGCAAGAGTGCTGGAGTGGGGTGCCATTGTCTTCTCCGAGTGGCCCTCATAGAGCCCATCAAGTCTGATGCATTCAGTTGCTTCTACAAGAAATGAGTTCTCTACACCATACACCCAGAGGTTTTAACTAGAACCTGTTTAACTCTCTCTTTAGATATAAAAGGAAAAAAAAAGAAAAAGAAACAAGTACCCAAGGCTTAAAGAACCAAGCTGTGTCTGAAATGGGAGGTTTTCCATGAGGCCCTATTCCCACATGAACTCTGATACCCTGAAACCACATGCTGCTACCTGGGATTCCAGATGGCCAAATTAAGGAGCCAAATCATCAAACAGAAGGTTCAGGTTCTCAACTCTGATCATCTTAGGCATGTCAGGGAGGGGGTGTGGAGGAGCGTGCTTTCTAACGAAGGTGGAAAAAAACAAACAAACCAGAACTGATGCATCCCAGCTGACCACAGAAAGGATCTCCTCTGACTCTTCTGTAGCATCTCTCCTCACCTCCCTGTTGGGCTGTGGCTTTAAGAGAGATGCTTGGTTCCTGCAAGGCTACGTAATCAGGGAGGTTGCTCAAACCTCTCCTTGTGGAATGTGGATGACATCTGGAATTAAAGAGGTATTCTCTTTTAATCACTGTTCAATCTTCCAGAGGGGATAAATGAGTATGCGGGTAGCTTCCAGCTGCCCAAACTGATTTAGTTAAATAATGTAATCTATTTGTACACAAATGCGGAATAAATGTCACTGAAGTTCCTTAGCGTGCAGTTATAATGAGTTATCCCTTTCTCGAGGTGATTAGGAATGTTTAGTTTGTTTCAAATGCATATCAAGCCTCATGATTGCCAATGAGCCAGGGACAACCTAAATTAGCCTCCTGCAGCTGCTGACCTCTGCAGCCACAACAAAACCATTCCTTTAGTGGGGAAGAGTCTCCTCTAATGGTAAGTATGGAGCGGATTTTTCTTTCACTCTCTTTAAAGTGTAATGTTCCTACAAGCCTCTACAGACACAGGTCTGCCCAGAGCTAGTCAGGGAAACGCAATCAGAATTTTAAGACTAAACAGGACCTTACGCTCAGTTTACATATAGTTTTGCATATGGGAAACCTGAGACTCAGAGACAACAAGGGCCTTGCCCAAGCTAACAGATTCAGTGTCAGACTTAAAAGCCCTGGATTGTGACATCCAGTTTCTTTTTCTCACACCTGCCCTTAGCTTTCAACCCCTTAAGGTGACAAATTACTGCGTGAGGGTGGCACGGTGTTATGGAGGGGAAAAGTGAAAGTGAAGTCGCTCAGTTGTGTCCGACTCTCCTCTGTCCGTGGGATTCTCCAGGCAAGAGTACTGGAATGGGTTGCCGTTTCCTTCTCCAGGAGATCTTCCCAACCAGGGATGGAACCCGGGTCTCCCTCATTGCAGGCAGATGCTTTACCATCTGAGCCACCAGGGATGTGGTCTCTAAAAGCAGGGTGACTGGGTGCGGCCATAGCCAGGTCAAATGTTCTCTGTTCGACGTTGAACAAATTGCTTCAGAAATGGAGCGTCAGTCTGCCACCCAGAACAATGGGAATCTGACTTGTTTTCTAGGGATTGTCTACCCTGTCACAGACATTTTACTAACATTTACTTTTTGAATATTTGTGACTCCTTTAGCTAACAGCTTCACTTCCTGTTCTGAAATAAATATTCCCAAGGATTCTTTCTGGTTTGCTGTATCAGATTATTATTTTTTAAACCCACTAAATTAAAAAAAAAAACACTAAAATGATGAAAGCTAAATGAAGAATGATTTCACATATTGTCTTCTGTAAAGAGATGAAACATGCAAGAAGGGAAGACATAGTGGGAACTATCAAGTCACCAAAATGAGATTATGCCTTTGCAGGCAAATATCCATCTTGTTGTCCTGGTCAGATAACTGTGGAAGAAGTAGTTCTATCACCTTGTGCAAAACAGATGCCTCTGCAGCTACTCCTGGCTTCCAAGAGAAAAAGTAATCATTGTGTGCTATTTGAATGTCTTCATAAATATAATTTATGGCTTTGATACAGATCAGTCCTGCACGGTCTTAGAAGATCAATAATGCCATGTTCATTAGTCCCGAATTGAATAGCTCTCATACTTTGGCCAGAAGATGCTAACAGTTTTTAATGATTTTTTGCCAGGTGGCATCAAAAGCAGATTCTGTGTCACTGGTAATTTCCTTAGTTATCTAGGGGCTTTTCATTCCCTCATCCAACCATGAAGGTCAGAGAGTTGCTCTCGATAAAGATGACTAGAGCTGCTTTCTTGGACCCTTAGGATAAAGTGGGTAACTATTCAGTAGCTGCTGGGTAATAGTTGTTTTTACCCAAGCCCTGTGGTGGTGAGGAGAAAGGTAATGCATTTCCTCCATCATGCCATGGTGGAGAGGCATCATGACAGTTTTAAAAGATTAGTGAGAGACCTGAGTTCTAATTCCAGAAGTGCTACTTTCTTAGTGGTTTTGAGTTTGGATAAATTATTCAAGGTGGGAGACTGCTAGTTTGATGGCCCCTAATGAACCATGCTTCTGAATATACACGCTCTTGGGTAGTCTTCTTGAATCTGGGAATCTTTAAACATAGGATATATCAACTATAGATGGTTTAACCATGATTTGCTTTAAACAATAGAATGTAGAGGGACTGACATTCTTTCAATTGTGGAACTAAATATTAAGAAGACTTTACAGTTTCCATTTTTGCCCTGTGCAGATAGACACTCACACCAAGTAAGAAGTCTGGCTACCTTGAGCCTGCCATGCTGTGTGGAAGCCCAAGCAGCCATGTGGTCACTGCATATCACTCTGCAGTTTATTGCTCCACGTTCCCCGCAAGATGGAGAATTAGGCTGTAGCCCATACTCTGAGATTTCAGCTGCTAGTCACTGCCAGATGCCAGCCAGGTAACTGAAGCCCTTTTGTAACACCAACTCACCCAGTCTCTCACAACATGAAGCAGAAGTAGTCCTGGCTTAACCAACAACATTGTGAAAAGTAAATAAATGGTGTAATTTTATCTACTATGCTTGTAGTGCATTTTTTCTAATAGAAGAAGTAGCCAGCCTCTCAAGCTACTCTGTCTGAACCGCAGTTTCCCATCTGGAAGATGAAATGTGGGATCAAATAACTCACATACCACATCAAATACTCATGGCACTCAAGGCCCTGTGCTATCTGACCTCAGTTAGTACTTCTAGCTTCCTCTTCTCTGACTGATCCTGGAAATGACCCTGGAGCTACTTTGGGCCATTTGCAATTTTCTGACATTTGGCCATTCACAGTTCTTTGCACATTTAAACTGCTTGCAATAGCCTAGATAATTTAAGACTTCCCACAACATTTTTCTTCTCTTTCTATACTATGAATACATTTCCCTATCAGTAAAATGCCACCTCTACCATGAAGCTGTTCCCATTCACCCTCTGTCTACCTGCCACCTACACCCTCTGTAAAGTAGTTGCCTCTGGGCTCCTAGAAGTACTGTATGTACTAAGGCAGACTACTTACCACAATGATAGCTGAGAATACACTGCTAATTTCTTCCAGGGCCAAATCAAAAGACACCCATATCCTTGACCATCAGTGATCTTTTAGGTTTAATCAAAGGGATTTTTTAAAATGTGTGATCATTAGCCTTTGAAAGATCAGATGACATGATGTTGCACACCTACATGTACAATTTATGACATGTTCAGCATGAACCAGGTACAGTACTCAATATTTTACTACGATCATCTCCTTGAATCTTTATAATAACCCATATTCTTTGGCTTCTGCTAAGTCGCTTCAGTCATGTCCGACTCTGTGCGACCCCATAGACGGCAGCCCACCAGGATCCCCCGTCCCTGGGATTCTCCAGGCAAGAACACTGGAGTGGGTTGCCATTTCCTTCTCCAGTGCATGAAAGTGAAAAGTGAAAGTGAAGTCGCTCAGTCATGTCCGACTCTTAGCGACCACATGGACTGCAGCCCACCAGACTCCTCCGTCCATATATTAGGCAAGCACTATTACTGTCCCTAATAATAGGGAAGCTGGGTCTCAAAGTGTCTTTATCAACTGCCCAGGGCTGCCTTGGTCAGAATTTTAACCCAGGCTGTCAGGTTGAGGGACAGAATTTTTCCATTGCTGGACAGCACCTTTTATCTCTTTGATTCTATGGCCCCAGCTGGGTTCAGAGTCCTTTGCACAGAGCAAGTACTCAAAACATATTTGTTGAATAAACAAATGAGTGAAGGTGAGAGGGAATGCATAATTCACTTCAAATGTGTGAATAGCATTTCAAGTTACAATTTTGGGTAAGGCAAGAATAGTCCATGCTTTAGAAAACCGCCGCTCAAACCAAAGTCTGGTTGCACAGCACCTCTCCACAGCACTTCTGTTCAGAGGACTGTTAGCTATCAGAGGTGCTGTGCTTGTATTATTGAACAGCACTTTGCTGTTACAGAGTTTCTCTTTTTTTAGTTTTTATTTATTTTTTAACTGAAGTATAGTTGATTTGCGATATTGTGTTAGTTTCAGGTGTACAGCAAAATGATATATACACACACACATATATATATATGAATTACATAAACATACATATCCTACGCACACATATGTGTGTGTATATATATATATACACACGTGTGTATGTGTGTACACACACATACACATCTATACATATACACACATGGGCTTCCCAGGTGGCACTAGTAGTAAAGAACCTACCTACCAATGCAGGAAACCCAAGAGACAGGTCCGATCCCTAGGTCAGGAGGATCCCTTGGAGGAGGGCATGGCAACCCACTCTAATATTCTTGCCTGGAGAATCCCATGGATAAAGGAGCCTGGTGGGCTACAGTCCATAAGGTCACACAGAGTTCTACATGACTGAAGAGACTTAGCACACATGCATGCACACACACGCGCACACACACACACACATACACACACATACATTCATGCATACATATGCTTTTTCAGAATCTTTTCCATTGCAGGTTATTACAAGGCATTGAGTATAGCCCTGTGCTATACAGTAAATCCATGCTGTTACATAATTCCTGAGGATGAGTTCCTGAAGCACAAAAACTCCACTGCCCATCGGTTTGACTAGATGTCTCAATCAGACTACATGATTTATTCCATTCTCAAGGTGTTAAAACACTTCCTTATAGTGTACAGAACAAGGGCCTCATCTGCAAATATGTGAGTGAGAAGTGCAAGAAGAAATGAATTCACAGTGATTGAGAGGCTGCATGCCAGGTGCGGGACTAGATGGTCTCAGGTCTGTTATCTAAGAGTCAGGTTTAGAGATGAGGACCACAGAGTGTAAGCCACTGCCCTTCCTCAGCTGGTAAGCAGCTCAAATTCAGATCTAATTCCAAACCAGTGCCTCTTCCACTCTGTCCCACTGCAGGACAGGAACCCTTTTCTTGGGGAACTCATATGTACCTAAAAAGAAGTACCAAACATACCAGATGCTGAGAATTAAATGCTACCTGAGAGTTACGGGTATTGATTATTATAGGGGCCTGGGGGAAGAGAAGTCACTGCTTGGAAGTACAGCCTGAGATAGCTCCCTAGTCTAGGTGACACTTGATATGGAATTTGAGAGAAATGAGGGTTGGGGGGAGGACTGATGGATGAGAGGCTGGGGAGCATGCACAGCTTTAATTACTCTTTCCTTCATTCAACAGTGTACTGAAAGCTCATTGCGTAAAGCACTGGCTTAGATATTAGGCATGCCACACAATGAGACTAGGCTGCTTCATACTGCCGTGCCTGCCGTGTTCTCCCTGAGACTGTCCACCTGCTGAATAATCCCTCTGTGCTCAAGATCCAGGACAGGCAATCTCTCTTCCATGAAGTCACTTATCTCAGTGGCTTGGAAAACTGGCTCTACTCGTGAGTACGTGGCTGAGTCTTGAGCAACTAACTTCTCTGTGATCCAGATCCCTTGTTTGCAGAATGAAGCTACATACCCCATAATATTCTGATGAAGATTAATTTAATTAGTTATTAACTAAGATTAATTAGTTAATACACATAAAGAAAACAGCACAGTGTCTGATGGCTTCCTGGTCCAGAGACATCGTATGGAATAAAGATGGTGGTGATGAAGGAGGAGGAGGGGAAAGAAGAAGAGAAGAAAGAAGCTTTCCTTGACAGCTTCACAGCTCCCAACACAGTGAATCCCCTGTCCTTGGGTCACCACCGTCCAAGGCACAGACATCTTGCAGTCCTGTCCTCACCCCCATCACGTGCTGAGCTGCAATGGGCAAAAACAACTGTATGACCATCTGAATTATTTCTGCTGTTTGGTACCAACTAGGTTTTCAACAAATGATGACTAAAAGAATATTGGATGAATTCATGGAGCTCCCATGAAGATGTCACTGCTGGTGGCAGCCCAAAAGGGAAGAAAGGGGACAGTGGCTACCAGGAAGATAGAATTTTTTAATTATGCACCAATAGAAAAATAATTCTGCTAGAGGAAATAAGAATTGTCAGAGAAATGAAGAGGAGGGAAGAAAGGGAGCTAGTGTCTGCTGACCCCCTGGCATGTGCTAACTACTATATTGGGACAGATGCAAATATTACCTTTATTAACACTACGTAGAAATTCCACTAATTAATGCTTTTATGCATCTAAGGATTAGAAAAGATAGTGAAAATACCCCTATAAATGAAAGCTATTCATTAAATTAATTGTCTGAATTGTACCAGAGAACTTGCTAGTTATCTATCAGATTTTATTGGAGTTGGTTAATAGCAAGATTTTTGTGGAAGGTATTATGAGGTTCATTTTTTAAATGAGAAACACAGCCAGAGAAGTTCAATGACTTGACCAAAGTCATGCAGCCTGGCACAGGCAGACCAGTTTTAACCAAATCTAAAGTCACCAGTCATCTCTATGTCATAGAGGCTATACTGACAGACCTCAGGGCTTTGGATTATATCCCCAAATATGTGTTCACATTAGCATAGTCAGAATTGACCCACTGTGTTGCTGAACTGATTTTCTGTTTTGTCAACATTTAGGTTATTGAAATCTCATTTAAAGGAAAAATAAATGATGTGTGAGGGTGAAAACCAAACTTGCCAAAATAAATCTTGCAAAAGAGACAGCAAATCAGCCCCTGCATTTTTCTGCAGGCGTGAGAAGATAGTGTATGAGGCGGTCGTGATGAAGCTCCTTGGGCCTCCAGTGACTGGGGGAACTGTCTGAAGGCTCTGGCTGCTGCTCTTTGATATCTCTTGCTGGATTTGTGCCAAGGCCATGCCTCCCAGAGGCTTCTTCCAACTGAGGACTGAGCATGGCAGGAATACTAAAGGAAAACTAGTTCCTGGGAGACATAGTCTCCTCTGAACTGGCTTTGGCTTCAGAACTCCCAGGGGCTTTGCTGGACTTGCCTGAGACTGTATGGTGATCCAGCATACTTCATGCAAACCTCTCTCCTTCACCTGGGCTCACAGACTGGCCCTGTGATCTGCTGGCTCGCCCAGCTGGCCTGTTATCTCCCACATGGGCACACGGGCATCTCCTCTAATAAATTCCTTGCATGTTTAATCATGTCTCGGGATCCGCTTCTTGTAGCACCCAGACTAAAACACCAAAGGACAGCCATGTCTCCACTAATGACCTCACAGACTACTTCAGTTCTGACAATAATTTGTATGCAAAATGAGGAAATGATCATAAAGCTTTTTTTTTTAATGACTTGTAGAAGACATCAACTTTATCAAAATACTACAAGATTTTTAAATATATTAGGTATTTTGTATATGGGATCTTGTTTATCCCTGACCACAGTTCTAAGTGTAACATGCTCAGCTTCAATTATCATTGTCCAGTTGAGGGATCTCAAGTTCCAAAAACTTACAAAACGTTCCCAAGGAGACGCAATGATGTGCTTGTGAGCTGAGGCTTCAGTCTAGATCTCATGACTCTCAGAGTTTTCAGAGAAGGTGGTTTACAAACAGTGAAGCCTGGGTATATTCAGCATCAACTGTTGTCCTTGTCATTTAATCAGTCTTCTTAGATTTACTATTTATAGTAAAATACAATGTGACCGAGATCTAGTGAAATGATTTCTGAGAGAAGACACAGGCATGTGCTCAGCAGAGGCCCAGGACTAAGTGTTCAACAGTGGTTAGTTGGATTAGATTGAAAGTTGATACACATGGAAGAGTTAGGACATTTCCCAAGAATTTAATAACCTAAGAGCTATGCAAATTGGAATGAATTCGTTTAGGCTTTTGACTTTAAAATATGATGTTTGTTTTTTTAAAAGGAAAAATATACACACGCAAAAATGAATAAACATGAGGTGCTGGTAAACAGAGGAAGCTGAGAACAGAAGGCTGTATAAACCTGCAGACCTAACATTTGTACAGCATGCTGCAGCTTTCTGGGCACTGCCCCACACAGCACTGCTTATAACCTTTATTACAGCCCCAGCCGGGAGGCACGAGCAGCCCTCTGCTAGAAATAGGACCAAAGAGGCTCAAATCACCAAAGAAAAGGATGCAATGGCTATAGTAGCAAGGGCTCTTGGCTAAAACTAAAGAGGATTGACAACTGTATAGAGCAAGTGAAGGAATGGAGTTAGAGATATATGTACAAGACAAAATCAGTGACAGAGGAACAGGCAGACTGGATAAGAAAACATCTGCAAAATGCCTGTGGGTGACCAGTCAACACATAAGCTTTTGAGCAGGTGTGAGATGCCTTCCACCGAGGACTTCAAGACACAGCTGGGTCAGATTTTACAGCAGGGCAGATTTCTTGGGTGTGCAGGTTTGGACTGGATTGGATGAGATCCAGTAAAATTCGGAGTTTTACCTTTTTTTTTTTTTTTTTTTGGTTATTATACTCCCTAGTTTCCAAAAAAATATTCAAAAGTATCATGTAGGGAGTCACATAGCTCCTTGCTTCTTAAAAGTGGTGGATTAGGGCTATCCAATGCTGCTATTTTGTATATCTTTGTGACCAGTTCATACCATGAACTATCAGTGTTGTTTTTACTATTGGAAATAGAGTCATTTACATCTTTAAACATAATCCGATTAGAGAGTTCTTTCCAGAAATCCCAGAGCTATCTCAGAAAATAAATCCTAAAAATTGTGTTCATTTAGAACCACTTTTGGTACCCAAATCTGCATTAGAATTCCCAAGACAAACAGAAACAATAAGATATATTTATATTTATGTAAAACATATGGAGGCCAAGAAGCCCCACAACCTGCTGCTAGAATCTGGAGGACCAGGGAAATTGGTGGTGCTATTCAATCTGAGTCTGAAGTCCTGAAAACCGGGAAGCCAATGTTGTAAGTTTTGATTTGATTCCAAAGGCCCAAGAGTCAGGGATTAATGATATTAAACTTTGCTTTTTTCTTAAGCTGAGACACCTAACTTCTTCTGCCCTCAGACATTCTAGTTCTCAGGCTATTGGACCCAGATCTAGAGTTTTATTTTTAATGTGATCCATTTTCCCTTCCTTTCCACAGACGAAGGAAATTCAAATTTAGGTTATGCTAAGTTATTAGGAATTTGGGGAGACATTTCGGTTATAGCAGGAGAGCCCTGGACTAGAAGTTAGGCTGCCTGCATTCTAGTACTAGCATCACAAGTAACTAGTTTATATAATGGTGAGCCAATTACTGCTGTTCTCTGATCCTCAACAGAGAGGGCTAGGCTAGAGCTTACATGCCTTGAGGTGTGTATGGGTAATGTATATATTTTAAATGACAATATGAATGGGGTGGGCCTTTGTGAATTGAGGCATATGGATGCTCAAAGTTTTTACAACTCAGTTTTGGGAAAAAATCTCTAGCCCAATTTTGATTTGTGGACCATCAATTTGTAACTTCTAGACTCCTGTTGACTACTCTAAAATTTGGTTACTGCAAAGAGGGAAGTCAGCGACAATGATTTCCTTGAAAGGAAAACTAAGAATTGTTGTTCATTTACTATCATATAGAAATGAATAATACTATCCTATAGAATGAATGTGTTTAGCATATTATCATGTGGGTTTTTCCCCCTATTTTTCACTCCTACTCACTATCAAGGCATTCTTTGGGTCAGGAAGATCCCCTGGAGAAGGAAATGGCAACCCACTCCAGTATTCCTGCCTGGGAGATACCATGGACAGAGGAGCCTGGCAGGCTACAGCCTATGGGGTCGCAAAGAGTCAGACACGACTGAGCAACTCACACATATACTATAAAGGCAAGTGGAGTAAGTGCTTTACAGGCAGTGAAACAGGTTGATTAGGGTGAAATAGATTATTCACAAAAAAGGAGTTAAGGGTCTAGACTTGTGAGATTACATGTAGAGTTTGCTAGCAGCAGGAGAACCAAAAAGACAACCATGAGACCAGTGGGCTTAGAGTACAGAGTTAGCCTATAAGCCACAGAGAACGGGACCCATAGGATGCAAAGGAAGACTGGGGGATAGAAGATGGGAACTTAGATGCCTGCGAGACGCTGAAATGGGGCCCACAATAGAAATCCCAGAGAAGCTTTCAGAGAGGATGGTGCCAGTGATTAGTCTCAGAGGGTGTGCCCAGGAGAGTGGATGGGAAGCTTTGAGTTCCAAAGCTTCCAAATACTTGAGCAGGAGATTAACAAAGACTGGGGGTGGGGTTTACACAGCTGGGCTTGGCAGCAGAACTCTCAGTGTGATGTGGGGAAAATGAGTTCTATCTCCCTAACCTCCAGAGAACAGGAAGAACAGAGGGAATTAAAGCGCTTAGAGGGCTGGCTGATTGGTGGGGTCTGGTGTCAAAGTAGGAGACACGGAGTTGGAGGTCCTGCCACTAGAAGCTACAGCCCAGCTCAGGCAGAAGTGGGAGCTGCCAGGACTTGTGGCCCTGGCATAGTGTGGGCGTATGCTCATGGCAACTCCCTTAATAGATATCATAGGACCTTCTCTTGATCTGGTACATTGATAAACACTGGTTGATCCCTGAGATGCCAGTCACAGTGCTGTTGTTCACAGAAAACAGTGCACTTTTCATGGTCTTGTGTGCGGAGACAAAGTGCACCAAGAAAAGTGTGAGAAGAGAGGTGGGAGAGGGAAGGAGTTACCAGGTGAAGAGAAAGAAAGCGTTGCAGGCAAGGGACAGTGCCAAGAGATGATATCATGTTCTTTCTCATGGACAGGATGGGTACATAAAGGCAGGTGAGCTGGGGATGGAACACTTGAATGTGAAAAGCAGAAAATTGGATCTGGGACAGTGAATAAAACCACGCGAGGCCTCCAACAGAGGGAAACCCTAAGGGAACTCAAGTGAAAATGGCAAAGGATGTAATAATTATACAAGACCCCCCAGAGGGGGATTGATCACCTCCATCCATGGGATTGTCCAGGCAAGAGTACTGGAGTGGGGTGCCATTGCCTTCTCCTGTTAGAGACACAGAATGAAGTAAATGGGGCTCTTTCTCTCTTGAGTTCAAGAATCCCAAGAGAGTCTCTGTATTGTCTTAAATCAGAATCATGCCTGGAACAGTGTAGGTGCTCCATTAATACTGAATGTGTGAATGAATTTTGGCTCAAAATAAAGAAATACTTTCAAACACTGGGGGAAAAAAAAAAAAAAAAGAATACTCAAAGATAAGCTCAGACACCAAGGCAGGGATTTGAGTGCTTCAAATTCTAACTGCTTAAGGTTAGGTTGGGGTTGGTTCACAAAACCTCTTCATATCTGTGTGCAATGGATTATTTGAGCCTGGGGTTAGAGGTGGCAGGAGGAAATGACTGAGCAGCTTGGGGAGCTGCAGGGACCACAGACTTGGTTGTTTCTACCACTTGGCCTGGGGGCAGCCTTGCTAATTATCCCTGTGGATGGAGATGATGGAAGTAAGCTGGCCCTTTACACAGACCGCTCCCAAATAGCCAGCAGGTAGAGCCCAAGTGACAGTAAACAGTCTGTCTGATCACTTCTCTCTGTGGACACCCACCCTCTCACAGATGCCAACAAACTGGCATGCCACAAACTGAACATACCTGGCTCCAAAAATTCCTCCTCAGCAGAGCTAAAAGCCCAGCAGAATTTCCTGGAGCATTAGCACATATGTCATGCTTTTTCCTCCATCAGCTAAGAGAACGGCTTAACCGGAAAAAAAAAAAAAAATCATCTCTATAAATGTCCTTAAGGAATGTCTCATTAATTCTCAGGTCTCCTGAGCACCTATCTTTCCAAGGAGAAGCAGAGAATCAAGAAAAAGGCAGGACTGGCTCACAGATAAGACAAAGCAAATCTAAGAAAGACAGTTGATTAAGAGAAGAATTAAAAGTTTATTATAATTGGTGTTTCTAAGTAGGCTGCCCAGTAATTGTTTACAAGAAAAACACACACAGACGAAGCTGCAAATCCTTTTTTCAGCAGAACAATGAGATATTATTAATTTGTGTGGTGGTTGTAATAGAGTTTAATGAATTTTCTGGTTGAATAATCTTTGGGAAACTCTATTGCCAATTAAATAAATATCAGCTAAACAAGCACAAACAAGTGAAAAATAAGGAGGCTGGAGAGAAAATACTCTACGAGGCCTTCATCATCTGGGCCCACTTGCTTCTCTCCAATGCACATCTGGAATAGGAGCCTCCCTCTGCTTAGGACACCTCCGCCCCACGCAGGCCATCATAGGAGTCCTCATCGTCCTGTTCGCCAGCCCTTTGTGGCTGGTGCATTCCCTGCTTTGCCCCAGAGTTACTGACTTTCTCCTCCTTGTTTCCCTAGCATTCTGTTTGGCATTTATCATATAACCTCATTATGAGTTGTTCATTTGCCTCTCTCCTCTGCTTGCCTGTGGATTTTTTATGGGCAATGATTCTTCTTTCACTTGGGTGTCTTCAGTGTCTAGTATAAGACCTAGCACACAGTAGGTCTTCAGATTTAAGGAACTCCATTCTCATATCCTGCCTGTGTTTTATTTCAACTAGGAAGCCCTCAATGTCTAGCTTTCACAAAGCGACTTCATTCATCAAACAAGATCCAGCTTGAGTGTAACCTCCAGAATCTCTTCCCTCATGCTATGCATTCTCCTGATTCTCTGTCAGTGAACTTCCATAGTTCTTACTTTATATTCTAGGCCATCCAATCTCTATTTACCATATCTTTGCTTGTACATAGAGGTGGTATCTTAAAGGAACTAGAGAAAAAATAAACATCTGTGTGTTTTAAAATTAAATATCCTTTTTCTTTCTCTTTGCATGCTCAGTCATGTCCGAATCCTTGTGACCCCACGGACTATAGCCCACCAGGCTCCTCTATCCATGGGGTTTTCCAGGCAGTAATACTGGAGTGGGTTGCCATTTCCTTCTCCAGGGGATCTTCCCAACCCAGAGATCAAACCTGTGTCTCCTGCTTTGCAGGTGGATTCTTTACCACTGATCCACCAGGGAAGTCCTTGATTTAATTGGATTTTTGAGCCTGTTGACTGGATGCTATTGGATTAGTTTGCCAGGGCTGTCACAACACATCCTACAGACTTGGTGACTTCAACAACAAAAATGTGTTTTCTCAGAGTTCTGGAAACTACGAGTCCAAGCTCAAGTTGTCAGCAGGTCCGTGTCTCCTGAGGCCGGTCTCCTTGTTTGCAGATGGCCATCTCCTTGCTTTGCATGCACGTGGCCCTTCCTCTGTGAGTGCACCTCGCTGCTGTTTCTTTGCATGTCCTGGAGTCCCTTTTTATAAAGGCATCTGTCAGATTGGATTAGGGTCTACTCCAATGGCCTCATTTTAACCTAATTACCTCTCTCTCTGCCTTATCTCCAAACATAGTCATTTCCGAGGTGTTGGTAGTTAGAGCTTCAACATTAAATTTTTGGAAATGACAAATTCAGTGCATAACACTACTAATGTCCTGCTCAAAGCTTAGACCTAGAATTGCCAATTAGAAGGAAATCCCAAACTTCTAGAAACTCAGGACCTTACAGGTTCTCCAGCCAATGCCACAAGGGATAGTATGCAGATTGTCCAGGTGAAGCCTTATGTTTTGTCATATCTCAGGGTTGAGAAGAGCTTGGGGAGACATAGACCTGTGAAGAAGGGGAGACATTAGAAAAAGGCCCCTAGCCAACTCTGTGCCACGACACTGGACCGAATGAAACATCACCATTGACTGCTCACGTAATGGGGTTGACCTGGGTCATTGTTTATCCCCTAAGAGATTTTTGAACTGGTTGGCAAGAAACTGTCTGTGAGAGACTTATATTCAGATGGAGAATAGCATTGCATCCAGAGAAAATTTCTATACTGAGAGGAAGTGATTATATAATTCTACGAACATTTGTTTACTCAGTGTTCCTTGAGCACCTGCAAACTTAAGAAAAGATGTTTCAGACTTTGGAATATCTATTATTTGCAATTTCCTTCGCTCATTTAGGACTGGGGACACTGAGGGTCAACATGGGGAGGTACAATGAATTAAGACACTGTTCACCAGAGTGAACAGTGATAAAGTTCTCTGATAAAGCCTAGTAGATAAAGCCTGTTCATAAATTAGATCAAATGACATAATCCCTGGAAGTCCTCTGTGGAGTGTACAGTGCTGAATAAAGGCAGGTTGCTCTCATCAATCACTGCATCACAGCACCTGCTGATGCCAGTGAGGCAGAGTCACAGGGTAATGGGAGATAGGAGACGGCTTCATCTTGTTAGCAACTTGCACTGCTAGGCCAGAGGAGCCACAATAAATACACGCTAACAGGTGCCATTAGGGCCAGGGAAGCCTGTCTTCTCCACTCCTGGACTCGAAGGCAAAGATCACACTTATTCCTTCTTGTTTCCCCTCTGTTTTTAGATGATGCTCGTGCCCATGCTGTGTTGGTAAGTGGTAACGAACTCTTTGTGACCCCATGGGCTGCAGCCTGCCAGGCTCCTCTGTCCATGGGATTTCTCAGACAAGAGTACTAGAGTAGGTTGCCATTTCCTTCTCCCGGGGATCTTCATGAACCAGGGATCAAACCCACATCTCCCGCATTGGCAGGTGGATTCTTTTGTTCCCTAAGTCACCAAGGAAGGCCCTCTTTTAGACGATACCCATTATCCAGTGCCAGCATGCCATGAGGTAAGATAAGAACTTGGTCCAATCCCAGCCCTTCCACTTGCCAATTACCCCACAGAAGCATCGCTAGCCATGGTCCTGGGATTTAATTTCCTCAGTTGTGGATGGACCTCATGTTTCTATTGAGTCCATGTGTACGGTACATGCAATCACTGTATGTAAATATAGTAATCGTATGCATAGCCCAGAGCACAGTTCTTCACACAAAGTAAATGATTCCTTCAGGTTTCCTCTCTTTGCAGAGAAATTCCTGGTGTGATTGTGTGTGTGTGTGTGTAGAAAGGGAACTTCTTAAAGTGATTGGAGAAGTGAGGAAGTCACTTTTAAGCCAAATTCTTAATGACACTTGTATTTAGAATGTCACACTTTTCACTTTTCAGGTGAAATTAGGAAACAAAATTCTTTTAGATGACAAAATATTTGCCATGCATAAATTTCCAAATAAATTCTCTAATTTTTACAAACTCTTTGCACTATAAACACTAATTTGAGTCAAAAGTAAATTAATCACTTCAGCTAATAAAACCAATATACTTCCAGTAAAATGACAGTTAAGATTTTATGAAATCTCTAAAAGTGTTAGACACTGGATTAATGAGAGCAAACCTTTCTTAATTCATAGCCAAATTCCCTGGCGCCCACTTACATTCTCCCTCACATAAGCTCAGTTCAGTTCAGTTGCTCAGTCGTGCCTGACTCTTTGCGACCCCATGAATCACAGCACACCAGGCCTCACTGTCCATCACCAACTCCCAGAGTTCACTCAGACTCACGTCCATCGAGTCAGTGATGGCATCCAGCCATCTCATCCTCTGTCGTCCCCTTCTCCTCCTGCCCCCAATCCCTCCCAGCATCAGAGTCTTTTCCAATGAGTCAACTCTTCGCATGAGGTGGCCAAAGTACTGGAGTTTCAGCTTTAGCATCATTCCTTCCAAAGAAATCCCAGGGCTGATCTCCTTCAGAATGGACTGGTTGGATCTCCTACAGTCCAAGGGACTCTCAAGAGTCTTCTCCAACACCACAGTTCAAAAGCATCAATTCTTCGGCGCTCAGCTTTCTTCACAGTCCAACTCTCACATCCATACATGACCACTGGAAAAACCATAGCCTTTACTAGACAGACCTTTGTTGGCAAAGTAATGTCTCTGCTTTTGAATATGCTATCTAGGTTGGTCATAACTTTTCTTCCAAGGAGTAAGCGTCTTTTAATTTCATGGCTGTAATCACCATCTGCAGTGATTTCGGAGCCCCCCAAAATAAAGTCTGACACTGTTTCCACTGTTTCCCCATCTATTTCCCGTGAAGTGATGGAACCAGATGCCATGATCTTCATTTTCTGAATGTTGAGCTTTAAGCCAACTTTTCCCCTCTCCTCTTTCACTTTCATCAAGAGGCTTTTTAGTTCCTCTTCACTTTCTGCCATAAGGATGGTGTCATCTGCATATCTGAGGTTATTGATATTTCTCCCAGCTGTCTTGATTCCAGCTTGTGCTTCTTCCAGCCCAGCGTTTCTCATGCTGTACTCTGCATATAAGTTAAATAAGCAGGGTGACAATATACAGCCTTGATGTACTCCTTTCCCTATTTGGAATCAGTCTGTTGTTCCATGTCCAGTTCTAACTGTTGCTTCCTGACCTGCATATAGGTTTCTCAAGAGGCAGGTCAGGTGGTCTGATATTCCCATCTCTTTCAGAATTTTCCACAGTTTACTGTGATCCACAGAGTCAAAGGCTTTGGCATAGTCAACAAAGAAGAAATAGATGTTTTTCTGGAACTCTCTTGCTTTTTTCATGATCCAGCGGATGTTGGCAATTTGGTCTGTGGTTCCTCTGCCTTTTCCAAACCAGCCTGAACATCTGGAAGTTCGAGGTTCACGTACTGCTGAAGCCTGGCTTGGAAAATTTTGAGCATTACTTTACTAGCGTGTGAAATGAGTGCAATACATGAAGAAATCTCTAGAGACCACAAATAGAGAGGGAACAAGTGACAGTGACAAATAAATGCTGAGTGCTTGGCATGGGGGGCATTTGCCAAGACCCAACTCTAGAGTCTTGAGTTTTGTTTCAGAACCACAGAGGATAAAGAATTAGAACTAAGGACTCCTACATATAACTTAGAACTTCAAAGACTATATGTTGAAGGGTGTTTTAGGGGACAAAAAAATAGCCTGCCAGCAAAGGAAACTTATAAGGAGAGTCATTTGTTTACTGGGAAAAATGTCTCAACGACAGTTTGTAACCACAGGCCATACCTCAAGCAGGTATGGGAGTCTGAAACTACACTGTAAGGTTTGTGAAATCTCAAGTATAAAGTGTATAAAAGTAATCACGTGTTCACGGTGCCTTAGGGCTCCCAGTGATAGTGTAAACGCAAATTCCCCTTGGAGAAACTAAGCTGCCAAAATTGAGAAAAATTTAAACAGCAGAATTAGATACCAGAGACTTCAAGTTTGGAGGGCTCTTATATAGAACATAAGAAGGTTTAAGATGTTTGAAGACATAAAATATGGAACCAAAACACGATACTGGAATATGACTATCAAAAAAGATTCAAAGTGTTTGAAAAGACGTATGTGTACTCCCAGAAGTGAAAGAATAAACATTTGACCCTGCTCTTCCTGCCAAACAAAGAAGAATCCCTTCTATATTTGGGTTAAAGAGCAGATGAGAAATAGGTAAAGAGAGAATTAGCATATTATAAGAAATATCTGAAGAAATTGTACAGAACGCAGCACAAATGAAAACAGAGATGACGAAGTTAAGAGACATGAACGATAAAATGACGAGGACTAACATTTAGTAGGAGAGAATAAGGATAATTACTCTCAGGATAGTAATTCTCAGCAGAGAATAAGGATACTTTCAAAAGGGCAGTATAACATTATTTTGCAGGAGAGAATGTTCTAGAACTGATTAAAAATACATTCTAAAATCAGAAAACAAAAATATCCCAAGACAATAAGAATATATACCCAGATGCATCATTGAGAAAAGGTAGAACATTAATTACCAAGAGATTATTAAAAGTAGAGAGGGAGAAAATAAAAGGGCACAGCAATAACAATTAGACTAACATCAGGCTTAGCAGCAACAATGGAAGGCAGAAGACTGAAGGCTATCTCACAACTGAGGAAAAACAGCCATCCTCCTAGAATTCTATAATCAGCAAACCTAGTTTGAAAAAGAGTTAAATAATGATGTTTTATAAAATAATAATAGAGAGTGCCCACCAATATAGGTCACTCTCTATTATTCCTAGAGAAACTTAAAATGTATTCTAAGTAGATCATCAATTCTAGAGGAAATATTTGAGGTGCAAAACATACTGATCAGTGAGCCAATTATTATACATGTGTGCATAATAAATAAATATTAATTGTGTAAATAATAAAACATGTAACTTTACTGGTTAAAAAATAGATAAAACTAGAATATAAAACAAAGACCATATGGGAGGCAGGAAGTCTTTCTGACCATCCAAAAGTGTATGTCTAGGTTAAAAGCAATATCAAGTTTGTTTCAGAGGAAAGTAAAGAAGTTGCTTATATGAAATTGTAAAGAAAGCAATTTAAAGGACAGAAATATGGTGGAAAACTGTTAGAACAGTAGAAGGAAAAATAAAATAATACATTTCAGGAGAAAACAATGAAGCATTTAAAACCAAAAATTAAATAATATAAATAAAAATGTATCAGTGACCACAATTAATGGTAATACTTAAGCTTATTAGTTAGCTTAAATTGTCAACATGAATTCACAGAGATGACACCCAGCCACATGACAGTGTTTATTCAAGACACATCTAAAATGTTAAGTAAGAGCAGTGACATCAGCATCATGGCAACGTAAGACATCCCTTCTTTTGTTCCCCTCTAAACAACTAATTAGGCATCAGTCCATGAATAAAAGTATCTCTGTGGGAGTTACAGGAATGAGCACGATATGCCAAAGAACCCAGGCGGAATCTTACCCATCAGTGCATTGGGTAATAGGCAAAGACACCAAACTCAATACAAGCTACAGAAAAAACAGGAGCTTATAGACAAGCCACAGCGTCTCTCAGTCCTGGCTGGGGAAAACCAAGAAGCATGCTGACCTGGGCACACGCATATCTAAGAGGGATTTTGTAGAAGCCCAGCCTTCCCAAGGAAGGAGGTCAGTTCTCTGTTCAAGTGAAAAACCACAAGTCTGGACCCTGAATATGGGAAAGGAGGTTTGCTGGCACCATTTCCCCCTCAAGGAAGCACTGGACAGGGCTGAACGAGCCCGCAGCAACCGCTGCCATGTGGGAAAAGGAAAACAGTGAGTGAGTCCCTGATTACCCTTTTGTTTGAGATGCTGCTGTATAAGCCTATTCTCCCACAGCAACCAGAGTACTGAGGTGAGACCTCCCCGACTGGTCAGAGGGAGGATGTTGAGAAACAGGCAGAAACAAATATCAAATGGCACTTGAGGAGTGGGGCTCCTACCATCTCCCAACTCCAGCAGAAAGCCTGTCCATGAACCATCATTGGGAGATACCTCTAGGAGGTTCACAGACACCCCAGAGCTCTGAGTGCAAACCTGTACTTCCCTGACAGTCTGACCAGCCCCGCTCTAGTGCAGCCCTGAGTGGCTGTGGTTAACAGGGAGTGCCCTCAGAAAACAGACCAGGGGCTGTGGGCAAGGGAGAAACCACAAACGTGAGCTGTAGCACCACCTCTGGCAAATGAAAGAAAGGCTTTTATTAGCCAGTCTGGTAAGATTTAAGAACCGGAGGAAGGATTGTTCCACAGGAGGGATTGAGAAAAGTGGAATGAGTGAACCTACACAAAGTCAGAGAAAACCCAGAAAATAATAATGCCAACAAACAGAATACTCTGTATAAAAGCAAAGATTTAAGGAGGTGTCTGCTACTTCAAATGTGAAACAACAAGGAAACATATCACCAAAAACGTAATAATAATTCTCCAATAATCAAGCTCAGTGGCATAGCATTTTGTGATTTAGCAGATAATGAATTCATAATCACTGTTTTGAAGAAATTAAAGAGCTAGAGAGAACAGAGAAACACAACTCAACAAAATCAGGGAAATGATTCATGAACAAAATTAAAAATTAAGAGATAAAAAATATAAAATCACATTCTGGACCAGAAGAAATCAGGGAATAAAAGAAAAGATGTGATAGAAGAGCATCTATAGCAGAAGTGATCAAACAGAAGACAGATTCCGTTAGCTAGAGATGGAAACTTTGAAATAACCCAGTCAGAGGAGAACAAAGGAAAAAGAACAGAAAGAGTGAAAAAAAAAAACCTAACTGATTTATGGAACATACACCATATGATATCACTTATACGTGGAATCTAAGAAAGCCAAACTTGTAGAAAGCGAGAAGAGTTGGGAGAACTGAAGAGATGTGTTTAAGAGGACAAGTTTGCAACTAAAGAAAAATCTGGAGATTGAACGCAAAACTTAGTGGTTACAGTCAACAATATTGTATTATAAACTTCAAAGTTACGGAGCAACAGGACCTCAATTTTGTTCACCACAGGAATGAAGTGATAATTAAGTGACATGATAAAAATGTTGGATAATGCCACAGGTGTAATGATATTGCAGTATATAAATGTAAAAAGTTGACAGGTTGTAATCTTCAATTTACACAGTGCTGTATGCCAATTATATCTCAAAAATAAATAAGTAAATGCATAAATAACATTGTTCTCAATGGAAAAAAGATAGCAAATTATCGATTGAACTTTTATCTAAGTAAACGGTGGAAACAGATTTATCAGGTAAACACTGAACAAAAGAAGGATGGTAGCATAACATTAATTACAGACACGACAAAATAGACTTTAACCAAAAAGAATTAAGGATGAAGATCCTGACAAAACTAAAAAAAATAAATCAATAGGAAGACAGTGATTTGAAATGGCCAATGCTATATAACCCATACATAAACCTAATATGAATTGAAATGCATCAACAAATTGATAGATGTACAAACAAGGTGTCAGATTTTACAAGATGTCTCTCATTAATTGGGCTTCCCAGGCAGCACTAGTGGCAAAGAACCTGTCTCCAAACAGGAGATGTAAAAGACATGAATTTGGTCTCTGGGTTAGGAAGATTCCCTGGAGAAGGAGATGACAACCCACTCCTGTATTCTTTCCTAGAGAATCCAATAGAAAGAGGAGCCTGGCAGGCTATAGTCCACAGGGTCACAGAGAGTCAGACACGACTGAAGTGACTTGGCACGCACGCATACTCTCATTAACTGATATATAATTCATACAAACCTCAGTAAGATTATAGAAGATTTATGATTATAATCCAAAGAATGACAAAACACACTTTTCTCATAGATTATTTCTTTTTTAATGACCATTTATTAGGCCATAATGGCACCCCACTCCAGTACTCTTGCCTGGAAAATCCCATGGACGGAGGAGCCTGGTAGGCTGCAGTCCATGCTAAGGGTCGGACACGACTGAGCGGCTTCACTTTCACTTTTCAGTTTCATGCATTGGAGAAGGAAATGGCAACCCACTCCAGTGTTCTTGCCTGGAGAATCCCAGGGACAGAGGAGCCTGGTGGGCTGCCATCTATGGGGTTGCACAGAGTCACACACGACTGAAGTGACTTAATTATTTTCAAGAAGAGGTTATCGTATGACCCATGTATTCTGAAAATATTAAAATTAAATCAGAAATTACACTTTAAAATATTACTTAAACCATTTGAAGATAATAAAATTGAATCAAAATGAAATTGGAGAAAATTTGAAATTTCTGTAATTAATATTGAAAATCACATGCATCAAAACTTCTAAGACACAGTGGAAGTATCATTTTGAAAAAAAAAAAAATTCACAACTTTGCTTTTTTAAATTAGAAGAAAAGCTGAAAAGTCATGAGTTAAACACAACATTTAAATTTTTTAAATAAAAAAGCAAAATACAAATAATAATAAAGACCAAAATTAATTAAACAGAAAGAAAAAAGGGTCAACAAAGTCAAAATGTTACTAGAATAATAAAATAGAAAAATTTTATAAAGATTTTTCATGGAAAAAGAAGGAAAACACAGATAATATGCAAAATTTAAAAATGGAACATATAGAGCAGAGATAAATAAGACAGAATATTATAAAAAATTTCAAGATTGAAGAAATGGAAATTTTTTGTCCAGATACATTAAGGAAACCTCAACAGGCCTTTTATCATTAAATACATATGATCAATAGTTTAGTATCTACTCACAAATAAAACATCAAGCCTACAGAATTTTTACAGGTGAGTTTACTAAACTCAAATGTTTGCAAACGATTCAAACATTATACAAACTATTTCATAGCATAGTAAGAGGGAACATTCCCCCGTTTATTTAATATGGCTGGTATCTCCATTATTAATTCAATAAGAAAAAGAAAACTAGAGATCATACTCCTGTAACAAATGCAAGCAAGACAAAATCAAAGTTCTTAAATACATTATTAACAAAATGAGTACAGCAATGCTAATAAACAGATGAGACATCATGAGAAAGCTGTGGTTATCCCAGTAAGAGAGGATTTTTTCATATGGGAAGATATATTAATATTACTCATTTCTTTGAAACAGAAGAAAACTCAATGCATCGGCTATGATTTAATTAGGAAATGAGGAATAATATAAAACATTCTTAACCTGATAACAAATATCAGTGTAAAATATACAAACATCATACTTAACAGTCAAACACTGGGCATATTCTCTTTAAAATCACAGAGAAGAGTGTCAGAATCTGCAGACAAACCATTAGAATAAGAAGGTAAGGATTCTAAATCTATGCTCAATATGGAAAAAAGTGACTGCATTCCTGAAGTTAGGGTCAAAAGGGTAGAGCAGGAAGATTCTGAGCTCACCTCTTCCCACAGACACACCAAAACTACAATAGCATTCGGAACAACTCTCTCTGACCTGAAGACTAGAACAGCTTTTCTACAACTAAGGAGATAAAGGAGGGAAAAAAAATCACACTGAGATTGGTAGGAAGGTAAGAGAAGCAGTTCTAGATAGGACCCACATCCCTGACAGGTGATGCAAAAGAGGAAGGAGATAACACAAACTCGGAGGTAACCCTAAGGGGGAAGCTTCAAGCCCCACACTGGGCACCCTAGCCCTTGGGATGAGCACTGGGAAGATGCGCCCTCATAACTGGTTTTGAAAACCAGCAGGGCTGACAACTGGTAGAGTTGGAGGGCTGTAGAAAACTGAGACTCTGCTCTTACAGTAAGTATGCACAGACTTTCTTGTTCTGAGTCCCCACACGGAGAGTAGATTGGAAAGCACTTGGCCCTGTAGATGGCTTGTCAAGAATGCTCTCACCTGCTCCCCTCAGCCTGCACTCAGTTCTGATTCCAAACCCCTTGTCAAGGTGGTGGCCCCTGGCATGCCTCTGGAGAAGCCCTGGCCTACGCCAAGCTCTGGCTCTACTGCCTCTAGCTCCAGCCCCTCTTCCAAGGGCGCACCTCTCAGCATGCTTTGGGAGAAGCCCCAGCCTATGCTGGGCTCCAACTCCAGCCGACCCTAAGCACGCCCCTGAAAAAGCCCCAGCTTATGTTTGCTTCAGCTCCAACCCTCCCACCAAAGTCACTGAGCACACACCGTCTGCATAGGGATGTTCCTATACAAGTACATGCCTTCTAGGCTGGGACAGATTAACTATTTCACAAAATTGATAGAGACAGAAAGTCAAACAAAATGAGAAAATAGAACCGGGGGTGGAGGGGAACACACAAATGAGGCAGAGATAGTCATTATACCTGATAAAGAGCTGAAACCAAAGGTCATAAAAATGCTCAATGAACTCAGAAGAATAAAGGAACACAGTGAGAGCTTCAACAAAGGATTAGGAAATATAAAAGAACCTATCATTGTTGAAGAATACAATAACTGAAATGGAAAATGCACTACAGGAAATCAACAGCAGGTTAGGTGATAACACAGAAGTCACCTGGAAGACAATCATCAATAAGAACAACAGAAAGAAAAAAAATTTTTAAGTGAGGAGAGTTTAAGGGCTCTCTGGGGAAAAAAATCAAGTGTACTAACATTTTCATTATTATGTGTGCCCAAAAAGAAAGAGAGAAAGGGACAGGAATGGTGGAAATTTCTCTAACTTGCAAAGGAAACATACATCCAAGTCCAGGAATTACAGAGTCCCAAACAAGATGAAGCTAAAGAGACCCACACCAAGACACATTACGATTCAAGTATCAAAAGTTAAAGCCAAAGAGAGATCTTAAAACTGGCAAGAGAAAAACAACTAGCTATGAACAAGGGAACCCACATAAGACCATCAGCTGACTTTTCAGTAGAAATTTTCCAGGCCCAAAGAGATGGCATGATACCTTAAATGGATTGAAAGGAAAAAAACCTATTTCAAGAATACTCTAGCCAGCAAGGTTATCATTCAGAATTGAAGGAGAGATAAAGAACTTTCCAGACAAACACAAAAAGAGTTCATCACAATTAAACTGGTCTTACAAGAAATGTTATGGGGCTTCCCTGGTGGCTCAGTTGGTAAAGCGTCCGCCTGCAATTCGGGAGGCCTGGGTTCGATCCCTGGGTTGGGAAGATCCCCTGGAGAAGGGAATAGCAACCGACTCCAGTACTCTTGCCTGGAGAATCCCATGGACAGAGGACCCTGGTAGGCTACAGTCCATGGGGTTGCAAAGAGTCGGACACCAACTGAGCGACTTCACTTCACTTTCACTTATAAGAAATGTTAAAGGGACTTCTTTAGATGAAAAAAAAAGGTCATAAATAGAAACAAGAAAATTATGAAAGAAAAATCCCACAGGTAAAGGTGAACTCCACCTGTAAAGTTAGTATAAAGTTGAAAAGACAAAATTAAAAAGGTAAAAGTAAAATCATTTGTACCTAAAATAATTAGTTAAGTGATATAAAAAAGTAAAAAAGATTAAACATGATGTGAAAAAACATTTAATATGATGTAGGATAGTTAATATGTAGTGTGCATACACTCAAATGATAGCTTAAACTATATGCTTGTCTCAGTTTATTTATATATATATATATTCATGTACAGTATTTATATGTACATGTGAAAGAATAAAAACCTCAGTGTAAAAAAAGTAAAATTTATACCTTTCAGAGAAAATGTAAGAGAGTATAATTTTTACCTCAAAGTTTGAAATATTTACTAAACCAGGCACATGACCTGTGTAAACCAGAGAACAAGATTTGGTAAAATTTAACTACAATTAATACAAATAAACATTTATTGAAAGAGAGTATTGAAAGCTATAAGCCAATTATCTAGAATGCAAAAAGGTATAAAAAACCAAATATCAAAATCAATTTATTGAGTGAAACATTTCAAAAAACTGTGGCAAAAAAATATGCAAAATCAGTTCACAGGAGAAATATGCAAAAAAAAAAAAACAAATAAAAGGGATTTTAAACTTCAATGATAAACTGAAAGAGGCCAATTAAATCTTTGAAATGCATTATCTATATTAGATCAATAAACCCTGATATTACCAGATGCTGGTGAAAATAGTATAACAAGAACTTGTACACAGCAACTAAATTCTGACTGAGGTATATACTCTAGATGCAGAAACACTCACTGGCTTACACTAAGTCATATAGAAGAGTGTTCAATACTTGACAACAAAGAAACAAATAAAAAAAAATAGAACTAAAAGAAAGCTATAAAAGACATAAAAAAAGACAACTACTGTAAGAATGAACAGATCAATTATGGTATATTCATTTAATGACATAGTACACAGATATAAAATGACAAAAAAATGTTCTGCAGTTGAAATTATTAAGGCCAATGATTTTTTATGATTATTGATAGAAAAATAAGCTGTGATAGAATATTATGCAGTGAAGCTCTACATAAATTTTTTAGGGAAAACACAAGCACATCTATAAATTATTAGAGTAAGAATGTTTCTGGATATACGATCAATGTCTACAAAAACAAATTTATTCCTATATACCACCACAAAATAATTTTAACACAAAATGTACCATTTCCCACTAACTATAATAACAAATACATAAAATACCTACATATGTGCCATAATCATATTCAAATATGAATGTGTATTACCAACACCAAATACAGGATAGTTTTTTGCTTTAAAGGAGAGGGTAGGTAATATCACCAGGAAATGGCTGAGAAAGTTTCAACAACACTGGTAATATTTTATTTTTCTTTTTAAAAAAATTATTATTTTTTTTTAGGGTAGGATGCCAAATAATTGATGCCTTTGAACTGTGGTGCTGGAGAAGACTCCTGAAAGTCCCTTGGACAGCAAGGATCAAACCAGTCAAAAGATTAAGGGAGATCAACCCTGAATATTCACTGGAAGGACTGATACTGAAGCTGAAGCTCTAGTATTTCGGTCATCTGATGCGAATAGATGACTTGTGGAAAAATCCCTGATGCCGGGAAAGATAGAGGGCAGGAGGAATACTGGGCGTCAGAGGATGAGATGGCCAGATGCCATCACCAATGCAATGAACATGAACTTGGGCAAACTCTGGGAGACGGTAAGGGACAAGTGAGGCCTGGCATGCTGCTGTCCATGGGGTCACAAAGGTCAAAAAGCAACTGAACAACATACTTGCTTTACAATGTTGCGTTAGCATCTACTGTGCAGCAGAATGAACCAGCCACACACGTACACATATCCCCTTCCTTGTGAGTTTCCTTCCTATTCAGGTTGTGACCGTGCGTTAAGTAGAGTTCCTGGTGCTGTACAGCACGCTCTCGTTAGTCATCTATTTTATACATAGCATCAATAGTGTATATATGTTAATCCCAATCTCCCAGTTCCTCCCACTCCTCTTTCCCCCTTGGTATCCATACAAGAGAGGGTCAGAGAATGAAGTAAATCAGGCAGAGAAAAACAAGTATCAGCTATTATCACATATATGTGGAATCTAGAAAAATGGTATAGATGTTCTTATTTGTAAAGCAGAAATAGAGACACAGGCGTAGATAGCAAACATATGGATACCATTTTATCTCTAAAGGGAGTGGTCTTTGGTTTATTATTCATTATATAATTTTTGATTACATTGACCATAATGTTCATTCAGATTTTTCCAACAGAGGCTATGGAAAACCTGACTGAACTGTTTGACCAATCCAATATATCTTTAACAATGCATAATATATTTAAAATGCCTGAAAAGATCTGCTTCAGGTCTATGTCTAAGGCAAGAGACAAGAAAAGTCAGTCTTTAAGTTTCCCTTTCGGGTTTCCATTCTAAGCCTCCTTCCTTAGTAGGCCAGAGGGGCAGGTCAAATAATGAAGTTAATATATGCTGTGGAAGAGGAAGCAAACATCGGTTGCTGAGGTTCTTCTCACCAGTCACATTTTTGTTCATCAAATCCTTAACTTCCCTTGATTTTCCTTTAGGAAGTCTTTCAAGGATGGAAGCAAATTTTCCTTTCCTTGAATTATGGTTTTCAGTCATTCTTTTCTTTTCTATGACTTCCTGTCTTGGATCACATTATTCATGCACATGCCTTTTCTCCTCTCCTTATCTCCTTCGGCGTATAGTCTGTGTTCCCTAAAGCACAGTGTAGTATAAGGTCAATAAGCATCAGCTGAAAGCAGGGGACATGTAGTGTGGGAAGAAAACCGGCTACAGGAGTCAGGTAGACTAGACTCCACCTCCTCCTGCAGGTGTAGACCTCACTGGTTTTGCTTTCCAGGGGCATGACTTTACCTCTGTGAGTCTCATTCTCTCAACTGAAAAGTGGAGACAGTAATAGCCGAAATCTCAAGAGTTTGTGCCATGAGGATTATTAAATGCCAATTTCAGTGCCTGACCCAGAGCAGGCACCTAATAAACTTCACTTCGTTTAACCTTTCTTTCTTTTAGTTTGAAAGATCTCAAAGTTGCTAGTAATGAGAGTTGTATCAATGCCAAGCTCATGGAGAATGCAGGTTTAATGGTAATCTCTCTGCACAGTGAGTCTAATTGCTTTTGAATAAGCAGCCACATTACTTGGAAAGTAATGAGGGATTATAGATGATGATTTAATACACTGAGCATTCACACTTAGCAGTAAGATAGAACTCTGGCAAGGGGGCTGATGTTCAGGAACAGGTAAAACTCAGTTCGTGAAAGTTTCTAAGGTCCCTGGTGTATTTTTTTTTAAATGTTCATTCCTTCAAGGCAGAAATCAACACACCCCTAGATCATAGGGCCAATTTCCTGCCTCTGCAGTATCATTCATTTACAAAATAAGCCTTAATTAATCTGAAAAATAAACAACTCTCTACCATTTCCAACACATACAAAGGCATATTTGAAATCTGATGGTTTTCCTGTGTTTCACTGAAAATGTGACTGTTCCTCTTTTAAAAGCACACATTCCTGAGGGAGGTAAACGTGTCTTTCTTGCTAAAGGGTTCCTACAGGAAAGCCACCTGAAGTCGACATTACATATTAACTAATAGTACACACTTGCCCCTTCCTCCCAGGACAACTACCCAGTGATTTAATGATGTGGGCAGGTCCCCCTTGAGTTTTTTCTTCTCCAGGCAAAATGTGCCTTTCTTTTTAAAACTACTGTTCAAGGTAACATTGTGTCTGTTCCTAATGATGATATAAATAACATATTCAAATAACATGTTCAAAACAATATTCTAGAAGCATTCAGATCTCTTAGAACAAGAAAATAACCTCCCTTATTATTTATACCAAACTTCTATTAACGAAGACCAAGACTGTCTTAGTCTTTGGTGACACTGTTCCACTTCTAATTAGATACTAAGCTTAGCAGAAACTAAAATCCACAGTTCTTCACATGGCCTGCTACTGAGCAGCACCTGCGTCTCCTCTACTCACACAGTTCATTAGCTCGGCAGGTATTTATTTATTCTGTGCAAACCTGGTGCCAGTTATGGTGCTAGCTGCAGGAGATACAATCAAGATATAGTCCGAACTTGCAAGATGTTCTCAGTCTAGTCAGGGCAACAGACAATTAAACACAGGCCAGTACATTCCACAATCATTATTTTAAGAGATTCCCAGAGGAGAAGACCTTGGAAAACCTGGTAGGGCTTCCCAAATGAAGTGGCATAGAAGGATGAATGGGTATTAGCTGAACCAGCAGGGTGGAGCCAAAGCACAGAGAGCCTAAGCTTCCTCACAGAGACCAACTGGCTTCCAAGGATAAGCATCCCAAGAGAAATTCATGTAGCATTGCTTCAGCCAAAGCCAACAGAAGGGAAAATCAGAAAGGCCCATCCACGTAAAAGGGGAAGGACTCTACTTCTTCATGGAATATTGGCAAGGTTTTAGAAGAGCAGATATTTAGAAAATATAATCTGCCACTTATACAATGCATTACAGCTGAAGCATAGAGTATGAGAGGTTGGGGAAAGGCCGGAGATGGGACATTAGATTGTTAAATTTATGCTTTTGCTCCAGTTCCCATTTCTCATCAATCTATATCTGTCTCCATTCCCTTTCTCTGGTACTGTGTTTTCTACTAAACATTAGAGGCAGCCTGGTGAAACAAGACTTGAACATCTTGGGAAATGTGCTTCTATGTACAAGTATGGGACTTCCTAGATGGTGCTAGTGTTAAAAGAACCCACCTGCCAATGCAGGAGACTTAAGAGACACAGGTTTAATCCCTGGGTCCAGAAGATCCCCTGGAGGAAGGCATGGCAATCCACTCCAGTCTTCTTGCTCAGAGAATCCCATGAACAGAGGAGCCTGGAAAGCTAAAGTCCATGGGGTCACAGAGAGTCTGACATGGCTGAAGTGAATTAGCATGCGTGCATATACAAGTAATATAATGCTTTTAGTCTGTTAGAGGTTACTAGGATTAAGGCAGGTATATTTGTTGATAAGGAGAATTAATAGGTCTAGGGGATTATATCAGAGAAGGCAATGGCAACCCATTCCAGTGCTCTTGCCTGGAAAATTCCATGGATGGAGGAGCCTGGTAGGCTGCAGTCCATAGAGTCGCAAGGGTCGGACATGACAGAGCAACTTCACTTTCACTTTTCACTTTCATGCACTGGAGAAGGAAATGGCAACCCACTCCAGTGTTCTTGCCTGGAGAATCCCAGGGACAGGGGAGCCTGGGGGGCTGCCGTCTATGGGGTCACACAGAGTCAGACATGACTGAAGCGACTTAGCAGCAGCAGCAGGGGATTATATATATGAAGAACTGAAGGAAAAAGGTTAGTCTTGACTCTTAGATCTTAAGCAAGCACTAATACCACTTTAAAATTTAATTTTAAAGTGAAAATGAAATCTCATCTATGAAATTTGGAGAGTAATAGGAATGAATCACTAGAAAGAAAAAATAATGTGAAAAACATGAGCTATTTTTTGTGATTGGCTTCTTGGATCAACCACACAGTTTCAAGTTCCATGAGGGCAGGTGTCTCATCTTTTTTATTCTAGAGTCCCCAGTGCCAACAACAATATCCATCTCCTATAAGAGGCTTATGTACTTACTAGTGAACAAATGAAGGATTTACTGGAATGCTATTCAGTTGTGCATACCCCAAACCCTAGTGTTTATGTGCACTGGGATGTGGTTTGAGGTCAGAAGGCATTTCTCCAGGGATCATGACAGACTAGGTTACTAGAAGTCAATTAACATCACAGACTCACCAAATTTGGCTCTCAGACATTGACTGATCCAACTTCATATATTCAAACTAAATAGAAATAAAAAAAACATATGAGAACCTTCAATTCAGAGACATGATTTGCTGATAAGCTTGGGTTCAGAAGAGTGGAAAATAACAGAAGTGTAACCAGAGTCCGTTGCTTCTCATTCCCATAGAGTTGAGGGAGTGTGTGGTGTGTGTGTGTGAGTTATGATCCTGGATGATGGTCATCTACCTCTCATTCTGGAGACCCATTGGTTTAATTGGTCCATAATCTAAAGATAAAACTACAGCTGGTAAGGAAATCTTTATAAATGAGAATCGCATTTAATGTTATATAAGAATCTTTTGATTTACATATGCAATGGTCTTTTTGAATATTCATTCCCTTCTGCTACCTGGAGGCACGCCTTCAGTCTCCATCTGTGTCCCCTCCTTCAACTTAGTCAGCGTTATTATGGAGGCTACCTACAGAGAGCTCTGATCAGAGCATTAAGAAAAACTTCCCTTCAGAGAAAGATGCTATAGGAGGTGTGAAAAAAACATTGCTAAAGCATATCAACACTTATCAGCAGCTTTATCCTCCATTACAGTGAGAATTTAGATTATAAGATTTATTAGAAGAAAGGCAGGAATCTGACTTTTTTTTTAAGGAATTGAAGATAATGGGCTGAGTATCTACAGCAACCTTACGAGGCAGGAATTCTAAATCCCATTTGGTGGACAGGAAACTAAAAGCGTTGTTCCTGGACTCATACTCCAGGCTCTGACAATACACAGGACTTTCCAGGGCAGGGATGCTCAATCTTGGGTTCACAATGTGTGTCAGTAGACTTAACCAATACTGGGGTTCCACCTTCAGGGATACTGACTTAAGGGATTTAGGGTAACACTGGGATTTTTAAAAAGCTCTCCACATGATTTGAATATGCAGTTAACATTAAGAACTATTGGTAGAGAGTAACAATCCAAACATTTTTTCTATAAAGAGTCAGAGATTAGAAGTTTTATGCTTTGCAGGCCATAGAACCCCTGTCTCAACTACTCAACTTTGCCATCATAGCACAAAAGCAGCCACAGATATATAACCAGTTGAGCATGCTTTGTCCCAATAAAACTTTATGCACAAAGAAAAACAGACAATAATTTGCTGATCCCAGCCTAGACACTAAAGTATCAATTATGGATTGGAAGGGGGAAACATCTAAGGCCAGATGATGCTGTTTTGTAGATGGAGGCTTGAGATAGAGGTTGGGGAGAATAATGAAAACCGAAATAATTCTTCTGGGCTTCCCTGGTGCCTCAGACAGTAAAGAATCTGTCTGCAGTGCAGGAGACATGGGTTGGACTCAACTGAGCAACTCACACACACACACAATAATTCTTCTAAAAGTCAAATTCTGAAAACATGCATAATGTAGATTTCTGGTTTTGTTTTTCTTTGGGAAGTTCATTTTCCATTTTAAAAAGGTCCACTGTGGCTAATATTAAGATTTGTAAGCACTAGGGTTGCCTTCTGTTCAAATATTCTGTATAGATATGTAAACACATGCCCACTTTTATAGCTGATATCTTGAGAGCATTTTACACGAAAGATTCATGGACCACATCATATTTCTGCTCATGTATTTGGACTAAATACTGGGGCATGCATGCTCATAATCTGTTACCATCATTTTTCAGACTGTTACCTCTGACAAAAAAGAAACTTCAGGAGCAGCCAGGAATTTTGCCTTCCTTGCTAAAAAGGGAAATGCTTTGATTTAGAAGTGTAATTTTGTGTTTTCCCATTTAGCTTAGCCATTGGAATGCCTCTGGGCTTGCCAGAATTGGGCCACGGCCTATTTTTTTGGTTTTTTTCTGTGGCAGAGTTGTGACATTGCCCAGTTTTTCCCAGCCTTGTTTAATTTTAGACCCCAAGGTCCAGCCAGGCCTGATCAGGGCAGAGAGGATATTAGGAAGGCTCACGTCAGTGGAGAGAGGGCTGGACTTGTCTGAGTTACCATGTGGTCCCATGAATGCAGGATGAGAGGGGAGAGCTAGGAATAGGCGCTTTCATAGCCTCTCGGACTTCTGTCATCTTCAGATGACCTGGGCTCATGGAGTTTCCGCTTTAATATCCTGTTTGCTGCTATTGCTGTCACTACTTTTGAGCCCTTCAACACTGCATTGTGCTTTATCACCAGGTCCCTAACGAAAGTGGAGCTGGGGTCTGGCTCTAATATCCAGCTCAGCTGTCTGGGCCTGATCATGATAGCAATAGTTAATAGTAATAACACTATCGACCAATACTTTGAGAGGTTTCTATGTACAGATCTTGATCAAAGTATTTCACTTGTATTACTTTGGGCATTAACGGATACAGCCCCTTGAGAAGGAAAGATGCAGCAGCCTCTTCTTAAACTACCTTAAATCCTGTCCCTGCATTCCTTATCATTGCATGGAGACTTACTTTGATATGATTCCTGGGCAGTTCTCCCGTCAATGCTCATATAATTAATCTTGGACAACACCCATCAGATTAAATACCCTTGATCTTTGGTGAAGATGGGCATCCAATCCAGGTTTAAAATTCCCCATGGATACCACAGAGTACAAAAAGCCCCTCCTTTAGGGCATCCAGAGGTAGAGTCTGGCCTGTTGATACTCCAGTCCAGTCTAAGCCTAGCTCCTTCTATCGTCTCCTCAGTAGGCCTATTTATCATGACCACAGAGGACAAGACCCTGCACCCAGAATGAGTTCAGCGCCTAACCTGGAGACAGGTGTAGAGCACGTCCTGTTCATCACCAGCATCACCACCACTCCCAAGGAAAACAGGTCCAGGATCACCACCCACCACACAGTCATTATCCCCACGCCCACCCCTCTTCACCATGGCCACCCCCTCCATCACCCACGTTGCCGTCATCACCTCCGCTGCATGTCTACCCCTTTTCAGGCAGTAGGTAGTTTCTTTACACTCCCCACAAACCTTACAACTACCCTCAAGAGAAGCAAAATAAGCTCCAGTTTGCAGATGCAGAGACTAGGGTTCAGAGCAGGAAGGTGATTTACCTGGGGCCACACAGCTAATAAAGGCAGAGCTGGGTTTTAAATCCAATTCTGTTGGACTCCAATGCCCATGCTCTTTCCATAGTAGTAACTGGCATCTAAGTAGTTACTCCATGTGGGCTTCCCCAGTGGCTCAGATGGTAAAGAATCTGTCTGCAATGCAGGAGACCAGGGTTTGATCCCTGGGTCAGAAGATCCCCTGAAGATGGGAATGACAACCCACTCCAGTATTCCTGCCTGGAGAATTCCAAGGACAGAGGAGCCTGGCAGGCTACATTACTTATTCTGTACCAAAGACTATTCTAAGTACCTGGATTAACTCGCTTAATCCTAACAACAACTATGAAAATTAGGTGCTATTATTTTCCTAGATGCAAGGCAATTAACCCTTTATGGATCATTGCCTTGTTGTGGTGTGCCTTAGCGTGTTGTGACATGCCTTGCTTCTTGGCAGGAAAACTATGCAAAACCTAAACCGTGTGTTAAAAAGCAATGACATCACTTTGCCCACAAAGGTCCATACAGTCAAGGCTATGGTCTTTCCAGTAGTCACATATGGTTGTGAGAGCACACCATAAAGAAGGCAGAGTGCTAAAGAATTGATGTTTTTGCACTGTGGTACTGGGAAAGACTCTTGAGAGTCTCTTTGACAGCAAGGGGTTCAAACTGGTCAATATTAAGGGAAATCAACCCTAAATACTCATTGCAAGGACTGATGCTGAACCTGAAGCTCTAACACTTTAGCCACCTGATTCAAACAGCCAATTCTCTGGAAAAGACCCTGATGCTGGGAAAGACTGAAGGCAGAAGAAGAGGGTGACAGAGGATGAAATGGTTAGATGGCAGCATCATCAATGCAATGGACACGAACTGGGGCAAGCTCCAGGAGATGGGGGTGGGGTGGGTGGGTGGGGACAGGGAAGCCTGGTGTGCTGCAGTCCATGCAATTGTGAAGATTCAGACACAATTTGGTGACTGAACAACACCACCAAGGAAAATAAAGGAAAGTGAAGCACAGAACGACCAAGTCGCTGGGCAAAGATCGTGGTGCTAGTATCCAGCTAGTGTGCAGTGCAGGCCATCAGACCCCAGTGTCCATGCTCCTCAATAGCCTTTACAGACACTATGTGACCGGTGCTAAATAAGAAGGGCTGATGAAAGGAGGGCTAAGGTGACTCTCAGAGCTGGCAGGGCTCCATAGAGCATACCTATCTGAGCTAAGTATTCCAGGACACAGAGATATTTACCAAACAAAGAAGCCCCCAATAGCATTATGGTTTTCTGAGTTGAAGAGAGACAGCTATTCCTGAGAAAATATGTTTATGTCCCTTGGTGGCTATCGGTTTATCCAGACTTAGATGCTACTTCTTGTAGTCTAAGGAAAATAACATTCTAAAAAGACAATATCTTTGTATGCTTTTAAAACAGATAAAATACAGTTTTCATTTTACCATATTATGAAATTTGTTTTATATTACCACCCCAAGTAACACTGGGCCAGTCAGATAATGTTTTAGAATCATAATTTGAATTTTGGGAATTAGTACTGAGATTAAATCTCCATTTAAGAGTCAAACAAGATGCTTATAAACTTAAAAATAATGACTGCACATTTATTATTAAAGTTAGCAAAGTGGATATTATTTTCACAAAAGCTATTCACAAGACTCCTTCCAACTGAAGATGTTGATTTAGCCTTGCTTAGTAATTTGGTGGCTCACGGAATCGTAGAACATGAGCCTCCAAGGGGAACTCAGAACACCCTTACCAGGCAGCACAATGGAGCAGGTGAGTCTAGATACTGGTTATGTGATCTTGGCTAAACAGTATGACTTTGACATCTGTCAAAGCAGAATAAAAATGTCATGGGATTGATATAAGGGAATAAACAATGTTTCCAAAAAAATTTTTTAAAGACATGGATCCTGAGGTTCAGAGAATCCAATTCCTGAAAGTTACCCAGTAAGCTGGTGGCGAAAAAGCACAATGGTTCAGATACTTTGACTTCTAGCCCATTGCTCCCATCCTGAGCAATTTCTTCTGTTTATTTAGGAACAGTAGAGGATTCCAAAACACCATGCCAGAGCCTACATTCTACCAAGTCCTAGGTGACCAAGGCGGAGGAGACAGACATCTAAGTGTTCGTCTCCAGTCTACTCAAGCCTTCCCAATGCCCAGCACTCTCTAAAGGGCATTTTACTACCTCTGGTCCCATGACAATTCCACATGGTAAAACGTGATGCCAAAGCTTCAGTTATTATAGTTATTACCATTTTATGAGCTTGTTATTCACCCCTTAAGCTCCTTAATATGAAATGGTGCATTTTAAAAGCACAGCACATATCTAATTGATTCTGCTGTAAAAAGGTTGCTGGATTCCTTGGGTTTCTGTCTTTGCCTTATGAAGCATTAATGGAGGTGATATAGATTTGTGGACTTAGAAGTGGTACAAGACAGCTCAAATTTTTCTTACCAGGGATTGCATAATTGTGTTAATTTCAGTGGGCTTTTTTTCCTACTGTCATGAATGATGACCTTTGTTTAACTTTTGGATTTTCCTCCTGCAGATGCATCATATAATGCCAAGTCCTAAGGGACCCAATATTTCTACTTCATGTAATGGGGTAACACACATTTGCACTCTGACTCTTCGGATTCCCAACTTTCACCGACAGAAGTTTTGCCAATGACTTTTCTGACCTTTTGTGAAATGCTTCCTTGTTTGAAAATGGCTCCAGCCTGAATGTTGGAAAGTTGTGTCCTAGTTATGTGGGAGCTCCTCAGCATCTATCCTCTGATTCATAAAATGGAAATGATAGCATTTTCCTGTAGGGCTCATAGGATTGTTGTTCAGTTCAGTTCAGTTCAGTTCAGTCGCTCAGTTGTGTCCGACTCTTTGCAACCCCATGAATTGCTGCACGCCAGGCCTCCCTGTCCATCACCAACTCCCGGAGTTCACTCAAACCCATGTCCATTGAGTCAGTGATGCCATCCAGCCATCTCATCCTCTGTCGTCCCCTTCTCCTCCTCAATCTTTCCCAGCATCAGGGTCTTTTCAAATGAGTCAGCTCTTTGCATCAGATGGCCGAGGTACTGGAGTTTCAGCTTCAACATCAGTCCTTCCAATCAACACCCGGGACTGGTCTCCTTTAGGATGGACTGGTTGGCTCTCCTTGCAGTCCAAGGGACTCTCAAGAGTCTTCTCCAACATTACAGTTCAAAAGCATCAATTCTTCAGCACTCAGCTTTCTTCACAGTCCAACTCTCACATCCATACATGACCACTGGAAAAACCATAGCCTGGACTAGATGGACTTTGTTGGGAAAGTGATATTTCTACTTTTTAAGTTGCTGTCTAGGTTGGTCATAACTTTCCTTCCAAGGAGCAAGCGTCTTTTAATTTCATGGCTGTAATCACCATTGCAGTGATTTTGGAGCCCAGAAAAATAAAGTCAGCCACTGTTTCCACTGTTTCCCCATCTATTTCCCATGAAGTGATGGGACCAGATGCCATGATCTTCGTTTTCTGAATGTTGAGCTTTAAGCCAACTTTTTCACTCTCCACTTTCACTTTCATCAGGAGGCTCTTTAGTTCTTCAATTTCTGCTGTAAGAGTGGTATCATCTGCATATCTGAGGTTATTGATATTTCTCCCAGCAATCTTGATTCCAGCTTGTGGTTCCTCCAGCCCAGTATTTCTCATGATGTACTCTGCATATAAGTTAAATAAGCAGGGTGACAATATACAGCCTTGATGCACTCCTTTTACTATTTGGAACCAGTCTGTTGTTCCATGTCCAGTTCTAACTGTTGCTTCCTGACCTGCATACACATTTCTCAAGAGGCAGATCAGGTGGTCTGGTATTCCCATCTCCTTCAGAATTTTTCACAGTTGATTGTTATCCACACAGTCAAAGGCTTTGACATAGTCAATAAAGCAGAAATAGATGTTTTTCTGAAACTCTCTTGCTTTTTCAATGATCCAGCGGATGTTGGCAATTTGATCTCTGGTTCCTCTGCCTTTTCCAAATCCAGCTTGAACATCTGGAAGTTCACGGTTCATGTATTATTGAAGCCTGGCTTGGAGAATTTTGAGCATTACTTTACTAGCATGTGAGGTGAGTGCAATTGTGTGGTAGTTTGAGCATTCTTTGGCATTGCCTTTTGGCCTTGGAGTACAGAATGAAGCAGGGCAAAGGCTAATAGAGTACTGCCAAGAGAACGCACTAGTCATAGCAAACACCCTCTTCCAACAACACAAGAGAAGACTCTACACATTAAGAATACCCACACTCATATTACAGGGATCCTAGGAGGAGAAGAGAGAAAGAAGGGGGTTGAAAATATATTAATGAGATTATGGCTGAAAACTTCCCACGCCTGAAGAAGGAAACAGATATCCAAGCACAAGAAGCACAGATGGTCCCATATAAGGTGAAACCAAGCAGATGCACAACAAGACATATCATAATTAAATGGCAAAATTAAAAAAATAAAGAGAATTCATATGGTAGCAAGAGAGAAACAAAGTCATATAGAAGGGAACTTTCCCTATGGCTAACAATTGATTTTTCTGCGGAAAATCTGCAGGCCATAAGACAGTGGCATGATATACTGAAGTATTGAAAGGGGTGGGGGGTGAGGGAACTGCAACCTAGGACCCTATACTCAGCAAGATTATCGTTCAAAATTGAAGGCAAGAGAAAGAACTCCTCAGATAAGCAAAAACTGAAAGAGTTCATCACTACTAAACTGACTCTAAAAGAAATGTTAAAAGGTCCTCAGGGGAAAAGGAAAGGCTATAACAAGAAGTATCTATCTGTAGTAAAGGCTGAGGCTCAACTGCTGAAATTAGCTAGTAGACATGACTGAGCACACATACTCAAAGATTAAAAGACTAAGAACTGTAAAATCAGGTATAGCCACAATAATCAGTAGAGAGACAAGTGAGTAAAAAAGCTGTAAAATGACATCCAAACAAAAAAGTATAGGGGAAGGGGAAGATGGAAATTTTTGAAGGTCATGTGATAACATTTCCATATACAATAGAAATTTAATGTCTTATGTGATGTGGGCAAGTAGAATTCATAGATAGGAGAATGAATGATACTCTAGGACCTTACTCATCAATCTCCCTAATTTCTTTACTTAAAAAATGGTGGTAATACAATCTCCTCATAGGCTGGTTTGAGGCTTCAGTCTTTTTAAAATTCTCAACATGGAACAGGCACTGTTTCCCATCAGGCCCTCTACAGCCCTATAGACATCATCCATTCTCATTGTCTCATCTTTGCTCCTGAAATGATTCCCCCTCATCTTTGAATCAATGGCTTTCTCTCCCTCTCAAATAAGTCCTACCAACCCATGAAATGTAAAAATTGTTCTATAATTTCTTTGTTTTAGAAATGCATTTTTCCTTTCACAACATTCTCTTTCATCTATGACCTGACTTTTTCCTTTCCTAAGATAATTTCTTGAAAGAAATGCCTATATCTTTGTCTATCACCTCATGCTTTCCATCCTATAAAGACTCCATCTTCACCATCTCTGGGACTTTCCTGGTGGCTCAGATGGTAAAGAATCTGCCTGCAATGCTGGAGACCAAGGTTCTATCCCTGAGTGGTGAGGATGCCCTGGAGAAGGAAAAGGCAACACATTCAAGTAATCCTGCCTGGAGAATTCCATGGACAGAGGAGCCTGGGAGGCTACAGTCCGTGTGGTCGCAAACAGTTGGACACGACTGAGTGACTTTCACTTTTCACCATCGCCAGAGACTATTTATGTCAAGGGTGTCAATCATCCCTGTTGGCCATTTCCTAGTTCTTCTGTCGCTTTTCATCCCAGCAGTGACTGACACGCTGATTTCTCTTCAGGGTGAAATACTTCCTTCTCTTGGCTTCACTAATGTCACAATGTGCTGATGTTCCTCCTTTCTCTCCACTCCTTCCGCTTAGCTTCCTTTGCTGTCCCTGGATGATGGACCACCCCAGGCTTCTGTCCTCAGCCCTTTTCTCTACGCCTATTCTCTCCCTCAGTCCTGTGGCTTTCCATTTCATGGACTGGCACGTCCGTATCACCAGCCCCAGATCTCATCCATGACTCACTAAGCACTTAGAACGAGACCCACACTTCTTACCGTGTCTTGTGAGAAAGTCTGTTTCACAACCCTTACTGTGTTTTGCATCTTGTCATTTACACTCATCCCTTTGCTCATTACACACGTCATGCTGTCTTTTTTTTTTTTCTTATTCCTTGAACACATGCTCCCTCCTGCCATAAGGACTTTGTATTGGATGGTCCCTATAATGGAGAGGTTCTTTTTTCAACATTCACATGGCTGCATCTTTTCAAACATTCCCATCTCCAGCCTTTCATGAGTATCTTACCTAAAGTGCTCCCAACAAACTCATTTCACATGACTATACTCAGATTTTTTACATAGCTGTTATCACTACTTGATCATTTTTCCTATTTTATCTTGATGGACTGACTGTCTTCCCTTCACTAGAATGTTAGCCTCATCAGAGTGTTTAGCTTGGTAATTGCTTTATCCCAGGTTTCAGGATACTGCCTGGCAATAGTAAATGCTCAACAAATATTTGTGAAAGGAATGAAGGAACTAATAAATGTTAGTTCTTTTGATACAAACGCTATAAGCAAATGCTGTTAGAGTCAATAAATAAATAAGAATCACTACACTCATTTTCTGTCAGGAGCCAGTGTTTATAAGATATCCATTCCATGCATTGTACTTGAATTGCTCCATATGGTCTTTACTTGGGTCACTGGGTTTACTTTGTCCCGAGTTTGTCCCAGTGGCAAATCATCTGAATATCTTTGAAATCTTTGACCTTGTTCCTTTCGTGTAGAAGGAAACATAAGCAGCAGTTAGCAGCTGTCATTAACTATGGCTGCGCTTGGAGGGTTGGCTGTCCCTTTCTCAACTTTGAGTGTCTGGGGTGCTCTTCCTGGGGTGGGGGTTAACACTCTTTCTGAAGAGGTTATCCTGGAATGTCCTGGCACAGAGGGCAAGCTCATGCTCACACATGCCACATCAAGTAGGCATGCTGCTACTGTGAAATGGAGGACGAAGAAAGTTCAGGAGGAAGGGCTGCAGAAATAAAGAGCAAGAGCAACTGATCCCGTCTCACATCTCGTCTTGCCTCTTCCTAACTGTATGCTCTTAAACTAGTTACCTTTATTTGAGTTCCAATTTCTTTAACTGTAAAGCAGTCATAATAACATTCACTCCATAGGGCTGTTGTTTCGGCTAAGTGGAAATCAATATTTCATCTGTTTGCATCTAATATATTTTCTAGCACAGTGTAGGCGTTCACTCTTATTAATAACAACAGGGGCATTCTGAGGGCTGACTCACTCAAATAATGATTTTTTTTTAACCAAACTTGAATTTTTGTTCAAAACGTATTTAAAGATAAAGGGTAAAAAACAAACAAACAAAAAAAACTAAATGCTGAGTAAGGGTCCATATTTTAAATGTCTTGCTTAAATTGTCCTGAATAATTTTGACTTCACTCCCCTTACATTTATGTGTAACGATATAACATGCATGAGCCACAGCATGAATGAAGCACTAGACTCTCCCTTGTACACATGCTCAGTCATGTCCAACTCTTTGTGACCCTATGGACTGTAGCCCACCAGGCTCCTGTGTCCATGGGATTTTGCAGGCAAGAATACTAGAGTCGGTTGCCATTTCCTTCTCCAAGACTCTCCCTTACAAGGGATGTTTCAGTAGTGGCTATCAGGCAACAATGCTGTATGGATGCATCTTTATGTGCAGAAGTATTCCCTTTCAATTCAAACCTGTTAACTTTTTTTTTTTTTTTTTTTGAGCAGATGCATTGTACCAGCATCCTACTGACCATTTTTACATAGATTTGCAAGATACTCTATCAGGCAGGCATGAAGATCACAGTTTGACAGATAAGGGAACTGATAATCAGGCTGGTCAGTAACTCACCAAGCATATAGAGCCAGTATATAAATGAGTATCTGTCTATCATCAAGGTTGACCATCATAGTCTTTGCCTCTTGTGTTTTTGGCCACTTTATTCTTAACCCAGAAACTAAGGCCTCCCTCTGTTATTAGATTTGCCAAGACCATTTCTCTAGTAGTCACTGGTAACTTGCGGGTGGGTTGGCACATAGAAATATAGTTGGTTACTGACCACTAAATTGTTCATCATAGATGTCACCCTTTCACGAGAACTTTTCTCCTATACAAAATTATTCTACTTTTCCAAGCATATTTTGTATATATCGGGAGGATCCCAAAGAAGTCATTCCTGCTGCTGCTGCTAAGTCACTTCAGTCATGTCCAACTCTGTGCGACCCCATAGACGGCAGCCCACCAGGCTCCGCCTTCCCTGGGATTTTCCAGACAAGAGTACTGGAGCGGGGTGCCATTGCCTTCTCTGGAAGTCATTCCTACCCAAGGACAAATGGTGCTTGGCAAAAACATCAATAATTCCCAAACACTTTTCCTTTACATTTTCTCCATTGGTGGTCTCCTCTTGCTCAGATCTGTTTGTTTCAAGACCCTCGGTTTCCAGGATATATGCTTCTCAGCTTTATTATTTTACCCATACTTAAAGACACAATACCTTCTACCAGAGCTTGGTCAAGTAACACACAAATGCAGAGGATTCAGCTAAGGATCCTCTGATCCATATCCAAGAGATACAGGATCGCTATGCTCACTGCTGCAGAATGTGCTGAAAGCCCTTTGGATTAGCCCTTTGCCAAATGGGTGAAATAAAAGAATCTCCACGTATAAAGAGGAATAGACCTGCCCTCTCTAATTTCAGTTTCCTTTTTAAAGGAAGTGATAGAGAAAGTATCAACCTTACTTTAAAAGATTCTCATTTTCAGATACCATCCATTTCTCTGTAATCACACTTAGTACTTAACTGACAGGTAAAAGGACAAGGCTCTTGGGGATCAAATAAGACAAGGCACAGACAGGAAGCAAAGTGGCCACAGGACAAGAAGAATGAGAGAGGCATACGGGGGAAGATAAGCTAAAGTGAGAGAAGAGAGGAAGACAGGTGATATTTATTGAGCCACATCAACGTATCAGGAACTGTTTTGGAGATTCTTCCCACCTCCGAAACAGCTCAGTGAGTCAATATTATTATTCATCTTTTAAATACAAGAAACTGAGATGTAGGCAGTGGGCTTGATGTACCAGAGGTACACTGCTAATTAGGGCCAGAGTCTGACCTGAAATTTACTTTCTTATAACTCAATTCATTCTCCTACTACACCATGAGGGAAGTCATGCTGCTGCTGCTGCTGCTGCTGCTAAGTTGCTTCAGTTGTATCTGACCCTGTGCAACCCCAGAGACGGCAGCCCACCAGGCTCCCCTGTCCCTGGGATTCTCCAGGCAAGAACACTGGAGTGGCTTGCCATTTCCTTCTCCAATGCAGGAAAGTGAAAAGTGAAAGTGAAGTTGCTCAGTAGGGTCCGACTCTTTGCGACCCCATGGACTGCAGCCCACTAGGCTCCTCCGTCCACGGGATTTTCCAGGCAAGAGTACTGGAGTGGGGTGCCATTGCCTTCTCCGAGGGAAGTCATACTCTGCCCTTATTCAAGAGAAGGGAATGGAGACTTTTAGTTGTTAAGCGAGTTTGTAAAACACTGGCTTAAATTTAAACAGATTTCTTTATAGTTACCCACAAACAGAGAAGTCTATCAGCATTGTAAGGGTTCCTTCCTGCTTAAGAACACAGAGCTTGTGAGTCGGAATCCAGCACAGTCACAAATGAGCTGTGTGACTTTAGGGAGTTATGTTCTTTGGGCTATAATTTTCCCATTGGATTACCCTTAGATTTAGCATGTGTGCAGCATCATCCCTCCACTCCATAGCCATGCATTTTGTTTTTGTTCCTCTTTTCCCAAAGATTAAATTAATCCACAGTTCAAATGCAAGATGGCCATATAACCACAGAGTAAGGAATTCTCTACCGTAACATGTACTGAAACAGTGATGTTTCATGCTGAAGAGCTGGGTGCAGCATCACTTTCTAAGCAGTAGCTAGTGAGGTGAGGAAAGAAATTGTCTCATCATTCTGTGAAATCTTTCTTCTACTCTGTGTCCTCTATAAATACTCCTGCCTGCTTCACTTAGCTGGTAACTCTGGTTACATCTCTCAAGTCTCAACCTCGTCTTCTCCCAGAAAGTCTTCCCTGTCCTCCCCCAGGAGAAGGCAGGGGACACCTGAGCTTCTACTACTTGAACACGTGCCGCGTTTATGCTGAGTGCACCTCTTCCCAACAGAAACAGACCTTGTCTGCTTCCCTAGAAAGTCCAAGAAGAGTAAAGACAGGTCTGTCTTGCTTATACGTTCTACGCTTGGCATGTAGAATAGGCCCAGCAAATGTTATAAATTAAATACTAACCACAGATGAACAAACAAGGGAATGTAAGTAACTTGTCCAAGTTAATTAGTGGCAACTAAAGTGACTTTGAAGTTCACGTGCTTTCCACTAAGCCTCATTAGCTCCTAACAAAATTGTTAGATTATACCAGTACACTTGCATTTTACCAATCAACTAACCTATTAACAAAGCCACACTTGTTTACTGAATTCTATGATTACTCTGAGAAAAATTTTAAGCTCTAATTTTTTTTTAGAGGCAATGTTAAGAAAACCTTTCATCCCAGTTCATTTGAACAAAACTAATACCCTTAGTCGGAGAAGGCAATGGCACCCCACTCCAGTACTCTTGCCTGGAAAATTCCATGGACGGAGGAGCCTGGTAGGCTGCAGTCCATGGGGTCTCGAAGATTTGGACACGACTGAGTGACTTCCCTTTCACTTTTCACTTTCATGCATTAGAGAAGGAAATGGCAACCCACTCCAGTGCTCTTGCCTGGAGACTCCCAGGGATGAGGGAACCTGGTGGGCTGCTGTCTATGGGGTCGCACAGAGTCGGACACAGCTGAAGTGACTTAGCAGCAGCAGCAGCAGCAGCAGCAGATACCCTTAGTATGAACCTGGCACTGTACTTAAGTATATTCCTGAGGGACCTGCAGTCAAATGGAAGAATGTGACATGCTAATAGTTGTTGAACAATATTATAATGCTGTCATAGAGGGCGATGTGAAATCCATACTACTCCTATGAAAACATGAATGAAAAGGATTGCAAAATTACAAAACTTTAAACAGATTATAATTAATGTGAAGAAGCTAAAGTGAAAAACAGCTTGATAATTCAGAAGAAATATACATCTCCTTCTCTCTTGGGACCATTTAACTTAAATTCTTTATACAGTCATAATTATGTCAGGCAATCTTACCTATATCAGTTACTCACAAAAGAAATTTTTTAAAAATTGGGGTTCAATTCAGTTCAGTCGCTCAATTGTGTCCTACTCTTTGCAACCCCATGAATCTCAGCACTCCAGGCCTCCCTGTCCATCACCAACTCCTGGAGTTCACTCAGACTCACATCCATCGAGTCAGTGATGCCATCCAGCTATCTCATTCTCTGTCGTCCCCTTCTCCTCCTGTCCCCAATCCCTCCCAGCATCAGAGTCTTTTCCAATGAGTCAACTCTTCGCATGAGGTGGCCAAAGTACTGGAGTTTAAGTTTTAGTACTATTCCTTCCAAAGAAATCCCAGGGCTGATCTCCTTCAGAATGGACTGGTTGGATCTCCTTGCAGTCCAAGGGACTCTCAAGAGTCTTCTCCAACACCACAGTTCAAAAGCATCAATTCTTCGGCACTCAGCCTTCTTCACAGTCCAACTCTCACATCCATACATGACCACAGGAAAAACCATAGCCTTGACTAGACAGACCTTTGTTGGCAAAGTAATGTCTCTGCTTTTGAATATGCTATCTAGGCTGGGGGGAGACAAATATTTCAAATGGACACAATTTTCAGTCTTTGTATCATCAGTTTCCTGTGAAACTCTATGTTTAGAACAGAATATCAAGTGCTCACTTATGTCACATGGCTTTACAGCTGTGCAACTTAATATACCTTTCTGTGGTTTATTAAACTGTAAGCATCTGCTACGTAAGCATCCTTTAATGGCTGAAGCCCTAACTTAGGTCACGGTGGGCAAAGGTTGGGGGAGCCTCTGCGTCTCGTTTGTTTTCTTTTCTACAGTCCCCAGGGACTCAGCTTTACATACATTTATTAACTACTATGACTTTCTTTAAGAGAGGGTAAAGATTGCAGGCTTTAGGATCAGAGAGATCTAGGTTTAAATCTTAGTTTTGATCTTTATTAACTGATTTTGGCATAATATATTTCTTTGATATTTGGTTTCCTTCCTCTCAGTGGGAGGCTCTACATCAAGAAGACAAAATGTATAAGCTTCCTGATCATAATAACTGCTAAAAAATACTAACTACATTCTAGCCAAGGGTTCACAAACAAACATTCACGTGTGCTGACCAATAACTTGTGTGAATAAAAGTGGTGTAAAGTAAAACTGCATCCAGTGATGGGAGCTCTGGGAAAGGGGAGGATACAAGAACATTCTAGAAGAAACAGCTGTTGCTCATCTCTAATTGAATTATTTTTTAAATGGCAGATAATTTTTTAAATAGTGTAGATTTCTACTCAACATTAAGCAAAAGGGACCAAACTTACCATCTACTTGAAACATCTGAAAAATCAGACAGAATCTAGAAAACAATGCCTTTCAGGAGACTCAGCATTGAAGAATCACTGGGCAAGGAATCTCTCTGAAAGGTGGTGAGCAAGTGGTGTGAACAATACAACTGCCACAGCTACTGTCCAGGAAGAACTTCCAGATATAGCCTGACAGTCTCTGAGCATCTGGGGGGAAGTCAGGGTGCCTAGAGTTTACAAAGCAGAGGAGCTCTGAAGAGAGCTCCAGAGAGAGACAGTGAGCTGCTTGAGAGATCTGCAGAGGGTCCCCCTCAGGTCTTCAAATCAGTCCTGATCAGTGCATGAGCATGTGAGAAAACCACCTGACTGACAAGGAAACACTCAAAAAGATTACAGGAGAAAAATTCCCAAAGATCACAGAGGGCCAGGGATGGTTAATCTTTCTACCAGTTCAAGTGGAAAAACCAGGTGTCAGGTATAGTATCAATATAATACACAGAAGGTTTTGCCTTAGAAGTATGACAAAATTAGACCTAGCTGAACACTTCTTTCATTCTCCCCTAGCAAAGTTTAAAAGCAAGGTCCAAACTTGTCAAACTGACTCCATGTGACTTAACTGAATCCAAACACAAAAATTAAAAAAAAAAAATTATAGAGCTATAAATGTATTCCGTGGGACTTCCCCAATAATTCAGCAGTAAAGAATCTCCCTGCAATGCAAGACATGCAGGAGATGAGGGTGTGACCCCTGGTTGGGAAGATCCCCTGAAGAAAGAAATGGTAAATCACTCCAGTATTCTCACCTGAAAAATGTCATAGAAAGAGAAGTCTGGAGGGCTACAGTCCAAAGGGTCTTAAAGAGTTGGATACATCTGAGAGACAGCACACGCACAAAGGTATCCAATATCCAATAAGGTGAAATTCCTAACATCCAGCATCTGCTTAAAAAAATTATCTGACATGCAAAGAAACAGGAAAATATGACCATTATGAGGAAAAGAAATCAATAAAAATGACCCGGGAATGAAAAACATGATATAATTAGTAAATGAGGACATTAAAATTACTATTATTATTATATTCTGTACAATAAAGAAGTGAGAGCAAAGAAAGAGTTAAGTAGAAAGATGAGAGACACAGCAGCTAAGTACAATACAGAGTTAAGCAGAAATGTGAAATTCCATATTTCTACTGAAATCTGTGCCTTTCACATCTCCATATATATTTTCCCCCTAAGATAAAATTTCTAGAGATTAAAAACTATTATGTCTTAACTTGTAACTGGACTGCTGCTGCTGCCACTAAGTCACTTCAGTCGTGTCCGACTCTGTGCGACCCCATAGATGGCAGGCCCCCGGGCTTCCCCGTCCCTGGGATTCTCCAGGCAAGAACACTGGAGTGGGTTGCCGTTTCCTTTTCTGAGTAACTGGACTAGATGACATAAATAGCAGATAAGATATTGCAGAAGAAAAGATGAGTGAACTTGAAAACACAGCACAGGGAACTATTCAAAATGAAAAGATCAGTAAAATAAAGGATGGGTCAATTTTAAATAGTGTAATGTGTAATCGGAACAAAATGTTACCGCTAAAAAGACAACAGAAGGATACAAAATGGAATACTAAAAATAATGAATGAATCCAACAGAAGGTAGAAAAAGAAAACAAAGAATAAACGGAACAAAAGAGAAACACACTGGAAAACGGTAGTTTGATAAGGTTTTGAAGAGTGTTAGTATTCTCTCAGGGCTTCCCGGGTAGCTTAGCTGGTAAAGAATCCACTTGCAATGTGGACTGGGTTCGGTCAGGAAGATCCCCTGGAGGAAGGCACGGTAACCCCCTTCCAGTCTTCTTGCCTGGAGAATTCCCATGGACAGAGGAGCCTGGTGGGCTACAGTCCATGGGGTCAGAAAGAGTCAGACATAACTGAGATACTAAGCACAGTACAGTTTGATATACAACCATACCAATACAACATTAAATGTAAATCACCCAAGTGCCTCAATTAAAAGCAGGGATTACTTAAATGAAGATGCAAGACCCAAATACATCTTGCCCAAAAGAAAACTATTTAAAAGACACTAGTAAAATAAAAGTAAAATGATAAATATACTCCAGGCTCAGAGCACTTCACAATTTTCTCATAGAATTTCATGAGGTGAGAGAAATGTCGTTTCCACTGAAACCATTCTCTTGGTCAGTAATGAATATTTATCCTTTTTTAAAAGTGACTGCCTAGGGAGCTCAGTTCAAAATCTCACACCTAAATTCAATAACTACTTTGGCCTTTTAGTATTAGTTTGACAGATATAGTTTTTAGAATCATACAAATCAAATTCAACTGTGTTTAAATTATTAATGCTATCACAAGGTGGACAAAACTCGAGTGTAACTTTAACTTCAGCATTTGCCTCTGAAGATATGAGTACAATTGTCCTAACTTCGTTGTGAAGATGAATGGAGATAATACATGTAAGATCACTCAGCAGGGTGACCTGCACTGCATAGATGCTCTCTTCACTTATCATTCTGCCTTGTCTGTCTGTCTCGAGTCCTTTTGCAATAGAACCTCTGCTAATTCCTATGATAATCCCTAAGGTTACTGAGCATACACTTTGTGTCTCCTGGTGACACTGTCAGGCATTCAACTTATAAGTAGGACATTCATTTAAAAATGCAAATATGGTATTTATAAAAATGAAGGGAAAAAAACACAGTTTAAATTATAAATGAACTACATACAATGTCTTACTGGGTTAGATAAATAAATTCATGAATTGTTGGCTGAGTTTATACACAGCAGTCTAAAAATCAATACTTTTTTTCCCTATCATATCCAGGAGTTGGCATTCCACTTTCAGCAAAAATATTTCCACGTGTATATGATTTATCCCATTGCCTGTTTATTCTCAAGATTTCTGATTTTTGAACACTCTAAAAAGAATAATTCATAATTTTATACTATAGTCCAAAGACTTTCCAATTCGGCCTCTCTATATGCCCACGGTTGTGATGATTTCTGAGTGACATAGTACAGTGGCTTTGAGGACTAGCTCCATCATCAAGTCACCTAGTGATTTGGACAAGTTATGCAAAGTCTCTGACTAATGGGGACCTTGTGAATTAAGGTTGGTGGAATCAATGCCACAAGGCTGTTATCAAGAGTATATAAGAATTCAGGAAAATGCTGGCACATGGAAATGATTCAAAAATATTAGCTTTTAAAAACATGTATATTATTACTCTCATAATACTGCTCCTTTTATGTCTGTTTTGTGAGCTGTGGCTCATTGAATCCAAGCTTATTGCTACAACAAAAGCACTAGAAGGCTATGATTATACTGGACTCTTTCTGGATGCCTGAGTTCAAGGTAGAAGATTTCATGCCCTACTTACCTCTAGAAGTAATAACATATTTCTAGAGCATTTGATAGCAAAATTAATCATGTTAAAGACTTCAATTAAATAAAATTTAAGCAAGCGCTATTGTTGAAATTTAATATTTCATTAAAGCAAACGGTGTGGGTTGAGTATAAATTTAAGGGTATAATTAAGCATCCTTAACTAGTTCTTACTTGTATATTAAGTTGAATTGACTTTATGCCTTTTTTTTTTTTTCCAACTCTGAGCTAAACTTCATAATTTAATCCCTTAATTATCTATATATTTAGATATATTAGATAGATTATATATATAGTGTCAGAAAAGCCTACTGATTTATTACTTTCACCTATCAATATCTGCTTAGGAAATTGTGTGGGAGTGTACTTTTTCTCTCTTGCCTGGAAAATCCCATGGACGGAGGAGCCTGGTAGGCTGCAGTCCATGGGGTTGGTAAGAGTTGGGCATGACTGAGTGACTTCCCTCTCACTTTTCACTTTCATGCATTGGAGAAGGAAATGGCAACCCACTCCAGTGCTCTTGCCTGGAGAATCCCAGGGACAGAGGAGCCAAGTGGGCTGCCGTCTATGGGGTCGCACAGAGTCGGACACGACTGAAGTGACTTAGCAGCAGCAGTACTTTTTCTCAAACCATAGTTAAAGTAATTCCTTAGTATTAGCCCTGATCATAAGAACTTCTAATCTGTGGAACACCCAGATGAAAAGTCCTTGTACCCTGTCTTATGTTATATTCAGATTACATCTGCTGCCAAACAGAGCATTTATTCTTTACTCCTCAAACATTCTTCTCTGGAGATACAAATTTGACCTGATTTGGAGAAATGACATTAAAAACTTAAAATTTTATTGGCTTAGAAATTTCTGCTTCTACTAGGGGAGAGACACATGAAATTACTTGATAAAATTGTTCATTATAGCATTATTTTTAATAGGCTAAATGTGGAATCAATTTAAATGTGGATAAAACAAATTTTGGCATAGCCAAACAATGACACAGTAATACTCTTCAGCAAGGAAAGGAAAAGAAAAAAACACAGACACATGTTTCAGCATGAACAAACCTCAAATGCTTTAAGCTAAGTGAAGAAAAAAACTGGGCAAAACAACATATTCCATTCTTATGACATAGCCAGAAAAATGCGAGAGAGGTGAAGTGTGAGTAGTAGCTGCTTGGAGAAGGGAATGGGAATGGCGATTGGCTAAAAGAAGCATTGGGGCTCTCTCAAGGGTGAGAGACACGTCTTAAAACTGGATTCTGGGGATGGTTTCCTAAATCTCTAAATGTATCTTTTGAAGAGTATAATTCAGTGATTTGCAGTAAACTGTATAGCATATAAGTGCCTCAAAAAAGTATTTGAAACAAGCAAGTGGAAATTGTGCAACTGTAAAAGACCATATCTGAAATAAATATTCACTGCACAGGTATAATATGCAGATAAATATGACAGAAGAGAGACTCAGTAAAGAAAGTTAATCAATGGAACTAATTTAAAGACAAAAACTATAGTATGGAAAAATTATAACAAAGTCTTAGGGACCTACACTTAATATAACTTGAATCCAGAGGGCAAAGATCAAGGGAGTGAGGCAGAAATATTTCTGAACAGACATTAACTGGCAATTTTCCAAATTTGGAGAAAGATGAATTTTTAAATTCAAAAAGCTCAGCAAAACGCAAGCAGGATAAGTATAAGACAACCATGCTTCTACATGTTAGTCCTATTTCCATAAATCAAAGAGAAAATCTTAAAAGACATCAGAAAAAGTTTACATGAAGCAGAGCAACCAGTTGAATGACCTTTTATTTCAGAAAGCAGTGGGACAACATCTTTCATGAGCAGAAACGAAAGTGACAATGTCATTATTAAAAATAATAAAAACTCTTTACCCAGAATTCTGTGTCCAGTAAAAACACTCTTCAAGAAAGAAGACAAAATGAAAACATATGTAGATACTGGCCAATTCACACTACAAGAAAGTCTACGGGAGATTCTTCAGTTTGAAGGGAAATGATATCAGATGGGAATTCAAATGATATAAGTTGCAAAGGAATAAAGAGCATCATAAAAGATACCAGTGAATAAGTGTAAGATAGTACTTTTCTCTTTATTTCTTTAAGATGCATACAACTCAAAAGTCAAAATATAGCATTGTCTTGTAAGGTTTAATATAAAATGTTGTAATACCTACAACAACTAAAGCCTGAGGAATGGGAAGAGGACTAAATATATCTACATCAGTGCATTACATGATTGCAAGTTATATTTTATGTGAAATGATACAAATTATATCTAAATAACCAATAAAATTAAGAATGTATATTGTAATTACTAGAGCAGTCACTAAAAATAAGGCAAGTAAACAAATCTAAAAGGACACAAATAAGTTAAAATAGAATTTTAAAATATTGACATAACCCAAAAGAAGTCAGGCAAAGAGGAACACAGGAAAAGTAGCAGTTGAACAAACAGAAGATAGATAATATGAAGTTAGATGCAAATCTACGCACATCATTACTCATTTTAAATATTATTAGGCTCAACATTTCAAACAGATTCAGATATTATCAAGCTGTATATGTTGTCTACAAGATGCACTTTAAATATAATGACACAAGTAGAACAAAAATAAATGGAAAAATATCACACAAACACTGAGCATAAGAATACTGGAATGAATATATTAATATCTGATAAAGCAGGTTCAAAACACAGAGTCAGTTCAGTTCAGTCACTCCAAAATATGTGTGAGGGTTCCTATACCGACAGGCAATTCAACACCAGCTGGGTCCCCCACAATCTAACCTAATTCTAACACTACCTACCTGAAGACGGTGTCAGATCCTATAAATTAAGGATTTAATCCTACAAAACAGCACCCCACCAATTTAAATGCCAGTTACAAGTTCAGGTTTTCACCTGGGCTTCTGACCTCCTCCTTGGGTTTGATTAATTTGCTAGAGTGGCTCACAGAACTCAGAAAAACATTTTACTTACCAGATTACTGATTTATTATAAAAGGTTCTAACTCAGGAAGAGTCAGGCAGGAGAAACATACAGGGCAAAGCATGGGGAGGAACATGGAGAATCCATGTTCTCTCTCTGGGCATACCAGCATAAACCTCCACATGCCCAGCAACCTGGAAGCTCCTAGAACCCTGCCCTCTTGAGTTTTTAGTGAAGGCTTTATTCCATAGACATGATTGGTTAAATCATTGGTCATTAACTGAGGACTTCCCAGGTGGCTCAGTGGGAAAGGATCTACCTGCCAATGCAGGAGTCTCAAGTTCTATCCCTGGGTCAAGAAAATCCCCTGGATAAGGAAACAGCAACCCTCTCCAGTACTCTTGCCAGGGAAATGCCATGGACAGAAGTGCCTGGTGGGCTACAGTCATGGGGTTGCAAAAGTCTCAGATGCTGGACATGATCTAGTGGCTAAATAGCAGCAGCAGCATTAACAATTGAACTCAATCTCCAGCCCCTCTCCCCTCCCTGGATGGGAGGTGGTGTAGAACTCAAAAGTTTCCACCGACGAATCCCCTGGCTGGTTTTCTTGGTAACCAGCCTCCATCTTCAGGTGTTTTTCAAAAGTTACTTTATTAACATCACAAGAAACACATTTGTAGCTCTCCATACTTAAGCCAATTCCAAGAGTTTTAGAAGCTCTGTACCAGAAATAGGGGGTGAGGGATGGGAGTTATTTAAAAACCAAATATATATGTTTTATTATCAATCACACTATCACAATAAAATATTCATGAATTGAAAGGCTCAATTTTGTTAGACTTCCATTTCTCTCAAAGTTCCAGGAGGCATTTAAAAAATTTCTTTAGGGGAAGTCGTGTGTTGACAAACTAATTCTAAAATTTATATTGAAATGAAAACACCTACAATATCCAAATCAACCTTGGAAAAAAGATGAATGAAATTGGAAGATTTACACTACCCAACTTCAAGACTTACTATAAAGCTACAGTAATTAAGACAATGTGGTTCTGGCATACATTGGACAGCTCTAACAAATAGAATAGAGAATCCAGATATAGAGCTACCCTTCTATGGTAATTGACATTTTTGGAAAAAATATCTAATGAATATAATGAAAAATGAATGAAATCTAATGAAAAAGAGAAGGTCTTTAACAAATGATGTTGGAATCACAGTGTTTTGATGTGGGAAATGAAATAAAAGCCTATATAACACCGTATGCAGAAATCAAGAAGTGTCATAGACCATGTGTAACAGGTAAACTATAAAGCTTTTGGTGGAAAACAAAAAGTATTTTTATGACTTGAGGGTAGACAAGTGCTTCTTAGATCACTGAAAGCAATAAGCATAAAAAATGATACATTAGACTTCACCAAAATTTAAAACTTGTTCATCAAAATAAAGAAAAAAAGAAAGAAAATGAATAGTAAGCCACAGATAAGGAAAATCATTTGCAAAACATACATTTGATGAAAAATAATGACCAAGACATATAAAACCTCTCCTCTTAGGTATTTACCCAGGACAAATAAAAACATAGTTGCAAAGGATTTGTGCAAGAATGTTTACAGCAGCTTTACTCCCTATGGCTTAACACTGGCAACAGCCCTGGCAGCCTTCAATAGGAGTATGGATAAACAAACTCTGAAATACTCATTTAATCGAATACTACTCACAAATAAAATCATTAACACACTCACCAACATGAATGAATCTCAGAAACATTCTTCTGAATGTATGAAAACTTATACAACAGGGAACATACTACATTATTCCATTTATATGACATTAACAAACAGAAAGCGAACACATGGTGTAAAGTTTAGACTATTATTTGACACTGAGAGTGTGGTGTGATGGGATCTTGATAGGAATTTTGGTTACCCAGGTATATAGATTTGTCATTAGTTAGTGAATGTATACTTAATAGTTGTACATTTCATTGCTTATACATTTTACATAAAAAATTAAACAAATAGAAAACTCTACTTGCACCGTGAAGTCTTTAGGCAGAAACGGGCTCATGTCTTTGTGAAACACGTTGAAAGACTGATGAAATGGTAGATAATGGCATGGATATGTAGATATGTACTAAAGCAAGTAAATAAAATATTAATGGTAGAATCTAGGTTACTGAGTATACAAGTATTCACCATCATTTTTTTTTCAATGGTGTATGTTTTAAAGTTTTCATTTAGAAATTGTGGAGGAAAAAACAGACTATCTAAAACTTATTGGTCTTGGAATCCTCCAACTTAGACTTCCAAACAAAATAATCAGTTTTAGTTCAGAAATTTTTAGGAAAGAAATAAAATTGAATGTGAAAAGCTATTCAAATAATGGGAATGTTTATAGGAACAAAACTATAGCAGAAGCCCTTAATTATAGGTTCATGAGGCCAGGAACAAGGTCTATATTGATCACCATGGAATTTCAGCTCTAACATGGTCCTGCGATTCCTACACTCTCCTAACGTACTATTTATAACAAATCTCCAATATATTAAAAAATGTATTATATTACCAACATCACAAAATTTTGTAAAAAAGATTGTATGGAGTTTCTGATACAAGGTCTTTTACATAGTATGTGCTCAATACATATTAGTTTTTCTCTTTATAGCCAGGGGCATAGCCTAGGAGAGCATCCATCAGGGCAATTAAATTTGGGAGTGAGATCAGCTTGGGGTGGCCTATTCCAAACGTTAGAAAGGGAGAGAGGAGAGGCAAAAGGCTTCACATACTGTCTCCAGAGTTTCAGAGTTACTGTTTCCTTTAACATCATTACATTAGTGGTAACAACCAGCAGATCAATATATTGCCTGAAACATTTTTGTTGAACAGTGAATGTGTTTGGAGGAGGGCATAGTCCCCTGTTTCCCCTCAAGCTAGACTTTTGTCTATAGCAAAACAAAGAGTATGTGTTAAGAATAGACCTATACACCTAATTTCTATTATTCTTACAATCCATGGTGATCAGGGATCACGTAGTAATGTGGCAAGGAAAATGATGATGGAATAAGGATTAGCATTGATTCTCCAGATGCCAATAACTGTGAACATTTAGGCTCTCAATCAGGGACTTTGTTTAAAAGCCCACAGTTTAAGAGATGCCTATTAAGTCTCTTTGATAACTTGTGGCTGTAACAAGCAGTTTCTATAAACCAACAGTAGTCAATTTTTGGCAGGTTCAAAATTCTGAGATTAGAATTTTCAAAGGACTGGAAGAAAACAGTGCACTCCACCTACCTAGTCTGCCTCGCTTCCTTCATCTTCAGGTCAACTAAAGTGCACAGACACTAACCAACTCCTTGTCCAACTCAATGGGCTAAATGTCAAGTATTCAAGGTGAGAGAAGCATGTGCTCTTATGTGACAGGAGGAGCAGACCTACAGGGCTAAGCATGCCACCATGTAGACTGGGATAAGTACAGGCGTGATGGTGATGATGGTGGCAATGATAACTTTTATCTCTGGAATGCTTCCTATATGGCAGACATCGCTCTCGGTGTTTGATAGGGATTAAGCATGGAAAAAGCAAGAGAGTTCCAGAAAAACATCTATTCCTGCTTTATTGACTATGCCAAAGCCTTTGACTGTGTGGATCACAAGAAACTGTGGGAAATTCTGAAAGAGATGGGAATACCAGACCACCTGACCTGCCTCTTGAGAAATCTGTATGCAGGTCAGGAAGCAACAGTTAGAACTGGACATGGAACAACAGACTGGTTCCAAATAGGAAAAGGAGTATGTCAAGACTGTATATTGTCACCCTGCTTATTTAACTTATATGCAGAGCACATCATGAGAAACGCTGGACAAACACAAGCTGGAATCAAGATTGCCGGGAGAAATATCAATAACCTCAGACATGCAGATGACACCACCCTTATGGCAGAAAGTGAAGAGGAACTCAAAAGCCTCTTGATGAAAGTGAAAGTAGAGACGGAAAAAATTGGCTTAAAGCTCAACATTCAGAAAACAAAGATCATGGCATCCGGTCCCATCACTTCATGGGAAATAGATGGGGAAACAGTGTAGACAGTGTCAGACTTTATTTTTTTGGGCTCCAAAATCACTGCAGATGGTGACTGCAGCCATGAAATTTAAAGACGCTTGCTCCTTGGAAGGAAAGTTATGACCAACCTAGATAGCATATTCAAAAGCAGAGACATTGCCAACAAAGGTCCGTCTAGTCAAGGCTATGGTTTTTCCTGTGGTCATGTATGGATGTGAGAGTTGGACTGTGAAGAAGGCTGAGCGCCGAAGAATTGATGCTTTTGAACTGTGGTGTTGGAGAAGACTCTTGAGAGTCCCTTAGACTGCAAGGAGATCCAACCAGTCCATTCTGCAGGAGATCAGCCCTGGGATTTCTTTGGAAGGAATGATGCTAAAGCTGAAACTCCAGTACTTCCGCCACCTCATGCGAAGAGTTGACTCATTGGAAAAGACTCTGATGCTGGGAGGGATCGGGGGCAGGAGGAAAAGGGGACGACAGAGGATAAGAAGGCTGGATGGCATCAGTGACTCGATGGACGTGAGTCTGAGTGAACTCCTGGAGCTGGTGATGGACAGGGAGGCCTGGAGTGCTGCGATTCATGGGGTTGCAAAGAGTCTGACAGGACTGAATGACTCAACTGAACCGAAACATACACCATTTAATCATCAAAACACCCTGTAAAACAATGTTGCTAATTACCACATTTTTGCAGTTGGGGGAACTGGAACATCAAGTTTTAATCTGAGCTAAGGTCCCCTAGCTAACAAGGGCAGAGCCCGGATTTTGCTTCAGTCTCTCTGCCTCCAAAGCCTGAAATGTTAAGGGGACATAGTAGAGGGGGTCATGGACTCTAATTGAGGATATTTCACCAAAGCTTTACAGAAGAAATAATATTTGAACAAGAACTAGGGGCAGGCAGTATTAGGATCTGGACCTGTAGAGATAATTACAGGTTCTCTAGTTCTACAGGGGAAGGTGTGAAAGGCAGAGTGAGTGACCTGAGTCAGGTCAGGGCTACTCAAAAGCCTCTAGCATGTGTGCTGGAGAGTTTTCATCTGCTTCTCAGAGTCAATCTCTGTCCCTCTCTGCCCTGCTCTGTGCGCTGGGAAGATGATTTCTACATACCTAGTCATTCAGACCCCCTTGCCTTCTGGTGTCCGATTTTACATAGCCAACGGGAAGCACCAGCATAAGAGTAAAGGATGAGAAGACAGAATCAGGATTCATATTCTCTGCATCCTCCTGAGAGGCAGGATGTAGCAATGGCTGTGCTCCTCTACCTAATGTTTCCAGAACTGCTCCCGGTCTTTGCTCAAAACCTCCCAACCCCCACCTCTAGCAGGAGTTATCAAAAGTCTGTAAGTTAAAGGGTTCAGAGATAAGAAAGGAGGCTACAAACACAGAAAAAACCTAGATGGACCCAGCTAGAACCAAGATGAATAGGAATCTCACCTCCAACCGACCCTGAGTCTCATTGAACATTGTTTTATGACAGAAGCATTTTAAATGACACGCGTACTGGCATCCATTACCAGACATTAAGGACTAAAAAAAGAAAAAAAAGGAGGTGGCACCCCTGCCTTCACTGGAAAAACCCTATTCCTTTCCAGGTAATGCATCCGCCTCCCCATCATTAGCCTCACTCCTCCCCTCTTTGTCTTTACTCTTTAAAATTCAATCCCTCTCACTAGGTGGGTGACAAGTTGATCTGTGTACTTAGTACCCGATCTGTGTACTTTGACCACCAAATAAAGTCTGTGCTGTGTCAGTCTCAGCTTTGATTTCCTTATTCAACTGCTTGAACCCAAATGAAAAAGAACCCTCCCCTATAGAAGCAGAGAGCCTCCGGCTGGACTAGGACCTGAGCAGGGTCCCTGGGACTTAATTCGGGAGCACTAAGTGCACAGCTTCTGGCAGGCAGCCTCTTTCCCACAGCTGCAAGTTTTCCAAGCTCTCTAGCCATGCTTCTCTGAATTGCCCGTTTGCATGGTCTCTTCTGGAGGCTCAGGGGTAAAGAATCCACCTGCCAATGCAGGGCGCGCAGATTCAATCCTTGATCCAGGAAGATCCCCTGGAGAAGAAAATGGCAACCTAATCCAGTATTCTTGCCTGGGAAATACCACAACAGAGGAGCCTGATGGGCTACAGTCCATGAGTCTGACACAATTGAACAACAACAAGTTCAGTTATCCTTTGGAGTATGTCTGGCTTTCCTGCAGTGTGTTGCCCCAGGGAACACGATTAAGGAGCAGAGGTCAGTCAGTGTGGAGAATGTACTAGAGACTGCCCAGCTCCAAGGAAAGGTTGGAAGTTCATGCACCTAAATGATCAGGAGAGAGAAATGGAGAGTTGAACTTAGGCATGTATATATCTAGTGTGGTTAGAAGGGAAAAGAAGAGGCTTCATTCATGGGATTTTATGATGACCTGGACTTGAAAGTTGACAAAGTGAGGGGCATTGGGAATGGCTTTGTGCAGTCTGGCTGGATGACCTCAGAGCTGCAGAAGTTATACTGTGGATCAGACAACAGGAAGCTAAAAGAAAGACTCTTGCAGCAGAGAGAGCTTGGCCAAGAGGGGCACACTGATTCACTCTATGCTCTATGTTTTCCACCTGGTGGTGGTTTAGTCGCTAAGTCATGTCCGACTCTTGCGACCCCATGGACTGTATGTAGCCCGCCAGGCTCCTCTGTCCGTGGGATTCTCCAGGCAAGAATACTGGAGTGGGTGGCCATTTCCTCCTCCATGTTTTTCATCTAGGGCATATCTTTACTCTTTCTGAGGGTTTCTAAAGAGTTCTGTAGTTTCCAGTGCTCTAATTTGTTTTTGCATCCTAAAAACAGCCGTGTGAAGTAGGAAGGGCAGATATTACCACAGCCATTTCAGAAATTGGGAAAAAATGAATTTTAAAGTAGGAACTTGACTTACTTGTGACAAAATAGTGAATCAATCAAACATCAGGATAATAACTAGGAGTTCCAAAGCTGTATTTCTGCTGCCTCCAAGCTGCCTGTTTTTCGAAGGTCTTTAGAGTGACCCAGGAGATGGTGGGTAAGTTAAAGTTCAAGGGCTCTGCTGCAAAAGTGAAGTGAAAGTGGCTCAGTCATGTCCGACTCTTTGCAACCCCGTGGACTTAGTTCATGGAATTCTCCAGGCCAGGATACTAGAGTGGTTAGCCTATCCCTTCTCCAGAGGATCTTCCCAACCCAGGAATTGAACCAGGTTCTCCTGCATTGCAGGCAGATTCTTTACCAACTGAGCTATGAGGGAAGCTGCAAAAGTATTGAAATGCAAATCAAGGGGGCCCTGCCCCACTTTCTGCACTGAGATGGTAGTTCTGTCCCCTTAAGAAAGTCTGATAATGATCAGATCTTGAAAGGGGTTGAATTCTGAAAGCACTGAAGTCTCTGAATCTCAGTTCAGGAAAGGGACCTTTGAGAATACACAGCTAATAGTAATAATAATAATAATAATCATAATGTTGGTTTATATAATTAGGGGAGACTAAGAATTTGTTCTTTAGGACTTTGCCATGCCCAGTGATTTAGGTAAGACAAGAAAGATAGCTGCTCTGAGATTCAAGAACTCAGGAAAAGCAGCAGTTATTCCAAAAAGATATTCATTTTCTGAAGGAAAAAAAATAAAAGCTGTGTTAGAATCTTGTATCTACTATTGTAACGAGTTAAAATTAAGGGTAAGGGGAATGGCATTTCTTTTCCAAACAGTTCTATGGAATTCAGTTATTAATGAAACAAGCAAATAAGTTAAAAAAAAGAGAGTGATGGGACAGAGAGATGCAAGTAAATACTCAGTGACAAAAACATATAAAAACCTCATAGAAAACAAGTTAGAAGACTTTTCTGTAATACAGGGCTTCTGAGAACTGTTAAATGTCGATACCCACCAAGTGGGGCATAGTATAAGTGATTTTCAAGTATATTTGTTCCTGCTTTATAGAACATAGTTTAGGAAATGATAAATAGGTCATCTTTTGGATCCTGGAGGTCATTTTTTAATTGCAGAACAGGAATGGAGGTGATATTTAATACTGGTGAGCTGTTCCTTTGTGTTAAGCAATGCATAGGCACACTTGCACACATAATCATTATTAATTTTCACCAAAGCTCTTCAAAATAGATTTTTATCAGCCCAAGTTTGCAGATGAAGACTGTTGAGCTCAAGTAACTAATTGGCACAAAGTCACATAACTATTGAGAGACCAGAAATGGTATGATGCTTGTTGTATAAGATTTTCTGTTAAATATTTCCAAGACCTCAGAATAAAGTACCTTGCTATGCCATATAGCAGAGCTGGAACATTGATTCCTTCTTGTATAATATTATTAAAAATGTAAGTGCCAGAATGCCAGCTTTTCGTGCTTTATTCTCTAGCCTCTAGTATGCATTCAGCCCAGACAGGATGGAGCAGAGATACATCCTGTAACCTTGACACTCTTTTGGACTTTCCTTTTCACATCGCCGTCTCTAGGCTGTGGGCTCCTTGAAAGCAGCAACCATGACATATTCTTCTTAAAGTCTTAATGTTAGTACAGTAGTTGGTGCTGTTTGCAAAACGAATGCTTCAATTTTGCAGGTCAAACCACAGGGTCAGTCGTTCTTCCTTACTTCCACCCAAACCACCTCTGCAGCCCTTTACAGATGAGTCTCATTTTTGTTTGTTTTCACGGGAGTCCTGAAATAGTTGGTTACTCACTTTCTGATAGTGGCTATTTCCAGAGCAAAAGAGCTTTACTGCTTCTATTCCTTCAGCTCTGAATGAGAAACACACATGGCTTCATTTCAGTTCAGTTCAAACCAAATCAAATCCAAGTCTATCCAATAGATCCCAGTACAATCCAGCATCACCTTGTTCCTTATTTGAATCTATGCTTGTCTGTGACTCCCCCAAAGCAAGCATTTTATCACAGCTGTCTCCCCAGATTCTAGCACAACATATGGCACTTGGTAGGCCCCACAGTTGTCGAATGAATGGGGATAAGCGTGAATGAATGCATATACAATGGGCTTAGATAAGGGGCAAGCACTGAAGAAAAAAAGCAAATCACTGTCACATTCCTGGATCTTCCACTTTCTAGCTGTATTATCTTCAGTGAGATATTTAACTTCTCTGAAGTTATTTTATCTATAAAATGGTGAAGACAACACTAAAAAAAAAAAAGAGTTGCTGTTTGTATTAAATGGGTAACACAGAGAAAGCATTATCATGGGACCTGGCACACGGAGATTAGCTGTCGTTGTTGCTGTTGATATCGCTAGAACAAATTACATTTGATTTGAAGAATAAGTGAATGAACAAATGAGTATGTGTTAATTGTCTGGGTAAATTGAAACTGGCAGTCATGGGCCTGAAGATTAAATCTTCTCCTTGAGTTCTGTGTGGCCTTGGGAAAATCACATGCTCTCTCTGAATTATTTTCTCGTCTATCAAATGAGACAAATATTATCTACATTTTAAAGTTTCTGTTAGATTCAAAGAGTGCATGAAAAAGTACACAATCAATGATAAAAATCTAGAAAGATCTAAGGAACTGCTGTTACTTTCATGTATCTGGCGCCATCCATTAATATGTCTGAGAGAGTTGTCGGAAACACAGAAATAAAATCTGACTTATTCATATGGATTAAAGACACATTTTAAGTTAGTTTTAAAAGAGATGCATATACGCCTACTTTCTCCTATATAGTATTTGTGAGAAGACTGATATTTTACAGTGAAAAATATCATGACTGATGTCCATAAAGATTGAAATACCAATAAGATGTGTGAAGTAAAATTTCAGGGTTTCGTGTTGTTGTTTCCTGATTTGGGACTTGCGCAGGACAGCTGGCTACCTGTGAAGCATTGTCATTTCCTCCCTCTGGTGGTCAGCTTAGGGTGCCAGGAAGAAACTGACATTGCCTTCAGGGCTATGCTTCCAATCTGGGTTCCTGTGGAACAATGAAGGTCTAAAAATGAGGCCAAGAATGAATGTGTTTGTACCATTTTCCAACATTACAATGAGGGAAGCCAAGTGATTAAATTTGTACGGTGCCTTGTAGTCAATTAGGAACTGAATTAATGTGTGATGATTTGATATTAATCAAGACTTAAAAATAATAACTATATGGATGCCCTGCTTTACACATATTTTAATAGAAATCTTCCCTCTCTTCTTTTAGCTCCAATTTCTTCACTGATAAAACAGGCATTGTAATGTTTAATTCCCTGGATTGTAGTGAAAATAATGAGAGATTCATATGTATTTAGAACTTACACAGCACCAGGATGCGTTACAAATAGTGACTAACTTAATTTGCAGTAATACTCACTTGATTTGAATAATATCCAACTTTATGGATGAGGAAACTGAGTTGTAGAAACTTCCTAATTTATCTAAATTCAGAAACCGGTAGGGGTAGAACAATTAGCAAAGAGCTTGATGGAGACTAGGCCAGGGGTAAGGGACTGTGTTCTCTCTATGCCCATGGCTGATGTCCTAAAGTCTCTCATTTCAAATGACTGTATCTTCACTTTCAAAGAATGAGAATGTCAGTACCGTCTAAAAGTAAGAGAAAACGACCAAACTCACATATCTGTTTCAGTTACATTTCTTGGATTAATTCAGACCCAGTAGCCTCTCAGTGTGAAAGCTCACTGGGGGTTTGATTGGAGGAACCACAAATGAACAGAGCATTTTTTTCTGCTTGGCGCTGGCCATCTCAAAAGCCCAGCCTGCAGCTGGGACTCTGGAGAATAAGGTTCAGCAAGGTTAATGATGGTGCCCAGGACTTGTACTCATGTCTATCTGGCTACAAACCTCAGAGTCTTTCCATTAAAGCACAATAAATTATAAAAGAGGCCAAATGGGTCGGTCAGAGGCTTTCAATTCTACACGTGGCGTTTCTGCAATTCTCACTTGACAGATAGTGTGAACCTACTTATTACAGATTTTGTTACTGATGCTAAGGCTATTAAGATGAATAAAACTGTCCTTCAGAGCAGAATTCTCAAGTTATCCTCTAGTCGAAGGGCAGAGATTTTCGGTCACTTTCTTCTTTAGCTCTCTCAACACTTTAGTCCTGAGGACATTTGTACAGTTGATTCAGTCAAGAGCAGCTCTGGACAGGCAGGAAAAGAAGACTTTTGTGTGTCTAGCAGATGGGTTCTGGCATCAGTCAACTGATTTAATCTGATTTCCAATGTCTAGAAAGACCCTTAGCACTCCCATATCCAGCAAGGTAAACTACCCCCCTGCTCCTTATTTCTTCAACTTGCCTTTAGCTTTCGTTTCCTGAATATAGTCCAAGAATCTCACATGAAGCCAAAGCCCACATCCCACATGACCTGGGCAAGATCCTCTTCCTCCTCACAGCTTTCTAGCTCAGGCTTATATAAATCAAAGAGCCTCTTGATGAGTACCAAAGAGGAGAGTGAAAAAGCTGTCATAAAACTCAATATTCACGAAACTAAGATCATGGCATCTGGTCCCATCACTTCATTGCAAATAGATGAGGAAAAAGTGGAAACAGTGACAGACTATTTCTTGGGCCCCAAAATCACTGTGGATGGTGACTGCAGCCATAAAATTAAAAGACACTTGCTCCTTGGAAGGAAAGCTATAACAAACCTAGACAATGTTTTAAAAAGCAGAGACATCGCTTTGCTGACAAAGGTCTGTACAGTCAAAGCTATACTTTTGCAGTAGTCATGTTTGGATGTGACAGTTGGATCACAAAGAAGGCTGAGTGCTGAAGAATTGATGCTTTTGAACTGTGGTGTTGGAGAAGACTCTTGAGAGTTCCTTGGACTGCAAGGAGATCCAACCAGTCCATCCTAAAGGAGATCAGTCCTGGGTGTTCATTGGAAGGACTGATGCTGGAGCTGAAACTCCAATACTTTGGCCACCTGATGGGAAGAGTTGACTCATTGGAAAAGACCTTGATGCTGGGAAAGACTGAGGGTAGGAGGAGAAGGGAGAACAGAGAATAAGGTGGTTGGATGGCCTCACCGCCTCAATGGACATGAGTTTGATAAAGCTCTGAAAGGTATTAAGGACAGGGAAGCCTAGTGCACTGCAGAACATGGGGTCGCAAAGAGTCAGACATGACTCAGCAGCTGAACAGCAGCAGCAAAGTCATGGAAACTGACAAAATGCCCACCACATTGGACTGCACATATCATCCTGCCTTGTTTCTATTGCATAACAAGTTAACCATAAATGTAGGGGCTTCAAACAATATAAGTTTGTTATCTCCTAGTTTCCATGAGCTGTGGGTTCAGCATATTTTTCCCTGGATCCTCTGCTCAGGTCTCATAGCTGAAATCAAGGTGTCAGCCAGCTGCTCTCTCGAGGCTCTACTAGGGTAAGATCTGCTTCCAAACTCAGGCAGGTTGTTGGTAGGCTTTCTTGTGGTGGGTGTGGGAGTGAGGGGCCCGCTGTCTTGCTACTGTGGGTGGAAGACCGCCCTCAGCCCCAAGAGGCCATTCTCAGTCCTTGCCATATGAGCCCTCTTAGTTCAGCACTAGGAAACTTCTTGATGTCAAATCCTTTCACAATTCCCATCTCTCTGCCATCACGTTCTGTGACCAGCCAGAGAAATCTTTCCACTTTCAAGGGGCTCATGTGATTAGACAATGAATGCCTATCCAGGCAATCTCCTTATTTTATTTCATTAAAATTTTTATAGATATGCACAAAGAGAGACAGAGAGAGCACAATATATATCTATAAATATGCTAGAAAAGAAAGGTGAAATATATTATCATCAATGTCATTAAAGGTTATGAGATCATGGGGGATTGTTTTTTTCTCTAATTCTGTAATTTCTACATTTTATTAATAAGCACATAATTTGTGGGAAAAGTTTAGATGCTTCATGTCTTTATTCATTAAAAAATAAAATTTAAGAATGGATTTTGCTAAAAATAATCAAGGGCTACAGTCTCCAAATACATTTGTTCTTGCATAACTAAGACATTAAATATACAATATAAATACACTATACCAAGGGCCAGCTACCATTTTCCAAGGGTAAGTAAAATTGCCTGATAAAGATTTCACTGGTATGTCACACAGCCATTGGAAGTTTATGTTGCTATAATAAATAACTCCAGAATCTCAGTGGATAACAAAAGAGGTTTCTCATTCCTAAAGTGTGGCATCACTTCATATGAGTCATCTCCTTATTTTAAAGCAAGTGGTGCCTTGTAATATAACCTGATAATGAAAATAAAAGTACAACCTAGACAGCATATTAAAAATCAGAGAGATTACTTTGCCAACAAAAGTCCATCTAATCAAAGTTGTGGTTTTTCCAATAGTCATGTATGGATGTGAAAGTTGGACTATAAAGAAAGTTGAGCACCAAAGAATTGTTGCTTTTGAACTGTGGTGTTGGAGAAGACTCTTGAGAGTCCCTTGGACTGCAAGGAGATCCAACCAGTCAATTTTAAAGGAAATCAGTCACTGAATATTCATTGGAAGGACCGATGCCAAAGCTGAAACCCCCAATACTTTGGCCACCTGATGTGAAAAACTGACTCATTTGAAAAGACCCTGATGCTGGGAAAGATTGAGGGTGAGAGGAGAAGGGGACGACAGAGGATGAGATGGTTGGAAGGCATTACTGACTCTATGGACATGAGTTTGAGTAAACTCTGGGAGTTGCTGAAGGACAGGGAAGCCTGGCATGCTGCAGTCCATGGGCTCACAAAGAGTAAGACACAGCTGAGTGACTGAACTGAACTGAACTTACTCATAGTACAGGGGATTCTGTTGGGCATGTACATCAGGGATCAGGAAACCATTGGGAAGAGCTTAGAATTCTGCTCGCCACACATCTCTCCCTTGAGTTCCTGGCTGCCGTGTCCCACCTTCCAGTTAAAACCCTCAGAGAATGATGTCATACCTCATTTGGAACAAATGCATGATCCTTGGCACCCACCCTGGAAACCTGAGATCTGGGAAGGTGTCTTCCAGTAGGAAGGAGGCTTCCAGGGGCACATCATCCCTTAAATGTAGTGCAGGCTTCTCCCACTTCTCTCCTCTCCTGCACATGCCACGTGCCTCACAGCTGAGCCACCTTATACAATGATGGTCAGGCATACAGCAGCTAAACAGAGTACAGCATGGCAAAGCCTATGAGTGTGTGCTTAGTCCCTCAGTGGTGTCCAAGTCTCTGAAACCCCATGGACTGTAGCCTGCCAGTCCTTTCAAAGGACTACAGACTGTAGCCTGTAGTCCTTTGAAACCCCATGGACTGTAGCTCCTCTGTCCATGGGATTTCCCAGGCAAGAATATTGGGGTGGGTTGCCCTTTCCTTCTCCAGGGGATCTTCCCAACCCAGGGATCGAACCTGTGTCTCCCACACATCCTGCTCTAGCAGGTGAATTCTTAACCACTGAGGCACCTGGGAAGTCGTACGTGACTTACGTAAGTGAGGCCTTGATATATACAGTGGAGGGAGCTGTGGCTTCCGTCTGGTAGAAGGGAAGCTGGGTAGAAGAAAGTTCAACGTACGAGTGACAGTTGTCATGGAGTTGACAAAGGATTAGAGTTGTATTAGAAGACAGAAAGGGCATGCCAGCCAAGAGTCAGGGAAGGCCCAGAGTACAGGAAGCAGTAGTGAAGGATTTGTCTAGAGTGAATGGAAATGATTGTTTGGATTTAAGACTACATGATGGACGAGGGTATTAAGAAAGGAGCTTTTGTATCATAGTCAGATGGGCATTTAACTTGGAAGCAATGTAGCCACTGGTTCCCAAGATTCAATGTGTTGGGAGAATAATCATCCTAGAGACAGAGTGGGTTGGTTTAAGATGGGACTATTTAGGAAGCTGAGGCAATAGGCCTATGAAAAGGCAGTGCCTGGGGGACTGCAGAAGAGAAGAATGGTTTACAAACTACTTTAGGAGGTAACAATGAGGCTGAACACGAAGGTTACGAGTGTGAAGGCTGAGTGTAGGCAGCTAACTGTACTTCTCAATTTTATATGCTATGTCACATAAATCATTTCATTTTCTCCTGCAAACTTTGCATCTGTCTGCCTGCCTTCCTCAATGATCTATCACCTCCACACTTTCATCCTTCAAGTGTCAGAAACAATATTTCACCATGGCTAGGTTCACTTCCACATGGATTCATAGCAGGGTGAACACTTTTTCCCCTTCAAGGACCAGAATTACTATCCCTCTTCTTACTGCTAAGATATACCAGGAAGTGTAACCTCTAATGTGTCAGTGACTCTGAATATCTCTTCCCCAAGCTCTCCAATGAGGTCATTGCTTAAGAAGCATCTGCTCATGATTTTCTGACATTTGCTTCACCCTGTGTCACAAAAATAACATTGATATCTGTCAAAAAGCCATGTGTTGGAAATCTAATCTCTGGTGATAGAAGTCAGAAGACTGGTTACTCTTCAGGGGTTACTGACTGGATGGGGACAAAAAGGAGTCTTCTGGGGTGCCAGAAATGTTCTCTGGTAGTGTTTATCTGGTAGTGGTTCTATGGCTGCGTTTACTGTGTAGAAAGTCATTGCGTTGTGCCCTTAAGACACATGCACTTTACTGTATATATGTGAAATTATGCCTCAATAAAAACAAATGAAAAGAAAAGAGAAGCATATGCATGTGTCATTCCCAAACCATATTGCTCAGAAGGTGGTTTTCATGACCTCCTTTACTAAACAATGGAGGTTCAAGGTTAAGTGACTTCCCCAAAGTCACACAGATAGCCAGAGGCAGGGTCAAGATGCAAGTCCATGGTCTCATTGCAAAGGCTGTGCTCTTTCAACTACAAGACTAAGGGCTTTCTAGACTTACTTCTGCCCTGGATTTTTTCCCCTCCCTACTATACAATGATCTCTGACTACGGACAAGTTCCACTACTGGCATGTTAGACTTACTGTATTTTCATGTGGTTGGCTTCTGGGGCCATGAGGAGGCCAAAGGCCCTTGCACAGGAGCAAAGTATCATCTTTGATAAAAAGCAAAGGAAAAGCAAACCAGGAACCAGGAATCCGGAGCAAAGGGCTTAGACTGTCAATGTGGATGACATCACCTCTTCCAGGGCCTCTTTGGCCGAGCTCACAGGAGGCAGAGGAGGTGGCCTTTGCCTCATGAGCTTGGGAAGACCCTGGTGTCAAGCCACAGTCTTCAAATAATTGGACTTTATCTAGCTTATTTTCCTTTGGGACTCCTTTGGTAATGTTTGTCTAAGTGTGACAAAAATCTCTTGAATCCCATCTCTTTTTTTTCAACAAAACAGATTCCTAAGTCTCACTTCAGACCTACATAATCAGAATGTCTGGAACCTGGAGCATTTTTACAAGTTTCTCCCGGGGACTCTTCTAGTACACACCAAAGTCTAAAAGTTACAAACTTGGAGTTTAGAATAGTGGTTTTAGACGTGCCGGCTTCAAATCACCTCTGCTCAGGGGTTCACCGCAGAGACTATCTTAAAAGGGAAGTAGCTCTCCCCTGAGTTCAGAATGGGGAGGAATACAGTATGAAAGTCTGGAGGGAACCTGTAGAGGGTCTTGGAGGTCAGACTCTTGAACCTGATACAGAGACCTTTCAACTCATTTTAAATATGAAGATCTGGATTATTATTATTTTTTTTTAGAAACACAATGTACAAATTTATGCTTTTAAGTGTTTAGTTTGGGACATAGTGTCATGTAACTGCACATAGTCAAGATATAGAACAGTTTCATCATCTCCCCCCAAAATTTCCCTTGTATCCTTTTGTAGTTTCCTTCTGTTGCCACCTCTAGTCTCTGGCAACCATTGATTTGTTTCTGTCCATCTAGCTTTATATTTCCCAGAAGGATGACATTCCATGTCACTAGCATCATGTAGCCTTTTGATCCTGATCTCTTTCACTTTCTGAGCATAATACATTTGCTGATACGTCATCTGTGTTGCTATTTGTTTCCATAGATTATTCTCTTTAATTGCTGAGTAGCACCGCATTATATGAATATATAGAAAGTCCCGACAGACAAATGAGATGACATTCTGAATGATGAACACAAACATAATGATATGAGACTACAGAAGACTGAGCCTTGAACCTTCAATGATTTCAAGAATAATCTCTTTTCTCTGTGCCCCAATCTCCCCAGAAATAACCTTAGATTGTAGTCAGGATTAGATGGGTTAATATTTGTGAAATACTTGGCACATAGTACATACTATTTACAAATTTTAAATAAACAAATAGACCAAACAATTTAGAGAAGGGATCTAGACAGTAAGATCTAGAGGAGGAAGGGAGAAGGCAATGGCACCCCACTCCAGTACTCTTGCCTGGTAAATCTCATGGATGAAGGAGCCTGGTGGGCTGCAGTCATGGGGTCGCTAAGAGTCTGACACAACTGAGCGACTTCACTTTCACTTTTCACTTTCATGCATTGGAGAAGGAAACGGCAACCCACTCCAGTGTTCTTGCCTGGAGAATCCCAGGGATGGGGGAGCCTGGTAGGCTGCCGTCTATGGGGTCACACAGAGTTGGACACGACTGAAGTGACTTAGCAGCAGCAGCAGCAGAGGAGGAAGAGCAGAGTGTGTTTGGAGCTGTGTTCAGGTCATTTTTGGCAGAAGGAGAAGGTATAAGGGGAAAGGCTACAGGCTTTAGGGGTGGAGGACTAAATGCTGGAGAGCACTGCACACCATTCTATGGGGGCTGGGCTTTATCCAGAGGGTAATAAGAAGCAATGAAAGGATTGTAGGTCAGGCAGTAATTTGGAAAGACACCAAAGAAGCCAATGAAGATTTTGTGTGTGTGTGGTTTTATCACTGACAAATACCAGCAGCTGAAGCTAGAGGTGAACTATATTCAATATCCTGTGATAAATCATAGGGGAAAATATGAAAAATAATGCATATGTGTATAACTGACTCACTTAACTGTATAGCAGAAATTAACACAGGTTTGTAAATCAACTATATTTCAATAAAGTGAAAGTCGCTCAGTCAGGTCTGACTCTTTGCGACCCCATGGACTGTATGGAGTTCTCCAGGCCAGGATACTGGAGTGGGTACCCTTTCCATTCTCCAGGGGATCTTCCCAACCCAGGGGTCAAACCCAGGTCTCCCTCATTGCAGGCAGATTCTTTATCAGTTGAGCCACAAGGGAAGCTCATATTTCAATAAAATAAAATTTAAAAAAGGATTAAGCCGGTAGAACTAACAGATCTTTACAACATGCTATTAGGGGTGGAGAAGGCTGGGATCTAAGTAAGATTCTCAAGGGCTAGAGGAGCCATTCATTGGTGAAGATAATGAAAGAAGAACAGGAGGGGGCTGTGGCTAAGATGGATAATGCACTTGGAACCTAATTTATCTAGAGAGTCTGGTGACAATGTTCACTGAAGGACCTGAATGGATGGCCTTCTGGGTTCACCAAGAGCAGAGGAGAGGTGCTGGGACAGGAGCTGTCAACTCTGGAGGGCCAACTCTGGAGGCCAACTCTGGAGGCTGGGTGCTAGAGGCTCTTGTTTCGGGAATAAGCCCAAAGCTGGCTGGAGCTCAAAACAGAGTAGTGAAGTTCAAATAAGCCAAGAAAAGGTGGGCTATGGAGAAGGAAAACTGAAGATCTCAGGTCATGGAGCAATCAGTACCCACCACGTCCATTAGTTCCTCCTGAGGATAGCAGCTCCATGAGGCTGGTTCTTTCTGATGAGTCATTTCAGCTTGAGACATGGGTCTCAAGACAAAACAAGCCAGCTGCTTGTCCTAGATTGATTAGACCAGGGTCTGACACTTGAGACAATGATGTAGCACCTGGAGATAAGGTCATTACTCTTCCTCATCCCCACCACCATCCCAGTGTAGCTTGGGAAGAAAAACATGTCACTAAGGACGTTTGATGGGCTTCCCCTGGTGGCTCGTGGTAAACAATCCATCTGCAATGCAGGAGCTACAGGTGATGAGGGTTCAAGCCCAGGGTCGGGGAGATCCCCTGGATGGCAGCCCACTCCAGTATTCTTGCCTAGAGGATCCCACAGACAGAGGAGCCTGGCAGGCTATAGTCCATGTGGTCGCAATGAGTCGGGCATGAAGAAGTAACTTTGCATGCGTGCAAGGACATCTGATATTAGACAGCAGCCTATGTAATCCATTCATGTCCTCTCTAGGAAAGGATAAAGAGACAGCATGCATAGATGGGGTATTTTAAACCACGATAAGCTGTTCACTTTCATGTACTGGAGAAGGAAATGAAAATCCACTCCAGTGTTCTTGCCTGGAGAATCCCAGGGACGGGGGAGCCTGGTGGGCTGCTGTCTATGGGGTTGCACAGAGTCGGACACGACTGAAGTGACTTAGTAGCAGCAGCAGCAGCAAGCTGTTCAGGAAGAGAGAAGGCCTAGAGTGATTTTATACTGGAGAATATGACACCCTGTCCTACCTCACACCCTCTTGAAGGCTTGTGATCAGTCCCATTATTATCCACTTTTGTCTGAAGAGCAAACCGAGGCTCAACATGTAACACTGTCACAAAAACAACAACAAAAAACAACAAAACAACAATAAAGAAAACAAACTCCTACACCGAGTGGCTGGAACTCATAGGTTGAGGCTAAATTGGATATTTTTCTCTATTCTACATGGCCTTGCCAATACGTTGATAAATATAATTCAATCAGCAGTCTATGATAAGTTTTATTAAAATGTCAAGAGGCTTACCAGTCAGAATGAAAATGCAGGATGAAAAACATGTTTGTGGATTTTACTAAACCCTCCACTGTCAGCATATAATTCCTACTGTTCAACAAATCCAGGCTCACTCATCTCTTATTCTATTGTGCTAAGAACACAAAGTGGTAGGAGAAATAATGTTTTTCTTTTTCTCTACTCAAGCTTTGAGCTTAAAACTGGACACAGCGTGCAGCTTTTCATTCCAAAGCCAGGCAGTTTGATAGCTACCACACAGATGCATTTTGCCACATCTAAAGTCTTATCCCCCAAGTTCAGAACAACTGCCCACATTCTGCACTAAAAGTTTGTCTGCTTGTTTTTCTTTCTCTGCAAAACCCACAAATCATAATAAACACATTTTTTTTTTAGTGGGACCACAATAACTCATCTCTGATTTTTAGAAAAATAAAAGTAAGGCCAGACAGACAGAAACGGGTTCTTCCATTACCCCTCTTTATCCCACACGGAGGCTTTTAGGAAGGAAAAGCTGGCGTCATCAGAAGCCTCAAAGGCACACCAGTGGCCGGGATGCATATCAAGGAACAAAGTGAAATCTTTCCTGAACAAGAGATTATCAAATTACAGACCTGTCACCATCGCTTCCTGGGAAGGGTCAGCACCTTCCCTCTTTCCCAACGAAGACTGCGGGGCTGGCAGATGGATACCACAGTTAACTAAGCAGCTGGTCAATAACAGAACCGGCAGAGGACAAAGGTTGTCCTTTGAAGACAATGAAAGTGCTTTGTAATACACTTCATTTTTTGGCCTATTCAACAGCTCAATGGGTCTTGCTTTCTTTTTTTTCCCTTCCTTTTCCATTTTCTTTCACTAGATGAAACTGGTGGTGATGCTCAACTCCAATTTAAAAGAAGAGGCAAGCTAACACCAGCTAATGATGTCCATATGGGGTGCGATTTGTTGTGAATAAAGAATAGAAAAGGGAGGGGGAGGGAAGCCAACTGATGTATCAGCCTCCTGCAGATGACGAAGGAAGCCCAAATCAATTGTCATTAACTAATTACCCTTCTCCTTTTGTCAGGATGAATTGGTTCATCCAACATGTTTCCAAGTGAGTCAGGTGAATTGCATTAAAAAGCATAAACAGCACTCTTTTCTGTACACTCTGTTGAAAATCTTAACAGCTTAATTTTTGTTCTGCTGATGAGAGAGGCAGCGTTGGGTAGTAATTAAGGGCTAGGTCTGGGACTGCTCAGATTTGAAGTTTCCTTTATCCCGTCCTAGTGCTGGGGCTTTGAGAGAGTTCCTTTCCCTCTCTGTCTCAGTTTCCTCACCAGCAAAATAAGGATAACCATCCAGCTTGTCTGAAAACTAAACGTATACAGTATATACATAGTGTATACATTATATAATATATACGTGCATATTACATAAAACTAAAAATTCATGCTTGGCATGGCAATGGCACATGTTAAGATAATAAGACGTGAAAGTGAAAGTTAGTCCCACAGTCATGACTGACTGAGTGCGATCGCAGGGACTGTATTCTGCCAGGCTCCTCTGTCCATGGATTCTCCAGGCAAGAGTATTGGAGTGGGTTGCCATTTCCTTCTCCAAGATAGTAAACACACGACAATGTACTTATCAGTCTTTCTTTCCTTTTTTTACCCAGTGACATCTAGTTAAGGCTATGGTTTTTCCAGTGGTCATGTATGGATGTGAGAGTTGGACTGTGAAGAAAGCTGAGCACTGAAGAATTGATGCCTTTGAACTGTGGTCTTGGAGAAGACTCTTGAGAGTCCCTTGGCCTGCAAGGAGATCCACCCAGTCCATTCTGAAGGAGATCAGTCCTGGGTGTTCTTTGGAAGGAATGATGCTAAAGCTGAAACTCCAGTACTTTGGCCACCTCACGCGAAGAGTTGACTCATTGGAAAAAACTGTGATGCTGGGAGGGATTGGGGGCAGGAGGAGAAGGGGATGACAGAGGATGAGATGGCTGGATGGCATCACTGACTCGATGGACGTTAGTCTGGGTGAACTCCGGGAGTTGGTGATGGACAGGGAGGCCTGGCGTGCTACAATTCGTGGGGTCGCAAAGAGTCGGACATGACTGAGCAACTGAACTGAACTGAACTGAACTGATGGGGGCATCATATAAACACACAGGCTACATCTTTTCAATGTAAAATATCCTGATTCTCCCAAACACTCATTTAATCAGTGATATCAATAATTCTAGCGCATTATCTCTGCAAAGTCCTTTAGGGTTACAAAGCAGTTTCCCATCCAATGGCATTTTGAACTGTTACAAAATTCTACAAGGGAAATCAGATAGAATTTTTATTCTAGAGAGGGTTAACTGAAGCTGAGAGAGAGCACATAACTTGTCAATATATTCAGTCTAGTAAATCAGCTAAAACATTCAGACTCTGTATAAATCAGATTCTGTAAATCTTTGCCTTGCCACTTCTTAGCTGTGTGATAAGGAGCAACTTGCTTAACTTCTCTGAGCTTCAAACTCCTCATCTGCAAAATAATCCATTTTTATGTTATATGGTTGTGCTCACATGCTGGGTTATTCAGTCGTGCCTGACACTCTGTGACTCCACAGATTGTAGCCCGCCAGGCTCCTCTGTCCATGGGATTTTTCAGGCAAGAATAGTGGAGTGGGTTGCTGTTTCCTTCTGCAGGAGATCTTTTCTGCTACATTGCAGGCAGAGTCTTTACCATCTGAGTCACCAGAGAAGCCTGTCATATGGTTGTAGTAATAAAGAAAACAAAGCACTTTGCCGAAACTTAGTAAGACTTCACTGAATGTCAGTTGCTACATGCTTATTATTTTTGTTCTTATCATTATCCGTATTAATTTGGTAAGGCGCGTATTAGAGGCACTATTTAAAAAAAAATTATCACCAAGAAACCTACTCTCTTTCCACCATGCTGTCTTTCTTAGCCCTCTTCCACCTTTTCTTCCTCTTCTTCCTTTTCAGCCACATATCACATGCAATTAGCGACTAGAATTAGTCGCTATTAATTCTAGACTAACGCAATTAGTCTAGAATATATGAGCAAAAATCCTCTTGTTACGGACGGACATTTTGACATTTTGGTCTACGCTCTTCAGTCCCTTGTGACTCAGTTCTCTTGAACATGACTCCATTTAGTTTATACTCCAACAAAGTGAAGTTTTTCCATCTGCAAAGTAAGACTTAGACCCCTGACTGGTAACCACTACCTCCTGACATGCCATCTCTCTGTTAGGTAAGAGGAATCTAACACTTCATGAACATCATTAATCCAACAGATATTCATTGAAAGCCCACTATGGTCTAAGACTTGGATTAGGAGAAGTAAAATGGTAAACAGAATATGTTTGATACATATAAGATGGACCCTGTAATTGGTGGGGAGACAGGACTAGTCATGTAAGTAACTGATCACACACGGGAAGCCCTAAGGGGAAGGTGATTTAGTTCATGTAAACACTCAGACTCATATGGGCCCCCAGGGAGGGTTCTGAGGATATCTCATTGGAGTGTGCTCTAATAGATGACCAGGAGCTTACAAAGGCCCATGACTCTAGGGAACTGTACCATTTAAGGAATGGATAAGGGTTTGGGAAGCGTGTAGCATCTAAGCGCCCTCCTCTGTTGGCCATAATAAGACTTTGGAACTTATTCTAAGAGCAACAGGGCTTTGATGGAAATTGTAAGGATGGGAAGATGGAGGGTGGAGGAAATGAGTAAGATTTGCATTTTGAAACATTCACTCTGGTGGAAAGCAGAGTAAGTGTGGGGAGACAAATGAAGATGGTCCTGCTGTGTGCGATCATTTCATAAATCCTCACGATGCTGTAAGGTCATTTTTATGATTCCACTTTTATGAAGGAGGAGTCCACACTTCACAGGCATTCATTCATTTCACTAGGTGCTAAAGAAGAGCTTCCCCGATGGTTCAGATGGTAAAGAACCTGCCTGTGAGGCCAGAGATCCGGGCTTGATCCCTGCGTTGGGAAGATCCCCTGCAGAAGGAAATGAAAACCCACTCCAGTTTTCTTGCCTGGAGAATTCCATGGACAGAGGAGCCTGGCGGGCTACAGTCCATAGTGTCGCAAAGGGTCAGACTTGACTGGATAGCTGACACATACAGTTAGGTGCTAGAACTGGTCCTAGCAGCTGGAAGAGTGGGGTGTTGGAGATGGAGAGACCCGGGTTCAAATCCTGCCTTAAAGTTGCAGGTTCTCTCTCCTCATTAGCTCATATGTGAAAAAGTAGCCTCCACTCACCAGAAAGGGACAGAGGCAGTCCCCGAGTCTTTTGTGTGGCACATCCCCACATATGCATACACATGTGCATCCATGCCAATAAGGGGGTCCATTTTTAATAAAAATATATAAAACGGAGGTGGCTTCGGAGTGAATCTATTCACCTCTGTGCCTGAGCAGGACAGGGAGGGGCAGCCCCCTCCCACACGGCTGCTGTGAATGAACTCAGCTCGCTTCTCCAGCACACCCTCTGTGCTCCTCTCCTGCAAGTTCAGCCTCTGTGCCCTTATACAAACTGAACCCTCTGCTTTTTCAGGCCCTTTCAAGCCCTCTCCATCACCACGCACCTGCCATCAAGCTATCAAGCAGGCATACATCTCCCCTCTCTTTTGTCACCATCTCAATATCCTCATCGCTCTAGAAATGCTTTGGAACCTGTCTTCAGCTTCAGCCACCGAGTACAGCCTGCCCTCCTCCGCCCAGCTCAGATCCTCACTCGGCACTCCTTTCTGGGTAAACTCTCTTCCACGTGGTCTCTGAGCTCCTTGAAAGCAGGGGCTTTCCTCTCTGGATCTCTACCCTGGCCAGCGTTAAAGAAAAAAAAAAAAAAAAAATGCAAGGGGCGGGGGCCGGGCAGAGAGAAAGAAGAGGAAGGAGGAGGAAAGTTCTTAAAGCGTAGCTTATGAGATCAGGCTGACATGACCCCACACCAGGTCCAACAGCAAAAACTGAATCACATGTGAGCCACTCCTGACTGCGGTGAAGAAGAACGAAAAACAGAGTTACTGTTGCGTGATGACCAGGTCATTCTGTCTGGGGAGGAGGGAAGAAATGTTCATGTGACAGAGATGCATCTGCTTTGCTCAGGGAGGGAAGGGAAAATAAGTCATTCCGGGTGGCAGCCTGACAAATCTCATCCTTTCCTGCAGAAATGACATTGTCCTTGAGGAGCACCTGTCCGTGACCAAGAAGGCCCTGGGGGGAAAGGGCTATGGGTCCTGCGCTCCTGAGAATTTTATCCTTGGTTGGGGGTCTCACTGACTGGCTAGGACTAGGGTTGGCTACAAAAATGGCAGATCTGGAAGGTTCTGAGACACCATTTAGTTACAAGTACCCATTTTGTGTACAAGATCATTGAAAGCCAGAGAGCCGAAATGCTCGAGGTCATGCTACCTGGTGAGGATTTATCCTCTCTGCCCCCAGATGCTTTTCTCTGCAACATAGAATGGACACAAGCTCATTCTTCATGCCTTTCTGACGTATTTTACATGAAGAAACCTAAAACTATTTAATCAACATTGGTTGAAAACAGATAATCAACAAGGACTTACTGTATAGCACGGGGAACTCTACTCAGTACTCTGTAGTGACCTATATGGGAAAAGAATCTGACAAAGAATAGATACATGCATATGTATAAGGAAATCACTTTGCTATATACTTGAAACTAATATAACACTGTAAATCAAATATACCTCAGTATAAAATTTAAAAAATGCAAAAACACACATTGATTTTATGGCTCTTTGTAGATATGGGATTGCAGAGGCAGCTTGGTACATAAGCAAGTAATACAAGCTTTGGAGCCATATAGACTTTGGCTTTACAGTCTTGGCTTTGCTGCTGTCTCTAGGTGACTGTGAGCAACTTACCAGAGCCTTGATACCCTTTAAGAGCTCTGTCTCCTCCCCCAAAGGGAGGCTATCAAATTGAACCTTCCTTGGGATTGATCAAATTGAAGAGACTTCTAAGGGACAAAGCAAGACTTGGAGTCTCCAGGACTGAAGTCTAGAGCCGGGAATGCTCCCAGGAGAGAACACAGGAGAAGCCAGCTGGTGAGAAACTTGTTGATGAGTGAATAGCAATCCCCTGAGGGTCCTACTATCAAGACAGGAGCCTGAACCAGTCCAGCAGGAGCCAATTCCATCCTAGCAGGCCAGGTCCACCTGCTCTGGAGGAGATAGCAAAGTCGGGTGTCTAGAAGGGGTGCCTGAGTACTTATTCAGAGCAGCTGGATTATCAAAATTTGAGCTGCATCTAGACAATCACAGAATGTTGTATGCAAATAATTTGCTAAGAAGAAATTTTAGATAAAAAAGGACATAGAATTTAGTACGGTACCTTTCACATAGGTCTAAAGAAATATAACTATGTTGTTAAAATATATATGATCATCTGATTTTCTCGATTCCTTTTTTCTTTTAAAATACATAACCAGATGATTTTATTTATTTTTTGGGGGGATAGTGCTTTCTTTCGGAGAAGGCAATGGCACCCAACTCCAGTACTCTTGCCTGGAAAATCCCATGGATGGAGGAGCCTGGTAGGCTGCAGTCCATGGGGTCGCGAAGAGTCGGAGATGACTGAGCGACTTCACTTTCACTTTTCACTTTCATGCATTGGAGAAGGAAATGGCAACTCACTCCAGTGTTCTTGCCTGGAGAATCCCAGGGACGGGGGAGCCTGGTGGGCTGCAGTCTATGGGGTCGCACAGAGTCGGACACGACTGAAGTGACTTAGCAGCAGCAGTGGTTTCTTTTAGTTATTTCCAGTTTTTTTTTTTTTTTTGGCATTTCTATTTCTCTTTTATGTTCAGCATTTCAAATATGGCTTGTATTTAAAGATTTTAAATTACCAAGACTATAACTGTGGATGTTTTGGTATGATGTTAATATTATACAATGAAATGTATAAAGTGTTGTCAATGTAATTATTGACACTGTAATCTACTTACAAATAAAGTATGGTGCTGGTCATAAAAGTAACAAATTTTAGTGGATATGATATATTTCCACAAACTCAAGTCTTCAGAAAAATGTCACATCACTGAATCTTTTTAATCAAATTAAACCAGCTTTGAATATTATTTTAAGTACAACTTTGATCTTTCAAAGCTGATGGATCATCCAATCTCAGTAAATACTAGAATTTGTTGCCCTCAGTGCTTGCAAAGCTCCTAGCATCCTTCTGCAGAGTTCAGCCTTTGAGGAGAGCCCTCTGGAGTTCAGTTCACACCAGCTGTGCTTAAGAAAGGTAGTTGCCTAGGGCTCGTAACATTTTGGATTTAAGCAAATCCACTTCTCTGGTCTTGTGTTGGGCACCTGTGCCTTTGCTAAGGCTGGAGGACACAGTAGTAACATTCCAGGTACCTTGTCTCCTAGTCTTGGCAAAGGTTCTGCTGCCTTCAGTGCAGCAGGTTCCCGTTGAAAGGGTTTCTGCAGTTACCCAGGACTTGCAGACTGAGATCTCTCTGACCTTCCTCCATGGCCTTCCAGAACCCGCTCTTGGCTCTGCGTAATCTTGTCTCTGCCTCTCCCTCCCCTTTTACTCCAGTGACAACTCTGAAAGGCCTTTGACTCTTTCTGTCTTTAACAAAGAGTGTAATCACCTTAAAGAATTGACTTTTTATAAAAGCCAAGAACAACAGTTTCCTCTGGGGCTAGGGCACAAAAAAGCTTGGGCTCCTCTTTAGAATGGGGACAGGAGCAGAGTAAGACAATCTCTCTGAGCCCCATTCTTTCCATCCATTGTCCATTTCAGAGGGAACAAAGCGCAATTAATATCTCAGTAAATTATCTTGACACAATGAAGCCCCAAAGGTTAGAATGATTTCATTATGTTTAACTTGTGGTAAAATATACACAACATAAATTTGACCGTCTTATCTATTTTCAAGTGTACAGTTCAGCACTGCTAAATCTATTTATGGTGCTGTTCAATCCATCTCCAGAACTCTTTCACCTTGCAAAATGGAAATTCCCTATCCTTTAAGCAGCTCCTCATTTTCCCCTTCCCCAGGCTCTGGCTGGTTACCATTCCACTTCCCAGTTCTATAACTACGACTGCTCTAAGTATCTCATATAAATGGAATCACAGAGTATTTTTGTGTATGTGTGTGAATGGTTTATTTTATCTGGCATGATGTCTTTAAAGGTCACTCTTGTGGTAGCATGTGTCAGAATTTCTGTCCCTTTTAGGCTGAATAATATTCCATTTACTTTCCTGATGGCTCAGACAGTAAAGAATCTTCCTGCAATGCTGGAGACCTGGGTTTTATCCTTGGGTCGGGAAGATCCCCTGGAAAAGGGAATGACTACCGCTCCAATATTCTTGCCTGGAGAATCCCCATTGACAGAGGAGCCTGGAGGGCCACAGCCATAGGGTCACACAGAGTCAGACACGACTGAGGGACTGACATATGCAATGTTCACTATTCCATTGTAGGCCAACACTACATTTTCCTTGTCCATTCATCCATCAGTGGGCACTTGCATTGCTTCCACCTTTTGGTTATTACGAATAACGCTGTGAACATGGATGTGCTGAATGATACAAGTTTTACACTTAAAGGAGAGTCAATTGAGGGACATTTTTTTCATAACTTAAATTTGGACACTTGCTGGAGTGAGTTCAGGTCCTCTGTGAAGCCGTGGTTGTGGATTACAGGGAGCATGACAGAGCAAGTGATGGAGAGCATCCGTTGCCTTGCAGCCCTGGGGGTGTAGATCAGAACACCCGCCTCCCAGGAGTGCTGTGAAGTAAAGGGGAAAAGAGTGAAGAAAAGCACCAGGCACATCAAGTATATGGTGGGTGCACCATATACTTGAAGTCCCCTTTCCTTCCCTTGAACTTTGCCTGCTTTGAGCGTGGATGGCTGGGGCGAACTCAGGACCTAGGGATGCTAACAGCACATCAAGTATTCTGAAAGTGATTAGACTGCAGATTCTGCCTTCTGCATAGTCAAAACATTTAAAATATCATTAAACCTCTGCTTTCCCAGCTCTGTGGGTTCCTGCAACCTACAGCTCACAAAATTTCTGTGTCTGCAGGGGTTCATAATATACTCCAGGCTCGGCTCAGCGCTGCGCCTGTTTCCATGAAGCGATTATAAGGACAAGTGCAGCATGGCTCGCCTCTTATTGTCAGATGACAGTTTTGTGTGATATTTATCTCTCCCCTTGATTATGTATTTTTGTTCCCTGTGATCATTTTTCATGGGGATGGAGGGAATCTTTTAGAGTTCTGTAATCTAGTTTGTTTAGAGTTTTGATTTTTAGATCTTTTTTTTTTCCCTATAGGCATTGAGTGTAGCAGGAAAAAACAAACAAACAAAAGCTCCCATGTAGCAAGGGGCAAAGAGGAGAGAAAAGAAAGAAAGGGCACTTGTGAGTAGCCACCACTACTGACGGAGAAGGCAATGGCACCCCACTCCAGTACTCTTGCATGAAAAATCCATGGACGGAGGAGCCTGGTAGGCTGCAGTCCATGGGGTCGAGAAGAGTCAGACACGAATGAGCAACTTCACTTTCACTTTTCACTTTCATGCATTGGAGGAGGAAATGGCAACCCACTCCAGTGTTCTTGCCTGGAGAATCCCAGGGATGGGGGAGCCTGGTGGGCTGCCGTCTATGGGATCGCACAGAGTCGGACACAACTGAAGTGACGCAGCAGCAGCAGCAGCAGCAGCAGCCACTGCTGGAGCACGTCCTGTGTTCTAGATACTGGGCTGGGTGCTTTTCCTCCAGGATCTCTTAATCTGTCAATGCAGCTTGAGAATCAGAGAGGTTAAATGATGTGACCAAGTATTAGATAACACTTAGGGAGTGCTCCTGCTAGGACTGAAACTCAGTCCTGACAAGTTCCCGAGTCTGTGTTCAGGTCAGAGCACAAGGTTTAGGCAGCCACCAAAAGCCAGATACTATCCCAAACCAGAAATAGAGAGGTGGGAACGCTGGTGCCTGGAGTTTGCATTTCAAGTAAGACTTTGCTTCTTGATTAGCTATGACTTTATCTCCAGGGCTGCCCTGGGGGCTCAGATGGTAAAGCATCTGCCTACAAGGCAGGAGACCGGGGTTCAATCCCTAGGTTGGGAAGATCCCTTGGAGAAGAGAATGGCAACTCACTCCAGTATTGCTGCCTGGAGAATTCCATGGACAGAGGAGCCTGGCTGTCTATAGTCCATGGGGTCACGAAGAGTCAGATACGACTGAGTGGCTAACATTTTCACTTTCCACTTTTATCTCCAGGCAGAAATGACTTCCTATGTGCTGAGTAAAGTGTGCTGAGAACATAAAGGATACAGTCACATCATTTAGGCTCATTGGAAAACTTTATGTGGACCTGGAGAATCTAGGGCATTCTAGGAGGACAGAATTAGTTGTTTGATCAAAAACACAGAATGAGATGTTTGAGACTAAAGGTAGGAAGGTGGTTCTCATAAAAACTACAGTAAGGACTGACTTTTAGCCCGGGCCTTGCTGTATCTGAAAGCAATATTTGCGTGAGCTTCTGTGCTCAGGGCAGATGCCACAACTATCCGGGAAGAGGTCCAGAGGCAGGCTCTGGCTGGCTGCTCGCCACTGTCAGATTCCATGACTGACAGGGAGCAGGAATCCCGGGCTGAGTACAGACAAGATAGGGAAGGAAGGGGGCTGTCTCCAGTTGGTGTCTTCAAAGAGCTCCTGTTTGGCATTTTCAGCACACCATCATGCCTAAAACTCCAGCGGCTTGCCTCTCTTTATGGGATGATGTTCCCCTTTCTGAGCCTGGTGTGGAGGCTGCTGTCATAAATCATTCCAGGCCCTCTTCCTGGCCCCACGGGGGTGATGAGCCTCTCCCAAACCTCCAAGCTTGGCCTCAGCAGCTTTCCTTCCCCTGCAGCCCCCTTCCCTCTCTTCTTCTGCACTGGGGGCACTCTTAATTCATCTCTTAAGAGTCACTTGACATTCTCTTCTTTAGTAATTGCTTTCTCCTCTCCACTGAGCTAGGCTGGCTGTTCCCTCCTGACTCTGTGAAGGTTCTTAGAATGTGCTAATGTAATCATCTGTGTCCAAGCTTCCTGGCTCTGCTGACGGGTTGCACTTCCTGAGCTTGGGAAGAATTTCAGGCATGAATGAATGAATGGGTGAGGGAGGAGCAGGGAGAACAAGGGACTTCTCTGTCCCCACACTCAGATGCAAGGCCTGCACAGAGGACTCGTGAGTAGAAGAGGGGAGAGACAAAGAAGAGCGTTAACAGTGGGACAAGGATTGGCTCCCTGCTCTGACCTGTGACCACTGGTGGGTGTGGAAGTGACAAGCATAGGGTATTCTTCTGAGACAGATGCCGAGAACCTGCTGAGAATGTAGTGAGTGACAGATGGTACTCAAACTGCTGCTCAATCAATTGACCTGAAAAAGAAAATCTAAAAGAGGATTAAAATCTTAAAAGACAGTGTGTGCTTATACAATTCTGTTATTGAGGCTTTTAACAGGTACCTGGTAGAAATCTCTGGTTTATGTCCCCCCCCCCCATTTCCATTTCATGTAGAAAAACACTCTATCCAAAGCAGTGTCCCCTGTCCAGTGTCATCCATCAGGCCGGCCACCTCCCTGCCTTTAGCTGCACAGATAAATCACAGTCCTGCCTAAAATGGTAAATAGCACATTTCAGCACAAGTAGCCTGGGAGAGTAGAAAAGGCCACCCTGGCCTTAGCAAAGGTCTGGGTGCAAATTCAACCTATATCCCTTAACTAGTCAAGGGATCTTGGACAAATCTACTTCATGCCTTCTTATTTATAAATGATTTGCTATCTGTAAGTCGGGAAGAACATCCCTGGCCAGGAATATTGCCGTTGGGAGGACTGAATGGTTTTTAGTAGCTAATCTCTAGGTGAGGGCTGGGAGACAACAGGAAATGCAATTTGGAGGAACAGGATTTGAGTGTCAGTCTTCAAATTTTGGAAAGCTCTCATAACTGATTTAGAGGGTTTTCATATTTCTCATTCATTCTTTCAAACAGGCTTATGATGCAAGTCCCTGGTGTTGGATTGTAAAAAATGAGTGCAGTCTCAGGATTGGAACCCGCACGTGGTTAACGCTCTAGGCACCTTGCAGTCCTCTGCCCTTTTCATTAGCTTCCTTGACTTCCACTCACTCACTCATTCATTCATTTATGCAATCATTAATTGAGTGTCTCACTTGATTCTTTATGTATTCGCTCCTTCATTTATTAAACATGTGATGAATACCTCCTCCAGGGCAGGCACTGTGATCTGTACGTGAGATACAGACCCAATCCTAGTCTTCAGAGTTCATGCTCCGAGGTACGACAAGACGCATGCGCCTATACATACACGTAATTATCAACGTGGTGATGGGAGCAACCACAGATGCAGAAACAGGCAATTGTGGTAACACAGATGGGTGTGTGATTAAAACCACTTGGGAGAAGCAAGGCAGGCTTCAAGGAGCTGAGCTCCAGTTTCATCTTCAGTAAACATCAGGCCCCTGAGAAGTGCTCTCTGCTTGTGCTGTCCCTTAGTCATGCAATTATAAGGCAGGGCATTTGGCATCCATAGCTCAGGGGGATGATTGGAATGGAAAATCATATGGCCTTTGTCACAGTGGGCTGGGTGCTGGAGAGCTGACAGATTAATTTGCAAAAGGATTTCAGAGCCTTCAAAGGATAGAGGGGACATGACCCCGTTTCAGAAATTAAAAGGAGAAAAATTCTGGCCAAGATTTGCTAAGGAGAATTCACCAGGAAAGCAGGGGGGTGTGACTGGTGAATCCGGCTGGCACAGGGCCTAGGGGTGTAGGAGAATCCCGGGCCCAGCACTGCCCAGGGCTGAGGCTGGGAGTTCCTCAGGCCTGTCACCCTGACTCAGAGTCTTAGTTGTAAAAGCAATAGATGAGCATCAACACGTGGGCGATGGGATCTATAACCCCGGAGTTCATACAGGTGGGCCCCACCATACTAACAGGGGGTCAGCACATTGTGTCAGTTAGGGTCTAGTCAGAAAACGGAAAGCGTTCCAAGTCTTAATGCAGAGATTTGTTAAGCAGATGATGGAGTTCTGAGAAGACAAGCAAGGCACCGTCAGGTAACCTAGAGATAAGCAACTGCGGAAAGAATAAGGACTGAGCGACTTCACTTTCACTTTTCACTTTCATGCATTGGAGAAGGAAATGGCAACCCACTCCAGTGTCCTTGCCTGGAGAATCCCAGGGACAGGGGAGCCTGATGGGCTGCCGTCTATGGGGTTGCACAGAGTCGGACACGACTAAAGCGACTTAGCAGCAGCAGCAGCAAGCAGCAGGTGTTATCTGAGGGAGAAGCCTGTGGCAGAGAGAAAGGGGGAGAAGCTCTCCGGCTTCTTCCTTTCTAGCACTTTCCATTGGCTGAAGCCATTTAGAAGGCAGCAGACACAGAGACCTGCAAATTCCCACCTGCTATAATCAGCCCTTCCACCCTGCTGTTCAGAGCAGAGGAAAAGGCGGGAACAGGACAGAAGGCAGACAGACTAAACCTGGCTGGCAAAGGCATCCTTGGGGACCAAGCTCAGGCTGTGCAGAACCCGGCTTCCACAGCGCCACCATGTGGCAGCAAGAAGTTATGGCCGAAGGGGACCAATCGGACTCCGGTCCTCTCTCTAGGTTTTGGTACACACCAGGATTCTTGCACAAGCCACAGGGGAGATGAGAAATATCAGGAAGAACTCAAGGGATAATATCAGACTTCTCGTCAAGAAGGCACACCAGTACTTGTTCAGTTAACTGGTAAATTGTATATGAATGTAACTGAGACCCGAGTTGGGGAGGAGATCACAGATTTAATGATGATATAATAATAATGGTACCTACTGAGTTCTTACTATGCCCTATGTTAAACACTTTAAATAGATAATTCATACTCACTACAGCCCTGTGAGGGTATATATTTTACATGTAAGGAAGCTGACGTTGAGTGACTTGTGAAAGATCACAGAAGTAGTAAATTGCAAGGACAGATTTCAACCTGTTCCCTTAGGATCAGAAAGATATGCTTTTAATCACTGTGATACATGGCTGCAAAGGGACAAAACTGTGTTCTTGGCATCCCAGTTAGGGTGCAGCCTGTCTCCATTCCACTAGGAGGGGTGGAGCCAGGTGCCAAATAGTGGAGAAAACACCTCACACCACTGATGCGACGTGAGGTCCCAGAGATCAGTATCAGCAAGGTATATTTGCACGGTATGTAGCAGCAGTTGTCTTCCGAGCTCTATAATTGGATCATCTGGCTCTGGTACCGCTCTTCCCCCAGTCGAGGAGAGAAGTTTGGTCCCAGGGAATGCAGCAAGGGAAATGGGCTGAAACCAACCAGAAGAGAATTGGAGATGTTTATCCTGCAAAATATGTCCAACTTCTGAGATGGTATAATACGAGCGTCCCCGAGGGACGGCACAGAAGAGAAGCCCCATTGCCTTTAGCTCCTCTGAGTAAGCGCTCTGTAAACAAAGTATCTGCGTGATGGTTATGACAGCGCCTCCCGTCAGCTAAGGATTAGTGAGGGCTCTTGGGAGCTGGGAACCAGGGGCCATCGCAGAAACAGATGGAGACGGTCCCTGGTAATAACAACCCCCTGTGCAATGCCAGGAAGGGCTTGCATACATTATATTTTTTGAGCCTCTCGATGGTCCTGCAAAAGAGGCAGGACCACTATGATCGCCCCTGTTTTCTAAATAAAGAAATGGAAGCTCAGAAAACGAGGGTTTTCACTGAAAATCAAATAGACTATTAGTCGATAAGCTGGGTTTTTTGCCCCAAGTCTTGAGATACAGTTTTAGATCTTATTTGTTGTTGTTGTTAAGTAGCTAAGTCATGCCTGACTCTTTTGTGACCCCGTGGACTGTAGCCTGTCAGGCTCCTCTGTTCATGGCATTTCCCAGGCAAGAATACTGGACTGGGTTACCATTTCCTTCTCCAAGGAATCTGCCCTACTTAGGGATCTAACCCGTCTTTACTGCTGAGCCACCAGGGAAGCACCTCAGGCCTTATTACCTTGCATTAAATTGAAGAGCACTTTATTGTCTTGCTCATACTATCTGAGTCTTGAGGAGCTGAAATGACAGACCTTCAAACAATTCTTCTAAACCAATTACATATTCTAAACACAACTCAAGGTTGCTGTGGCAGCAATGTCTGATTTAGCTTCAAATAACAAGATTATTCCAGGAAAATGCCTGTCTCTCATAAGGCAGACCCATGAGACTCCAGAAAGAGAGCCATAGGCTGTTGCAAAGAGGCTTGAGTTTCATTCACCAGGAGCATCCATTGATGGGATCCAGGTAATCCCAGCCTCAAAACATCACTTGTAAAAGGAGTGTGGACTCCTCTGAGACTATAACTTTTGTACTCCTTTCAGGCCTCAGTGGACCATTTTATGGTCCAAAGTCTGTGAAAAGGGTTTCACCAGGAGGCTGCAAGCTCATAAGGAGGGACTTGCCAGCCGGGGGAAGTCAGAGAAGACTTCATGGAAGAGGGGCTGTTGCTTCATCTGGGGCGTGGGCAATGTGTAGGGGATCAACAGGGACCCTGGGCGTGGCTTAGTTCCACATTGCCATTTTTAGAATCTTAGTCACTTCAACTCAGCAAATGTTTATCAGAAGGTACTCATCAACTATTTCAAGAAACTGAGTCCCAGGGAAGTCAAGATATTTTCACAATCAACCAGTGAGCTCATGGCAGAGCTGGGTTTACAAGACATGTCTTGTGAGCCTCAGGGGAACACACTGCCTGGTCCATCCCCCAGCACCTCTCCACCCCTTTCTCTTGGAGCAGAGTAGCACTAAGGGGCCTTAATCACCTTAGTTTCCTGGTTGTTACTGCTCGTGGTGAAAATGCCTGATGCTGAAATCTGTCCTGTGCAGGTGGAATGGTGACTAATGATCTATGTTATCATCGTTGAGACTTTACCTAAAAAGTAGCAGATTGAATTTGTCAGATCTCACTATGTTTTCCTGAGCCATAGTGAAGCCACAGTTCTGTTTGACATGAATGAATCTTGAGACAGCTATTTAACCTCACAAGGCTAGCCTGTTGCATCTTGGTGCTGCGCTGGGATGGGACCTTCCGTTTGGAATCCAGAGTGAAGGTCTGCTGAGTCACAATCAACGCTTTCAATTTGGAGCACTTATTATACACTGCATGTTGCCTGTCCGCTTGCGTACGTCACCACCTAGAATGCTAGTGACTAAATGAGAACCGATACATTTGTTTTCCATGTCGGGGAGCTGGAGCATATTGTTAGGTCACTCGTCTACTGTCTAGCAGCTAGTTAGGCACAAGAAGTAAAATTTATATCTGCTACTGCTAAGTCGCTTCAGTTGTATCCGACTCTGTGCGACCTCACAGACGGCAGCCCACCAGGCTCCCCTGTCCCTGGGATTCTCCAGGCAAGAACACTGGAGTGGGTTGCCATTTCCTTCTCCAATGCATGAAAGTGAAAGCTAAGTCGCTCAGTCGTATCTGACTCTTAGCGACCCCATGGACTGCAGCCCACCAGGCTCCTCCATCCATGGGATTTTCCAGGCAGGAGTACTGGAGTGGGGTGCCACTGCCAGGTGTGTGCAATTCCAAATCTCATGTTCTTTTCCCTGCACTGGGCTTCCAGAAAGAGACTGCTTTGAAAGAAAAGAGATTTAGAAAAGCAGGATCTTAGATGTGGAAGGAACTTGATGTCATAACAATACTGAGGGTTGTCATGGGGCCTTGTGAGTTGTCAGTTACAGGGATTGTCAGAGAAATAGGAACAGGTGAAGACGAGCAGGAGCAGGCCTGGGACCAGGGCACCAGACAGCCCCAAGACTAGACTCTGGTGTCCTGTGTCAATGACCATGACTGGGACAATCTATGTAATCACTGTCATCCAAGTCACAATGAGATACAACTTTGCACCCCTTTAAATCCTACACATCAAGCCTTTTACTATTATACGAATAGGTGAAGAGGTTGAAGATCAACAGGATCTCTCAAACTTTGCTGGTAGGGATATAAATTGGCCTGTAACCACTTTGGAAAATAATTTGGCAATTCTTTGCAGCACTGAATATTCACAATTTAACTCCCAGACATATCCAAGAGAAACACTTACATGTGCATAATAGAAGACATGTTCAGGAATGTTCACAGCAGTACTGTTCATAGTAGCAAAAGTTGGACACAAGGCAAATGCCATCCTCAGGTGAAAGGACAAATTATGGTATATTCATAGTGTGAAATGTTAGATGAGTCAAAGCAGATCACTTATGGTTATACACAACAATATTGTACTTTAGCAATATAATATTACATAAGACAATAATCTCAAGGCTTTCCTAGTGGTCTAGTGGTTAGGAATCCATCTGCCAATGCAGGGACACGGGTTCGATCCCTGTTCTGGGAAGATTCTACCTGCCACATGGCAACTAAGCCTGTGTGCGACAGCTACTGAGCCAGCACTCTAGAGCCACAGCTACTGAGCCCACAGCCTCAACTACGGAAGCCCGTGCCCCTAGGGCCTGTGCTCCATCACTAGAGAAGCCACCACAATGAGAAGCCACCACAATGAGAAGCCCATGCTTCACAGCACAGAGTCGCCCCCAGCTCGCTGCAATGAGAGGATCCTCCATGCATCAACAAAGACCCAGCACAGCCAAAAATAAACAGATAAATCCTAAAAAAGCAAGTAATCACAAAGATGATACATTTTATGATAACCTTTTTTAAAATGTAAATAAAACCAAGTAAAAAAATACTTCATATAAAGTAAAATGTGGGACTGATATATACAAGTTTCAGGGTGGTGTTACCTTGGGTGGTGGGGAAGCAGAGATGGGTAGGGTAGCTGAGGACCATATAGGTCCATGTAGGCTTTATTCACTATGGTAGAATGCTGTAGTAATGGTTGTAATGATGGTCTTAAGGCGTCCATGCTTTCCTATATGCAACCTTTGAGTAGTCTTCTCCCATACTGCCTGTAGGCTTGTCAAATTACATCCCAGTGGAACACTAGCAAACATGATGGAACGTGATTTGGAATATGCTTGCATATTAAGCTCACCCTCTCTTGCTGAGTTTGGAAACACTGCCACCACTGCAACATGAATACATAACTAGCCTGGCAGAGAAACAAGGTCCAGCCAGTCCCATCACCCCAGCTGACAGCCAATACTGACCAACAGTGAGTAGTAACCCTCAGATGACTGTGAGTGAGGCTGTCCTAGACCATCCAACCAAATCGTCCCAGATCACAGGGACCAACCACCCAGGTGACCCTAGGGGAATGGATAACCACAGAATCATTTATTATGAACTAATGAATCATTGCCATTTTAAGCACTGAGTTTTGGGGTACTCTATTCGATGGCAAAATCCATCCAAATTAGTTTTTATGTAGAAGGGCGATTTCGTTTATAATAAAGATAGTGAAAGTCATTCAGTTCTGTCCGACTCTTTGAGACCTCATGGACTATACAGTCCATGGAATTCTCCAGGTCATAATACTGGAGTGGGTAGCTGTTCCCTTCTCCAGGGGATAGAACCAACCAGGGATAGAACCTGGGTCTCCCCACAACGCAGGCGGATTCCTTACTGAGAAAGTAAAGGTGGATTCTTTAGCTGAGCTACAAAGAAAGCCCAGTAAACAAATAACAAACAAACAAATGAGAACCTTGTGTGAATCAATGATGAGAACATATACTGTGACCCTAAAATGACAATTAATCCAATTTTATGCACCTTAGACTCACTTGAACATAAATAATAACAACAAAGCAAAAACTCCTCTCTTAGCTTGATGGCAATATCAATCTGCAAACCAGGCTCCTCATCTAGAATTCTTTGCTCCCTGTGGCACACACTACAGATGGTAACCCTTCCCTCAACCCTCCATCCGTTCCATGAGTAAATCCTCACTCATGGCTGTAAGAGGAAGTGATGTGTGCATATTCCAAGCCAACCTGAAAAAGATTCTGGTACTGGCTTCTTTCTCCTTTTCTTTCCCACTCTCTGGAAATGGCAAGGCCTAGAAAATCTCAGGTACCAGTTTTTAGGACAGCACAGCACTGCTGCTCGCTCAGGTCCCTGGTGGCTCCTGGACCTAAAGCCTTCTGACTCTGTTACATGAAAGGAAAATCAATTTGTACCTTGTCTGAAATTTATACCTTATGAATCTTTGTTACATACACTCGAGTTTTTGTTCCAACTAATAAATTCTTCCATACCGATCCCTATGAGCTGCTGTAGTTATCCTCCAGATATAATTTTTTAATTAAAAAATGTCTTTATTGTTTTGTTCATTGAAAGATTTCAAGCAAAACAGAAATGTATAAAATAGGTGCAAAACCTGAATATACCAAGTGGTTTGGAATTTATCACTTCATAAAATTACACATGCCTATATTGATGAGACTGAATTCTTTACACTGTCATATAATCTATGTTGCTTATATAATAATGTATTGCTTATATCTTTCCATATCAACATAAGGTCTATATAATAGTCTGTCTAATGTATAATGTATAATAGTCTGTCAGATGTATAATACTTTATTTTTAAAAGCCCCTTATGTAACTGTTTTCAACTTTTTACACTGTTTCAAAAAAAAAATCAGGAACATTTCTACATCAACTTATTTTTGGGTGTATATCTAAATTACTTCCTTAAGACAATTTTTTGGAGAAGGCCAAAGAGATTCCCCATTTTCCTTAAGATTAAAGTCCAAACCTGGCATTGTCCAGCAGGGCCCTTCCTTACTCAGATTATATTGGCCCTTTATATGCAGGTCAGGAAGCAACAGTTAGAACTGGACATGGAACAACAGACTGGTTCCAAATAGGAAAGGAGTACATCAAGGCTGTATATTGTCACCCTGCTTATTTAACTTATATGCAGAGTACATCATGAGAAACGCTGGGGTGGAAGAAGCACAAGCTGGATTCAAGATTGCCGGGAGAAATATCAATAACCTCAGTTATGCAGATGACACCATCCTTATGGCAGAAAGTGAAGAGGAACTAAAAAGCCTCTTGATGAAAGTGAAAGTGGAGAGTGAAAAAGTTGGTTTAAAGCTCAACATTCAGAAAACGAAGATCATGGCATCTGGTCCCATCATTTCATGGGAAATAGATGGGGAAACAGTGGAAACAGTGGCTGATTTTATTTTTTGGGGCTCCAAAACCACTGCAGATGGTGACTGCAGCCATGAAATTAAAAGACGTTTACTCCTTGGAAGAAAAGTTATGACCAACCTAGGTAGCATACTGAAAAACAGAGACGTTACTTTGCCAACAAAGGTCCATCTAGTCAAGGCTATAGTTTTTCCAGTAGTCATGTATGGATGTGAGAGTTGGATTGTGAAGAAAGCTAAGCACCAAAGAGTTGATGCTTTTAAACTGTGGTGTTGGAGAAGACTCTTGAGAGTTCCTTGGACTGCAAGGAGATCCAACCAGTCCATTCTAAAGGAGATCAGTCCTGGGTGTTCATTTGAAAGACTGATAGTAAAGCTGAAACTCCAGTACTTTGGCCACCTCATGCAAAGAGTTCACTCATTGGAAAAGACCCTGATGCTGGGAGGGATTAGGGGCAGGAGGATAAGGGGACGACAGAGGATGAGATGGCTAGATGGCATCACTGATGCGATGGATATGAGTCTGAGTGAACTCCGGGAGTTGGTGATGGACAGGGAGGCCTGGCGTGCTGCGATTCATGGGGTCGCAGAGTCGGACATGACTGAGCGGCTGAACTGAACTGAACTGAAGCCTTATTTTTACTCCCCATAGCACTCTATCAGTTCAGTTCAGTTCAGTTCAGTGACTCAGTCATGTCCGACTCTTTGCGACCCCGTGGTTTAGCCGTATTGTCACAGTTTTCCATTGAAGTCATCAAGCTATTTCATATCTTTACCCATTTCATGTTACTCCTTTTAGATGTTTAGTTATTTCATATTTTCTCTTTCCATACTTGAGACACACACACACACACACACACTCCTTATATTGTGAACTGACTTCTTTCTCTTCTTGAATATCTAGCTCTACATTACGTAGTCTAGAAACTCCTTTATTATAGTTCTTCTTGGCTTGATCACACATTCCTCCTCTCTGCTTCTAGAGCAATTTTTGTCTACCTTTATCATAGCACCTATAGCTTTATTTCATCCTGCTTATTGTCTTTAGTTATTTATTTTCCTGTCCAGACTGTGTTATCCTGAGAATGTAATGTGTTTGTCTTTGAAGTCTCTGTCTTAAAATGGTGGCTGGCACCCAGCAAGCTTTCATGAATCTGCACCCACATACACTAGTTTTCCCCATGTGTTCTGTTTTAGACTCTGCTAAACGAAGATCATGGCATCCAGTCCCATCACTTCATGGGAAATAGATGGGCAAACAGTGGAAACAGTGTCAGATTTTATTTTTGGGGGCTCCAAAATCACTGCAGATGGTGACTGCAGCCATGAAATTAAAAGACGCTTACTCCTTGGAAGGAAAGTTATGACCAACCTAGATAGCATATTCAAAAGCAGAGGCATTACTTTGCCAACAAAGGTCTGTCTAGTCAAGGCTATGGTTTTTCCAGTGGTCATGTATGGATGTGAGAGTTGGACTGTGAAGAAGGCTGAGCGCCAAAGAATTGATGCTTTTGAACTGTGGTGTTGGAGAAGACTCTTGAGAGTCCCTTGAACTGCAAGGAGATCCAACCAGTCCATTCTGGAGGAGATCAGCCCTGGGATTTCTTTGGAAGGAATGATGCTAAAGCTGAAACTCCAGTACTTTGGCCACCTCATGAGAAGAATTGACTCATTGGACAAGACTCCAATGCTGGGAGGGATTGGGGGCAGGAGGAGAAGGGGATAACAGAGGATGAAATGGCTGGATGGCATCACGGACTCGATGGATGTGAGTCTGGGTGAACTCTGGGAGTTGGTGATGGACAGGGAGGCCTGGCGTGCTGCGATTCATGGGGTCGCAAGGAGTCGGACACGACTGAGCGACTGAACTGAACTGAACTGAAGTAATACATCAGTGTCTCACAGTATTTCCCTGGCCATAATTAATATTGGCATGACACTGAGGTGAGTCTAAGGTTGTGTAAGCAACCCATCTATGATTCCATATAAGACAATTGTGAAGACAGTCATTAAAACTTCCTTTGATGAGTCATATAATTCAATAACAGGTCTTAAATGAATTTCCCAAATGCTTATCATGCTTTGACCACTGTCCTAGTGTGGGTGGACTTCAAGAGAAGCAACCTGAGACATTCCTCTGTTTCAAACTCCTTACGGAAGAGTAATTAGCATTGGAACAATAAGGAAGAAAACTTCTGACAGTATGCATATTCTTGTTATCTTGGATGTACAGGCATTGTGTGATGGCTTTGTTAAAACCACTTGAATCATTTTGTTGAAGTGAGTAAATTAATAAAGACCAGTGTGTTAAGAAACCAGGCAGGATTCAGTCACTGACCTTTGAAGAAACTTTAAGCATCTTGGGCTTTCATTATATTATAGAATTTTAGAATTTATAGAACTCTTGGGGATCATCTAACAAACCAGGCATACAACAGATAAGGAAACACTAATTGTCCCACATCACAAATGGTATTCAGTGTGAGAGTCAGAATGAGGTCCCAGGTCTTTTGAATTCTTCCCAGCTTCCTTTCTGTAATATTGAACTAGTTTCTGGTGGTGAGCAGACTAATATGGCCGAATTATGCCCTCCTTTGGGTACTCATGTCTTTGTGCAGTCCTACTGCCTTGAGGCTCAGATGGTGAAGACTCTGCTTGTGATGCAGGAGACCCGGGTTCCATCCCTGGTTTGGGAAGATCCCCTGGAGAAGGAAATGGCAACCCACTTCAGTAGTCTTGCCTGGAGAAATGCCTTGACAAAGAGCCTGGAGTCTACAGTCTATGGGGTGGCAACGAGTCGGATACAAGTGAGTGACTAACACTTTCACTTTCCTGCCTGGAGTGCATGGGACCCATTAGCTGCTTTTAACCAACAGACTGTCAAATTTGATGAAATATTACTCCCTTGATTGAGTTGCTTTATCTCTCTCTCTCATGTTAGCTAATTTACTTGTAATTTCTGACAAATTCCCTCATTCAATCTGTAGAGGACAATAAAGCCAGTCAACAACTTCATTCCAGCCCTGCGGGACCCTATGCAGAGGCCACAGTTGAACTATGCCTGGTGGCCTGACCCACAGAAACCATGAGACAATAAATGAGTGTTAAGTTGCTAAAAAATGTGTGGCAGTTTGTGATGCATCACCTAAAATAATAGTTCTCCTATAGAAATGTCTGGAGTTTTAACACATCAAGACAGTAAAACTATATAACAAGTCTGCAGACATATTGAAAAAAAAAAAATACTTAGCCTTGGTAGAATCTCAATCAAGATAGAAAAGTGTGAGGTGTCCAACACAAGTCTAGACTGAGTGTGCTTTGTGAGGCTCTGTCTCCTGGTGTGCAGCCCTGTCAATGACAGAGACTTTGTTCTGTGTGAGAAGTAACAGAAGCTCAAATCCTTCTTACATGTGTGGGGAACGTTTGTACATATAAGGAAGAAAGGCCAAATCAGAACAAGACAGAACACTCTATCTGTTGCTAAACCTGTCAGTAGAAGTGAGGAAGGTTGGTAAGGACTGAATATCAATAATTTAACAGAATTAAGGCAGTATTACTATTGTATCATAAAATTATTATAAGTAGCATAAAATATGTATGATTTGTTCCTGAATTGGGGCATTATATTAATCATAATGAAATCTATACCTCCTTGCTGTCAGTCAAATGTTGTCAAAAGTTGAACGTTTATGCCCTAAGGAAACATATGACACCTTTCTCATAGCAAAGGTGTCAACTAGCTTCGCCTTGTATGCCAACTCTAATTGATTAATATTGGCAGCTTGAATTGGGCTTCATGATAAAGCAAGCTGTAGTCAACCAATGATATCTGCCATGGGTAAGTGAGCATGGAGGAGTGGTGTGTATGTCATGCCAGGGCAATGGATAGGGTTGTGGATTTTGTGTTGAGTTTTGACAGTTATATTCACCACCTTGCTGACTTGCCACATGTCCCCTAACTTTTCAGATGGTAAATATTTGGAGAATATTCATAAGTAGTTCTGAGAATTATTAAGATTGTTGCAGTAAAAGTAACTTGCAGAATGTCAGGCCTCTATCACATGTTCCTTTTTCAGTCTTTATTCATAATTACCAAAACTTGGAAGTAACCAAGATGGCCTTTAGTAGGTGAATGCATAAATTGTGATACATTCAAACAATGAAATATTATACAACGTTAAAAAGAAATGTGCTGTCAAGTCTTTAAGATAGGGAAGAACATTAAATGAATATTATTAAGTGAAACATGGAGAAGGAAATGGCAAGCCATTCCAGTGTCCTTGCCTGGGAAATCCCATGGACAGAGGAGCCCTGTGAGCTACAGTCCATGGGCTCACAAAGATTCAGACACGACAGAGACGAAACAACAAGTGAAAGAAGCCAGTCTGAAAAGGTTACATGCTGTATCTCAACTTCAGAACATTCTAGAAAAGATGAAATTATAAAAACAGTAAAGTAAAAAGATCAGTGGTTGCCAGGAGTTAGGGAAGAAAATGAAATAAATAGGCAGAACACAGGATTTTTTTGCACAGTGAAACTATTCTGTATAATGTTACCCTGGTGGATGTAAGTCATCATAAAATTTTCCAAATCCACAAAATGTACAACACCAAGAATGAACCCTTACATAAACTATGAACTTTGAGTGGTAATGATGTGTCAGTGTAGGTTCACTTATTGTAACAAATACATCCCTGTGGACGTTGATAGTGGGGGAGGTTGTACACGTCGGGGAAAGACATGTATGGGAAACTTCTGTACGTGCCACTCAATTTTGCTATGAAGCTAAACTTTATCTAAAAATAAAGCTTATTAACTAGAAGGTCAAACAATTTTAAATCTTTGACTAGAGTTAAGCAGGTAAATGAAGAACTCCATGTTGAAAAGGAAAAGTGAATTGCACTAGAGATAGGTTGAAGTTATCCATGGACTATGGGTCAGAAATGGGCTGTATTTTGAATGGCTAAAGGACATGGTAGAAGGTACAACCTCTGATTATACCTCTTTGTATCATGCACATGAGATTCACATTACTTAGAAGTGCGTGTTTAAAAAGTGCATGCGTACTATTACCTACACTGTTGGTGGGACAGTAAATTGGTGCAGCCTCTAAGGATAACAGTATGGGAGTTCCTTTAAAAAGTAAAAATAGAACTACCATCAGATCAGTTCAGTTGCTCAGTTGTGTCTGACTCTTTGCAACCCCATGGACTACAGAATGCCAGGCTTCCCTCTCCATCACTAACTCTCGGAGCTCACTCAAACTCATGCCCATCAAGTCAGTGATGCCATCCAACCATCTTATCCTCTGTCATCCCCTTCTCCTCCTGCCCTCAATCTTTCCTGGTATCAGGGTCTTTTGAAATGAGTCAGTCCCAGATTCCCCCACAGCCAGTCCCACCTATCAGGAAGCTTCCACAAGCCTCTTATCCTTATCCATCAGAGCGTAGACAGAATGGAAATCACAATCACAGAAAACTAACCAATCTGATCACATGGACCACAGCCTTATCTAACTCAATGAAACTGTGAGCCATGCCGTGCAGGGCCACCCAAGATGGATGGGTAATGGTGGAGAGTTCTGACAAAACGTGGTCCACTGGAGAAGGGAACGGAGAAGACAATAGCAACCCACTCCAGTACTCTTGCCTGGAAAATCCCATGGATGGAGGAGCCTGGTAGGCTGCAGTCCATGGGGTCGCAAAGGGTCAGACACGACTGAACGACTTCCCTTTCACTTTTCACTTTCATGCATTGGAGAAGGAAATGGCAACCCACTCCAGTGTTCTTGCCTGGAGAATCCCAGGGATGGGGGAGCCTGGTGGGCTGCCATCTATGGGGTCCCACAGAGTCAGACACGACTGAAGCGACTTAGCAGCAGCAGCAGGAGAAGGGAATGGCAAACCACTTCAGTATTTTTGCCCTGAGAATCCCATGAACACTATGCAAAAGCAAAAAGAACTACCATAATGTCCTGCAATTTCACTCCTTGGCATATATCTGGAGGAAAACATAATTCGAAAAGATACACACACCCAAATGTTCATTACAGCACTATTTGCAATGGCCAGGACATGGAAGCAACCTAAATGTCCATTGACAGATGAGTGGACAAATAAGATGTCGTGTATGTGTTTGTATATATGAATATTATTATAATATTATTAATATTAAATTAATTATTATTAATTGATTTATGATATTAATTAATTATAATATTTTATATTAATGTTTATATTATTACATTAATAATAACACCATTATTATAATATATTATATAAATAATAACACCATTATTATAATATATTATATAAATAATAATATAATTATTATAATATATTATATAAATAATAATATAATTATTATAATATATTACATACTATTAATTATATATTATAATTATATATCTAATTTGTATATATGAATAAATTACATATTATTATGAATAATATTCATAATAATATGAATATCATTACTCCATTATTAGCTATAGAAAAGAATGAAATAATGTCATCTGCAGCAACATGGATGGACCTAGTGATTATCATATTAAGTGAAATAGGTCAGGCAGAGAAAGACAAATATTACATGATAACACTTATATGTAGAGTTTTAAATGTGATCAAACAAATTTATATATGAAACAAAAACAGACTCACAGTCACAGAAAACAAACTTATGGTTACCAAAGGGGAAAGTGAGGAGGGAGTAAAAGATAAATTAAGAGTTTGAGATTAACATATATATACTGCTATATATAAAATAAATGAGATTCTACTATGTAGTACAGTGAACTATATTCAGTATTTTGTAGTAAATCAGAATGGAAAAGAATCTGAAAAAGAACATATATATGTGTATATAAATCATTAGTTTGCTGCACATCTGAAAAACCCACACAACATTGTAAATTGACTCTACTTCAACAAAAATGGTTTAAAAAGAATAATAAAAGCAAAGCTGCTGTTTTACCCTAAAAAAGTGCTTGCACTTCCAACTTAATTCCTGCAGATGTAGAACCATTATATAATTCCAAAAGCAACATGGAGAAAGGTAAGGTTTGCATTCTTGAAGGGATTAATAGAACAGAGACATGTAGTTTGGAGAAGGTTCAGTAAGGGATAAGGCAGTAGACAAGGGCTCCCTCATCCTTGCTGAAAAGTGGAGAAACTCAAGGAGAGGCGTACTCAGCTTTGAAAATGAGCCTCTAACTCAACATTTGAGTGCGATGCTTGAGTCAATACAGTGTCTAGTGGCTGGAAGGGCACACACTGCAAACTACCCACCAGAGGTAGAAAAACCGTCAGTTTCTGCCTTGGTGCTATTGTTAGACTAGGAAGATAATCAGAAAGTACTGCCTAGGATCTGTGATGGGAGCACAGTGATAAACTGCTTGGTCCTTGCCCTCCGAAACTCAGGTCTCAGGGAGAAAGATAGATCGTTAACTAAATATATTACATGTCACTCTATACTGGGTGCTATATAGCGAAGAAATGAACAATATACTATGGTAACATAGAAAAGCATTTAATTTTGAAAAGTGTCAGGATCTGGCTGTGCCATTTATACTCACAAGATAAATGGGTTTTCTTGATTTCTAGACTTTCCCAGCTAACCAGAGCAGTGGGATTAACAATCTCAGTGTCCAATGGATTCAAATCTAAACTGTGATATTTATTAGAAACTTACTTTGGGCAAGTTACCTAACCTGTGTGAAACTTCTCTTTAAATATTTTACGTATACAATGGAACTAATAATAGTTTCTATTTCATTAGTCATATCCTAGCAAAGTAGTATTGAGACAAATCATATTGAATGGTGTCGGTATGAGAGAGCACTTGGAACAATGGTTATAACTACACTTTGAAAATGACAAGGTACCTTAAAATATAAATTATTGATGCCATTTAAAAATTTTATTATTTCATATTCAACATAAGTATAGAATTTATGTTTCTTAAGGGCAAGAGGCACACATTCTTATTTCTGCCATTTTTCTCTTTTATAAAACATAAGGCACAATACCATAGTTTCAACATTGAGTCTTTTTAGTAAAAATCTTAGACTAAAGTATGATTTCCTTTCCCTCCCTGAGATCAGTGGGACTTAACAAGTTGAGGACTGTTTACAGATGTGAGCTACTGTGTCACATTTCAACATACAGACATAATCTAATGTTCCTGGTCAAAGGAGAAGAAAATACTAATCCTATAGTATATGTTATATATACAATATATATTCATATATACATGTATCACACAAACAAATGTTTATGCATATATAAAATTCTGATGACTTCTCTACAGTGTCATAATATTGCAAAAGTTGACCCCAGCAATACTAACCTAGATGTAGTCTTAAACAGACTGGGACTGTAAAGCTCTGTAGCTAGACAAATCTATATCCTTTTGATAGGAATCTCTTATTTATGTTTGCTAACATTTTATCTTATTATATGCAGGGAATGTATTTCTTAATTTGCTAGTCAATTAAAATGCAATTCGATAAAGAGTAAAAAGGATTCAGCACTATCTCTGAGGACAAATGTGCATTCCTTAATGTAACAGTCTGTTTAAAGTGTAGTTTGATTAATGTCAAATTATCAGAAGCTACATTTCAGAGAGAAACAGGGTCATCAGACTAGGAATTCTTGTCAAAAAGGATTGGTTTCTGTTTTACTTCAACCATCTGTCTTTGTAGTTGGTGATGTTTTTACACCTTTATAACATTTTATAAATGAAGCCCTTTTGATATCCTTTCAAAAGATATTTAATAAAGTAGTGAGACTAACATTTTTTTTTCTCCAACTGTTCATTGTAACTGGGAATGGTTTTCAGAGAATAGGAAAATTGCTTGCCTTCAAAATTGCTCAGTAGGGATGAATGGTTAGTTTCATTTGAACAGAAATTCCTCCTTGCCCCCTCACTTACCTCAGTTAAATGTGACCAAGGACTGATGCTACAAAGAGTAGAAACCAAAGAAAGAACAGTAGGGCTCTATTTTAGATAGTAGGAAATATATTACAAATGGGCTAAATTCAGAATCTGAAAACCTGGAATCAAATTTCTACACTCAAGAAGTAATCAGGTCTTGGAAAATTAGTTAAGCACTAGATTCTCAGTCACAATATGTTCCATCTACAAAATAAAAATAACAAAAATCTCCCCGTCATGTTTCATAAGCTTGTATGTAAAATTAAATTCAAAAAAAGATCATTATATTTGTCATTGTTAACATTTAAGTGTTTCCTGTGCATTAAAAATAAATAAATGAAGCATATGTAATAAGGATCCCCTAATAAGTACCATAACCCTGTAAGATGCATCCTATCTACATTTTTGGTTGAGGAAATAGAGTGTTTGTGAGGTTAACAGACTCGCTCAAGGTTGTCTCTGTTGTTCAGTCACTCAGTCGTGTCCAACTCTTTTCAACCCCATGGACTGCAGCACACCAGGCTTCCCTGTCCTTCACCATCTCCCAGAGCTTGCTCAGATTCATGTCCACTGAGTTGGTGATGCCATCCAACCATCTCATCCTCTCTCGTCTCCTTCTCCTGCTTTTTTTCTTTCCCAGCATCAGGGTCTTTTCTAGTGAGTCAGCTCTTCGCATCAGGTGGCCAAAGTATTGGAGCTTCAGCTTCAGCATCAGTCCTTTCAATGAATATTCAAGTTTCATTTCCTTTTGGATGGAGTGGTTTGATATCCTTGCAGTCCAAGGGACTCTCAACTCTTCTCCAACACCACAGTTTGAAAGCATCAATTCTTTGGCACTCAGCCTTCTTTATGATCTAACTCTCATATCCATACATATGGAAAAACCATAGCTTTGACTACACAGACCTTCACTGGCAAAGTGATGTCTCTGCTTTTTAATGCACTGTCTAGATTTGTCATAGCTTTTCTTCCAAGAGTAAGTGTCTTTTAATTTTATGGCTGCAGTCACAATCTGCAGTGATTTTGGAGCCTGAGAAAAGAGTCTTTCACTGTTTCCATTGTTTCCTCATCTATTTGCCATGAAGTGATGGGACCAGATGCCAAGGTCTTCGTTTTTTGATTGTTGCAATTTAAGCCAGATTTTTACACTCCCCTTTAACCTTCATCAAGAGGCTCTTTAGTTCCTCTGCACTTTCTGCCACAAGGGTGGTGTCATCCGCATATCTGAGGTTATTGATATTTCTCCCTGCAACCTTGATTCCAGATTATGCTCCATCCAACCAAGCATTTCACATGATATACTCTGCATAAAAGTTAAATAAGCACAATATACAGCCTTGATTCCAGATTATGCAACCCTGCAACCTTGATTCCAGATTATGCTTCATCCAGCCAAGCATTTCACATGATATACTCTGCATAAAAGTTAAATAAGCACAATATACAGCCTTGACTTATTTTGTTCCCAATTTGAACCATTCTGTTGTTCCATGTCCAGTTCTGTTGTCTCTTGACCTGCATACATGTTTCTCAGGAGGCAGGTAAGATGGTCTGATATTCCCATCTCTTGAAGAGTTTTCTACAGTTTGTTGTGATTCACAGAGTCAAAGGCTTTAGAGTAGTCAATAAAGCAGATGTTTTTCCTGAATCCTTTTGCTTTTTTTATGATCCAACGGATGTTGGCAATTTGATCTCTGGTTCCTCTGCCTTTTCTAAATCCAACTTGTACATCTGGAAGTTCTTGATTCATATACTGGTAAAACCTAGCTTGGAGGATTTTGAGCATAACCTTGCTAGCATGTGAAATGAATGCAATTGTGCAGTAGTTTAAGCATTCTTTGGCATTGCCCTTCTTTGCAATTGGAATGAAAACTGACCTTTTCCAGTCCTGTAGCCACTGCTGAGTTTTCCAAATTTGTTGGCATATTGAGTGCAACACTTTAACAGCATCATCTTTTAGGATTTGAAATAGCTTAACTGGAATTCCATCTCCTCCACTAGCTTTGTTTGTAGTGATGTTTCCTAAGGTCCATTGACTTCGCACTCCAGGATGTCTGGCTCTAGGTGAGTGATCACACCATCATGGTTATCCAGGTCATTAAGCTCTTTTTTGTATCGTTCTTCTGTGCATTTCATGAAAAGATGTGCTCAAGAAAGGATAGAAATGGTATGGACCTAGCAGATAACAGAAGATATTAAGAAAAGGTGGCAAGAATAAACAGAATAAGTATACAAAAAAGAGTTTAATGACCTGAATAACCATAATGGTGTCCAAAGTTACAAGTAAATAAATGGTACAGACAAAATTCAAGCCCAAGAACATACTGAATCTGTGCAGTTAACTGCTACACAATACTATTTCCCATGACCATGATATATATATATATATATATATAATATATATATGGATGAAGGATTAAAGGAAGGATGAAAGGATTAAAGGAAGTCGCTCAGTCGTGTCCGACTCCGCAACCCCATGGACTGCAGCCCACCAGGCTCCTCCGTCCGTGGGATTTTCCAGGCAAGAGTACTGGAGTGGAGTGCCATCGCCTTCTCCGATGCCAACTTCTTATATAAAAGAATTAAGCCACCAGGATAAAATATACAGTACAGGAAATATAGTCAATAGTAGTGCCATAAGTTTGTATGATAACAGTTACTAGACTTATTGTGGTGATCAGCTTCTAGTGTATATATGTAGAATCACTGTGTTGTTCACTTGAGACCTAATATTGTATGTTAACTGTACCTCAATTAAAAAAAAGAAGAAGACATATTTATGTGGAGAAAAAACACAGAAACAAATACCTCTTGCCCTGCATAATATCCACACAAACAAGTAACAAGGCTATCCTAGAAACCACAGGGGAGTAAAACTGAACATTTTGAAGAGGTAATAAATGAAAATTAATTGCACCGACGCCACTGTTCCTAAGTTAACATGCATACAATATCCTTAGTGCTATCTATTGAGCATTCTGTCATTACTGTTTTATTTTACTAAACATAAACATAAAGTCTTTCATAGGTTTTATTCCTTATCCCCTTCCCACTAAATATTTATTTTTCATAGTGTCTCAGGGACAGAGGAGCCTGGTAGGAGGCTGTCTATGGGGTCGCACAGAGTCAGACACGACTGAAGCAACTTAGCAGCAGCAGCAGCAGCAGCAGCAGCAAGTCCTTGGAATATGACCCGCCCTTCTGTGGTGTTTTGCAGAAACCTATTCCTAATGGTTGTACTAGCTGATAAAAATCTGCTTGAGAGTTAAGTCGCTTCAGTCATGTCCAACTCTGTGCAACCCTATGGACTGTAGCACACCAGGCTTTCCTGTCCATGGGATTCTCCAAGCAAGAATACTGGAGTGGGGTGCCATGCTCTCCTTCAGGGGATCTTCCTCATGCAGGGGTCAAGCCTGCCTCTTATACCTACCTGCATTGGTAGGTGGGTATAGTGCCGCCTGGGAAGCCTGATAAAAATTTAAATTATTGCTATTACTGGGCTACCCAGGTGGCACTAGTGGTAAAGAATCTACCTGCCAATGCGGGAAGACTTAAAACACATAGGTTTGATCCCTGGGTCAGGAAGAGCCCGTGGAGGAGGGCATGGCAACCCACTCCAGTGTTGTTGCCTGGAGAATCCCAGGAACAGAGGAGCCTAGTGGGTTACAGTCCATAGGGTCACAAAGAGTCAAACATGACTAAAGCAATTTAGCACGCATGCACATTGCTCTTATTGTTTTTATAATAGAAGTAAGAGTTAGGTATTATAGCAAATATGAAAGAATTACAACTTCTAACCTCCCTGGGCCTTAGTTTCCTTATCTTTGAAGTCTGTGCATGTGAGGGAAGTTATTAAAGCCTCTTTCCCTGATAATTTCCCAGTTTATCTTATTCACCTTTCCCATGCATATAGAGGCAACTTTAGCAACAAAGACTTCCAGTTCTTTCTATTTAAGTTCTCAAGATTAACTTTATATCTAAAAAGTATGAAATCATTTGAAAAAAAATTGGTAAGAAAACAGAAAAAGCAATCACTTTTTATGTCATTAATTTAGTTTCCTTTTTAAAAAAATTGTTCATGTTGAGGTTTGACAGAAAACAGCAAAATTCTGTAAAGCAATTATCCTTCAATGAAAAATAAATTAATTTTTAAAAAAAGAAAAAAAATCAGTCAGTTCTGAATTTATTAGCAAGACATTCAAGACCTCTATGATACTGCTCTAAATTACCTTTCCAACCCACTTCTGGCCACTCATCCTACAGTAGGCAGCTAGAGCTCCTATTCCCATATTACCCTAAGGATTGCCCCTCTCAATGTATTTGTTCATTCTTTTCTAACATTCAGGAAATTCCTTCTTCTATCTGCTTATAGAAGCATACCCTTCTTTCATGTTCAGAGCTCAAATGCCCATTTTCTTGGATTTTTCTAATCAGAAAAAGACTTTCTTTTCTTTCATTCTCCAAACATGCTCTCTATCTAGGAAGCGCTGTCTATTAACACTGAAATACTCATTCTGTTCTTTTTTATTTTAAAATTAAAATATCATCAGATTTCCCCTTAGATTAAGAAGTCCTTGAGGGAAAAGTTAGGTCTTGTTCCTACTTAAGTTTCATATCAATGGGTAGAAAAATGTGTTTATAATGTTGTAAAAAGAGTACCAGAGTAAGGGTCCAAAGTTCTGAGCTCACTTTTGAGCCCTTTAACAACTAACTATGTGGCTATAGACATATTATTTAAGTTCTAATAACCTCAATTATCTTGTGTATTGTGAGGATAAAAATGTTTACTCCACGTAGAGGATTAAATGCTAAAGGGCTTTTAAAACCCTAAAATAATATATTACTTCAAGAATGAAAGTTATTAATGTTGTTCTTATAACTTTACTATTATGGTAGTCACTCAAAGACTATTAAATGTGTCTAAAGAAAGAGTGAAAGAGCAAAAGTAAGTAGATAATAAATGTCATACTTGAATTCAGCTATAACAGAATGGAATGGCTATACACATTTATTTTCTTTCTCTTCTAAAACTCTATTAAAATAAAATTAAATGTATTCTTTAGTAGTTAAAAAGCAATATTATGGAGAGAATAAGAGTACACAAGGGATTTCTACAAAATTTAAAAAAAAATTGGAAGTAGATGGGGAGGTAATAGATGGCATAGTGTTGCAGGAGTAAACAAAATAAAATAAAACCTCTGAACCTAAAGAGCTATACCAAAGGGGATGCAGCAGTCCCAACCAGGATGCCAAGAAAGATTTGCAGATCGCAACACCCATGAAAGTGTCAGCGATGAAAGGAATAGGAATAAGTGGGTTGTTAAAATTGGTGTGCAAAGTAGTTACTTCGCATCTCACCTTCTGTCTTCTGTGCTTCTGTGACCAGGGTTTATTTCCTCTCCCTTTCCCTGCTCCTGCCGTGCCTCCACCTCCATGAAGCCAGAACTTCATATTCTAGGGAAATGAATCCTGGAGGCTCTGGAATCATGCACACCAGGCATAAGAATGGAGGTGAGGCATCGGGTCAACAGTTGTAAGGAGATAGAGTGAGAGTCTGTGTTTTCAATCATAGAGTCCCAGCTTTCTTCCCTTTGCTACTCCTAAATGCAAGGAAAAAGGTGTATCTCTCCAAAGCTAGAGCCTGGAGGATTTCTGTCTGTAAAAAATAAAAGAGAAAATCCAGGAATAAAACATGTAGATGATAGCACATGGAGGTTCTGCAGTGGGGGAAGGGGTGGTTGCCATCTCATTTCTCTAAAGCGAAACCCAAGAGTCAAAGGCAACTCTTACCCACGTCCCTTTCCCCTACCTGGAAAATCTTCAACCCACCTCTTAGTATCTCATAGCTTAACGTAAAGAAACATACACTGAATGAAGGTATGCTTTAAATATGCCACGGGAGAGATAGAGAAAGAAAGAGGGGAGAGAGAGAGAGAGAATGAAATTCCCAAGAAACAGAAGCCGGAGAAAATTCTAAATAAGGAAACTATAAGAATGAACTCTTGGAACAAGTAGAAGATGTGATTTAAAACAAAAAACAATGTAACTGAAGATAAAGAAAAATTTCTGGAAAATTAAAATTATGATTGTTTAATCAAAAAAAAAAAAAAGATGGATTTTTTTAAAAGTTCCAAAATGTCTTCCAGTAGTTGAACAGAAAAGCAAATTTGGGAAGTTACCATAGGAAATAGTAGGTGATCTACCTTTCAACAAATAGATCTTCAACTGAGATTAGAACTTTGTACTTAAAATTAGTTTGACACAGTTAAATATTTTCTGTTCAGTTGACAGAGATATTTACAGGTTACACAAACAACCCCAACTAAAAGTCAGCACACTTAAAACTTGCCTACTCCTCCCAATTAAAGCATACGGCAAAAACAAAAACCAAAAAACAAAAAAAACCCAAAACAAAAAACAACCCTGCCAAGACCCTCTAATTCTCAAATCTGGAGTTCTCTTCTTGCTGTTATAGTGTGAAAAAAATAAATTTCCTTACTTGTTCTTTTTTCTTTTTTTCTTTGTCAATGGAGAGAAATCAATTATATAAGAATAATATAAGTTGTCACAAAAGCAAAGAAGGAAGGTCTGCAGACTATGGGCCAGAGTGCCTGTTCCTGTAGATGAAGAAACACCCTCATCAAGGTCACTGGGAATGAAGGCAAGATCCTAAGAAGCTTCCATGGAGAACAAACAGCAAGTCACCTCTCAGCAATCAGGGGCCAGAATGGAATCAGGCTTCTGACAGCAATAATGAACTCTAACATTAACTGAGAAATGTTTTAAAATTGCTAAAGAAATATGATTTCTAACCTGGTTGTCTGTTCTCAGACGTACCTTCAATCAGGTACAACAATAGAATTAAAATGACTTCCCTCTTAGGAACTGATTTAACAGCTACAAGCATCCTCTAGTAATTAGAGGGTGCACTTCAGAAAAACAAAGAACTAAATGAAGAAGGACGTGCATGATTTAGGGAATGGGCTGTCTCCCCCAGGAACAGGGGAGTGAGAAAGCTTAGGCCAGGGGGAATGCAATCAGTTATATAGGACCAGGAAAACGGGGGAGTCCAAAAGAGAACCCTCCATGGAGGAGAAGGAAAGTGAGAGTGTGTCACTGAGTCGTGTCCAACTCTTTGTGACCCCATGGACTGTATGTAGCACACCAGGCTCCTCTGTCCATTGAATTCTCCAGGCAAGAATACTGGAGCAGATAGACATTCCCTTCTCCAGGGGATCTTCCCAACCCAGGAATAGAACCCAGGTCTCCTGCATTGCAGGAGGATCCATTACCAGCTGAGCTACCAGGGAAGCCCTCTCACCTCAAAGACTGCCCTTCAAAACTCTTCACTGAAAGTTGTCTGAGAGTTTGGGTCTTTTGAATGCCAGCTGCCCATTCTCCTGGCACCCTACAAATAAATGCTGTACTTTCCTTCAGCAGAATCCAGTGTCAGTAGATGGGTTTTGCAGTATCTGGATAAGCAAACTCATGTTCAGTTTGGTAAGAATAATAATGAAAACAGACAAGTAAAATACATGTAACTTGATAAGTTTGGGAGGATATGAGGCAAGGTGTAAGTTTTTTTTTTTTTTTTTTTCATTTTAATCCTCTCAGTACTATTTAAAATTTTAAATCATGTCCACACGTACAGTAAAATTAAAATAAAAATTTTCCCTATTTGAGAAGCAAAATCTGTATTATTATAAAACTTGGACATTACACCTTGGCTTATTCATATTACATGAATCATGGAATCATATATGCACAGAAGCAGTGGCTTCATAGACCATTGACCTTTTGAGGGCTTTAAATAAATCTTCTACAGCTGAAACCTCTGTGCAGTGGGAAGTAAATAGGTAAAGCTTATTGGAATGAGAACTCTGAAATTTCTAATCATTGCTATTCATCTTGGGCACATGCCAGAATGGTTTCTCACTTTTGGATTATTTATTTTGATTTTTAGGGAATAAGAAGAAAATCAATGCTGGAAATAATAATAGTGACATCAGTCAAAAAAAGGCAACGGCTTGAAAGGAGTCCAGGAAAACACTCACCCATGCTTCTGATTGGGAAAGAAGATGGCAAAGCGGATAACAATTACTCAGTGCTTGCTAAGCACTAGGCGTATTCATGCCACTCCTCATAATAGCTGCGTGAGACAAATGATGGCCCTCTTTTTAGGGATGAGGAAACTGAGCACCAACGAGTTTAATAAACTACTTAAGTTCACGCAGTGGTAAGTGGTGAGGCCGGCAGTGGTTTCTGTCTCATAAGAGACTCAAAATATTCTCAGTCTTCTTAGGGTTGCTTTTCTATTCCATCATCTTTTAATTCCATACTCTCTATCTGGGGTCCAATGGCCACAGCTGTGTGCCTCAAATGGGCTACTGATGTGCCAGATATTGATCTGTTCAGTTCCCAAGGGGAATGGATCCCATTCCCTTTATTTGTGTTTCCTTCACATGAGTCGTTATCACTTGTGTTCGCCATGGTGTGCAAAAGGTTAGAAACACAGTCTGAAGCAGAAGTAAGCCAGCCCTCTTACCCTTCAATTTTCAAAATACCTCTACCCAAGTTTTTCAGAACCACTCTGAAAAACCACTGTAGTGGGCAGGCAATTTTTTATTGAAATAGAAAATTTTGAATTAAGGAGAACCATGAATATCAACCATTTCAAAATCCTTGTGTTTCAGATGAGGAAATGAGTGCAGGCCAATAAAATGACCTAACCTAGAGAGGAAAGGGCTCCCTCCTCAGGTGGTCCTTACTCATCCTGGGAAGCAGGAAAGTGTGGATGCTTGTGCTTCTGCTCTGCCTGGCTCTGTTACAGCTCTGACCAGATGGCATCCCATCAGATGGCTGCTGGTTCATTTTTTCCCATGGCTGGGGAACTCAAGGAGGAGAGGCACTGGGTCTCATTTATATTGTGTGCCCAGCAAGAACAGTGTCTGTTAAACAAATGAATGACTAAATAAAAATTGTGTTCATAGGATCCTCGCTCAAGCTCTGTCTCCCCAGCTTGCTAGCTCTCTGTCCTCAAACAAGCCATTTATATTGGCAAATGGGCATCATAGCTCAGTGGTAAAGAACCTGCCTGGCAACGCAAGACTTGGGTTTGACCCCTGGGTTGGGAAGATCCCTTAGAGAAAGAAACGCAACCTGCCCCACTATTCTTGCCTGGGAAATCCCATGGACAGGGGAGCCTGGTGGGTTACAGTCCACGGGGTCACAAAAGAGTCGGATATGACCTAGTGACTAACTGAAACAACAAGAGTGGGCATAAAAGGTTTTAGGTGCTGTGGAGTTGCATAAAATTAAAATGATACTGATAAAGTCCTAATAGCAGATAATATTTAGTGAGCATTTACTATGCCAGGTAAAGTTGCAAGTGTTTTGAAAGTATTAACTTATTTAAATTTAAATACATTTTGAGCTATAAACAGTCAGCCTGTGTGGACATTGGTTAGAATTCCTTGTCCAAAGTATTTTCCACTGCATGAGAACTCCCAGTCTGGGGCATACTTGATTTCCATTTCCAGCACTTCTCTGGAAGCAGATGAAAAGGTTCAGATGACTTTGGCCAAGACCAAGAGTCAGAGCTCTTATCCTGCTACACTGTGAAAATGGCACTGGGGAATAGAAGATGTAATGGGGGATCACATATCTCATAATGGGCACCTCTATCTGCCTTAAGAAAGAGAGAAAATTAGCATTCTCCTAATAGACAGAATGTCACAGAAAAGTTCAACCTTCTTCATAATACTGTAATTAGTATTTCATATACTATAATTTTAGTCTTGATGAGATAAGCACTTTCTGAAGAAATTTCAATATCTATATTGCTAGTGCTAGCAAAAAAAAAGCAATTTAAAATGACACATTTTAATACATAATAGCTGCCCCAACCTTTTGATGTAGCAGCATGAATATCAAATTCTCTGAGAGAAAAAGAGGTTTGAGGTGCCTTCAAGGCGTTAGTGCCTTTATAATGAACAAACACGTGTCTGCTGAATGGAGCTAACCTCAGCCCCCTGGGTCTTTTGCTGATCAGGCTGGTGAGAAAGTTCCCTTAAGCTAATATCAGTATAATTCAAACAGATTCAACCATAGGGCATGCTAGGAATGGCTTGTGGGGAAGCAGGAGGAAGGAGAGCAATAATTTTGCATCACCTACAAAGGTTCGTCTAGTCAAGGCTATGGTTTTTCCTGTGGTCATGTATGGATGTGAGAGTTGGACTGTGAAGAAGGCTGAGTGCCGAAGAATGGATGCCTTTGAACTGTGGTGTTGGAGAAGACTCTTGAGAGTCCCTTGGCCTGCAAGGAGATCCAACCAGTCCATTCTGAAGGATATCAGCCCTGGGATTTCTTTGGAAGGAATGATGCCAAAGCTGAAACTCCAGTACTTTGGCCACCTCGTGCGAAGAGTTGACTCATTGGAAAAGACTCTGATGCTGGGAGGGATTGGGGGCAAGAGGAGAAGGGGACGACAGAGGATGAGATGGCTGGATGGCACCACTGACTCAATGGACGTGAGTCTGAGTGAACTCCGGGAGTTGGTGATGGATAGGGAGGCCTGGCATGCTGCGATTCATGGGGTCGCAAAGAGTCGGACACGACTGAGTGACTGATCTAATCTGATCTGATCTGACCCCATGCTAGGAGCTTCCCTGGGGACTCAGTGGTAAAGAATCTACCTGCCAATGCAGGAGATGCTAGTTCGATTCCTGGTCTGGGAAGACCCTCTGGAGAAGGAAATGGCAATCCCCTCCAGTATTCTTACCTGGATAATTCAAAGGAGCCTGGTGGGCTGCAGTCCATGGGGTTGCTAGGAGTCGGACACGACTGAGTGACTTCACTTTCACTTTTCACTTTCATGCATTGGAGAAGGAAATGGCAACCCACTCCAGTGTTCTTGACTGGAGAATCCCAGGGACAGGGGAGCCTGGTGGGCTGCCGTCTCTGGGGTCGCACAGAGTCGGACACAACTGAAGCAACTTAGCAGCAGCACCAATCCCCGTTCTATAGATGAGCAAGTCAATGCTAAAAAGTGTAAATACACTACTTCAAGGTAGGACCAATAGATATTTGAATCCAGATTTCTAATTGAAAAATCCTTGTTCTGAACATTGCAATAGCCTGCCTCCCTGAAACAGGTTGTTTATCTTTTAATCCCTTGCTCCATGATTGGATTCCCTAGCAACATACACTGAAGGTAAACCACTGAAGAAAAAAAAAAAGTAGATATCAAAAATTTCCATTATTATTTAAATAGCACTGACATGGACACATTCTCCCTGAAAATACCCTAACTGGATGATAGCTAGGATTGAAATAGAGAAATGTTATCATTTGGCTTGTTATTTTTTTGTGTGTGTGACCATTGAGTTAAGATGGCCAGCTGGTACCATGACAGCGTGGTTTGTGATTACAAATGCTCGTGTACATCCTCAATACATATTTCCTTTGAAAAGGGAATTACAATGATAGTGTGCTGGTACAATGTTATCTTCCTGTGAATTTCAGCAGATAACTTTGATCATTTTCCAAACAGCTGTAAGAGGTGATGGATTGAGGTATCTACTGGGAATTGCAGGCTGGGGGTAATTAAATTGGATTCTGTCCCCTTGGATGGCACTCTGGGCCAGTGCTAATGATTACCACCAGGGAAGGGAGGGCACAAATGCCACTTATTGTTAATACCAAGAGTAGGAGGAGGAACAAGAGATATGAGAAGAAGAGAAAGCGAAAGTGGGAGGATGGTGAGGGAGAGAGTAAGGGACAGGATATTTACATGTTAGCTACCATGTCTTCTTCTTTTATGTGTCCCAGATGGAACACAGCAATTCATTATTGCTGGCAAATAATGAATCCTTAATAAAGAATTATCAAATACATGGTAGATGAGATGGCTGTATGGATGGTGAAAAATTCTAAAAATTAAGAACTATCCATGACTTAGTCTGCTATGGCTGCCATAAGAAAATATCAGAGACTGGATGGCTTAAATGATAGACATTTTGTCACAGTCTGGAAGCTGGAAGTCCAAGATTAAGGTGTTGACAGGATTGACTTCTTCTGAGACCTTTCTCCCTGCCTGCCTCTTTACTGGGTCCTCACATGGCCTCTTTTTCTGTGAATGCACATTTCTGGTATGTTCCTCTTCTTATAAGGAGGCTAGCTCTATCGGATTAGGACCCTACCATATGACCTCATTTAGGACTGGAAAAGGTAAATTTTCATTCCAATCCTAAAGAAAGGCAATACCAAAGAATGTTCAAAGTACTGCACAATTGCACTCCTCTCACACACTAGTAAAGTAATGCTCAAAATTCTCCAAGCCAGGCTTTAGCAATATGTGAACTGTGAACTTACAGATGTTCAAGCTGGTTTTAGAAAAGGCAGAGGAACCAGAGGTCAAATCGCCAATATTCGCTGTATCATCAAAAAAGCAAGAGAGTTCCAGAAAAACATCTATTTCTGCTTTACTGACTATGCCAAAGCCTTTGACTGTGTGGATCACAATAAACTGTATAAAATTCTGAAAGAGATGGGAATACCAGACCACTGACCTTCCTCTTGAGAAACCTGTATGCAGGTCAGGAAGCAACAGTTAGAACTGGACATGGAACAACAGACTGATTCCAAATCGGAAAAGGAGTATGTCAAGGCTGTATATTGTCACCCTGCTTATTTAATTTCTATGCACAGTAGACTACATCATGAGAAATGCTGGGCTGGAGGAAGCAAAGCTGGAATCAAGATTTCCGGGAGAAATATCAATCACCTCAGATACGCAGATGACACCACCCTTATGGCAGACCGTGAAGAAGAACTAAACAGCCTCTTGATGAAGTGAAAGAAGAGAGTGAAAAAGTTGGCTTAAAGCTCAACATTCAGAAAACTAAGATCATGGCATCTGGTCCCATCACTTCATGGGAAGTAGATGGGGAAACAGTGGAAACAGTGTCTGACTATTTTTCTGGGCTTCAAAATCACTGCAGATGGTGATTGCAGCCATGAAATTAAAAGACGCTTACTCCTTGGAATGAAAGTTATGACCCACCTAGAGAGCATATTAAAAAGAAGAGACATTACTTTGTCAATAAAGGTCCGTCTAGTCAAGGCTATGGTTTTTCCCATAGTCATGTGTGGATGTGAGATTTGGATTATAAAGAAAGCTAAGCGCCAAAGAATTGATACTTTTGAACTGTGGTGTTGGAGAAGACTCTTGAGAGTCCCTTGGACTGCAAGGAGATACAACCAGTCCATCCTAAAGGAAATCAGTCCTGGGTGTTCATTGGAAAGACTGATGTTGAAGCTGAAACTCCAATATTTTGGCCATCTGATGCAAAGAGCTGACTCATTTGAAAAGACCCTGATGTTGGGGAAAATTGAAGGCAGGACAAGAAGGGGATGACAGAGGATGAGATGGTTGGATGGCATCACTGACTCAATGGACATGAGTTTGGGTGAACTCCAGGAGTTGGTGATGGACAGGGAGGCCTGGCATGCTGTAGTTCATGGGGTTGCAAAGAGTCAGACACAACTGAGCGACTGAACTGAACTGAACTGAATATTTTTTAATTCCATAAATTTTTTGCAGCCAAAGATGGAAAAGCTCTATATGGTCAGCAAAAATAAAACTGTGAGCTGATTGTGGCTCAGATCTTGAATTCCTTATTGAAAAATTCAGACTTAAATTGAAGAAAGTTAGGTAAAACAACTAAACCATTCAGGTATGCTCTAAATCAAATTCCTTACAATTATGCAGTGGAAATGACCAATAGATTCATGGGATTAGATTTGACAGAGTGCCTGAAGAACCATGGATGGAGGTTTGTGACACTGTACAGGAGGCAGTCACCAAGACCATCCCCAAGAAAAAGAAATACAAAAAGGAAAAATGGTTTCCTGAGGAGGTCTTACAAATAGCTGAGAAAAGAAAAGAAGCTAAAGGCAAAAGAGAAAAGGAACCATATACCCATCTTAAAGCAGAGTCCAGAAGAATAGCAAGGAGAGATAAGAAAGCCTTCCTCAATGATCAGTGCAAAAGAAATAGAGGAAAACAATAGAATGGGAAAGACTAGAGATCTCTTCAAGAAAATTAGCGATACCAAGGGAACATTTCATGCAAGATGGGCACAGTTAAGGACAGAAACAGCATGGACCTAATGGAAGCAGAAGATATTAAGAAGAGGTGGCAAGGATACAAAGAATTATACAAAAAAGATCTTCATGACCCAGATAACCACAATGGTGTGATCACTCATCTGGAGCCAGACGTCCTGGAATGTGAAGTCAAGTGGGCCTTAGAAAGCATCACTATAAACAAAGCTAGTGGAGGTGATAGAATTCCAGTTCAGCTATTTCAGATCCTAAAAGATGATGCTGTGAAAGTGCTATACTCAATATACCAGCAAATTTGGAAAACTCAGCAGTGGCTACAGGACTGGAAAAGATCAGTTTTCATTCTAATCCCTAAGAAAGGCAATGCCAAAGAATGTTCAAAGTACTGCACAATTGCACTTATCTCACATGCTAGTAAAGTAATGCTCAAAATTCTCCAAGGGAGGCTCCAACAGTACATGAACTGAGGACTTCCAGATGTTCAAGCTGGATTTAGAAAAGACAGAGGAAACAGAGATCAAATTGCCAACAGCCATTGGATTTCAAAAAAGCAAGAGAGTTCCAAAAAAGCATTTACTTCTGCTTTATTGACTATGCCAAAGCCTTTGACTGTGTCTGTTCGGTTCAGTCACTCAGTTGTGTCTGACTCTTCATGACCCCATGAACCACAGTACACCAAGCCTCCCTGTCCATCACCAACTCCTGGAGTCTACTTAAACTCATCTCCATTGAGTCGGTGTTGCCATCCAACCATCTCATCCTCTGTCATCCCCTTCTCCTCCTGCCTTCAATCTTTCCCAGCATCAGGGTCTTTTCAAATGAATCAGCTCTTTGCATCAGGACTACAAGACCAAAACAAACTGAAAAATTCTTCAAGAGATTGGAATACCAGACCACCTTACCTATCTCCTGTGAAATCTGTATGCAGGTCAAGAAGCAATAGTTAGAACTGGACATAGAACAACAGACTGGTTCCAAATTGGGAAAGGCTGTATATTGTCATCATGGCTGTATATTGTCACCCTGATTATTTAACTTTTATGCAGAGTACATCATGCAAAATGCTGGACTGGATGAAGCACAAGCTGGAATCAAGATTGCTGGGAGAAATATTAATAACCCTAGATATGTAGGTGACACCACCCTTATGGCAGAAGGCAAAGAGGAACTACAGAGCCTCTTGATAAAAGAGGAGAGTGAAAAATCTGGCTTAAAACTCATCATTCAAAAACTAAGATCATGGCAGCCGGCCCCATCACTTCATGGCAAATAGATGGGGAAATAATGGAAACAGTGAGAGACTTTATTTTGGGGGGCTCCAAAATCACTGCAGATGGTGACTGCAGCCATGAAATTAAAAGACACTTGCTCCTTGGAAGAAAAGCTATGACAGACCTAGACAGCATATTAAAAGCAGAAACATTTCTTTGCCGACAAATGTCCATCTAGTCAAAGCTATGGTTTTTCCAGTAGTCAGGTATGGATATGAGAGTTGGACCATAAAGATAGCTGAGTGCCAAACAATTGATGCTTTGAACTGTGGTATTGGAGAAGACTCTTGAGAGTCTTTAGGGCTGCAAGGAGATCCAACCAGTCCATCCTAAAGGAAATCAGTCCTGAATATTCACTGGAAGTAACTGATGCTGAAACTGAAGGTCCAATACTTTGTCCACCTGATGCAAAGTCCTGACTCATCTGCAAAGACCCTGATGCTGGGAAAGATTGAAGGCAGAAGGAGAAGGGGACGACAGAGGATGAGATGATTGGATGGCATCACTGTCTCAATGGACATGAGTTTGAATAAACTCCAGGAGTTGGTGATGGACAGGGAAGCCTGGCATGCTGCAGTCCATGGGGTTGCAAATAGTTTGACATGACTGAGTAAGTGAATCAAACTGAAGCTCCATGAAGGCCCCATCTCTGAATATAGTCATCAGGATTCAATACATGAATTTGTCAGAGGTGGGGGGACACAATTTAGTCTATAATATCATATCATTTCCTTCTAGTTTGAATGTTGCATTTATTGTGAATTTTTTCCTGATTCTTATCATGAAAATTAACATCTCTATTTTTGGGATTAACAAACTCTATCATTAGAACTCAAGTTTGCTCTTTTGGGAAACATAGCAGAAATCTCCTACCTGGTTTCCTTGCCTCTGGCCTGAGTTTCATGCGGTCTCTTTCATTCTGTATAGCTGTTTATAGGAACTTACTAAAACACTCATGAAATCATGCTATTCCTCAGCCATTAATCTTATCAATAAGCTTGTGAACATAAGTGCAACTGTTCAGAATGAGTCTAAATCTCTGCACAATCTGCAACTTTTCCTATGCAATGAACTTCATCTTTTATATCTCTTTATCATACATTACCCTCTGTCCATTCTGTACCACAGGCACCTTTGCTGTTTCTGATAGCTGAGCCTTAAGCATGTGGTCCTGGCTGCCTGCAGACCCACAGGCCAGAATTCAACCTGTCTCACTGTAGTGACCACGGTCATGCAGATATACAGTGCCCCCCCAAGGTTGAAAATCCCCTGACCTCTCCACTCAAACTCCTTGTGTTTTAAAATCCTCACTCTGTTTCAAAATGTACCCTGGAGGGAAATCATAATAAGATGTATTTAGAAATAATCATACACATTAAAACATTGGAAGGATCAGTTCTGATTGCAGTTAATCAAGTTATTAGGTAAAAGTTATTAGATGACAACTATAAACTCTGGATTAAAAGATCCTGAAGGCACCTAAGAGCAACCAAAAGGAGTTCTTTTCTTTTTGTGTGTAAGATCGGTACCCTGTTGGTATCACATCATTTGTAAAATACATGGTCTTATTTTTTTTTATTTTTTTTATTTTTAAACTTTACATAATTGTATTAGTTTGTCTTGAAGAACCAGTGGAGAGAAGTTACTGTCATGAAAAGAGTAGAAAAAAGTGAAGTAGAAAAACTGAGAAAGGAAAAAGCCAAAGAAGAGGAATCTTAAGACCTTAAGCATATAAAAATCTTAAGTTCTGAAGCATATAAACCTCTACTCATATTTCTGGCTGCCCCCTGAACTCTGAAGGTTTAGAGTAGATCTTGGCTTCCAAGCAAGGTAAATGAAGCAGAGATTTCACTCGATGCTTACCAGAGGGAAGCTAAAGTTTGGAGTTCGAGTTCAGTCAACTTAATGGTCTGTTAAAGAAATAAATACACATCAAATGAACATAACAGAATCTAGCATTTATACAATTTATGAACTACACTGTTTTAAGCATGATACTTGGGGAAACAGATTTTAAAAAATGATATCCAGATTGCAGCAACAACGGTATACTCTGAAAGGAGGCTGGAAATAGGCATAGCAGATAAATTACAGTATTTGCTGCCAGTAGAACTATACTACAAGAAATGCTGAGGAGAATTCTTCAAGAATGAAATGGAATTAAGAGTGCTGAAACGCTCAGAAAGGAATTAAAAAACCACAGGCAAGGGTAAACATGTAGGTAAATAAAAAAGCATTATATTTCCTTTAAAATGCATATGGCTGTTTAAAGAAAAAAAATTAAGCTATGGAGATTATAACATACACAGATGTAATACATAAGACAACTTTTAGTGCTTGCTAAAATAGAACATATGCTGTGCCCTAGAATAAGTCTCAGTGAGTTTGCAAGGACTGAATTAATCAATATTGAATAAAATTAGAAATAATTAATAATATATCTGGAAAAACTCAAATATTTGAAAATCAAGCAACACACCTTTAACTAATCCAAGAGTCAAATAAAATAGTCAACTAGGGGAGTTCCCTCATTGTCTACTGGTTAGGACTCTGGGCTTTCACTGCAGAGGATAGGGGAGTAGGGAGATAGGTTCAGTCTGTGGTTGAGGAACTGAGATCCCACAAACTGAATGGCATGCAACTCCCCCCCAATAATCATCTAGGAATAATATCCTAATGAAAATACTTTAAGCCAAATCATGATCAAAATGCATTAAATCCATTCTGGTCATTATATCACTTTGTGTGCATGCTGAGTCACTTCAGTTGTGTCTGACTCTGTGACTCGCCAGGTTCCTCTGTCCATGGGCTTCTCCAGGCAAGAATATTGGAGTGGGCTGCCGGGCCCTACTCCAGGGGATCTTCCCAACCCAGGGATCGAAACAGCGTCTCTTACATCTCCTGCATTGGAAGGCAAATTCTTTACCACTAGCGCCATAGGTGCATAATCTTGTTTTAGGGACATGCCATGACATAGTTGTTATGACCACGCCTATAAGACACTGCTTGCCTGAGCTCAAATCCCAGTTCCATCAACCACTATCTATACCGTGGTTTAAGGTAAGTTGTTTAACTTGTTTGTACCTCTATTTTCTCAAAATAAAGTGAGTTCCATCCAAAAGTACTGCTATAAGATTTACATGAGTTAATATGAATGGAATGCTAGAACAGGGCCTGGGACACAGTCTTTAACAAAAGTTCGCTGTTATTATCATTGTTTGCCCCCACAGCAAGTTTAGAACATATCCAGAATAGAAATTGTGCTTGGTGTTTCAAGCACTGGGAATAGTAGCTGGCACATGCTAAATAGTTATTTTTGAATGATTAAAATATATCTTCTTGGAGAAGGCAATGGCACCCCACTCCAGTACTCTTGCCTGGAAAATCCCATGGACGGAGGAGCCTAGTAGGCTGCAGTCCATAGGGTCGCTAAGAGTCGGACACAACTGAGTGACTTCACTTTCACTTTTCACTTTCATGCATTGGAGAAGGAAATGGCAACCCACTCCAGTGTTCTTGCCTGGAGAATCCCAGGGACGGGGGAGCCTGGTGGGCTGCCGTCTATGGGGTCACACAGAGTCGGACACGACTGAAGTGACTTAGCAGCAGCAGCAGCAAAATATCTTCTACTTTCTCGTGTCCTTATCCAGGGCTCAGGGATTGTGCTGATCAATTCACTTGCCTTATTTCACTGAATCTTCGTGACATAAGAGGTGATTACCCTTGTGGCTTCCATGTACAAATGGAAAAGCTGGACAGAAGGGGTCAGGGGCCCCTTCAAGGTCACACGACACACAAGTGATGACCCAAGTTGTCACTTAGGCCCTTGGATTTGAAAGCCCATTTTCTTTCTTTCTTTCATGCAACTTAATGAATGGGTCTAAGACTCAACTAACTCAAATTCTTACAATACTGAGAATAAGTTTTAAACATTTAAAACCCCAGCAAAACTTATGATGAAAAAGTGAAATCACCCGTTTGTGGTTAGGGTGCCTTGGCTTCAATAGCTCTGAGTTTACACCACCTGGAGACCAGGAGCAACCTGTGAAATCTAAACCTCAAAATAAATCCCTCCTGGTCACACTCTCAGTTAAGGTTCAGCCTGTCATGTGACTTCCTCCCAAAGTGCCAAACGTTACGTGGGGGTGACATTTCGATCCTCGATGAAGCTGGTACAAGGATGCGTTTCTCAGCTAAAGCCTAGAGAGAGTAAAGGTGAAATGAAAGTTCTCTTTTTCTTCCTACCACACCCTGGGGCAAAAGGAGCAGTCTTTTCTGTTACCTCCTTTATCTCATGCCTGCCTCTGGTCACAGGTGGAAAGAACATTCATTCTGGCGGACAAGAGTCTCATCCTCCACACTCAGCTTTTGCTACGTTAACGGAAACTAAAGATTTTGGAAAATCTCTTCTCTCATAAAACTTAGCAAAATCCTGTTTTTTGCATATTGGAGGCTGAAATGTTGCTTATTCTCTAGTTTCCTCATTCTTTACTTCACTGCTTTTCCACTGTGTGTGTGGATGTGTGTACTCAGTTATGCCAGAATCTTTGAGACATCATTGACTGTAGCCCACCAGGCTCCTCTGTCCATGGGGTTTCCCAGGCAAAAATACTGGACTGGGTTGTCATTTCCCCCTCCAGGGGATCTTTCCGACCCAGGGATCAAACCCATGTCTCCCGCATTGCAGGTGAATTCTTTACCTATTGAGCCACTGGGGAAGCCCATTCTTCCACAATGAGTCTTACATTTTCACTAGGAAAATAGATATCTCTTTCTTACTAGGACAAATGCCATTCATTCAGAAAGGAAAAAGAGTACTACATTAATTTTAAAACCATTTCTCTCAGTATAGAAGCTTGCTATAAGTGTCAAGAATATGATGAAAGACTACACACACACATATTTGTTTCACAAAAAAGTCAAAATTATATATTTAAAAATCAGTAGCCTTTTATACACCTGAGCAATAATAAGCATAACAGAATTAATTTCTGGTTATCATTGATTAATGTTTGGAAATGCTTCAGATTGCCTATAATTATTACAAAGCAATTATAAGTTCAATGTTTCTGTAGGTTATTTGCATACAATAAGACAACTGGGTGTGTGTATGTGGGGGGTACATGAGGCTCCAGTTCTCTGTGCAAATATTCAGTGATTTTTCTGGTGTTACAAATGAGACTCTTTAAGTCATTTTACTTTCATAAATTAGGATGTGGAATTACTCAAGGATCCTGCGTATTAATTAGAAATTCTTGCTATTAGATAAAATTTTAAAACCATAATAAAATCAGTAATTTTTACTTGCCCTTTCGTAAGCAGTAGATACAGTGACATACACACATATATTTCTTTTATCCATCAGTTGACAGGGCCCAGAAGCAAAAATATCCTGTAGCAATGGCAAAACCAACACCTAGATGTCGGTTTCTAATACCAGACTTCAGTCAAAGGAACCAGCACTCCTTGGAGAGCTGGCTGACTCTAGGACTAGGGCAGGTAATTCACAAGATGAGCCTAGAGCATCTTACAGTGGAAAAAAGGAAAGACGTGCTCCAAAAAACCACACAAATACACACAGAGAAAGGCAAGTAAGTCCCGATACTGAGTATATGTGAAAGGGATACAGGAAACAGCTGAAGGAGTTCCCAAAGGCCAAAGCTGGAAGACCTTGAGCAAGACAATAAATAGGGTAGTATTGGATTATAACCCAAAATATAAAATAAATAATTATGAGTCCATACTGATATAAGTGATTGAATAGATAAATAGGAGATAATAGGCACATTTTTCAGGCAGAAGAATCTCAAATAATTTACAAAGGTACTCCCCACTTAAAGAGAAAGAGCAGCGTTCCTCACTCTTTAAGTGTGGACTACATATAGTGACTTATTTTTAAAGGGTGAAATATGGAAAGGAGGAGAAAAATAGTAACTTTACAAAGGTGAAGTCTGGCTAATACCATCTTAAATCAGAGGGTGAGGACTAACATCAACAGAGATAAGTCAGTGATAGTACATGCCCTTGATAAGATGTGATATGAATGGTACTTTATCTCTGTGGTCTTCATCTTCCCCCCGCAAACATATTAACCCAGTCTGATCATGAAAAAACAATTACACAAATCCCCCATGAGGCTGCTGCTGTGCTGTGTTTAGTCATATCCAACTCTTTGTGACCTCATGGGCTGACGCCTGCCAGGCTCCTCTATCCATGGAATTCTCCAGGCAAGAATACTGGAGAGGGTTGCCATTTTGTACTCCAGGGCGTCTTCTGGACCCAGGGATTGAACCCACATCTCTTGCATCTCTTGCATTGGCAGGCAGGGTCTTAACCGCTGTACCCCCTGGGAAGCTTCCCACATGAGGGATTTTCTACAAAGTCCCTGACCAGTAATCCTCAAAGCTATGAAGTTTATCTAAAACAAGGAGTCTGAGAAGCTGTCACAACCAAGAGGAGATCTTGTGATGGAAAAAGGAGAGTAGGGAAAAACTGAGGAGGTCACATCAAAAATGGGTGTCATGTGAAATGGATGCATCAAGATTGGTTCATGAATTGTGATAAGTATATTACACTGGCATAAGGTGTTAATAGTGGAGGAGACCGAGTACGAAATGTGTGGGGTGTACAGGAAATTTCTGTAACATCTTCACAATAATTCCGTAAAAATAAAACTGGTCTAAAATTAAAAAGTTCATTTAAAACAGGCTCCTTCTCTATTACCAAATATACCATTCATATTTGTAAATTTAGACAAATGCATGTTCCTCGAAGGTAGAATTCCCTGCCTCACTCATTATTCATTTATGCAGAAGGCACAATGTAGGGGAAAGAGCATCTTCACCTAGAGACGAGGTCTGTTTCCTCATTGACCTCTTCTCTAGGGAACTGTGGCTCCACAAACCACTGAAGTCGTGCAGACATTGGGAGATTAGTTACATAAGACCTGGCATTGCCCAGAGAGCGAGGGCTATGCCATGCAAGCAAGGGGGCCTCATGTGCCCATTACACCCCTTGCCTGCTGAACTTTGTCCTCACGGAGTCCTATCCCATTACTCTACATGCACATGCCTGCTGGCCCTGGACTTCCTATGGCCCATCACTGAGAAGGCAGCTTCCCGGGCATGGCTACTGAAGCCTCTGCTGTTCTTCTTGTCTACAGTTCAGTGTCGTCTTTCAGAGACCCCTTTCTGAACTCTGTGACTTGACTTATAGACGCTTACTGCTACTGCTACCATTGGTTCATCCTCTATCAATTTCTAATTAGTCCATAAAGCTTTTTATTCTGAATTAGAGTCTTGTTTTTCCCACAAAGTCTGTCTTTTTTCTCTTATAAGAAACCCTATTAAGAGCCTTTAACAAGATATAGGTGACATGGGTTACAGGAGATAAAAGGCAAAGTTAGAGCTCAGGTACAACCAAATTAGCAAAATGAGATTTTGTTTATGATTCCATTAAGGATCATATGCTAAGATCATCTACAGGATTTTAAGATATCCCATTTCACTAAAATGCAGAAAATAAGTCACCATGCCAGACTACAATACATATTACTTTTGTCTTCTTTTATTTTTGTTTTGGGGGAGTAATACACTCTTGTACAATATAATGTTGTTTTTAAAAGTGTTACTTTCAGGTAGTACAGCTCAAATGAATTCTTCCACCTCATCTCGCCAGAATAAAGAGTTCCTTTGTTAATATGTGTGTTGGCTCTCTGTGGAAAAATATAATACACAGTATTTCTTTACTAATAAGATTTGAGAAGTGGAAAGGTTTCTTCTTTCTATTTCTTGTTTTTCATGGTGATATCCACTGATATTTCCCCTTTATTTAGTGTTGTAAGTAAGTATGATAAATTACAGTGTAGGATGTCAGACAAGTAAATAAAGGTTTAGAAAGAGATTGCATTTGTCAGTGGCCCAGAGATAGGCTCTTACATATCTATGGCTCTTCTTCTAACCCTTGCTTAGCTCCAAATGAAAGATCCTGGTCCAACTATCAGATGCATCCTCTATCCTTCAGATTATGTGATGTGGGCTGGCTACTTTCATGATGGATCTGCCAACATGTAAAGTAAAAAATGCCACCTACTCTTACTAAAAGACATGAGGATGTATTGCTCTTTTACTGAAAAGATGCTTTTTATAATGAGTTTATTCCCATTCAGCAAGTAGAAATGAAAGCTAGGGCTTGCTTGGCTGTGTTTTGTCCTCTCTAAGCACTTCCTCTTTGGTGGCTGTTGTACAGCCATCAGGGACTCAGCTTCCAGACGGCAGACGGAAATAGAAATCAACACTGGCTGTCGACCAGGTTGTGAGAGGCAGACTCGCATCCTTACTCCAGGGCCACATTGGGTTTGGTTTTTCCTTCTGCAATCAACTCTACAGTTTCCACACATCTGGGATCTGGCATGGAAAACACCCCCTGGCCACCCATTCATGACTTAGTCTCAAATATTTTTCAGTCAGTTCCTCTAAATGGCAGCAAGGGTGACAAGGAGGTGGCTGGGGAGTAAAATCAGGATTGTTTGAACTTCAGAGAGTTGGGAAGTTTGGGGCGTGCAATCCTGGCTGGTGTCACAAACAAGGACAGGAAGTCAACAGATCAAGCACCAGGAGTTCTTGGACATTAGGTTACCACCCTCTTTGCAAAAGTTCTTTTCTGAGTTACTTGCCCCACCAGATCCCTTTTCAGGCTAAGGACCAAAAAAGAGACAGATAAAGAGAGAAAGAGGGTCAGAGAAAAAGAGAGACAGATAGATAGAGAGAGAGAGGCTGGGAGAGAGAGAAAGAATGAGGAGTGAGAGAGAGAAAGCAAGGGGAAAGGGAAAAAGAGGAAAGAAATAGATTGGAATATCCTTGGGGATTACTGCATGGGGTATACACAGAATTGAATCTTTCATGTTTCTGACTTGACATCATCATGAGCTGTCTGTCATTAATGACCAGCAGGAGAGAAAATGCTAGCAATCCACAGAGACTTTCAGAAAGGGAGTTGATAGCTACAAGGTCTATTATGTAACAAACACAAACCTGGGTACTTTATATAAATCAGTCTTTAGTCTTCACCATCACACTATAAAGTAGTTATTATCCTGATTAACTGATGAGGAAAGTAAAGATCAGGAAAGAAAGTGAAAGTGGCTCAGTCATGTCTGGCTCACTGCGACTCACTGAACCCCATGTGATTCCATGGTCTCTATAGTCCATGGAATTCTCCAGGCCAGCACACTGGAGTGGGTGAAAAGAAAGTGAAAAGTGAAAGTAAAGTTGCTCAGTCGTGTCCAACTCTTTGCAACCCTGTTGACTGTAGCCCACCAGGCTCCTCTGTCCATGGGATTGTCCAGGCAATACTGGAGTGGGTTGTCATTTCCTTCTCTAGGGGATCTTCCCGACCCAGGGATCAAACCCAGGTCTCCTGCATTGCAGGCAGACACTTTAACTTCTGAACCACAAGGGAAGCCCAGCCTTTCCCTTCTCCAGAGGATCTTCCCAACCCAGGTATCGAACCCAAGTCTCCCTCATTGCAGGCAGATCCTTTTACCAGCTGAATCACAAGGGAAGCCCAAGAATACTGGAGTGGGTAGCCTATCCCTTTTCCAGGGGATCTTCCTGACCCAGAATCAAACTGGAGTCTCCTGCACTGCAGGCATATTCTTTACCAACTGAGCTATGAGGAAAGCCCTGAGAACTTTTTCAAAGAGCAGGAGTCCTGAGTAATTTCCCCAGAGTCTTATAACTAAAAATATTACAGTCAGGTTCTAACTTAATTTGCCAATGTAAAATCCTAAAATGTTTCTAAGCTTTACAGTAAGTAGTTGGAACTACATTAACAAATAAAAAAATGGAATTTTTAAAACAAATCCTTGAAGTTATCCTCTTAATAATAATGTTTGGAATATCTCCAAAGCAAGCTCAACATTTAGAAAATTTGAGACTGAAATCCAGGAGGTCTGGCCCGAGGTCCGACACTATAGCAAAGCTTGGACTAAGGTCACTCAGAAGGTAAGGCCAAAGCTGGATGGCCAGTAGGGAAGAAAGACACTTGGAAATCTTTTGAAAGAGTTGAGGTCACTGCTGCCTTTCTTCTTAGTTATTCTGGGGGCTAATTTCACTTGGGCAAAAATCAATACCCTATCTTCTCCTCTCTATCACTTCTCCTTTCTCTGCTCTTCTTGCCTCTCTCTTTTACTGTTTGATACTCCATTAAACAGGGAGAGACAGAACAGATCAACCAGATATTTTAATGCTGATGAAATACATCAACAGTCACCTACACTTGATAATACACACTCTTTAAATAACTTAACTAAGGGAGAAATATGATGATTGTGTTAAAGTCTGCAGAAGTCCCCAAAGTTCAGCACATTTCCTTCTTTTTCCCTGTCTGTCTTACCTCCTTCTCCTTACTATTTGGAGAAAGGACACTGACCTGGCCAGTCACGTCTGAGTGTCCTGATGAGAAGTGGATGACAGGTGTCATACCCAAGTGACTCTCACATGTCCTTATTCTTTATAAGACCCATTTCCTGAGCTGTTATTCCTCCAGCCTCCAAAATATCTATTCAAAGAAATTCTTGGTTTCCTCTCCATTTAAAAAATCATTATGGCTTTAATAAAATAAAAAATTGGGTACATAACATGCTTACATTCTATTAAGTATCTGCTAGAACCGGTGTGGGTGGGTGGGGCACAAGCCCGAGTCTGCCCATTTAAGCAAAACATCAGAGGGCAGACACACTGAAACCATACTCACAGAAAACTAGTCAATCTAGTCACACTAGGACTACAGCCTTGTCTAACTCAATGAAACTAAGCCATGCCCGTGGGGCAACCCAAGACAGGCAGGTTATGGTGGAGAGATCTGACAGAATGTGGTCCACTGGAGAAGGGAATGGCAAACCACTTCAGTATTCTTGTCTTGAGAACCCCATGAACAGTATGAAAAGGCAAAATGATAGGATACTGAAAGAGGAACTCCCCAGGTCAGTAGGTGCCCAATATGCTACTGGAGATCAGTGGAGAAATAACTCCAGAAAGAATGAAGGGATGGAGCCAAAGCAGAAACAATACCCAGCTGTGGATGTGACTGGTGATAGAAGCAAGGTCTGATGCTGTAAAGAGCAATATTGCATAGGAACCTGGAATGTCAGGTCCATGAATCAAGGCAAATTGGAAGTGGTCAAACAAGAGATGGCAAGAATGAATGTCGACATTCTAGGAATCAGGAAACTAAAATGGACTGGAATGGGTGAATTTAACTCAGATGACCATTATATCTACCACTGCAGGCAGGACTCCCTCAGAAGAAATGGAGTAGCCATCATGGTCAACAAAAGAGTCCGAAATGCAGTACTTGGATGCAATCTCAAAAACGACAGAATAATCTCTGTTTGTTTCCAAGGCAAACCATTCAATATCACAGTAATCCAAGTCTATGCCCCAACCAATAATGCTGAAAAAGCTAAAGTTGAACTGTTCTATGAAGACCTACAAGACCTTTTAGAACTAACACCCAAAAAAGATGTCCTTTTCATTATAGGGGACTGGAATGCAAAAGTAGGAAGTCAAGAAACACCTGGAATAACAGGCAAATTTGGCCTTGGAATACGGAATGAAGCAGGGCAAAGACTAATAGAGTTTTGCCAAGAAAATGCACTGGTCATAGCAAACACCCTCTTCCAACAACACAAGAGAAGACTCTACACATGGACATCACCAGATGGTCAACACCGAAATCAGATTGATTATATCCTTTGCAGCCAAAGATGGAGAAACTCTATACAGTCAGCAAAAACAAAACCAGGAGCTGATTGTGGCTCAGATCATGAACTCCTTATTGTCAAATTCAGACTTAAATCGAAGAAAGTAGGGAAAACAAGTAGACCATTCAGGTATGACCTAAATCAAATCCCTTATGATTATACAGTGGAAGTAAGAAATAGATTTAAGGGCCTAGATCTGATAGATAGAGTGCCTGATGAACTATGGGCTGAGGTTCATGACACTGTACAGGAGACAGGGATCAAGACCATCCCCATGGAAAAGAAATGCAAAAAAAGGCAAAACGGCGGCCTGGGGAGGCCTTACAAATAGCTGTGAAAACAAGAGAAGTGAAAAGCAAAGGAGAAAAGGAGAGATATAAGCATCTGAATGCAGAGTTCCAAAGAATAGCAAGAAGAGATAAGAAAGCCTTCCTCAGCAATCAATGCAAAGAAATAGAGGAAAACAACAGAATGGGAAAGACTAGAGATCTCTTCAAGAAAATTAGAGATACCAAGGGAACACTTCATACAAAGATGGGCTTGATAAAGGACAGAAATGGTATGGGCCTAACAGAAGCAGAAGATATTAAGAAGAGGTGGCAAGAATACACAGAAGAACTGTACAAAAAAGATCTTCATGACCCAGATAATCACACGATGGTGTGATCACTCACCTAGAGCCAGACATCCTGGAATGTGAAGTCAAGTGGGCCTTAGAAAGCATCACTATGAACAAAGATAGTGGAAGTGATGGAATTCCAATTGAGCTATTCTGAATCCTGAAAGATGATGCTGTGAAAGTGTTGCACTCACTATGCCAGCAAATTTGGAAAACTCAGCAGTGGCCACAGGACTGGAAAAGGTCAGTTTTCATTCCAATCCCAAAGAAAGGCAATGCCAAAGAATGCTCAAACTACCACATAATTGCACTCTTCTCACATGCTAGTAAAGTAATGCTCAAAATTCTCCAAGCCAGGCTTCAGCAATACGTGAACCGTGAACTTCCTGATGTTCAAGCTGGTTTTACAAAAGGCAGAGGAACCAGAGATCAAATTGCCAACATCCGCTGGATCATGGAAAAAGCAAGAGGGTTTCAGAAAAACATCTATTGCTGCTTTATTGACTATGCCAAAGCCTTTGACCGTGTAGATCACAATAAACTGTGGAAAATTCTGAAAGAGATGGGAAGACCAGACCACCTGATCTGCCTCTTGAGAAATCTGTATGCAGGTCAGGAAGCAACAGTTAGAACTGGACATGGAACAACAGACTGGTTCCAAATAGGAAAAGGAGTACATCAAGGCTGTATATTGTCACCCTGTTTATTTAACTTATATGCAGAGTACATCATGAGAAGCGCTGGACTGGAAGAAACACAAGCTGGAATCAAGATTGCCGAGAGAAACATCAATAATCTCAGATATGTGGATGACACCACCCTTATGGCAGAAAGTGAAGAGGAACTAAAGAGCCTCTTGATGAAAGTGAAAGTGGAGAGTGAAAAAGTTGGCTTAAAGGTCACCATTCAGAAAATGAAGATCATGGCATCCTGTCCCATCACTTCTTGGGAAATAGATGGGGAAACAGTGGAAACAGTGTCAGACTTTATTTTTTTGGGCTTCAAAATCACTGCAGATGGTGATTGCAGCCATGAAATTAAAAGACGCTTACTCCTTGGAAGGAAAGTTATGACCAACCTAGATAGCATATTCAAAAGCAGAGACATTACTTTGCCAACAAAAGTCCGTCTAGTTAAGGCTATGGTTTTTCCTGTGGTCATGTATGGATCTGAGAGTTGGACTGTGAAGAAGGCTGAGCGCCGAAGAATTGATGCTTTTGAACTGTGGTGTTGGGGAAGACTCTTGAGAGTCCCTTGGACTACAAGGAGATCCAACCAGTCCATTCTGAAGGAGATCAGTCCTGGGTGTTCTTTAGAAGGACTGATGCTAAAGAAACTCCAGTACTTTGGCCACCTCATGCGAAGAGTTGACTCATTGGAAAAGACTCTGATGCTGGGAGGGATTGAGGGCAGGAGGAGAAGGGGATGACAGAGGATGAGATGGCTGGATGGCATCACTGACTCGATGGACATGAGTATGAGTGAACTCTGGGAGTTGGTGATGGACAGGGAGGCCTGGCGTGCTGCGATTCATGGGATTGCAAAGAATCGGACACGACTGAGTGACTGAACTGAACTGAACTGAATGTTTTTGGCACTTAATGGCTATTCTATAAATGAGTGACACCTTGGCTCAGTGAAATTGGAATCCTAGCTAAACTCATGTAAATGTTTCTTTTGAAACATTCAGCTTCATGGAGGTGTAATTGACACACAAAGAACTGGACATATTTAAATAGGTACACATGGTGAGTTTGGACATACGCAAATGCCCACAACACTAACACTGCATCAAGGTAATAGACATAACTAACACTTCCCAGGGTTTCCTTGTATCCTTTTGTTTTGTTTGTTTGTGATTAGAACATCTAACATGAGTTACAAGTAAATGTCCCTTTATTGGAAGTGTTTTTCAGTTTGTATTTCTTCTTTTGCCTGTATGTTATATACACTGATAATCCAAACTTATCTGACCCTTTATATGGGCTAACCTGGTAGCTCACATTTTTTAAACTTTACTTAATATTAATGGAAGATATGACTGGACTAATTAATGCCCTCTAGATCAGCAGTCTTTGACCTTCAGGATCTAATTCCTCATGATCTGGGGTAGAGCTGATGTAATAATGATAGAAATAAAGTTCACAATAAATGTAATGCACTTGAATCATCCCAAAACCATCCTCTGCCCCCCAGTCTGTGGAAAATTATCTTCCACGAAATGGGTTCCTGGTGTCAATAATGTCGATACCGCTGCTCCAGAGCAAACTTTGAGAAATGCTGCCTTCAGAATCCTAACCATCCTCTTCGGGACTGTGGAGATCTATACTAAGCATAATTTGGTTGGCATCCCACTGAGGGAAGGGAGGTCCTTCTCCACCTATTTTGAGGAGATATTTTAAAATTTAATGGCAGAATTACTTGTCTTGTTGTGAATGTTTAGCATTTCTGAAACCCTCACAATTAACATTATGTGCTTTTCTTCACAGTGGCCTGATGAAGAGGCCAAGACGGGTGTCTCTACTGCTTCTGCCACTAGCAACAGTGATCACTTCTTGGGCACTTAAAGTACCTTGCTTTTGAAAATAATCTTCAATAACCTCCATGATCTACTATGCCAGTGAATAAACAGAGGCTCAGAAAAGTAGAGTGATTTCTGCCCAAATCCTTACTCCAGTAAAACAGTTGAAGATTTTGAGGCTTAAGGAAGTCCCAGGACTTACTGAAAGTCAACCTTGGATACATTTGTCAACTATTCTGAGAAGTCTTGGTTCCTTATTTTATAAACGGGGTTTAAAGTACCTATCAGTATTTTTATAGAGGTAAATTAAATTACATGTATAAAGAAAGGAATAGAATATACATTTCTCAAACTTTTCCTAACACTCATCATATATTTCTCATTCCCCACCCCCACCACCGTCAAAAACTGCAAAATACACTTAGGACTCAGCTATATTTTTTATGACGGTAAAACTAAGGCTTATCATCTCTAAATATCTGGACCAAAGATGGGGACAGCTGCCCTGGCATGTGAGCTGAGGGCTGGCTGGTGTCAAAACCCACGTTTGGTCCTGTGACCCCACAGGGCTTGACACTTAGCACGTAAGGAAGCAATCCAAGATCTCTGCCTTCCCCTTCCCTTTAGTTGAACTTCTTTCCAGTAGCCCTTTATTTGGCTGTGCCCCTCTATTTAGGAATATTCACCAATGTGTCTGCTGCTGCTGCTGCTGCTAAGTCGCTTCAGTCATGTCTGACTCTGTGCGATCCCATAGACGGCAGCCCACCAGGATCCCCCACCCCTGGGATTCTCCAGGCAAGAACACAGGAGTGGGTTGCCATTTCCTTCTCCAATGCATGAAAGTGAAAAGTCAAAGTGAAGTCGCTCAGTCGTGTCCGACTCTTTGCGACCCCATGGACTTCAGCCCACCAGGATCCTCTGTCCATGGGAGTTTCCAGGCAAGAGTACTGGAGTGGGGTGCCATTGCCTTCTCCGACCAATATGTCTACACACTGTCAACTCCTGTGTTCATACACCTTTCCGAACAAACAGTGGGAGCCCTCAAAAGTGATTTATGCCAAGGTGTCTTATCAGGCACAGGTGTTAAGACAGCCCCAACCAGCCTGTTGAGACCTTTACAACTACCCTATAATTCAACTTTAAATACCTGCAGGAGCCTGGGAATTTATAGAATATGCAAATTAAAACTCCGGTGAAAAATCACACTGCCATCCAGTATAATGATTTCATTACTGATGATAATGGCAGTTGTATGCCTGCGAGCTCGTCAAAACTTCCAGCACCTTCTATGTTCTGGTAGAAACATGTGCTTTCTGCTATGAGACGGGATGGGCTCCAAAGTACATACAGTACATGCTAGCCCTTCCCCTTTTCTTTCTCCTCCTGTCCAAACATGGGAGAGTTACCGACTTATTTCTGGGAATCAAAACAATGTATGCTCTCTCTTTTGTCTTTAACTCTCCGTTTATCTATTTCTGTCTGCTTGACACTTGGGGAGTAAGGACACAAAATTACAGTGATCCCTAATGAGAGGTGTCAGGTTCCCTGGTCTTGGTGCAGGGATTCCAGGCAGTGAGGACTTTGAAGTGCTAGTTTGGATTTTCCCAGCAGGCATCTTTCCCTTGGGCCCACAGAACCCTCTTAGAAGGCCTCTGAAAGATGAGAAATGCCCATAGACTGGCACAGTGAATGGATAGGCTTCTGTATTTAACTCTTCTGTCCAGTGAGATATATTTGGAGGGGAGGAGCAAAGCCTATCTTCATTCTAATGCATCATTGTTACTCTTTTCAGAGCAACACTGATACATCAGTCTTACAGCTTCTGCCCATCATGCCGTGCTGGGGCACTGATGCCTGAATAAGTGGTAATGGTCTCACACTTGTTTCAGGCCTTGTTATCTAAAGTTTACATTAAGAAATTAGATTTGGCTTAGGTTGACGTGGAGCTAAGTTATAGATTGTTGTGGACATGAGTGTACAACTTGGAGCCTGTAACCTAATATCGGTATGGCAGTAGGGAAATCTCTTTTCTTGATATTAGCTTAAGTTTTTATTTATGGAGTGGGTTTTGCTCAATAACCCCTTGAAGCCATACTCAGCATTAAAAAAGGAAATGCAGGTTAAGAACTTACGCTTGGTTCCCTTTCATTGGATAGAAATACTGGCTCCTTTAGCACTATTTTCATTGTCTTTGTAATCTCGAAGTGTCTATGACCTTACAAATGATGCTAACCTGTGGGAAATAGAGTATTTTTTTTTTCCAGCAAGGAAGCTTCTATGCTTGTGCAAGACTGCAACCAACCCAGGAGCTGTGTTTACAGGACACTCAGAATTTTGTTTGCTGGAAACATGCAGTAATATGATCTTTCAGAGAAAAGTAATGCTAATACAGGGAGATCCTGATACAACATGATGTGAAATTGATAACATAATAAAGCTATGTGACATTTCTGCCTTGGCAAGTTCTGTCTGGGAGTCAACCTGCTAAGAAAAAGAATGAATGTTAAGTGGATGAAGGGGCTTTCCAGGTGGTGCTAGTGTTAAAGAACCTGCCTGCCAATGAGGAAGACACAAGAGATGCAGGTTTGATCCCTGGGCCAGGAAGATCTCCGGGAGGAGCGCATGGCAACCCACTCCAGTATTCTTGCCTGGAGAATCCTCATGGACAGAGGATCCTGGTGAGCTACAGTCCATAGGGTTGCAAAGGGTGGGACATGACTGAAGCAACTTAGCATGTAAGTGAATGTATAACGCTCCCCCCTCACCCCATTTCAGAGTGAATCAGTACAGAGGAAGGTATTGTCCCACATAACTAAAATTGCCTCATCAAATCCTGGCTCTATTTCTTATCAGCCAAGAGACTGAACAAGAAAGGGGGAAAAGTCACTCACAAACTTAGGATGTTGCATGGCACATCCATGAGTCCACGAGAAGCAGTGGAGTGCTTTGTCCAACAGCACAGATTCTGGAGCTGAACTGTCAAGATTCAAATCCTACCTCTGCCACTTAGAAGCCATGTAACTTTATACAAGTCATTTAATTTCCCTCAGCCTAAGTTTTCTCATCTTTAAATACAGGCAAGATCATAGTACCCAATCTTTGGGGTTGTGTGAAGTTAATTCTGTAAAGAGCTTTGAGAAGAGCTCAGCACATTGCAAGTACTCAATACATATTGTCCACTATGTCTCAAATATGTTAGAAACCTGCTAGTCCAACATGCAATAATACACTTTAGTTTGATGAACTGGACTGAATCCTTTTTGCATTAATTCAAATATGAATATCTGATCAATGAATTGAAAAATTCAAAGAAATTCTGTTCCTAATGTAGCACTTAATTGAAGTTAGTTTTTCTGTGTGTGCTTTTTATTAGAAGAATGAATTCCTTGAGGACAGAGACTGTATGGTTTTCTCCCATATCCAGAGTGCCTACCGTTATGTGTGACAGGGCAGATAGTCAATAAAACTTGGTTGAAAGGTTGAGTAAGAAATTGACCAGGTGATTTAATGAAAGAAGCAAAGAATGTCTGGAGGGCCCAAACCATTTACAATATATTCAATTTTTCCCTTCCCTTTCCTATGTTTTCATGTTTGTGTGTCTTTCAGAGCCAGTTCCTGCCTTGTTGGGAGCTAATGATAAAAGGGGTTGTTATAAGAAAGGGCCGCCTCTTAAGCCCAGACACTCCCTTTCTCATTGCATCTGCTTGTGTTTATGTAAGTGAAAAAAAAAAAAAGCATGCATTATATTTTTATGAGCCTTGCGATTTATTCTGTTTTGTTGTCAGAGCTTTGGGAATGCATTCTATAAACTTTATTGAGACAAGATATCTAGAGACGTTTGCATATGTCTGAGCTCAGCACAATATTACTTTTTAATGCACTTTTGACTTTGCAGGCAGAGGATACAGTAAAAAATGTAAAACAGCAGTAGTTGGAGCTTTTTTATTACCTGCATTTTGCCTTCCTGGTTTGAAAACAAACAAGTGCCTCATTCAAATGAGGTAGACTAATACGCATTAGTTTGGCATGGTTACAAATGGGATATTTCTGCTGTTGAGTCAGAAATGGAGCATCACTCCATGACAAGAGACACAGGGCACAGGCTGCATAACCTTCTCATCAGGGCCAGCTCCCTGCCCCGTATGTTAGGAACAGAGCCGTGTAGGGAGGCACAGGAGGATGGTTGCAAAGTAGACTCACAGGCTCAGAGATGGGAGGAACTTACTTCCATCTGGGGAAGGAAGTTCAGTGCAGGGAGGTTGAAGGACATACCAGGTCATATGTCCAGTGTTGTCTTCTGATCGCATGGTGTGAGACGGCTGATCAGGGCTGAAATGAATGTGTGAGGCTTGTAACATGAGGCCAGGGCCCAGATGTTGAAACAAGGGAATCAGATATGCCGCTGAACACAAAGAAAATGCACTAAGATGATGACACATTGGAGCAAAATGAGCACGAGAGTCAAAACCTATGCAATAGCATGAGGTCAAGTAAGATAGGCGTCAATACGGAAGTAAGGCCTGGGGCAGTGAAACTGGGAGGCGAGTTGGTGCGGAGTAACTCTGAGGCGCTGGGGCTGCTGGCGCCAGGGTCTGGCCTCATAGACTCTGTAAAGGCAGCTACGTCCCAGCCAAGAGCAGGCAGATCTGCGACTGAGGCTAAACTCAGAGACTGGAATTCAACTGATACGCTGTCTCCTGCCCTATGCCTTTCTTCTTAGACCAGACCATCCCACCAGGATGTGAGATACTTTATATATATTTATTTATTTTCTTTCTCTGCTTGAAATACATACTTTCTTTCTCTGCTGTAAATTATTCTTAAGTATGTGACTAACTATAGGTTAACAAAATACATTTTCCCAACCAAGCAAATCAACCCTTGGAAACAGCATCTCAGGAAAGATCTAGCAGAATTTTTACTTTAAGATTTCTAATCACAGATAGATCCCAGGCCTCAGAGAATCAAATAATGAATATTTTAGGCTTTTAAGGTAGTTTTCAGGCAAAATGAGGGGAATAGAAATGTCACAGTGATGGGCCTTTTAGAAGTAAGAAAAAGAGAAAAAAAAAAAAAGTATTTGACACTAATTTTTAACTCCACAGGTAAGAAACTTTAAAGTTTACAAAATACTACCTTATTTAAATACTACCTTATTTTTTTTTCTTGTTTTTGCCCTTGATAAAAACAAGGGAGGTTAATTGATGTACCTGTAATCACAAAGCTGGAAAGTGGCAAAACTAAGATTTGAGTCCAGGTCCCCTGAGCCAGTTTGTTAGCTTTTATTCCAATTGCATGGCCCCTGTGAACATTTGTGTTTATACTAGTAGGGTGTGAGAAAATCTTGCTCTTCTGAAGAATAAAGAGCTCTGATTTCCTCTTACGTTAGATGCAGAAGTCTGTACCCATTTGAAAGTCATTACTACCATAAATGGAGCGGAGACCACGTGTGGCTCATGGACATTGAATGCCAGCTCAAATGGCCAAGGGTGAAGCAGGTGGGTGGGGAAGAAGGGCAAAAATCACCGTGGTGAAAATAGCTCTGGTTTCAGAATTGGACCATCACAGTTAGTACTGGGGCTCTGCCGATTGATTCATAACTCTGTGTTTCAATGGAGTTAACACCAGGAAGCCTTCTCTGACCTCCCCTTGCCTTCCACTCAACCACTGCCCTGGATGGGTAAGGAGGTCCCTCCTTCAGCTCATAACACATCCTGTATTACCCTTGTAATGTGATTTATCGTAGCACCAGAAAGTGAGTTTCTTAAGGACAGAGCTGTGAAGATTTGTGTTTATATCACCAAGGCCTTGCACAGCACTTGATATATACTGGTGTATTAGGGTCCTCCAGAGAGACAGAAAACAAGCGGGGATAGAGACAGAAAGAAGGAAGAGAGCGGGAGAGAGAGAGAAAGAGGAAGAGGGGGGAGAGGGAGGGGGAGAGAGAGAAGGGAAGGGGAAAGATGATATTAAGGAATTGGTTCAAGTGATTTTAGGGGCTGAAAAGTCCAAAATCTATAAGGCAAGCTGGCAGGCAAGAGACCTAGGGAACAGTTGATGTATTAGTCTTGAATCTGAAAACAATCTGGAAGCAGAATTTCTTCTCTGTTCAGAGACCTTAGCAATTTTCTCTTGAAGCCTTCAACTAATTGGATGAGGCCCACCCACACTATGGGTAACAATCTGCTTTACTCAACGTCTACTGATTTAAATGTTCACAACATCTAAAAATTCCTTCATAGCAACATCTATACTGGGGTTTGACCAAACACCTGGGCAACATAACCTAGCCATTTGACATATGAAACTAACCATCCCAATAGCCTCTTAACAAATATTGGTTTATATGCCACATATCTTCTGTTTGTTCCTCAATATCTACCCTCCATTTCCTTCCACTCTGCCCTCTGTCCTAGGAGACTGTCCTGCGTGGACCACATGAACAGGACTGTTGTGTGTTCTGGCTTTTATTGGGTTCAACCCATGAGTAACCCCTTAGGAGATCAGTGGGAGGGAGTAAAGTGAGGGTCAGAATGCTTATTTTCTCAGAAAGCTCCTCTGGGATCCCTGTGTGCCTTGATCAAGGCTCACAGTACTTTTCAAGATGGGCTGCTCAACATGCCTCTGTCTCATTCCAGGCCCTAGTAATCCATTCCTCCCCTAAACCTTTCAAAAGTAGGATCATATCTTCTTTTCTGTTTCCCTTGGCTTTCCTAATTGTCCTTGGTGAAACTGTAAGTCTCTCAGTCAGTCTGACTCTTTGTGACCCCGTAGACTGTAGCCCACCAGGCTTCTCTGTCCATGGAATTCTCCAGGCACGAAAACTGGAGTGGGTTGTTATTTCCTTCTCCAGGGGATCTTTCCAACCCAGGGATTGAACCAGGGTGTCCAGCACTGCAGGCAAATTCTTTACCATCTGAGCCACCAGAAAAACAAATAACTTATTTTGTCTATACATTTATAATAAGTTCCATAAACATAAACCCTCTTTGAATTTAAGTATGCATTCACTTACTGACTGATATAGTTGACTGGATAAGATTTTGCTCTTAACCTGTCCTCACTTGTGATTTCCTCATTTATAAAATGGGAACAAAATGCTTTAAAATACCCAGTTATTGAATGATTAAGTCAAATCATATATGTAGCAAGCTTAGCATGCACTGCAAGAGCCTTACATAAAATAAACAATTTTTCAATTATAATAGTAGTAATGATGCTAATAAAGACAACTGACTTTATAATTATCAAATTATTGACCCTAATTATAAAGACGTGTGGCAAAATGAGAGCTGGCAGGCTTACTGAAACCTTAGAATGCATCCATAATTTATTCATTCACATGCCAAATATTCATTGAGTCTACTACCAATACTAAGGATAGATTCTATCCACTCTATTACCATCAGGTTAGCTGAGGTCTTGATCATCACACATTCCTAACTTGTCCTCTGCCTCTACTTTGTCAATTCCTATGTCCCATCAGTTCTCCATAAAATACTCACCAAAGATATAAGTCAGACCTCATCCCTCCCTTTTTTAAAATTCTGTGATGGTTTCTCAATGCTCTTAGATTCAGAAGCACAATACTAAGGCCCTACATCAGCTGGTCCTCACCCAGATCCTTTTTTATCTTGAAAAGTTCTTTAACTTACTTGTTGAATGATAGTCACCTTCTTTGGAACCACCAAGCTCCCATTCACCTGTCTTTCCCCACATTTAAAACTTATTTCCCCCCAATCCATTTATTTTCTGTTTCTCCAACTAGTCAAGAACACTCATCACAGTCTTTAACATTCATTCCTTTTTGCAATGAAATTTTTCATATTTATTGACTGATGAGTTTCCCTCACTAAAGAGCAAGCCTACAATGTCAGAAACACTGACTTTTCTTTTCATCATCATGTCTCTTATTATCACATAAGTGTTCAGTGCCCAGGACATGGTCCTGACCTCAATCAAGCCCATTATTTTGTTCTAGTGGCCTGATTCCTGTAAGCCATGGGAAGAAATACAAACTCCCGTCTCTCATGCTAGCCTCTAAGTAGGAAGTGTCCATTAAACGTGTAGAACCTTAGAGAAAAGTGTTGGGATGCTGAAGGAATTTGACACTTAGAATTAGATCTCATGAACTTAAATCCCACCTCTTCACCTTTAAGGCCAAGTCAGCATGAGTAAGTAACTTAACCTTTGACAGCCTCAGATTTTATTATCAAAATGAGAATCATAATTACCAAAGATAGAGGGACATAGACTATCAAGAGCACCCCGTGCAGTGCCTGGCACAGAGTGCTTCATTAACCTTTATATTTTCACTTGTTATGATCACTAGTATTATCTTCCTCACCACAATCATCACTTCATCCCATGAAATGAAAGGTCTGTGGAAATGTGTATAAAAATAGTGGATGAGACAGTTATATATGAAGCAACCGCCCACTATCCATCCCAATGAAATGTCAAAAGCAAGACTTAAGAAGTTATATAGTGTGGTTCGAAATCAGCTTTTTAGACAATTTTCAGTCCTCTGGCATTCATCTAGAGAGTAAATTTAGAATTAGCTATTGAGTCAATAACTACCAGGGCAGGGATATACATAGTGGAGTGTTGGAGGCAGAGCTACAAGGAGAGGAAGATACCAGAAGAGTCTGTTATAGGAGTTTTAGGCCTCCCAGTGGGATAGTACTTGGTCCCAAGATGCATGATGTGGCCCTGGGCAGGGAGGTAAAGAAGAGCCTGGAGCCAGGAGGAAAATTTTATGTGTAAGTGTGGATATGTGTGTATATGAATGTGTGTGTGTGTGTGTGTGTGTGTGGGCATAGTTAAGTGCTGCATACTTGTCAGTCCTGCTTGACTCTGACCCCATGGACTATCGCCCACCAGGGTCCTCTGTCCATGGGATTCTCTGGGCAAAAATACTGCAGTGGGTTGTCATTTCCTCCTCCAGGGGATCGTCCCAACCCAGGGATCGAAACTGCATCCCCTGTGGCTCTTGCATTGGCAGGCAGATTCTTTATCACTGAGCCACAGGAAACCCATATGTATGTGTGTGGATACATATATAAAATTTTCTCTTTATTCCCACCAAAGAACAGTGTTCCTAAACATGAAAAACATCATTTGAAGGGCTTCAGTCTGGTGGTGGCTGCTTGGACTTTGCAAAGACCTTCAGGTGTGAAAGCAACAGTGCGGGGACCACCTGTTAGAAGCCAGGAGACTCTGAGCCATTCATCTGACCACCACTGTAATCACGGCATCTTTAAGGAATGGTTGATTATTTTATTACAATGGCAAACTGTAGCTGGTGCTCAGGGTATAGTGTCTGCCATTAGACTAATGTTTTAACACTCCTCATTATGAGAACCCATCTACATACAAATCAAATCTAAGTTACTGAGAATCATTCAAACACTCAAGTAGGTGTCACTCATTCAGGGTAAACACATGGTTAATTTCATTTCCCCTGGCACCATCTTCATGTTTCTAATCTGTAATGATGCCCTGCACAATGTAGGATCCAATTATTTGCACTGTTCTCAGTGTGATGCCGGAGAAGGCAATGGCATCACACTCCAGTACTCTTGCCTGGAAAATCCCATGGATGGAGGAGCCTGGTAGGCTGCAGTCCATGGGGTCGCTGGGAGTCAGATACGACTGAGCGACTTCACTTTCACTTTTCACTTTCATGCACTGGAGGAAGAAATGGCAACCTACTCCAGTGTTCTTGCCTGGAGAATCCAGGGACGGGGGAACCTGGTGGCTGCCGTCTGTGGGGTCGCACAGAGTCGGACACGACTGAAGTGACTTAGCAGCAGCAGCAGCAGTGTGATGCTGGTAAACAAAAGGGACTTCACAGTCTGCCAAAGCCAGACATGAAATTCAGGCCCACTCCTAACTGACAGGCCATCTCCATGCTCCTAGTATTGGTCAATATTTCTGTTACATATTCATTAATCTCATTAGGTTGTCTCAAATCCTTAGGGGGCCAGAGACTGAAAAAATAAAGCAAAACATTAATTATTCTGTGACCTTGTGTTATTCTCTTGATTTCTCTGAGCCTAAGTTTCCTCATCAGTGAAGTAGAAACAATACTACGAAGTTCAGTGGGTTATATATTAATACCATATATTAATATTACAGGAATAATTCAGGAAATGGAGGCACTTTGGGGATGATAAAATGAGACAAAGAGGGTAAACCGCCTATCTAAATGTCTAAATTGAGATATAAAATCATTTCCTATGAATCTTCCTTCTTTGCTCATTTCCCCCCCTCTTCCAGTGAGATAGAAAAAAAAAAAGTAACAACTTCTCTCTGTCTCCCCTCAGTTTCTTGTCTCTTTCAGCTTTTTACTGAAACAAATGCATTGAGTCATTCCTATGTACAGACTTTGATCCTAGACTATGACGTTAACATAAAGAAAGGAAGATCCCTAACGTGAAGACACATAGTCAGCCTAATAAAAAAAAAAAAGGTAAACACTTATAGTTTAAGGTGTATAATGACATACTCCAGGAATCACAAGAGAAAAGATTCCCTGGGAAAGGGACATGGTTTCTGGCTCATAATGTGAGGCGGCATGATGCCACTTCTGCTCAAAAATATCATCATGACTGCCGCTTTTTAGACTGGGGGCACCTAAGGCCCTTCTAAGGTTGATTCATTTCTGGACACAAACCATCTTCTTCTTCTTCAGAGATGGCCAAATCTACCCTAGAAGCAAATGTTTTAGAATTTGTCCAACATTTGGGAGAAGGAAGCTCGTCTGACCCTCCAAGGAAAGCAGATGCCTTGGTGCAGGGATTCTGTCTCCAGCCCCGACCAGGCTGCCAAGTCCCGTGAGGACCAGGCATTGCTGGAAAGTGGTTTGTCCTTTACCCCCTCATTTCTCTCTTTTGTTATATTCAGTACTTTCTTTGCAATCAGAGGGGAAGTTACCTCTGAAGATACTGCAATCTGCAATATTTGAAAAAAGATCAAATCACTATTATTTATTAAAACCGTTCTTCCGCTAGCTGAGTCTCTGTGATATAATCTGGATAATGAAATTTCTACTGCTTGCATTTCCATGTCTATTCAAGAGAGTTCTCACCAGTCACTAGCTCTTTTGGAAAAAAAAAAAAAAAAGCCTTATATTACAGTCTAACATCTTTATTGATACTCATATTGAGTGGGTTGGAAGCTTGTAGTCATTAAGTCTGCATTTTGGCTTTACTTCTTTTGGGTCTTATGCAAGCAGAAGTCTTATCTGAGACACAGCTGAGTACTATCTACATAAAAACGATCTACATTAATATCTATGTTTATATATGCCTCAGTTACACAACTCTTTTTTGATAATAGCTTCCTAATTCTTGGGGGAAGGTTTCTTGAGCCTGCTATAACCACATGGTCCTAGTGGGAATAATGAATCTCAGAACCAATCACAAACCTTCCTTAGGAATTTTCAACTGGGAAACAGGAAAATGTCCCTTTCTTCACAGTGGTCTAACTTGGCAAGATGTAGGACTTCCCTGGTGGCTCAGATGGTAAAGAATCTTCTTGTAATGCAGGAGATACTGGATTGATCCATGGGTCAAGAAGATTCCCTGGAGAAGGAAATGGTAACCCACTCCAGTATTCTTGACTGGAGAATTCCATGGATAGAGGCACCTGGCAGGCTGCTGTCACGGGGTTGTAAAGAGTCGGACATGATTGGACAACTAACACACACACAAGCCCAGGTCCTCTCTGCCTCTCAGTTTGCTGAGAGATGAAGGCAAGATGCAGAAGAAAGCGGGGATGGGGGATGCAGAGAGAAGCCTGGTGGAGCTCCCAATCCTGGTTCTCGTTTTAATAGCGGCCTCCCTACATCCCTGCTCTTCTTCCATTTGGCGATAGGAACCAATAAATTTCCTAATCTAAGTACTCTAGTTTAAGTTGAATGTTTTCAACTTGCAATAAAGATCTTCCTGAAATACTTCTATCATTCCTACATTTTTTTCAGGAGGTGATATTGTTCAAGGTCCAAAGTCAAAGGTAAAAGGTTACCCTAAAATCCTAGAACAAATCAAAGTGCAGTCCTGGAATAGGAAGAGGTTTAAGGTCAAGATAACAGGCTTTAATGGGTTTAAGTACAATATAATGGGCTTTTTGGGGGGTTCCCTCATAGCTCAGTTGGTAAAGAATCTGCTTGCAATGCAGGAGACCCTGGTTCAATTCCTGGGTTGGCAAATCTGCTGGAGACGGGATAGGTTACTCACTCCAGTATTCTTGGGTCTCCCTTATGGCTCAGCTGGTAAAGAATCTGCCTATAATGTGGGAGACCTGGGTTCAATCCCTGGGTTGAGAAGACTCTCTGGAGAAGGGGGAGGCTACCCATTCCAGTATCCTGGCCTGGAGAATTCCATGGACTGTATAGTCCATATGGTCGCAAAGCGTCTGACACAGCTGAGTGACTTTCACTTCACTTTAACGGGCTTTTTTAAGGACAAGATAATGGGACAGGGAAGCCTGGCACACTGCAGCCCATGGGGTCACAAAGCTCAGTCCACTGAGCTACTGGACTGAACTGAATGGGCTTTAGGGCTGTATTAGTTTGCTGTGTGCTTAGTTGCTCAGTCATGTCTGGCTCTTTGCGACCCCATGGAGTGCAGCCTGCCAGGCTCCTCTGTCCATGGGGATTCTCCAGGCAAGAATATCAGAGTGGGTTGCCATGCCCTCCTCCAGGGAATCTTCCCAACCCAGGGATCGAACCTAGGTCTCCCACATTGCAGGCAGATTCTTCACCATCTGAGCCACCTGGGAAGCCCATTAGTTTGCTAGGGCCGCTATAACAAAGAACCAGAAATTGGGTAGATATGTGTTCTATCACTGTTCTGGAGGCCAGAAGTGTAAAACTGAGTTGTTAGCAGGGCCACCATTCCTCTGAAGACTCTAGGGCAAAATCCTTCCTAGTCTCTTCCTGCTTCTAGTGGACCCTAGCATGTTTTGGACAGCACAGCTAAACTCTCTACCCATCTTTATGTGACCTCCTTCCGTTTGTGTCTTTCTGTACTCCCCACCCCACACTTAGAGGGGAACTGCCCTCGGATGTCAGGCCGACCTTTATCCAGCACGACCTCATCTCTATCTCTATCTTATTTCCATCTGCAAAGGCACTCATTTCAAATATGTTCCCATCCTAAGATCCCAAGTAGACATAAATGGGGGGTGAGGGGACACTGTTCAATGTACCACCAGGGCCAAACCCAACTAAGGTTGAAGCCTAGATCTTATAATATACTGTTAACTGTGTAACTCTAGGTAAAATCATTTAGAAGCCCTGAACATCAGCTTCTTTATAAATGAATGCAATATTAACTACCTCTCAAGAATTTCTGTTAACTTTAAGGGAAATACAGGAGCCTTGTCTTTCCTATAACACACAGTAACACACATTATGTGATCAAAATGTATAACTGGGCAACTTTTTTACTTCATTAATGTTTTCCATTGATTACCTAAAAAGGAAGCCTTCAATATACCTTTAAATATATTAAACAGTGGTAACTACAATCTACTAGGAAAGTTTCACTGAAGAGGATCATAGTGGGCTTAGTGGAGGAGACAGCATGTTTAGCTGAACTTTAAAAATTAACAATTTCATTAAGTGGAAAAACTACAGATGTGCAGTTGAAGTACCATTCAGGAGAGTGTCTAGGCTGATATGCTCAAAGTCAGTTCCCTCCATGTGATTCTTCTAGTAGCGAAGAGAGTCACACACTTTAGACAAATCATTGGCTGCTAATTTGGGCTTTTATCAATTTCAGTATAAAAGTAATTTTGAGATTACTATCTATAGTAAGAATCTAAAAAGTAGATTTCTATACTGTGGGGAAAAAAGGGTGGCATTTTATACTTTGAAAATAAGCAAATGATTAACTTGACATTTTCTGATGAATATTGAAAAAGCAAAATTCTGACTAACATGCTGACATTTGAAATTTACATGTTATTCATCTTTTCCCCCAACTAGATGGTGAGTTCCTTGAAGACAGGGATTGCAGCTGCCTATCTCAGTATCTCTAGTGGGAACATAATAAGTGCTGATAAAATGCTTGGGGAATGAGTAAATGAAATTGCACACACATTGTACCCTATGTGAAAATGCTACCAATATGCAATCCTGAATCATGTGCTTCCCTTCTTGTTATTTTCTTTCTCATAATTTTAGTGAGAATCAAGAGGCCCAAAAGTTAGGAGTAAATTGGGATGAAATGGACAATTGGCTTTCCTGCTGCCACCTCTGCACTCTGCCTTCTCCCCCTTCATTACATAGGGGTCATCAGAGCAAGCCTTTTACAATGTCAGATCCTATCACTCTTCTCACAATATTTATTTTTTTAGTATTTATCTTGATTTATTTGTTTGACTGTGCTGCATCTTAGCTGCATCATGTGGGATCTAGTTCCTTGACCAGGGATTGAACCCAGACCCCCTGCACTGGGGGCACAGAGTCGTAGCCACTGGACCACCAAGGAAGTCCCTTTCCCCAATTTCTAAAGGTGTCAGTGATGGTTGGGGGCTTCCCAGGTGGCACGGTGGTAAAGAACCGGCCTGCCAATGCAGGAGACTTAAGAGACTTGGGTTTGACCCCTGGGTAGGAAAGATCTTCTAAAGGAGGGCATGGCCACCCGCTCCAGTATTCTTGCCTAGAGAATCCCATGGACAGAGGAGCCTGGTGGGCTATAGTCCGTAGGGTCACAAAGAGCTGAACAAGACTGAAGCAACTTAGCATTCACGCATGCACACATGTGGTGGTTAAAAGATGACTGTACATTCTGGTTATTCCTCTCTTTAAAAGGTAGAGTCTAATTTTCTTTTTCTTCCCCCTGGATGTTTTCTGGCTTTAATGACTCGCCCCACAGAATGTGATATAAGTAATGTTCCAGGATTTGTGAGCCTAAGTTTTATTTTTATCCACACTTATCACTACTAATATTTTACATATTTCCATTGGCTATTCCCAGGATTTCATTATAAGCTTTATGATGCTATAGACTTTGACCGCTCATAGCTTTATTATCAGTGCCTAGAAGAGTTTCTGTCATATCATGGACACTCAATAAATGTGTGTTGAATGAATAAATCAGATGGGAGTTAAGCACTGGATCATTAGTACTATGCTGGTGACAAAGTAGTACTCTAAAAATGTTCCCCTTCCTCAGCAGAGGATAGGCTGATCAACTCAATTGTTTTTTCTTCTGCTTGAATTTCTATGATTTAACTTAATCTTCCATCCATGCCCTTCAAACCTATGTGCCCTTGGTTTAATCAGCAGGATGAGAACTTCTGTACTTCCTTTGCCCTTCAGCCACTAGCAGAAAATGATTGACAGTAAATCATGTCTGAAGGGGACCTCTTCCTCTCTTTTGCCTATTTCTGCATTAAGGTTGAATTAGGTTACCCACTTGAATAAAATGGCCCATATTAGTACATATTCTAAAACTTATTTCTTATAGTCTTTGCGTATATATTTCTGTTTCCCCCAGTTTTAAACATGATGACGGTCCTCATAACTTTATAAGGAAAAAAAATGCAATGGAAGAAATAAAGGAGATATAATTGACATTGATTGAATGTTTACTTGGAGAAGGCAATGGCACCCCACTCCAGTATGCTTGCCTGGAAAATTCCATGGAGAGAGGAGCCTGGTAGGCTGCAGTCCATGGGTTTGCTAAGAGTCGGATACAACTGAGCGTCTTCACTTTCACTTTTCACTTTTATGCATTGGAGAAGGAAATGGCAACCCACTCCAGTGTTCTTGCCTGGAGAATCCCAGGGACGGGGAAGCCTGGTGGGCTGCCGTCTGTGGGGTCGCACAGAGTCGGACACGACTGAAGTGACTTAGCAGAATGTTTACTAGAGGTTAGACTCTGTGCTCCAATTTTTCACTTGACAAAATATCGTACCTCTTCTTGCTGGTCTTCCAGCTTCGAGGTCATTTCTGAAATTTAAATCTCTTAATGCTCACATATCACACAGAATTGCATAGCTTAACAGATGTCAATGACAATATTAAGCAGATAATGCTGTCATTTTTTTTATGTTCATGCACACAAATAATGATATGTTTTTCTTTCTTCATTTGTAAGTCAGGCAGCCTGGGAACTTCATATTTCCAATAGGTCAACTGACTCTCAAGAATGGAAACTTTACAAGGGTGGGTATTTTGCTTTGTCCAGACATTACCCTGTGTACCAAGAAACATGCCGTCTCCATTGTAGGTGTTCAGTAAATGTTGATAAGCACAATCCAAGGGTCTCCTCATCACTTTTGGTATAATAAAACACTCAAACTACTACTTAGTCTGTTTCTTTTTATCATAAAAGAAAATTTCTCCCCTTAGATGTCAAACCTATTGATGAAAGTCTATGTGGTCTCACTTTTCTCGACTTGATGTAAGTACTTCTATGTCCACTTCAAAGTGTATTCTTAATATTTACAACTTTTCTATTGCTAAATATGATGATTACTCTTCTCCTGGACCATTAAATACAGTGGTTATCTCCCATAGACCATCAAGATCTAATGAAGGGAGAATAGCTCAGTGTCAGTCAAGGAGAACTGCCTGACTCCCCTGGTTTCCAGTTCCTAAATTTTTAACTTTCTACGTTTTTATTCTGTATTTCAGTTCTGATTTGATCACACGTGACCTTCTTTGATTTGGTGCTACTCTTCTACCATGCACACATACTCACAAGCAAATATCATTGGATTCTCAGCTCTCCATTTTCTTTTGCTACTAGTGGAAACTGCAATCCGTATAAAAGATTGTCTCTCCATTAATTGACTTAGGCATGTTTATTGAGCAACTGCTATTTGTGGATATTGTGACAGGTGAACCTTAGCTTCTGTCCCTTAAAAATGTAACTATTTGAACCAGCTTATGTTTTAAACTACATATCAGCAACCAGGATTTTCTGCAAGAGAGAGTGACCAAATAATGATAATATTTAAAGGAAGAAATATTTGAACGAAATGTCTGTTTTTTGTGGGGGTTTTTTGAAGTAAAGCAGTAGTTGGTTTGGAGCAAATTTTCAATGCATGCATTATTTTGCAAGAACACACGGTTCAGTTCAGTCGCTCAGTCGTGTCTGACTCTTTGTGACTCCATGGCCTGCAGCACACCAGGCCTCCCTGTCTATCACCAACTCCCGGAGTTTATTCAATCTCATGTCCATTGAGTTGGTGATGGCAACCAACCATCTCATCCTCTCTCGTCCCCTTCTCCTCCTGCCCTCAATCTTTCCCAGCATTGGTGTCTTTTCAAATGAGTTAGCTCTTCGCATCAGGTGGCCAAAGTATTGGAGTTTCATCTTCAACATCAGTCCTTCCAATGCACATTCAGGACTGATTTCCTTTAGGATTGACTGGTTGGATCTCTTGCAGTTCAAGGGACTCTCAGGAGTCTTCTCCGATACCATAGTTCAAAAGCATCAGTTCTTCGATGCTCAGTGTTCTTTATAGTTCAACTCTCACATCCATACATGATTACTGGAAAAACCATAGCCTTGACTAGATGGACCTTTGTTGGCAAAGTAATGACTCTGCTTTTTAATATGCTGTCTAGGTTGGTTGTAACTTTTCTCCCAAGGAGCAAATATCTTTTTATTTCATGGCTACAGTCACCATCTGCAGTGATTTTGAAGCTCCCCAAAATAAAGTTGGCCACTGTCTCCACTGTTTCCCCATCTATTTGCCATGAAGTGATGGGACCAGATGCCATGATCTTAGTTTTCTGAATGTTGAGCTTTAAGCCAACATTTTAACTCTCCTCTTTCACTTTCATCAAGAGGCTCTTTAGTTCTTCTTCACTTTCTACCATGAGAGTGGTGTCATCTGCAAATCTGAGGTTATTGATACTTCTCCAGGAAATTTTGATTCTAGCTTGTGCTTCATCCAGCCCAGCATTTCTCATGATGTACTCTGCATATAAGTTAAATAAGCAGGGTGACAACATACAGCCTTAATGTACTCCTTTTCCTAGTTGGGACTAGTCTGTTGTTCCATGTCCAGTTCTAACTGTTGCTTCCTGACCTGCATACAGGTTTCTCAAGAGGCAGGTCAGGTGGTCTGGTATTCCCATCTCTTTCAGAATTTTCCACAGTTTATTGTGATCCACACAGTCAAAGGCTTTGGCATAGTCAATAAAGCAGAAATAGATGTTTTTCTGGAACGCTTTTGTTTTTTTGATGATCCAGTGGATGTTGGCAATTTGATCTCTGGTTCCACTGTGTTTTCTAAAACCTGCTTGAACATCTGGAATTTCACAGTTCAAGTATTGTTGAAGCCTGGCTTGGAGAACTTTGAGCATTACTTTGCTAGCATGTGAGATGAGTGCAATTGTGAAGTAGTTTGATCATTCTTTGGCATTGCCTTTCTTAGGGATTGGAATGAAAACTGACCTTTTCTGGCCCTGTGGCCATTGCTGTGTTTTCCAAAATTTCTAGCATATTGAGTGCAGCCCTTTCACAGCATCATCTTTTAGGATTTGAAATAGCTCAATTGGAATTCCATCACCTCTACTAGCTTTGTTCATAGTGATGCTTCCTAATGTCGTCTTGACTTCACATTCCAGGATGTCTGGCTCTAGGTGAGTGATCACACCATCATGATTATCTGGGTCTTGAAGATCTTTTTTGTAGCAAACTGGCTGTCTGAGGAGGCCTTACAAATAGCTGTGAAAAGAACAGAAGCCAAAAGCAAAGGAGAAAAGGAAAGATATACTCATTTGAATGCAGAGTTCCAAAGAATAGCAAGAAGAGATAAGAAAGCCTTCCTCAGTGATCAGTGCAAAGAAATAGAGGAAAACAATAGAATGGGAAAGACTAGTGATCTCTTCAAGAAAATTAGAGATACCAAGGGAATATTTCACGCAAAGATGGGCTCAATAAAGGACAGAAATGGTATGGACCTAACAGAAGCAGTAGATATTAGGAAGAGGTGGAAAGAATACACAAGAACTGTATAAATAAGATCTTCACGACCCAGATAATCACGATGGTGTGATCACTCACCTAGAGCCAGACATCCTGGAAAGTGAAGAACACACAGTATTCACTTATAAATAGGTCATGCATTATAAGTAATTATATCATTTAAATAATACAAATAAAAATATGGAAAACAGCAGCAAATGTCTACAGTATGTTTGCTCAAGAGAGTGTCCATGATTCAAATGACGAATATTTTAAAATTTGTAGGTCACATTTTGTTTAGATTTCCTGAAACATCATCTTTGGCTCTCTTTTGGTCAATGTGATATGGAGGCAAGAGATGCAGCTGTTAAAGGCATCAATCCATCAATGACTCAACAAGTATTTATTTAGCACCTACTCAGTCTATGGGGTTGCACAGAGTTGGACACGACTGAAGCGACTTAGCAGCAGCAGCAGCAGCAGCAGTTGTTTTGAGAGTTGTTTGGACTGCAAGGAGATCAAACTAGTCAATCCGAAAGGAAGTCAGTCCTAAATATTCATTGGAAGGACTCATCCTGAAGCTGAAGCTCCGATATTTTGGCCACCTGATGCAAAGAACTGATTCATTGGAAAAGACTCTGATGTTGGGAAAGATGGAAGGCAGGATGAGAAGGGGACGACACAGGATGAGATGGTTGGATGGCATCACTTACTCAATGGACATGAGTGTAAGCAAGCTCCAGGAGTTGGTGATGGACAGAGAAACCCGTGTGCTGTAGTCCATGGGGTCACAAAGAGTTGGACACGTCTGAGTGACTGAACTGAAGTGAACTATACTCAATTGTTTGCTGTGCCAAGTACTAATATAGACTAAAGTGCTTAAATAGGATTATTCTGGAGATATTCATGCACAAAATGAAGTAAATGGTATTATACAGGAAGTGACATGGTGCTGGGTGGTGGGGAGCTAGGATCTCAACTAACACATTGTTCTTTCCACAAAGAGTGTACCTTGCTCACTGCCTTAGGGAATTATAGAAACTCAGGAGAGGTAAGCAAAGATGATAACAGGGCACAAAGTATTCAGAACAGGACAGAGAAAGAGATGCTTGTGATGCTAGGCAAACAAAGAGACAGGAGAGCCTTTTGTTAGTTATGAGTAATTAGCATCAAACACATAGAGAATCTTAGAGAAACAGCCCTTCATACACAGTACTGATTAAGATTTGTAATTGAAGTCAACATGAGTGGTGATATTAACACATGCAAAACAAATTGCTAAATGGCAAAAGGCAGCGTGGAAGCAGAGATGTTCAAAGCATCACATTCTCTGACTACCTCCTGAATCCTTAGATCACATATTCAAATTCATGACGATTCTGACAGTTCTTGGATCACACTGAGGTCTCTACTCTTTTGGCCTTGTAATTTTCTAAACTCTCTAAGACCCCTTTTGTGTCCTGTCTCTCAAATACCTGATTCCTTCACTTGTTAATGTAGACCTCTGGTTCTGTTTTTCATCATCAGCCTTTGTTTGCAGTCTGCATTCCTTACTACACTATCTTCTACATCTGCTTATGACATCTGCTTGAGTAATAGATTGATACGTTTGCAGGAGTATTGACTCCATTATTTTTATAGTGAGAATGGGACTTGGGGCTTCTTTTCAATGTACTTCTCTCCCTAAACAATCTCATTTGGTCTCATGACTTCAAGTACCATCTATAGTTCTATGGATCTCTAACTGCATCCCAGATCTTTCTCACTTCCATGCTTAGATATTTAAGGCCTCTGAATCATCTTCATTCAATATCCAGTAGTCACTTAAGTCTCAGAATGTTTTTAAAAGTTTTCAGAACAGAACATTTGACTCCCTCATACAAAATGTTCGTTCCTCTAGTCTTTCCTGATTAAAAACAACATATTGTCATTTACTAGGTTGTTCAAGCTATAAACCGAGGATTAACCCTAGTTGTTCTCTTTCCTTCCTCTGCCTCCCCTTGCTCTACATTCAGTTTAACATCAGATCCTTCTGTCTCTGAAACAGACTCCCTCTCCCTTTCACCCCTCTGTCCCTTTCAGAAGCACTGCACTGCCATACCGTCTTCATCTCTTGCGGTGTTACTGCAAGGCCTTTCTAACTTGTTTCCCTACATCTCCTCTTGTTCTCCTTCCATCTACTATGTACCTGGCAGCTGATTTACTTTATTTTACTACAAAGTAGCTCATATTTCAAAAACAGAATTTATATTTTATCCCTGTGCAACATAAAACCCTTCAAAGACTTTTCTATTGATCTTTAGAATAAAATCCAAACTCCACAGCAAGATTTTATAGACCAACAAAATATTTCCTCCACATACTGACTACTGTGGCCCACTTTCCCTTTGTTCCTTTACAACTCAACGATACTGGCCTCCTTTTTGTCCATTTATTCATTCATCCTATGATTAAGCAGCTCCTAATTGCCACTCTAGCAGTGAACAAAAATGTCCCTCCCCAAGTAACTTACATTTTAGTGAAGGGAAAAAGCAGTAAACAAATATGTATATGTCTCTCTCTCTCTCTCTCTCTCTCTATATATATATATATATATATATATTTCCTGCACCTAATATATCTATATATGTACAACTGCTTCTGGATGGGATAACTGTTATGGATTAACATTAAAACAAGAAAAGAGAGTAAAGAGTGAGTGAGGCCACTGTATTTTAGACAGAGTGATGTAGAACAGAGATCTGCATGAAGGGAAGATATTTGCCACATGAATTCTTATAGGTGAATCTTCAAGGCAGAGGGAACAGAAGGGGCAAACATTCTGATTTGGGAGCTTGCTTGTATTTTGGGGAACAGCAAGAAGGCTGGTATGGCTGGGAAAGAGTGAGAAAAAGACAGAGGTGTCCACCCAGGTTTTGTTGTTCTTTGTAATGACTTTGGCTTTTACAGTGAGTGAAGTAGGAAGCCCCTGGAAGATTCTGAGCAGAGGAACAAATGATGCACTCTGGTCTCCAGGAGATGGCATGGTGGTCATGGAAGTGGTCGATGATAAAGGGGCACTTAGGGTAGGTGAGGGGAGAAGGGTGGTGTCTTGGATGAGTAAGGACATGATGGAAGTGGAGAGAAGTCATGAATTTAGGAATCAGTTTAAAGATAGTACAAACATAACTTGTCCATGGATTGCAGGTGGAATATGGGTAAAAGAGAGGAATCAAGAGTGATTCCATGTTTTTGGCTCTGCCAGCTGGATGAAGGGAGGATGAAACAGGGTCCACAGGGTTCTGGTTCATAATATGAACACAGAATTTACTCAACAAATAGTTATTGGATGTCTATTATAGGCAGGCATAGTGCTGGATATTGGGTGATGAGATGATTTCAAGTCTGTTCATGCCCCTGCATTATTCAGAGTGGAGCATGAGAAAGAGATTCATACAATGAATGCACAACTTCCATATATCTGCCAGGAAAATATTCAGCCTCAGGTTGAAACCCTGGAGTTACTACCAACCTTTCACACCCAGTCCCTCCAGTGGAAGTTCACAATTCCATCTCTTCTTTTAATTTTCCATAATAGCTACAAACCAGGAACCATTATTTAGTGACCACACAAATGACATACTGTTTCGCATTTAAAAATAGTTCATCTCTTCAATGTTAGTTCAACATCTTTATCGGGAATAGGAAACTGAAGGCTAAGATTACATTGATCTCAATATCTACTCAATTGCTAAAAGGAACACAGATATATTCACAAGTAATGAGATAAATGACTTTACGCCACTAACAGTGAAATCTTTTAACTAGAGATTTCTCTGTAATTGTAATTAAGGACACCTTTCTGGGCCTATACTTTTTGGGTGTGGAAGTCACAAATGTGCCATGAACTCAGATCAATGGACGTTTGCCAGCCTCCATCAACTCAGCCTTTCCAGGCTTCTTGTTCCAAGCACAGGAGGGCCAACTTCTAAAAACAGGAAACATTCTGTGCTTCTGAAATATGAGCGGATATAAAGGACAGCAGGTGGCTGAAATTGGATGAAATGTTCACATTTTAATTAAACCATCAATGTAATCACTAATGATAGGAATAGCAACCGTTTCTTGAGGGAATAAATGACTAAGGCTAGTGAAAGTGAAATAAATTAACAGAATTTTTTTGAGTCCATGTTAGGTAACTCACTGAGAATCATAAAAAGTTTAAACTTAAGTCTGTCATCTTCTCAAGCAAGTCTTTCCCCTACTGCTGTGTAAGGTTTCTGGGGTGCTGGTACAACACTCTTCAGTTCAGTTCAGTCATTCAGTCGTGTCTGACTCTTTGCGATCCCATGAGTTGCAGCACGCCAGGCCTCCCTGTCCATCACCAACTCCCAGAGTTTACCCAGACTCACGTCCATCAAGTCAGTGATGCCATCCAGCCATCTCATCCTCTGTCGTCCCCTTCTCCTTCAGCGTTCCTCTATTTTATTTGTAGGTGGAAATTGTGTGTATATAGGGAAGTACCCTTCAGACATATGAGAACTTGATACTTGGAGTGAGTAGACCAGTTTTAAAGGTCCCTGGCAATACTTTCAGTATATGACAATATTTGTCAGGTGCCTGCTATGGATCACTTTTAGGGCTATAAACACATTATTTCATTTAATCTGCATAACAGACTTCCAAAGGAGGTATATCATTTTTTTAAAATATCATTTTATAGATGAGAAGACCGAGGATCAGTAATGTGCAGTGTTAGACCAAGAGCAAGAATATTATGACACCAGGATTCAGTCTTGGCTTGTGTGTGTTCAAAACCATTCAATGTGGGGTTGGTTCCTTGAGGTCAGAAAATAAATTGGTGGAGTGGAAAGTTGGATACTCATTTTCATCAGTGGTGGCAATATATAGGCTTAGAAACAGAATCATTGACAAAGTACTTTTTCTTTAGCCTACACTAGGGTTTCTCGGAGAAGGCAATGGTACCCCACTCCAGTACCCTTGCCTGGAAAATCACATGGACAGAGGAGCCTGGTGGGCTGCAGTCCATGGGGTCGCTAAGAGTCGGACATGACTGAGCAACTTCACTTTCACTTTTCACTTTCATGCATTGGAGAAGGAAATGGCAAGCCACTACAGTGTTCTTGCCTGGAGAATCCCAGGGACGGTGGAGCCTGGTGGGCTGCCATCTATAGGGTTGCACAGAGTCGGACACAACTGAAGTGACTTAGCAGCAGTAGCAGGGTTTCTCAAATTTGGCATTGTTGACACATGTGTGTGTCTAGTCACTCGGTTGTGTCAGACTCTTTGTGATGCTATGGACTGTAGCCTGCCAGCCTCCTCTATCCATGGGGATTCTCCAAGCAAGAATAATAGAGTGGGTTGCCACGCCCTCCTCTAGAGGATCTTTCCAACCCAGGGATCGAACCCAGGTCTCCCACATTGCTGGAGGATTCTTTACTGCCTGAGCCACCAGGGAAGCCCTTGTTGACATATAGGGTTGGAAAATTCTTTGTTTCGGGGGCGGTTTCCTGTGCGTTGTAGGGTAATTAGGATCATCATTGGCCTCTATCCTTTAGGTATCAATAGCATCTCCTCTGGGAGAAGGCAATGGCACCCCACTCCAGTACTCTTGCCTGGAAAATCCCATAGGCAGAGGAGCCTGGTGGGCTGCAGTCCATGGGGTCGCTAAGATTCAGACACGACTGAGAGACTTCACTTTCACTTTTCACTTTCATGCATTGGAGAAGGAAATGGCACCCCACTCCAGTACTCTTGCGTGGAAAATCCCAGGGACGGGGGAGCCTGGTGGGCTGCCGTCTATGGAGTCACACAGAGTCGGACACGACTGAAGCGACTTGGCAGCAGCAGCAGCAGCGGCACCTCCTCTATTGTAACAGCATAAAAATCTCCAGATACTGCTAAATGTCCCTTGGTCTACCTTGAAAACCACTGGTCTACATGCAGAGTACAAATGTTGTCTTATACTTTTTATAAGAACAGTGTGTGTGTGTGTGTGCCCACACACGTGTGTGTGTGTATGAGAGACACAACGTGTGTTTATTATAGGACTCCCTCCAGCTTGACAATAATGAAGTCCACCTGCGAGTAAAGTGAGAAAAAAAGACTTAATGAGTTGCTAAAATGTTCTGAAGTTGATATTTAAGTCAAATGGGATCAGCGTTTTCTTGGAACAAAATGTGAAACTGAACGACGGAAACAAAAGTCTTTGCGAAGGGGTTTCTAGGCTTTGTGAATCAGGCCCTGGAGTCCCACTCCACTAAACTTTACAGCACACATTTTCTTAATGGCAACCAGGGAAACCAGGCACTAATGCTGCCCCTCTGTACACAAAATTTCAGATCTTTTAACGATGCAGAAAGGAGCCATTGTGTGCTTCACAGCTGCGTGAATTATACCATAAATATTCATTAACGCCCAAGACTGGAAACACATGCTACTTTTACAGACGACGAGGCAGAAAGCGTCAGAAGGACTGCTTGGCTGAGGTCGCGGGGACACCTTGTACCAAGGAGGAAGTGGAGAGGGATTTCCCGAAATAATTTGAGGGAAAGATGAGTGTGGGGGTGAGGAGCTCTGTTCACTGAATTTCTGTATATGAGATATGCCCATAGTAGGCACTCAAGAAATGTTTGTCACAGTCTTGCTACATTTTTTTTCTAAATGCAGCATTCATTGAATAATTAATTACTGGCATGGATAAGATAGACCACTCTACATAAATAAAAAGAAACAACTATTAGTCCTTATCAATACATGTGCTAGGCAATGGTGTCTTATTTTTTTTGTCTTATTATATGCTATAACTCATTTGTGATTATCATAACCCCAAAGTCTGTATAATATCATAATCCTTGTTTTATAGAAGAGAAAGGCAGAACAGAATGACTTGCCCAAGGCCATAAAACTAGTAAAAAGGGGTCAAAATTTGAATATAGGTCTGTGAAATCTAAAGTCAATATTCTTTCAGTTATATTACAGTGTAGGGAATGTAAAATGTACTATACTTCATGGTGAATCACCTTAGCTATGATGTTCAAAGTTACTCTTTTTGGCAAGGAGGACAAGCACTGTGATTCCTAACTGTAGAGGAGCAAACCGAGCCTTGGGCTTCCCAGGCGGAGCTAGTGGTAAAGAAGCCTCCTGTCAATGCCGGAGACAAAGAGAGGCAGGATCAATCTATGGGTTGGGAAAATCCCCTGGATGAAGGTGTGGCAACCCACTCCAGGATTCTTGCCTGGAGAATCCCATGGAAAGAGGAGCCTGGCAGGCTATAGTCCATAGGGTCTCAAAGAGTTGGATGCAACTGAAGCAACTTAGCATGCAAGCTAAGCCTTGTTCTTATTCCAAAATCATAACATTTTTTTCAGACATTATTAAACTTAGAAACAAAGAGGATCAACAGGATTCCTCAGGCACAGTTGCCCAGACCACAGTGGCTGGGGTCAAATTCTGGGCTCACCACTTTTTAACTGGTGTGAACACACAAGTGCCCTTAATCTATTTGTACCTCATTTCCTTTATCTTAAAAGTAGTAGTAGTAAAAGTACGTGCCTCACAGTGTAAAAGTGAAGGCTAAATTATAATATATACATGAGGAGCTTAAGAGGCTGTGGGACACATAGTCAATAAAAGACAATTATTTTTATTATTGCTAACATTATTTCAGCAAACATTGATTGAAGACCTACTGTATACAAGATGGGAGGTTACTTAGCATGAGGAATTCAGCAAGTATTTATTGAACAACTACTATATGGTAAGCACTATTTCAAATGCGTGGGTTATATCAGTGAAGTAAGTAAACAAAGCTGAAGTCATTATTGTCCTTCTTGAATAGTACAGCTCATCTACAGATAATGGAGTCTTAGTCTTACCTGGCTAATTTACAAATCAGCTGTTACGGCCAAATCCCTTCCCCTGTTTCTCTTTATCATTCTGTGAAATAAAATTCGCTTTTTGTGGAAAAACAAGAAATATTTAAACATAAAAAGATTCTTCTCTGAAGTATGGTGTCTTCCTTCCCCTCCATGGTACATTGTGTATCTATACTAAACATCAACCAAACCTTCCCCATTAGCAGAAATACATGCTCAACCATAAACAGCAGCAATCTCCTAGCATCAATGAGTCAGTTCCTTAAAGATAATATTCCTCCTCGATTTCTTAAAGTGTCACAAGGTGCTTAGATCTGGATTATGCAAACTGTCAATAAGACGTCATTCATTGTATAGCCCTCTGTCTCAAAATGCTTATATAACTGTGCCTCTTTTTTTCTTTTTTAATTTTACTTTTTTATTCTGGCTGCTGCATGCTTTTTTCCCCCCATTTTTTAATGTTTGTAGCAGGTGGATCATTGCTTTACAATATTGTGTTGGTTTCTGCCATGTATCAACATGAGTCAGCTGTTGGTATATGTATGTCCCTTCCCTCTTAAACCTCTTTCCCACCTCCCACCCTATCCCACCCCTTTAGCTTGTCACAGAGCACCAGTCTGAGCTCCCGGCATCATACAGCAAATTCTTACTGGCTGTCTGTTTCACATATGGTAATATATATGTTGCAATGCTACTCTCTTAGTTCGGCCCACCCCGTCCTTCCCCCACTGTGTCTACAAGTCTGTTCTCTATGTCTGCGCCTCCACTGCTGCTCTGCAGAAGGGTTCTTCGGTACCATCGTCCTAGATTCCATATATATGTGCATAATTGTCTTGACTTTTAATGGGCAGAGCAGCTCTGTAAGCTTTCTGAGTTGTTCCCAGGTTATAATCCTCAAATTTGTCTCGAATAAAACTTCCACTTTTTGGTAAATGAACTAGTAATTAGTTTCCATTGGCAATTCTTTCATTCCTTCTAAGGGTGCCGGGTCTCCAGGCAAGGGCAGAAGCACAGATGGGATTAAGGCAACCACACACAGAGACACACACACACACACATATCCACACTAATTATTCAATCTATGCAGATACCGAATTGACGTGCTCATGCATTATCTCATTTAATACATCTAATCCTCATCACAGCCCTATGAAATATGTTCTTTTACAGATGAGAAAACTGAGTCTCAGAGAGGCTGCCACTTGCCTGAAGTCATTCAGCCAGGGAGTAACTTGTTTGCCACTGGAAATAAGTCATCTGACTCCAGAGCCCTCCTGTATGACCTTCTGGTATTTACTTTCTCATTCTAGTCAGGCATTCCTGTAAGTATTCCATCCATACCCTCTTCTTGAGAAAGAGTAATCCTTTAGGAAAGGGAAAACGTAAAACTCTATCTTTTCAAAGGTAAGAGAGCTCTCTTTGGAAGTGAAGGCTTGGCGCTTGTCTGAGATCACAAAACTAGGAAGTGGAAGAACAATGATTTGAATCCAGATTTGCCACAAGATATTTGCATGTGTATTTTCCTTTCTGATTTTTATTAGCAGCAGTTGAGAGTTAGGGTCAGAAGGAAAATTGGGCACAGGCTGTGTTTGCTTTCTTTCTTTCTCTCTCTCTCTCTCTTTTTTTTTTTACAAACACTCTCCAAATAAAGTCTTTTATATACTCTCTCTAAATGAGGTTAGACATTCAGATACATGGATATACTGGAGGTATTAAAGGAAAATAACATTCAGTGTATATTCCACTGTCAAAACCCACAGCCCATGGTATACCATGAGTGAGGATTTTTATATGTTCTGTAATTATTCTTGGAATATATTTCCATTTTATCTTAAATGGGTTCATTCATAAAATGTAAACATTTAAAATACATCACAAATTTTATCACCATATTTTGACATTTTGAAGCACAAAAATGCAAATTTTTTTCAGAGGACTATCCATAATGAGAAATCTGACTGAGGGCTAATTATGAGGTTGTACAAAGTTACAGATCAAGTTACAGAATTAGGACCAAAGAGGTACTGGGCTGAATACTGGGAAAGCACAGTGAGGGCAGGTCTGATGCTTGGTGTCATAAAACATTTGGAAGAAAGTAAGAGAAGCGAGAGGAAACCAATAGCAGCAAGAAAGGAGAAAGGAGAGGAAAAGAGAAGACGTTTTGGGTAGGGTACTAGGAAACGTGAAAGCTAGGGGGAAAAGGGCTTGGGTGGATGCAAGGTCTGAGCTATCAAGAAAGAAGGAGATGAAGGAAAATATCTGCAAGCCACACAGTGGTTACATTGAATCTAATTTAATGTCTCTTACAGATGCTACAATGGTAGATTTAGAATGGTAGTCTTCCTATTTCCTTTTCTTTTTATTTTTTTATTTTTTTTCTTTTATTTAAATAATTTAAAACCAAATATCAAAATGAATCCACCACAGGTATACATGTGTTCCCCATCCTGAACCCTCCTCCCTCCTCCCTCCCCATACCATCCCTCTGGGTCGTCCCAGTGCATCAGCCCCAAGCATCCAGCATCGTGCATTGAACCTGGACTGGCATCTCGTTTCATACATGACATTTCACATGTTTCAATGCCATTCTCCCAAATCTTCCCACCCTCTCCCTCTCCCACAGAGTCCATAAGCCTGTTCTATACATCAGTGTCTCTTTTGCTGTCTCGTATACAGGGTTATCGTTACCATCTTTCTAAATTCCATATATATGCGTTAGTATACTGTATTGGTGTTTGTCCTTCTGGCTTACTTCATTCTGTATAATAGGCTCCAGTTTCATCCACCTCATTAGAACTGATTCAAATGTATTCTTTTTAATGGCTGAGTAATACTCCATTGTGTATATGTACCAGAGCTTTCTTATCCATTCATCTGCTGATGGACATCCAGGTTGCTTCCATGTCCTGGCTATTATAAACAGTGCTGCGATGAACATTGGGGTACATGTGTCTCTTTCCCTTCTGGTTTCCTCAGTGTGTATGCCCAGCAGTGGGATTGCTGGATCATAAGGCAGTTCTATTTCTAGTTTTTTAAGGAATCTCCACACTGTTCTCCATAGTGGCTGTACTAATTTGCATTTAATCTTTGAGTGGCAATGAATTATGAGTAGCAAAGCCAAGGAAGTAATAGATGACCTAAATATATTCAATATCCATTCAGTTCAATCCTAGTCAACAGCATTTATTGACCATTACTATGGGCTAGACACTGTTGTTCAGAAAACAAAGGTAAAACTCATTCCCTGCCTTTAAGAAACTCAGAGAGTGGGTTTTCTTTTTTTTATGATTTGTAAGAGAATCTTCTATCTTTATTTGAGATTTTTTTTGAAGAGTAGTTGATTTGCATTATTATTACTGGTTCAGATGTACAACAAAGTGATTCAGTTATCCATATATATGTGTATATACATCTGTATTGTTTTTTTCAATTCTTCTCCATTATAGTTTATTATGAGATATTGGATATGAATCCTGGTACTATACAGTAAATCCCTATTGTTTATCTATTTTTTACATGGCAGTGTGTATCTGTTAGTCCCATGCTCCAATTTATCACCTCACCCTTTCTGCTTTGGTAGCTATAAGTTTGTTTTCTATGTCTGTGACTCTGTTTCTGTTTTGTGAAAAAATTCATTTGTATCATTTTTAGATTCCACATATAAGAGATATCATTTGTCTGGTTTACTTCATTTAGTGTAATCTCTAGGTTTATCCATGTTCATCCAATGCGATGAAAAATGGCATTATCTTCATCTTTTTATGACTGAGTGTATATTTATATGTGCATTGAATATATATATACCACATATTCTTTATCCATTCATCTGTCAATGGACACTTACACTGCTTCCATGTCTTGACTTTTGTAAATAATGCTGCTATAAATATTGGGGTGGCCATACATTTAGAATTACAGTTTCCTCTGGATACCATTCCAACCGCAAGGCAGTGATGTTTACATTTAAAAGTATATTAACTATAAAGAGAGTGGGGCAATTATCTTTGTGTGATGGTGAAAGCTTCAGAGAAATTACCAGACTTCAGTAAAGTGTTAGACATTTGCCAGGCAAACAAGCAAGAGAAACATTCATGAAAGAATTTGAGCAGATGCCCAGAAGCGTGAACTAGAGGGGCTATCTGGGGACAGACATTCTAGTGCATTCTTTTTTGTTTATGGATGCCCAATAAAAGAAGCTGTGTGCATTACAAAATGGAGACTCCCAGGCCCCACCCTCATCTACTGTATCAGGAGGTGAATGTATGTGTTTTGAAGGAGATATTCCAAACAAATCTGACAAATACACTCCTTTCTGAGAGCTAATTATTTGAGCTTTCTAGCAGATAGAATGTAAATTGTGGAGTAGGCACAAGAAACAAATTATTGTAGAAAAGCAAGCAAGATAAACACAGACATTAAATATGGAGATCCTTAAGCTTTTTTTTCCTGCTTTGAAAGGGTAGAGTAATACAGTTACACTTCTATGTGAGTTACATATTTTATGGTAATTTCATCTAGAGTTTTAAAGCTTCTAATATAAAGAAATTTCACTAGTATATACAGTTTTACATTCTTTACTGTTTTATTAAGGATTATAATAATATTCTTTGGGGAGTTCATAGCCTCATTTTAACCTAGAAATGGGGTAGTTGTTTGGAAGTGACAACAAGGTCTATGAATAACCCCCAAACAATCCCACTAACCTAATTATTCTTCCTGCCCATATGAAGCTTCTCTTATGCTGCCTCACTCTTTAGTACTGTTTGGACAATTAACCTTCAGCTTTATATATTCTTCTTTCAAGCAGGGTTCTCTAGGAAAATGAGAGTAAGGGGCAAATGAACAGGATAGCTGTGTTTCTCATCATTATGTTAAATTGTGGAGAGAATGATAGGGATACAATTTTCATCACCCTTGTTTGGGTCTTCATCATTCTCAAGTTGACGATCTATAGAAACTGAAAATACAGCTCCTGGCTGATGGAGGTGACATCATTTTAATAGATATTAAATGTCATATGCAAAAAGTTGACAACTCTAATTGAGTTTTCTCTGATATTAATCAAATTAACTGACAAGGAAAGTTTCTAAGCCTAATGACCATAGGCTGCTGTCCAAACCAGTTACCATCCAACATGTGCAAAGATGGACAGACCTAATTGTGCTTTATGAGCTGGGCATTTGGGTACTTGGAAAGAAGCTGCTGTTGAAAGGAAGACCTTGGAGCTTTGTGTATTGTAGTTCACTACTTAACGCATCTTTCTCTGCATACAGATAATGAGTTCACAGACGTAAGGGTTGTGTCTCATTATGCACCCTGCAATGCAGGGTCCTCAGGGCCTGCATCTGCTTGTCAAAGAGGAGGCCTTTAGGGAAGGGCTGATGAAAGAACAGATAAATGGAAATAAATTTCTTATAACATTCTCAGGGTTGGAAACTCCTTGTAGCTCTCCTTTCTTCAAAGTCTTTGTTAATTGAAGCTTCCTCCAGGGTGGAAAGAACTTCATCTCTTTGTGTTGTTTAAAGCCCATAGATGTGCTTTAAATAAAGGGTCTGTGCTGACATATTTTGCTTGTCCTTCCTGATCGGCTTTCTACTCTGTCCATTACATCAATAGTCTCCTTATGCTCTGGTTTCTGGTTGGTTTGGCCAATAGATGCCCCAACAGGAGAGGAGAGGGAAGGAGAGAAGAAAGGGAAGATATGGTCCTTACAGGCTCTGTTCCTGCAGGGTCACCCCAAACAGGCTTTCTCCCTCTACCAACATCCCTGATCCTCTTTGGAAGCCAGTTCTCTAGTTCTCTTTCCTTCCTGCTCCCTTAATCCAGGCTTAAGGATTGTGCATCTCACTGTCATTAGCCCTGGGAGGCTGTGCTGTCCTGTCCACACCATCTTAAATAGTCTGCTTATTAAGCCCACCTTGAATGATCTAATTTTAACAAGCTCTTCATTTTCTGTGGGGACTGAGGCTGATAAAGTAAAATGATCAGATCTGGTGGCCCAAGTGGGATGTATGGAAGAGACATGATTGTAAAGGAGGAGTCCAGGCAGGGGTTAATATATCATTTGCAGAAAGAAACATCGTTGGGTTTTGCATTAGTGTAGGGCTACTGGAACCACTTATTTTTGCCAGTATATTGTCTGCTCCAGTCTATAGGCAGCTCCTTCTGAGCAAGAATTTTGCCTTCTACCCTCTAACCCCACCTCACTTCCCTCCTCCTTTCATGCCACTTCCACCCAGCCCACCCAGATGGGGGGCTATCCGGAACAAACCTGCCCAGGAGAACAATGAAACCCTAAACTAATGCAAATTTAGATTATTGGTTAATGGTCCACTTCCATCCTCTCAATCGGGCTTACCCCAGCGCTATCATTAACCTTGTAATAATACAATTCTGCATTCTGTGAGGCCATTTAGGAATGCTGATGGAACAAAGGGATGACTGAAGATTGGGAATATGGTACAGATTGCCTGACCTTCAAAAACATGAAGAAATTCCATTAGCTGGCAAAACAAGCACCTTCATGTTCTTATGAAAAGACTACCCTTCACCCACAGCATTCAGATGACTTACAGATTAAAATTTATTTTTTCAGTGGCTACAACTCAGGGGGAAATATGCAGCTATATCATGCTCACTTCATCAGCCCCCTTTACTTTTTAGATTACAAAATACATACGTATATACATACCTATAAATATACATAAAATCTTCTTTGTTCCAAATTTTATATTTGAGTTCTGTAAGAGAGAAACTAGCACTCAGAGCCAGCACTTCTGACTCCCTGTCTTCCTGAACACTCAGGAGTGTTCCAACTAACCCCTCTTTCCAACTAACCCTGACTCTAAATATTATATTCTGCTTTACTAAAGTGGCAAACTTTAGAAATGGAGGCCCTTTGGTTGATTGAGAAACTTAGTACTCAACAGGAAGGCAAGCTGAATTAGTGCCATCATCAAGCCATTATGAGAAAGAATATATTAGCATAACATCAATGCCTCATTTTTAAAAAAGCTTGTATTTAATAGTCTTGCATTTAACAACCTTCACTCACTTAGGTTCAACCTTCACTCACTTTTCCTTTTCCAGTTCTGGAAAGTGAGGAGTTTTCCTTGGCATAACTGACAAAAAAAAAAAAAAAAAAAAAACCTCATTGGGGAAGGAGGAAAAGGGAGAGAGAAAGAGACAGAGACCAGATAGCAAATAGCTGTAGTACTACATGTAGTATTGGTTTATCTATTCGTTTAAGGGCTCTATGATAGGCACAGATGGGACCAAATTCTTGCTTCACTGTTTACAAGTCTGGGTAACCTCTCTGAGACTCAGCTCCTTGCTTTGTAAAATGGATATAATAACTGCACCTCTCATAGGGATGCTGTGAAGACTAAACAAAATGACATTTGAAACTTTTACGTTCTGCCTGTGATATATGCTCTAACTTATACCTTTAAGTCCTTTAAGTGCTCCAACTGTCTCACAGGTCACAGTCCTGCAAAATGCATGTGTGGTTTCACAAAGGTAGTGAGCTGGGGGCACTCTTCTAACCTTCCTGTGAAAGCTCAGGACCCTCCTTGCTCCCAGTCTCTGCCTAGATATTGACACTTAACCTTGTCTTTTATGGAGAAACATGCATCCCCATTAGAATATATTTTTGGCATTTTGTTTTCCTGCTGTAGAGAGTCTGCTTTACTCTCTAAGGCCAAGAGCTGGCTCCTCCTGCCTCCAGCACCCTCAGGGAGGCAACATGCCTGCATTGTCAACTATTGGAAACCCAATTCTCTATGCCAATGATATTTTAGCTGGAACAGTCCCTGGAGGAAAGAAGACATGCAGATTCACAACAAATACTTTGTGATGGTTGACTCTGAAAATTGACTTACATTTTGAATTATTGTAAGCCCCTTCTGAAGTTCCTTGATACCTTTTTCAATAACATTCCCATTTTACTGTTTATGATTTCTTTGATCTCATAATGGTCCTCAGTGTTCTCTGAGCATTCAGAGCTCAAGAAACTTATGGGATAACTCGATCATGGAGGGAAGACAGCATTGAGCCCTGGGAGCCTTACAGATACACACTGAATACCACCCTAGATGTCACCGCTCTTTCTCTTTAGCCTCAAGCTATATTTAATGCTCTTCGGGATGGAATTAGATCTATTAAGTGTGAACATTAACTGTATGAGCTTATTTTATTTCTGAAGCCATCAGAGACTCTGTTTTTACATATAAAGTGAGAGAAATAAAATCTACCTCTCAGGTTTGCTGTGAAGTTCTTCATTCCTATAATAACCCTCATTGCCCCTCTTCTGTATGCCTCTCAGTCTAGTGATGGCAACACGAGGGTGAGACCTGATTCCAGCTTGGCAGGATCTTAAAGTCTAGAGCAGGAGAAAGGCAATGAGTGGGACCATTGGGAACTTTGGGATGAGTGCTGTGATGAAGAAGTGTGTTAAGGAAACATTACTAGTCTAGATCTGGGACGGTCAGGGAAGGCTTCCTGGAGTAAAAGTCTCCAGAGAGGTCTCTGATGAGTTCTTCAGGCAGTGGTGGGAGCACGTGTGTTCTGGAGAGTCATTAAGAAGTTGTTCTGTCAGGGGAAGCACACTGATCGAAACCGCCCACCCTGGCCAGGCACCATAGTAACCATTTGCATGGGTTGTTTTATGACAGGAGATCCTGATAAGGAATACAGAACTAATAAGCCACCACCAACCGGAAGAGTTCGGGAAAGGTCTAAAGGAGACACCGCGTGTCCGTCCACTTCCCAGAATCCCTCTCGCTGGCATCCATCTTGGCTGAGCGATGCATGCACCACCAGGAAAGACTCTGAATTAGAATGATTGGTCAAAGACCACCCAGAAACTAATCCCATCACCCTAAAACCCGACATTGTGAGCCACGCGGCGGAGCAGTTCTCCTGGGTTCCCTGACCCTACTGCTCTCCAGGTGCCCTTTCCCAATAAAATCTCTTGCTTTGTCAGCACATGTGTCTCCTTGGACACTTCATTTCCGAGTGTTAGACAAGAGCCCAGTTTCGGGCCCTGGAAGGGGTCCTCCTTCCTGCAACAGTTCCAAGAAAGAGACTTTAAGAAGGCAAGGAGGCCAAAGTGTATGGGGGTTCAGTAAAGCTGGAAGACAGAGAAGTTTGGTGAGGAGAGGGCCAGCGCTGGTAGGGTTGAAGGAGGGTTGAGAAGAGGGAGGCACATTTGTCTTCTCAGTACACCTTCATTCCTGCTGCCTTGATTTAGACCCTATTCCTCTTCACAGGGGTTTCTTCTGAAAGTCTTCTGGTTTCTAAGCTTGACCATTTCCACAGTTCTGGGAGAATGGTTATCATACATCTCATGGTGTGGAACAGCTATTAGAACCCTTAACTGATCTTCTTTCATTTACAGAGCTGTCCTGCAAAGCTGCCCCTGGAAATGTTTGTCCTGGGAAATGCTCTGGGGCCAGGAATGGAAGGGGTGAGGGTGGGCTGCTGGGCACGAAGGGTTCCAGGATAAACGTATCTTGGGATCACTCCATTTTATTCCTTCCTTCTGGAATATATACCAGGACCTTACCAGTTCTGAGAAGCCCTGAAGGTAAAGAAACATTTTGATTTAACCTAGAATTTCATAGGCATTTTAATCATGGAATTTGTTTTGTCCTTTCTTTTTTTCCCCATATTTTTATGCACTGGCAGGAGCTGTTCACAGAGCCCAGTTTGGGAAATGCTGGGAAGTGGGATTAAGTGAGTTAAACACACATTTCTAAGAAAGGCAAACATTAATGACCCAGTTCCTCATCTTCCATATCTTCCAAAATCAGCCTTGTCTTTCTTATCTGTCTTTCTCAGCCTATATCTCATCCCACTGAGTGAATTGAGGTTCCCTAAATTTATGATGCTCTTGTGATGATCTGAGAGGCCTCCTGGGAGAGAACTCAGCCTTAAGGGAGGATTCAGTTGCAGCGCACTTGACTCAGGATCAAGACTTCGGGGGAGAGAGAAGCTCTGTGTGCAGCTGCCCTGACATGATATTCCCAGCAAGCCCAGCAGATGGAAACCAACAGATTCTGGTGTCATCCTGCCAACCAAGAGTGGGGTTCACATGCTAACTGTGTTTGCTCAGTTGTTTACCTTTCTAAGGCGAGTTTCCTCAGCTGTAAAAGGGTGATGACAATAATTCCTGCCTTCAGGGCTACTGAGAGGATTAAATATAAAATGCCTAGTACACTAATTGGCACATGGTAAGCATTCAGTGGGGCTTTCCAGGTGGTTCAGTGGGTAAAGAATCTGCCTCATGTGCAGCAGAAACGGGCAGATGCGAGTTCAGTCCCCTGATTGGAAAGATCCCCTGGAGGATGGCATGGCAACCCACTCCAGTATTCTTGCCTAGAGAATCCCAGGAATAGAGGAGCCTGGAGGGCTATGGTCCATAGGATCGCAAAGAGTCAAATATGACTGAGGTGACTGAGCACGCATACATGTAAGCATTCAGTGAATCTAGCTATTGCCACTTAGGAGTAATCATTGCTAAATAACAATAATGTTTACAATAGCTAACATAAATATAGTGCTTACTTGTCTTTGCTCTTCTGACATATTTAAATGTCACATATATTTTCATTTAACATTCACTACAATGCTATGATGGAGAAGGCAATGGCACCCCACTCCAATACTGTTGCCTGGAAAATCCCATGGACGGAGGAGCCTGGTGGGCTGCAGTCCATGGAGTCGCTAAGAGTCGGACGTGACTGAGTGACTTCACTTTCACGCATTGGAGAAGGAGATGGCAACCCACTCTGAAGTTCCTGCCTGGAGAGTCCCAGGGACGGGGGAGCCTTGTGGGCTGCCGTCTATGGGGTCACACAGAGTTGGACACGACTGAAACGACTTAGCAGCAGCAGCAGCAACAACACTATAAAGTTGGAATTAATATTATCCCCAATGCATAGAGAAATGAATGACTTTAGAAGTCACACAACTAGTAAGTGGTGGAGCCAGGATTTGATCCTAGGGAGTTTGACTCTAAAACATATACTCTGAACTACTACTCTAAACTGTATTAAACATAATAATAAAGGAACCGTTCCACCAAAAATGTTGTAAGTGATTTGGGAACACACAGCAGTCCTGTTTCAGGCTCTTGATTCTACAAGGCCACCTAAAGACAAAGAGAATGTCAAGGTCCCTCATTCTGCTAGGTCCCCCTGTGCCGTTTGCATATCAGTGACAACACTCAGGAAAGAACAGCAGTGGCTAGCTAGATCAGAATTACTAAACAGCACATGGGGTATAGACTAGAAATTTCCAGAATACTCTAAGGGTTTAGTAGGAAATGGTCTGTTCTGTCCCAGCTAATAGGAACAAACACTACCGCACTTACCTACTCTAGTTACTGTAACTTCACCTGTACCCTGAGTAGATAGTCTGGCTTGTTCCAGGCTCCTTGGTCTTAAGGATGCCATCTGGATTTGTTAGTGACTCTCCCCTCGGGAAGTGCTCCAAGTGAAATAGCCTGGTTGGATTCTTTCACTTTCTCCCTCACGTCTTACTGCTTTTGGCCCTAAACACAAGGGCTCTTCAATAAATATATTTTAAATTAAATTATATTGAAAAAACAAATAAAGGGCCAAGTTTATAATTGAAATTTCAATGACCAAATAACAATTGGACACTTGATACCACAGGGACCTTACTTGATCTTATGAAAACCTGTCATGGAATACATATAACGTACTTTCAAAATAATTTTATGCAGTTTGGAAGTGATACAAGCCAACTTGCAAAGTACCAGTAGTTTGAAATAATACTAATCTTTCAGCCATTCATTACGTTGGCTAAAAACCAATATACTTGCAAAAAAAAAAAAAGGTTGTTTTTCTTTTAACTGAGAATATTTCTTCTCCTTAAAACAGAGGAATGGTGAAATGGTTTGGTCTATTTCAAAGTAACAAAAATCAAGAACTGGAAATTTTAGGCTTGGAGACAAAAGAAATAACAACTCTATTTTAGATAAGTTGGGTGCCTACGTATCTTTGTTTCTTTTAAGTTCTGATTTATGAGTTTGTTTGGGCTCCCAGATGGCACAGTGGTAAAAAGTTCACCCAATGCAGGAGAGATAAGAGATCTGGGTTCAATCCCTAAGTCGGAAAGCGCCCCTGGAGTAGGAAATGGCAACCACTCCAGTATTCTTGCCTGGAAAATCCCATGGACAGAGAAGCCTGGCAAGCTTCTCTATGGGGTCCGTGGGGTCACAGAGTCAGCACAATGGAGTCACTGAGCATGCACGCACCTTTGGCTAAGAAAGCAGCTGGTGCAAGGAAGTCCGCCTTCTGCTGATGGCTTTAAATATGGCCTTCCTGCTATTCACCTCTTTCCAGTGGGTTGACTTTCAAATCATCCAGCAAGAACTTCCTGTGCTCCCACTAGGCGCAGCTACCATGTTCTAGGCACTGTGGATATGGCAGCCACAGATACAGCTGCCTCGTCTGGTCTCTTTCCTCCTGGAGTTCACTCTCTAGTGGACTATAGTTAGCCAATTGACTTCTCTAAGACTCACTCTGCTTTATATGAGAATGAGTATAACTCTAGTTTTGAGAAAGCAGAAAGATCTAGCAGAGCACACATCACACTATAGAGGGACACTCTTTGCTTTTTTTTTTTTAATTTAATTTTTATTCTATGTTGGGGTATAATTGATTTGCTGGATGATTTGAAAGTCACTGGAGAAGGCAATGGCAAACCATTTCAGTATTCTTGCCTTGAGAACCCCATGAACAGTATGAAAAGGCCAAAAGATATGACCCTGAAAGATGAACTCCCCAGGTTGATAGGTGCCCAATATGCTACTGGAGATCAGTGGAGCTGTAACACCAGAAAGAATGAAGAGATGGAACCAAAGTGAAAACAACACCCAGCTGTGGTTATGACTGGTGATGGAAGTCAAGTCTGATGCTGTAAAGAACAATATAGCATAGGAACGTGGAATGTTAGGTCCATGAATCAAGGTAAATTGGAGGGGTTCAAACAGGAGATGGCAAGAGTGATATCAACATTTTACGAATCAGTGAACTAAAATGGACTGGAATGGGCAAATTTCACTCAGATGACCTTTAAATCTACTACTGTAGGCAAGAATCTCTTAGAAGAAATGGAGTAGCTCTCATAGTCAACAAGAGTCCAAAATGCAGTACTTGGGTGCAATCTCAAAAATGACACAATGATCTCTGTGCATTTCCAAGGCAAACCATTCAATATCACAGTAATCCAAGTCTATGCCCCAACTAGTAATGCTGAAGAAGCTGAAGTTGAATGGTTCTATGAAGATGCACAAGACCTTCTAGAACTAACACCCCCAAAAGATATCCCTTTCATTATAGGGGACTGGAATGCAAAAGTAGGAAGTCAAGAGATACCTAGAGTAACAGGCAAATTTGGCCTTGGAATACAAAATGAAGCAAGGCAAAGGCTAACAGAGTTTTGCCAAGAGAATGTGTTGGTCATAGCCAGCACCCTCTTCCAACAGCACAAGAGAGGACTCTACACATGGACATCACTAGATGGTCAATAACAAAATCAGATTGGTTATATTCTTTGCACCCAAAGATGGAAAAGCTCTATACAGTCAGTAAAAACAAGACCGGGAGCTGACTGTGGCTCAGATCATGAACTTCTTATTGCTAAATTCAGACTTAAATTGAAGAAAGTAGGGAAAACCACTAGACCATTCAGGTATGACCTAAATCAAATCCCTTACAATTATACAGTGGAAGTGACAAATAGATTCAAGGGATTAGATCTAAGAGACAGAGTGCCTGAAGAACTATGGATGGAGGTTTGTGAGATTGTACTGGAGGCAGTAATCAGACCATCTCCAAGAAAAATAAATGCAAAAAGGAAAAAGGTTGCCTGAGGAGGCCTTACAAATAGCTGAGAAAAGAAGAGAAGCAAAAGGCAAAAGAGAAAAGGAAAGATATACCCATATGAATGCAGAGTTCCAAAGAATAGCAAGGAGAGATAAGAAAGTCTTCCTCTGTGATCAATACAAAGAAATAGAGGAAAACAATAGAATGGTAAAGACTAGAGATCTCTTCAAGAAAATTAGTGATACCAAAGGCACATTTCATGCAAAGATAGGTACAATAAAGGACAGAAATGGTATGGATCTAACAGAAGTAGAAGATATTAAGAGGTGGCAAGAATACACAGAAGAACTATACAAAAAAGATCTTAATTACTGAGATAACCACGATGGTGTGCTCACTCACCTAGAGCCAGACATCCTGGAATGCGAAGTCGTGTGGGCCTTAGGAATCATCACTACAAACAAAGCTAGTGGAGGTGATGGAATTCCAGTTGAGCTATTTCAAGTCCTAAAAGATGATGCTGTGAAAGTGCTGCACTCAATATGCCAGCAAATTTGGAAAACTCATCAGTGGCCATAGGACTGGAAAAGGTCAGTTTTCATTCCAATCCCAAAGAAAGGCAATGCCAAAGAATGTTCAAACTGCCAAACAATTGCACTCATCTCACATGCTAGCAAAGTAATGGTCAAAATTCTCCAAGCTAGGTTTCAACAGTACGTGAACCGTGAACTTCTAGATGTTCAAGCTGGATTTAGAAAAGGCAGAGGAACCAGAGATCAAATTAGCAACATCTGTTGGATCATCAATAAAGCAAAAGAGTTCCAGAAAAAAACATCTACTTCTACTTTATTGACTATGCCAAAGCCTTTGACTGTGTGGATCACGACAAACTGTGGGAAATTCTGAAAGAGATGGGAATACCAGACCACCTGACCTGCCTCTTGAGAAACCTGTATGCAGGTCAGAAAGCAACAGTTAGAACTGGATTGGAACAACAGACTGGTTCCAAAATGGGAAAGGAGTATATCAAAGGTGTATTTTGTCACCCTGCTTATTTAACTTATATGCAGAGTATATCATGTGATATACAAATCTGGATGAAGCACAAGCCGGAATCAAGATTGGCAGGAGATATCAATAACTTCAGATACAGAGATGACTCCACTCTTACGGCAGAAAGCAAAGAGGAACTAAAGAAACTCTTGATGAAACTGAAAGAGGAGAGTGAAAAAGCTGGCTTAAAACTCAACATTCAGAAAACTAAGATCATGGCATCTGGTCTCATCACTTCATGGCAAACCGGTGGGGAAACAATGGAAACAGTGACAGATTTTATTTTCTTGGGCTCCAAAATCACTGCAAATTGTGACTGCAGCCATGAAATTAAAGATGCTTGCTCTTGGGAAGAAAGGCTATGACCAACCTTATAGCATATTAAAAAGCAGAGATATTACTTTGCCAACAGATATCTGCTTAGTCAAAGCTATGGTTTTCCCAGTAGTCCTGTATGGATGTGAGATTTGGACCGTAAAGCAAGCTGAGTGCCGAAGAATTGATGCTTTTGAACTGTGGTGTTGGAGAAGACTCTTGAGAGTCCCTTGAGCTTCAAGGAGATCAAACCAGTCAATCCTAAAGGAAATCAGTCCTGAATATTCATTGGAAGGACTGATGCTGAAGCTGAAGCTTCAATACTTTGGCCACCTAATGTGAGGAACTGTCTCATTGGAAAAAACCCTGATGCTGGGAAAGATTGAAGGTGGAAGGAGAAGGGGATGACAGAGGATGAGATGGTTGGATGGCATCACCAACTCTATATACATGAGTTTGAGTAAGTTCAGGAGTTGGTGATAGAGAAGCCTGGGGTGCAGCAGTCCACTGGGTTCCAACGAGTCAGACAGGACTGTGACTGAACTAATAGCTGATTTACAAAATTGTGTTAGTTTCTGGTATATAGCAAAGTGGTTCAGTTATACATATACAGAGATCCATTCTTTCCCTTTCTATCTTCCTTTTCTTTCCATTCTCCCATCCATTTGGCCTTCTGTCTGGAAACCTGGTCTTTTCTCTTCAGTCTTTCAGGCTCTGGTTCATCTCCATTCTTGATTGCATTTATACAACCAGATCCAGATGTTTAGTCCTCTGCTCGGCCTATATTTCTCTTGACCACAGTGTTCCCCTGGAGCCAGTTTCCCTTAGTAGCCCAGTCTGCACACAATTTATCTCTTGCTAACTTACCTTGAGATCCTGGCTTTTATTCCAAGATAAATCCCAGCATCCCTCACCCACTTTGACCCACACTTTCCCTGGATTCCCTCCTCCATGACCCCTGAAAAATCCTGACAAGAAGGTTACAACAGAAAGAGTTTCTTCCTAAAAGCCTCAGTCAAACTCAGTCACTAGTTGGTCCAACTCTTTGCAACCCCATGGACTGTAGCACGCCAGGCTTCACTGTCCATCACCAACTCCGGGAGCTTGCTCAAACTCATGTCCATTGAGCTGATGATGCCATCCAACCATCTCATCCTCTGTCATCCCCTTCTCCTCCCACCTTCAATCTTTCCCAGCATCAGGGTCTTTTCCAATGAGACAGTTCTTCACTTTAGGTGGTCAAAGTAGTGGAGCTTCAGCTTCAGCATCAGTCTTTCCAATGAATATTTAGGACTGATCTCCTTTAGGATGGACTGGTTTGATCTCCTTGAAGCCCAAGGGACTCTCAAGAGCCTTATCCAACACCACAGTTCAAAAGCATCAATTCTTCAGTGCTAAGCTTTCTTTATGGTACAACTCTCACATCCATACAGGACTACTGGGAAAACCATAGCTTTGACTAGACGGACCTTTCTCGGCAAAGTAGTATCTCTGCTTTTTAATATGCTGTCTAGGTTGGTCATAGCTTTTCTTCCAAGAAGCAAGCATCTTTTAATTTCATGGCTGCAGTGATTTTGGAGCCCAAGCAAATAAAGTCTGTCACTGTTTCTCCATCTATTTGCCAAGAAGTGGTGTGACCAGAAGCCATGATCGTTTTCTGAATGTTGAGCTTTAAGCCAACTTTTTCACTCTCCACTTTCACTTTCATCAAGAGGCTTTTTAGTTCCTCTTCACTTTCTGCCATGAGGGTGGTGTCATCTGCATATCTGAGGTTATTGATATTTCTCCCAGCAATCTTGAGTCCAGCTTGTGCTTCATCCTGGGCAGATTTTTGCATAGTGTAGTCTGCATATAAGTTAAATAAGCAGGGTGACAATGTACAGCCTTGATGAGTTACTTTCCCAATTTGGAACCAGTCCGAATTCCATCTTCTCCTTTATTACTATCTGCAGCTGGGATGACGTGCCCCTCAGGTGTCCCGCTTTCACTTGAGTCTCAGAGGGGCCTCATTTCCTCAAAACTCAAGTCTCTGAAGTTTTCAGACCATGAGGGGATAAGTGTGTGTAGATATCAGTATCTCTCCTTGAATCAGAAATGATGGGAGTCCTAGGAAGCAGTAAAGTGCCTAGATAGGAAAATCACACAATGGCACTGAGGTTCAGTGTAACTATTTAGATCTATGAAATTGCCCAGAAAATCAGAGAATAAAGGATTCCAAACCAAATGTGTGGTGTTTCATGGCCTGGAGCCAGAGCAGGCTCTCAAAGTCCAGAGCACACTCTGTAGATAAAGGGGAGAACTGTGGTCTCTGTCTTCAGTTACAAGAGTAGATGTAACCTGTTTGAACACTCTACACTGTGATTACTCATTCATTCATTCACTGAGTGCTAATAAATATTTTTTTAGTTTCTTCTCTACTTGCTGTGCCCTACAGAGAACTCTGGGCAGGCAGAACTAGTCCAAGTCCTTTTGTGTCTAAGTCAGGAAAACAGACATCTATGTGAACAAGCATAAAATAAAATCAGACTGATAAGAAAATAGTGACCAGGGGGTGCTGCTTTAACTAGGATGGTAAGGAAAGCACTGCTTGCTTATTTCCTACTAGGCACCTGGCATTGGACTACTGCTGCTGCTGCTGCTGCTGCTAAGTCGCTTCAGTCGTGTCTGACTCTGTGCAACCCCATAGACGGCAGCCCACCAGGCTCTGCTGTCCCTGGGGTTCTCCAGGCAAGAACACTGGAGTGGGTTGCCATTTCCTTCTCCATTGCATGAAAGTGAAAAGTGAAAGTGAAGTCGCTCAGTCGCGACCGACTCTGTAGCGACCCCATGGAATGCAGCCCACCAGGCTCCTCCATCCATGGGATTTTCTAGGCAAGAGTACTGGAATGGCTTGCCATTGCCTTCTCCGTGGCATTGGACTAGGGAAAGACTTTTCAGCCTTCACACTATTTTCACTGGGGCTACATGATTCTTTGTAGTGGAGCACTGTTCTCTTCATGATGGAGTGTTTATCAAAGTCCAGATGCTGGCAGTTTCCCCCCTCACACCCTGTGCACAATTGCAACAATCACAAAAGTCTCCAGACACTGACAGAGAACTGTGTGTGCAAATGAATGTTTGGCTAATTTCTCTCTTCCCATCATTCCAGACATGAAGTACCAAACACAGAAGGAGAATGTCCTTTGGCTCAATCATCATAATGAGATTCCATCCTATCTGGTCCCAGTGGAGGGGGAAAAAAGCCTAAACTGGAAGAACTCAGGTACAAGGCACAGATTTAAGCCCTCTCACCCTTTGATCAGAAGGAAATCAGAACAAAATGATAGAATCACAATGAGTTTCCCGCAAAGAGAGAGTGAAAACTCCACATGCTACCCATATGACTTTTGGCCGGTTACTAAGCCTTGTGTGTGTGTTAGTTGCTTAGTCGAGTCCGACTCTTTGAGACCCCGTGGACTGTAGCCCACCAGGCTTCTCTGTCCATGGAATTCTCCAGGCAAGAATACTGAAATGGATTGCCATGCCCTTCTCCAGGGGAGCTTCCCAACCCAGAGGTTGAACCCGGGTCTCCCACACGGCAGGCAGATTCTTTAAGCCTTGCTACTCTTCAATTTCCTTATTTGAAAGTGGTTTTATATTATCTTCCTCACAGGCCAGGGAGGCTTAAATGTTGTAGGCTTAAATGAAGTCACATCTGTAAAGGACCCAGATCATAATAGGTGTTGATTAAATGATAGTGTTTATTATCATTACTGCCATTTTTTTCCATGGGGTTCTTGAAGCAAGAACACTGAAATGATTTGCCATTTCCTTCTCCAGTGGACCATATTTTGTCAGAACTCTCTACCATGATCCATTCAATATTTTGGCAACCTGATGTGAAGAACGGACTCATTAGAAAAGACCCTGATGCTGGGAAAGATTGAAGGAAGGAGGAGAAGCGTTGAGCAGAAGATCAGATGGTTTGATGGCATCTCCAACTCAATGAACATGAGTTTGAGCAAACTCTGGGAGATAGAGAAGAACAGAGAAACCTAACATGCTGCAGTTTGTGGGGTTGCAAAGAGTCGGACACAACTTAGCAAATGAATAACAACAATCGCCATTTTGTCATTAACTTGGGGTGTATATTTAAATCTGTTCTCTAATTTGAGCTCAGTCTGAGACCTGCTGCATTTCAGGATTAACAAAATGAAGTTGTTTTCATTTAAACATTTGACACTTTGTTTTGTCAACTACCTTAAAATCTCCAGTAACAGTCAGCATCCCTGGCTTCTGAGAAGAGGCCCTGATTTATCCCCCATCTCTGAGCACTGTGCATGCTGAATGGCTTTTTGGAGTCTGTGGCTCAGGCAAAACCTCTGGCTGGAGCCACAGTCTGAGATGGGTGGATTCCAGTGTAGATCTTAGGTGAGCTGTCTAAAGTTTTGGACTTTTAGCCTAAATAGAGTGGTGCAAAATGTAAGTGTGGCCTCATGGAGCAGATCTTGCAGTTAGTTCAGAAAGCCCCAGACTCAAATCCTAACCCTGCTGTTGACTCTCCATGTTGCCCTCTGCAAGTTACTCTACTCCGAGGGCTCAGCGCCCTTGTCTGGAAAATGGGCATGATAATAATGACTCTCGTCGCATGCCCTGGACTTGACCAAACACAATAAATTGATATATTTGTTCTCCTGGAATACCATGTGCTTTCCTTTGCTTTTTTAGTGCCATTGGGAATTTGTAGTATAAGAGCAAAGAGAAATGTCACAAAACACAGGAAACTGTTCATTGAATTCTGATGACCATAACTTCATACTGAGAATTCAGCTGACTCTTAGGAAGGGGCCTCCTGTAGGAATAGTAGCCCAACTGGCAGAGAGAACATCAGTGCTTGATAAAATCACTTGCTCAGAGCCTTCATAAATGGTAAGAATTTCTATGTTAGAATCCTAGATAGAAAAACCTCAAGTACTCTTAGACCTCATCCATTCCTTTGATTTGCAAATGCTTTTAGCAGTGGAGCCCTTTGCCTGCAATGAAACTTTAATTGAAAGCTCTAGAAGGAAAAGAGACACTGAAGCAAAGGGATGGGAGGGTAGAAATGCCAATCAGGTGAAGAAATAAGACTTAGGTAGTTAACACACTGAGTCAAAGGCAAAGTACAGGCTAGCACCAGCTTTCATTTTCATGGACCGGGCTGTCTCCCTTGGCCTTCAAATGTGTGATTTTCCATCTCAGTGGTGAAGGTGGGGGTTAATCCTCACTAAAAAATAAACTCTTGCAAGTAGCAACTGCCACCACCACCATCCTTACAGAAGGATGGAGACTGGAGAGACTCTTAAGTGAATTCCTTTTACAGGCCTCACTTTACTGTATCTCACTCTGTAAGTAGAGGAAAGCCTTCTCAATTTCCTAAAGTAGCTTCTCCATGTACAAATACCCCTCCTTTTCACCAGGGCACTTGAGCTTTGGGAAAAGGGAAAAAAAGAATCTGTTGAATTCATTTTTCAGACCCATCCTCTACTTCAGCCATCTTTCCCCACTTAAGAATTTGTCTGGGAGACCTGGAGATTTATTTATTTATTTTTTCTGACTAAAGTGCTCAGCAACGGTTCCTTGAACAAAGCCTAAGCATTTGCTAAAGCCCATTATTCCACAAGTGTCTCCTCTTCTCTGAATTCTGAGTACTGCTGCAAAATGCTTGCTAAATAAGTGTGAATAAGATAATTATCTACTTCCATTTCCAAAAAGGCTTGATGGCAGGTGGAGTTAGTAAGGCAGAGCTCTCACATTTAATAATAACTTTGTAAACATGGCTTTCTTCTGTTTAGATGCAATAACAATTTCCAGTTTTCACATAAATGTTATCAAGAGGATGCTAAATGACATAAGATTGTCTTGTCATTTACCATCCGGGTAAAATTGTAACCAATTTAAGTCAGCATTATTTCTAGAAGAAAAGAGTCCTACTAAGGGTGTTATTCTGAATTTGGAGCTTCGGAGAACTGAGATGTCGGCCAAATACTCACAGACAAGGTGAGACATCACTTTAGTGAAGATAACGATGCTGTCTGATCCTCATCTAACTGCCTCCTTCTTGAATCAAGGCAACACCTCTGTGTCACCTTGCTAATCGTGCCTCAGCAGAGACTGTCACCAGAACTGTAGTTCAGAGATGTCCTAGAGGTGAGGGTGGACAGAAGACCTGCTTATCCAACTGAAAAATCATGGATCACTTTCTTTTAAATTTTTGGCCCTTTGTCAAAGGGAGGGATTTAGAATAATTTTCTGAATCTTTCCCTGGAGTCTTCCTCCCTTGATTTCTGATCTAATCTATATTTCAGAGCATCATAATGTCACAAACCAAATCTAATCCATCTCCTCCTTTTAAAGATAGGAAAATTGAGGTCAAGCCCAGGTGAGGGTCTTCAACCTGGTCAAACTACAAGTTAATGGTTACTTAGAGCTGGAATAAGAAGTGGTCTCACTGTTGTCTTTCCAATGCTCCTTTAGCAAGACTACATTTCACCCTGTATTCTAGAATGCATGGCTTCTCTGTGATCTCTTCATTCTCTGGGGTATTCATAAATGTCCACTGATATTCTCTGACTTATAACACAGAGAAGAGTCTTGTGGTGGGCATAGGTGTGCTGGGCCATTACCTGTACAATTGAAAACAAAGGCTCATGTGAGTGAGCCAGAGGAGGATCCAGCAGGCCAGTCACAGTAGTGGCTCTAGAAGATTTTTCTACATTTTTTTGTTTTAATAATTTTGTGTTTTTGTTTAATGGTCACAGAAATAAAATATTCATATTCATTTAACAGCTGAATAATTTAGAAACAATATTTTCTCATCTTATATATTGGATGATTCACATGGCCCCTGTGTGAAAATGATACAAATTACATAGCCTTTTTGCACTACCCCAGACTTGGAATATAGTTCATTTTTATACTCATATTGCTGTTATTTGTTTTGTTGTTGTTAGCTTTTTTATTTTGTTTTATTCCTGATGTTCCTGAGGGGAACCTAGCAGGGCTCAGTGAATGTTTGTGGAATCTGTCAATGGATGGACGGCACACGTGACTGTCTCTGCACTGGGCATGAGCCTGAGATGGTAAAGTGAATAGATTGGGGGAGGAGAAGTCAACTGCAACTGGACGTGGAGGTGGGAGGAGACAATGTGATCATGGAAAGGGGTCATAGAGCTGGGAGTTCAGGAACGAGGCTCTAGACTCCAGGTGCATTGGTTCAAATCCTGGTCTGACTCACTCTTAGTCATGTGAACCTGGACAAGCCAGTTAGCGCCACTGAGCCTGTTTATACAGCACCAAAAAAGTGGAGAATATAATACTAATTCCATAGGCCTGTATGAGGACTTCACCAAACATTTTAACATGGAGAACACTTATTACAGTGCCAGGCATATAATAAGTCAAATAAATATTATCAATTTTTAATTATTATTAATCAAAATATGCAGAAAATACCTCGATTCATTGATTTCTCCTCCCTCCCCTGCCAAATAAAGAAGACAAAAAATGAGTGACCCTGCTTAGATGAAAACCAAACTGACACAATTTTGGAGGATGCAAATAAATCACGCAGGGATTAACAACACCTGAACACATGTGGATGTGTGGAAGGACAGTTAGAATGGCTGTTAATTTTAATAACTACAGTCCAACAGGCTGATGTATTTTATGCTGTTTGAGAAAAATAGAGCAAGTTATTTAAACCCCTCATTTTACAGATGAAAATACTGAGGCTCAATTTTATGAAAATGGTGAGTACTACTCTGGGAGTTGGTGATGGACAGGGAGGCCTGGCGTGCCACGATTCATGGGGTTGCAAAGAGTCGGACATGACAGAGAGACTGAACTGAACCAATAATAGTATATAATGCAAAGTCTACAGGTATCTGCAGCTCTGTACTTCCCCATGGGGCTCCTCACTCTAGCAGGCTGCCTTATGTGAGACAGAAGGGAGGAAGAGAGAGGACCAGGTGAGACACAGCTTAAGATGGAGATAAGGGAAACTGAGAGGGACAGGGTCCAAAGAGTCCCTTCTCCTCAGAAGTTAGAGGAAGCCGTCAGCTCAGAGTGGAGGCTCAAAATAAGGGGCTGACTGGTCAGCGGTGGGACAGAGGAAAGTAGTTGGAATTTGGAATAGTTGTTGAGAATACGAGATGAAGTTAACATGAGATGAGGGGAGGCTTGTCTTATCTGGATCTCTTCAGAGGCTTTTTTATTATTTTAAAATTTTATTCATTTATTGTTGCTGAAATGGCACCATTTCTCATGAGAAGGGCACATTTTCTGGGGTTCTCCCAAGAGTCACTCTAAAGTAAGGAAGCCACCCTAAAGTGGCTTAGTTGTGAGTGAGACCCGGAGAGGCAGAAACCTCATAGGCTTCTCTCTCAGCAGCAAGCCCGTGGGTGGACTTCCCCAGTGGACCTCACCCTCGTCCTGAACTGTGGCCTTCCTCAGGTCAAAATATTTTGCTGAACTTATCTTTGCTCTGTCACCTGCATCTCTGTTTCTCCTTGAGTTTTGGGAGTTGGAGGAAAGTCATTTTTTCTGTCCAATCGTATATTCCTGTGTGGATCACAACAAACTGGAAAATTCCTAAAGAGATAGGAATACCAGACCATCTTATCTGCCTCCTGAGAAATCTGTATGCGGGTCAAGAAGCAGCAGTTAGAACCTGACATGGAACAACAGACTGGTTCCAAATTGGGAAAGGGGTATGACAAGGCTGTATATTGTCATCCTGCTGATTTAACTTATAGGCAGAGTACATATGAAATGCTGGCCTGGACGAAGCATAAGCTGGAATCAAGATTGCCAGGAGAAATATCAGTAACCTCAGATATGCAGATGATACCACCCTTATGGCAGAAAGCAAAGAAGAACTAGAGTCTCTTGATGAAAGTGAAAGAGGAGAGTGAAAAAGTGGGCTTAAAACTCAACATTCAGAAAACTAAGATCATGGCATCCTGTCCCATCACTTCCTGGGAAATAGATGGGGAAACAATGGAAACAGTGAGACTTTATTTTCTTGGGCTCCAAAATCACTGCTGATGGTGACTGCAGCCATGAAATTAAAAGATGCTTGCTCCTTGAAAGAAAACCTATGACCAACCTAGACAGCATATTCAAAAGCAGAGACATTACTTTGCCAACAAAGGTCTGCCTAGTCAAAGCTATGGTTTTTCTAGTAGTCATGTATGGATGTGAGAGTTGGACTAAAAAGAATGCTGAGCACTGAAGAATTGATGCTTTTGAACTGTGGTGTTGGAGAAGACTCTTGAGAGTCCCTTGGGCTGAGATAAAACCAGTCAATCCTAAAAGAAATCAGTCCTGACTATTCATTGAAAGGACTGATGCTGAAGCTGAAACTCCAATACTTAGGCCACCTGATGCAAAGAACTGACTCCTTAGAAAAGACCCTGATGCTGGGAAAGATAGAAGGCAGGAGGAGAAGGGATGACACAGGATGAGATGGCATCACCGACTCAATGGACAAAAGTTTGAGCAAGCCCTGGGGGTTGGTGACAGATAGGGAGCCCTGGCATGTGCAGTTCATGTGGTCACAAGGAGTCAGACACGACTGAGCGACTGAACTGAACATATATCCCTTCATTCTTTTACTTGACAAGTATTTATTGGGTATCAATTTTTTACCCAGTGTTTTTGATATACCATCTCGTTTTCATTTCAACCTAGCTCTTCAGGATGGGTTTTCTTCTTGCATTTTACAGGTTAGGCAGCCGGCGCTGAGACGTGAAGTGATACAGTCACAGGGATGCCCCATGTAAAGCTGCTCTGACCCCAGGCTTGTCTGTCTGCTTCCACGTCTGTGCTCTGGTCCCAGGCCTCTGACAGATTCTCTTCCGGGTTTGCCTGGCTTCTAGGACCCAAGAGACTTCAAGGGCCTGGTACTACTGATCTTGTTCTTGGAGACAGAGGACTGCACCACAGATTCGACAGGACTGGTGGCACCAGACACATCCTTTTGCAACTTTGGCCTGTTTCAGTTTTGCCTCAAGGCCCCTCAGAGGTCTCACATTCTGAGCTCTGTGGGAACCTTTAAGACATGGACTTGAGTGGTTTCCAACCTTGAGAATTATTACAGTAATTAATTAATTAATATTTCAATAATTTTGCATGCCTTTACCCCTGCACAACTTGAGCCTTGCTTTTGGGGCTTTGGGGTAAGTTTTAATATTGGGGTATGTGACTTTTATTCACAATGCAGTTTAGCTTTTTGACTGGATCGAAAATACTACATGCTTAAGAAATAAGGAGGTGAGACTGACAAATATAGCCTCCTTTAATTCTCCTTTTTTAATTTTATGATTTGTTTCTCTGCTAAGTTTAGAGCTGCCTTAGAAATTCTGGTCATCAAAGTTTTGGCTACTACTGAAATGAGGGACTCAGAAGTATTTAGTAAGAGAGAATTTGGACTGACCATTCCAGGTCACCTGGACTTCTTTCCAGGTAAGTCCTAATTAGGAGGGGATGTGTGTGTGAGAGAGAGAGAGAGAGAGAAATAGAGACAGAGAGAGGGAGACAGAGAGACAGAGACAAAGAAGAGTATGGAGTATGGTACAAAAAAAAGAAGGGAGTCATAGGAGAGAGACAGAGAGAGTGGAAAGGACTCTTCCCTTTCTTACACTACTCCGTACTCCAGAGTGATCTTCTCTAAAACACAAATAGAAACATTTGTGTTCCTCTCCTACTTCATAGTGCCTATTAGTTGAAGTCCAGGCTCCTAGACACTTGGCAACGAAGGCTCTTCCACATCTGGTGTGTCTACCTGTTCACCCCTCCTGCCCCACCTCTGGCCTTCTCTCCCTCCCCCGCTGTATGCCAACCACACCACAGGGCATGCACCCTTCCTAGGAAAGACTTTCATGACCGTGCACCCCAGAGGGTTCTCGTCTCCCAGCATCGGCCTGCAAGCTCTGATGCATCCTCTGAGCCTCACCTCAAATACCACCCTCTCTCTAAAGCCCCTCATTGATCTCTTCAGTCAGACTTTGGCCTTCTTTTCTGTAAAATCACTGCATTGTAAATACACCTTCACTCTGAACAGACTTTCACGTAACATCACACATGTCTGTTTGCCTTTCTATTTCTCCTAGAAGGTTGTAAACCACAGAAGGTCAGATCATGTTTCTATTTATTCTATGCCACCAACCTTAGAATAGTAACTAGAGTTAAAAAAAAAAAAGTGTTCATGAGCTCTTCAAATATGGGTGGAAAGAAGAAAGAATGGAGGGAGGGAGGGAAGAAAGACAGACTCATGAGTGAGTCGGTTTTAAATCAGCTGCCCCAGGCCTGTGTTAGGAACCGAGTGGGTGCACTAGAGACGGTACCGTCCTCTGCCCTCACAAGAGCCCTGAAATGTGTTTCCTGTTCTCTCCATCTCAGATGAAGAGACAGATGCTTACACAGGCAGGGTACTTTGTCCATGATCACCATTGGGGATTTCAGAGGTGGGATTTGAACCCAGACCTGTCTGGATTCAAAGCATGATTTAGTTCCACTGATACACCTTCCTGCTCAGATGTATTCTCCTTCTACAAGTTGCACTCCTTGGTCTCTATTTGATCAGAAGATATTTTCTTAGAATTCTGAAACCAGTAACTTGCATATTTACAAGCAGAAAAGTCAGGCTTTAATTCCATCAATATTTAAAAAGAACAAAAAGAGCTAATATTTATTGGATGTTGTGATGGCTAGTATTATTTGTCAACTTGGCTGGCCTGGTCCATGGTATCCCATCAAAAGTTATTCTCATTGTCTCTGCGTAAGTGTTTATTGGGTGATATTAACCTTTAAATTGGCTTCCCTGATGGCTCAGTGGTAAAGAACCACCAGTCAATGCGGGTGACCCAGGTTCAATCCCTGGGTAGGGAAGATCCCTTGGAGAAGGAAATGGCAATCCACTCCAGTACTATTGCCTGGAAAATCCCATGGACAGAGGACCCTGGTAGGCTACAGTCCATGGGGTCGCAAAGAGTCAGACACGACTGAGCAATTTCACATTCATTCATTCATTCTAGTATTCTTGGGAAATCCCATGGACGGAGGAGCCTGGTGGGCTATATAGTCCATGGGGTCACAAAAGAGTCAGACATGACTTAGCAACTAGACCACAACAATCTTTAAACCAGTGGACTTTGAGTCAAATCCAATCAATTGAAAGACTTAATTGAATACAGACTGACCTCTCCCAAGAAAAAAGTTATTCTTACCAGCAGACAGTCTCTGGACTCAAACTTCAACTTTTCCCTAGATCTCCACCTTGCTGGCCTACACTGCAAATTTTGGGTTGGCACTTCCACAATCATGTGAATCACTTCCTTAAAATCTGTCTCTCTCTCTCACCTCACACACACACACACACACACACACACACACACACACACACATTATTGGTTCTGCTTCTTTGAAGAACCCTGACTGATATAAGCTCCTACCAACTTGAGAGACTATGCAATGTTCTTTATCTCAGCACTTCTAGAATTCTGATATGCATGTGAATTACTGGGATCTTATTAAAATGAAGTTTCTGATTCTGTCTGACTAGGATAGGGCTTAGGATTCTTCTTCTGCAAGCTCCCAGGTGACCCTGATGCTGCTGCTCAGGGAACTCTTCTCTGTGTGGACGGTTTTAGAACACTGGCTGTGGGACTGAAAAACCTGAGTTCAACTCTGACACTGGTAAAGTTGATCTGTTTTTACTCATCAACTGCTTCTACAAACCAAGCTGCTGCTGCTGCTGCCAAGTCGCTTCAGTCGTGTCCAACTCTGCGCAACCCCATAGACAGCAGCCTACCAGGCTCCCCCGTCCCTGGGATTCTCCAGGCAAGAACACTGGAGTGGGTTGCCATTTCTTTCTCCAGTGCATGAAAGTGAAAAGTGAAAGTGAAGTCGCTCAGTCATGTCTGACTGCGTGATCCCATGGACTGTAGCCTACCAGGCTCCTCTGTCCATGGATTTTCCAGGCAAAAGTACTGGAGTGAGTTGCCATTGCCTTCTCCAGAGGATCTTCCTGACCTAGGGATTGAACCTGTGTCTCCTGCGTCTCCTGCATTGGCAAGCAGAGTCCTTACCACTGAGCCACCTGGGAAGCCCCCAAAGCACTCACTTTATCCTATTTTATTATAAGGCTGTTGTGAGGATGAAATGGTAGACTGTTGAAAGCCCTCAGGGCATGTCTGGCATGTCACACATGTACCATAAGAAAGGCAAGTAATTATTATATATTATTGTCTTTAAAACAATCTGGTGGTTCTCAATCATGATCTAAGTGTAGAAGAGGGCCATGATTTTATCCCCTCGGGGATATTTGGCAATATAGAGAAATTTTGGGTTGCTATGAGAGGGTAGATAAGGACTGCTATTGGCATCTAATGAGTGGAGGCCAGGGATGCTCTTATGTGTCCTACAATGTGCAGAACAGCCTTCACAACGATAACTGCGTATGCTTAGTCACTCAGTTCTGTCAGACTCTTTGCAACCCCGTGGACTGTAGCTTGCCAGGCTCTTCTGTCCATGGCATTTCTCAGGCAAGGATGCTAGAGTGGGTTGCCATTTTCTCCTCCAGGGAATCTTCCTGACCCATGGACTAAACCCATGTCTCTTGCATCTGCTGTACTGGCAGGTGGATTCTATACCACTGGCACCACCACAACAATAATTATCTAGACCAAAATATCAGTAGTGCTGAGACTGAGAACTTCTGCAATAAGCCTACAAGTTAAGGATTATTCCCCCCCAGTTTCCAAGCAAAGGGGCTTCCCTGATCGCTCAGTTGGTAAAAAATCAGCCTGCAATGCAGAAGACCTCGGTTTGATTCCTGGGTCAGGAAGATTCCCTGGAAAAGGGAAAGGCTACCCACTCCAGTATTCTGACCTGGAGAATTCCATGGACTGTATAGTCCTTGGGTTCACAAATAGACACGACTGAGCGACTTTCAATTTCACTTTAAATGAAAGCACAGAGATCCAGAGATATGGCTAAATACACATATTTAGTAATATAGAAACCTTTTTTTTTTTTTTTTAACTGCAGACTGGGAGTGGATGGTTTTGGAGTTTCCTAAGTCAGTGTGTATGAGAGCAACACACCTGTGTCTTCACATGGTTGGACTCCCTTTTTAACTTCTAGGGCTATAAACAAGCTTTGAGCCAGTATTGTTCTTGAATTTCAATCAGAACTCAAGTCCCAGAGGAGGCCATTCAGTCATGAACTATTCTTTGCAGAGCCAGTGGAGTCACACACCACTTGTGCAATTCAAATCCCCTCAGACAAAGGCAGGGCAATTATTGTTTCCTGAGAAAATAAAAATCTAGCTGGATTAGAATGAGGGCTTCAATGCATGTTTCAAACCTTGCACAAATGAACAACAGGAGTTTATTATTATTATTTTTCAATCACAGCATGGCATATGCAACACCCTCTGCAACATACTTCTGTTTTCTCTTCTGATTCTACAAATACTTCTAAACTGTCACAGTTCCTCTAAAAATGTCAGCTGGCTAGAGAATTAGTAGAAACAAAATCTAAATCACCTCAGATTGGCTCTTTCAATTCAAACTAGCAGGTCAACCAATTAAATAAGTAAAACCACAAATAAAAAGCAACCTGTAACAAAACAAAACTGCTTGAATCTTTTTATCATGATGAAAGAGATTGGGCTTTTGTTAACAGGAGTCTGGCTGTAATGCTTACTAACCTTATGACTCCCTTTTTAAAGCTTAACTTTGGTTTATATAAAATGTCGATGCTACAGGTCCATGGCAACCTTGGAAGAAGGGCTCAAAAGAGTAGTCGTCAAGCCTGAATGTATTTGCTCTATAAGATTAGAAAAACTACCACCTAGATGTATTATTCATGAGAGCTCAAAGGACTTTATTTGCTGAAGGAAAATGAGCACTTTGATTATGGGGATACTAGTATTATTGAGAAGTTCAGCGATATCTATTCTCTGAAATCTAGGGTTAATGGTAATAAATGCAATTACAGAAATGAATTTCCCAAAAAGAACTGAGATAGTAAAATCACAGAACAGCAAAAGCCAAGTGGTAGCACTTGACTTCCAGGACCAAGTGAGTGTATTCATTGTAAGGGAAAATAAGATCAGAATAGCTGCCAGGGGAGCCATGCCTGCAGAGACCTATGGAGCTGACTAATAGAGCATGATGTTTCTGGGGGTAAGATAGATAGGCAATCAACAACAGTGTTGCTTAACATGTATAGGTAAGAGATCAGGAATGAATGAGAACAAAGCTGAAGTCAGCTGAATAGATGGAAAGCAAACATGGAAAGCCAAGTTTCTAGACATGCTCTAGTTCCTGCATCCAGATGCCATCAATGGAATGAGAGGTAGGGTTTCCATTCATTTATATCATAGCAAATATCTAAAATAGTGACCTACCCAGCCTTTCTACAAAGAAACCTGTAGCTATTTATTGGGTAACTTTAAACTGAGAAATACTGATATCCAGGGTGGTAGGAAAAACAAAGTAAAAACTCCTAAAATCATAATACCTACTCCCATCCTGGCCAAGATACTAAGTCAAATTAGATACTTTGCTTGAGCCCAAGTATCTGTAGGAACTGTTGGCAGGAGCTGCTGCCTAATCAGGAAGACTCCTCCCTGCAGTTAAAACTAGCCATGGCCTAAGGCTTAAAGTAAAATTGTTAGTCACTCAGTTTTGTTTGACTTTTTGCAACCCCATGGGTCTTTGTGACCCACTGGACTCCAGGCCACCAGCTCCTCTGTCCATGAAATTCTCCAGGTAAGAATACGGGAGTGGGTAGCCATTCCCTACTTTAGGAGATTTTCCTGACCAGGGATTAAACTCAGGTCTCTTGTTTGCAGGCAGATTCCTTACCATCTGAGCCACTAGGGAAGCCTGAGGCTTAATGATATATCAAACCAAACTCAATACGTGAGTGCCCTGCTGAGTCATGGCTGTTGCTGCTACTGCTGCTAAGTCGCTTCAGTCGTGTCTGACTCTGCGCGACCCCACAGATGGCAGCCCACCAGGCTTCCCCGTCCCTGGGATTCTCCAGGCAAGAACACTGGAGTGGGTTGCCATTTCCTTCTCCAATGCATAAAAGTGAAAAGCGAAAGCAAAGTCGCTCAGTTGTGTCCAACTCCTAGCGACCCCATGGACTATAGCCCACTGGAAGAGAATGGTCAGGTGAAACCCTACAGAAAACAACCATAAAATGCTGATATAATTAAAAAAAAAAAACAAAAAACACTGGAAATAGGCACAAACAGACAGATTGGGGAGTTTAAGTTAGAATAAATGCAATTAGAAGGGGCAAGAATGGAAATTTGTGGCTTTCTGGTTCAAGGGCTGTCCAATACATGCATCTCTAGTTGTGGAAACCATGGTAGGGAAAACTGCTGCTCAGAAATGGAAAAGTGGATGAAATTTTCCAGGAGAAATTCTAGCAGGGAAAGAATTTCAGAAGTGAGACCCACTTCAATTCACAAACTGTCTAATGTGCTAGTTGGAAACCAAACTATGCACACGTGGAATAAAATGCAGGTATCTCTGTGGTTAAGGATAAAATTCCTGAAAGACATCTACTCATGGAATAGAGATGTGTGTGGAACAAGATATGTGAATTTTCTCTTCTCCTTTGTTACGTGTCTTCTTCAACCATGAACTTCTCAAGTGGCAGAAATATAAAATTTGACATACTTGAAGTATTAGAATACAACGCACCAAGATGGCAGAAAAGCTGAAAACTATGGGGGACTTTTAGAGGCAAGGAAACCATAAAGAAGGTAAACACTACTTGTACCTAACTCTTTGTCTAATCTCCAAAGTACTCAAGAAGAAGGAAGGTACACAGGGGAACAGACTAAAAGATCAACAGAGGGAAGGCATAGAAACTAATATCAGTAGTTTCATACTTGGGGAAAAATAAGTTTGCAGTTTAAATGTAAGCAAGCTAGCCAGCTAATAAAACCCAAATAATCCTCAGGAGAACATGAAAAAGTCCTGAGCTAATAGTGTATTATCTGTGTCTTAGAGTAAGCTTGATTGAAGTAAGCTTCAATCAAAGCTTTCTAAACCAGCAAAAGTGAAGTTGCTCAGTCAAGTCTGACTCTTTGCGACCCCATGGACTGTAGCCTATCAGACTCCTCTGGCCATGGGATTTTCCAGGCAAGAGTACTGGAGTGGGTTGCCATTTCCTTCTCCAGGGGATCTTCCCGAACCAGGGATTGAACCCAGATCTCCCTCATTGTAGGCAGACACTTTTACCATCTGAGCCACCAGGGAAGTCCTTAAACCAGCAAAAATTTGACCCATATTTAGAAAAATAAAAAGCATAGTCAATAGAAACTGAATCTGTGCAAAATAAACTGCTTACTTTAGCATAAAGAGACTCTGAAGAACATATTATGAGTATATTTAAGGAAATAAAGGAAAAAATGTTGAAGGAACTGAAATAAAATATACTAAAATGAATGAACAGTTAGAAAATACCAATAACAAAATGTAAAATATTTAAAATGGAAAATATAGAGCAGGAAAATAAAATATCTAAAATAATTATTTTCTGGATGGGCTCAGCAATAGATTAGAGCTGGAAGATGAAAAAAAAACAGTAAATCTGAAAGTATAACTAAAGACATTTCCCAATTCAAAGGACAGGGGGAGGATCATCGAAACAAAATTAAAAAGACTCTAAGATATCTGTAAACCAACATGGGGCGATTTGACAAGTAATAGTTGAAATTCCTAAAGGAGATGAAGGAAAGAAAATATCATAAATAAAAATAAATTTAAAATTAGATCCCAAAATTTGGTTGAAAATGCTAATTCGTCTACTAATACTAAATAATATTAAAATATATAATAATTCAGACAACTCAATGAATCCTGGGTAGCATAAAAACAAGAAAATCATTTTTAGAGATATTAAAGTCAAACCAGTAAACAATAATGAGAGAAGAAAATCTTAAAAGAACAAAACTAAAAGCAAACAAATAAATTAAAAAGCCCAAACCAAAAAAAAAAAAAAAAACCATAAAGAGGGAACCATAGTAAGAATAACTGACTTCTTATAAGAAATTATGTAAACTGTATTATGTAAAATTATGTAATTTATGTAATATTATGTAAATATTATGTAAATTATGTAAACTTATAAGAAATTATGTAAACTGTCAGATATTGGAAGACTATTTTAAAATGCTAGAGGGAGTAGAGTTGGGCAAACAAATCAAAAGGCAAAAAGTAAAAATAACAAAACTAAACTAAACTAAAAAAAAAAAAACTCTGTTGCTAAAAATTTTGTATCTGGCAAATCTATCCTTCTAAATGAAAGTAAAGAAAATTTTAGATACCTAAAGACTGAAATAATTTATTGACAGCAAATATATATTATAAGAAATGCTCACACATACACACAAATGTTCTTTCTTTACATGACTATATAAAGAAAAACTAATTGCACTAAGATAGGAGATGTTAGAGGAAATAACACTGATGTTCTTACATTTTAACTTATGTAATTAAATATTAACTAATTATATTGATGTAAATTTAAGATTTGTATGTAATTGCTAGAGTAAACCCTAAAATTATAAAAGAGACATAGCTAGAAAGCCAATAGAGCAACTAAAATGGAATACTAAAAGAAACTGAATTAATACAAAAAAAAATAAAAAAGGAGAAACAAAGAACAAAATCTGGATTAGACAAATTAAAAAAAAAAGAAAAGAAAAACAGCTAGTTTAAATATAACACATTAAAATCACATTGTATGTAAATAGACTACATCCTCCATTCAAAAGATAGATTATTGGGCTGTGTAAAAAGGCAACAATTTACTATCTCATTTCTGTAAGAAACAGACTTTAAATCCGATGCACCAGTAGACTGGAAGTAAAATTAAAAAAGATATTAAGCAAATAGTAAGCATACAATAGCCAGAGTGACTATACTTGCATCAGACAAAATATATTCCAAGTCAAAAAGTTTTCCTAAAAAAAGCAGAAACACTTCATGATAAAAAAGTCAATACACCAGGAAAATATAAAATTATAAATATGTCCTATGCTGTGCTTAGTCACTCAATCATGTCCAACTCTTTGTGAACCCATGGACTGTAGCCCACCAGGTTCCTCTGTCCATGGGGGTTCTCCAGGAAAGAATACAGAGTGGCTTGCCATGCCCTCCTTCAGAGGATCTTCTCACCCCAGGGATCGAATCCAGGTATCCTGCATTGCAGGTAGATTCTTTACTGTCTGAGCCACGAGGGAATGAATATAAATGTATATAAAACAGAATTTCAAAATACATGACACCAAAACTTATATACCTAAAGCAATGTTTGAAGTTTTAAAAACTTACCTCTCAGTAATTGGTAGGGCAATTAGACAAAATATAGATCAATCACCTTAACCAAACTGTCCATACATTATAGAACATGTGGACAACTGCTGAATACACCAAGTACACACAGAATTTTCACCAATATAGATCATGTTCCAGGACATAAAACAATTATTATTAAGCTTTGAAAGATTGAAAGCTTAGAAAGAATGTCCTCTGTTCCCAATTGAATTAAATTAAAGAAAAAAATAAAACCTCTAGAAAAGCTTCCAAATCAGGAAATTACAGGTCGCTTCTTTGGAGAAAGAGACTGTATAGGGATATGAAGAAACACCAGACTTGTGGTTAAACGGCCATATACGTTTGTTAAAATGCATCAGTTTTTACACTTAAAATTGGGAAATTTTACTGTATTTAAGCTACAACTCAATTAAGAAAAAGCAGTATTGGGTAAATGGCAATTGAAGGAGGCAATACAGGGTTGCTATTCCTTCTCTTTTCTCCCACTATATTCGCTATTCCAGTTTAACTCATGCACTGAACCTAAAGGAATCCCTCAGACTAGTAATAGACTGTCACAACTTAACCAAGATTTAGCAGCATTTTAGCTGCTATGCAAATATTTATCTTTACTAGAGAAACAAAGCCTCCATCCATGGTATACAGTTATTGATCTTGTGAATCCTTTTTCAATAGCTGCCCTGAAGGATGATCAGAAATAGTTCACATTCGTAGAACAACAGTGTACATTCAGGATCTTTTCCTGGGGCTATGTTGATTCTCTGGCTTTCTAAAACAATATAGTTTGAAGAGACCAGGACCATTTAGATGTTCTGAGGAATGTTACATTGGCCTGTAACATTAATATTTAAATGTATTTCAAGTACTCTGGATGCCCTGGTGAGACACATGTGCTCCAGAAGGAGGGAAGTAAAACCTATAGAGATTCAGGGCCTGCTATGTCAGTGAAGTTTTTCAGGGTCTCTGTTGGTACCTTGTTCCAGAGGGCAAACTATTCCATGTTGCTCCTACCATCAAGAAAGAAGCCTCATGCTTGGTAGTTCCCTTTGATTTTTAAAGGTTTCATATTCTGCAACTGAGAATATTGTATTAACCCCTTTACTGGGTGATGCAGAAGATGTAAGCTTGAGTGGGGCTTCTTGGATGGTGCTAGTGGTAAAGAATCCACCTGCCAATGCAGGAGATGTAAGAGACATGGGTTCAATTCTTGGGGCAGGAAGATCCCCTAGAGGAGGAAATGGCAACCCACTCCAATGTTCTTATCTGCAGAATCCCACGGACAGAGGAGTTTGGCTGGCTATGGTCCATAGGGTCGCAAAGAGTCAGAGATGACTTAGCACTCATGCAGGCATGCATAACAAGCAAAGCCTATATTTGAAGCACTTTTGCTGCTTGGATCATGTGATTCAGCAAATTCTGTAGTTCTAGAGGTAGCTATTGTGGATAAGATGCTATTAGAAGCTTCTGTGAAGCACTGACAGAAGTGTTGCAACATAGATTCTTATAGTTTGAAACTAAAGCCATGCCATCAGCAGCAAAAATAACTATACATCATTTGAAAAACCACAGCTAGGACTCTAATGAACTCTGTTAGAGACTGAGTATATGCCTATAGACGCTATCAAGAGACCATGTGAACAGTCCACTTATCATGGTCTGGGTACTACAAGACTGGTTCATCAGGCTGGGTTGAAAAGCAAAAGGAGTGGATTTTGGTTAGATGTAGGAAGAAACCCCTTTGAAGATGCTCATCAGGGCAGCAAAGAAAAACAGAGAAAAAGCCCAAAGAGAGGGAGCTGGCAACTGCTGCAGGTTTATAACGAAGGATGTCTATAATAAGGCAGTAGCATCTCAGGTAGTATGAAGCCTTTGGTACAACCTGAACTTTCAACCCCACTGCCACAGCACATCATTCCAGCCTGAATTCTCCTGCCCTGGGCTCCAGTTGGATTTGATCACTAAGAATCTACTTCTAGTCCCATTTCCTGTATGCGGGATGTCTGCTCTTAAGATTGCTTCTATTTGCTCAACCACAACACACCAAGAAACTCTCAACTTGTTATGAGTTTAGAGTTGGGCCCTAAAGCCCAACAAGGGCTTGTTGTGACACATTAAATAATTAAGGAAATTGAGGAAGAGAAAGGCGAGGTGACTTGCTTGGTGTCACAGACAGTATGGACAGTATGTTATGGAGCCAGGGTTTTGAAGTCTATTGTTCAAACCAAAGAATATTCAGGATGAGCTAGTAGATACAATGATAACAAAAGACTGTGAGCTCCTCAAGGGCAGAAATTTTTTGGTTTTTGTGTTGTTGTTGTTCAGTCGCTAAGTCATGTCCCACTCTTTTGTGACCCCATAGACTGTAGCCCACCTGGCTCCTTTGTCCATGGGAGTTCCCAGGCAAGAATTCTGGAGTGGGCTGCCATTTCCTTCTCCAAGGGATCTTCCTGACTCAGGGATAGAATCCACATCTCCTGCATTTAGCAGACAGATTCTTTACCACCACAGAAGCCACCAGGGAAACCCAGTCCTATGGTAGTTATTCAATAAATACCCACTGAATTTGAATTTATTTTTCATAATATTGTGTTAGAACCATACATAATACTCACTGCTGCCATTTTATTACCTAAGAATCTGGCATGAGATCTGGTTCCACAACCTACATATTTTAGAACACTTAAAGTTATATTAATAAATCTATAAAAAATAAACCTTTTTTATCCAGAGTAATATCAAGTTAAGTTGAAGTACATGAATGTAATACCATGCAATTTACTTGTGATAAAAATTACTTTCATTCTTTCCCAAACCCTTTTCTAGAAACTTCTGGATGTATAAGTCATATATAAGCCTGCAGGTTGTACAGATGTGACTTTGGGAAGTATCACTTACATCTTAGAATAAGTGACTGTCACTATCTGTGAGATATTGACTCTGATGTTTCAGGGAACAACATTTACAGCTTTCCAAAGCAGTTCAGAATCTAGAATAGTAAATGAAGCATAACGAGAATACAATAAATAGCTTTCAGGTAAATCAACCATCATTCAACAAATTAATGACATACATAAAAAGAAGATCTATTTTACCCTAAAATGTCACCCACAGTGCCTACATTCACCACTGTAGAATGTTTACAAATGTAACAGGTACTAAGAACCCCTTCAACCAATCCTCAAATACATGTTCAGCCCTGTGCTAGGAACCAAAGGAAGGAAACCGCATTAAAAACATGATTCACATTCACTGTCCCATAGAAACTTCCACTGTATGTCACCAGGGACTTCCATGTCACCACATCCACTAATCACTTCTTTGCTCTGATTTTACCTGGCTTCTCAGCAGCAATGAACATTTTTCCTTATTGAAGGCCACTTTTTCCTCTTGAATTCTGTATGTTTTTCTCCTGTTTCCAAGATGATTCTTTCTTAGTCTCCTTGGCTGACTCCTCCTTCTATAGTATATTCTGAATGTTGGGAGTGGCTCAGGGCTTAGTCCATGAATCTCTTCTATCTACACTTTCTCCCTAAGTCAGTGGTTCACAACCTCAGCTGGATATCAGAAACTTACACGGAGCTTTTAATGACCCCGATGCTCAGGCTACACTTGAGACTGATGACGTATGGATCTCTAAGGGTTACTGAAGCAACGGTATCTTTCACAAGCTCTCCAAGTGCTTCCTATGTGGAGTCAGTTGAAAGCCCCTGGCTGGGTGATCCTATTCACTCAACAGGTTTAAATGCCATCCATATGCTGTTCATTCCGAGATTTATGATTCCAAACATGGCTTAGATTCCTAGCTCTGATTCCAATGTAGCATCTGTCCCTGACTCACTCCCTACACTTCTGACTTGTTTTGGCTTTAGTCCTTATACAAACTGGATGAGAACTCAACTCTAGATGAAAGCTCCCTGGACCCCATGTATTGCTACCCAGGAGCTAATTCAGCTACTCATTGCCACCCACCTCTCTCCAAGCATTTTCCTAAGTCCCACCAGGGAAGACATTCAAACAGGCTGTTCATATTACATTAGAGGCTTACTTTTATTACCTATCTCTCAGGTGTCATGTGATAGGTGATATACATGGAATTTCATATACTTTATCTAATTTAATTGTCCCTCTTTGAGGGAAGTATTACGCATGATCTTATAGGAAATCAAGGCTTAAAAAATAAGAGCACAATCAAAAACTTGGCAGAACTAAAAAGACATAGAAGGCATATAGATGGCAAATAGGCACATGAGAAAAATGCTCAATATCACTAGTTATTAGAGAATTACAAATTAAGACGATTGTACAATGAGATACCACCTCACACCAGTCAGAATGACCATCATGAAAAAGTCTACAAACAATAAATTCTGGAAAGAGTATGGAGAAAAGAGAGCGTTCCTATACTGTTGGTGAGAATGTAAATTAGTGCAGCGAATTCTCCACTATGAAGAATAGTATGGAGGGACCTTAAGAAAACTAAGCACAGGGTTTTCATATGGCCTTGCAATCCCGCTACTGGGCGTATATCCAAAGACAGCTCAAATTTGAAAAGATATATGCACCCCATTGTTCATAGCAGGAGTATTTACAGTAGCCAAGACATGGAAGCAACCTAAATGTCTATTGACAGATGAATGATAAAGAATATATGGTTATATATATATATATATATACTACACAATGGAGTATATACATTGAGATACTATTTAGTCAAAAAGATAATAAAACAATGTCATTTGCAGCAATATGGATGGACCTATGCTATGCTAAGTCGCTTCAGTCGTGTCCGACTCTGTGCGACCCCATAGACGGCAGCCCACCAGGCTCCCCCGTCCCTGGGATTCTCCAGGCAAGAACACTGGAGTGGGTTGCCATTTCCTTCTCCAATGCGTGAAAGTGAAAAATGGACCTAGAGAGTATCTTATTAAGTGAAGTAAGCCAGATAAAGACAAATATCATATTATATCACTTACATGTAGAATCTAAAAGAATAATACAAATCAACTTATGTACAAAACGGGAACAGACTACAGAAATAGAAAGCAAGCTTATGATTGCCAAGGGGGAGGGAGAGGAGATAAATTAGTAGTTTGGGATTAATATATACATACTACTATATATAAAAGAGAGAAACCACAAGGACCTATTATATAGCACAAAGAACTATAGTCATTGTCTTATAATAACCTATAATTAAAAAGAATATATATATACATATATATATACTCATACATCACTTTGCTGTACACTTGAATTAATATAACATTGTCAATTAACTATATTTCAATGAAAAAAGAAAAGGTGAACAAATGTATCCAAAATCACATGATCAGTAAGTGGAGGAATAAAGACCCAAGCTCAGGTCACTTTTACTCCAAAGTTAGGCATGATCATTAGGCATCTGCTGCCTGTCTCTTGACTTTCAGGCTAATGAACCATACTCCCCTGTGAGAACATATCTGTGCTTCCTAACATTATATGCCATCAAAACTTTGGAGTTCTAGAAAATTAGGTTTGGATGGGGCTGGAGAGTGCTTGGAATTCAATTCTCTCATTTGACAGATGAGGATATCAAGGTCTTGAGAAAGAAAAAGTTACTTTCTCAAGGTCAAACAATTAATTAGTGTCCAGGCTAGGATTTAAATTAGGTCTCCTATGAATCCAATGCTCTCCCCAGAACATAATGTTTCCTCTCACAAAAAATGGAGCATTTCCAATAATTTATTTTTCCCTTCAACTTAGTCAAGGACCCTTCATAAAACAGGATATGCGTTGTTCAACTGCAGAAAATAATTATTTGTTACATTTGCTGCACTCTTTTTACCTTTAATTCAACTCAATTCAAATAGCCATTTCTCGCCAAGCTACTTTAACCACAGAGCCCTTATGAGGTTTATTTGTCACTGAAGTCTTATTTTCTGAGGTAAATTAATGATGTGTTATTCCCAGAGACTTTATGGTGCTTATCACTATATTAACTCACATCAAAAAAATCACAGCTAGCTATTTTTCAAGCCCTGACAAAAACAGCCTAGAGAAATCCTAGTGAATTGGGGGCTTTGAAATATAAACACACGTATGGATCGCATATTTCTCATAAAGAAAATGTTTTCATTTCACATTAGGTACATGCTTTCTTTAAAAAGTTGTCACTTAGCATAGGAAAAGATTCATTCCTTCTCATCTGGGTTTCCAAGAGCAGAAAGACCAGTGGATCCTTTGAAAAAGCAAGAATTATGAATTAAAGGTGGTGGTTTGGTGTGGAGTCAGAGAGACTGTGGTTTGAATTTCTGATGGCTAGTTCTGCATCCTTCATGTAAGGGGTTTGAATCCTCAGTGCCTCATCTGTAAAATGGGTATGGAAATATTGCATTCAAGTTGAGAGAATTGAGTGAAATAAGTTATGAAATGAAATAAAATCCCCTTGGTATCCTGAACCATCATGGAGTTGAATAAATGCCATTTCTCTTTCTTGAGAAGAGTGTTTGTTGCTTAAAGAAACTCAGTCACTTTTCCAAACTATTCTAGCTAAGTTCTACCCTTTTCCTTTTTCATTTACTCACTGCTGCTGCTGCTGCTGCTGCTAAGTCGCTTCAGTCGTGTCCGACCCCATAGATGGCAGCCCACCAGGCTCCCCCGTCCCTGGGATTCTCCAGGCAAGAACACTGGAGTGGGTTGCCATTTCCTTCTCCAATGCATTAAAGTGAAAAGTGAAAGGTAAGTCGCTCAGTTGTGTCTGACTCTTCGCAACCTCATGGACTGCAGCCTACCAGGCTCCTCCGCCCATGGGATTTTCCAGACATGAGTACTAGAGTGGGTTGCCATTGCCTTCTCTGTCATTTACTCACTAAATACCTCTTTATTGTGCACCAGCCATGCCAAACACTATGTAGGAAGCTCAGTATCATATCACCTCCTAAGAACTTGCAATCTAGTGTGGAGGCTAGACCAGAAAACAGGAGATTGTATTAACTCACCAAGAACTCCGATGGGTGAGTACCAGGCACCGTGCAGCCTCAAGGGCATGTCTAACTAGGTCTTCTTATTGACAGAGATTTGCTGGAGGGAATACCGTCTAAACTGAGCATCCCGTAACACCCCTCCAGTTCTGGAACAGACTAACCTACTCAGCTGGTCCCTTGGAAGCTAGGACTGGCTGACAGCATTTCTTATAAAGCCAAAAGTAACCATTAGGAGATACTGTTTACATAATACAAACCTTTGTTTGAAAAAGTTCTATTGAAGTAAGCTTCAAGTAAACACCAGCAGCCAAGAAAACAGAGAAGAGAGTCCAACTGCCTGATAAAGGGATGTGGGGCGGAGGATGGAGACCATGGACTTTTACTTGGAAGCCAAGAACCGTCAGGTCATCTACTTCATACTATTTTCCTCTCTCTCTGTCTCTCTCTCTGTCTTTCTCTTTCCTTCTTGCTCTCTCTTTTTTTTTAATTTATTTTTTATTCCTTTTAATATAAATTTATTTATTTTAATTGGAGGCTAATTACTTTACAATATTGTAGTGGTTCTTAATCATCACCACAAATTAAGAAGGCTCTGTTATCTTCATTTTAAATAGGTGAAGCTGGGTTCCAGAAAATTCGTGTTACCTGGTCCAAGGCCACACACTAGTCAGTGGCCCCACACTAATAAGTGAATTCCAGGTAGAGCTGGAATTCACTCTGGCTGGCTGTGCAGGCAGTGGTCCCACTGCCTAGCTATCAGGGTCTCAGCTAAGTAGCCTTGGGGACAGGGCTGCAAGTCAGAGCCCATAACTGTTCCGTCACATCACACAGTAATATACAAACCAACCATCGGTGCTGAGCACACCACAAATCACACAAGCAGTGGGGCTAAATTGGGACTCTCCTTCTGCTCAGTGGTGGGACCTTCACAAAGGGCCAAGCAGGCCATCGTTGACTCAGGAATTGGCCAGGGGCAGGCAGGGAAAGATCCTGTCTCATGGTGAGGGTGCTGAAGAGGTATTGCAGGGAGCTTATCATCCCTGGGCCCCTTAGGGTAATCTTACTCAAACTGGCAGCAAGTCATTGGTAGCAAGAAGGATTAAAAGGGTTCTTTATTTAAAAGGGGAAGATAAAGTTGCTGACTGAGATAAATTGTGGATAATGAGTATAGGGTCTTGAATAAAGGGGAAAAAAATGGAGTTGGGATGGAGAAGGTGGCAAGCTGCTGAATCAGCTCTCTGGCAGAAAATGGAATTAAAGAGTTGCCTTTCTCTCTCTGACAGAATGGATATTGAGGCCTTCTTTTTATATTTCTTTTTCCTTATTCATCTAAAAGGTTCTTTTTAGGAACAATGAATTGGAAATGCAAACCAAGAAATCCTGCCAAAACTCTTGACAAGATGGAAGGTGAGGAGGGGGTAGTCACTGATTCTTAGCTTGGTCCAGAAGGAAGAAAAAGTGTTTTCCCCCCACTGGGAAGAAGGAGACATTTTTCATCCCTTGTGTCAGGGATAAACTTAAGATATTCGATTTCTCTGCCCAATGGAAAGAAGGGAAGACAGAAGAAGCAGATTAATATTTCCTGAGTATTAACCATGATCCAGCAATATACTTAGTAATATACAATATTATGCTTTTTAATCCTTATAGAAGCCCTGTTGGGTATGCCATATTGTATCCATTTTACTGAGGAGGAAAATCAGGCAAAGAGAGGTGGTCCAAGGTCATCCTGCTAATAAATGGCAGATCTGGGCTACAGACGCAGGGTGGTCCAGCCCCAGTGTCCAAATTCCCATCACGTGTGAGCAGGATGGTGTCCCCCCCCCCTCTACTTTCATAGTACACGGCAGACAGATGAACTCTCGGATAGTAGGCAACCTTCACATCTCTATCTAATCCACAGAATCAGTGATTTTAGTTTTGCTCCTTAATCAAACATTAACATTTTGGAAAAGAGAGAACAGTTTCAAAATGGATTCTGATATTGAAGATGCCTCTATTTATGGAGCCAGCAATCTCTGCATTTCTTCCTAAACACAAACTAGAAGGTGAACTTGGCTGGTCCTTCCCCCTCCATTCATTGATCCATTCACTCATCCACCTATGTGACAGATGTTTCATCTCTGCTTTGTGACTGCCTTCATTCTACGTAAGGGGCAAATATTCATTCCTTCCTTGTCTTGTGGAACCTGCCTATAAAGTAAAAGGATCAGACAAACGCACACCCACAGTATAATGGGATTTAAAATGGTGAGTTGTATTACGGGAGATTACAGATCTGTTTGAACCCAAAAGAAGAAGCAATTACACACACACACAGGTTGTTAGAGAAGATTTCCCAAAGTGACATCAGATTAGAGCCAAAAGGAGGACCTGGAGTTGGCGAGGTGGAAAAATAGGTCAGTGGGAGGAGCACACACAGAAGGAAAGAAGGAAAGATGTAGGGAGTTAATAGAACATGGATGTTTCCTGAGGCAGGAGAGGCAGACAGTAGGGAGTGGGTCGTGGAGGACTCATGGGACTTCCCAAGAGCCTTAACTGTTAACACTGGTGAGGAAGAGCCACTGAGGAACCCACATCAGGGCCTGATCAGATTAGATGTGTATTTTAGGAAGTTCTTGTTAATACATGGCAAGATGAAAGATTCAGAAATGACCTAAGAAGCTAGGCAGTCTTTAAGAAAAATTTTAGTTGATATTTATACTTATAGTTTGTATTTATTATTTGCATTTATGTATTATTATTTGCACTTATTTATATTCACTTAGGTATTTGTTCATGCATTCATTACATATTTATGGAGGGTCTGATATGTGTCAGATACTGAGCTGGACTCATGAGATACAAAGGTGAGCAAAACCAGGTGTGATTCCTACCAATACATAAAATGAAGCATAGCTTAGAAACAAGAAATTATTTTAAAAACGTAGGAATAACATTACAGCTGTCACAAGAGCCGTGGTGGGGAGTACACGGGGCCACAAGAGCCCGGGAGGGACTGCTTTGTCCTTTTCAACTTCCGTGGCAAAGTGATACAATGCCCTGGGTCTGCAGGATCAGCGGCAGTGAAGCAAGAGCCAGGAAAGTTTCAGACAGGTTGATGCTGTGGGAAAACCCTGTTTGGATAGGAGGGTAGAGAGAGTGGAGTGGCTAGAACCAAGAAGGTGAAGGAAATGAATCGTAGCTGACAGGATACAAGTGCCTGTGTGGTTCTGCTTACTTTCTCTTCTTCCCCTCTGCCACGGCCAAGAGAACCCGCTCCCTGCAGGAAGATGAGGCACGTGAGCAAAGCCAAATCACCTCTTCCATCTCAGCAAAAGCCATCCTAATGTTGTTGTTCAGTCACTGAGTCATGTCCAACTCTTTGCGACCCTATGGACTCAGCACTCTAGATTTCCCTGTCCTTCACCATCTCCCTGAGTTCGCTCAACCTCTTGATGAGGGTGAAGAGGAGAGTGAAAAAGCTGGTTTAAAACTCAACATTAAAAAAAAAAATTAAGATCATGGCATCTGGTCCTACCACTTCATAGCAAATAGAAGGGAAAAAAGTGGAAGTAGTGATAAGATTTTATTTTCTCTCAAATCACTGTGGATGGTGACTGCAGCCATGAAACTAAAAGATGCTTGTTCCTTGGAAGGAAAGCTATGACAAAGCTAGACAGTGTATTAAAAAGCAGAGACATCACTTTGCCAACAAAGGTATCTTGTCAAAGCTATGGTTTTCCCAGGAGTCATGTTAAGATGTGAGAGTTGGACCATAAAGAAAGCTGAGCTCTGAAGAATTGATGCTTTTGAACTGTAGTGTTAGAAAAGACTCTTGAGAGTCCCTTGGACAGCAAGGAGATCAAACCAGTCAATCATACAGGAGATCAACCCTGAATATTCACTGGAAAGATTGATGCTGAAGATGAAGCTCCAATACTTTGGCCACCTGATGCAAAGAGCTGACTCATTGAAAAAGATCCTGATGCTGGGAAAGATTAGGGCAGGAGGAGAAGAGGGTACAGGGCATGACATCCTGTGCTAGGCAGCAACCAGATAAGCCTGAACCCATGAGATAGCCCAGCTGAGACCAAATTAACTACCAAACACAGACTGAAGTTGCCAATCTTTGGTCTCCTGGGAAATGCATACTTATCATTGTAAGGGACTGAATTCCAGTGGCTTGTTACGTGTGCATGTGGAGCAAGAGGCGGAAGAGCTAAGAGATGTTCAGAATGACTTTTATAGGGAGGGGCTTCAGGATGGGGGACACATGTACACCCATGGCTGATTCATGTCAGTATATGGCAAAAACCACTACAATATTGTAAAGTAATTAGCCTCCAATTAAAATGAATAAATTAATTTTTTAAAAATGAATGACTTTTATATTCCTAATTTATACACCTGGACAAATACTGGAGCCATTCTGTGAGCTAGGACCAAGACTTAAGACAGGAAAAGAACATTTTAATTGAGCCTAGGAAAACTGGAAGGATGCTTTGCCACAAGGATGGCGATCACATTCTGAAGCATCTTGGGCCAATTTGGACTGTATATGATTCTCAGATCATTCTTCTGCATTGAGTTTAATTGATCTGGGTTCAAATTCTAACACTCAACTTTTATGTGACTAAAGTGAGCTGATTAACTTCTCTGCAGTAAGTTGGAGAATAACAGCAATAATTTGGATTTGCCAAGTTTTCATGAGGACCACTTAAGTGGCAGGTGAAGCATGGGCATAGCGTGGCCTTTGTTTCATACCTGAAGCATATTTGCTATCAGAACATGATTATACAAATCTGTGTTCAGAATACTCTCCAGCTGCCAGAATACTCTCTGCACCCCTCCAGGTCCTCTTTGTTCCTAAACTTCTCTCTAGATTCACCAAATCCTTGACGCCCTCCCCAACTATTCTAACACTCCACTGAATCTCACTTTTCTGAGTGAGATCTCTGTACGTTTGTATATATTTGTTCACCGTATATTTATTGAGCACCTACTATGTGCTCATCACAACAAAGAATAATTACAAGACACTGTTTTATCCTACTCACAGGGAGCAAATAACACACGAACTCATATTTTTATTTAAACGTGTATATTCATTTAACTTTCTAGGATACAAATTGCTCTAACATACAGATTTTTACTTCCTGTTCAAAAAAGCTCTGTAGAGAGGCTGGGTGAGTGTCCACATCCTTATTTCCCTTTCATAGATGAGTGTCAGCTACCTGGCCATGCTCCTCACCCTCTTGTTAATTGGTGGGCAACTTTACTATACGAGGGGTTAAAAGATTTTATTCATTTTGTTATGTGTTTGCCTTCCTTACTTATACGGTGGTTTCTGAGCTCAGGGACCTTGGGTTCAGTTCAGTTCAGTTCAGTCACTCAGTCGTGTCCGACTCTTTGTGACCCCATGAATCGCAGCATGCCAGGCCTCCCTGTCCATCACAAACTCCCGGAGTTCACTCAGACTCACATCCATCGAGTCAGTGATGCCATCCAGCCATCTCATCCTCTGTCGTCCCCTTCTCCTCCTGCCCCCAATCCCTCCCAGCATCAGAGTCTTTTCCAATGAGTCAACTCTTCGCATGAGGTGGCCAAAGTACTGGAGTTTCAGCTTTAGCATCATTCCTTCCAAAGAAATCCCAGGGCTGATCTCCTTCAGAATGGACCTTGGGTTACTTATCTCTATATCTCAAGCGTCCAGCTAAATGCCTGGCAAAGAATAGGTACTTAATAAATATTTACTGTGTGGTCACAGTAAATAAATATTTACTGAGGGTCAGAGAGGTTGAGGGATTTGCTCAAATCCACATGAAAAATCAAAAGCAGACTCAGAGTTAGAATATAGTTCTCCTTCTCCCCAATTCCCTTCCCTCTCCATTACAACACACTACCTTCTGTTATTTTCATATTTCTGTGATAGGTTTTATAAAGCAGATTAAAGATGTCTCAGAGAGAAGGCATGGCGATGGAAATGGCGATCCACTCCAGCATTCTTGCCTGGAAGATCCCATGGACAGAGGAGCCCGTCAGGCTACAGTCCATGGGGTCACAAAAGACTCGAACACCACTTAGTGACTAAACAGCAAAGAGAAGGCAACGTGTTAAAAGCATAGTGTGTGTTCATAAGAAACCTGCTTAGGAGTGAAAGGAGGTGGGGGGATTAAAGAAATAATACTCACTGAGCATCCACCATTTACATGAAAATAGTATGTTCTTTACTTTTCACAGCAAACTGAGGAGGAGGTCAGCTTTATGTCTGTTTACAGATGAGAAAACAGAAGTTCATAAGGGTAAACTTGGGTCAGGTTCTACAGCAGCTAATCTGTGGCCTGATGACAGAACCCAGGTGGGTCTGAATTCAGTGCCTGCTCCCTCTGTATTACAGCCTGGAGCAAAGAGATGATCGTGTTGGACAAACTGATGAACAAATGAACGGGTGAATTCTGTACTCTTTGAACTGACTTTCAGTGGAGGGAATGGGCCTAAATGTGACAGCTTTTCAAATTCAGAGACTAGGCTTCCTAATCCTCAGACTGTAATTTTCACTCCTGTGGCTTAGTAAATATTTTTTTTTTTTGTCATTTCATAAAATGACTCTGATTAGGAAGGGATTGATCATTTCCTAAGACTGTTTTGTAAGAAATGCCCAAAGCCACTTGGCGTCCCCTGTTGGTGCTTATTTCTCTGTGTTTTTGATAAAATATAATTGTCTTAAGTCTCTCAGGATTTATTAGATGGAATGTTCAAAAAGAAAGCTGTCTTATTACTGACCCTGCATCCTTTAGTTAATAAGTTTCTTTTTCTAATTTTACTTCAAAGATGAAAGTTTCTTAATTAACCATCAGAGGTTCTCTGAAGCTAAGTATATTAAAATCATATTATGCCTTCCTGAAGCTCTCCGTAGATTTTTTATTAAGCAAAGCTATTGGAAGTAAAGATATGAGGGTAATCACATCTATATATAATAAAGATACACTTATGAGTTTTCTATTCTAATCAACATCACTGCCACCCTGAAAAAGTCAATTATTTTGTAATATTTAAGAATGCTAATAAAAATGAATGCTATTTAGCTAAATCCTGTTAGCTCTTGAAATGAGAAACATGAATATCAGTATAGAAGGAAAAAAGATCATAGATTAATCCCAAATGCAATTTAGCAAATGTGTATCAAAACAACTGTATTTCAATGGTTATTTTCGATAACGGTTATATACCAATCTTTCTTGATTCTGAAAGGTAGAAAAATTCAGACAATGAGAGTGATTTTGTAACACAGATGGAAACAAACAGGTGCATTAATAAAGACATATATGTACAGCCATTATGTGGTGGGTAAATGGCTGTCATGGGAAAGGGGAAGCCCTGATTTGCCAGTTTCCACAGTGTAAATATTTCTACCATAGCTGAATTTCACAGTCCCAATTTAAAAGCTCCCAATTTGAAAACTGGCTTACAAATTCTTGAGTATTTAACAGTAGGGTCTTGGGAGCTTTATAAACCAGCTTCAACACAGCACCCAAAGTGTGGGGGAGTGTACAGGATAACAGCGATGAATGCTGCTTGGACCGGAACAGGGACAGGAGGCAGAGCAGAAGACAGTTGAGCAATGCCTGGAGGATGAGCAAGCTAGAAGAACAGAGAACAGGGAGGAAGAATGTTCCGGGCAGAGGGACGGCCCTGTGCAGATTGAAGCAGGCTGGGCATCGGTGCTGTGCTGGGGGCATGAGTGATCTGAATCACTGAGGCTGGGGCTCTGGAAGCTGGGAGTTACATGGGGGCCAGATTGTGAAAGACTGTGAATGCCACCCTAGGAGTTCTAATTCCTTTCTATAAAAAATTGGAGTCTCTGGAGGGGCTCACAAAATCTATCTGGAGAAAAGCTACTGAAATAGCCCAAGCACAGATGGATTCTGCCAAATGGCCAGGCGTTCTGCAAACACAGTTATTTTCAAAATGACTGATTTCTTGGCTAAATTTTATTGTTTTTCAAAGAATTTGGCTTATTTAATAGCATGGCCATAGAAGGGAAGAGAAAGGAAAGATACAGATAAGAAATTGAAATGCAGCTGTTACAGAAATCTACGAGTATTTAAAAACAAAGCAACGGGTGCTAATGTAGAAAACATGGGAGATACAGGTATGAAAAAGGGGGAAATAATTATCTGTTATCTGCAAGCTGAAGAGTAGCAGTTTTTAGCACTTCATGTTTATCTTTCTAGTATTTTCATGTATATACATACAATGCATGTACTTCTAAAATTGAAAATCAGTTTATATTATACATGCTTTCCTAAAATTACTCATGAACAGTCCCCCAACTCGGCATGTATTATTTTACACCCTCATTCCTAATAATTACATAGTATTCCATTGCATGATGGCAACTTAATTTTTAAATCAAATTCACTATTTGTAGACTTTAAGGTTGTTTATAATTTTTCACTATCCCAAATGGCATTCTAACCCTAACCCTATCAAAAATTCATTTTTATTCTTGGCACACATTTTGACAAAACACTTAAATGGATGTAGACATAAAATCTTTTTAAGTATTTTTAAAAGCAAATTTTAGGGAAATACCAAAATAAAATACTTGTTTGCACTTCCTTGTCCTTAGGCCTCCCTTACCTATTGATAAAATTTATTGTTGAGACATCTTCTGTATTTTACATACAAGAGCAAGTGCTCACATGTTTCAGGATGTATATAACCTTTCGTGATGCCAGCTAAGCTGTGTGTTCTGTTGGTTTCTCGTGCTCTACATCATAACTGCAGCATATGTTTTTATGACAAATATCTCTAAGGCCAAATATCCCCCACTGAAAATTAAATATCACACTTGAATTAGCGTTGGTCTCAAGTGTGTGAGGGGTTTGTCTTATAGCTCGCTGGATGTATGGCGCACTGGTTGGAGGTCACCGAGGCAGGAAGCGGAAGTTTACATAAGCTTATATTCATTGGTTCCCTCAGGGGCATCATGGGAAATAGACTCACAGAACTCATTCTGAGGTCTCAGAATGAGACCTGAGGTCTCACTGTGTGCTGAGTGTGGGTCTTGAGACACTGAAAATTCAGCCTGGGACCAAGCTCTGGATAACTTTGAACTTTAGCCTTAGGCATTTTGACATGAAAGGGTCTTCTAGAGGAAAAGCAGTGCGTGAACCCAAGCACAAGAAAGAAGGCATCATCTCTTACAAATGACCACTGCTTGAGTATTTGGGGAGAATGCTTTTCTTTGCTCCAATTGATATAGTGTATTGTTGAAGTAATTCAACAAATTTGGGAAATATATGCCTGCTGTATAGCATACACACTGTAAGAAATAGGAAGGAGGCAAAATTAAAACCACTGCCTTTCCTAAAAGGAATGCACATTGTATTTGGGAGTAAAGTGCATAAGCAAGCAGTCACAGAACAACATAGCAAATGTCATCATAGAAACACACAAAATAAAGAGATGGAGAGACCAACTGACTGATGTGGGAGCCTGATGGAAGGGTCAAGAATAGCCTCATGCGGTGGTGATGCTTGGCGTAGGTTTTAAGGCATGACTGGAGACTACTTAGGGGGACACACAGCATTTCAGAGACAGAAAATATGTACCAAGGCAGGGAGACTCCAGACAGTCTATATATTTATCATAAAAGGTGTTATACATCACCCAAACCGTGGATTTCAGCTGTAGATTTAAACCCGGGGATTGATATACATGGTCAGATCTGAGCTGTCGACAAAAAAATTCACACAACCTGTGAAAGATCAGTTATAAGGGGACAAGACTCAAAATAGGGAAACTAGAAATCTAACAGGAGGGAAAACGGTGGCTTGGATGAAGGGAAAGGCAAGAGGGGGAAAGCAGATGGGATAGATATGAGAGGGATTTAGGAGATGCAAATAGAGAGGTTTTGGTCACTAATTAGACGAGAGGATGGTAGGACTTGGTGACTAATTAGAAGATGATGGTGAAAGAAGATAGTATATAGCTCCCTGATTTATGTCTGTGGTGGTTTGATGGACGATGGAGATTTTAGAGATTGAAAACAGCAGGAGAAGCACATTTCATGAGTTCAACTTTGGACATAACGCTCTCCAGATGCTGGGGGTATGTGAGTAAGGATGTCTAGGTAGCCATGGCTTATGTTGTTGTTGTTGTTGACTCAGTCGTGTCCAGCTCTTTGCAACCCCATGGACTGTAGCCTACCAGGCTCCTCCATCCATGGAATTTTCCAGGCAAGAGTATTAGAGTGAGTTGTCATGTCCTTCTCCAGGCTTATATTGTTAGATCTTGCTGAAGATTACTGGGCTACTATGAATCACAAGACAGTAAAAGTTAGCATTTTTTAATGTTCCAATTTTTTTTTTTTAATCAGGATCATAGCTTGTGTTTTGTACCATGTACAGACCAGAGGCTAAAGGACTTTGCAGCTTCACAGCTAGACTCTATGGATTTTCTTATGTGCAACAGAATCCCATAGAGTATCTGGAATAACTGCTGAGAACTCAATGTAAGACATCCCCTAATTAAAGATCACTACTAAGTTAGGGATTGCTGGAAGCAGGAAAGGGGTAAAGTGCATTTCTTATCAAACAGAAACCCACATCCATTCTAGTAGTGATTCCGATTGAAGTGGTAGCATTTGTCATGATTTGCTTTTATTTTTCTTTGGAGAACCACAGTTTGCAAGAAAACATGCCATTCTCTTTTCAGCTTTCACTTTCAGATGAAATGGATTCACCTGGTAAATACATTCATTCATTCAACCAACTTTTATTGGATACCCATTATTTAATTTTCACCTTTTTTAATGTGAGGGGTCAGAGATAAGTAAGATTTTGTGCCAAATAAGACATGGCTCTGCATTTCCAGGAACACAAAGCAGTTGTTTTTCTTCATCCTTATTGCTGTAATTATTATGATTTTCACTAGTTAATGAAGATAATGGTTATAATTTGTGGTTGTGATTGTTGTTTAGTCTCTAACCAGTGCTTGACTCATTTGTGACCCCATGAATTTTAGCCCACCAGGCTTCTCTGTTCATGGAATTCTCCAGACAATAATACTGGAGTTGGGTTGCCATATCCTTCTCCAGGGGATCTTCCCAACCCAGGGATCGAACTTGCATCTCCTTCATTGTCAGGTGGATTTACCACTGAGCCACCAGTGAAGCTCCATACTTTGTGGTTAGGATGAATAAAATCTTGGTCTTCCTTCTTCCCAGATAAGGTATATATATATATATATATATATATATATATATATATATATATATATATATATATATATAGATGGGCTAACTCATTATCCTTTTGATTCCCTTCAATTAGAAAGAAATATGATGCAATGTCAAAGTTACTCGAAACCATACTTAAGATCAAATGTGAGGGACTTGCTTTTATGCAGATTCCCAGACTCAAGCTCTGGAAATTCTTTTTTTTTTTTTTTTTGGATTGTTTTTTTTTTTTTTTCCTCTAATTTTATTTTATTTTTAAACTTTACATAATTGTATTAGTCATTAGATCTGAGGTATAAATCTGGCAATTTTAAACTTTTACAAGCACCTACAGGAAACTCTGAACTTTGTTGGGTATGCCTTGAGAAACCCTGGGGTGTTTAACACAATAAGGACTGTGAGGTCTAGCTGACCAGAATGTCCATTTCAAGCTTATTAGGGGCAAGCAATATGACTTTAGTTTTTGTGAAAACTATTTGAGCCTCAGAATATTCATCTCAAAAAAAAAAAAAAAAAAAGACTCTATGGGCATTTTTGTAGGACTAAATGAAATTTTGGTTAATGGTTAATATTTAATTGACAGTTTGAAGTTTTCTTCCCTTTTCCCTTTTTGTACCTCTATTAGCACTTTTTTTTTGTGCTTCTAACCTCTCATTTATCTGTTCTTCCTTTTATGAGAATTTCTGTGTGTGCCCCATTTCTTTCTCACTGGATTCTGCCCTCCTTGAGTATAAGGATTTGCCTTCACTTTATTTTTATGTCATCAAAATTTGCAAAGTAGGCATACACTAAAGTCCTTTCTTAGAAAGTTATCCTTATGCCCTGGTACTTACTGTCTTTTATGATCTCCTATCAAAATTACCATTAATGTGCTTGCAAGATTCACACTTCCTAAAACTCACTGATTCTTGTCTCTTTATAGCGCAACATATTTAGCAATAAATAGGATCACACATTCTTTCACACTCTCATCAGGAGGAAATGCCTAATTTAAATCAAGGACTGACAGAATCAGATGCTTGTTTGACCGTTCATACAGACTCATTCATTTGTTGCTCATAGAATGACTTGGTGACTTTGGTTATAGCCTGTGGGCTCGTGAATTTATTTACTATATCTAATTACATATATCACTTCAGGGAATACTTATTGAGCTCATACTGTGAGCCAAATACCGTTTGGGTGGTGGAGATAGAAAATGAATACAACAGTTCTTATGTTCATGGAGCCCATGAGAGAGTAATGATACCAAAGCGATACACAGACAATTTCAACTCAGTGTGGTAGACACTCATCTAGAGGGTAATGCGGGATGCCTGGGGCCTCCTGACCTCCCGTAAATGCGGAGAGACGGTCTTCTGAAGGTGATTACACCCATGATTAAAGCTGAAGGAGTGGCGAGTGGCAAGCTGAAAGAATAGAAATATGCTCCAGGCAGAAGCAGTAGTGTGTGTCAAGACTGGGAGATGGTGTTCCTTTTGGTGTTTTGTTTTAACTTCGAGTGTATTTTACTCAATGATGGGTAACAACATTATCCATTTTGTGTTACTGAATATGCACATCTGAGACCAGCAAGGAGTTTCACATCACCAATACATTTATAATTTTAAAATTTAAGTATATCTCAGCATTCTCCTATTAAATATGTATTAAATATATAAATGTACAACACTTTAAAAATTGGCGTTTTTGCTCAGTTGCCAAGTTGTGCCCAACTCTTTGCGACCCCATGGATTGCAGCACGCCAGGATTCTAACAAGATAAAGAGCATACTAGAATTTAGTATATGTTTCCTATAAATTTACATACCAGACTACTAATAGCAAACATTAAAAATAATATCTTATCCATAAACTAGCAAATTTTTCTCTAAAGTATCCAGTTCTCCCATATCCATTCGAATGCTCACCGGGTCTCTGGAGTCTGTGCTTTTCATATAGGAGATAGCGTTCTTCACACCTGGTTATGCAGGAAGAAGTTGGAGAAATAGATGTGAAATCCTGTCATGGAGAGACATTTTGTTAAGGCTAAGGAATTAGCTTTGTCCTGAATGTGAAGGGAAGCCATTAAAAATTCTACATGATGTGACATAACTGTAATTCTATGCTCATGTTTTCTGCCCACCATAAATTTGTGCTTTCACTGAGTTCTTTTTTTAAATCCTTATTACATGCATTTATATATTTTCCTAAGAAATTTGAACTTAACTTTCACAATCATTTGTGGGTTGAATGTCAAAGAGCTGGTAACACTCAATAATGGAATATAATAAAAGTGTCATCTCAAAACAGAGGGATGTTATTTTATCTATTTGAAAATAGCATATTGTCTTTAAGATCCCATTAGGAAAGTCTAGAGTAAAACGGCTCCTGGTTGGTATTACCTCTTGCAGCCTCTCCTAATCTCTCAGTATTATTGGTCAGGATGGGTCAGGTTATGTTACAGTAATAAACAACCCCTAACTCTCAGTGGTTTTGAAGAAAAGAAAATGATATCCACCCTTCAAGTCCATTGTGGCAAATTGTCAGTGGGATGGGCTTCGCTGATTCTAATGTCAACTACAAATTGGTGCTTGCCATGGACACTTGCCATCTACCTCTATGAGCATTAAATCATGTACTGTTGCAGCTGCTGACTCTCAGTGCACCCTGAAACGAGTTCAGGGTAAGAGAGCAGAAATGAGGTACTCTGTGCTCTGGGAAAAACTGACAGAACAGATTCTCAGATGGTCAGTTATTTCAGGAGTCAACTTTATGAGCCCAATTCTTATATCTCTCCATATATAAAAAAACACTAAAATCTTTCAGGGTGACAATTGTTCCTGGTGACTACAAGAAACCTTCTGCAAAAAAAAAAAAAAAAAAAATTGCTTGATTGCATATATTCCCTTTCACCAAAATCACAAATATACTGACCTTCCCATTACCTCTTTGGAGCAGTTTCTCAGAGCTGCCTGGGTGCTGTCTTCTGGGTACTGTCACTTCATTTTGCCCAAAATAAAACTTAACTCACAACTGTCACGCTGTGCATTTTTTTTAAATTTGGCATTAGTCTTTTGGGTGGGCTTCCCTGGTGGCTCAGATGGTAAAGAAATCTGCCTGCAATGGAGAAGACCTGGGTTCACTCCTTGAGTCAAGAAGAGCCCCTGGAGTTGGAAATGATGGCCCATTCCAATATTTTTGCCTGGAGAACTCCATGGACAAAGGACCCCACAGGCCACAGTCTATGGGATCCAAAGAGTCAGACACAACTGAATGACTAACACTTTGACTTTTCACAGTCTCTTGGGCGCTTAAGTCAATGGAGAAGCTGCCTTTTTGAAAGTCGCTGACCGGTTAATCAGAGAAAAGTTAGAGCTCTGAAAAAGCAGCGTAGCTCACAGCACACTGTCCAGCTCACAACACATTGTCCAGGATTGTCCTCACTCAACTACAAGGAAGCCAGAAAATCCAAGCCTACCATACACCCTGGAAAGGGGGACATCAAAGCTATTTGACAAAAAAATCATTAATTACTATCATACCAATAAAGCAGTTATGAAGTCTAGGAAAAAAGATAAAGATCACACTACCGCCTGAATCCAAGAGTGACCAACATCCTTTTGCTAGAATCTTGGACAAGATTATTCTACTGTGGTAAAGTAACATTGCCTGCCATTCCAGTAAACAAGGAACATTGCCAGTTATTCCAGTTCTACAAGGATCAAGTCAGCAGCCACTGCAGCCACCCCAAGCTCCACCATGGTGTACCTTGGGGGGAACTGAGTAGTGAAAGTCACTCAGTTGTGTCCAACTCTTTGAGACCCCATGGGCTATACAGTCCATGGAATTCTCCAGGCCAGAATACTGGAGTGGGTATCCTTTCCCTTCTCCAGGGGATCTTCCCCACCCAGGGATCGAACTCAGGTCTCCCGCATTGCAGGCAGATTCTTTACCAGCTGAGCCACAAGGGAAGTTCCTTGGAGGGAACTTAGGGAAGAGTAAAGCAATGATTATTGCTTTGATGATTCTGTGCTTTGGATCATAACCCAAGGTAGTTAAGATGTCCATCTAGGGAGTAATTTCAGTGAGCGTAGTCTCTTATATATTCCCATACATAGAAAGAAGCCCTAAAGTCATTAACCTGAGATATCTGGTTTTTTTTAAAGAAGAGAGTAATATTTGATGTTCAACTGTATTTTTTTCAGCAAATTAAAAAAAAAAAAAAACTTTAAAAAATACTATATATCCTGGCTCCTCCTTTAGCTCTTTGGAGCAGTTCCTGAGAGCTATCTGAGAGGCTGCATTCTGGACTATTGTTCTCAGTAAGACTTTAGAATAAAACCTAACCTGCAAATATCAATTAAAATTCAAAATATTCTGTTAATCATTAACTTCTAGAAGTTAATCATGAACAAAAAGATGGGTCCAAGAGTATTTGTTACATTTTTTTTAATTTAGAAGAGCCCACATATGGATTAATAAGAAATAACTAATATGTTTATAAAATGTAATATCTTCAGTAGTTAAAAAAATGAAGTACTGACAAAAAATGTCAAAAATTGCTAAGTAAAAGAAGCAAGTTGTGTATAATACTCAAAATGTTCAATAACTGTGAATGTGTGGGGAAAAGCATGCTGTAAACTGTTAAAAAACACAAAAGAAAAAACAAAAAAACTCAACCTGCAGGTTTTAGGTTACATGCTATTCTTTAGTTGGTTCTACCTAGAAGGCCGACAATGGCTCATGGTTGGGGAAATTAAATGAGTGACTGTCATCATCTTGGTCATGAAACTGAGCAGCCCGCCTGCCTAAAGCCATCTGAGGTCTCTCCATCATCCCCAAGCTATCTTCCTCTTAGAAAACGGTCCCAGGGTTGTAGCAAACCAAAATCAGTAACTGTCCATTCATCTCAAGGTTTCTTCTTTCTGGAGTGTCTTGAGTCCTCTTCCCTCTCACACTTCCAATTTTCTCATATATAATCAGAGGCTGTGAGAAGGCAATGGCCACCCACTCCAGTACTCTTGCCTGCAAAATCCCATGGATGGAGGAGCCTGGTAGGCTGCAGTCCAAGTGGTCGCTGAGGGTCGGACAGGACTGAGGGACTTCACTTTCCCTTTTCACTTTCATGCATTGGAGAAGGAAATGGCAACCCACTCCAGTGTTCTTGCCTGGAGAATCCCAGGGATGGCAGAGCCTGGTGGGCTGCTGTCTATGGGGTTGCACAGAGTCGGACACGACTGAAGCGACTTAGCAGCAGCAGCAGCAGTGATCACTATAAAACAAAGGAGAACGGAGCAAAAGGTACCACGCTAACTGAGGTGCAAATCTTCCTGGCTTTTGCCTCTAGCCACGCTCCAGTGTAACAAATACTGGTAGCATTCACCAGACTCTCTGTTTTTTTTATCCGGGCCAGTAGGGTACTGTCCTAGAATTTATAGTACAAAAGCAAAGCAGTGGTCTTGTGATTTCTACCTGTTCCCAAAGGAATAATTTCTTCTAGCCAACAAAACTGAAGAGGCTTTGAAGTCAAGTAATGAAAAGGTTATGGACACTCGTATATATGGATTTAAATTCTGACTCATCTGTGTGGACTTGATAATGTTAACCTTTAGTGCCTCAGTTTCCACAGCTGTCAAATAAAAATAATAATAGAACCACACCATGAGGTTGTTGTGATAAAATAATCTTACACATAAAACATACAGAAAATGCCTGGCTAGGATTTTGCGTGGTATTATCACACCTCACAAGCAGCCAGAGAGTGTGCTTCCTGAGTTACAATCTATTTATGTGTGAACTGTGGGTAAAAAATAGAATTCTTCCTGTAATACCATATTTCCTGGTCTTCCAGGGAGGCCACATGTGGTTATCCCTGACAACTCTGTTCAGAGATTTGAGTGTTTGTCGCCACTTGAACTTCATTCCAGTAAAAGCCATTTCCAGCTCCTGCTGCAACAGTCAGGGGCTCAAAGACAGGTAACAAAAAATGTAAAACAACAATAAGAATGTACAGTCATTTTTCATTTTCTGAACTCCCAAATATTCAGGGAGATGATTATGTTCAGGGAGATAATTATCAGTGAACACAGACTGGGTGCAATGTACTATTCTAGTTTTTTCCCTTGTTAGACTGTAAATTCAAGAAATACAACTATGATGTCCATCTTATATAGTCTGGACTTAGAAGTAGATGTTCTGGATCCAAACCCAGAATACTTTGAAATTTAATTGGCATTTGCAAATTGGAAAAATGTAACTATGATGTCCATCTTCTGTAGTCTGGACTTAGGGAGGGGGACTGGTATTCAATAGATACTCAGTAAATATTTGAACAAACACTTTATTGAGTCATCTAGCCTCATGCTGGTTATATGACTGACCTGAAATAGATGCTAACATCACACTTTTTCTGAGCTTTCAGACTCCTTATCTGCAAAAGCAAAGGAGGAGCAAGTCTCAAGGACAGCAAACTCAAATCTTTGGAGTGATCTGGTAAATTTTTTAGTTAATTAATTAATTTGGCTGCCTTGGGTCTTAGTTGTGGCACTCAGAATCTTCCTTGCATCAGGTGGATCTTTTGTTAAAATGTAAGGACTCTCTTGATGTGGTGCTCAGGCTCCAAAGCTCACGGGCTCAATAGTTGCAGCATCGGTTTAGTTGCTCTGTGGCATGTGGGATCTTAGTTCCCCACCCAGGGATTGAACCAGCTTCCCTTGCATTGCAAGGCAATTCTTAACTATTGGACCACCAGAGAAGTCCCTGGTAATGTAAAAATAAATGTGCAAAGGTGCTCGATTTAATGCCAGAAGGAGTGGTGGGGACTGTGGCTAATTAGAGAAATGCCCCAAGGGATTTATATACAACTATTATCTTAACAGTAAGCATACCAGAAAAAAACCCATCCCCTGAAAAATCAACTCATCCTGCAGTCTGGTTGCTTGTGACTGTAGCAGTGATCGTTCAAGTCCTTCCCTGCACCAGCAGTCTGTGAGCCAAAGTTCTCTTTAAGCCTTGCTGCCTGTTCACAACTTGGCTGCAGTCAGCCTTGTTAATTCCTAATTCTTTATGAGATGTTGAGAAAAGTTTGCATGTAATTCCAGATGACTTTGTTGCCTTATTTATCAAACATGTCTGTCTCACCAGTAACTGATCTTGAATTCCAGATAACACTAATTTATGTTCAATCCTGGACATGAGGTCAAATGACTCAACTGTGGCTTATTCACTTACATCCCAGATATAAGGTATCACTAGATCCAGAAATGCATTATCCCTAGTGGGGTCTCTTTGACACATGGCTCCGGGAACTCATCATTTAGATGTCAGTCATTCCCTCCTCCTGGCTCTGATGTGTCACAGGTTTCCTGACAACAATTAGGGGAACTAAAATCACTGATAATCACAATCACACCTGCCCTCCTTATTGGCTCACAGGCAATTTACTTCTCTCAGCTCTTCTGTCACATAACACACCCCGGGTGTTACTTTTTCAAGCTTCATTTATAGACATTCAATCTGACAGCTTCCCTGAAGTCATTATTCTGCCCCCTATTTTCTGATATTGATCCCAAATGTTTGGGTAAAAGTGGGGGAAAAAAAAATGCAGTCATCCAGATGTTCAGGAAGATGCAGATGTCTATCGTACAGTGACATGCCCCGAGGTGATGGCTGCGATCTTGTAATCTCTGAAATTGTATAGCATCAGAATAGAAATCTTCTACCACCTGCCTTCCTTTGCATATCCAAAATGTATTAACATATCTGCCTACAGAAAGGTCCATTTGTCCCTGAGCCATCCCTTCATCCATTCATGAGACATGTCAGAAGGTTTAAAATTGGGGGCTTCTTCCTTTTCCTCAACTGTTATCTAGAAGTGGACTGGAACAGCTTTGATATTTATCTTCCCACTCATTTGACGCAGGCCGCCATGTTCTCTTGGAAGGCAAAAACAGCTGCTGTCAGTTTTATTTGAAACAACAGTTTTCTTTCCCTGTTTTGACGACAACAACGACCACCACCAGTTCCCAAATATCTAGAATGTATTTGGTACTCTGCTGGTGGCTATAGGCCTCCTGTGATATTTAATCTTTAAACAATTGAGATATTGGTCTTTGGTTCCCATTTTATAGATTAAGAAACCCTAGCCTGCATCAAGGCTGTCTTATTTAAGGTGATACCTACAGGATTCATACGGAATTCAAATGCAGTTTAGCCTGATTCCAAATATAAATATTAACAACAGCAGCAGTAGGTGTTACTTTGCTGTAGGTCAGGCTTCACTATACACTATTTCATTAACCTTTGCAATACCCTGTAAGTTACATACAGTTCTTCTCACTCTGTGAATGAGCTATTATTCACCTGTTTTTTTAAAAAACGTTATTTATTTATTCATTTTGTTTGCCCTGGGTCTCTGTTGCTGCACACGGGCTTTCTCTAGTTGTGGCGGCTACTCCCTAGCCGTAGCGCATGGGTTTCTCACTGCAATGCCTGCCCTTGTTGCAGAGCACAGGCTTTAGGGCACACAGGTTTCAGTAGCTGCTGCACACGGGCTTAGAGCACAGATTCAGTAGTTATGCGACATGGACTTAGTTTCTCAGAGACACGTGGGATCTGCCTGGACCAGGGATGGAACCCACGTCTGCTGCATAGGCAGGCGGAGTCTCAACCACTGGACCGCTTATTTTTTAGTTCCTTCAAAGTTTGTGTCTCTGTGCAGTTTGCTCACTTCCACACTTGTTTCTTAATTTCCCCCAATTGAAACACTGGTTTTATCGGTGTCCCAATGCATTTTTAATTTAATGGTGGTACTTCATGAACACCACATACTGTGTGGGTTTATGCAGATAAAGAGATTAGATTTCTTGGAACCATTCATTTATTCTTTAAATCTTTCCCTATGGAGCATTTCCACAACACTCTACTTTTGTGTGGGAGTGTCTCGCTTATGAGGTTTCCACTTTCCATATCTTGAGAAAGTGTGATAGAAAACATGGGCCATGTAGAATCTCCTGATTAGCTGTATGATCTCAGAAAATTTACCTACACTTTTGAAATTTAGCTTACTCACTTGTAGCATGGATATATGGTACCTTCATACACACACACACACACACACACAGAGTGAGTATAATAGTTCAAATAGATTATAGAGTGAAAATGCCTGTCATGGACTAGCTGTTCAAAAGATGCTACTTCTGGCCCTAGAACACACCCTTGATACACTCAGCTTGGGCCCAGAGGACATCTCTCCCATTGAAGAAATCTCTTGTTGTTCCGTCTCCATCCAAACACACAAACACTTAATAAAGTGTCTGACATGGCATCTAGAACTCAATTCATATTATTCCATCCTTTGTTTTCTCATTTTTTCCTAATTTCTGTAACATGCACATATGCTTGAGAAAAGGAAGCCTTCTGAAAAAGTTGACTACATAAATGAAATAAATAATCTGGGAGCTATGTCCTTTGTGTATTTAATCCTTACAACAATTACGTGAATGGGAGCTATTATCTCTATTTCAATAATGAGGAAACTGAGGCCATTGGTTAATGAAAATCCCCAAAGCTACATAGCTAGTGATTTCCAGAGGCAAGGTTTTAGCCTTGGTTTTCCTGTCTTATTCACAGTCCTCTTACTTCTCTAAATAAATGTAAATCTCTCTCTCCATTATCAACATAGCTCAGCTGATTCTGATGTAAAATTTTGATATTTAATCATAAACACATTAATTTTAAAACATTTCATAAAATATACATACAATGATTACTGAGAAAATTTGGCTCCTAGTGAGTGAGACACTCACCTTAGTCCCAGCCCTTTACATAATTTCTCATATAAATGATCAACTATCATGTCTGTGCTCAATCACTCTGCCATGTCTGATTCTTTGCAACCCCGTGGACTGTAGCCCACCAGGCTCTTCTGTCCCTGGAATTCTTCAGGCAAGAATACTGGAGCGGTAGCCATTTCCTGGCTTCCCTGGTGGCTCAGGTGATAAAGAATCTGCCTGCAATGCCTCCAGGGCATCTTCCCAATCTAGGAATCAAACTCCTGACTCTTGTGTCTCCTGCATTAGCAGGTCGATTCTTTACCAGTGTGCCAACTGGGAAGTCTGGTGTTTAATTCATTTATTCATGTACTGTTTAATTCATTCACTCAATCATTCATTCAGAAAACTGCACACAAACCACCTTTCTATATAGTGTGGGTTGTTGGTCTTGTAACCTGGTTATAAAAAGGCCTCTTGTTATGTAGCCTGGGGCAGGTTCAGGAACCCACCTTCGAATATTAATGAATGGGAAATGGATGATTTTATGATGCCTGACCTTTCTGCTTTAATCCATTAGGAAGTATAGATTGGTTAGTAGTTAGCGCGACTGGGCAAAAGCTGTCTAAGTGGAAAATTGATCCTGGTAAGTGCGCACACATGGCAGCTCCACCTGTTAATGCTTCCTATTTTAGCTTTCTGAACTTTTGCTCATAGATAACCTCAAGTTCACGTCCCAGCATGCCAAGCTGAATGTGGGGGAGACTTGGCACGAGCTGACAGAGATGTCATTTTTTTACATGTTAATTAAAGGGATGAGTTAAAAGAAATGCCACATAAATCAAAAGATCAGCCCCAGCCTCTCGGAAGCACCACTTGGTGTCTCCTCACCCAGCTCAATTGAGCTCTTCATTGAGAACGTTTTGCAGACACTTGCAAATGTCAGTGTAAGACTCTTTTTTCCTTGCTCCATAGAAAAATCCTAGGCCTGGTTGCCTCTCCTTCATGGCTAAGGGCAGGGCAGACAGAGGGAACACACTGTGGTCTGGTGGAAAGGGCTTGGGAGACCTCAGTTCTCGACCTAATTCTGTCTAATTCACTACCTTTGTCTGGGCTTTCATTCCTTCATAGAAAAGTGAGAGGGTTGGACCAGGTAATCTTTCAGGACCCACCCAAGAACTCCATGATGCCCTTAAGCTTGCATTCTAGTTCATGTATATTTTGAGGTCTGCCTTTGCGCTAAGTGAGGGTAAGAAATAGGTTTCATTCCAAGTCCTAAATCCAGTTAATTGGTGTTGTCTGACTGGAGCTTTATGTTGAGAAATTTCTGAAGACACATGTAACTCTAGAAGGACAAGCTCCACAATGTTCCGTGGAGTCGGGTGGAAGTGGGCATGGGGTCAGAGTGGTTTCCTGAATGCCTTGTAATTGCCTTCAGTGCACTAGATTGAGATCTCATTGAGACAGGAATTCTATCCTTTTGTCTTTATTCTCCTAGCTCAGGACCTTGAAAATGGCAGATATTCAGTATATGTTGAAGGATCCTGAAGGAATGAAGGAACGCCACTCATGGAGTTCTGAGACTCTAGGATCTAGAGGATTTTGTTGATAGTGAAGGAGGAAACAGACAGAACAGGCTCCATCTTGAAAGCAGGACTCTATCTTGGGCCAGACTGAGAACGTTGAGCTATATGCCCAGTATCTATGGAAACGACATACCAACTGGAAAACTAGATCCCCAGATGAAAGAGCGCCAGGGCTCATACCTAGACTCTCCTTCGCCTAAAAGAATACCCTAATTATCTGTGTAACTGAATAGAATCATACATTCTATTATGCTTATCGGGGTATGACCACAGGCCTATTGATAATTGTCCACTGTTAACTACCTAGGCCTAAGGCATATGAATCACAGGTTAACTTTGTATCTTTCTTTTCCTTTGTTCAGACTAGTTTCAGGGAATTTGGGGAGGTGGGTTTGGGCAGGTACACTTAGGGTATATAACGTTTTCACAAAAACTGGTCAGGGTCCTTGGCTAAGAGGAGACTCTGCCTTGGGCCCGCTGGTGTAATAAACTGCACTCCACTATCTGCATTGTCCTTCTCAGTGAGGTTGTTTCATGGAACACATGGCTACAGCAATAGAGAGTGTTTATTTTTAATGCTGATACTCCCTTTGCCCAGCCTGAGCCTGAGCCTGAGCCTGCCGTAAATCTCAATAACAAGAGGGTGAAATGATGAATTCTATAGCAAAGTGAATATATTCAAGAAGTAATGATATTTTTTTCTGAAAAATATTCTTGTGTTCAAAGTGCTTGTGTTCAAATCCAAGGCCGATCGTTGGCTAGGTGTTATCCTTGGGCAGGTTCCTTCACTTTACTAAGCCACAATTTCTTCATCTATAAAATGGAGATGATAAAGTACCTGAATCACTGGCAGTTACAAAAAGTGAATAATGTGGAAGTCCATAGTATAGAACCTGGAATATATCAAGTACATATTATCTATTATTATAATTATTAGTTGCTGCTTGACCATGAACATGTACTACACACTATGCTGAAGCCAAGAATATTTCATGCTCTCCTAGTACTTCTAAGAAAATCAAGGCTATTTGGGAGAGAAAAAGCAAAAAATATTCTTATGCTTCTAGGAGGTAGTGGAATGTTGGACAGGGAAGTTGCAAGAACAGAGAGAAATGGGAGTCAACACTCAGAGCCTCTGAATTATCTCCAGATGATTTCCCAAAGCCCTTCACTCCCTAAGCCTTATAGATCTGTAAATATTCCTTCTTTGCAGTCAAGTTTAAGGTGAGAGGCACTAAATGATTCCATTCCTGAGTCTTGGATCTAGGCTGAACTGTATTCTCAAAGATACATATGTTCTTATTTAAATGTCTGTTTTCTGAAATGCTTCATATCCATCACATTTTTAGAAGACCATAATCTAAGCAAAAGAAAACTACTATAGAAGTCAGATTATGGGCTAGTAGAATCATGGAGCCCTTTTCTACTGTATTATCACTATCTGTGAATTCTAAGTGGCACATATGACATACACACGGCAAATTTGAAGGGAGTTGTACAAAACTGTTTGGACTAGTGCAGCAGTATGGCTAATGTTAGAAGGAAAAGAAAACATCATGACATAGGTCAAAAGTTGACTAGTTGCCCAGTGATTGCCCAGTTATTGCCAACTAGTTGCCTGTTTATATCGTGACTGGGAGAAAAATCTGAAATATAGTAGTTGATGCATATGTTTTTCATCTCCTTTACCCTAATACTCATGGTCATTATTAACATTAATGATACTCATGCTTCTTACACTTAACTCAAGAAATTATGTTCACAACCTTCTTCATAAACTGTCTTGCTCACTTCCTTCATTTGCTAAATATGAATTGAACTTTCTCTCCACTTACTTAAGACAAACAACATACGTGTTCTTTTCTACACCAGACATGCGGTGCACGCTGTGAAGGAAACAAATAAACCAGATGATGGTCCTATTTCCAACGATTTTAGAGTCTAATTGGTCAAGTGTGGAAACGGGGTTAGATCAACTCAGATCATCATAATACAGAGCAAAAAGTAATCCAGGATCTGGAGGTTTAGACATGAAAATGTAAGTGAGGCAGAAGATGAGGAAGAAAGAAGGAGAAAAAACAAACTAAGATACATTTAGTAGCCACTATATACAAGGTGCTGTTCCAGCCACTTAGCCATATTTATGTCTGTATCTATACTTCACCTCTATCTACATCCATAAAAATTATACCTGTCATCTACAAGTACATCATAAAATATAGGTACATCAGCAAGTTATTATTGTCTCTGTTTCACAAATGAGGAGGCTGAGAGTCAGAGAAGCTAAGCAGTACAACTGAAATGCATTCTTAGAAAAAGAAAAAAAAATGATAGTCAGTACAATTGCCCCCATACCTCATCTCTTGTTTGTTTTCCTGGCCTCAATATCATTTCCCCGAATAATAACTTACATTTATTAAATTTCAGTTCTGTGCTCACCTTTTAATACATATTATATTTCTTAATGGGGTTCCCTGGCAGCTCAGATGGTAAAGAATCTGCTGCAATATAGGAGACCTGGGTTTGATCCCTGGGTCGGGAAGATCCCCTGGAGGAGGCCATGACAACTCACTCTAGTATTCTTGCCTGGAGATTCCCCATGGACAGAGGAGCCTGGTGGCCTACAGTCCATGGGGTCTGCAGAGAGTCTGACACAACTGAGTGACTAAGCACAGCACATGTTATTTAATGATAACAATAGCCCAGTGAAGGGAATGTGGTTGCCTTTCCTTGTTTCATAAATGAGAAAATAAAGGCTCAGAGAACCTATGTAAGAAGGGATTTCAAAACAGAATTCCAAAATGTGGCATTCTCTGTCATCTTATGCTCCCTCTGCATGATCTGAAAATAAATATGCTTACAATACTTATGTGTGTATGAATGTATACACACATGTGCATGTATGTATACACACATGTGCAAACACATATGTAGACACACACACATATATATATGATATTTGTATCATATCAAATGTCTACTGCTGCTGGATAATTCGGTCAGTGACTTTTTGGAGGTTGCATAAAAGATCCTCTTTCTCAAGTTCAAATATTTGCTTATCCTGGAGGCCTTCATTAGAGATTAACAGGAGATCCAATTTTAAATTTCCCATGTTGGAACTGAGGATTCTAAATAATGACCTGGAGATTTGAATATCAACATTCCCTAGAGAAGAAGTAGCCAAATGACACTCTCTATTGCTTTCAGCAAATCCAATTAGTTGAAAGTTCAATTTACAATGAATCCTGGGAGCAACGTACGGAAAGAATACTGACTAGGAATAAAGACAGCTATGATCAAGTCAAAATAACCATCATAATTAACAATTGCAATCTGCTATGTAGTTTAAAACACATTTCATAGTATTTGCTCTTTCTAATAATCCTATGAGGACATGTTATTATTTTCCCAGAATCCAGGGCCTCATTAAGTCCTGCTGATTACATGCTGTAACTGGATCTGGGTTCTAACCCTCATTCTCCATAACCTCACTTCTGGATCGGAGCTTTCACCCGTTACCTGGGGTATTTCAGTAGCCTCCTCACTGATCTTCCCTTCCTTAGCTTTACACCCTGCACTTCATTTCCTACCTTTATGACAAAAGGCTCTTACTAAATCACAAATATGAATTTCACTCTCTTAGGGAAAACTAATCAAAATCCTATCCCTCCCAATAAGCAAAATATCTTCCCTCTCCTTCCCTCCTTCCTTCCCTTCTACCTTCCCTCTTTCCTTCCTTCCTGTATTCTATTGACCAAATTCTGTCTCATAAGTGTCACATGAAAATAGCAATGAACAGGGCTGCTTCAGTAGAGGCAGAGGTGAAAAATCCAAACAGAACCTGTCGCCACCCCCCACTCCCCACCCTGCTCTCTGTTTCATCCCCCTCCCCACCCCACTCCTCTAATCCAAGTAGTCTATGGAGCACAGTTTGAAATGTCACGGGCTTATAGAATAAAGTTCAGACTCCTTGGGGGAGGGACGAGCCCGCATATAACCACCCCCCAGGCTGTTAGTGAGGAATTAGCCCGAGTGACAAAGGCAATCCAAGAGGTGGTCCTCACCCCTGAAGCTGCAGAGCTAAACTGATACATCAGGGGAAAGAGCGAAAGGTGAATGGCTAAGATATCCATCTTTCAACCTTCTTTTGGATCAAATGAAACCTTTTGCAGTTACGGGAAAGAAATACACATACTTACATTTTAAAATTTGTGCATGGGTTGTTTTTCCAACCCAAATGCCACAAATATTATGTCCTCTGCATAATCTCTCAGACTTTCCTGCCCTTCATGTGGGCTATCTATTTTGTCCTGTACTTGCTTTTTTATACCACTTTATGCTTTACGGTATGACATATTATGTTGCACTGAAGCTGCAGTTTCACATCTGTGTCTCCTCGTAGACTTTAAGAACAGGGAGCAGGTTTTATTCATCTTTTAATCAATAACATGGGGGTTGGCACACAGTAGGTATGCCCCCAGTATTTGTTGAATTGAAGGTGAGGATATTTTCACTTACGAGTGAAAATACAGAAAGTAGGCAAACACCGGCTAATGGTATGTTTGAGATTATCACCTGTAAAAGTTGATTATTTTTTAATAAAAGGATTTGATTGACAAGAACTGAATTAACAAATGACTCTTTTCAAAACAAAGCTATTGCATTACAAGGGGTGAGCTGTTACCTCACAAATAAAATAGACTGACTAGATTTGAGGCTGCAAGCTAATTTTGGAACCTACACGGAGTGAGATGATGTGTATGAGCGGAAGAACAGAATAAAGAAGAAACATATAAGCAGGATACAGGGCTTTCTGGAAACTGTATGTTCTGCCTTCAGCGATCTGAGCTTTGGACCAAGAAAATCAATGCATAGCAGTGGCAAGGTGATAGATGGGTGATCACCATAGAAACAGCATGACTCTCAGGATAGGTCAAGACTTGACTGTATCCAAATCAGTATATTATCATATCTTAAGAAAGAACACAGAGATCCAAAGTGGAGGGGTCTCCTTACTAAGGGAAGAAGGAAGGAAAGAAAGTTGACGGGGCACTGCAGCTACCCTTGAGGGAAGAAACACAGTCTCAGAAAGCATGAACCTTCTAGCTGCAGACAGAGAAGCTTCATCAGACTCTATCTTAGCTCTGAAGAGAAATCCTTTGTGACAATCTTCATGTCTCCATTTTGCTTGGGTTTTCCTTTTCCTTTTTATTCATTTATTTGACACAGGTGTATAAAAGTAAGTCATTAAAAGCATGCACTTTGGAGTCAAACATTCTGAGGTTCATGTCCTAATATTGCCCACAATGAAAAATGGGAACAGGAATGAAACTCTTCCTATCTTGCCTTAGCTCTTTATGTTAGAGTGTACTCCATCTGCCTATGAACTGCTTGTTGCCCAGAACCAGCTCTGCCTGCAAAATTCAGCAAGCCAGGAGGGCTGGAGAACCAGGCCTCCAAACCCACCTGCAGCACACCTCAACCAAAGACTTATGGAAGGTGGTGTATGAAAATGTGAAAGTGAAAATTTTTAGTCACTCAGTCATGTGCAACTCTTCGTGACCCCCTGGACTATACCTCTGTCCATGGATTTTCCCAGGCAAGAATACTGGAGTGGGTTTCCATTCCCTTCTTCAGGGGATCTTCCTAAGCCAGGGATTGAACCTGGGTCTCCTGCATTGTGTAGGCAGATTCTTTACTGTCTGTGCCACCAGGGAAGCTACCCCCAATACTTTGCATCTTTGATGGAATAGCTCTCAGATATGTATTCTTTTGACTGCCTGAGTTTTCCCAGAAGACTGAGTTCCAGTCCCCTACCATGGTCTCTGGGGTTTTCCCTGGTGGCTCAGAAGACTCTGCCTGCAATGCAGGAGACCTGGGTTCAATCCCTGGGCTGGGAAGATCCTCTGCAGAAAGGAAGGGCTACCTACTCCAGTATTCTTGTTTGGAGAATTCCATGGACAGAGAAGCCTGGTGGGTGACAGTCCATTGGGTTGCCAGAATTGGACATAATTTAGTGACTAACACTTTCACAGTGGTCTCTGGCTGGACAATGCACCCATTATTGCCTGCTTTCCCTTTCCTGTCTTACTTCTTCATTCCCCCATGGATGCTTCCTGGAATCATTTCCCAAATAAACTGCTTACCCCTGAATCATGTTTTGGGAATTTATTTCTGGAATAAATTAGTTCAGAGGAATCTTAGTTCAGAGGAATCTGAACTAAGAGAGTGACCATCTCTGTGAATTTCCTTTTCCTTTTCTGAAAATCATGACCAAGGTACATAAATGCAAGTTGCAAATAGTATATAAGATAATGAATGCAAAATACTTAGGTAAGTAATACTTACTTACCTGAGAGCCTTACACTGAAATCTTATAGACATGCCAGCCACAATTTGTATTGTTGTCCTTAAGAGCACAGTATTGCTAGATATGCTAGCCCCCTTGTGAGGTGCTATAGAGAAGGAGGCCAACAAGTTGCTACTCATCTCTGTCCACACAGAACTTACAGTCTCATGGAAAATATAAGTTAACTATTAGTCCTCATGGACTTCCCTGGTGGCTCAGTGGTAAAAGAATCCGCCTGTAATGCAGGAGACCCAGGTTCAATCCCTGGGTCAAGATGATCCCCTGGAGAAGGCAATGGCTACCCACTCCAGTATTCTTGCCTGGGAAACCCCATAAACAGAGGAGCCTGGCAGGATACAGTCCATGGAGTCACATAGAGCCAGATATAACTTAGTGACCAAACAACAATTATTCCTCATGGTAGGGGCTATAGCATAAACATATATAAAGTCATATGATAAAGAGAGAAGTTTGTGATATTGTGGGAGCCCATAGTAGAATTCAGCCTGGTATTGGGAGAACACTTTGTAGGCAGATGAAATTTAAGAGATGGACAAGAGTTGCCCAAAATGTGTGTGTGTGTGTGTGAGTATGGAGAGAGTATTATAGGCAGAGAAAATCATATATCAAAAGACCTGCCATACATGTGAAAAAAAAGGAGGAAGGTAGAAAGGAGGTAGGGAAGAGAGAAAAAGACTGTCCAAAAGTTCCTTTAATCTGATCCCATGTGCATCAAACAACCACTACTTCAGTTTAGCTCTGAAAGTGTTTTTTTTTGTTGTTTTTTTTTTTTTTAATACTAAGAAACCAGTCAGAGGTCCAGTGTGCTAACGCTGCCATTAGTCACTGAAAAGACCACCTTGGCTGCGTAGGCAAATGCACTGAGAGGCATTCTGGTCTAATCTGAATCTGTGTCTTGTGAGCTGGGTGACAGTCTGGCAAGCCCATTGAGTTACACCAGTTCTGGGCCACTAACAAGATGGAGTGTATGGAGTTGAAAGGCTGAGATTGCCACCCTGAGGCCGGGCTTATTCCCAGGGTGACGCTCCTCATGAGTGCTCCCGATGGGCTCTCTTCTTTGGGGGAAGGCTTCTTCTTGACACGGTGCCTTATTCTACATCAGCACCCAACATCCACTGCCGAACCCTCATTCTAGATTGCAGATCTCTCTGTTCTAATGCCAGGAAATGGACACCCTCAGCAACTTTATCAGCCAAGACCATCAATGAAAGGCCAAGCAATCTTCCTTTCTCAAGCCCTGGGCCGTGGAGAAGTTATAAATCAGACAGTTTTGGTAGGGGTGAATTAAATATTGCATGGTGCAGTTCTTTGAACTCATAGAAGCAAAAGTGCTCAATAAATGCACATTATTATTATTGCTTCTGGTTGCAGACACTAGGGCATCTAAGACCCCTTACTTTTTAAGTGTTTTTTTCTCTCTCTCTTTTTTTCAGTGGTTGTAATAAAACTTATTTGCTTATAGGTATTACCCTGGTAGTCTCTGTTGCCTTTAATGCTGAGTAACTTTGAGAGCCAATGACCATTGGAACCACCACAGTTCAGACATCATCAAGAAGACATATGTTTTATTCTTAATTGGGTGGTATGGATTATTTTTCTTTTCAGTATTACTGGAAAGCAGTATGAGCGGATTTTCCAGAATGGTGCAATAAAAATAAAATTTGATTGATTAATTCAATAACTATGGCTAGGAAGCATCTTGTGCGGCAGTGGGGAGGAAGCATCCAGAGCCCTATAGATGGAGGCTTCATAACTCACGTCTGTTTGAGACACAGACTCCTGAGCGAGATGCTGGCTTCTTAGACAACAGCTCACTCTTGGAAGTAAGAGCCAGGTTGAATGGCTTATTTTCCTCCCGAGCTTCATCTAGTGAGTTATAACTGTGGGGCATCAGGGTAGAGATGGTAAATCATATTTATAAACATCTTCAGCAGTCACCCTCCATTTTCACCCTGATTCTGTTGGTAGAAGCACTTAGCTCTTGCCTGTGGGTAGAACTCAGGGGAGTCCCAACCCCAAGGAAAGGCCTGCTGGAAGGATTATTAATTCATTGCCAAGGTAGGGGATTTCAAGCAGGCATCACGGGACTCAGGATACTGTATGCAGATTTCTTCTGTGCACAGTTTTCTGTGGAAAAAGTGATATTAGTTTCTCCGAGATGTCTATGAGTCCCCAAAAGGTTAAAAGCCATGGCAGTGGAGTATATATTCACAGACTGGAGGCACTGGAAGATAGCTGATGTTTCTAAAATGTGTATGTGGGACTTCTCTGGTGGCACAGTGGTTGGGAGTCTGCCTGCCAATGCAGGGGACATGGGCTAGATCCCTGGTCCGGGTGGATTCCACAGGCCTCAGAGCAACTAAGCCCCTGCGTCACAACTACTGAGCCCATGCTCTAGAGCTGTGAGCCACGACTCCTGAGCCTGTGTGCCAAAACTTCTGAGGCCTGCGTGCCTGGAGCCGGTGCTCCACAGTAAGAGAAAGCGCCACAATTAGAAACCCTCACATCACAGTGAAAAACAGCCCCTGCTCACTGCAAATAGAGAAAGCCCACACACAGCAGTGAAGACCCAGTGCAGCCAAAAGATAAATAAAAAGTCAAATGTATTTGTGAGCCAACAATGATCATTTGATCAGAAATGTATTTTTTTTTCCATCTGAGGCTATTGCTGCTGCTGCTGTTAAGTCACTTCAGTCGTGTCCGACTCTGTGTGACCCAATGGACGACAGCCCACCAGGCTCCCCCGTCCCTGGGATTCTCCAGGCAAGAACACTGGAGCGGGTTGCCATTTCCTTCTCCAATGCATGAAAGTGAAAAGTGAAAGTGAAGTCGCTCAGTCGCGTCTGACCCTCAATGACCCCATGGACTATAGCCCACCAGGCTCCTCCGTCCACGGGATTGTCCAGGCAGGAGTACTAGAGTGGGGTGCCATTGCCTTCTCTGTCTGAGGCTATTATTAATATCTAAAACTGACTGGATTTACAAAAGGTATTGAAGTCCGATTTAGGACGGGGTCTGTATGAATGAATCATAGGTGCTGTGGACTCCTACTTAGCCTTCAGGGCTCATTTTAAATGTAATTTCATCATAAAACTTTGCACACATATATTATGCATACTTTTTTTTAAATTGTCTGTTTTCTGGTTAGCGTTGAGCTCCTTGGGAGAGAAACGGAGTCATTTTCAAGATTACACTCCCAGACCATATCATTAGGTACATTCTATAAATGTGCAGGGACTGAATAAGTGGAAGGCTCCCTGTGTGTGGGAACTACATCAGCAGAGACCTGGAGGTGAATGTGGATCTCTGGGTTAATCATGCGGCTTTATGTTGTGAAGGACAGCTATTCTATTAGCGTAAGTCAAATTGGGAAATTTACTATTTACAAATGATGGGCAAGAAGGGAACAGGCTAGCTTCAGGAATGATTGGACAGAGAGCTCCATGCATCAAGACCCTCATATCATCATTTTCCCTGCTTCTGTTCCTCCATTGGCTCAATGGGTTCCCACTACAGAGAGATGATTTCCCTACAGGGATGAACAGCTAACTTCCTTTGTCAATGTTTACATTCATTACTTCCTCGGAATGGGCAGCTACTTTTTCAGATAAACAGACTAAATCAGCTTTCTTTCACCTTACAAGCAAAGAAACAAAATCAAGGGGGTCAACTAACCTGAAAAATGTCACACAGCTAGAAAGCAGTGGAGCAAGAAATAATACCTTTCAGAAAAACTTTCATAAAAAACGTCTGTGGACATGAGAAAGCCTGAGCTTGAATACTGTTATTGTTGTTTATTCGCTAAGTTGTGTACGACTCTTTCATGGCCCCATGGACCGTAACCCGCCAGGCTCCTCAATCCATGGGATTTCCTAGACAAGACTACTGGAGTGGGTTGCCATTTCTTTCTCCAGAGAATCTTCCCAACCCATGGATCAAACCCACGTCTCATACATTAGCAGGAGGATTTTTTTTACCTCTAAGCCATCATGGAAGCTAGAGCTTTAATATTACTTACACTCTTATTTAAAGACTGTTGTTCCATTGTCTGAGTGATAGACAACAATTAACCATGCCTTTCTAAGCTTTGGTCTTTCTAGCTGGTAAATAGAGGGCAGAATAACATCAGCTCCCCACAGCTGATTGACATCTATCTATGTGTCTATCTTACACATAATAATACACTATTATGAATATATATGTACATATATAAGTAATGGGTTGGAAAAAATTTCATTCAGGTTTTTCTGTAACATTTTATATACATATATGCATGCTGCTGCTAAGTTGCTTCAGTCGTGTCCGACTCTGTGCGACCCCATAGATGGCAGCCCACCAGATTCCCCCGTCCCTGGAACTCTCTAGGCAAGAACACTGGAGTGGGTTGCCATTTCCTTCTCCAATACATGAAAGTGAAAAGTGAAAGTGAAGTCACTCAGTGGTGTCTGACTCTTCGCGACCCCATGGACTGCAGCCTACCAGGCTCCTCCATCCATGGGATTTTCCAGGCAAGAGTACTAGAGTGGGGTGCCACTGCCTTCTATATATATACATATATATATATGTATATATATGTGTGTGTGTGTGTACATATATATATGTGTATATATATATAGAGAGAGAGAGAAAGAGAGAGAGAGAGAGTTGTTTTTGTTAGCCAGAAATTTGCACTTATATATATATACATACCTAAAAGTGCAATGATGTATTTGAAAATTCCTGGCACGTATATTGTCAAATAAATATTGACAAAGTCAAGTACATAATCCATTTAGCAATGTACAAAATATAATTATGAAATGTACTTCATAAATACCCTACCATTAGTATAATTTTTATTTGCCAACATTCATTTTCTCTTCCATCTCACATTCATGTATATTTTTTTGGCATACCTTATTACATTTTATTTGACATGCTATTCCAAATACAAACCCATATCCTTAGAAAGAGTTTTCTGTCCTTTCATTCATCCAAAAATATTTATTGGGTACCTATTGTAATGGGTGCCTGACACTGGAGGACACAGCAGTGAATAAGACGGATCAAGTCCCTGCCTGTGTGGAGTTTACATTCTATAGGAGAAGCAAATGGATTACGTACTTGACTTTGTCAATATTTATTTGACAATCTATGTGCCAAGAATTTTCAAATACATCATTGTACTTTTAGGTATGTATATATATAAAATAAATGAATGCATAATAAACTTTCAGATTGAAGAGATAAGGAGCATTTTTTAAAAAAAGAAAGCGGCAAGGGGATAGAGAATGAGGAGAGGGTGAAATTTTATGTACTGAGTTATTAGAACTTTTTCTAAATGAATAAAATATTTAAAATAAAGAAGAAACTGAGTGTTGGGTTAGAAGAATATTTATGGCAGAGAACACAGCAAGAATGCAGGGGTTAGGGCAAGAGTTTGCCTTCCTTTAAGATTTGTAAGTATAGTAGAGTACCTGGGGGAAGGTGATAGGAGATGAAAAGGTGGCCAGGGTACAGACCATATGGGGTCTTGTGGGCACACTAAGTGTCTGTGTAACCTTCCAAGCGCACTGGAAAGCCTCCGGGACACTGGGGAGTCCCTGAAAAGCAAAGAAGGGACTTGTATGATTTTCTGGGTGATGGACAGACTGCTGGGGGCAACAGTGTGAACAGAGACACCAATTTTGGTGCTTTTGTGATTGAAAGATGAGGATGGTTCCAAAAAGGAGTCCTGAAAGCAATGAGAATTGATCAGATTTGAAAAATACTTCTCAGGTATTAGCTGACAGGGTTTGATAATGGAAAGGAGGAGGGTATAAATCTTATTGCATTTTCAAGGAAAAGAGACAGACACTGAACACTCTGTTTTCTAATAATAGCCAACATTTACTGAGAACGATGTGTCATGCCCTGTGCTAAGTGCTTTATATTCATTATGCCAGTTAATACCGGTTCCCCATCACAAAATGGTTTGATTTTGTTTACTTTGCTTATTTTTATTTTAATTTCTAACTTTCTGTTTATGTAGATCTTGATCTTAATGGCTCAGTGTCTCACTTCTTGCCCTAGGCTCAACAATTAAAACTAATGACAGATATAACTTTTTAAAAACATAATGCCCCGAGTTTCCTAGAGGAGCACTTCCTTACACACTCACGTATTATTTCTCTGTTCTCACGTTCTTTGGATAATCACTCTGTCCTTCAAAGCCATGGCCCACTGGCTATGTGGGTCCAGATCCATGGGACAGGATGAGCACCTCTATTTCTGGCAATCTTGATATAGAGTATTGTGAATATAATTCGTATTACTATTATTTTGTATACTCAGCCTGTATGAAAGGACAGCCATAGTCCTTTCACTGAACTAGAACATTTAAAAACAAAAATTCTTTAAACAGGTCTCAGGTGGAGGCCATTATAATATGTTTCATTAAGTCTAGCTCTTGAAGAATCAGATTAACTCACTAACTGGTTTTCTATACCTGAAGGTTCATGTAGTAAAGTGCTGTTTGTGTCTATGAATACAGGTGAGGGTGAGAACCAAAACTGACATTTACTTTGGCTGTGGCATGATCTTTCAGGTTTTAGCTGCAGAACAGCAGGCACTGATCATCCAGTAGAACACAACCAGCCATCTTCAAAAATCAATGCGATTGATCTTTAAAAAAAAAAGTGTCTAAGTTACTCAGTCATGCCTGACTCTTATGCAACCCTATAGACTGTAGCCCATAAGCCCCTCTGTCCATGGAATTCTCCAGGCAAGAATACTGGCTGCTGCTTCTGCTAAGTCGCTTCAGTCGTGTCCGACTCTGTGCAACCCCATAGACAGCAGCCCACCAGGCTTCCCCGTCCCTGGGATTCTCCAGGCAAGAACACTGGAGTGGGTTGCCATTTCCTTCTCCAATGCATGAAAGTGAAAAGTGAAAGTGAAGTCTCTCAGTCGTGTCTGACTCTAGGGACCCCATGGACTGCAGCTCACCAGGCTCCTCCGTCCATGGGATTTTCCAGGCAAAAGTACTGGAGTGGGATGCCATTGCCTTCTCCGAGTGAATTGCTATTCCCTTCTCCAGAGGATCTTTCCAACCCAGGGACTGAACCTGAGTCTCCTGCATTGCAGGCAGATTCTTTACCATCCAAGCCACCAGGGAAAGTCCCAAAATCAATGCGATTGCTCTTTACCTATGCATAATCTACTTCTCACTCTTTCAAGTCACTGTTTAAAGTTTTGATAATTTTCATATTCATTGGATCATGGAGAAAGCAAGCAAGCTCAGAGAAACATCTATTTTTGTTTCGTTGACTATGCTAAAACCTTTGACTGTGTGGATCACAACAAACTGTGGAAATTTCCTAAAGAGATAGGACCACCTTACCTGTCTCCTGAGAAACCTGTATGCAGGTCAAGAAGCAACATTTAGGACCAGACACGGAACGACTGACTGGTTCCAAATGGGGAAAGGAGTACAACGAGGCTGTATATTGTCACCCTGCTTATTTAACTTCTATGCTGCATAAGTGAAAGTGAAGTCGCTCAGTCGTGCCCGACTCTCTGCGACCCAATGGATAGTAGCCTGCCTCAAGCTCCTCCGTCCATGGGATTTTCAAGGCAAGAGTACTGGAGTGGGTTGCCGCTTCCTTCTATGCTGCATACATCATGTGAAATGCCCAGGTGGATGAATCAAAAGCTGGAATCAAGATTGCCAGGAGAAATATCAACAACCTCAGATATGCAGAAGATGCCACTCTAATGGCAGAAAGTGAAGAGGAACTAAAGAGCCTCTTGATGTGAGTGAAAGAGAAGAATTAAAAAGCTGACGTGAAACTCAACATTCAAGAAACTAAGATCATGGCATCTGGTCCCATCATTTCATGGTAAATAGAAGGGGGGAAAGTGGAAGCAGTGACAGATTTTATTTTCTTGGGCTCCAAAATCACTGCAGATGATGACTGCAGCCATGAAATTAAAAGATGTTTGCTCCTTGGAAGGAGTGCTATGACAAACCTAGACTGCATTAAAAAGCAGAAACATCATTTTGCCATACAATCAAAACTATGGTTTTTGCAGTAGTCATGTAGGGATGTGAGTTGGACTATAAAGAAGGTTGAATGCTGAGAATTAATGCTTTTGAATTGTGGTGCTGGAGAAGACTCTTGAGAGTCCCTTGGGCTGCAAGGAGACCAAATCAGTCAATTGTAAAGGAAATCAACTATCAATATTCATTGAAAAGACTGATGCTGAAGCTGAAGGAAGCTCCAGTATTTTGGCCACTTGATGGGAAGGGCTAACTCATTGGAAAAGACTCCAATGCTTGGAAAGATTGAAGTCAAAAGGAGAACAGGGTTCAATAGCATCACTGACTCAATGGACATATATTTACGCAAACTCCGGGAGACAGTGGAGGTCAGAGAAGCCTGGCATGCTGCAGCCCCTGGGGTCACAAAGTGCCAGACATGACTTAGCAACTGAACAACAACAATCTTCATATGAATAATAAAGCAAATAAGTAACACCCTCAGTTGGGTTTTGGGCAATGCTTCATAGCGAATATATGTAAACTGAAGGAAGACTAAAGGATCACTGATAGTGCTTGTGATAGCTCTTATCTTTCACTCCATTGTATGTGAAGTCTAAGAACTTTATTGATTTGATGACACATTCCTAGAAACTTGGCAACCATATTCAATAGGCCCCTGGATAACATGATGCTCTTGGATACCAACCCATATAGCGTGGAGGGCATAATACTTGGAAGCCAGGAGTGGGTGGTGGTTCTGACATCAGTAAGGAAGTAAAATACATGTATGATGGTCCATTGCTCTTTTTATTTTAAAAAGACAATCTATTAGCTAAGCTCATTTAGCTAATAGATTGTCTTTTTAAAATAGACAATAAAATAAAAACAATAAAATATAAATAAAAAATAAAAACCAAGTTGAGCTTGGTTTTGTTCCTGACTCTTTGACTTTATAAATTATTTTACCAGCTGACAATTCAGTTTTATTATTTATAAAATCAATAGACAAGACCAGATAATCTCTCATGTTCTTTCTGTATGTGATTTTCTGGGAAACTAATTGTTCTTAAAAGCAGAATTTCAGAGATAGCACAGTGAAAGATGAATTGATGAACATTTGGACCCAAATCAAGTATCTTTGATAATGAACTCCTAAGTTTAAAAAAAAAAAAAAAAGACATTAAAAAAGAAAATAAAAGCCCTCATTTATTCTGCAGTGTAAAGACATACGCATTCACAGCTGGGCAGGATAAACACACCTCCCCCGTTAACTTCTAATCTTCTCAATCTAATAAGAAATAATCAAGTTTGGAAAGGTACAGAAGAAATAGAAAATAAGAATAGACTAATAACAGAGGAAGAATCATAGAAAGCTCTTTAAAAACTGTCTGCCTAAAACACATTTGATCCAGAGAGATTTAATGGTGATTTAATTCAAGCATTCAAAAATATCTAATACATAATTTATAATGTATTATCTCATAATTTATTATAGAGAGTAGGACATAGAGAAACTATCCAATTCATTCCACAAGATTTGATCCTGATTCCCAAAGGTGATAAGATACTATGCAAAAGTGAAAGGGAAACAAAATCATCTAAACCATGAACATAGATTCAAACTTGGAAATTAACTACTTTAAAATAGAGTTTAACAATGTAATATTGCTGATTCAATAATCCAATAGGAATAAGCCCAGTTTCAATATAAGAAAATTGAAAAATGCAATAGAAATTTATCAGTAGGATAATAAAAAAATAAAGGTAGATGATTATTTTAATATTCCCTAAATACATTTGATGAAATTTAATAACATTTTCATTTTTCAGGGTAGAATAAAATAATTCCTTCTTAATATAATGAATATTCCCATTTTAGACTCTCAACTAAGTGATTCTTTACTAGCGGACACAAGACACAGATCTCTAAATTAGAAATAAAACAAGTTTATCCACTCTGTTCACCCTCATTTAATATTACCTAAATGTGTCTGCTGCTGCTGCTGCTGCTAAGTCACTTCAGTCGTGTCCGACTCTGTGCGACCCCATAGACGGCAGCCCACCAGGCTCCACCATCCCTGGGATTCTCCAGGCAAGAACACTGGAGTGGGTTGCCATTTCCTTCTCCAATTAAATGTGTCTAGCTAGTATAATTAAGCAAGCAAAGAAGTAAAACTAATACATATTAAAAAGAAAGAAAAAAAATCATTATAAGACCTTTACGCTTTGCTTGCAAATCTGATATCCAAAATACTCTGAAAACTAAACATTTTACATTACTCATTTGATGCAAAATCTGATTTGAGCTTCTATAAAGCCAGTTAGTGTGACTGTACTGCTGTAGAAATATTACTATGTTTTATTAATATGCTTCTTCCCAAGTTTCTGTTGGGGGTGTCATGTTGCATATATAGGATATGCAACATATTACCATTCAAAATTCTGAATTATAAGATATATCTGGCCCCAAGGATTTTAGATAAAATGTGAATCTCTATTATGTGCAGACTATACATCAAGGGCATTTTATAAGTCAGATTGTATTTGTTAGAATAAAATAAAATTAAATTAATAAAACGTTTTATGTAAATGACTATAGAAAACAAAGTCAATGATAAAATGCTTATTTACATATCTGTTTACCCCTTACATAGGTAAAGTGCTTAAGAGAATGGGTTATATTTTGTTCATTTCACTATCACTTGTACCCAGAATATTACTTGGCGTGGAGGAAGTAAATAGATATCTTATTTTAAAGAAGAGATGAGTGTATAAATAAGAAAATTGTTATTAAGTTTTCCAGTTTTTATTTTAATGTATAAATTTTATACAATTCTAATCAATATTCCAACAAGAATTTAAATTTGATTTGATTTGTTTTAATTTCAAAATCTAAGAAAAGGCTGATAAAACTTTCGTTTGTAAAACAAAACTGGCAGAAGTAACAAAAAACATTATTGAAAAGACAAATAACTAAAACAGAAACCAGGCTCATGCTGGAAAATTCTCCTTACCCTTAGAGTGACTTTTGACAAGTGGCTTAACCCCTTCTAAGTACCAATGTTCATGTGTATAAGATAATAATCAATAGTTAGATACCACCAGAAAACAACTAGAGCTCATCAGTTAATTTGGTAAAGTTGCAGAATAAAAAATTAATAGACAGAAATCTGTTGCATTTCTACATACTAACAACAAATGATCAGAAAAAGAAATAATAAACTATGAATAAACCTACCTAAGGAGGGAAAATACCTATACTTGGAAAACAACTAGACACTGAATAAAGAAACTGAAGACAACACAACACATAGAAAGATAAAACATGCTCTCAGACTGCAAGAACTGATGCTGTTAAAATGGCCATACTACCCAAGGCAATCTACTGATTCAATGCAACCCCTATCAAGATACCAAAGACGTTTTTCATAGAACTAGAAAAAATAATTTTAAAATTAGTATGGAAACAAAAAGCATCCTGAATAATCAAAACAATCTTGAGAAAGAAGAAAAGAGCTGGAGGAACCATGCTCCCTGACTTCAGATTGTACTATAAAGCGATGGTGATAAAAAGAGTATGATACTGGTATAAATGATATGGACAGCTATATATAAAAGAATAAAATAAAAAAAAAATTCTAACACCACATATAGGTCTTTTACCTAAATGTAAGATCAGATATCATAAAATTCCTAGAGGAAAACACAGGCAGAACACTCCTTGACATAAACCATAGCAATATTTTTGTATGATGCACAGAGCCTAAGTCTCTGATTTTCATTGTTCATATATGATAAGGCCAGGATTCATGTCTAGAGTCCATTTTCCTACCTTGTTGGAATACAAATGTTTTCCATCAATTGCTAACATGAACTGCTTAAACAAAATAATGCTGGCAAAGCACCTCAGGTAAAGCCTTGTCTATAGAAAGTAGCTGATGCTTTTTCAACTACAAACCGAGGAACAAAGAGACTGAGTTGATACATCTGGAAAACTAGCCAAGGACAATGATCTCAGAGAAAACAGGACACAGGAGGCAAGTCTTGGGCTCAGAGAGAGTAGACTTCATGTAGAAGATGGAGCATTTCTTCTCTCCTTTTTTTTAATGCAACTTTTCCATAACTGGATAAAAGTCAAGTTTATTTCTTCCTGCTCTAAATGCTAAGCAGAATCTCAAGAATTCAATGTTGATCCTAACTACTTACTATGCTTCCCTAAATGAGGGTAGGGCCTGTGGGAGGGAAAAGGCTATGCTTTCTTAAAGAAGCTGAATAGTTAAAGTAGGCTCAGCAGTGGTACCTAGAACCAGCATTTCTGACAATTACAGTGTTCTCTACCCAGTGATGAGTTAATCTGCAAGAATTGGATCCCTCCTCACCTACAGTGGCCCCACAAATCAGATCAGTCGCTCAGTCGTGTCCGACTCTTTGCGACCCCATGAATCGCAGCACGCCAGGCCTCCCTGTCCATCACCAACTCCTGGAGTTCACTCAGACTCATGTCCATCGAGTCAGCGATGCCATCCAGCCATCTCATCCTCTGTCATCCCCTTCTCCTCCTGCCCCCAATCCCTCCCAGCATCAGGGTCTTTTCCAATGAATCAACTCTTCGCATGAGGTGGCCAAAGTACTAGAGTTTCAGCTTTAGCATCAATCCTTCCAAAGAAATCCCAGGGCTGATCTCCTTCAGAATGGACTGGTTGGATCTCCTTGCAGTCCAAGGGACTCTCAAGAGTCTTCTCCAACACCACAGTTCAAAAGCATCAATTCTTCGGCGCTCAGCCTTCTTCACAGTCCAACTCTCACATCCATACATGACCACAGGAAAATCCATAGCCTTGACTAGATGAACCTTTGTTGGCAAAGTAATGTCTCTGCTTTTGAATATGTTATCTAGGTTGGTCATAACTTTCCTTCCAAGGAGTAAGCATCTTTTAATTTCATGGCTGCAGTCACCATCGGCAGCGGCCCCACAACCCCTGTTATACCGTATGCATGCAAATTTTCCTTGCTTAGTGCATAGCCCTCTTCTCAGAGGAGGGTCCTCCCTGATCCAGTCCCAGGACCTCTTGGTTAAAATCCCTTCCTGTTCCCTGGTGTTTTCCCAGAGCAGATGTAACCATCCCATCCCGTTTCTTCCCACCACTCTTAAGTGTCCCTTCAGGAGAATTTGCTGAGTGACTGCCACATTCCAGCACTGTGCCAAGTCCCAAGAAAATGGTGACAATTTAAAAACAAAGATCCAGCTCCCAAAGGTCTCTCAGTTACAGAGAGAAAGACACACAACACGGGATTGCTTCAATCTTCAGAATAAGTATATTCTGAGGAATTTGAACTTTAAGGTAAGGGCAATCAGTAGCCACTGAGATTTTGCACATAGAGATGATTAAATAGGTCTTCCTGCTTCAAGCTCATATTGAGTCTGACATCAACCATGTCTCACGAATAGCATGGGATTTCCTTTTCTGTGCACACCACACCTGGTTTGGCCGGAAATGGCCTTTGGACACTGTGTCCTTAATGGTCCAGCTTTCCTTTAAGGCCAGACTCAGCAGCAGGAGGCTTTTCTCCTTGCCCTCTTGCCAGTGCCATATTGTTACCCAGTTTGAGTCAGTTCTTAATACTAATGTAAGGTCCAGGAGCCACCAACATCGATATCACCTGGGAGCTAGTTAGAAATGCAGAATCTCAGGCCACACTGAAGAGCTACCAAGTAAGAATCTGAATTTTAACAAGATCCCTCAGGAGTCCTGTACCCATTAAGTGTGTTTCAGTGAACTAAGTAGGTGTCACTATGGAGCTTGTTTGCAGTGTGACAGAACCCCATCTCTCATGCACCAGGCATTCACAGAGAAGAGGACAGATGTGTGGAAGGAAACTGACATCCTGTGAACCAGGTTAGTTAATGTCTGAAGTTTGTGGGGAGAAACACTCCATGTTATTTTATCTTCTAGCAATCTTGCTGGGGGATTAATAGCATTCTCAGCTCACAAATAAAGTGAAGCTCAGAGCATCTAGAATCACACAGCCAGGATCACTAACCTCACTCATTTTTTTCTCCACAGCTCTTTGTGAACCCCAAGAAGCATGAATCCACTATCTCAACTGATCCAAAATACAGGAACCTACCCCAGTAAGGAAAGATTCTTTTCAATCCTTCAATGATCAATTCGCTGTTCTGCCAGACTAGAATGGCCCTCTCTATCTCTGCCAGGCCCAGTCTTCAGCTGAAAAGCAAAGGTCATCTTACAGGCTTAGAATTCCCTCTGGGGTCCCCTCCTTCTCCACTTGCATTTTGCCTTTCCTTCCTACACAAACAGCACTAGTAGATTTAATATTCCATACCCCACACTTGACTTCCAGAGTCTCGGTTAGCACAGTCTTATTTCAGAGAGAGAAATCAAGCCACCGAGAAGCAGACTGCTCCCAGAGAGGGAGGGAAAAACAGACAATTTGACATAACTGCCTAACAAAGTGTATTTATGAACATCATTGGAACAAATGTCTCCCCATAATCGCAGTCATCGTCTCCTAATGTCACATCATGGAGATACTGGGAAACAAGACTTACAACCTGATTTTCTATCAGCTGGTAGTGGCACCGCCCACCTCCAGCTTCCCTAGCTAAGCAGCATATGACTCACAGCTTCCTTCTAACTTTGAAAGCACTTTGGGGCCAAAAAGGAAAGAAAACTATAAAAAAAATAACAAATACATTCCATCGGTAGCTTGTTTCTTAATGCATCAGGAAACTGATCACCACAGATGCTTTAAAAGGTGCTGACATGCATTACCAGGGGCTTAAACTCCTTGGAAATTGATCTGACAGTAGGGGAAATGCAGCCATTTCATATGGAAAATTCAGAGCTATTCTTTGAGTAAGTAGAGCCTTGATTTTCCGAGTTTCTTAGCAGTCCCCTTCCTGACGATGCCCTGAGCTCCCAGCTCAAATACCCCCTTCCTCTATCCCCTTCTCTCCATTTCTGCTGCCCCTGCCCTTATCTACCTCCATCTTCCTCTTCTCATTGAGAATGCTGCCAACATTTATGTGGGTTTCTCTGACTCAAAGCTCTTTTCCCTCCAAGCTGTGCTCTGCTCAGTATTATTATTGTTCACCTACTTGTCTGTTTACATTTTTTTTTTTCATTAAGACCACGAACTTTCTACAATTAGGGACCAGCCATGTTTCCTAGTTTCTACCTATAGAACCTAGCGCGGAACATGGCACAATGCTATGGAGTGGAATTAAAATTACTATTCAAAGAATAAAGAGCATCTTATAATGGTTGGCCTTTGAGTAAAACTGTGTCCCAGGGAACTCAGTACAGTACCAGCCCCTTCTGATGAAGACAAATTTTGCAGGTCATACTAAGCGATATCCTCCCCGTCATCCTAGCTCCCCTTCTTCTCTGCCAGTCAGGGCTCATCCTGGATATAGAGACACAGGGGAAATCACACAATTTTCTCCAGGGGAAATTCTACTAAGTAAACATCAAACATTAAATGTGTGATAAGGAGGCACACGAGCTCTGCTGGAGGGGCTGCGAAGGTCCGAGAAGTGTCCATCCTGTTAGCCTGATGAAGCAAAGCATCTACAGGTTCACCATATGTATTCAATTCAAATCTGCTTCATGGGCTGTAGACGTATTTATTTTAGGTGGTAAATTTCATGAATTCTAACATTATAGAATTGCAGTAATCTCTTCCCAGCTGGAAGTTCTTATTAAATACAATGTCAATTTACTTCCTTATACTTTCTAAAAAGAACCTCAAGAACCTCTGTTTTAAGTTATATGTTATATACTTGTCAATAATAAATTTTCTTATGATTTATTAACAATGTGCCAGGAACTGTATTAAAGGCATATGTTGTATAGTTGCTCAGGCGAGTCTGACTCTCTATGACCCCGTGGACTGTAGCCTGCCAGGCTCCTCTGTCTATGGGATTTCCCAGGCAAGAATACTGGAGTGGGTTGCCATGCCCTCCTCCAGGGGATCTTCCCAACCCAGGGATCAAACCTGGGTCTCCTGCTTTGTAGGCAGATACTTTACCATCTGGGCCACCAGGGAAACTCATATTAAGGGCATGCTATGTTCTAAATGTTTGTGTCCTCCCAAATTCAGATGCTGCAATCATAACTACCAAACATGGTGGTGCTGGCACGTGAGGCTTTGGAAGGTGCATTAAGTCATGAAGTAGAACCTTCGTGAAAGGAATTAGTGTCTTATGAAAGAGGCTCCAGAGAGAGCACTAGCCTACTTTTACCTGTCTGGACACTGAAAAGGTGCCAGTTATAAACCAGCAAGATGGCCCTCACCCAAGCATGTTGGCACCCTCATCCTGGACTTCCCATTCTTTGAATCTGTGAGAATTCAAATTCTGTTGTTTATAAGCTACCCAGTCTGCAGTATTTCATTATAGCAGCTCATATAGATTGAGATGTATTTTAATCTCATGTAACTCTACAAAAATTTAAAGATACGTACAGTATAATTTCATGACGAAAATTCCCCATGGTAACACAATTTCATATAATATGACCGGTTATTAGCTCTCATTATCTGCCCAACCCCATTTCAAGACAGACACAGGGGTCAGATAAAGTTTTTGTTTTTTGCATATGGAGGTAAGATTGGGCAGTGAAATGTCAGTCAGCCTTGTTCTGAAACTAGCGAGGTTGATGGATCCCTGAATCTGCAACATGCTCTTTGGCTCAACAAGCTGACCCAAGACAGGCCACAGTGAAAGTGAAAGAGCCCCCATTCGTATTTCAGCTACAGGGGATGATGCCAGCCACCAGAGGGTGCCAGATCACGTCAGAAGCCTGACGGGTTAAAGTTGCCCAGATAAAGCCTCCGACCTTCTGGCCAGCCGACAAAAAAAGGCTCTTCCCCCATAATTTCAAAAATGCAGCCCCTTGTTTTATGCGATTGAATTTTCATGCCCCACTTATCCTGTTAGGCCAGGACTTACTGTACTATTAGCCTCCTATTATAGCTGAGGAAAGCTAGGTTTAGAGAAGTAGCTTTGCTCAAAGTCTTATGGGTTGTAAATAGTGTATCTGGAAAACAAAGTGGGTGAATCTCCTTCTTTGGCTTCCCAACCACCATGACTCCTAAACAGGATAATCTCTGAGCAGAGTCTGCGTGTCTGACATTTTGCTAAGAACTTTGTATACACTCTGTCACTTAATTCTTACAACCACCCAACGGAACTGAAGTTGTATTTCCCCTGTTTTCAGATTCTAGAACTGAGGCTTTCTGTGGATAAGTAAGAAGAAAGAAAGTTTACTCAGTCGTGTCTTTGTGACCCCATGAACTGTAGCCTACCAGGCTCCTCTCTCCATGGGGTTTTCCAGGCAAGAGTACTGGAGTGGGTTGCCATTTCCTTCTCCAGAGGATCTTCCTGACCCAGGGATCGAACCTGGGTCTCCCACATTGTAGGTGAAAGCTTTACTGTCTGAGCCACCAGGGAAGTCCAAGAATTCACAGCTAGTAAATGTCAGAGAAGGGCTCAAAGTGAGGGCCCCACAACTCCAGAGCTATGAGGAAGTCACTGGGGGCGGGGCTAGATGACAAAGCTCGAGTTCACTTCGAGGCAGAATAAGAATGATGGCTTTTTCAAATAAGTGTTGAGAGAGAAAAAGGAAATTGAGAGTAACCTACCGTGCTCTACCTTCAAGGGGCAGGAGTAAAGTACTGAGGGATGATGTCAAGAAGCTGATAGCACATGATTTGAGCCTGTATCTTGGGCACATATGTGACCCAGGAGGTCAGCATAATCATTTCTGAGCCATAAAATCAGAAGGGCCCTGGATATCTAGGTGGAGGACTGACACAGAAAGACTTAAGTTCCACTTTGCAGGCACCAGCCCCACAGTGAAGAAAACAAACACATAATTTAAATGTTGCTCCTGTGGAAGACACGATACATTGAATCGACGCGTTCCATCCTCCCATTTTAAGTTGGAGATAATTAAGATGTCTTTGACATGGCCATTTTTTGGTTGATTTAATGATTTGATTGAATACACTGTGTTTCTGAAGGAAATGGCAACCCACTCCAGTGTTCTTGCCTGGAGAATCCCAGGGATGGGGGAGCCTGGTGGGCTGCCGTCTATGGGGTCGCACAGAGTCGGACACGACTGAAGTGACTTAGCATAGCATAGCATAGCAATGTGTTTCTGAGGGCCTCTACAACCTCAGGCCCCTACACACTACTTTTTTTCTTGTACTGACTTAAGGTCGTGAACCTTGTTGACACAAGGAATCAGGAATGGCCACTGGAATTTGTCAGGACCTAATCCTATGGTTAGGGAGAGGCTGCTGCCCTTGTATCTATTTGGAGTGAGAAACATGCCCCGAAGCACTGTGACTGCTGTGCAGAGTCTCCAGCAGCCTGCAGGGAGGCGGGGTCTTAAACGGAGCTGCGGGAAGCTGGGCCAGCACCCCTGTTATGCCCTGTCAAGCTGCATCCATCGGATTAGGTTAGGAGTTAAGATGTTACACAATGTGACCAAGGGGATCAGAAGCAATCACACAACCTGTCAGCCAGAGCTTTCCTGATGATTCCCGGGGAAGAAGGTTGCCTCCTTGGATGCAGAGGAGGGAAGGGGCAGCACCTCGCATGGGGTAGGGGGGGAAAGGGCCTATTTGGTTCCTTATGTAGTTGAGCTTGGTGAGGAGGGAGTGGTAAGTCAGTCTTATTTCCCTAGTCTGACTTTAGGATTTTTGCCTGCAGGTCACAATTCTAGAAGCCTTTTCTTCTAGGACAAGAGTCACAGACTCCTCTGTAGAGTTTCAGTCTCCCGGGAGCCAGACCAGAGAGCTCTGTGAGGCCTTCTGTTTCATAAAGGCGAGAGGGGGCTCACCTCCACCCACCCTGCCCTCAGACAAGGCCAGGAAATGCGACTGAAGGTCGAGGACACTCGGCGCCAGCCTGGAGGTGATTGAATCATGGCTTCTGTTTGCCGGCTACAGGGCCATGGAGCTAGCCCCAGCCTGGCGCCGAGAATACCCTGATGTTGGCAGACAGGAAGTGGATGCAGCTCAGCTTCTGTCTGAACCATGTAGATGCTACCTTTGAATGTGTCTGTGGGGACTGACTCCCAGACGCATTGCCTGACAGATACTCCAGTGACAGAAAATGCAAATAAGGCAGGCATCTTCAGAGAGGGCATCTCATACTCAGAACTATGATAAGCACCAAATTGGCAAGGGATCATTGTCCAAGAATTCCACCGGCTGATTTCCTGTACCCTTCTTCTGATATCAAGTCTTCTTTACACACACAGAACCAGAGAGGCAAACTAAGGACTTGACTTTATTTGGGTGAATCATCCTAGGTTCTCTTTATTTGCTCAAACCCATTCCTTTGAAACTGCACGGGCAATATATAGCATCACCATTGTGAAAATGGTCTCTAGAGCCATATTTTACCCCAGTCCGAATCCCACCTTCACAGCTTTCTAACTGTGTGACCTTGGGAAAGTGATTTGAGTGCTCTGTGCCTAGGTTTTCTCAGATGCAGGATGGGGATCCTTGTTAGTATCATTTTCATTTACATGAGTTAATTTGTAAATATTGATCAGTGCATGGTACTTAAATGATAAGTTCTCATAAATGTTAGACATTCTATTTCTGATCCTGGGCTCTGCTTCCTCTTTCTGCTTCTAAAGGTCAGTCTTGCCCTTTAGACTTAGGCCCTTATTTGGTTTATATTGTTGAACGCCTGACTATATCTCAAGGGTGTTTTCTTGGAGCTCCACAGTTTGATTACCAAGATAACATCCCCCTCTCTTTCTATACTGCCTTTGGGAGATCTGATTTCTAGCATTAACCTTCTAGACAAGCTGGTTCCATGAAATCAGACACAGGTTTCACCATCCAGATATCTGTGGTGGAGAACTCTAACCCAAGTCTATTCATTTGGAGGCTTCTTGACCTAAGTCACATCTTGGGGTCTTTCTCCCATAAACTGGCTTTTTCTGATTCAAATGACCAGCCTGGAGACTTCTCAGCTGCCTTAATTCTTAAGGCACATGGCGGGCGCTTAATAAATGGCTTTGACTAACTCTCTGGTTTCTTTGACTAACTCTCTGGTTTCTAGACCTAGTCAACTGGTTGCAAAGTGTTTTCAGCCTCTGATTTGTAAGAGAAGTATCAGGTTATTCATTTGCCCTCTGGCTGGGGACAGTTTCCTCGTAAAAGAGAGTCACCTCCTGAGCATCCTTGCCAACTCATCGAGGTGGCATTATCTTGAGTTCACACCTTGTCTCAGTGGGCTTGGCTGCCTATTGGCTATCACCTCACAAGCTTCAGCTCCCTATCTGGTAAACCTAGGCAAATAGAACCCTTGGCATGTGAGAACTCTGAATAAAGTGCTATAGAAAGATGTTCTTGAAAACACAGTCAACAATAACAAATATTGTGTCCACAGGTGGGAGTCACACATGGAAACTATGACCCTGGTCAGTGGTTCTATACATTGTCCAGGTGGCAGAACACCTGGAGATTACAGAATACCATGAATGCTGCACAGCCCCAGTGCAGAGACACGGTTAACCCCAGCATCTGAACCAGGTATGGCTTTTATGAGCAGAAAATATGACTAGATTGCTGTGTATAAATGCAACAAAAAAACCAGAGCAAGGTAAAACAAATCTATTAAAAAAAAAAAAAAGTCATGACCTAAGCATGTTCACCTATTTCTGAGTCTTTCCACTGACATCATTTGCAAATTTTCATTAATTTGGTCCCTGGCAGGTGGACAGGAAAGGCTGAATAAGAGCAGGTCCCAAAGTTTGAAGAGAAAGAGGGGGAGGGTAAAGTTTTGAAATGAGAAAACTGTATCTACATTAATTTATTTTTTACGCAAAAGAAAATGTCTGGTATTATTCAATTTTTACAGAGGAACACTTTAGAACAAGAGGAGAAACAGCAGTATTTGCCCTCTTAGAATGCTCCATGGCCTACGAAGGTGGGGTAGAGGCAGAAGAGATGGGAGCAGGGTAATCTTCATCAAGTTCTGACCCATTCTCTGTCTTATGTTTCCCCTTCAAGTCTCTTTTATTGTGGGCTACTCTTTGATCCTTTGGATGACTCATTGGTCTAACTGAAGTTGTCTTCATGGCTGCTCACAGACTATGGACCTCTGATTTGTAGAAAAGGACATCTCATTGTTCCTTCCATGCTCCCCCAAAGAATACAAGTCTCTTCTTGAAGTTAATCCTACAGAGAGCACAAGGCTGCCTACATTGCACACTCCCAGGACCTTTCTCTTCTTAAGCATCTCCTTTTTGTTCCTTCATGAATAGCCCTCCTTTTTCTTAATTTGCCTCTTATGTTGCTCCTTATGGTATAAAGTGGTAGCTTGCCTTTATTCTTCAAGGCCCGAGTTTGTGTTTTCCTATTCAATGGAAGACTTTCTACTGGACTAGTACACATAGGTTTCAGTCATATCCTCACATATAAACCAAGGGAATTCTGCCAATGTAGTATTCCTAAAAGACATTGCAATGCAAGGGGAATCAGCAATCCATAGTCTGATGCATGGTGCACTTCAGCATGGCACAAAAGCTACAAAACAGACAGCAGCAGAGGCCACTGAAGGAGTGGGAGTGGAGGGCAAGACTCCTCTCCATAACAAGTATAGAGAACTTTTTACAGTCCAAGCTAGTTCCCAGTGGTTATAAAGGTTTGGCAAGATGAAGTGGTCTGGCTATAACTTTGGATCACAATTATATGCTGAATGTTCTCAGTTTTCATGAAGTCTGACTATGCTGTTGTTCAGATGGTTTCCTCTTTTGCATTATTTATTTTTCAAGATGTTTTTAAAATAATTTCCCATCAGCTCATGTAACTAAAGTATTTCTCTCTCCTCTGTAACCTGAAAGAGTGTCACCATCCTAGGGGCATATGACAAAGTCTCATTTAGAATTGTCTTTCTTAGATGTAAATTGTAGTCTAAATCAAAAGCCGAAATATGAAAAATCAGAGAACACCCAGTAATCTTCATGAGCTCCTGTTACAATAGGATATCGTATTTTCAAATATACTGCACAAAGTACTGACCATCCTAAGCCAAAAAGGTCACAGACTATAAAAGGTTAACAGAATAAAAGACCAACAAGGAAACATCTTCTGATAAATTGTAAGGGGACCCCCTAGGAACACCAAAGTTGGTATAGAGATTATTTTAAGCTGAAGACATTTGAGATTTAAAAGATTCAGAAAAAAGCCATCTTCGAGTTTTCCTTACCTAACAGAAAAAGGGAAAAATCAGAATAAAGCAAAATGTCTGAAAATGAGGACTTCCGTCAGTTCCCTCTTCAGGGTGTGTCTGCTTCCAGGAGAGAGGCCAAGAGTAAACCTACGATAAATCTCCTCTCCTGGGGAGTTCTATGACCCAAAAGAAGATGGAAAGACCTCTCACACCTGTACAGGCAAACATTATCACAAACTTTCTTATCGCCTAGTTGTTCTTCTAAAAGAACTCATTTGTTTTTCTTAAAGAAACCTATTTGGTCTTCCCATAGGAGTCTTTCCTATGAAGCTGAGTATAGAAGCCCAAAATAAAATCACTTCTTTGAATTAATTATCCACGTGTATACCGAGTGAATGTGCACACCAAATTTTTCTCCAGTTAGTCTGTTTTTTCTGTCAGTTTAAATTGCAAGTCCTAAGCACTATACCTAAGACGGTAGAGGAGAAGTCTTTCCTCCCATATACCAAACAATTTACATAAGTTCACTTAAATATAGCCCATCCTATGTTCAATGATAACTATTTCAGTTAACTTAAACAGAGGAACTCTGATTTATAAGAATTTTCTAAGTGTCAGAAGTTCACTATGCATTGCAAATAAAGGCTCCTCTTTGGCTGTCTCCACAGATTAAAAACAATGCTTCACAAAGAAGAAAATCAACCCATTCAAGCCAAAGAGATCTGCACATTTAATATGAGTCACCTGTACCAACTGTGATGCACCTTACTTAAAAAATGTCTGTTGAGAATGCCATTTCTAATCCACAAGATTTTGCTCAAGACAAAGCAGAACAGAACAATATACAACAGTTACTGCTGTCCACCTCCCTCCAACCACCAAAAGACTTCTTAAAACACAAACTTGGAGTAAGTATAAGAAAACTTAATCATATATATGTATATGATTTTTTACCTTAATTAGACATTACCATCAGTGTCCAAGAACATTATGACTCAAATTTTCTTGTGAGCAGCAATAGTGTTTATCCTAGGATAAAAAAAAATATATATATGTAAACTCAGAGACTGCCTACTTTTAAATTTAGTAATTCACAGTTTATAGAAAGAAGCAAAATAACGGGAAATGCAGGAAAGTTCTTCATGGGAATGGTCAAAACAACGAACAGTGATAGTTTGCCTAAAAGCTAAGTAAACCAGTAATAGGTGTTTTCTTTGATCTTCTAAAGATATTTTGGAATATAGGCTGGTTCTTTTAGAAACAGACATATTCTATGAATTCCTGGCAGGCAATCACTATATCTTGGAAAAGAGAGGAAAGAATTTTTCTATGTCAGAAATGCCTTGGCCAAATGATTTAATGACTTGGAGTTTCATTTTCTTCATCTGTAAAATGAAGGTGATAATACCTGCCCCATAGGCCTGTGATGAGGATTAAGAAGAAGATGTGCAAAGTGGCCGCACATTGCCTTGCACGCAGCAGACACTACATATACACTAGAGCTCCTTCCCGTTACAGTCCCCTCCCCTGCAGCCTTTTGCTTCTCTTATAATTACTTTCAACACCTTATCAGTATTTGCTCCATGTTATTTAACTGGAAACAAAACTGAATGACTTCAGATTAAAAGTGAGCAAAAAGGAGATGACATCAACTTCACATTTACCAATCAAAACAGCTCAATGGATTGAACGTTCCTTATGCTCTAGGCTCTGTACTAATGATTGTATGTCAATGATTTCTTTGGTCTTCACAACAACCACAGAGAAGGTGCTGTTAGAAAATTGAAGCGTGGAAGTGTTAAGCCCTTCTGTTCAGACTGCACATCTCCTAGGTTCTGCAGAGCTGGCATTTGAGTCCATGGGATCTCACCTCAGAATCGTCGCCTTCACCACCCCTTCACCCTGGCTTGGCCACTAGGAAACTCTCTGCATCACAGGACTGGCATATGCTCCAAGTGATGTCACACACTTGATTCTTCTGTCTCTTACCTTCCCCTCACTTTCCTTCCTTTACCTTCTCTCCTCTTCTCTTGTTTCCTTCAACCTTTATTTTTGATCTGATTTCACTCTTTTGCTTATTTTGTTCCTCTGTTTTGCTCTGACCAACTGGGACAGAATATTAATCACTATAAGTAAAGTAAAGTAAAGTACTATTAAGTGCCAACAGAGATATGGGAACTTTACATATATTATCTCACTTCATCTTTCACATCAAATCATCACCTTCCCTTGATAAATGAGGAAATTGAGGCACAAACTAACATTACTTGCTCAAGACATAGAGCTAATAAGTAGGGGATCTCTTGAATCAAGAGTGACTAAAAAGCTAGCTGGGTCTTCCCTGGTGGTTCAGACAGTAAAGAATCTGCCTGCAATGTGGAAGACCTGGGTCTGATCCCTGAGTTGGGAAGATCCCCCAAAGAAGGGAATGGCTACCCACTCCAGTATTCTGGCCTAGAGAATTCCATGGACAGAGGAGCCTGGCAGGCTACAGTTCATGGGGTTGCAAAGAGTCGGACACGGATGTTATGATTTGTGCTCTCTGGCATGTGGTAGTTAGGTTGCACTATCAAGTTTAAAAGCTGCAGTTACGAATACTGGATGAGAAGGTTGAGAAGGTTAGTGTGAGGGTGACCATAAACACAGCCTTGTCATTTAGGAATTCAGACTCCAGCAAAGGAGAAGAGCAAGACTTGATTTAGAAAGATTAGCCAGAGACTGCTGGGACCCTGTCTCCTGCACCGTCTCCCCATGAAAATCGCCAGCCGTTGTCATTCTGACAAGGAGAAAAGAAGTGACGAAGTGTATTTCAAGGGAGGCTGGCTGTCAATGAGGTGTACAACACGTCCTTCACACTCAGGGAGTCAGACCTCTGTGCTGTCTATCCTTGGGCAGGGGGACATCGAGCTCCAAGGACAGAGAACATAAAGGAAGCAGTCAATGAGTGAAAGAAACCTTCTTTAGGCAGCCAGATCCAGATTCGTCGAGAAAAAACTGCTTTCCAGATGCATTCTGAACACGAGGGCGTGATTAGGATGGAGAAGGCAGTCAAGTCCGTTTGGCTTCTTCGGGGGATTTGTTTGTATATTCTAATTGCATCATCGTTTAGCTTTATTTCATCTGGAACCTGGCTGCCAAATGAGCATATTGATTACCTGTCACAGATGCATATTTCTCAATTACAAGCCATCAAAGCTTGTAAAATCTCAACCGTGTCAGGACCCAGGAGTGGATTTTAGATTGACTGTGTGTTGTCACATTAGTTATCTTCCAGTGAGTATCAGCTACAAGGCTGGCAACTACCCACTGCACATGCCACCTTACTTAAATGTCATAACCCCCTGCAGGGTAGACATCATTGCCTTCCTATCTCTTAAATGAGAAACAGAGGCCCAGGATGATTAACAGTTCTGCCCAAGGTCACACAATTAGTAAGAGCTGGAGTAGGGACTTGAACTCGTGTATAACTTCAAACTCCACAGGCTTCTCTGCCTCATACAGGCAGTGAGTGGATGCACTATTTCAAAGCATAGACTTTGATGTCATGCTGTCTCACTTGAGGTCCCAGGTCTCTCTCTTCCTAGCTCTGTGATCTTGAGTTTCTTTTTAAAAAATGTTTATTGAAATAAAGTTGATTTACAATGTTGTGTTAGTTTTAGGTGTACAGCTAAGTGAATATATATATATATATATATATATGTGCACACATATATATAGGTGTATTGAGTATGGTTCTCTATGCTATATAGTAGGTTCATGTTTATCTATTTTACATGTCATTGTTATTTAGTCACTCAATCATGTCCGACTCCTTGTGACCCCATGGACTGTAGCCCACCAGGCTCCTCTGTCCATGGGATTCTCCAGGCAAGAATACTGGAGTGGGTTGCCATTTCCTCCTTCAGGGATTTTACACGTAGTAGGTGTATATTTTAATTCCAAATCCCTAATTTATCCCTCCTTCCTCCTTTCCCCTTTGGTTACCATAAGTTTGTTTCCTGTGTCTGTGAGTCTCTTTCTGCTTTGTAAATAAGCTCGTTTGTATTATTTTTTGCTGTTGTTTAGTTGCTAAGCTGTATTGGACTCTTCTGACCCCATGGACTATAACCCACCAGGCTCCTCTGTCCATGGGACTTCCCAGGCAAGAATATTGGAGTGGGCTGCCATTTCCTTCTCCAGGGGATCTTCCCAACCTAGAGATGGAACCATGTCTCCTACATTGGCAGGTCCACTGAGCCACTCGAGAAGTCCACGTATAAGCGATATCATATGATGTTTGTCTTTCCTAGTCTGTCTTACTTTCCTTGGTATAATAATCTGTAGGTGCAACATTGCCACAAATGGTATTATTTCATTTTTTATCAGTTCAGTTGCTCAGTTGTGTCTGACTCTTTGTGACCCCATGGACTACAGCATGCCAGGCCTCCCTGTCCATCACCAGCTCCCGGAGTTTACCCAAACTCGTGTCCATTGAGTTGGTGATGCCATTCAACCATCTCATCCTCTGTTGTCCCCTTCTCCGCCTGTCCTATCTCTGTGTAATATTCCATTACTCATTCCTTTCCACGTGGTGTATAATCACATCTTGTTTATCCATTATCTGTTGATGGGCAGTTAGGTTGTTTCCATGTCTTGAATACTATAAATAGTGGTATTATGGACAGTCTCCCCAAGATGAACTTTTAAACATTAGGTGAGTTTCAACCCACCCGTGTAATCATTGTCCCTAGTTTTTACCTAATGAATATATATTTTACAGAGCCCTCTCTACATTCCACATCACTGCATGTTGTGTAGGCAGAGGTGAATACAGGCACCATCTCTGCATCAGTCTCACAGCCTAGGGGGGTGATCTACAATTACACACTTGAAATGTCCTAAGAAGGAAATGATAAAGATGCAAGGATGGAGAAGATTGAGGGCCGCGGGCCAGTGGATGGTACAGGAGCTCTCTGAGAAAATGGCATTGAAGCTGAGGTGACAACGAGAAGGAAGCATGTGATGATGAGTGGGTGAGGGGTTCCGGGCAGAGAAGGAGAGTGTGCATAGATCCCAAGACAAACAGGAGCATGGGAACCAGAAGAAAGCATGGGAGAAAGGGAAAGAAGAGGGTGGAGATGGGGTAAGGATTGGTGGGAGAAGTTGAATGAATGGGCTAAGGCCACAACATTCAGGGTCCAGTGGGCCACTGTGAGTGCCGGGTTCTGAGTCCTACACAACCTCGGGTAGCCTTTGTTGGCAGAAGGTCATTCTCACATCTCACTGTCATCATGTGCTTAAGGATCTGTTTCCCTTACAAGACCATGAACTTCTTAGGAGCCTAGGAAAGTGCTCAGGACAAGGCACACGTTCAGCAAATTGACTGAATGAACAAATGGCATCTGAAAACACTGTAATTCTATATGATTCTATTGAAAGATCTGGACAAGGCAATGGCACCCCACTCCGGTACTCTTGCCTGGAAAATCCCATGGATGGAGGAGCCTGATAGGCGATAGTCCGTGGGGTGCCTAAGAGTCGGACACGACTGAGCAACTTCACTTTCACTTTTTACTTTCATGCATTGGAGAAGGAAATGGCAACCCACTCCAGTGTTCTTGCCTGGAGAATCCCAGGGACTGGGAGCTTGTTGGGCTGCCATCTATGGGGTCGCACAGAGTCGGACATGACTGCCGTGACTTAGCAGCAGCAGCAGCTATTGAAAAATAGATATAAGACTGGAGTAAAATAAGAAATAAGCATTTTTGTTCCTGGCTAAGAATCAAATCAATCTGATATATTTACATATAAATTTGCACTTATGTAAAAATAGATAGGCATTACATTTTAGTAATTATAGCCACCATTAATAGTTTGGCACCAGGCTCAGTGCCATATATGCAAACTATTTAATTTTCATGAAAACAAATATGAAGTAGTTATTGTTAACTCCATTTGAGAGAAAACACAATAGCAAAAACCAAAACAAACAAAAAGGCAGGGCAGTTTAAATAAATAATCCATGATGACAAAAGTAATAGTTAACAGTGCTGGAATTTGAACCTGGGTATTTTACTCAAAGCCTACATACTTAGCAACTTTTTGATATGTTCTTTAAGGTAGTTATCCTTGCTAAAGTTTAAACATTTACAACATAATATCTACAAATAATTGTCACTGAAATGAAATGAGTTATAGTAAACATTACAGAGACATAGAATTTTTAACAATAATTAATGGTTAATTGGGGCTTACACAGTGATGCAGCAGTAAAGAATCTGCCTGCAATGCCTGGAGACCCGATTTCAATCTCTGGGTCAGGAAGATCCCCTGGAGAAGGAAATGACAGCCCACTCCAGTATTCTTGCCTGGAAAATCCCATGGACAGAGGAGCCTGGTGGGCCATAGTACATGGGGTCACAAAAGAGTCAGACACGACTTAGGGACTAAACAACAAAATGATTAAATAAAAATACAAAATTTGACAGAATCTCATTAATAATGATTAGAATATAATACAGAAAAAAAATAGCATTCAGTGCATTAGAATGCATTTTACAATTGCTTTTTTGTTTTAATTTTCTTTGTTTTTGTCATGCGGCCTTACATTACACGAAAATTAGCAGCAACAGGGAAGCAATGGGAGGTAATTTCCTAGGAATGACTGACCAACAAGGTGGTTAAATAAGCCAATATTTGTATTTTTCACACTTTTTCTATTACTAGCCCTGTGTGTGTGCTAAGTCACTTCAGTCGTGTCTGACTCTTTGCGACCCTATGGACTGTAGCCTGCCAAGCTTCTCTGTCCATGGGGTTTTCCAGGCAAGAATACTGGAGTGGGTTGCCATGCCCTCCTCCAGGGGATCTTCCCAATCCAGGGATCGAACCCATCTCTCTTATGTCTTCTGCGTTGGCAGATGTGTTCTTTACTACTAGCACCACCTAGGAAGCCCTCGTTGACCTTGACTAAAAGGCCTTTTTTCTTCCCCTGCTTTGTGAATAACTCCCATTCATTTTTCAACACCCAGATCAGATTCCTCTCAGACTGGAAAGCCCTTCTTGGCCTTCTGGGGTCCTACTACCACATCCATCTCTTTCCTACAGTTTACAAATTTGTTTCATTCAATGCAGAAATCAAAGCCCTATACTTAGTAGGTGTTTATTAATAGTTGTTGAACAAATAAGCAAGTGAATTATTTTTTCGATCATTCTCTTTTAATGCAAAGGCTGCCAGGTTGTAAGTAAAGGGAACAGAAATATATACTTATTCAGATATGGCAAACCCTGCTCTGGACACGTGGCTTGAATGACTGACTACATGTAGTATTTATAAGGGATATCTCCGGTGGCTCAGCAGTAAAGAATCCGCCTGCAAGGCAGATAACGCAGGAGACGCACTTTCAGTTCCTGGGTCAGGAAAATCGGGAGGAGGAAGTGGCAACCCACTCTAGTATTCTTGCCTGGAGAATTCCATGGACAGAGGAGCCTGGAGGGCTACAATCCATGGGGTCACAAAGAGTCAGACACATCTGAGCATGCAGGCAGTATTTATACTAGCATTTTTTAGTATGTTCCTCTATTTCCATTTAATAGATGAGCGAAACAGGCTCAAAAAGATAAACTATTCCCAATAGACAGGAATTAGTTTTCCTAGGAAGACAGTTCATGTCATGGGAAAAGAGTATTTTCCCATGGGGAAATGGGGATTTGGAGAGAGATTTAAAATAATAACAATAAGATGAAGTGATGCTGAGCAGCATTTGGAGAGAGTCTAGGATGAAATCTCTGCTCCCCTGCCCTGGTTTCTCTATGGGACAGGTGAGCACAGGGGTTAAGAGCATAATGACTGAGGCTAGCCCACCTTGATTCGTATCTTAGCTCTTACCACTCTCTACATATGTGACCTTGGGAACTGAGTAACCTCTTTGAGATTCAGTTTACCCATCTGTAAAATGGGGATGATGATAGTAACACTTCAAGGGGATACTATGAGGACGGAATGAGGAGAATCAAGCTTCCATTGTCCTCAGCACTTAGAAGGCTTATGGATGTGAACTATTACAATTCAATGCTTTCATTGGGAACAAAGAAGCAAAGTTACACATTAAATAATGAGTATTGCCTTGGGGGATACAGACAAATTGAGGCCTGACCAGAGAAGGGTTAGTAGAAAAGAGGAAGACTATCCGTATATTAAAGGGATCCTGGAAATGTTATTTATTGTGGAAGCAGAATATTCAGGAAGGACATGGCAGCTGCTAATTAGGCAACACTTACTCACCACAAGGCACTGAGCCAAGCTCTCAGCACCCTTACCTTGTTCATCCTTACAGAGCCACTATGAGAAAGGCCACTTTTAAACCTTTTCTTAGAATTTGTACTGTTCATTTTATACCAAGGAAATTTAGGGTCAGAGGACAGATATGACTTGACCATGGTTACAAAGTAAGTAAGCACAGGATGCAGACCTAGATCTATCTTGTGCAGAAGCTGGTGTCCTTGGCACCATGCTGTGACACCTCACAGGTCCCCTCCTTCCTCCTGGTTTGTCAGAAACCAAAGGCAGAGGAAGAAGAAATTAATTTATTCTGTGTCGTTCCAGAAAGCAGAATGAACAGAGTATATAAGAAAGGAACTTTAGTTCAACATTAGACAGGATCTTTAGCTCTACAGAGGCACCTGTGAAATCAGGGAACTACCTTAAGGAATCACACAGGCATTGAACTTTGCCTCCATTTCTTAGTAGCTTGGAAACCATACATATACTGACATTCTCTAACATTCAGTTTTCTCTTCTGCAACGTTAATGTAAGAATCCTTAGTTCGCTTGGCTGTTTGGTGAATAAGATCATGTATGCAAATTGCTGATCACCAGCCTGTGTTTGCTCCTTCCATTTACCCCATTTTTTAAGCAATTGGAGCTGTTCAGTAATGCAGTAGGAGGTAATGATTCATATTTCCATTCCCTGCCCATGGAAGTGTGTAAGCAAAAGGTGTGTTGGTAAAATGATTGGACTCTATAATGCCAACTCAAGCCTCAATAGATAGAAGAACTTTGGGAAACCTCCAGGTCTAAGAGTCTACAAAATTAGGAAGAACAGATGATTTAAAAAAAAAAAAATGATCTTACTAATTAGATCAGAGTGTTAACATTAAGGCTACAAAATTGAACAGAAGTAAACATGAAAAGGGAGAAGGAAATGGCAACCCACTCCAGTATTCTTGCCTATGAAATCCCATGAACAGAGGAGCCTGTCTGGTTATAGTCTGTGGGGTTCCAAGAGCTGGACACGACTCTGGGACTAAACCACCACCAAACATGAAAAGAGGAGCTCTGCATTTAAATGTAAAAAAAAAAAAATTAAAAAGCAATAACACCAACACAATCTTGCTTGTAGACAATGAGGAAGTAGAGTTTGATCATGGTGCAAGTGAGAACATGCTGGGATCTTCTTTTGATCACTAACTTAACATGTGACTTGATTTCTAAAACAAACACAGTGGCGAAGAATAACCCTAACTATTTAGGCTATATTGCATATTTAGAGGTTCAGGATCTAGCCTGGGGTCTTATTGTCCCACTATATTATGTGCATCTTACTGGGAGAAAATTCCCTTTTAAAGCCAGTCTACAAGTGAAAAATTTCATATAGCCACAATTAATTTTGAAAATACTAAATTTCACACATAACGTAGAATATGCATTGTTTAGGGCATACAATCATGTTAGGCAATTCATTTGCACAATAGAATTAAAGCCCTGGATGACTAAATTATGTTGAAATTAAAAGTGTAACCACTTTGTTTTTTTTTTAAAGATTTAAAAATTTTATTTTTTTAATTTAATTTTTAAAATAAGTATTTATTTATTTGGTTGTTCTGGGTCTTAGTAGTGGTACATGGGATCTTCAATTTTTGTTTCCACATGTGGGGTCTTTTGTTGAGGCATCTGGAATATAGTTCTTTGATCAGGGATTGAACCTGGGCCCCTGCATTGGGAGTCTGGAGTCCAATGGTTAACCATTGGACCACCGGGGAATGGAACCCCCACACCACTTTACTTTTTAAAGTTTAACAAAATTCTAAAGGAGAATGAGAAACGGGTGAAGGATTTTAGTATTATGGCTTGTCTTAAAGTTTTACTCAATTAAAAAAAATCATTAATCTAGTTTATAAATAGATTGTTGTACAGATTAAGTGAGATAATATATATTGATCTTAACTAATCATCAAATTTTAAGAGGTAATTTGATCAGTCAGACTGGTGCACAAGGTTGGGTTGGATTGGGGATTGTGTCCTAAAGCAGGGTTCAGCAAACTATGACCTGTGGGCAGTATATGGCCAGCAGCCTATGTTTGTACACCTACCAGTAATCAGAGGTTTTTACATTATTTAAAAAAAGGGGTAAAAAAGAGAAAAAGAAGAGGAAGAAGACTAAGCAGCATATCCTGCATGTGGTCTGCAAAACCTCAAATGGCAACACTCTGGCCCTTTATTAAAAATATATGTATATATATAATATATATATATTATATATATATATATATTGCTGATTCTGGCCATAAAGGAATGTGATTGCCACTTCTAAGGAGAAGATGATCTCTACCTCTGGATTTAGGTTCACGTTCCTTGACGCGCCTCCCAGTCCCCTTCCCCTTGCTACCTTGTCCAGATTGCCAGCGCCATCTCTTGCCGTGGAAATACTGACAGTTAGCAGTTCTCTAGCCCTAGGGCACTGTTTCACTCTTACGGGCCTTCATAGGTGCTGCTCCCCAGTAAAAGTCACTCTCCCTTGACATTCAAGTTTTTCCCACTATTTACTTAGCTAAGTGGCATACTCATTGGAGAAGGAAATGGCAACCCACTCCAGTGTTCTTGCCTGGAGAATCCCAGGGACGGAGAAGCCTGGTAGGCTACAGTCCATGGGGTCGCACAGAGTCGGACACGACTGAAGCGACTTGGCAGTGGCATACTCACAGAATTTTTTTTTTTTTTAAGTGATCTAACCTAATTTAAAGCATCTGTTCCTTCATGGGCTCTCCTTCTAGAATCAGGAGTCTAGACAAGTTCCTTTAGCACAGGGACACAAGTTATTCATCTTTTTAATTTCTAACACTGGGCCTAGAACCTGGTGGGCTCTTAGAAAATGTTTGCTAAACCAGGGTAAATATGTTCAAATATTAGTACAACCGTTGGTGCAGGAGGGAATGGAGTGCTGGGAAAAGCTTTCAGAAAGCAAAAATGAGAACAAAGAGGTAAAGTTATAGTTAAAAATGAAACGATTTGTCTGAATTCCTATTGATGATCAGGAATAAAGGGACTGGTGTTATCATCAAGACCTGACTGAATCTTGACCACATGTCTGAATTTCAATCTGAGACTTTTAACAAAGGAATTCACCATTAGAGTCAGTTTTCTCATCTCTCTCCTGGAGATTTTTAACACCTGCCTGATAGGAATATTGGAAAGAGTAAGACCATGTACATTAGAAAGACTAACACAATGTCCTTCAAGGAGCAGTTGGAGTTCCCTGTCACTCCTCCTGAATTCTTCATGCCCTCAGCTTCCTCCCCAATGCCACATCTCCCCTTACTGTGTCTGAAAGGAGCAAGTGAATTTCCACCAAACTGCTCCAAACATTTCATCAAAGTTTCCCCCTGACTTAATATACCACCCCCAGAAGACAAACACTAGGGTTCTGTTGACAGAGACAGGCTATGCATCCAGAGAAGACAGTTCATAGTAATTTTGTCAGCAAAATTGTAACAATAAAGGCCCAAACAACACTTCATCTCCCTGTCAGTTGTCTTGAAAGGGCAGATTACTTTTTCCTCAATCTTGGCACATCCAATTAAGGTAGACTTATAAGCCAGGCAGGTGTAAAGTGCAAGCCAGCACTTGTTCCCATTAGCAATTATCACTGGAAAACTACACGAATGCAAAGTCTTGGCATTACGGTTGCCCTGGCAACCATCAACCTGCAGAGGCCCAGCGGACACAGACATGAAAACTTGACACCACTGCCCTTAAAAAAAAAAAAAAAAGCAGCTTCTCTTCTATTTTCCCTGGTTATTTTATGTGTTTGTCATTGCAAGCCCCAAAAGAAAACACTTCTTATCATCTACCTGGCATTTCAGAATCTATCTGGGTGTTAGATTAACACTTGTATGTTTCTGATGAATATACATTGAGCACCTACTATGTACCAGCCGCTGTGGAAAATAAACCAATTTCAAGTGAGAAAAACAAATGTAGTTTTACTTCCTTCCTTTTTCTATTTTTTCCTTTCTTCCTTTCTCCCCTCCTTCCTTTATCCATTCATTCAATAACGTTATTCAGGGAGTCATGCAGAGCAGTCACTCTGCTTGACACAGCTGATGCAGAGATGCATGAGAATGACTTCTTACCCTGAGGAAGTCTCCATGTAGCCATGCTGAGAAGCCATAAGAACACAAGACCCACAGGTAAAAGCAAATGTGGCTATAAGAAAGGCGAAACAATCCCATATAAGGACACTATAAGCCAAACTAAGAAAATGCTTCAGAGGCTTGACAAGACATAGAATGATGTAGATGTCGAATGCAAAGCATTATTCTTTTTACACACAGATTTTTGGTGATATAGTTGGTAAAAGAAGTCCAGTAAAGAATGACACATTTAGAAAAGACTGAATAAGAAAGAGCAAAGATGGTGAAGGACAGGCTAGGGGACACCACTTCTGATCATATTTGACATTTAAAAACTTAGCAAGCCTGTTGTATGTGTCTTTTTCTTCTTCTCCATCTCCCTTTTCTTTTCCTCCCCTTCTCCTTCTAATTAATATTACTATTACTGTCAATCCGACTCTACAGATGATCAGATGAGGAAATTGTTGGTGAGGTTAATTCACTGGGAATCAACAATGCTTACATTCAACCAAATGTCTGATTAAAATCCTGTGCTCTTGTTGCTATGTCATGAGGGAGTGAGAAAATGCAAATTTATGAAATGCAGACAGAAAGAAATGCACCAGAAACATGGCACTTGAGGAAGAGCTGATAATCAGTGGCACTCAGGGGTACCTATTTCCTCTGGAAAGCCCTGACTTTGGAATATTTAACCTTTAATTTAGCAGAGGCTTTGACAACCAAAAAATACCAATTGCCTCTTGATGTTGTTTTTTAAGTTCCATGACAATCCCTGTAGAAAAAGCTTTCAAAGAGACTTAAAAATAAAAGGAGAGGTAACGTTAGTGAAAGGAAAAGAATTATTTAAAAAATAGAGCTGCCGAGCACCGTTAGACTTGTGGTCTATTGAAGCCACACACAGGGACCCTGTGGGGGAAACAGGCAGGAACTGGTGCAGCACTTCTTTTCTGGATAAGAAAAGTGGGCTCGGGGAAGCTAGGAACTCTTCTCAGCTCACATCTCTTGCTTGATTAAAACCACCAGCACTTCCTTTTTCATATCTATCAGCAGAGAGGAATTTGCTGGTGAATTTTAATTCAGGAAAATGTGGTTGTGCATCGTTTAGGTAAGAGCTGTGCAAAAGTTTGGCCCAGAATTAGTACTGAAGGATCTTACTACTCAAAGTGTGGTCCAGGGAGTGGTAGCATTACCTGGGCACCTGCTGGGAATGCAGATGCCCTAAATCTGTGTTTTCCTGAGATCCACAGGTGATGCCTGTGTACATTACAGTTTGAGGAGCCCTGAGAATAAATGACATATGCTATAAAAAGAAGACAGGCTTTGGGGTAAAATTCATCTGGATTGACATCTCAACATGAACATCAGTCATGGCCATGGTTTTGATAGTTAGGAAAGAAAGGGAACATATTTCAGGGAGAAATAGCAGTTTGGGTGAAAGTACAGAGGTGTGACTGGACTTAACCTGTTCAAGGGACAGCAAGTGGCCTGATGTTTTTCCCAAACTGAGAAAATAAATTAGAAATAGGACTTAGGAACCAGGATGAATATTCAACTGTTATTCTCTGATGGATAGGAAATAATTAATGTCTAATACAACAATCACAACAAAAGCAATTCTTTGTGTATATTATTATAGAGTTTAACTGTATCTGATACATAGGTACTTAATAAATATTTGCTGACTGACTGAATCAACATAAAATATTTTTTATGCCCGTGATTATTTCGTGGGATATTTCCAACACCTCTGAGAAATAAAAAAGAGAAGAAATGATTTTTTGAATTCTTATTACTATCTTCTTCCATTTTGCAGAAAGTCAACGTTTGGGTGGAGAAAATACCCTGCATGAAATGATACTGCTAGTAGCTGCAGTAACTAAGTCACAAATTCAGGTCTTAGGACTCTAAAATGCACCTACTTTTCAGCCAAAGAGGACTCAATTCTTTGACTTCACATTTTCTCAGTTCACATCTAAGATCTCATTTGAGAACTAGGTACGCACAGAGTGTAAGGGAGTCAGATTACGTCCTGATGTGTCATGGTGACCAGCCCTCTTCTTTTCAGAAGTCTCCTGCATGCCCTTCTGTGCTGCAAATCCGCGAGTCTCCCAGAGGTGGAAGTGTGGCCTCCACTAGTCTGCACTAACCAGCTTCTGTACACACCTTGCTTTGCCATCATGCTGGGCACTGTGTCTTCAGAAAATTGGATAACCAGTCTCTTTTCCCCAGTTTAAGTTGATAGTTCCTGGGTTTTATTTTTCCATTAAGAGATAAATATATTCTTCAGCTTCCCTGGTAGCTTAGCTGGTAAAAAATCCCCCCTGCAATGCAGGAGACCCCCGGTTCGATTCCTGGGTCAGGAAGATCCACTGGAGAAGGGACAGGCTACCCAATCCAGTATTCTGGCCTGCAGAATTCCATGTACTGTATAGTCCATGGGGTTGCAAAGAGTCAGACACGATTGAGTGACTTTCACTTTCACACTCCCGGAACTTGAAATACTTTAACCTATGGGAAGACTTACCAAGAGAGGGAAAAATTAGCAAAGCAAACGATTTAGTGACCCATGGGTAGACTGACTCTGGGGCCACATGTCATTTGTCTAAAGCCAATTTCAAATGACTGATGATTAAAGGTGCCTCTCTCAAGTAAATAACTAGTGTCTGGAAAGAACAAATTTCCAGGGTAAGAAATTGTGATTCTAGAAGATTCTCTGGTGTAATGCAAGACCTGGACTTGGAATTGAAACTGAAGCAAATGGCCAGTCCTTGTATTAATACCAGCACCACTGCCCGCTAACTAACTGGTTAATATTTACCAAACATGCACACTGTTTCAGGAAGAGTGTTCAGTGCCCAGGTATCGTTTTCTTTAATCTTCACAGCCACCCTGTTTTTATCCCTCTTTTGTAGCTGAAGATGTAAAGTCTTGTGTTCAAGAGGCTTCAGAAACTGTTCCAGTCACACAGTTGTAAAGAGGTGGAATTTCAAATCCAGTCTCATCCATCTTTAGAATTCACTCATTTGACCATTATATTCTGGGTCTCCTGTATAATTTTGATGACTTAGAACCATTTATTTAGCCTGCTTCTCAAGGACATGGTTTCCCCAGTTTAAAACAGGATGATAATGTACACAAAGATCAATAGCTAACACAGGTGGAAGTGCTAGAAGAGTGGATGGTGCAAAGTAGGTACTCAAGAAATACTAATATTTTCCTTCTATTCCTCTTGAGAAGTCCTAGAAGGGAAAAAAAAATAACCTATTATCTAAACATCACTTCTGTAATGCTTGCAATGGTTTTGATCACACCATCATTTTTCCTGGAGCTAGTCAACAGGATTTTGAGTTCTCAGACTAGCTTTGTAGGCAGTCCTGATGGGAGACAGGATCTGTTACTGGCGAACTCTTTTTTTCCTCCAAGTAAGAGTTAATAGCAGTTTAGTACTGGAAAGAATCTGTGGTGCCACATACTTGCTAAGTTACACCAAAAATACTATTGGCAGGCTTGGCAAAGCAACCTCAGTTGGAATGCCTCTGATGTTTACTCTTGGCTCTAGGTTGGGCAAAGTCTTCAGCATCTTCATAACTCTTTTCCCTTCAATCTACTTTACTTCGGGAGAGTGAAGTCACACAAAGGAGCCACTGCCAGAGCTTTTCCATCTGCAGCAATAAAGCAATTATCTACTCTCCAACCATGCTGTGAAAAACAAATGAGATAAATGCTGTTGCATGTGTAACTCATCATGGGTGGTTGCATGTCTAACTCATCATGGGTAGACACGTAAAGTAATGAACACTGAAGCAAGTGAGATTGTTTCTGGTGGTAGCTAGTCCTTAGTTCCAGTTTTCCAAGGTCTTAAGTCACAAGAGGTCAAGAACCAGCTCTTTCTTTGTCTGTAGAAAAGTTTAGCAAACTATCATTCCAAATAAAATAGGTATGTATAGGATTTTCCTGGGAAGGTCTATTTTGCTGTGCAAATGAGGAGCCCAAAGACAGCCTTCCCATGCACTTGAAGATGAGAGCTGATGGATGAGATGATGTCCAGATCATTTTTCAGAAAGTTCATGAGAAGGCTTCATAAAGACCAGAGTTAATAAATGGAATTCAAGGGAAAAGAGAGTTTCAAGAAGGATTAAGTCTAGAGAAGAGGTACCAGGAATTTCTTTGCTATCCTTAAATACATGGGCAGTTATTCTAAGAAGAAAGCCAAATTTGGAATGCACTTGTTTACAATAGATAGAAGTAAAGACAACTCAATCAGTGAAACATGGTTATAGGGTATGAGACAAAGTGAAAGAAGACTTTCTGAGTAATGTGAGTGATTACATCCCAACATAATTTAATAAGGACGGTCAGAAACCATGTACCCCTGAAGTGCACCTGTAACGTACAAGAAACAGCCCTCATCAGGGAATTTTAAGATTTTTGTTTGACCCCCAACTCTGTCTTTTCAAACCACTATGACTTTTGTAGCCTCCATTATTTCTCATCAGTTTATTTCTCATCTATAAAATGAGGATAATACAGAATGTGATGGTTTATTTTGGTGCTTATTATGGTGAATTTTCAGGTATTTTTTTATATATGGTCTCACTGAACAAATGTCTGAGATAGTTATCCCTATTTCTGGATTTTATATGAGAAAGTGAGGCTCTGAAAGTCATATAACTTTCAAAGTCCCACAGCTAGCAGATGGTAGAGCCTAAATGGACAGTCCAGATTGTCTGACTCTAAAATTTGTATTCTTTGCATGATATGACACTAAGCCTTTCAGAGAGTCACATAAAATAATGGACACAGAAGCAAGTGGGGTCATTTCTGGGACATCACTGGAATTCAATAAATGTTTGCCGAATCTGATGCCAAAATGATAAAGAACCACCCATCTTAAAAAAAATAAATAAAGAATCACCCATCTTGTGTTACACGCCACATACAATTAACTTTAAAGTGACATAGATGATTTGGCAAACATGCTATGAATGAAAAGTAGTTATCATGGGAGACGAGACATTTTTTCTAAAGATCCACCCTTGTGCAAGGTATTGCTAGATTCTTTCTGGTGAATTGTAATTGGATTTTGAAACACAGACCATTATTTGCTTAGATGAGAGTACATTTTTATTTTGGGGGAGGAAGCTGGGAAATTTGAAATGGCCATTTTGCCAATTAAGGTGAATAACCTGTGGGTGGATCTGGGAATAAATGAGAGTTGAGGAAGGAGAAGCCAAACTAGAAGGGAATGAGATGACTCCACAGTCACCAAGGAGTTGTTTTTAATGTACTCAAGTCCTTCCTGAAATCAAAAAGGCTCTACTTTTAAGAAGATATTTAATGAACCTTTGTATAGCAAAAATTGGCTTGGGCTTGTGTATCAGAAAGATCAGAAGGGAAATCCCATCTCCATTCCACGCTGAGCTGTGCAAGCTCATTTCCCCTCTGTGTCAATTACTGTCGAGAGTGATAACAATTTCTTGCTTGTTGGATTTTTGCAGATGTTAAATGAACTGATGGATAGGAAAGCATCCCTCACACAGTGCCTACATGGAAACGATTCAGACACTATCTGTGGCCTGACTTTTTTCTCGTGTTCTCTGATTCCTTTTTGTGAAAACCATGGCTCCGAGGCTCTGACAGATGTCCTGACCTTTCTATCACTCTGCTTCTTTTTGTGATATGATTTACTAGTCATTTTGGAACATGATTTAGTTTTAAAAGTAAGATATTGTGTGTACTTGAGACTCAGTTGAAGTCATTCAATCAGAGAAAGGTCATGTTAACATATAAATATTGAAAAGAATGATAATTAGCCAGGGAAAACAGCAAAACACATTAAAAAGGCATGGAACAATTTTTAAATGTTAACATCCCAAATTACTGATGATTACAGTACATTTAATAGTTTTATTTCAAGCCAGATTTCTGGTATAAAAAAGAAGGAAAGGATTGACTTAGAAGCAGTTCCAGAAATATACATACACAAACTCTATTATACACGTACCTGTACACAAAGGACTGACTGTTATTTGGGGATGTGACCATCGTTAATGATTCTCACAGAATCATTTATACAATAAACTTCAAACAAGTTCCACCCCCTCAAAAAAACACCCACACTGGAAAGAAAACAGGACACCGTAATAAGCTGTATTTCATTTAGCAGTTGGCAAAGATTGCGGGAGAAATATCAATAACCTCAGATATGCAGATGACACCCACTCTTATGGCAGAAAGCAAAGAAGAACTAGAGAGCCTCTTGATGAAAGTGAAAGAGGAGAGTGAAAAAGTTGGCTTAAAGCTCAACATTCAGAAAACGAAGATCATGGCATCCTGTCCCATCACTTCATGGGAAATAGATGGGGAAACAGTGGCTGACTTTATTTATGGGGGGCTCCAAAATCACTGCAGTTGGTAACTGCAGCCATGAAATTAAAAGACACTTAGTCCTTGGAGGGAAAGTTATGACCAACCTAGACGGCATATTAAAAAGCAGAGACATTACTTTGTCAACAAAGGTACATCTAGTCAAAGCTATGGTTTTTCCAGTAGTCATGTATGGATGTGAGAATTGGACTATAAAGAAAGCTGAGTGCTGAAGAATTGATGCTTTTGTACTATAGTGCTGGAGAAGACTCTTGAGAGTCCCTTGGACTGCAAGGAGATCCAACCAGTCATCCTTAAGGAGATCAGTCCTGAATGTTCATTGGAAGGACTGATGTTGAAGCTGAAACTCCAGTAATTTGGCCACCTGATGTGAAGACCTGACTCATTTGAAAAGACTCAGAGGCTGGGAAAGATTGAGGGCAGGAGCAGAAGGGGATTACAGAGGATGAGATGGTTGGATGGCATCATTGACTCAATGGACATGAGTTTGGGTAAACTCTGGGAATTGGTGATGGACAGGGAGGCCTGGCATGTTGCAGTCCATGGGCTCGCAGAGTCGGACATGACTGAGCGACTGAACTGAACTGAAATCTTAGAGGTTCAGTAATCTAGTCTAGATATTTTACATGAAGCCTTTCGGTTTGAGAAATAAACCTTTGGAAAACAAAGCACAGGTTTTGTGATCTATATGTCAGGCTTTCACTCTATCATTCATTAGCTGTGCTAGTGGTTGAACCATTTGAGCCTCTGCATCCTCATCTGTAAAATGAGGATAAAATTGACATGTGTATTACTGTTGCTATTGTTTAGTCACACACACACACACAAAAAAAGATGTCCTTTTCATTATAGGGGACTGGAATGCAAAAGTAGGAAGTCAAGAAACACCTGGAGTAACAGGCAAATTTGGCCTTGGAATATGGAATGAAGCAGGGCAAAGACTAATAGAGTTTTCCCAAGAAAATGCATTGGTCATAGCAAATACCCTCTTCCAACAACACAAGAGAAGACTCTACACATGGACATCACCAGATGGTCAACAGCGAAATCAGACTGATTAAATTCTTTGCAGCCAAAGATGGAGAAGCTCTATACAGTCAGCAAAAACAAGACCAGGAGCTGACTGTGGCTCAGATCATGAACTCCTTATTGCCAAATTCAGACTTAAATTGAAGAAAGTATGGAAAACCACTAGACCATTCAGGTCTGACCTAAATCAAATCCCTTATGATTATACAGTGGAAGTGAGAAATAGATTTAAGGGACTAGATCTGATAGAGTGCCTGCTGAACTATGGACTGAGGTTCGTGACATTGTGCAGGAGATAGGGATCAAGACCATCCCCATGGAAAAGAAAGGCAAAAAAGCAAAATGGCTGTCTGAGGAGGCCTTACAAATAGCTGTGAAAAGAAGAGAAGTGAAAAGCAAAGGAGAAAAGGAAAGATATAAACATCTGAATGCAGACTTACAAGAATAGCAAGAAGAGATAAGAAAGCCTTCCTCAGTGATCAATGCAAAGAAATAGAGGAAAACAACAGAATGGGAAAGACTAAAGATCTCTTCCAGAAAATTAGAGATACCAAGGGAACATTTCACGCAAACATGGGCTCGAGAAAGGACAGAAATGGTATGGACCTAACAAAAGCAGAAGATATTAAGAAAAGGTGGCAAGAATACACAGAAGAACTGTACAAAAAAGAGCTTCACAACCCAGATAATCACGATGGTGTGATCACTCACCTAGAGCCAGATATCCTGGAATGTGAAGTTAAGTGGGACTTAAAAAGCATCACTACGAACAAAGCTAGTGGAGGTGATGGAATTCCAGTTGAGCTATTTCAAATCCTGAAAGATGATGCTGTGAAAGTGCTACACTCAATATGCCAGCAAATTTGGAAAACTCAGCAGTGGCCACAGACCTGGAAAAGATCAGTTTTCATTCCAATCCCAAAGCAAGGCAATGTCAAAGAATGCTCAAACTACCACACAATTGCACTCATCTCACACTCTAGTAAAGTAATGCTCAAAATTCTCCAAGCCAGGCTTCAGCAATATGTGAACTGTGAACTTCCTGATGTTCAAGCTGGTTTTAGAAAAGGCAGAGGAACCAGAGATCAAATTGCCAACATTTGCTGGATGGTGGAAAAAGCAAGAGAATTCCAGAAAGACATCTATTTCTGCTTTATTGACTATGCCAAAGCCTTTGACTGTGTGGATCACAATAAACTGTGGAAAATTCTGAAAGAGATGAGAATACCAGACAACATGACCAGCCTCTTGAGAAACCTATATGCAGGTCAGGAAGCAACAGTTAGAACTGGACATGAAACAACAGCCTGGTTCCAAATAGGAAAAGGAGTACGTCAAGCCTGTATATTGTCACCCTGCTTATTTAACTTCTATGCAGAGTACATCATGAGAAAGGCTGGGCTGGAAGAAGCACAAGCTGAAATCAAGATTTTCAGGAGAAATATCAATAACCTCAGATATGCAGATGACACCACCCTTATGGCAGAAAATGAAGAGGAACTAAAAGCCTCTTGATGAAAGTGAAAGAGGAGAGTGAAAAAGTTGGCTTAAAGCTCAACATTCAGAAAACGAAGATCATGGCATCTGGTCCCACCACTTCATGGCAAATAGATGGGGAAACAGTGGAAACAGTGTCAGACTTTACTTTTGGGGGCTCCAAAATCACTGCAGATGGTGATTGCAGCCATGAAATTAAAAGACGCTTACTCCTTGGAAGGAAAGTTATGACCAACCTAGATAGCATATTCAAAAGCAGAGACATTACTTTGCCAACAAAGGTCTGTCTAGTCAAGGCTATGGTTTTTTCAGTGGTTGTGTATGGGTGTGAGAGTTGGACTGTGAAGAAAGCTGAGCGCCGAAGAATTGATGCTTTTGAACTGTGGTGTTGGAGAATACCCTTGAGAGTCCCTTAGACTGCAAGGAGATCCAACCAGTCCATTTCTGAAGGAGATCAGCCTTGGGATTTCTTTGGAAGGAATGATGCTAAAGCTGAAACTCCAGTACTTTGGCCACCTCAGGCGAAGAGTTGACTCATTGCAAAAGACTCTGATGCTGGGAGGGATTGGGGGCAGGAGGAGAAGGGGATGACAGAGGATGAGATGGCTGGATGGCATCACTGACTCGATGGACGTGAGTCTGAGTGAACTCCGGGAGTTGGTGATGGACAGGGAGGCCTGGCGTGCTGCGATTCATGGGGTCGCAAAGAGTGGGACATGACTGAGAGACTGAACTGAACTGAACTGATTGTTTAGTCACTAAGTTGTGTCTGACTCTTTTGAGATCCAATGGACTGTATCCTGCCAGGCTCTTCTGTCCACAGGATTTCAGAAGCAAGAATGCTAGAGCCGGTTGCCATTTCCTTCTCCAGGGGATCTTCTCGACCTAGAGATTAAACCTGCATTCCTTGCTTGGGCAGTGGATTCTACCACTGAGCCACCTGGGAACATGTGTATTTATTACAATTGTGTTCAAATAAAACCACAGGTATAGCATGTGGCAAGGCTTCTGCGGCAGCTTGGCGGTAAAGAATCTGCCTGTAATGCAGGAGACAGTGGAGATGCGGGTTCGATTGTTGGGTGGGGAAGATCCCCTGGAGGGGGAAATGGCAACCTACTCCAGTCTCCTTGCCTGGAAAATCCCACGGGAGAGAAGCCTGGAGGGCGATAGTCCATAGGGTCGTAAAGAGTCGGACAGGACTGAGTGATGGCGCACACACTAGCAAGAGGCATATAGTAATTAGTTATAAATGTTATTTCTCTGCTTCAATCTCCTTTTCTGAGATGCCAGGAAATACTTATTTTATCATGCCCATTGACTAATCCTTTTAAACATCTGCACGTAATGAGTAATATTCATGTTTAATGTTACATGATTTTTATGTAACACATTATTTAGTGTGAGCAACACTTCCACATCATAATCTAAATTGGTCTTCATCAAGGCCCTGTGAATAAATTAAATGAAGATTCTAATACCAATTGGGCAAATAAATAAAGCATAGGATATAGGTTGGAGGAAATCCATAAAAAGACCCTAAGTCTCCCAGTTCTTGGAAACATAGTGATTCTTCTTCTTCTAGCCATGACAGACTAACTGGTACTAAATCTGTCTTCCTACTGAAGAGTCCATAGGGTAGCAAAGAGTCAGACATACACACACAAAACTGGATGGGTTTTACAAAGACACTGATCTCAGACACTGGAGAATAGGCGATGCAAGACTGTGGTCCTTGAGAGATGAGGGGGTCAAATATTTGCTCTAAACTGCCTAGGTACATTTTCTGCACTGAACCCAGCGAAGTGGAGTCCAAAATAGAGCATGGCTAAGGAGAGGCAAAGACCAGATTTGGGGCTAATTATTTGAGCAGGTATATATGAGGCTCATGGTAATTGAGAGCCTGAATTTGTACAGGGGTGAACCACAAAAGTGTGTGGGGGAGTTCCTCATTATATGTTAGGCTGTGCATGATCAGAACAAGCATACAAGCCTAGAGCAGTAGCTGCTGCTCTAGATATGAGAAGTAAATAGAAATTGTTGTGATTCCACAGGACAGAGGATGTTAAAGTTTTGTCCCTTGCAGTGGGCAGATATTGCTGTGCATCCAACTGAGACCAAAAGGATTATATATAGAAGCAAAAAAAAAAAAAAAAAAAAGAAAGAAATCAATGAAATTTTCAAAAATAAAAGAGAAATTGAACTAAAATTCAGTTCCTAGCAAACATTAATAAAATTGATAAACCCCCATCAAGACTGACTTTAAAATTAAAAAAAAAAAATGAGTTAATGAGACAGTTTTACACCCCCTGCTTTTTCCCTACACGATCTGTCTCATTAATAGAGAAGGAAATCTGGAGGCAGGACTTTCCTTAATGGCTTATGACTTCTCAAGATATTTCCCCATGGACTAAAAGTGCAAAATTAGAAAAAAGATTCTAAGGCCCTGAACTTCTCTGGCATCCTAGATCTAGATCACTCTTCTACATCATCCCTTATGGAGCTCATAGTTCCCCTGCAAAGAAAGAAGAGCAGATTTCCATCTAACAGAGAAGCTAGTGGAGGTTCAGAGACTCCAGTTTCATGGACAAGTTCAAACATCTGAAAAAACACTGAGGCAGAACAAGGACCACATTTTAACTATTTTCATATTTTTTTTAAAAAAGTCAGAAAAGCAGTACTGCAGACTTTTCCCCACCATCTATTAGTGATTATTCTTGGCTAAGAATGATTTTGTTTCTTTGAAGATAATTTGCTTATTATTAAGGGAAGAACATTTCCATTACTTTAAGCAATCAACATGCACCAATAAACAGGGCTCTTTGTCTCAGCAAGACTGCAAGTTCTTTGTCTTTTTCGTTTCAAATTAAATCAAATATAGAAGCAAATTTTAGGGGTTGCTTAACTTAAATGAAATGTAAACATATATGAAACTAAAGAAAATTAAAACTCCATCTAGATTCCTGTATTTCAATGAGCTCATTAGTCAACAGAAATGAATGAAACTATAACAAGGTAACATGAGTCACTAAAAAAAATAACATATCAATCATTTTTAATTAGCATACTTTTTGTAACCTTAAATAGTTTCCTTCCTGTTTCAAAGGAGTCCTTTCAGCTACTGTATAATTTTTGTTTTGAATTCAAGTGATAAGGATCTTAATTACAGTTTGTTTTTCAGTTTCCCCCCTCCCTGTTTAAGAGTAAAGGAAAGGAGAAAGGGAGGGTCATATTTCTCACCCAAGATAAACCCTCAGTAGAAAGGAGAAAGGAGGTTAGAACGTTTGGCTCTGGTTCTGAAATATTCATTCCTGGAAATGCTTAGTATATCGAGAAGATACTAATCCCTCATCATCTCTAATTCCCCCTTTCTCTAGTTCTTATTTCAAACTAGATGCTGGAGTCAGATTGCTTGGGTTCAGATCATTACCAGCTGTACAACCTTGAGCAAATCACTTAACCTGTGTGGGCTTTATGTTTTTGCCTTTATAGATGGGCTGCTGTGAAGACTAAATGAGTTAATATATGAAAAGTTCTTAGAAGAGCATACGGCTTGGTAAGTATTTGCTACTGATATTATTGCTATTAATCAACTTCTTTGCAAATTTCTCCTCTTATCCTGACACCACTTTAATTCAGAGAGGCCTCTGGGTAAATAATTAAAACCTTGGGTTTGGCATCAGAAAATTTAGGTTTGAATTTTGGCCACACTACTCATCCACTGTGTGATCTTACTTTACCTTTCAGAATTTAGTTTCATTACCTTTAAACTGAAGATAGATTTTGTTTCTGTCTTGGAGGGGTGTTCTTCTACTTTGTTCACTCCGGGCTATCCCTTGACTCTGTCTAACCTTATTGTATACACTCATTCAGACTCAAAAGTTAACTCCAGTGTACAACTGTCTCAATATCTCTTTTTTTCTGAGTACTCATAGCCCTATCTCAATCTATCTCTCCTCTTACCTTGGTTTACAGCTGTTTATGAAGTTAACATGCTTCTTTTCTGCTAATCTACAAGCCGCTTGAGGGAACAACTCAAGTGATACTCCTTTTAATCAAGTCATTATTGCTGATCAAATCGACTTGGTCCCACAAGACACAGGCAGCATGGAAAAGGTCATGGGTGCTGCCATAGAAATTCAGTGACCTCCAGTGACCTTAAAAATGAAGATATATGCCATAACACCTTGTGTCACTTCTCAACCTGCTTGTTTTGATCAAAACTGTATCCTATGGGAAGAACAACCTTCTGCAAGTATTTCACGTAATACTGACTTTCAAGATCATTTTTCATTTTAGTTTCTTTGTTTTTCACCATGCATATCCCCTCCTTCATATTCATATCTACTGGAAGAAGTTTGTTAATTTCTTCCTTGGACCTCCCCATTCATCCATCCAATAATTGATTGTCACTCTCCTATAATGCAAAAGACTGTGCCAGTTGATAAAACTATAAAAATAATATCAATAGCACACCTCCCTAGCCCTCCAAGAGGTACTGGGGTAATTTAGTGTTGTTATTGAGATGCTCAGTTGTGTCCCACTCTTTGCAACCCCATGCTTCCTTGTCCTTCACTATCCCCCAGAGTTTGTGCAAATTCATGTCCATTGAGTCGGTGATGCCATCCAAGCATCTCATCCTCATTGCCCCCTTCTTCTCATGCCCTCAATCTTTTCCACCATCAGGGTCTTTTCTAGTGAGTCAGCACTTAGCATCAAGTGGCCAAAGTACTGGAGCTTCAGCTTCAACATCACTCCTTCCAATGAACAAATTAGTGTAGAAAAAATTAAATCCAATTCATTTAAAATTGATTGAGCATATCTAGTTCTGAGGAGTGAAGAGGGGTAAAATATCAGTCTTGAGTTTACAAGCCTAGGGAGGGAAATCAACCTTTAGAAAGTCTTGGAAGTGTGACAGCTGTTGAAATGCAAATATTGGGCAGATACAGAATAAAATGCGTGCTCTGCCACCTGAGGACTGGGTGGCATGGAGAAGTTTCTCAGCTGCTCTACTCTTCACTTCTCTTACTTGTTAAGTGGGGTGATCCAGTATTACACAGTGTTGCTTTGACACCAAGCAAGATCATGTGGATAAAGAACTTACTTCTTATATGGAAACTGTTTTTAGAATTCTTATGCTGATACTGTTCTTGTAGAATGACTGTGAAAAGCAAATGGAATAATGGATGAAACATCCAGCACATAGCAGATGTTGAATACTTGTTAGGTTTCCTCTTTTTTTTCCCAGTAACTCATTTGGTCAGGGTAGTTGCCATATTATAGCTCCTAAAGGGGATCCTTTAGGAGTTCCTTGACCACCTTATCTTCTCTCTCTTCAGGTTTCTGCATGCAGTAGTTCAGTCTTGCTGTCATCTCAGACTCCCGCACTATTGTGAAAAACTTGATGGACTAGTCCTTATCACAGAGTAAGACAAGACCATTATTCCAACTCCTGGCAAGTCAAGTACCACAATATAGTCCTCTGTGGCCCCACCTCCTGGACCGCATCCACACATTGGTTCCCTGAGAGGTAGATTAAGATGTGATCAGCAACCGGGCACATCGCATCAGTGTCTTCAAAATCAAAGTTACAAAAGGAAGCAGAAATCACCCAAGGAATGGAAATTGGGAGGTGTGTGGCTCTAAATTTCTTTTAAACCAAACACAATCTGCCTCTTCAAGTATTCATTTTTTTGTTCATCATATACAATAATTTATTCACCATACATTAACTGAGGGTGCACTATAGGCTTAGATTTGTACTTAGTGATGAAGAATTAGAGATGGAGAAGGCACTATCTCAGCTCTCAACGACCTCAGAATTTAGTAGAAAAGACTAACAAAGAAATATTAAAATTCACTTAAGTGTTATATGAGAACATACAAGTTGGAATTCTCTCTGGCCATGTAAGGAAAGGTTTCATTAAAGATGTAACATTTGTTTCTTGCTTTGGAGAGTGAGTAGGAGTTGAACCTATTTCATTTAATAAATATTTATTGAGCAACTGGCAATATATATTGACAATGTGCTAACTTTTGAGCTACAAAAATTAACATGACATTGTCTGAACTATCAAAGGAGCTCACAGTCTAGTAGTTGATCATGTGGTTATTTCTAGAAAGAGAGGAATTCAGAGCTGTTGGAAGTGAGGTTGACATCTGATTCAAGGTGTTCTATACTCCATGCTAAGGTACTTAGAGGAGAATTTGGACATTAGCTTTTTTAGAAAACAGACAACCATAAAGGTGTTTTAAAGTAGGAGTCAAAGCTATGGTTTTTCCAACATTCATGCTTGAATGTGAAGTAGACCATAAAGAAGGCTGAGCACTGAAAAATTGATGCTTTCAAACTTGGTGCTGGAGAAGACTCTTGAGGGTCCCTTCAACAATAAAGAGATCAGACCAGTCAATTCTAAAGGAAATCAACCTTGAATATTCATTGGAAGGACTGATGCTGAAGCTCCAATACTTTGCCCATCTGATGTGAAGAGCTGACTCATTGAAAAAGACCCTGTTGCAGGGGAAAATTGAGGACAGGAGAAGTGGGTGACAGAGGATGAGACGGTTGGATAGTATTACTGACTCAGTAGACATGCATTTGAGCAAACTCAGGGAGATAGTGATGGACAGAGAAGCCAGCATGCTGCAGTTCAGGGGGTTGCAAAGAGCTAGCCAAGACTTAGGACTGAACAACAATAACAAAGATGAATACATGCTGCTATTCCTATTCCCAAATGAGAGAAGGGTGATCTAGAACAGCTTCTTTAATTGGAGTTCATGAACCAGCAATGCAGCATTAAGTGGAGCTGCTTAGCAATGCAGAATCCCAGGGCCAGCTCAGAGCTACTGAATCAGGATCTTTCTGTGAACAAGATCCCCAGTGAACACACAATTCATGAGCCTGTTAAAGTCTGAGAGACATTTGCCTATGAATTCAAGCAACATACTCATGGCCACATAGCTGATCAATGGTCAGACACTGATCTCCTGACTTTCCATCTCAATGCTCTTTTTCCTTCCAAGCCCATTCTTCAAGTATTTCTATAACCACTTAACAATGACGAAGTGGGGCAGGATTTCTAGTTTCCCCTCCCTCAAGGCTTGAAGAGGGAGATCAGGTCCCTCTGGCAAGGACAAGTCTGATGCGGAATCCTATCCTGGCCAAAAGAGCATTTGGCAAAAATATTTAGTATCCCGAGATTCCTCCATATCAGTGGTTGTTTCAGTTCCAATTCCTGCATTGTCCCAACAGATATTTTGTACTAAAAAAAAAAAAAAAAAAGTCTATCTTTAAAGCGAAGAAGATACTAGATCTGAAGGAATTTAAATTATCCTGATGAGCAGATATTTCCTTCAGGAACCACTCCAAGTCCAAGGTTTTACCCGTGGCAGAAGAGAGGCTGACTACGACAGTGCCCTGGGCTTGCATGCAGCAGGAGAGGGGGGTGACAGAGGCACCAAGACAGGGGACAGAGCCGCATCTGCGAGAGCAAGGAAGTCTTTGGCAGAGGAAGGTGAGGGTCTCTCATGCGTCTCAGGGTGCTTGAGAATGGCTGGGGACACAGGACTTATAAAAAAAGGCTGCGTGAGCTATGTTTTCCTACAATCCCTCTAAATGTTTGCAAGTTAAGTAAATCTTGGAATTTCTGTCCAGGATAAGCTTCTTTACATATGCTGATACTCCAGAACTGAGCCATGCATTTTGTTTTACACAGAATTAAAAACAAAACACTTTTCTTAAGGCTTTTGTTTAAACTTAGAGCTGGTTTATAAGGACGTGCCTCTCCTCAGTGAACCAAGCCTCCCAGGATTCGTGTGTTTGTATAGTTCCCTAGATCTAGGCTGGCACCATGGCTCGTTCTTGACCAGTAGGATCCAAGAGGAGTGTTGCTCTGTGATTCTGAGAAGCCTTGCAGCTTCTGCTGGCATTTTTTTGGAACATCTCTTATGAAGCTTTATACAATTCCATTTAACGTTACCACATTCCTATGAATGAGTGAATTAAGTACAAAAAAGACAATATCCTAAAGCCGTGTATTACAATAAGGAACAAAACAAATAAGACTGCTACTCTCAGAGAGCTCATAGTTGACTTCCTCTACACCATCTCTCCTAAGCATACTCTTTTACTTCCTTGTCGTATCATCTCACGAAGTTTAGACAGGACCTTAAAACCCCATACCTCAACTTGTACACAGCCAGCTAGAATTCTCCCTAACCTTGGATTTTTCACCTTCTAGTACACTTAGCATTTTGCTACTCATCACCAAGTTAATCACCCTATAATACGATCAAGTCTGGGCTACTGCCATGAGACCAATGTGATGCATTCGATGATCACAGGTGAAGTCAGAAGGTGTTGATTGACTAAGAACCACTGTTGAGATTGTCAGTGAGTTTAGGACAGTAGGCATTATTCAGCATAAGAACTAAAAGCATAAGAACAAAACGAACATCATTCAGCAAAAGAACTAAGAACTAAAAACTAAAGAGTGTACAATGTCTGGATTTGATACAACAGAATAGAGAAGTTCCAGTGGTGAGGAGGTCCAGATCCAGATAGCGAAGATGCATATGGATGGAGTTAAATGGAACCAATGTCACTGAAATTTGGGAAGTTTAAGAGATGATAACAGGATGTTGTGTGTTAGCCACTAATAAATATGTCTCTGTTAAAAAAAAAAAAAAAGTACTCCATAGGATAATAAGACTTGGGGTGTAGAGTAAAATTATGAGTCAAGTACCAGGCATCTCTGATGAGTGTGGTGAAATGACCAGGAAGACACTGGATAAGCCTGGAAGATATCCTAGATGGCAGAGTAAAATTAGTTTTGGGGGAGGGTGGGGAAGTCACGGGGCTTCCCTGGAGAAGTAATGATTAGGGAGGAGCTCTATGCAACTAGAAGGATTTGAACCTCTTTACTCTCAGGCCTGGGATGTTTGTTTACTAGATGCAAAGACCTGGACTGGGATGAAGGAGGATAAAGCAGCCTTCAGTCAGAGGTGTCCTTGAGAGGGAACATCCCGAGGGGATAATTTCCTCAGAATCAGACCCTACAGAGCAGTGCTTATGGTAGATGATATTTTCCCCACAGAAAACAGTTTTTTTTTACTGATACTTTTTTTTTTATTTTTATTTTTTTTAACTGTGCCATACAGCACGTGGAATCTTAGTTCCCCAACCAGGGATCAAACCCGGGCCCCTTGCATTGGAAGCTCAGAATCTTAACCATGAGACTCCCAGGGAAGTCACTCACTGCACACTTTCTTGATCACATTTATGGGAATTTAGTTTCACAATCAAGAATCTTTGAGGGAAAACAAAGTAATTTTTTCTATTGCCAAGCCATCGATTCTTTGTATTTTTAATAGCTAGTTATTACCATGGTGGCTACCTTGTGATTTTTCTTGTTGCCCTACCTCCTGTCAGATTTGCTGACATTTGCGTCTTCAATATCTCCCTCATTAGAAGGCAAAACACAAAACTGAAAGAGGGGAGTAACCATGTTGCTGTGTGTTGTCTATTTCTTGATCTATTCCTTTCAGATCTCTCGTCTAATTTGATTTTTGTAATAAGCCTGAAACCTTACCAGCGCAAGTCACTGGGTGAGATTTTTGAAACAGACTATCCCAACCCCAGAAATGACGCTGCAGTACCCCTGCGGTAAGGCCAAAAAATTTGCATTTCTAACAACTTTCCAGGTGATGTTAATGCTGCCAGTCCAGGAACACCCACTTTGAGAATCACTGGTATACCTAATTCAGGGGATATGTGAGCAAATCTAATTACATGGCCTTAGGAAAGGTACTTAAACTCTTTGACTCTGTTTCTTTATCAGTCATAGAGGAATATGAACAATGACTTCCTCTGCATATAGTTGCAATGGTTAAGGGAATTAATGCATGTGGAATCTCTTTGTTAACCAAAGGCTATAAAAAAATTAGACTCCCTCTATTTTAAAGTGGGAAATTCAAGAAGAAAATTTGATTACTTTTAAAATTATGTGAATTATGATGTGTTAATTGATAGGGGTGGGAAAACGGCACTGAAATTAGATCCCAGTTTTCTCACTCTAAATTCAATGATATCTTCCATAATCCTTTAACAAACACATAGGCTGAACAGAAGCAGCTCATATGAAAATATTTGATTCTGCTACTGCTCTATCATTTCTTTATTTACTATTTATACTTTGCCAAGTGACTGAAGACTTCCACATTTTTAATCACTAACATATTCTCCTTATGGAAACTCAGGATTTATATAGTCAACTACCTTACTGATTCAACTGGATACACTTAACTATTTCACATACACCTTTACAAAATCAGAAAAATTCAAACTATTGCTTTTTTCCCCCACTTCCACACCTAGACTCCCCCATCAGTAATACCACTCTCTTCCTAACTGCTCAACCTGAACAATTTCCTTTTCCACAGCTCTCATTTAACCATTAGTCAGAAAGTGTCTACCACCATCTTATCTCCCCTAAAATACGACAATAGTCTTTCAAATGGTGTCAGTATCTTTGCTTGTTGTCATTGGAGCAGCCAGGGTTATGTTTTAAAGAGGTGATGTTGGATGATGTTCCTCTCTTCTTTAACAATATGCAAAGGCTTCTCATTAAAGTCAGAATAGAATCCACACTTTTTCCAATGGTTCTGCCTGCCTGCGCACCAACTCCTTGCTGGACCACTCTGCCTTCTTGCTTACCACCTTCTCATCGTTTTGCAACTTTTCTGTTTGTCATAAAGCATTATTTTTTCACTGTTTTTTTAAGTGTAATATTTGATAAGTATAGAAGAATAAATGGCAAATATATGTTATTAAGTAATAAATACAAACAAATCCACTACATTATTTAAGAAAGAGACCATTTGCTCTTCCTTTACATTTCTCCTCATCCAAATTGCTCATCCCCACACCATCACTACTCTCAGACTTTTCATAATTTCATAATTGTTTATAATATCACTGCTAAAAATAGTGTTTCCATATCTATATTGTCTGCTTGATTTTAAGCTTTATAAAAATGGTGCCATGTGGTAAGTAATCTTCAGCAATTTGCTTTTTACCTTATACTTTATGTCCCCAAAATATATCCATTTTGCTACAATCACTGTCAGTCTCTCATTTCATCTGCAGATAATATTCCACTGTGTAAGTATACTGTAGTTTATTCTACAGAAACTCATTTTGTTGTTGATGGACTTTTGGGTTGTTTCTACTTTGTATGAACAATGCTCCTATAAGCTTTTGTTTTTAAACATTTCTCTGGTGCATATAGGTAAGGATCAATGAATTGTGACTGTTGTATTATGAAGAAAGCAAAAGTTCTTTACACAATGGTGCCAAATTGTTTTCCAAATGGTTCTGTCAATGTGTATTCCCACAGCAGCATAGGAATTCTCTTTAAATCCCATCTATTTCAAGCCTGCATATATTCGAATTCTTAATTTTTGCCAGTTTAGTAGGTACAAATTAGTATCTCAGTTTAGTCACAAATTATGTTTCCCTTTAATGATAAGATTAAGAAGATTGGGCATAATTTGTGTGTATGTTAAAAAAAATATGACACGATATTCACCCTCTTAGCAAAAATTTAAGTGTACAGTACAGTAGTGTTAATTATACAGATTTATTATACAGTTCAGTTCAGTTGCTCAGTCATGTCCTACTCTTTGCAACCCCATGAATCGCAGCAGGCCAGGCCTCCCTGTCCATCACCAACTCCCGGAGTTCACTCAGACTCACGTCCATCGAGTCAGTGATGCCATCCAGCCATCTCATCCTCTGGTGTCCCCTTACCCTGCCCCCAATCCCTCCCAGCATCAGAGTCTTTTCCAATGAGTCAACTCTTCGCATGAGGTGGCCAAAGTACTGGAGTTTCAGCTTTAGCATCATTCCTTCCAAAGAAATCCCAGGGCTGATCTCCTTCAGAATGCACTGGTTGGATCTCCTTGCAGTCCAAGGGACTCTCAAGGGTCTTCTCCAATACCACAGTTCAAAAGCATCAATTCTTCAGCGCTCAGTAGATCTCTAGAATGATTCCATCTTTCATGAATGAAAGCCTATATCCATCAAACAGCAACTTCCCATTTTCCTTTCCATACAGCCCTGGCACCAGCCAGTCTGCTATCCGCCTCTATAAGTGGAATCATGCAATATCTGTCCTTCTGTGACTTATTTTGTTTAGTGCAGTGTCTAAAATGTTCATCCATGTTATCATATATTTCAGAGTTCCCTTTATTTTTAAAATCAAGTAATATTCCATGGAATACATATGCCACATTTTCTCTAACAATTCATCCAGTGAAGAACATCTTGGCTATTGTAAATAGTACTGTAATGAACAGAGCACTGCTAATATATCTTCACGATGTTGATTTCAGTTCTTTCAAATAAATTCTCAGAAGTGGAACTGCCAGATCATATGGTAGGTCTATTCTCAATTTGATTTTGTGGGGGTTGAGGGGGTTCCTTACAGTTTTCCTTAGCAGAAACACCAGTTTGCCTTCCCATGAGCAGTGTATAAAGATTCTAATTTCTCCATATCTTCACCAAGTTCTGTTGTATTTTTTAAATAGTCCTCATGAAAGATGTGATATGATATCTTATTTTGGTTCTCATTTGCATTGCCTTAATGATTAGTGACAATGAGCATCTTTTTTATATATAAGTTGGCTATGTATATACTTCTTTTCAAAAAAATGTGTATTCATGTCCTTAGCCAATTTTTAAACTAAGCTATTAGTAATTTTGCTATTTAGTTCCAGGTGTTCCTTTTATGTTGTGGTGATTGACTTCTTATTAGATATATAATTGTATATGTTCTCTTCCATTCCATAGGTGGCCTTTTTGTGCTGTTAGTTAGATATGCAGTTTTCTCAACTCCATTTGTTGGCGATACCATCCTTTACTCATTTTGCAGTTTGGTACCCTTGTTGAAGATCATTTGACTATATATGTGAGTTTATTTCTGAGTTCTCTATTCTGCTTCGCTAATCAGTATGCCTGTCCTTATCCAGTATGGCATCATCAACTCAATGGACATGAACTTGAGCGAATTCTGGGAGATAGTGAAGGACAGGAAAGCTTGGCATGCTGAAATCCATGGGCTTGCAAAAAGTTGGACACAACTAAATGATTGAACAACAACACTACTGCTTTAATTACTGTAGGCTTTGGTTTAATTACTGATATACTTTGATATCAGGAAGTATGAAGCCTCCAACTTTGTTCTTCTTTCCTCAAGACTATTGTGAGTATTTGGGGTCATTTGTAATACCATGTGAATTTTGGTTTTTTTAAATTTTCTAAACAATATGCCAATGATATTTTGATAAATACTGCATTGAATCAACAAATTACATGGTGTAGTGTGCGTATTTTAGCAATATTAAGTCTCCAATCTATGCACACAGGGCGCTTTCCATTTATTTGTATCTCAATTTCTTTCAGCAGCATTTTGTAGCTTTCAGTGTACAACTCTTTTACTTGTTTATTCCTAAGATTTTTTTTTTATTATTTTGGTTCCATTGTAAACAGGATTGCTTTCTTAATTTCCTTTCAAGATTGCTCACTGTTAGGTTATAGAGTGAAACTGACTTTTGTATGTTGATTTTGCAGCCTGTAACCTTGTTTCCATCTACTTTTTAATTCATTTATTAATTCTAATAGCTATTTTGTGGAACTTTAGGGCTTGCTACATATAAAATGACGTCATCTGAAACAAAATAATTTTACTTCTTATTTTCTGATTTGGATGCTCTTTATTTCTTTTTTCTTGTCGAATTGATTGGTAAGGACTTCCAGTACTGTGTTGAATGGGTGTGGTTGAGAGTAGACACACTTGCCTTCCTGATTTTAGAGGAAAAGCTTTTAGCTTTTCAACCCTGAGTATGATGTTAACTATAGTTGTTTGTTTTTTTTTAATATATTGACTTTATTATATTAGTATGTCTGCATTATTTTCTTCTGCTAAATCTGGGCTTAGTTTTTTCTTTTTTCTAGTTTCTTGAGGTGTAAAATTTGTTCATTTGAGATCTCCTTTTTTAAAAAAAATTCGTGGGAGTATAGTTGCTTCACAACGTTGTCTTAGTTTCTACCGTACAGGAAAGTGGATCTGCTACACATATACATATATCCCTTCCTGTTTGGCTTTCCTTCCCATTTAGGTCAACTTAGAGCACTGAGTAGAGATCCCGGTGCTATGCAGTAGGTTCTCATTAGTTATCCATTCTATACACGATATCAGTAGTGTGTATACACCAATCCCAATCTCCCAACTCATCCCAGATCTTTCTTTTTTTAATGTTGATGTTTACCACTGTTAAGTTTCTTCTTCTTATTGCTTTAGCCACATCACATAGATCTTGGTATGTTGTATACACATTTCATTTGTATCGAGATATTTTCTTTTGTTTCTTCTTTGACTCATTGGTTGTTGAAGAGTATGTTGTTTAATTCACACGTATTTGTGAGTTTTCCAGTTTTCCTTCTGATTCAGTAGCTTCATTTCAATGTAGTCTGAAGAGATCTATGGTATCATATCACTCTTCATAAAGGCTTTGTAAAGACTTGCTTTGTGTCCCAACAAGTGATCTACACTGGACAGTGTTCTCCATGTGCTTGAGAGGAACTCATATGTTGCTGCTGTTGGGTAAACATCCTGCATATGTCTGTTAGGTCCGTTTTTGTCTCTAGTTTTGTTCAAGTTCTCTGTTCCCTTACTAATCTCCCGTCTCGGTGTTGTACCCATTATTAAAAGTTGGATATTGAAACCTCTTATTATTTATGTGTTGTTGTAAATTTTCCCTTCAGTTCTGTCAATGTTTGCTTTATGTATTTGAATGCTTTGATGCTGAGTACATATATATTCATAAATGTTAAATCTTCCTGGTGAATTAACCCTTTTAGTCATTGTATAGTAATGTCCTTCTTTATCTCTTCTGACTAACTTTGATTTAAAATCTACTTTATCCAATCAGTATGAACACTGCTGCTTTCTTATGATTACCATTATTACCATTTAGATGTAATATCATTTTACATCCTTTCGCTTTTAGTCTATGCATCTTTGGTAATATGAAGTTATTCTCTTGTAGATGGCTAGATACCATAGAGTTTGATTTTGATTGAACTGTTTAATTGATTTACATTTCAAGTGATAACTGATAGGAAAGAACTTGCTCTTGTCCTTTTGTTTATTATTATCTGTCTGTCCTGCAGCTTTTTTGTCCTAATTTTCCTCTGCTCCTATCTTCCTATGTGCTTTGTTAATTTTTTGTAGTGGCATGTTTTTATTCTCTTCTCATTTTCTTTTCTGAATCTTCTACAGTTATTTTCTTTGTGGTTATTTTGGGACTTAACATAAAACATCTCATAAAAATCTATTTTAAGTTGATAACAAATTATGTATAAAACTTTACTTTTTATTGCTCCTCTTCCCACAGTTTATTTTATTTATATCACAAACTTTATTTTTATATTTTATATCCATTAACATTTTAATAGTTATTGTTTTTATATTTGTGTTTTAACTTCTATTCCTGAATTAAAAGTGATTTATACACTTACATTGCAGTATTATAGGATTCTGTATTTGTCTATATATTCACCTTTCTCAGTAAGCTTTATACTTTCAAATGCTTTTTGTGCTGCTGAGTAGTTTCTTTTCATTTAAACTGGACAGCTCCCATTAACATTTCTTGTAAAGTGGGTCTAGTGTTGATGAAATCCTTCAGCTTTTGTTTTTCTGGAAAAAGATAATTTTCTCCTTCATTTTTGAAGGGAATTTTGCCAGGTTAAGTGCTCTTGGTTGGCAGGTTTTTTTTTTTTTTTTTTTTTTAATTTCCTAGTACTTTGAATATATCATCCTACTTCTTTCTGAAATGCAAGGTTTCTGCTGAGAAATGTGCTGTCTTATCAAGGTTCCACTGTATATAACAAATTGCTTTTTTGTGTTTTGCTTTAGAATCTATCTTTGTTTTGAATTTTGACGATTGATTATAATGTGCCTCAATGTGGTCTTAACTTTAGTTCATCTCATTTGAAGTTCTCTGGGCCTTTGAAATCTGAATATCTATTACCTTCCCTCAATTTGGAAAGTTTTAACCATAATTTCTTAAAATAATTGTGTTGTCCCTTCTCTCTCTCTTCTCCTTCTATGAATCCCATAGTGTTATTCTTTTCTTTCTTGAACATTTATTTGTGTCCGACTCTGTGTGACCCTGTGAACTGTAGCCCACCAGGCTCCCCTGTCCATGGAAGAGGACAAGAGTACTGTAGTGGGTTACCATTCCATTTTCCAGGGGTATTTGGTATTTCCAGGGGATATTTCCACCCCAGGGACTGAACCTGGGTCTCCTGCCTTACAGGCAGATTCTTTACCATCTGAGACACCAGGGAAGCCCTCATAATGCCTATCCTGGCTCATTTTATGATATTCTATAAGTCTCTTAGGTTTTCTTCACTGTTTTTCTTTCATTTTTTTTTTTTTTTTATTTCTCTCACTGGATATTTTCAAACAATCTGTCTTTGGATTAGCTGATCCCTTCTTTTCCTTGATCAAGTCTGTGGTTGAACACATTCAGCAAATTTTAGAATTCAGCTATTTCTTTCTTCAGTTCCAAAATTTCTGTTTGGTTCCTTTTTATATTTTCCAACTCTGTTGATAATATCATTTTGTTTGCATATCACTTTCTTGAATTTACTGAGCGTCTTTATGATGATTATCTTGAACTTTTTGTCAGATAATTCATAGTCCTCTGCTTCTTTAGAGTTGATTTTCAGAGATTTTTTCTGATTGGCCACATCTCCCTGTTTCTTAATGTGCTTCACATTTTGTGCTTGTATTCTTACATTTGAAAAAACCAGTTATCTCTTCAATCTTTATAGAGTGGTTTCTTAGAGAAGAAAAGCTTTGCCAGTCAGCTCAGCTAGATATTCTGGGGGCTACTCAAACATTTTCTTTGGGTTTATGCTAAATTCCCAAGTACAGGAATTTGCCAGTTTCCTCTTATTCTCTCTGGTGTCTGTTTTTGCAGTACTGCAGGTTCTCTGAAACTGCCCCAAACCGGCCAGCTCTGATTTTCAGAGGCCCCCAAGCTTCTAGTGTATGCTGGGCTCAGTCTCCACTCTGAGTCAAGTGAGACAGAAACAAGACAACCCACACAGAACGTTGAATACACACTCCACTCTTCTTTTTCCCCCCTCCCACAAAGGAGAGGCCACCAAGCTACATCAGTTTCTGTCCACTGCAGGTCTTCTGGAGCAGCAGTAACTGCCCAGCTCTCTTTTGTCCTCATGGGACTCCAAGGATCTAGTTTCCATCTGTGCTCCAAGACAGGTGAGAAAGAAATTAGTCCTACAGCCAGTTTTTTGAAAATCTGAAACATTGGACAAATGCTTCAATATTTTCCCTTCCTAGGGAGATACTTGGAGTTGGGTGTTTTCTTCCATTTCTTCCACACTGAACTTACGGGAGGGACAATGGCAAGTGAATGCCATAAATTTTTCTACTGAATTGATCCAGCTAGCTTTAAGCTTGCCTGGGATACAGATAATCTTAACAGTTTTTTTTTTTTTTTTTTTAATTTCTCACAAATGGAACTGATCTAGATATTGTTGAATTAATGTCTTTTTTGGAGGAAAGATGGTCTAGGGCTTTCTATTCTACTATTGTGGTGTCCATGGTTAAGCCTCTTTTAGTAATGTTATTCAGCCTCAGTGTTCCTACTTTAGCAAAATGCTTATTTATTTCTTTTTCCAGTTCATTTAATATATTGGAACCTCTATTTTGTCATCTATTAAATGCATAACAAACTTTTTATTTTCCATACAAGGATTCTATATAACTGAAGTTTACTTTAAAACAACAGTTCCTGAACATCCATCCTTGGACAAATGCCTACTTAGCAGTGTCAAAACTGGAGGAAGATGGAAGTGAGAAAGTGGTAAGATTCACTCTCAACCCTAATGTCCCTCTAACAGGTGGAAGTGAGGACTAATATGACAAGAATTTATCTATATTTAAAACTCTTATAGTTAGCAAAGTTTTCTTATAGCTAGCAAAGTTTAAGTCTTACAGCTGTATGTAAATGCAAATTGTATTTAGGTTGACACTGCTATCGATACTATTGAGAAAGTAGTATTAACTGCAGTGCTTGCAGAAATCAGAGTGGAGGGGTTACTGAAGATGTGTTCTAAGAACCCTATATATTTTGATACAGGTGACTTTAAAAATTAAAATCAATGAGAGATATTTTTATGAATTTATAGAATCAATGAATATATACTTCTTATTGGTAGGTATTTTATGACCATGAGATAATTAGCACCTAACACAATTCCTGGCATGAAGTATGTCCTCCAGAAATGTTAATTGAGGACATATGCATGAACCGAGGCTGCCCATCCTTAGGGACAGATAGGCATGGGTTGAGGAAAATGACTGCAGTGTAAGAAGATGCTTGTAATTCTTTCATTCCATTATAAATCTATGCCTATTTCCTCCAGAACATCTTACAAAAGTCCCCTCAATATAGATCTTGCATTTTTTGTCTTTTCTCTTTAAATGATTTTTCGATCATAATTACTGTTATTACCAAAAATGACCATGTTTAAAATGAACTAGTGCATTACTGGATATTTTGATTGTATTTGTGGCCTACTTTTCCAGTTGTTTGAAACCTCACAGCATTTCCTAATGACAAGAAAGGGGAGGTCGTTAGAGCCCACCACCCACCATAAGCAAGAAGCATTTTAGATGATGGGATCATTATTTGCATATGACAACGAACAGAACATCCTTGTACAGATGAGAGAAACCACAAAACATCTCCCAGGAGTCAGCAAGAACATAGACTAATTCATTCATCTGTCACACTAACTAGGATGCTAATGATTTCTGATATGGTAGATAGGAGACTACAGTTTCTACCATGACATTCATGAACTGCTTTTCTTAGGGCAAGTCACTTACTGTGAAAAGGACGTTTGGGGGCTATGGGTCTTAGGGAGCCCAACTCTTTTTTTCTACCTCCTTTCAATGACAGATTTGTTTACCAGGCCACAGAGATGGGCACACAACCCAGTCTGAGTCAATCATAGAATGTCCCATCTCACAGTCACAGTGACCTTTGGGCCTGGACATTTTTTATGCAAGAGCAGGCAAAGAGAAGTCTGTCTATTACACCACTTGGCTGGCAGGCTGAATGAACGTGATTACAGCCTCCCGTCACGTCCCCCATGAAAAAAGGAGAGAGGAAGCATGCTAGGGGAGCTGGGCCTGCCTCTCCCCTAGTTTCCCAGACGGAGTCCTCTGCTTTCATGCATCTCATCTTCAGATTCTATGAACCACCCACATTCCCTTCTGTAAATCTCTTTTTCTTGATCTCTTTGGAGTTGACTTTCTGCTACTTTCAGTGGAAAGAGTCCCGCCTAATACTCTGTGGAACCTGCCAGGCCTTGCCAGCCTTTGGCATCTGCTCTTGCTCTTCTTCTTCTTTGGAATGTTCTCTCCAGAAGCTCCATGACTCTCTCTCTTCCTTCTAGTTGGATTAAAAGGCCACCTTCTCAGTGAGGCCTCCCCTGGCCATTCTCTCTGAACTATGCTCACACTTTACCATACTTCCCTTATCAATACCTGCTATATCATGTGATTTACTGAATGACTTTTTGATTGTCTCTCTCTTCAACCAGAATGTAGGTAGGTATGTTTGACTGTTTCATCCACTGCATAAGCCTGGAGCCTAAAAAGACATACAGATAGATATCATGGGGTTTCCCTTTAGTGATTCAGTGGTAAAGAATCTACCTGCCAATGTAGGAGAACTGGGTTCTATCCCTGGTCCCAGGAATATCCCCTGAAGAAGGAAATGGCAACTGACTCCAGTATTCTTGCCTGAAAAATCCACTTGGATAGAGGAGACTGGCAGGCTACAGTCCATGGAGTTGCAGAGTTGGATATGACTTTGAGATTGAACAACAAAGAGATATCAGAGATTAATAAATGTTTATTAAATAAGTGGAAAAATGAATATCAAATATTTACTGTGCAACAGACTAGTTCCAAATAGGAAAAGGAGTACGTCAAGGCTGTACACTGTCAGCCTGCTTATTTAACTTATATGCAGAGTACATCATGAGAAAGGCTGGGCTGGAAGAAGCACAGGCTGGAATCAAGATTGCCGGGAGAAATATCAATAACCTCAGATATGCAGATGACACCACCCTTATGGCAGAAAGTGAAGAGGAACTCAAAAGCCTCTTGATGAAAGTGAACGTGGCGAGTGAAAACGTTGGCTTAAAGCTCAACATTCAGAAAACAAAGATCATGGCATCTGGTCATATCACTTCATGAGAAATAGATGGGGAAACAGTGGAAACAGTGTCAGACTTTATTTTTTTGGGCTCCAAAATCACTGCAGATGGTGACTGCAGCCATGAAATTAAAAGATGCTTACTCCTTGGAAGAAAAGTTATGACCAACCTAGGTAGCATATTGAAAAGCAGAGACATTACTTTGCCAACAAAGGGCCATCTAGTCAAGGCTATGGTTTTTCCAGTGGTCATGTATGGATGTGAGAGTTGGACTGTGAAGAAGGCTGAGCGCCAAAGAATGGATGCTTTTGAAATGTGGTGTTGGAGAAGACTCTTGAGAGTCCCTCCATTCTGAAGGACATCAGCCCTGGGATTTCTTTGGAAGGAATGATGCTAAAGCCGAAACTCCAGTACTTTGGCCACCTCATGTGAAGAGTTGACTCATTGGAAAAGACTCTGCTGCTGGGAGGGATTGGGGGCAGGAGAAGAAGGGGACGACAGAGGATGCAATGGCTGGATGGCATCACTGACTCGATGGACATGAGTCTGAGTGAACTCTGGGAGTTGGTGATGGACAGGGAGCCCTGGCGTGCTGCAATTCATGGGGTCGCAAAGAGTCAGACCTGACTGAGCGACTGAACTGAACTGAACTGAGACACTGTACTCAGAGCTTGATATGTGGAATTTTGTGTAACTGATTTATTCTTTGCCTTTTTTTCGGTAAAGCTGATCTCACGGAAGTGACATATCACATTGACACCATTGAGATAAGAAGACTCTCACCTCCTTGAGGACAGAGGCTACGTCTGCCTTTTCAGTACTGATCCCCACTGCATATTTTAGTGCCTAGAATCTGGAATATATGCAACCATATCCCAAATCTATGAATATGAAATATAACATATCTTAAACCTAGCTGTGCTTCCCTTGAGTCATGGATCTTTTATAACCTCATGAACATGGCATGGCACAGGATATGACTGCCAGGGCTTCCCTTTTAGGGTTGGCTACTGGACAGCTTTGAGCTAAATGGAGCCCTTGTTTTTAGCCATGGAGTTGGACCAACTCCCCCATCTGCCCGTCTTGCTCTTGTTTCTTTTCTCCCCCATTCTTAAATCATATTACTGTGCCCTTGTAAGCCACCTTGAATCCTTTCTGGAACAAGGCGGAGAATAAGTTAATTAATTCACAGATTCATTTAATTCTCAGAGCAACACAGTGAGGTAGGTATTAGCTCCCTCATTACATGGGAAAGGAAACTGAGCCTCAGAGATATTAAGCAATTCATCCAAGGTCACACAACACATAAGTGTCAGGAATTAGCTCCAAGACAATGTATCTCCACAGCAGATGCTCCCTCACCTTTCTTAAGACCTATGATGTCTCAGGGCAGCTCTGAGCTGAGGGCTAGTGGCAATGATATTGGGCAAGAAGACAGAGCCTGGGTGTCAATTCCAGGCTTTTCTGTTTTTAGGTCAGTTTGGGGTGTTACATATCTTCTAAATCTCAGTTTCCCCATTATTCAATGGGAATAGTAATGCCTCTCTCCTCTACACTGTCAAAGTTCCATCTGAGCACCTTCCCTGAAGAAGGGGGTGTGTCTAGAGATACTGGTCAGACTTCCAGAGCAGAGATCCTGATTAAGAATTGGCACATCGACTTCCCTAGTGGCCCAGTGATTAAGAATCTGCCTGCCAATGCAGAGGACACAGGTTCAATCCCTAGTCTGGGAAGATTCCACATGCTATGGGGCAAAAAGCCTGTGTACCACAACTTCTGAAACCCATATGCCTAGAGCCCATGAACCATAAGAGAAGTCACTGCAATGAGAACCCCATGAGCCACAATGAGAGAAAGCCTAGATACAGCAATGAACATCCAGCACAGTCAAAAATGAAAAATAATAAATTTTTTTAGAAGTTAAATAAAAAAGAATTGGCAAGCCATGTCTATAGGACAGCAGTCTTATACTCACCATCATTTGATATGCACAACAGGTAAAGCTGGATCATGGTTATGAGACTTGTCTGACATGATTTTAATATTGTTCTGTGCCTGGGGCATAAAAATACAGTGACTCATAAATTTGGGAGGCTTTGGGTATAATGGACAGAGAAAAGGTTTTGGACTGAGACATAATGTGGGTAAAGCCCCAATCTGTGTGCTGTGCTCTGTGATTTTGACCTACCGAATTCACCTTTCTGAATGTGACCTCTTCACTGAACAACAACAACATAAATCAAGACATACAGGAAAATCAGTCACAATATTTATCATCCATAGTTTCACATTTTGGATTCATTTGAAAAATGAAGCCTTTAAGAATGGCCATGTACATATCATAGCTAGCCTTTCTTGGTCATATGCCTTTTCTTCTCAAGTTTCTTGCCCAAGAATCACACTATTCTCAAGACCCCTCAGGAGCTGGCCAGTTTCTTGCAGAAACAAGATACTTCAAAATGTTTAATTTGTGGAAGGTGTTACAGATATTCTTCCTCCTAACATATAAATTCAGAGGGAGCTTCTCTGTGACTGAGACTAAAGCTCGCATCCCCCACACATTTCATGTATTCATTCATTCATTCATACCACAAGCTTGCTGGAAGTCTGCTCTGTGCCAGTCACCAGGCTTGACATGAAAAAAATAAAGCTTTACTCCAGTTGGGGGACAAGCAAGCCTATAAGAAAAAGTATGACTGGTGGCATAATGAGAGGTTTCCCTGGTAGCTCAGATGGTAAAGAATCTGCCTGCAATGCGGGAGACCTGGGTTCAGTCCCTGGATCAGGAAGTTCCTGGGTGCCATGATAGAGGGCTTCCAGGGCAGAGAGAAGACCCAGTTGAAGGGTGCAACCCTTTAGCACCACAGCGACTCAGCGCATGGGTGAGCCTGCTTCTGACTTTGGACTCCAGAGAGCATTAATGTCTGTGTTTGGGATCTCTTGATCTTCCAGAAGTTTCTGCCAAGGGTTTTTCTCATCCTCTTACCATTACCCTCAGAATAAATCCATGTAATTCATTTGGTCTTGGAGCTTTTTCAGTATTTAATGGTCCTAATTGTCTTGTTATCTGCTTCTTTGCAATGGTAAAGCCTTTTAATATTTTGTTTTCTTCCTGGGGATGACAAACTATGTCTTCATAGAATCCTTACTGTCTCTCTTTTGCATTAAAGAGAAAAGGAGGTAGAGACACTGCCCCATGCCACAGATGCCCCCAGATATGCCTACTGTATACTGCGCACATCCCACAACTAGATGGCTAGACTCTTAGGACTGCTCCTCAATTTCAGTTCGTGGAGTTTGAGATACGGAGAGCGGGATGGTCTCAGCTGAGGGTCTCCTGACTTCTGCGTCTCACCACACCAGCCCATTTTTTCTGAATCTCCAGGGCTCAACACAAGGGCTCTCTCCAACCACTATGTCTAATATACTCTGTGGTCCTCACCCTGCCTAATTCACTCTTTCCCTATGACTTCTTACTGAGCATGTAGGGGACACGAGACAGTGTTCTGTTTCATGCAGTGTTCTTTAGATCACAAACCTACCTCTGGCACTTGCTAGAATAATGCTGTTGCAATGGAAAATTTTAAAGAAACCACATGTAGAGGCCAATGAAATCTCTTTGGACTAACAAATAAATCTGAGCTCTTAAAAGAAGGCAGCACATCATTTGCAGAACAGAGACACCACGGAGCCTGCCATTCCCACCCAGGCTGTCTGCTGAGTCTCAGATTCACAAGTTCAAGTGCCAGATGAGCAATCTCACCTTCCCTCTCTCCATTAAAAGTAGCACTATCCACCCACTTGACCGAACTGGAAGCACTCTAGATATTTGACTTTCCCCAGTATTGAATTTGTTTTCAAATGTGGGTAATATAATCTTTAATCATCTCTATTCTAATTGATAGTCATCCCTAGTTAGAAAAGATCTGTAGCATGCCCAAATTTACACAGAACTAAGAAAAATGAGGAATCACCCCAAGGGTTAGCCTGTTCTCTTCCCCTAGGTCATGCAGAAAAAGAAATTACTAAGGTCTAGCAGAATGGCAGCTCCCTTCTTGTAGTCACTCATTCAGTTTCTCTGGTTTAATTTCCCTGAACCTCAGGCTTTTTTCCATTAAAAAAGAAGGATATCATCTTTCCTGCTTATTTTATGCTAGAAGGCAGATTAAACGGAAACCATGCTTTGCACATTTTAAAAATAACTTTTTTCTAGTAATTCTAAACAAACATCCATTTATTTTTTACTAGACGGGAAAGGCAGGATCTAATATTTTAAATCAAAACATTGAGTCTCAGAATGCTGACAGCTGGCAGTTTGGGAACAAATTAGAGCCCAGAATCAAAGATAAATGGAACGCATTTACAAGCTACATGATCTGGAAAATGGGAAGAGAGACTCAGGTTTTAAAAAGAAGGGAGGAAATAATTGAGTGAATAATTAGAAAACAGAAACGACATGTTACCAGCCCACCACAGAGAATAGGACCAATGCTGGATTCATTAGAGGAAATTTTTTTTCCTCTTAACACAGAGAAGGGGACAGAGGTAAGGGAGGGAGGTGTGTGTGTGCATCCTAAGTCCCTTCAGTCATATCTGACTCTTTGTGACCCTATGAACTGTAGCCCTCCAGGCTCCTCTTGCGATCCTATAGACTGTAGCCTACAGGCTCCTCTATCCATGGGATTCTCCAGGCAAGAACACTGGAGTGGGTTGCCGTGCCCTCCTCCAGGGGATCTTCCCGACCCAAGGATCAGAGCCAAGTCTCTCATGCCTCCTGCATTGGCAGGTGGGTTTTTTTTTTACCATTAGTGGCATCTGGGAAGATCAAAAAGTGGAAGGGACAGACTGCTAATAAAGGAAGCAGAAAAACTGAACAGGAAAAACAAACAAAAACAAAATCACATTGTTTTGCATTGCAAATTCAGAGTCAAACAGGGTTCCTGATGTCACACAAATAGTGGCAGAATAGACTTGCTGGGAAGGAGAAAAAATATTGCTTCAGTCACTACAGACAAATCAAACCCAGAGGAAACTCAGAGGTCTCTCCTTTTGGGCATGCTGCAGGCCTCAGTTCCCATTCAGACTCCTTTGTGGCTTTCTCTACGGCTGTTTCTCCTGAGTGGTCTTTTTTGCTTCAGCAAGCCTGGAGTTAGGAGACCTGGATTTTAAACCTAGCTTTTCAATTAGCAATCTGTGTGACCTCAGGCAAATCATATACCACTCTGAAACTGTCTGCTCATCTATAAAGTGGTCATTCTAGCTCCATCCTACTCATCTCTCAATACTGTCTTGAGAGTCAAGAGGGAAGCAATAGGTGTAATGGTTAAAAGCATGGATTCTATAGCAAGGCTGCCTGAGTTTGAATCTCTGCTTCACCAAATGTATAGCCTTGAGCAAGTGACATACATTTTCTGTCCTCAGCTTCTTTATCTGTACATTGGGGATGGGGCTTCCCCAGTGACTCAAATGGTAAAGAATCTGTCTGCAATGTGGGAGACCTGGCTTCTATCCCTGGGTCAGGCAGATCCCCTGGAGATGGCAATGGTTACCCACTCCAGTTTTCTTACCTGGAGAATTCCATGCACAGAGGAGCCTGGTGGGCTACAGTCCACAGAGTTGCAAGAGTTGGACATGACTCAGCAGCTAACACTTTCACTTCACTTTTCATAGTACCTATACCATTGAGTTGTTTTGAGGATTGACTAAGTTAGTACAGGTAAATTGCTTAGAACAGTGCCTGACACTTAACCTCAATGTGTTAAATATTATTTAAAGAAATTCAAAGCTGTTACAAGCCTTGTCAAACATGAGATAGTGAGGAGAGAAAAAAAAGAAGACATTCTTCAAATCAGTGATCTTTGACATCTGCCAGTATCACTAAACTCTTCAGTATCATCAGTTGATCAAAGAATGAATTCCAAAGAAAGGAAGAAAGGAGAAAAAACAGAAAATATGAAAAATACGAGAGAGAAAAGAAAAAGTTGCTTAGAAAATGTTGCATAAGAATTGGCACCTGGCAGACTCTTATTAATCTTCTAAAACCCATCTCAGGCTTCACTTTCTGAAGGTAGCTTTGTTAAAGGGGAAAAAAGAAAAGATAAGGAAAAAGAAAAAGATGAATTATGCTATGACATCAAACTGTCTGGGATTATAACCTCAGCTATACCATTTACAGGCTATACCAACCAATTTAACCTAACTTTAAGACTTCTTACTCTTCCATAAAATGAGGATGATGACAAATATTTAGCTCATAGGTTTTCACAAGGAGGAAATGAAGTCACTAATAAGGCATTTAGAACACCGTTGAGCACTTTTCGCACAATAACAACCAGTAGATGTTATCCCTGACTCCTGAAAGATGTCAGATAGTGTTCATAGTGTTGTACAGGTAAGCAGTTAAAGTCTCAGTATAATCAGCCTCAGAGAGTAGAGCTCAAGGGTGTTAAGTTATTTGCTCAGAACCTATAGCTCACAAGAAGCAGAGCTGGGATTCTAATCCAGCCTTTTCTGCTTCCCAAGACCATGCTCCACAGCCTCCCAAATGAATCACCAAGTGTAAATCACATTCATTCTGCTGTAAAGCACATCACTTAACATCCCAAAATAGGGCTTTTGCATCCATTAAAGAAATGGCAACATTTTACAAAAGCCCAGGTTGTTATTTTAAAGCCAAATTTGAACAGCTAATAGAAATTAGAGTAACTATGACTTAGTAAATACTGAATATTTGACATACATCATATCATCAGCATCATTGTCATCATTTATTTTATTGACTGTTTGTGTCTGATGCTGTGCCTAATGTTTTCTGTGTTTCTCAAACTTTACTGAGTAAGAATCACTTGGTGCTCTTGCAAAAATGCAGATTCTGATTCAGGAGGTCTGGGGATAGCCCGAGAGTCTACATTTACAATCAGCTCCCAGCTGATGCAATTGCTGTACTTTTGTAAATTTTATTAAGAGGAGCAACATTTTATAGCATTTTAAAATTAATCCTCACATTAATGCTGTTACAATAATTTTAGAGAAACTATTGTGTTCACTTTACTGAAGAAAAGATTGGCTCAAATAGTCTATGCTCCCTGGCTTGGGATTTAGTGACAAAGAAACAGAGCCAGAATTCAATCTGCCATCTCTCTCAGGCCAATGTCCTTCCAGACCTTCCCTCAAACACATCGTAGAGTGTATATAATCTGCTTCATGATTTAGCACTTTCAGGTTTTCACATTTATTTTAGAAAGAAAATGCTTTCCATTAGCCAAGTGTTCATATGTATTAAAAAAAAACAACTTAATAGGATATCGAAAGATGATAAATATCCACCCTTGATCTCTATAAAACTAGTCTAGTAGGAAGGCAGAGAAATCAACAAGCACTTAAAATATAATATAAAAATAATCAGTGCAGGCAAGGGCATAGGAAATCAAGGACTTCAATACAGTCTCATGGGAGTTCCAACTGGTCCAGTCTTTCTGGTGGGCAATGCAATAATACATCAAAATTTAACATATATGTATAGATTTACATGGCACTTTCACTTCTAGGCATCTTTCTTAGAAAAACAGGGAAAGAAATACACACCAGGCTCCTCCGTCCATGGGACTTCCCAGGCAAGAGTACTGGAGTGGGGTGCCATTGCCTTTTCCATTCACACACACACACACACACATATATATATGTTCACTACAGCATTATTTAAGTGTAGTGAATAATTGAATACAATTAAATAACTGAATTTAATATTCACTGAAATGATTATTAGGGGGTGAGATAAAGGTATAGGCTTTCCCTTTTTTCTTTATGTAGTTATATCTAAACATTTTCCAAGTGGACATACTGTTTGCGTAACTGGCAATAACTACGAGGATATTATCATGGTTGAACTTAACATCCACTCTCAGAAATACTAGTTTAGAGGGTGTTCAGAAGGTCACTGTGAGTGAGAAGTGGGAACTCCTTTCTCTCTTGGACCAGGTTTGGGAAACTCTGTAGAGAGCTGATCTCCCAGGCGTATACCTGTGGCGGATTCATTTTGATATTTGGCAAAACTAATACAATTTGTAAAGTTTAAAAATAAAATAAAAAAAAAGAAATCTGAATAGTATTTCCTTAGAGGTGAAAAAAGGAGAAAAAAAAAAAAGCATCTGAAATTAGAGGGGCAATTTAGGCAAATCATTGTGACTTGGTGACACCAAAATGAATAGATCCTGGTCCTATCTGCCCTCAAGGAGCTCCCAACCAATGTCAGAAGAGAATGCAAACATAAGACAATCAACTACACAAAGAAGACAATGCAGGTGCTAAAAGGGGCGATGACGGTTTGGACAAGAACTTTTCTGAGTGAGAGCATTTAGTTATTTCTATAGGGGTTCGGGGTTTCCCCAGGTGGATCAGTGGTAAAGAATCCGTCTGCCAATGCAAGAGACAGGACTTTGATCCTTGAGTTGGGGCAATTTCCTGGAGGAGGAAAGAGCAACCCACTCCAGTATTCTTGCCTGGGAAATCCCATGAAGAGAGGATCCAAGCGGGCTACAGTCAATGAGGTTGCAAACATGACTGAACAACCGAACAACAACAACAACAACAACACAGGTTTCTAAATTTTTCCTCAATCCCAACATATTTGAATAGTAGGAGACATTTCAGGCTTCCCTGGTGGCTCAGATGGTAAAGAATTAGCCTGCAGTGCGGGAGATCTGGGTTCAGTCCCTGGGTTGGGAGGGTCCCCTGGAGGAGGGCATGGCAACCCACCCCAGTATTCTTGCCTGGAGAATCCCCACGCACAGAGGAGCCTGGGGTCGCAAAGAGTCAGACATGACTGAGTGACTAAGCATATAGCACAGCACAACAGGACACATTTCATCATAATAGTGACACAGAAGGGTAAGAATTCATGAGGAAACTGGAGGCTGAGCATGTCAGTTTCCCCTTGAGAACTCTTGGCAGAGAAAGGCTGTTTGGAAGGGAATGCTTGAGGGACACTGAGTAAGCAAGGTTAATGAAAAACTACTTGGTTTGTAGAATTTTAAGGACTTAGGCTGTGTGAAAGATTCATATCAGGTCACTCTCTAAGACTAGATCCCTCTCCAGGAGTGGCTATGAATAATGCAAATGACACCCAATTGTCTACCACTTGTTTTCTGGTGTGCAAATGTTGTAACACAAAAGTAATATGAGTAGAAATGTTAAAAAAAAACCACTCATTTTCCACCAGTTTAACTTCATACACTTTGTATTGATTATTAAGTCTTTGTCCGTAAGCATATATCTTCTTTAATAGTAACAATATGGGCTTTCCTGGTGGTTCAGTGGTTAAGATCGAGCAATGCAAGGGACACCAGCTCGATCCCTGGTCTGGGAAGATGCCACACGCCACGGAACAACTAAACCCAAGAGTCACAACTACTGAGACAGTGCTGGAGAGCCCGAGAGCTGCAACTACTCAGCCCACACACTGCAACTACTGAAGCCTAGAGCCTGTGCTCAGTGATAAGAGCAGCCACCACAATGAGAAGCCTGCCCACCCTTACAAAGAGTAGCCCCCTCAGTGCAACTAGAGAAAGCCCACGTGCCCAACAAAGACCCACCATGGCTAAAAAAAATAGCAATAGTATATATAGGCACTCTGTTCATTGATTATTTGATTGATCTTTGTTACTTCATACATGCACATTTCCCCCTATAAATACATAGTCCATAGTTGAAATTTTAATGATTGCATTAAATCTTCTATTGAATTGATATACCATAATTTATTTACCCAGTGTGAGACAGTTAAACTGCAATGAGTAATATGGTTTATTGGGTGGGCCAAAGAATTCATCTAGAGTTTTCCACAAGCTGTTCCAAAAAACCCAAATGACTTTTTCAGTTCAGTTCAGTCGCTCAGTTGTGTCTGACTCTTTGAGACCTTATAGACTACAGCACGCCATAGGCAACCCAATATATCTTCTTTTTATACTTTCCTCATTTTTAGTAATGAATTACCCAGAAACAGATTGTTGAGTCAAGAACTATAAATCATCATCTTGTCTCTCAAAAAGGTCAAATTTCCATGATCACTTAACACATGTTTATATGGAATTTCATAATAATGCCACTATTACCCTGTACTGTTTTTTCTTTTTTTAATTTAATTTTAAAGAATGCAAAAGTCTGACTTGTAGGGTGTGATTTTTTAAGGTCTTCCATTGCAGTTGTGAAGTTTTCATTCTGTGTTGGTGTCGAGGTTATGAGAACTTACTAGGTTACAGGCTTCTCTGTACGGTGGCATGCTTAGACAAGATGTTTATTTATACGTATGGACACAATGGGGATGATAATAGAACTTATCTCGTTGGACTGTTGTGAGGATTAAATAAATTAATACATATAAAGATGCCTGGTACATGATAATCACTGAACTTATGTTACATATTATTATTGTCGTTGCTGTTATCTGGAAGATAAGTAGTGGTTTTAGATCAATAGATGTAGAGGAGTAGGATTTCTATTTCCTATTATGAGGATTGATGGTGCTGATCATTTGGGCTATAGTTCCATAATTTATTTATATATATACTCTTCGAATAAATACTATTTCTATATTTACATGCTGCTGCTGCTAAGTCGCTTCAGTCGTGTCTGACTCTGTGCGACCCCATAGATGGCAGCCCACCAGGCTCCCCCGTCCCTGGGATTCTCCAGGCAAGAACACTGGAGTGGGTTGCCATTACCAATATATTTACATATTACTGTGTTAATTATTTTTAAGGGCATGTAGCTAGCTACCTGTTAATGGATAATTTCAAGGAGGTACTTTGCCTCTTTTTGTCTCCATTTCTTCTAGCAACAAATACAAGAATGGACATAACTTACACGACTTTTGTGAGGATTTGAAATAATGTACATAATTAGACAGAGAAAATTTAATCCTCTTAGAGGCTAATGTAGGAAATACCTCAGGAAGAGGGCCTCCTTTGTTCAAAAATTGCCATAATAAGCCCACTTGAGGTGGGCTTCAAGGCTTTAATGAAATAAAAGAAACCATTTTTTCATGAGATAAGGGAGAAAATTGTTTCTGAGAAAGAAGGAAGAGGAGAGTGACGGAGGAAGCAGGAAAAAATACAACAAAGGCTTTGTGGTGACATCCTTGTCACCCTCTGATATTCCGCAATCTCCCTAAAGATCCTATACTCGCAAAATGCCCACACAGGGTCCACCTGATCCCCAGACCAGAGTGTGCCATGACCCCCAGTTTGTGGAAGGACTTGGATCCTGCTATTGTCATAACTTTCCATCAGCCTCGATAAGCAAACATCATGCGCTGCTTTTCACTTGCAAAGGCACTGAACAAGGATGCTCGTGTTCACAGGAACAGATGACAGATGCTCCTTTCCAGTCCTAGCTGCTCTTGGGCTCATCCTCTTTCAAGACTTGCAACTCTGGACTTGCTGCTTCTTGCCCTGCCATCTCCCAGCCTTCCCCTGCCAGCAGGTCCCCACCTGGACAACTCCAAGTCTTCCTCCAAAACAGGCTCTGATACCCCTCCTCTGGGAAGTCTCCTTTCCTTTTCTCTAGCCTCTTTTACATTTATTTCCTGAGAAAATGATCACAGTGGGTTTAAAAAAAAATCCTATACTCACAAAATATATGGAGTGAGTTCATTTTATGGGGAAGGACTGAGCTTGACATGAGACAACAGAGAGCCCTTAGAACATTGCTAAGATGGCATGTAAAATGGATTTCTCCCCATTTAGGTTTTTGTTGGGACTTCCCTGGCAGTCCAGTGGTTGGGACTCTGTACTTCCATTGCAGGGGGTATGGGTTTGATCTTTGGTCAGGGAACTATGACCCCACATACAGCACAGCTAAAGGAAAAAAACAAACAAAAAAAAAGGCTTTAGTCATCTTTAGAGAGATATTAAGGTGCAGGGAGGCCTCCATTAGCACTGGGATTATATGAATTTAAGTACTCAGTGCATAAGACTTGCTCAGTAAATTGTAGCACAATTTTTAACATAAACATTTTTATTATGTTTTACAGTTGACTAAGCATTTCCATACACATCATCTCATTTAATCTCATTTAATCTTCACAGCAATTTCTTTTGGCATATTTGGGGAAATACTTTTCTCAATCTGTTGTTTCCCTTTTTATTTCTGTTATAATATTTTCATTGTGCATACATCTTAAAATCATATGGAATTGAATATGTCAATCTTTTCTTTGTGATTTCCTTTCCTATTTCAAATCTCAGGAAGCCATCCATCCTCCAAGAAACTATATGTACTCATTGTATCTTCCACTCATCACCTGATGATTTTTTAAATATCTTTGGAAAACTTCACACTGTGCATTCATGAAAGAAATGGGAAAGATCAAGAGATTAACACTTAGTGTACCTCTACACAATTTTACAATAACCAGGTGATTTACAAGTCATAGATATGTAATGGCTACAGTAACTTTGCAAGTTAGGTTTTATTGTACCCATTTTATAGCAAATAATGCCAAAATACACTGAGCCCTCAGTTTCTGCAAGGTTCTCTTTCAAGCACTTTGCTATTCATCTTTGATAGATGCCCTCTCACAGAAGTATGGCCATCATCCTTGGTTCACATACAAGGAAAAACAAAGGTAAAGAGCAGTTAAGTCACTGAGCTGAGGTCACATCACAGTAGAGCAGAGTGGATATTGACACCCTATCAGTCTAATGCTGCAGCTGTATGCTGAGCCACCATCTAACATAGAAGACCCTACAGCTCAGAGAGTTTTAAGTCAGTCACACAACTATTAGGTGGGTCTCCTAATGGTCCAGTCCATGTTCTTTTAACAACTATACTCTCTGCATCAGTCTGCCTCAGACTGAATTGTCAAAATGGCAGTGTCATCAGCAGACACCTGTTAATTGCACTCACCTTTTTGAGATCATAGATAAACTAATTTATAAGACAAGAGTGAGCAATACCCTCAGAAAAACAGGAGCTTCAATGAGTGCTAATATGCTTCTCAGTGCTATTTCCACCAAGGGGTTTATATGCCTGGTAAAAATTAAATGGCTGTGTGATAAATTGACCATGAGATAAAGCAATTTTCAAGGGAATAGTGAGGGGAGGAACAAAAATGATTAAGAAAATGGGACTAACTGGGTGAGACAAGATTAAAGTAGTTAACTGTATAGCTGAGCTTGGTGAAGGCAACAGGGAAAATGAAACACCAATATATATCCATGCTTAGAAAGGTGCAAGGTCATTCCAAGGGGTGGCAGGACAAGAATGGTTTTGTATAATTTAGGCAACATCTAAGTCAAAGAACAGATTAGAAGAAAAAGAAGTAAAATCAAAGTTAAAAAAAATCATAAAATTATTACTTAGAATTCATATTACAACAAGGTCCTATAAAATTTCCACATGCTAGCAAGGTAATGTGCAAAATTCTTCAATCTAGGTTTTAACAGTATGTGAACTGAAGAACTCCTGAAGTTCAGGCTAGATTTAGAAAAGGTAGAGGAACCAGAAATCAAATTGCCAACATCTGCTAGATCATAGAAAAAGCAAAAGAATTTTAAAAAATTAAAAAAAAAATCTACTTCTGCTTCGTTAACTACCCTAAAGCCTTTGACTGTATGGATCACAACAAACGGTAGAAAATTTTTCAAGAGATGGGAATACTACCATACCTGCCTCCTGAGAAACCTATAATGCAGGACAAGAAGCAACAGTTAAAACCGGACATGGAACTATAGCCTGGTTCAAAACTGGGAAAGGAGCTTGTCAAGGCTATATATTATCACCCTGCTTATTTAACTTCTATGAAGAGTACATCATGCAAAATGCCAGGTCTGAAGACTCACAAGCTGGAATCAAGATTGTTAGGAGAAGTATCCACACCTCAGATATGCAGACAATACCACTCTAATGGCAGAAAGCAAATAAATAAAGATCCTCTTTATGAGGGTGAAAAAGGAGAGTGAAAAAGCTGGCGTAAAACTCAACATTAAGAAAACTAAGATCATGATATCACTTCATGGCAAATAGATGGGGAAAAAAGTAGAAACCATGACAGATTTTATTTTCTTGAGCTCCAAAGTCACAGTGGACAGTGACTGCAGCCACAAAATTAAAAGACACTTGCTCCTTGGAGTAAAAACTATGACAAAACTAGATACTATATTAAAAAGCAGAGACATCACTTACTGACAAAAGTCCATAGTCAAAGCTATGGTTTTTCCAGTAGTCATGTATGGATGTGAAAGTTGGACTATAAAGAAAGCTGAGCACCAAAGAATTGATGCTTTGGAATTGTGGTGCTGGAGAATACTCTTGAGAGTCCCTTGGACTGCAAGGAGATCAAACCAGTCAATCCTAATGGAAATCAACCTTGAATATTCATTGGAAGGACTGATGCTGAAGCTGAATATCCAATAATTTGGCTACCTGATTCGAACAGTCAACTCATTGGAAAAGACCCTGATTCTGGGAAAGATTGAGGGCAGGAGGAGAAGGGGGCTGCAGAGGATGAGATGGTCGGATGGCATCACTGACTCAGTGGACATGAGTTTGAGCAAACTCCGGGAGATAGTAAAGGACAGGGAAGCCTGGTGTGCTGCAGTCCATGGGGTCACAAAGAGTCAGACACAACTAAGTGACTGAAAAACAAACAACAACATAACAAATAAGAGCAGCCAAGGAAAAACGGGGAAAGTAGGAGTTTGCTGTGCTTTCCCTTCAATAGTAGGCTTAGGTCTATCAAAGAGCAGACACAGCTTCCAAAAGCCTCCCCTGTCTCACATATAGCTCTCTTCCCCCTCTTCTGCCATGTGTCTCCTTTGTTCTTCATTCAGCTTCTTGACCAAAGCCTAGCATATGCCTCCCTTGGGGCTTTCCCAACTGCTCTTCCCTCTTCCTAAAATAACACTCATCATTGTCACCATCATTATCACCACCACCACCCTCATCATCAACATCTCCAATCCGGTCCTCTTCTAACTCCTTTATCTCATTTATTTCCCAAGACTCTTTCTAATATGTTTTGTTATTGCTCCCTTTTAACAGATGTAGAAACTAAGGCACAGAAATTTTAATAGCTTACTCCATCCCAGACAGCTTGATTGCTTTTGTTTATTTTTTCTCCATTGCTTCAACTCTTATTCCTTCTCTCAGTCTCAGCTTTTAAGATCATTTCCTGAAGGAAGACAGACCTGACCACCACATCCCAACTCTTGCACATGTCAAAGTAGTCTTCACATAATTATCACTAATGCAGTGATAGCTTTTGTTTGTTTGGTTTCTTTCCTTCAGGTTGCAAGCTCCATGGGAGGACACTCACTTTTCTAAGTAAAATGCCTGGCACACTCCAGGTGCTTAATGAATATGTACTGAATGACTGGATGTGAATGAATGAATAATTACTAAAATAATAATAAAAAGGATGACCTTGCTCACTCTTTGTGGTCAGATATGGTTTCTATACTTAACGTATATAGTAAGGTAAATGTTGCTCAGTCGTGTCCGACTCTTTGCAACCCCATGGACTGTAGCCTACCAGGTTCCTCCATCCATGGGATTCTCCAGGCAAGAATACTGGAGTGGGGTGCCATTGCCTTCTCCAAACATATATAGTAAGTATTATAATAAATATATACATGTATACATCTCAGTTCAGTTCAGTTATGTTCACCTCTCTCACACGTGTTTTTTCCTTATGCTCATCTAAACACTCCTTGACCCTTAGAACATACTTAAGCCATACTTCTCTAGGAGACCTTTTCAGATCTCTCCAACCTGGAGATCTTTCCGAATCTTTTCTGATATCCTCAGACTCACCTTAGCACTAAATTAGATAATGCCATTGAAAGCAACATGTGATATATTTTGTTCAAAACAACATATGATATATTTTATTTCTCTAACAACACTACTTTCTAATTGAAGCCTGGCATTCATGCATGCATGTGTTTTTTACTGGGTTGACAAGCCAAAGCATTTAAAAATACATTTGCTATATAATATGTTATTTATCAATATTGCCACTCCTTCCAGAAAGGATTTGAGATAGACCATTTTAAAATGTCAAACATAAAGATTTCTGAAAAAGAAATAGACACCCATCTCAAGTGCTGAAAAAGAAATAGACACACATCTCAAGTTGTGGAAAAGAGGAAGCATCAAGTGTGCTAGCCAGGAGGGTTAATATTGGGATGAACATGAAAATTGGTTCTGAGTCTCTTGGTAGACAAGGAGATAAACACATGATATGTTACATAATCTCTTACTATCTGATAAAGTGTCGTAGACCTGTTCTTTTTCCTCTTTCTCATACTAAATTCCATTGGAAACTTTATCCCCTGAGATGTTATACAAGGGGTCACTAGGTAAGACAGTGAATAATGCTTTCAATGTATTTTACAACTAACGCATATGGATTTTTCTTCCGATGTTTGCTGAAGACCAAAACAGTACCTAGAATTGAGACTACTTAAAGATATAGATACATGACAAAGTACTTAGGTAAGCTTCCTTCAGTATTTATTTTCTCAGCTGGGCTTTTGAGATAGACAATTTAAGGTGCTTTTCAGTGTCTCCACTCTGCCTATCTTATGATTTCTGAAGCTCAGTTATTGGAATCATCATCAGTACATTCTCCATTCTTATACCTTTATATTCATTTGACTTACACTGGTCGGTATTAACTAGACAAATTAATATCTATTTAGTGCTTTAGAGTCCACAGAATACCTTACTTTTCATATAAAATATGTTACTATCCATTACTGAATGTGACCCTCACAAGAACACCAAGAGTTATCACTACCTTCATATCTTATATGTGAAAACTGACAGCATAAGCAATGAAGAACAGATACTTGAGTTCAATCTATAATGCATGCATAATGTATACATTAATTTGGTGGGGGTGGTGATAGAGAGGGTTGGAGAGGAGATGATGTATCCCTTCTTGTCTAAGATGATCCATTTTGAAATCGCAGTGCCATCTAGTGGTTATTTTAGACACCAAAGCATAAGGATGTTTCAAGATGGCCCCTGGACAGTACAATCAACATTTTATGCTATCCTGACATGCGTTATTTGAGCTGAGAGCATTTCCTGCTAGTTGACAGATTCTGACCTTTCAATATGGAAAGTGTACCACATCTACCCAGAGTCAGTCAAAGCTATTGATCCTGATAAATGATTTGACCTCAGCCAGTGGTTCTCCTCCAGTTATTTAATGCTTAAGAAAGCGAGCAATGTAATCTGAAGAGGTCGAGAGCGCTTGGGAAGGACTGTTGACACAGTATTGGAAAGAAGCGGACTAGTAGGTGTGTGTGAGAGGAAAAAAAAAAAAAAAAAAGACGTGTTCTTCTGTATGTTTCCCAAGAAAAAGGACACTGAAATATTGTCCCACAGATAAGACGGAGTTTGTGGATAACAATAATAACTGATACCTGATGTGATGCCTCACATTTTAAAGGTTATAAGACCATCTGACCTACATTTTTTCACGGCTTGCCTCCAAAAGTTCACAGGCAGTGTATGTCTCTCTGTGTTGGCTCACATCATCAGTTTTATTTGGAATGCTCTGCTTAGTTTATCACCTGGTACTCTTACTTTTCTTTTTATCCAGGCCTCACTGGACACTAACGTCCACTTCAACCTCTTATCTTTTCCAGACTCGTTTATATCATTTTTCTCCTGTTCTGTCTCATCAACAAGACCAAGAAGACTTTGGGTATCTTAAGTTTTATTGGTTATTTGAAAGATACACCCTGTAACTGGCCTAGGTCCTATTATCATGACCCCCAGAGCCTCACAGGTGGCTGACCCTTAATCTAATTCTCCGGATCAAAGGTTAGGAATGCCCATTGACCAGTGTAGTCAGCATGAGAAGACTGGGTGATAAATGAGAATTATGTACAAGGCTGAGAGTGTAGTGCCATACTATACTCTGCTAGTCATGCTCTATGTTGCATAGTCCTATTTTGCACAGAACTGCACTAATCTTATATACATCAGTTTGGTTCAGTGGCTCAGTTGTGTCTGGCTCATTGTGACCCCATGGACTACAGCACGCCAGGCTTCCCTGTCCATCACCAACTCCCGGAGCATACGCAAACTCATGTCCATTGAGTTGGTGATGCCATCCAACCATCTCATCCTCTCTCGTCCCCTTCTCCTGCCTTCAATCTTTACTAGCATCAGGGTCTTGTCTAATGAGTCAGCTCTTTGTATCAGGTGGCCAAAGTATTGGAGCTTCAGCATCAGTCCTTCCAATGAATACTCAGGACTGATTTCCTTTAGGATTGACTGGCTAAACTTGGGCTGTAGATTGGGCATAATCGAACTTTCTATAGTTTGGATCTAACTCCACTTGTTCAAATATCATTTGAAACTGTGCTTCTTCCAAGATTTTGAAGTTGTAAACCCTCTATGTAATGCTGCTGATTCCTCTACCATCTTTACTGCACCGACTTTCTTTTATGCATTAGATAATCCAAACTTGATTGAACTACCCAAGTGATGCCTGGAATGTTCTTCATGCCAATCTAAAGCTATTCCTGTTAGCAGTAGCTTTGCCCTTAGAATATTTGGTTCAGGGTATTAATTTCATATATGATTCTTGAATAAACACACAAATAAATGAATAAACTCATGAATTACCAAATGAATAGAGGAAGGAATGTATGCAAAAAGTATATGAGATGATGCCGTATTTTATTTTCATTCATTGTACAGACATTTAAGGGGTGCTTCTGAAATGCCAACTTCTCTATAACGTGTTGGGGGCAGTGTTTGGACACAGGAGTCAAGTGTAACCAAAGTTGTATAAAAGTATATGACTAGGATGCGGTGTGCTTCCTTCTACTTCACAGGACACAGCTCAGGTACCCAGCGAGTCTGACATCTGTCCATGTCTATATCAGGTAGTTGGAAGGTGGCCTAGTGTAATAGAGAACTGTGAAATCAAAAGCACAGAAAAACACCAAGAAAAAAGGCAAGCAGCCATGGTCCCACCACAAAGTTAAACATCATTGACATTTTAGTACATCTAATTCCAAGAATTTTCATAAAGCAGAAGTACATACATGGTAATGTTAATGGAACTCTTAAGATAGGTTGGACAATGGGTGTTATTTTTCTTTGCAAGTATCATATTATTTCACTACTGTCATAGATATGTTGTACCTTCCAGAGCATCCCTTCAGAATTGAAGGACAGATTTTTTTTACTGCTGGGAAGCATGGCTTGTGGACAGTGCTTAGCAGTAAAGAACTGCCACCCAGCAAGCTCCCTAGCAATCCAATGGTTAGGATTCATTCAGCAGTTTCACTGAGGTTCAATCGCTGGTGAGGGAACTAAAGATCCTGCAAGCTGTGTTCAGTTCAGTTGCTCAGTTGTGTCTGACTATTTGTGATCCATGGACTGAAGTATGCCAGGCTTCCCTGTCCATCACCAACTCCGGGAGCTTGCAAAAACTCATATACATTGAGTTGGTGATGCCAACTAACCATCTTATCCTGTCGTCCCCTTCTCCTCCTGCCTTCAATCTTTCCCAGTATCAGGTCTTTTCCAGTGAGTCATTTCTTTACATCAGGTGGCCAGAGTAATGGGGTTTCAGCATCAGTCCTTCCAGTGAATATTCAGGACTGATTTCCTTTAGGACTGACTGGTTTGATCTCTGTGCAGTCCAAGGGACTCTCAAGAGTCTTCTCTAGCACTACAGTTCAAAAGCAAGCTGTGTGATGCGACTCCCCCAAGGAAAGAAAAAAAACTGCCTCCCAAACTCACCATTTCCCAGAGTCAGTCTGCTTCCAATAGTGGCCAACATGGGGGATAAACTGCTATCCTCTCTTTGCCCCAACTTGGGACCACTCTGAAGAGAAGGTTGGGAACTCCTCCTGGGGGGTAATTTTGTTGTAACTTCTCTCTCTGATCAAGTTAGCTGCCATCTTTCCTCCAAAGGTGCTGATTCTGAGAGGAATCCTCAATAAAATTTTACAAGCTTATGTCTGTCCCAGTTGGCTTCCCGGGTGAACTCCCAACCTGGGATTACTACTTGGGGGTAGATAATATTATTAGGTCATATTTTAAATTCCCAATTCATAGATAATGAAACTGAAGCAAAAAGACAAAAGCAAGTTACTCTTGGTCCTACTGAAAGGAAAGGGCTGAACAGGGTTCCAGTATCATCTGACTGTTGAGATCCAGGATTGCAGCAAGACAGTTCAATAATTAAGAAAATAACTGATTTTAGCATCAATTTTTCCTATCTAAATAGAAAAGACAGAATTGTGTCTCTTGGGGTATGAGCTTCTCCCTTCCACCTTCTTCCACTTTCTCCTACCCCACAACTCCTACAGATACTGCTTTCTAGCTTTAGGATTTCAGACTCAGAGAGGAACACTGCTCTGCTGCTGCTGCTGCTGCTAAGTCACTTCAGTCATGTCCGACTCTGTGCGACCCCATAGACGGCAGCCCACCAGGCTCCCCCGTCCCTGGGATTCTCCAGGCAAGAACACTGGAGTGGGTTGCCATTTCCTTCTCCAATGCATGAAAGTGAAAAGTGAAAGTGAAGTTGCTCAGTCATGTCCGACTCTTAGCGACCCCATGTATTGCAGCCCACCAGGCTCCTCCATCCATGGGATTTGCCAGGCAAGAGTTCTGGAGTGGGGTGCCATTGCCTTCTCCAAACACTGCTCAAGGTAGTTTAATTCCTATGACAAGAGGCTAGTGCTTGGAGTTGAGAGTTTGCAAGAGGTCCCTACCTTGGAGACTAAGGTGCCCTGAAGCTGAGGAGAAGACTAAACCCTTAAGGATTTGCAAATTCTTTCCATGTGCACACACACGTGCTCAGTTGCATCTGATCCTTTGTGACCCCATGGACTGTAGCTCACCGGGTTCCTCGGTCCATGGGGTTTTCCAGGCAAGAGTACTGGAGTGGGGTGCCATTTTCTCCTCTAGTGGATCTTCTCAACCCAGGGATCAAACCTACAACTCTTGAGTCTCATGCTTTGGTAGGAAGATTCTCTACCACCTGCACCACCAGGGAAGACCTTCTTTCCATAGAACTCCTGTGAGCAAAAGAAGGACCTCAGCCTGTGGGGTACAGATGCAGGCGGGAATTCCCACCCAGAGCCATGGTTTTAGAAGTGGCAGCAAAATATCCTCAAGTTGAATCTGTAGAACCACCAGCTTTTGTAAGAAGAAATGAGCTTGGATTGCGAGCATCTCTAAACTGGTGTAGGAACCTTACAACAGCACAGAAACCTAAAGTCCTCGTAGCATCTCATGGGTGCCATTCACTGATGTCTGAGAAAGAATGTAGCACCATGTAAGTGGTGGATGTTGTAGCAGGGCTAATTTTATATAAAGAAACACAGAACTGTAGCACGTCCTACTTTTAAATGTTGTGAAATAAAATATAATTGCTTTACAATAGATATAGACAACTAAAATAAATAATATGTTATACTTTTAAATTAATTAGTTTTCCTTTACAGAATATGTTTCATTGTCTGCATATATACCCATTATGTGGGTTTTTAAAAAATTACTCTTAACAATCAGTATAATTAACTAACCCAACCTCAAAACTTAGCCACTTAAATTAACTAATTTTTTTTTAATAAGTGACATTGCTATAAACATCCTTGGACAGTGTTTTTGCTCACATCCAATATTATTTCTTTGGGATTAACTCTTAAAACTGGAATTGCTGAGTTTTACAGAAAATACATGTTGTGAGGGCTTTGATACATACTTTCTATTTGCTCTCCTGAAAGTTTGATCTATATTTTAACACCCTATCAGCCCATGTTCCCACATACTGATTAGTAAGGATTTTTTTTTCTTTAGTCATTACAAGTTTTATGTACAAAATGGCTTTAATTGTTCTCAAGGGTCAATATTCATGGCTTTCTTTGATTTTTATAAGATGACCAATATAAACTCTCAAGGTAGAGAAGTTTAAAGAGGTCACATTTGCAGAGATCCAGTGCTTTCTGTAGATTCTTTATTTCCACCCCCTGCCAACTTTGAATGTCTTATCTGGCATTCCTCAGGAAGAACAGACAAGTCGGGTGAAAATAATAAATACAACTAGGTTAGATAGCCTCCCTCTCTTTCCAAATCAAAGCTGTCTCTCCTTGCATGAAATCCTCAAAATAAAAGGCAACAAAAGACAACATCAGGGGCATTGATCTTGGAGTGTGGATAGTTCAGAACAGCCTAGAAAAGCATACATCAAACCTTCTCGCCCTCTAAGGACAGACTTGACCTTTACAATAATTGCTATCATTCTTCTCGAGGTCAGCATCTCTGTTTTTTTTTTTTTCTTTCTTTGCAATAACTGTGACAATGCAATGGAAACACTTAAAAAAAAAATTCATTAGTTCATTTATTTAACCAAGATATTTATACTGAGTTCTTATTTTGTGTTAGACTCTAGACCCAGTTCTTCATTTTCATTTAAACTTTACTTTAAAAAAGTCAAATGAAGCCTGATAATGTAATATTAATAACCACACTGCTTCATAGGGGCTGCTATACAAAGTACCACAACCTGGGGTGCTTAAACAGCACACACTCATTGTCTCACCGTTCTGGAAGTCAGAGGTCCAAGGTTAAGGTTGGGTTTGTTCCTTCTGAGGGCTATCAGGGAAAATCTGAGCCAGACTTTCCCCTAGCTTCTGAGAGTTGGCTGGGAATCTTTGGTGTTCCTTGGCTTGTAGATGCATCACTGGTACCTGCCTTCATCTTCAAAGGATGTTCTCCCTGAGATTTTGCTTGTGGCCAAATTTCCCCCTTTTTAAGGATATCAGTCATGTTGGATTTGGGGACCATTCTACTCCATTATGACTTAATTTTCACTGGCTATTTTACAAGGACCCTCATTGTTGTTCAGTTGCTAAGTTGTGTCCGACTGTTTGTGACCCTGTGGACTATAGCACAGCAGGCCTCCCTGTCCCTCTCCATCTCCCTGAGTTCACCAAAGTTCATGTCCACTGAATCTGTGATGCCATCCAATCATCTCTTCCTTTGCTGCCCTCTTCTCCTATGGCCTTCAATCTTTCCCAGGATCAGAGTCTTTCCCAGTGAGTCGGCTCTTTGTATCAGGTGGCCGAAGTCTTGGAGCTTCAGCTTCAGTATCAGTCTTTCCAATGAACCATTTGGTGTGGAACTACCTACTTTGAAATACAGTTGCATTCTGAAGTGCTGGGGATTAGGTCCTCAGTATATGAATCTTGGGAATACACAGTTCAATCCCAAACAGTATCCCATTTACAAGCATGAAAGTTGAGACTCACAATATATGACGTACGTGAGGCATACAAAATGAGTATTAGCTGTATACAGGGCACTGTTTTGGTCCATGAGACAACCAACATATGAAGTCATCACATTTTCCAACACACTGATAGAGCCTGCAATTCCAATATCATAGACATCTGACAGATCTGTGCATGACACTAAAAACGCAGGTAAGCGTTAAAATGACAGAGTTTTGAAAGTCAAATAGAGATGTTTGGTATTAATTCTGGAAGGTGTTATGAAAGATTTATGAGCAAGTAAGTGAAATAATTGAATATGTGTAACTGATGGTTAAGTATTGAATACGGTCTATATTCCCCAGGAAAAAAAAAAAAAAAACAAACTTTTATAGTTGGTGCCTTATCTCTCTAGTATTCATTATTATGGTTTAGCTTAAATTAGGGTATAATTTCCTTAGTGACTTCTCTGATAGCTCAATTGGTAAAGAATCTGCCTGCAATGCAGGAGATCACGGTTTGATTCCTGGGTTGGGAAAATCCACTGGGGAAAGGATAGGCTACCCACTCCAGTATTCTTGGGCTTCCCTTGTGGCTCAGCTGGTAAAGAATCTCTGCAACGCGAGAGACCTGGGTTTAATCCCTGGGTTGGGAAGATTCCCTGGAGAAGAGAAAGGCTACCCACTCCAGTATTCTGGCCTGGAGAATTCCATGATTATATAGCCCATGGGATCACAAAGAGTCGGACACGACTGAACAGCTTTCACTCTCCTTGGTGACAGGTGTCATAACTAAGGTTCGTGGTAAAGCCAAGGATAGAATCTAAGACTTCTGAACTTTAGGAAGTTTATCTTTCTCCTATACTTATTGCTGCTGTCTGATTTTCTGACACCAATAAGGTCTTCAACAGTTCAGTCTTTTTCTGATATTACCAGGAGTTAGCATCGAACTCTACACATTTAAGGGCTCAGCCCCACATCCTTCAGGTGCCAATAGCAAGTTCTGGGCCCCCAGGCTACCCATACTTCTGTCTTACTTGGCTACAAATCTCGCATTCTCACGACCCTCACTCGGGTTAAATAATGGCTAAAAATGACTTACAAAGCTCAAGAAAACACTTTGGTTGTGTTCATTGGTCTATTATAAAGGAAGCAACTCAGGACCAGCTAACTGGAAGTGATGCACAGGACAAGGAATGGGTGGAGGGGGACAGGTGAGCAGACGGTCCATGGAGCAGTGTGATTTCCTCTGTGCACACGCCTCCCTCCCAGCCCCTAATGGACCCACCAACCTGGAAGCTCACTGGACTTTATTGCTCATGAGTTTTTATAACTTAATCTCCAGCTCTTTCCAATCCATGGAGGTCTGAGTGAGGAAAGAGGCTGAAGGTTCTCACTCTATAATCTGGTGTTTGGTCTCTGATGACCAGCCAACATCCTGAAGCTCTCTGGGGCCCTCACCCTGAGACATCTCATTAGCTCTGATTTAGCTATATTCCAAAGGCACTGATTATGAATAACAAAAGACTCTCCTAATACTCAGGAAATTCCAAGGATTTTAAGATCTCTGTACTAGGAAACATAGAAACAGATCTTTTTTATATGACAGCAGCCCTAGAGTGATAAAATATATTATTATTTTTTAAAGGGGCTTCCCAGGTGGCACTAGTGGTAAAGAATCCACCTGCAATGCAGAGACGCAGGAGATGGGGGCTTGATCCCTGGGTCGGGAAGATGCTCTGGAGAAGCGCATGGCAACCGACTCCAGTATTCTTGCCTGGAGAATCCCCTGGACAGACGAGCCTCGTGGACTACAGTCCATAGGGTCACAAAGAGTTGCACAGGACTGAAGCAGCTGAGCACACATGAATTTATTATCTTTTAAATCAAAAGCATTTCCACCTCACAGTTATTCTCTTGGGCATTTTCAAATGAAGAGAAAAATAGACTATGAGTTATTATTCAAAAGATGCTTTTAAAAATTATTGCTTATTAAATAGCTATTCAAATTTATGTGCCAGGTAATGTACAAAGTGTTGGGAATAACAAGTAACATGTTCTGATAATGGCAGTTCATAATTCCAGGTTGTTTAGTCTCCCAGATACTTTTCCTGAGTCTTCTGTCTCAGGCAAAACAAAACAAAGCAACAATAAAACTAAGAAAATAAATAATAATTTTACATTTGTCCAGCACGTTACAGTACATTTCATAACCTTTATCCCCTTGGAACTTCTACCCTGACTCCTGACTGATCTCATAGACCTTATCTCTTCGGGTTTATAGAACCTATTTGCCTTCGTTGACTTGGTGGAATATAAACTTGCATCCTTAGCAGTCTCAATATTTTTTTTTAAGTAAATAAACAAACACGACAAAAACCTCTTTTTTATTTTCCAAGATATAGATGACTCCCATAGACCTCTGCCTGGGCTGCCTTCCTGAACTTTCTAGAGGTTGTCTTTCTCCTCACCTACCTCCAAAATCTAGGCAGGCTCTCACCTCTGCCTTGTGGACAGCTGTAGCCGTTCTGTGTCACAGCAGTAATGAAGAGCGAACAAAGTCCTGCTAGGGTATTTATGATTAGAATCAATAAAACCATCCTTGTTCATATGATCTGTAGCCCATGATCAAAGGCAGCCCAGAGGAACAAACTAACAATAGCTCCGTGGGACAAGTAGATGCTGTAACTAACTGGACCACAGGGCTTCATGGTGTGAACCGCATCAATTCTGATGGGTTACTACCTAGCTTCTAGTGAGGCACATAATGACAGTGAGATGTCAGAGCACTTCCTGATGACAGTAAGCTTGATCTTCAGGGCCAGTTAGAATATACTCAGAGAGGATGAACTAGGTCTTGAAGGAAACCCAAACCATACCACATATGGGATGCTTAGCTTATAGGAAAGGCGTGGTCTCTACATTGTCAGGAGGGCTGTATAGGTAGTAGGTAGAAGTGAGAGAATGAGACCCATGGTTTTCTGCTGCTCAGAGGTGCCCAGAGATGATCCTGGGTGCATTATTGGGTAATGAGTTCCCTGTTCTGGATAGATTCAGTGAGAAACTGGGAGAACTTTTAAAATGAATGTTATTGAGGAGATCCAAAATAAGATGGGCTTTTGTCCTATATAACCGTGAATTTCTCTTTGATTCTTGAGATTCTGCATTTCCAATATCCCCTCATCTACCTCCAATCCCAGTTATATGTGCATACAAAAAATGGTAAATATATATATATATATATGTGTATATATGTATATATATATATAGACTTAAACAAAACAAAAAGCCACCTGGAGAACAATATGTTTCTGAATTGCCTGTGGCATTGATAGGCTCACCCTTTTGACCCTGCTGTCTCCCTCTGGTCTCACTAAGCCCTGTGTCTCCAGGACAGTGGGTCCCAAAGAATGCTGAATGCGGCTTGCTCGGAACATGCCGCTCACCAGGCAACACTGATGCAGCTGACGTACGAGACTCCTGCTTCCTTGCTCCATCAATCACCAGCTTCTCTATTATGGAAAAAGTATACTAGAGAAATGAAAATGGAAACACAAAGTGAAACCAGAGGGGAGAATGAATTGTCTAACCATCTGACTGATGGCTTGTAAGATTCCAGTGTCTCTGGGAGGCCAGGAAAAAGCTGGTAAAGAGGACTCTTTCTTGGGAATGACAGAAGTTACTTCAGCAAGCTGAATTCAGGAAAGCAGATTACTATGTTTGAGAGACTATGATAATCACACAAATCACTCTTGAGGGGGAAAAAAAAAGTCCACACTATAAAATTCTCCCGTCAGTGGACATCCATCTGGAATAGTTCCAGGTTTTCTGTAACACACACACGCACACACATACACACAAACCCTATAGATAACAGATGACAAGCCCAGCGTTTCCATGTGACTAGTGCTCTGAAATATGTCTGGCTATTCCCACAGGTCCTGGTACCACTCTGTGTCTCAATCAGAGGCAATGTACTGACCTCTCTAGTCTGTATTGTTTCAGTTACACTTCTGGCTGCCTCAGGAAAGCATGGGACAGGCTAGTATTTCACCCCCTCTTCACTTGTAGTCTGTGTTATCACAGAATTTCTTGATGAACTTAAAGTTCGATGGGATTCATAAGTGGCCAAGCGCTAACTCTACCCTCTGTATTAGGGGTGTGGGATTACAGAGATGAACTGGAGAAAATGTTTTCCTTCCAGAAGGCCAATGCAGTCCAAGAAAAAGATGGAGAGAGAGAATATTCTAATACAAGGTCGTACAGGCTAAGCCTGGGCTGGGTGATACAGAAGTGTGGGGAAGATCACTGATTCCAGTCTGGAGCTTGAAAAAACATTTCTGCTGAAGGATGAAATGGCTGGGTATACCGAACTCATGGATATTCTTGTTCATGGAAACTGATGCTGTTACTACCACTACCTGTCATCTGATATCAACTTTGCGTATCAACCTCTTCTCTAATGTTAGCGTAGATTATGTGTATGTGTTTGTGTTCTCTTGACAGATTTGACAGGTAAAGAAACTAAAAGTCAGTGACTTTCAGTGACTTGCCCATAACAACACTGGGGCCAGACCTTGAGTCTAGAACACCTGGTAATAAATTTAGGAGTCCATAGCAAAGCCATCCATGGGCTATGCACTGTTTTCTTTTCTTTTTTTCCATTTTCTTTTCAGAAATGATTGGTCTGCAATCTGAAGGCCAGCCTTGTGAGCAACAAAAAGGAAGCAGCTCTTGTAGAAATGTCATAGGAAACGTGTGGAGGGCCAATGAATGACCCTCCAGGCAGCTCTTTTGCTTCTTCATTTGTGGAATGAAAATTCCCTCTCTGGCCTACTTCTCACCACTGACCAGCCATAGCGACCTCCAGTCCCTCAGAGTTGCTCTATGCCCTCCATTCAGCGTGGCCACCTTAGTCATCCTCCGCCTTTCTGTCTTCTCCTGTGGAGAGAATTAGCCATTGTCTCACAGCCCCAGTCCCCTTCCTGTCAGCCACTATTTTATTTTTCTGTTTCTTCCACTAGCTGGGACTGCACTCCCCATCTTCACACTGTATCCCTGGTGGATACTCCTGTGCTAGGTCAGGCACTGCAGGTATGGATAGATACCTGACTTTTAGTTTCTTTATCTGTCTTGAGAAGAGACTCTTATACATTTTAAGGTAAAATTGTAGCACAAATGCAGCATTTACATTTGTAATTCATCTAATATTAGTGTATTTTGTTTGAGCGGGCACTCGGTACATCAGGATTTAAAATCTCTTCGCTCTTTGCCTGGAATCCGCAGGCCATTTCCTCTGGCCCCTACCCTGACTGGTCCTTTCTATCACTTCTGCTTTTATTCTCTGAGCACTGTCTTTCTTATTGCTCTTCTGATCCTGAGATGTACCATTTCCATTAAATTCTGCCAATGACAAACAGTTATTCTAGGACTTTCAGGGCATAACAGGTATTTTGGATAGAGGTATTAAATGTGTGTAGATAACAAAAACCAGTTTTTTGCTCTCAAACCATACCTCTGAATGACGCTGTCTTATAAAAGGGGCTGGCTCAGGAAAGACCAGCTTGGCTGAACTCTTCTTCTCCATCTGCCTTGCCTTAAAGTCCAGTAAGCAACACTTACTGAACCCCTGCTGCTGCTTAGGCGCTCAGTCATGTCTGACTCTGTGACCCCATGGACCGTAGCCTGCCAGGCTTCTCTGTCTGTGGAGATTCTCCAGGCAAGAGTACTGGAATGCATTGCCATACCCTCTTCCAGGGGGGTCTTCCCAACCCAGGGATTGAACCCAGGTCTTCCACACTGCTAGCAGATTCTTTACCATGGGAGCCACCAGGGAAGTCCTTACTGAACCTTTAGGGTATGCTAGAAACCATGCCCTGGAGTACATGATGAACAAGAAGATACCATCCAGTCCCTCGAGTGACTTGAAATCTTCTGGAGGAAACAGCCAGGCACACAGAATTCCATCGTCTACTGTGCTGGCAAGGAAATACTGGAGTGGGAAAAGCCTGGAGTCAGAGATACCAGTACAAAGGCTCTGCAGATGGTAAGATGTGGGATGGTCTGAACAAACATAGTATGTATTGAAAAGGAAGACTGAGTCCCATAGCAACTCCTGAGATGGGCCACTGAGGATAAGGGGGATGTACACATGAGTCAGGTGGCACTGTGAACAGACGTACCTACAATCAAGGCTGGAAACTTGAGAGGAGAAGTAGGTTGGGATGACTATGATGAAGCCAGGCTTAGAACTCTTCATGTTGAAGGCTCTTGAAATTTAAGTGGAGCTGACCAGCGGGTAGTTTGAGATTACAGTATTGAACTCTAGGAAGCCTAGTGCCTAGGGTGAGTGAACCCCATAAAAGAGGCTGAAGATGGAATAACTGATCATGTTAAAGTACAGTGTCCTTGCTTTTGAAAACATGAGCTTCATCTTCTGTAACAAATATATGGTATGCTCACCCATGAATGCAGTATCTAAATGCACTGCCTCCTGGGCATATTTATGATCAACCTCTTTATCCAGACTATCCAGGGTATGGGTATATAACAGAAATAAATAGATATTTTCTCCTATCATTAAAATGGATCAGAAGAAGCATGATAAGATGTTATGAAATAAAATGAGACAGAATTACAGAGGTGAGAGGGCCATTACATTATTTCATCTAATTCTGGACTTTCTGGCAAACCCTCCAAAACTCGGCTCAGTCATCACCTCTGTTTTGAGGTCTTGTCTTACCTGACTTTCCTTCCCTTCAATCTTCCCCAACCCACACCCACTCCTGAAAGAAATACACATATTTTCTTCTATGTGATTTCTGTACTTGGCATGGACTCAGAACCAGAAAGATCCTGGGCTTCCGTGTTGTAGTTGTATAACCATGGCAAACCACTTAAGATCTCAGAACAATAATATTTTGTAATAATATATAAAGTATGTGATAGTGCATTGTTGTGTGTTAGCTTGCTCAGTCATGTCCGACTCTTTGCAACCCCATGAACTGTATCACCCACCAGGCTCCTCTGTCCGTGGAATTTTCCAGGCAAGAATGCTGGAGTGGGTTGCCATTCCCTTCTCCAGGGAATCTTCCCAACCCAGGGATCAAACCTGGGTCTTCTGCATTGCAGGCAGATTCTTTACCATCGAGCTATCAGAGAAACCAACCAGTGTATGCGATGCCTGCTAAGAATTAAATAAATGTAGTTAGAATGAATACATTTAATTTAATGGAGATATTATAAGAAACAAAGACAATGACAGAAAGCACGGACTCCAGGACAACTACAGAGCATCATAGATCTGTCTATTATTGTATCCATCTTGATCTCTTAGAAGTGTTTTGCTCTCCTCTTCTGTCTCACTCTGAAGTGTGAACACCTCATGCGCAATCCTATTTATTCATCTCTGTGTTCATAGTGCTTGTTTCTTAGTAGATGTCCAGTGAATATTAGCTGAACTGGCCCAGTGAGGAAGAGCCAGAAGCCCTTGGTCTGGCTGTCTTTATACCTTGCAGATTCACAGTGCTGAGTGAGAGAGGCTGAACCAGATTAGATGGGCAGAAGGAGAGAGAGAGAGAAGGAGAGAGAGAGAGAAGGAGAGAGGAAGGAAGGGAGAAGGCACCAATGATGGAACCCATTCAAACGAGTCTGTTTCAGGGCATTCTCCTCCATCAAGCAGGAACTCTGTGGCTAGCATATTCTGTCCCTCCCACTCCCCAGTCATCAGACAAAGTTCTTGCTTATTCCACAGTGTCCTCATGCCACAATTTAATGATCCATCTCACTGGCCTCTCTTCCTCGAACGCTCCCTCCTCTGGCCGCCTTCTCTTTTGAGCTCCTGGTCACACTTTATGTCACATAATTACAGCTCAGGTTGACTTCTCGGTTCCCAGAATGCAGAGGTTACTCTTTTAATTGCAGTGAATTCTTTTAAGTCCCTGCTTACTTTTAATTATAAATGCCTGCAGCTGGCTTGCCAGGGTGTAACTTTCTGCTGCGGAAGAAAACAAGCCCAAGAAGCAGAGAAGTAATAGGAATCCCATTTTTATGCAAATTGCCTCAATAACAAAGAAATGAGGGAAAAGAGACTCATTCCTGCATTCCTGAGAGGTGACACTGGCCTTTGAAAATGTCCAGCTCCACAGTTAGAAGAGATTTAGATAAAACTAGCTCATTATATCATAGTTTCAGGCTTTATAAACATATCAGCTACTCAACTCCCTTGTCTGTTTATGGCTCATTTCTGATATTTTGACTGGCAGGATGGGCCTTAAGCAACACTTTTATTTAAAAAAAAAAAAAAAAAAAGACCTGCCTTCAGGAAACCAAATTCCTCAACCTAAGACAATATCCTTTCTGTAAAAAGCACCAGTAGCTTCTACCCAGGTACATAGAGAATCTTCTCTTCCCACATGTCCCTGTGGTTGCTGCTGGCAGATAATACTTCCTTTATTTCCTGTGTGCTTGGTACAGTGTCAAACACCACAAATGCAATTTTTAAATTATTATGATTTAATTAATAATTGCTTTAAAGGATCAACATTAATTAAAATACGATTAAGTTAAACTCTCTCCCAGGTGGCACAATTGGTAAAGAATCCACTAGCCAATGCAGGAGATGCAAGAGACACAGGTTTGATCCCTGGGTCAGGAAGATCCCTTGAAAGAGGAAATGGCAACCTGTTCCAGTAATCTTGCCTGGGAAATCCCATGGACAGAGGAGCCTGCTGGGCTAAAGTCCATAGGGTCCCAGAGAATCACACATGACTGAACTACTGAGCACATGTTAAGTTAAACTATTTCATTATTGATTATTATAAACCAACTTTCAGTCAACACAAGTCTATCAAGTACCTTAAGTTTACCCCTGCCAAATTCCCCATTACTGAGAGCTGGAAGCTCAGGGCTGTGGCAAGGCGGGTTAAGCTATCTTTGCAGTTACTGTGGACTAGGTGACTCCTCCTGCCTCCTGCCTCCCTCTGCTGCTGCAAGGCCTCCTGAGGGGGGTGACGTGGGTGGGGAAAAGGAGGAATCCCATCCTGACCTAATACCTGCCTGTACCACAGAGTATACTAAGTGATTGATTCAGTCTTTCACTGAAATCTGAAATGATGGTAGTTTTCAGAGAAGAAATCACTTTGCTGTGCAGTAGAAATTAACATGAAATTGTAAATCAACTATAATAAAATAAATTAAAAAGATAAAAAGCTCAAAAAGGAAAAAAAAAGAAAAAAGAAAACTGAGGCTCAAAGAATTCAGGTGATTATAAGCCAGTCTTTATGTTTGGGTTCCCCAGAGCAGATGCTGAGATAAGGAGCCGATTACAGGTGGATTATTTTGCAGAAAACCTCTGCAGAAATGGAGAAGAACACAAGGGAGTGAGGCAGTGATGAAAGACACTTTATGAAGCCAGCTGTCACCAAGGTCCACTGGGGCTCACTGGAGCTCCATCCAGGGGTGAAACTCTGGTTTCACTGTGTTGTCCCACCTGAGGGATATGGCAGTTGGAATATCATTCATAAACCTCTGTCAACCACTGCTTAAGCTTTACTCCCAGAGAGGTAGCTTCCTGCCCCTTCTAGTCTGCCAAAAACCTGGGAAGAGTGTTCCTTTTTCTACTTTAGAGAAAATTGTGTTTCAAAGAAATGCACATACAGTCATCTGGAGTCAGTGGGTACCCACAGAAGCAGTGAGGCCTAAAAGATAGAAGGAACGCAGGGGGCATCAGGGTCTGCTACAGCCACCTACCTGACTCATAAGGACCAGAAAAGGAAGTCAAACCCAGGAGGATCTGGCTCCAAAGCCTACAGTGATTCTCCTGTCATATACAATATCATATGCCTGCAGAGAGGTCAGGAATAAACCTAATCAGAAGATGTCTGTCCGTCTGTATTCAGGATCTATACGGTGCATGTGCAACAAAGTACTAAAACGGACAAGTGTTCAGCACACACTCTGAGGTCATAACCTGGTAAAGATGGGTGTGTTTCCTCCCTTCCAGCCATCACTCACTGCAGGAGAGAACAGATCATTTCAATGTCCTGCCCAACACATCACCCTGCTCCAACCTTTGGTCCTGTCTTAGCCTCTGTGGAGTTAGCACACTTGTTTTGGCTGGAAGGGAGGAGAACCTCAGTGGCTACTGAGGCTCCTACTGCTTGAGAAATCAGTATGTTCAGAAGAGGACTTCTCTCATCCCCTGGGCTATCACAGCTCCAAGAACTGCTGGAGGGAAGATTTCCCCCACACGTTCCAAGTTAAACAATTATCCTCCTCCTTCTTGATACTGTTAGGACCCTTGACAGCATCTATCTGCCCTCCTTTCTGCTTTGCGTCTGCTATCACCAGAGCACCCAACTCTACCCCAAGTTCTACAATCACTTAGTTTCCCATTGTGCATTCTGGGACCCATATTCAGGTGGCAGCATACTTCTCTAATTGTTTAGACTACTTTCCCAAAGTTCCCATTCCATTCATCTCTTGTTTTACCTACTAGCACTGCTTTCCCCTGGGCTTCCCTGGTGGCTCAGATGGTAAAAGCGTCTGCCTGTAATGCGGGAGACCTGGGTTCGATCCCTGGGTTGGGAAGATCCTCTGGAGAAGGAAATGGCAGCCCACCCCAGTACTCTGGCCTGGAAAACTCCACGGACAGAGGAGCATGGTGGGCTACACTCCATGGGGTCGCAAAGAGTCGGACACGACTGAGCACCTTCACTGGTTCATTGCTTTCCCTAGAACCATCTTCAGTGTGGCTATATTTGCATTTATTCCCAAGGTCAACAACTGGGTCTTGGCTGTCCTTCTTTCACTCCATTCTTCCAAACATTTCCCTTTTCCCCCTCCTTCAGAAACCTGACTCCTTTGAAACGGAAAGGATTAGATTATGTCACCTGCCCTCCTTCCCACTGCTGTCAGCTGCCTGCTTCCCCATCAGTCCTTTGCATTCCCTGATGATTCAGCACCTTCTTTGTTGCTGTTCTCAATCTCTGTTCCCATCGCCATTCTAGTGTCCCTCCTCTTCCTGTGTTTTACAGGATAAGAGTTAAGTGGGTGGGCTCTCGAGATAGTAGACCTTTGGCTTTATGTCCCAGTGCTGCTAACTTAACAGCTGTGTGACCTTGGGAAAGTTACCTAATCTTTCAATGTCTTGATTCTGTCATCCAAAAAGTGAGCATAACAATCGTACCGTATCTCTTAGATGTCTTATGATAATTAAATGTATAAATACATGCCACATTTGAATTGTGCCTGATAGAGTAAGTGCTCAGTTAATGTAGGCAATATTATGATGATGATATTGACTGCTATTGACTCTATGGTAGTAGCAATATTAAAATCATTTCCTTAACCACTAAGCATCATCTCAGAAAATGGAATAGCCCTCCTTGCATTTTCAAACCTTTCCCAGCTCTTAACTCTGTTTGACCTACAAGTATTAATAGAAGTCTCCTGGCTCTGGAGAATTCTATTCTTCTCTATCCACACTCTCTCCTTTGGTGATCTCGTATAAGCCTATGCATTTAAATAATCTCTATGTGACTATAGCTACTAAACGAATTCTCTACTGAGCACTGGTACACTGGACGCTTGCTTGATAGCGCCACTTAAATGTCTAAAATGCATCTCAGACTTGACAGAATCACTAACAACTCCTGCATGTGTTCCCAGTAACTTCCAAATCCTTAGCAAATGGCACAACCATTTACCTAGCTGCTTACATGTATCTGAATTGTTCTTGATGTCACATTTCTTCTTTCTTTCCATGGTATCGATCAAGCGTCTGTCTTCTCAAAATTCGTTGAAGTCCTAATGCTCAGTGTAATGGTATTTGGAAGTGGGACCTTTGATCTCTGAGATATTTAGAGTTAGATGAAGTCACAGGGCAGTGGTGATGAAGGGGGTGCTTCCCAGGCGATAAGAACCTGCTTGTCAATGCAGGAGGTACAAGAGACCTAAGTTTGATCTCTGGTCAGGAAGATCTCCTGGAGGAGAGTATGGAGACCCTCTCTAGTATTCTTTCCTGGAGAATCCCATGGACAGAGGAGCCTGGAGGGTTATAGTCCATACAGTAGCAAAGAGTCAGACATGATTGAAGCGACTCAGCGTGTATGCACGAGGTCATGAGGATAAAGCCTTTGTGATGAAATTAATGTTCCCATAAAGAGAGGAAGTAGAGACAGGTTTTCTTTTTCTTTTTCTCTCTCTCTGCCATGTGAGGATACAGAAAGTAGGTGGCTATTGGCAAATCAGGAAGAGAGTTCTCACCAGACACAGAATCTACTGGCACCTTGATCTTGGATTTCCCAACCTCTGGGATTGTGAGGAATAAATGTTGTTTATTTGTTGTTGTTGTTTAATTATGGTTTATTTTGTTGTTAACATGTTGTTGTTTAAGCCACCCAACCTATGTCATTTTTCAGCACTAGCCTGAGTCAGCTAAGATACTATACTTTGAATTAATTTATTTCCTCAGTCAATATTTATTGAAAACCTAGTAGGCACTAAGGATAGAGATATTAACAAAACATAAGCATTCTCACCCTCATGGGCTTACATACTTGCATATTGACCCCATCTTGAATATGTTCACTGTTCCCCATCTTCACTTCAACTCTGAACCACCATCCTTTTTCCTTGGGACAACCACCCTGGCCGTATTCTTCCCCTGATTCCATACTTGCCCATTTATAAGCCATTCACTGCATAGCAGTAGAATGACCTTGTGAAAACTCTGTGTATTTTCCACAAACTTCCCATTTTTTGTAATAAAATTGAGTAGCCTTACCTGACCCATCTCTCTAACACCCCAAGAAACTCTCCCTTGCTCACTGGACCCCAGTACACTTGCCTTCATTCCATTCTACTTTAGAACTGTTGCGCTAGACTAAAGGTCACCTTCTCAAAGAGACCTTCCCTAGTCACCTAATATAAAGTAGCCCCAACCACTTTCTCAAGAGACACCCTAATATATTTTCATTGGCGTCTCTCTTAAAAAGCCTTTGTACCTTTCTCAGGGCACTAGTGTTTGAAAAATTTTATTTCCTCATTTCTATGATTAATGTGCTAATATTCTTCTCCCCAGACTTTCAGTTGGTTAAGGCCAGGGTTTATGTTAGTTTTCACTGTTGTGTCTTTCACTGCACCTCAGGCAGTACTCTGCACACTGTAGAGACAAGATAGCATTTAAAAAAATGAGGGGGGAAGTAAAAGAAAAGTTGGCAGATATAAAAATAAATTACTTTGGACTAGGGGTGAGAAATACATTATTTGAGTGCTAACTTTGTCACTAGCTTCAAAGTATGGCCCTTGAGTACACTGTTTTGCTGGGACTCATTTTCTTTTCCTAAACTAAGTAATCAGTTAGTCTAGAGATAGAGCCACATACTGGCTGTAGCGTAAACAGTGGAACCAGAAAGACCTTGTTTTTGAATACTGGCTTTGTGTCCTACTCAGTGTAAGTCTTTGGGAATCTACTTAACCCTACCCTATCTACTTGGAGAAGACTCTTGAGAGTCCCTTGGACTGCAAGGAGATCAAACCAGTCCATCCTAAAGGGAATCAGTCCTGAATATTCATCGAAAGGACTGATGCTGAAGCTGAAGCTCCAATACTTTGGCCACCTGATGCGAAGAACTGACTCATTGGAAAAGACCCCAGTGCTGGAAAGATTGAAGGCAGGAGGAGAAGGGGATGACAGAGGATGAGATGGTTGGATGGCATCACTGACTCGATGGACATGAGTTTGAGCAAGCTCCAGGAGTTGGTGATAGAGAAACAGAGAAACCTGGTAGGCTGCAGTCCATGAGATAACAAAGAGTCAGACATGACTGAGCGCCTGAACTAACAGACTGATCTACCCCAAGAGTGGTAAGAATTAGACAAACAATGGGAAAACTTAGCATGTGTGTGTGCATGCATGCTAAATTGCTTCCTTTGTGTCTGACTCTGTGTGACCCTATGGACTGTAGCCTAGCAGGCTCCTCTGTCCATGCATGGCGACCAGCATATGTGAACAATCCAGAAATTCAAGTTCTTTCATCTTTTTCTGCTGTAAACTATAATAAACCAAGTTATTGAACTCATCAAACCTTAGCTAAAGATGGATAGAATGATTGAAGAACACATGAACTGATTACAGAAATTTGTTTTTCTTTTTTCCTCATTTCCAGGCAAAGTAAGGTACAAAGGACATTCCAGCTTTGTTCAACCCCAATCTTGAGTATATTAAACTAATTAAAACAAAGAAAGAAAGAAAAGAACCTTCCCAAGTATGCACATAGAACAGGTGCATAATATTTGCTCTCCGCAGAAGGAGGTTCGCACTAAACTTACAGAGCACGAGCTGCTCCTCCTTCCCAGTCTAGGCGGTGTGGGGGAGGAGTGGGGGACAGACAGGTGTCCTGACTGGGAGGTTTCAGTGGGAACAGCAAGGGTCCTTCCTCTCCTGCCATATCGGGCAAGATGGCACTGCTGGAGGCATCTGATTCCTCAAAGGGCTTCATATTCACGACAGATGCTCCAAGAGCCCTTACCTATTTCCTTGACATTGCCTCCTCTGGGGAGAAGGGTGTCTACATTTACTGAGTCCCAACATCTGTCAGCCACACTCCTGGGTGATACATCAGCTTCACAACAAACCTTCAGGTCGGTAGGACTATTTGACATTTGACATTTGTTGACTCTGTCCTATGTGCCAAGCTCTCTGACAGTCAGGCCTCATACTTCATCTCAATCTTCACAGCAATTCTGGAAGAAGACATAACTCTGCACTTTGTGCCAAGGAGAAAATGAAGCTTTGGAGTGGCTGAATGACTGTGGGAAGCCCCTTGACTGGGGATTGGTAAAGCTTAGATTGAAGACAAGTTCTCTGTGACTCAGAGACCCAAAGCAAGAACCAGGTTAATTAAGCTGAAGAAATTACAGACCCCAGAATAGAGTTGATACATGTGTGTTTCTATGATGCCCCTACCTGATTTTCTTTCAGGTCATCTTGATGAAATAGTTTCTGATTTCCCGATATCCCATAAGCTTTCTCTCTTTAGGGTCTTAAATTTCCATTGTTTACTACTCCACTGAATTTCTGTCTCCCTTTTTCTTTGCCGTCCTCAAATGTGCATACTGTGCTTCATTCTGTCAAGGCCCAGATGGATTACAACAGGTAATATCTCTTGGTAGGTAAGAGATGAAACTGTTGGGATAGATAATCAGTTGGAGGATGAAGTGAGAAAATGTAAAGTGTCTAATACACTGAAACTTTCAAAAAGGTCAGTAGTATGTATCACTATTACTATTATTTACATCAATTCTACTTCCCTTGGAAATAGTCTTGTTTCTTTCTAGGTAGAAGCAAGGACTCCCACCTACAGGATTCTAAAGAAATTTAGCAGGACTTCAGAAATCAATTTCCAGCATCTGCTGGATCATTGAAAAAGCATAAGAGTTCAGAAAAACATCTATTTCTGCTCTATTGACTTTGCCAAAGACTTTAACTGTGTGGATCACAAAAAAACTGTGGAAAATTCTGAAAGAGATGGGAATACCAGACCACCTGACCTGCCTCTTGAGAAATCTGTATGCAGGTCAGGAAGCAACAGTTAGAACTGAACATGGAACAACAGACTGGTTCCAAATAGGAAAAGGAGTATATCAAGGCTGTGTATTGTCACCGTGCTTATTTAACTTCTATGCAGAGTACATCATGAGAAATGCTGGACTGGAAGAAGCACAAGCTGGAATCAAGATTGCTGGGAGAAATATCAATAACCTCAGATATGCAGATGACACCACCCTTATGGCAGAAAGTGAAGAGGAATTCAAAAGCCTCTTGATGAAAGTGAAAGAGGAGAGTGAAAAAGTTGGCTTAAAGCTTAACATTAAAAAAAAAAAAACTAAGATCATGGCATCCAGTCCCATCACTTCATAGGAAATAGACAGGGAAACAGTGGAAAAAGTGGCTGACTTTATTTTTGGGGCTCCAAAATCATTGCAGATGGTTATTGCAGCCATGAAATTAAAAGACGCTTACTCCTTGGAAGAAAAGTTATGACCAACCTAGACAGCATATTAAAAACCAGACACATTACTTTACCAATAAAGGTCCGTCTAGTCAAGGCTATGGTTTTTCTAGTAGTCATGTATGGATGTGAGAGTTGGACTATAAAGAAAGCTGAGCACTGAAGAATTGATGCTTTTGAACTGTGGTGTTGGAGAAGACTCTTGAGAGTCCCTTGGACTGCAAGGAGATACAACCAGTCCATCCTAAAGGAGATCAGTCCTGGGTGTTCACTGGAGGGACTGATGTTGAAGTTGAAACTCCAATACTTTGGCCACCTGATGCAAAGAACTGACTCATTTAAAAAGACTCTGATGCTGGGAAAGATTGCGGGCAGGAGGAGAAGGGGACGACAGAGGATGAGACGTTTGGATGGCATCACCGACTCAATGGATATGAGTTTGGGTAAACTCCAGGAGTTGGTGATGGACAGGGAGGCCTGGCATGCTACAGTCCATGGGGTTGCAAAGAGTTAGACATGACTAAGCCAGTGAACTGAACTGACTGATCCTGTGATAATCACCTTTTTTTCACTGGTTTATACTATATTTGTTATTTTCTCTTATTTTCTATAAAAACTGTATTTTCCTTGAGGATGTGATCTGATTGATCTATTTTGTCCCTCATTATATCTAGACCATGGCTGTGTGCACAATATAACATCAGGCTATATTTGTGGAAGAGAGAAAGGAAAGGAAGGAAGGGAGGGAGGGAGGGAGAAGACAGATGAAAAGAAGAAGAGAAAAACAACAGAAGGAAGGACAGAAGGATGCAGAACAAAAAGTGTGAATACATTAGGCACGTATGCCTAAATCCAATGGGCTTTAGCAAATAATAACAAGAACAACAACAATAGGACTAACTGTGCCGAAGAATTGATGCTTTTGAACTGTGGTGTTGGAGAAGACTCTTGAGAGTCCCTTGGACTGCAAGGAGATCCAACCAGTCCATTCTGAAGGAGATTAGCCCTGGGATTTCTTTGGAAGGAATGATGCTAAAGCTGAAACTCCAGTACTTTGGCCACCTCATGCAAAGAGTTGACTCATTGGAAAAGACTCTGATGCTGGGAGGGATTGGGGGCAGGAGGAGAAGGGGACAACAGAGGATGAGATGGCTGGATGGCATCACTGACTCAATAGATGTGAGTCTGAATGAACTCCGGGAGTTGGTGATGGACAGGGAGGCCTGGCGTGCTGCGATTCATGGGGTCGCAAAGAGTCGGACACGACTGAGCGACTGATCTGATCTGATCTGATCTGATAATTGATATCACTATGCCAGCAATTATAACACCCTGCATTTGTGAATACTCATCACACCAGACACCATAGTATCTCAAGTAGGTATTGGCTTAATTTTGTAGATGAGGAAAGTAAGGCATGAGAGCTTCAGCAACATATCTGAGACCCCACAGGTAATCATACAGCAGTCTGACTCTGGAGTCCATCCTCGTACCATTATTCTCTAGGTTCTTTCATCTTCAATTGTCTGGCAAGTTCTAAAAAATGATACGTTGTTTTGAACATTCACAATAATTCTTAATTTACCATTATCACCCCAACTTTACTGAACCATAGAAAGTTGAGTGACTCTCCCACAAGCCCAGAGCAGGTCAGCTGTGAAAGAAGGACTCATCTTCAGGATTCTTGACCACAGTTCCAGCAGATTCTCTCTGCTTGCCTATACAGGGAAGAATATGCTCAGTGTCTGGAGAAGGGGCAGCAAAGGTGCTGTAAATTATCAGCCTTTGTCTGAATCATCAATGAAACCCATTTCTTCCTATTTCATAACATCAACTATGGGGTCTTGAAGGTTTATTTATCTTGGTTACTTCTTATTTTGTAAGACTTTATTTTTAAAAAAAGTAGTTTTGTGTTCACAGCAAAACTGAGCAGAAGATATAAATTTCTTATTTTGATGTTGTTTAGTTGCTAAGTTGTATCTGACTCTTTTGTGACCCCATGGACTGTAGCTCACCAGGATCTGCTGTCTGTGGGATTTCCCAGACTGGAATACTGAAGTGGGTTGCCATTTCCTACTCCAGGGGATCTTCCCAATGCAGGGATTGAACCCATACCTTCTGCTTTGGCAGGCAGATTCTTTACCACTGAGCTGCCTGGGAAGACCCATCGATTTCCTATATACCCCCATTATCACCATACCTCACCCAAGTGGTACATTTGTTACAATCTGTGAACCTACACTGAAATATCATAATCACCCCCGATTCATAGTTCATGTTAGGCTTCACTCTCAGCACTGTATACTCCATGAGTTTAGACAAATGTATAAGGATATGTTGGACAAGGCAATGGCACCCCACTCCAGTACTCTTGCCTGGAAAATCCCATGGACGGAGGAGCCTGGTAGGCCGCAGTCCATGAGGTCACTAAGGGTCGGACCCGACTTCACTTTCACTTTTCACTTTCATGCATTGGAGAAGGAAATGGCAACGCACTCCAGTGTTCTTGCCTGGAGAATCCCAGGGACAGGGGAGCCTGGTGGGCTGCCGTCTATGGGGTCGCACAGAGTCGGACACGACTGAAGTGATTTAGCAGCATAATGATATGTATCCACCTTTATAGTATCATACAGTCATTTCATTGCTCTAAAAATCCTCTGTGCTCTGCCTATTCATCCCTACACCTAGCCACAGCCTTAGTTAGTTTTTTATTTGCAAATCTCACTTATTAGAATTCCTCGTGCTCCTTGTGTGTTTGTAGTCACTCAGTTGTGTCTGACTCTTTGCAACCCCATGGACTCCTCTGTCCATGGGATTTTCCAGGCAAGAATACTGGAGTGAATAGCTATTCCCTTCTCCAGGGGATCTTCCCAACCCAGGAATACAACCCAGGTCTCCTGCATTGTAAGCAGATTCTTTACTGTCTGAGCCACTGGGGAATGAAATGTGGCTTGGTTCCTTGGGGGGATAAAAATGTGCCTTTTTCATTTCTGTACCCCAATTTACAGTACAAGGCTTGGCTCAGAACTCCACAGTTATTTTAGTAAATGAGTTAGTTGAGTTTCTAATGAGTGTGCTTTCATAGTGCTTAGGACACTCATGCATATTGTCATGGAGAAGATAATATCTGTGTTGGACTTTGAAGGAGAAAGATGAGGAGGACTTGAAAAGGGGGATTCTCATGACTTAGTGCTCTGAGTTTTCTTTTTAATGCCTCCCAAATACCACACGGACCTTTATTTCATTGGCATTATAGTCTCTCTATCTACCTATTGATCTATAATCATATATAGCTTTGTATGCAAATTCAGGAAAGGTTTGTTGGACAATGAATCTACATTCCCACCACATTTTCTCCCAGTATACACCCATGCCAAAGTCTCATTCTATTGCACAGGATTAGCACAGGATTGAATGAGAAGCACATGCCAGATGTCAGTGCCAGAAAAGTAGTAACTGATCACTGAACAGTGTTAGTCATCCAAGAGGTGGGCATGTCCAGTATTATCAATGGGAGCTGCTGCAAGCCAAGCAAAGAAGGGATGGCATCAAGAACAAGCTCAAAACAGGATTTTGCATAACTGGCAAAGGAGAAGAAACAAAGTAATGAGCACAGCCATTGAGGAAGTCATCCTCAAAATGACCCACTGTCCACATGGACTTACTGCCGTCTCGGTCAGGTCTCTCGGGTCCAGTGCCATTTGGAAAATACTGACGACGCTTTCCTGTGCTGTCACTTCAAGACTTTGCTGCCCAACTGTCAACATTTACTGTTGTGCAGTCGCCAAGTTCTTGTTTCACAAAATGAAAAATGGAATCTATTTTGGACCACTCCTAGGGTTCCAGAAATTGTATTTATACAGCTGGTGAGCATCCAGTTAACATGTGAAAATCAATCAGTCCTCATACCTTGTCAGCGGTGGGCCATGAGTTATGACGAGAATACTGAGGCACATTTTCTCTCTGGTTCCTTAGTAAATCAGTTCCACACTTTGATGGACATAAACTCTTTGTCCCTTGAGTGTGTCTATAAAATACATTTGTCATGACACAGTGGAAGAATGGTTTTGGAGCCAAAATACTTTGTTCAAATTTTAGAATTACTATTTTCTAGGTATCTGTCCTTAATCCAATTACTTGACCTCTCTTAGACTTGGTTTCCTCATATGAAAAATGGGGATAATTACACAATAAATAAAAGGATTAAATTAAGCAATTTGTGATGAGTGCCTAATAATAATCTTGCTGCTGCTGCTGCTAAGTCGCTTCAGTCATGTCCGACTCTATGCAACCCCATAGATGGCAGCCCACCAGGCTCCCCCATCCCTGGGATTCTCCAGGCAAGAACACTGGAGTGGGTTGCCATTTCCTCTTCCAATGCATAAAAAGTGAAAAGTGAAAGTGAAGTCGCTCAGTCATGTCCGACTCTTAGTGACCCCATGGACTGCAGCCTACCAGGCTCCTCCATCCATGGGATTTTCCAGGCAAGAGTACTGGAATGGGGTGCCATTGCCTTCTCCAATAATAATCTTGGCTACTAGTAAAAACCTTATAACTATGAATTGATAATATTTTTACTCTTACTTTCAAGCAGCAGCAAATCAGGCTGTTGTAAAATTTTCAATCTCTTGCTTAAAATTGGAATTAAGTATTCCTTTTTCTTTTCCTTTCTTTTTTTCTTTCCCCTATCCTCTTCTTCTTCTTTTCTCTCTGTCTGTCTCAGGCCATGTTTAAAAGAAAACAGTGTACTTTGATTGTTATGGCATTGTAGCATCCTTAAAAATAATCCTCTAAATTAGATATTATAGAAAATGAATTGAAACAGAAAAAGACGAGGTAGTGAGGCTCATTAAGAGACTATGAACATCACCATTACACTGGAATTTCCTAACATGGATGATGGTTCTTTTATCTAACTAGTCTTTAGGACCAGATGCCTTTGAATCTTGTGCTGTGCTTAGTCGCTCAGTTGTATCTGAACTTTTTTGACCTCATGGACTGCAGCCTACCAGGCTCCTCTGTCCATGCAATTCTCCAGACAACAATACTAGAGTGGGGTTCCAAGCCCTCTTCCAGTCCAAGGGAATCTTCTCAACCCAGGGATTGAACCCAGGTCTTCTGCATTACAGGCTGATTCTTTACCTAATGAGCCTCCAGGGAAGCCCTAGAATCTTGAGTCATCCTCAACTTTATTCCCTCTTTCATCCAACCCATCTAAGCATTTACTGAGTCTGGACCATTTAACTTCTTAAACATCACCCCTAGGCCATTTGAGCCTGTATACATCATAGAGCAACTTCTGTAAGAGTCTCCAAATTTTCTCCTGCTGCCTGTCCTATTTACCATCCAGGTTTTACTGTAGCCAAAGTGGTCTTTGGTAAGGGAAAACAATCAGAACCCTCCTACATTTAAAACATTTAAAAAAACTTTATTGCCTTGAGAATTAAGGCACACTTCTATAGCCTGGCAAGGAAATGTGTATGGTGGTAGGCCTTGCATATCCCCAGAGCCTTGTCTCACACCTTCCCATGGACCACTTGCTCCCACACTTGGTTTTCCGAAGTTCCTCCTATTCCCCTTAAATCCTGTGATTGTGTCAACCTTTGCACATGGTGATTCCTTCCACCTATAAGTTTCCTACTCCATTCTCTCTGCTATCTCTTTCTGTTTTTGGTGAAGACCTGCCTCCTTTATAATTCTTCTGAATATAACAGCAGGGACTTCCTCTGTATTCCTTTAGCATTTTGCATGAAACTCCGTTAATTGAATTTCATCTCAGTATCTACACGTACAAGTCCAAATATCATGGAAAATGACACTTAAATAGTGGTATGATCTTGATTTCTTCATACCTTAAATTGAGACCACAATTGCGTCTATTTTGTAGAGCCATTACAAGGATTACAGTAAACATACATTAAGTACTTAGAATACGGACTCGGATCAGATCAGATCAGATCAGTCTCTCAGTCGTGTCCGACTCTTTGCGACCCCATGAATCGCAGCACGCCAGGCCTCTCTGTCCATCACCAACTCTCGGAGTTCACCCAGACTCACGTCCATCGAGTCAGTGATGCCATCCAGCCATCTCATCCTCTGTCGTCCCACTTCTCCTCCTGCCCCCAATCCCTCCCAGCATCAGAGTCTTTTCCAATGAGTCAATTCTTTGCATGATGTGGCCAAAGTACTGGAGACTAGCATTAGTCAAAAATATATATTCATAACTGTGGTTTCTGGTTTCCTATATTTAAGCATAAATGTGACCTGGGATTTGTGTCGAAGTTTCTCATCCCAACTAAACTGTACTTCCTATCTGCCCTCAGCAAGACTGAATGTTCCCAAACTGAAGGCCCTATTCCCGTAAGTGACTCTTCCATGAAGAGTTCTTTAATCTCATCAGGAAATGTTTCTTCCATCTTAGTGCTTCAGAAACACTTTGCCCCTGTGTTCGCTCCCATATTCTTAGCCCCCACTCAAAGTTATATCGTAGAAGCCTTCTTTCCTCAAGAAAGCTTCCTTTCCCGAGGGCAGATCCTGGCTGGGTCATCTTTATCCACTTCTTCCCCAGGCACCAGTGCAGAGCCAGGCGTCCAGTCAGGGCTCTGGGAGTATGCTGGACGGACGACACTCACAGGTGTCCTAGTCTGTTTGGGCTTCTATAATCAAAAAACGTCATAGACTGTGTGGTTTATACATCAGAACTTTATTTCTCATAGTCCTGGAGGCTGGGGTTTTGATGTCTGGTGACAGCCATCTTCCTAGTTCATAGACGGTTATCTTTTCTCTGTCTCCTCACATGGTGGAATGAAGGGGCTAGAGAACTCTCTGAGGTCTCTTTCATAAGGGCATTAATTTCATTTATTAAAATTCTACTTCATGATCTAAATCACCTAAGTCCCCACCTCCAAATACACCCACACATTGGGGACTGGGTTTCAACATATGACTTCTGAGAGTACACATTCAGTCTACCTGACTGGCTTCCCTCTTTCAGGGTTTTCCATCAACGTGGTTAGTAACAGCCTGTGGCAGTGAACACGGGGAGACACAATGACTCTGTGAACAGGTCTGAATTATCGCTAATGCCTCAGGATTCATTCTCCTCCTTTGTAAGTAGAGATAACGGAGGTGCCTGAGTCTAAAGCCATTCACTGCCTTGGTGCGGGGAAGTTGAAGATCTGAGGAACATTTCAAGAAAAAAGTGTTTCTGAAAGCAGGAAAGGGAAAAAAAAAAAAGCCTGAAATCAATAAGGCCTGAATTTCCATTTGCAATAGCAAAAAAGAAACTCACTTCTTGTGTGCATCTTTGAAGGGATATAGGTGGTGGGGACCAGGAAAAGCTTTTGAACTTCCTTTTGGAAGGTAATGGAGCTGTGTGGGTGTGTTGGGGCAAGAGGAGAGGAGACCCTTTTGAGGGTAGCAATGACTCAGATCTCTGGAGATAAAATACTTTCCTCATCAAGTTTTCTTCCTTGTCAACAACACCACTGCCTCCACCTTGCATTTACACAGCACTTTACACTGAATGGCTTGTGCTTTCTAGTCTCTATGGTATTTATATAGCAGAATATGCCACCCCAAAGTACATCTGTTTGGCATTTTATTTTTCTCAGCTGATTATTTTCAGCTGATTGAGAAACTGCAGACACACTAGAAGCTCTGAAAGAGAGTAGCAATTACCCTTTTGTAAGGGAAATTTACACTAGAAAGTGGAGCTATTACCAGAGATCCCTCACTTTTTTGCCCGAGAGACTTGCCCCAGGGCAGGCAGGGCCAATATTTGCCTATCAAACATTTCCTCTCCTCACCTTCCAGCAAATTGCCTGCTCCCCTTTGAAGCCCCAGGGCCCAGTTCCCTTCCTTAATTCAGGATTATAGATAAACCTCAGTAGTCTGGCTTCCTTCAAGTCTCACATCTTTGAGGGACTCCTGTATGTATGTAGATACTTTTTTTCCTCCTGTTAATCTGTTTTTGTACTATAAGTGGGGGTGGGGTCTCAGCCAAGAACCTAGAAAGGAGAGGAGACATTATTTTTCTCCCCTACAATCTCTAGTTTAAAATTCTGTGAAAAAGATACAATGATCTCTATTCTACAGATTAGAAAATGGGGCTCAGGGATGCCCCAAATCTGGGGATTGATAGAGCCAGGTCCCTTTTCTTAAGCCAGACCTTGAAGGATGGGTTAGATTCTGGCAGCCAGAGACACCCCCACGCAACCACTTTTCATGTTGCCCCTGTTTATTTTGGGGGGTGGGGGAGTTCTACTTTTAAACTTCTGTCCTCTTAGGAAGCTGTTTAGTCCCATCTCATCACAGAATTCTGTAGAGCAATGGCCTGGCAGTGAATGAGCCCTTGAAGGCATGGTTTGGACTCTTTACACTTAGCAAATTATTATTCAACTTTAATCACTGTGGCATCTTTATGTCTCCTGATCTGCCCTCGAATGCTCAGCAAATGAGTAACCACTGTGTTAATGCTTTAATGATGTTTAAATCCCTCTTTTAATTTGCCAAGTGGAAACTTTTCGAACCAACAAACTAATGTTATTACCATCTTAATTTTTTTCCCCTCAGAAAAGAGAACAGTGAGGGATGGAAAGGTAAATGGGGAAATTGCTAAATCCTCTGGGTTTTATTAAGCAGTCAGTATACTAATCCCAAGGATTACGCATATATCTAGTAGCATCCTCTGTGCATGAGACAGTGTATGAAGATTTGGATAAGTGTAGGGAGAAGAAAATACATGTGTATCAACAAAGTAGGCCCTGACTTATAACTTCTGCAACACCAAATAATCCTTTATGTGAGAAGACAGGAACATGAAAAAAAAAAAAAAAAGCTCTAATTTAAACATCCAAAATTAAGCACACTCTAGAAGGCGTCTCTTCTTATTCCCCTTGTTTTAACACCTGACTACGATCATGTTTAGTAATATTGGTCTAGAAAATGATGTAAGACAGTTGGAAGTAAATGGTGATATTTACCATCTTGATCAAGTAAAGGAACATGAGATTTGTTCACTCCCACCTGTTTTCTTCCTTCCCTTTTCCTTTCTTCCACCCCTCCCTGACTCTTCTCTTTATACACCACATCTTTAATTGAGCTCCGTTTCAGTTTCCTAGGGCTGCCATAACAAAATAGCACAAATTGGGTGACTTAAACAATAGAAGTGTTTGTTTTCTCACAGTTTGGACTAGAAGTTCAAGATCAGGTGTCAGCAGGTCTGATTACCTCCAAGACCTCTCTCTTTGGCTTGCAAGTGGTCACTTTTACACTACATCTTCATATGGCCTCTCTTCTGTGAGCATGCATCTGCAGTGTCTTTCTGCATGTCCTGATCTCTTCTTCTTAAAAGGATAACAGTTAGATTGGACTAGGGCCCCACCTTATCCAGTTAATAACATCTCTAACCTACTGGGTTTAGGGCTTCAACAAAGAAATGGAGGGGAGCACAATTCAGTCCATGACAAGCACCTAAAAAGAGCTCACATAATGTCCTTTCTTATTTCTTTTCTTACTCTCTTTATTGTCTTTCTAGTTTCCTAAGAGTTCCTCTCAGAAGCTTTTGAGAGGGTTTAAGATCTTCCCAGAAAGATTTTCCATCTTTCCTCTTTGCCTTATGTACATATGATAACTTTTATCACAGTTGCTTTTATTACCTAGTACTTGGGGTATTTAGTAAAAATACTTTCTAAAAACCACAATGATAGTGTGGCCTATCACCATCACCACGGCCACTTTATACAAAAACTACTGTAACTACTCCTGTTACTTCTCTTTCCTCTTTTTCGCCTCCTCTCCTTCCTCCAATGATAAGAATATCTCTCAGGAATGCTGTCAGAATACAACAGAGCAATATGTGCACAATTTTTTTAAATTGCCTGGATACTAAGACAGGAAGGAATGGGGCAGGTCACAACCATTTAACAAATGAAACAACAATTAAAAAGAACAGGATTCCACAAAAACTGGTTAGAACCTACAAGCCCCAGGATGGCAGAAGATTTGACTTCTGGTAGACCATGAGCCTCATTATGTCTTCACTGTGACACATTAACTTCTAAATGGCACACCTGCTAGGTGCCATGACAGTTCTGAAGCCAACCATAAAATGCCCCAAACTGGGTGCCCCAGTTCCTGGAAATCCCTGCCCCTTCTCCAGCACAGAATCTTCCTCCCACCCATTAGCATATGAAATCACCCAACCCATAAAAACTAAGCATCCCATATTTCAGAGCTGCCTCTCACCTTCTGAGACGGCCCACACTCTGTCTATGGCATGTGCATCTCCCTGAATAAACCTGCTTGCAGTCTACTACGGCTTCCTCTTAAATTCTTACATGCATAAAGCCAAGGATTCTCACTGGTGGCCTGTCCCAGGGATTCACTTGAGACCTTTTGAAAGTGTGAAAACGTTAGCTGCTCAGTCATGCCCAACTCTTTTCAATCCCATGGACTGCAGCCCACCAGGATCCTCTGTCCATGGGATTTTTCAGGCAAGGATACTGGAGTGGTTTGCCATTTCCTTCTCCAGGGGATTGTCTAAACCAAGGGATTGAACCCAGGTCTCTTGCACTGCAGGCAGATTCTTTACCAACTGAGCTCCCAGGGAAGCCCCCTGAGACCTTGGGACATGACTATTTTTCCTACAGTACAGCAAGTCCCCTACATAGGAACCTTCAGGTTGCAAACTTTCAAAGATGTGAATATACATTTGCATGTTCAATCACGTTATTTCACGTCTGGCTTACACTGTCACACGTGTGCATCCTCAAAAGTGACTGTGCTTTTGTGTACTTTACTGTGCAGTACTGTATAGAGTACAGTAGTACAGTAGCTTGATTTCAAGCCCAGGATGTCCGGAATCGAGAGGGTAGATGGAATTGAATCCAGCAAGGACCCAGAACCTGTGCCATCAACGTCAGGCATGAGTGAAATTGCAGGTTGGCCTCCATTTCCCATTGCTGATGATCCTTCAGCTCTATCATCTCCCACCCCCTCTCTTGCCCTCCAGTCTGTAATTCTTCTTGCCTGTTCACTCAATGCCAGCCCCTGTATGCCAGCTGTTGTATTATACTACTATGCTTTTCAAGGTACTGTAAGATTAAAAATGTTTCCTTTATTTTGTGTGCTTTTTTTTAATATATATTATTCATGTGAGAAGTATTACAAACTTACTATAGTATAGTAATATACAGTTGATTGTGTTAGTTGGGTGTCTAGGCTACCTCCGTTGGACTTACGAAAAATTGGACTTATTAACACACTGTTGGAATGGAACTTGTTCACATGTAAGAGACTTAAGGTACTCTAGCCAAAAATGTCTGTATCTTCTCTAATGAGTGAAAGAAGAAGAAAAAAAAATTCAGGAGACAGTTCATCCCTCTCTCATGTCTCATTCCTTCTTTGCTTTGGTTTTTGGCTTATGAAAGGGTTATTTACCTTGACTTTTAGGCCCCATGGAAGGGTCTGGCCAACTCAGAGCTGTTAAGCTATTTTGAAGAACCTGCTCCCTTGCCCTCATCCAGACCTCTCCAGGACAATTACCTGCTGCATTCAGAGGCACAGCAGCACATTCCATGGGTGGCCAGATCGGCCACTTGTGACCCTGGTGGCCTTGATCGACTTGGCAAGGGCTTGGCCACCCCAGTGCAAACCTCAGAACTTTGGTCTTTTCGTCCCCCTCATTTTCTGCCTCCTCACTGGTAGAGCCTGGGCCGAGTCAGACCTTTTGTGCTTTAATAAACCTGCTTGAAGGGGAAGGAGATGCTGCTTACAATGAACCAAACCTGATCACGCTCCTTAAGGACTTTTTAAATCACAAAGGGGGACAAGGAAGACTGAATGTAGTTTTCTTCTCCCCTTCCTTCCTCCCTACCCTCCCTTCCTCCTTCCTTCGTTTTCTTTTTCTTTCCCACTCTCTTATTTCTCTTTATTTTCCTTTCTCCATTCCCCCTTTTTTTGACATTCTTTTTCACCCTATTTCCTCAATCTTTCTCTTTCTCTTTTCCCTTTCATTATAATAATTGTCTTGAGTATAAGTTGGTGGAAATATCCCAAGATATTCATCATATGTGACTCCAAACTAAAGCAAAGGGGGATTTCTATACATGTTCCTGTTTATATTTATAAAAATATTGGTAGCTGAATTAGTATAAAGTAGCCAAGTCCTTCTGATGAACAGAGTTCAGATTTTCTTCCCTGATCATGCAAATTTTCTTTCTCTTTTAAACTATATTGTATTTTGTTTGACTGCTGCTTCATTTGTTCACCTCAGTCACATGAGAACATAAGTCATATTTTCTCAGTTGACACATTATTATGCACTGAATTAATGGAGTTCCTACTACAGACCACCATTGTCTCTGGGAATGCACCCCAGTTGGCTTTGATGTATTAGCTGGTTATAAACCATGGAATTCTCTTTGTTTTTAATTTACATTGGTTTTGTTTTGCATTAATATACAAGAGAAAGATTTGTCCAAAGCTTTCTGCATTTGTGTCAGTATCAATATAAGTCTTGTCAAACAAAGATTTGAACTTTACACCAGCATCCTCCGCTGACTGTACTTCAGATAACTGAAATGGCTGCTTCTTAAAAGTTTGAGTCAAGTCATCTGACCCTGAGATTTGTTAGAACTACATAATTAGGGGTGTGCTGGTGGTCAATGTTTAATAAATGGTTCTTCAGGAGGAATAAAAAATTCTCATTTGTAGCATTTCCTGATTTCCATTGTAAATATTCCCACCAGGGCTGATTTCAAGTCTATTAACACGATGTCATTGAACTTGAAGGTGGGAAGAAGTGCACAAGCCTCCTTCACGAATCAGGGCCAGACAGCACCAGCTCACGCTGGGTGTAGATATTTGACAGTTTTGGGTTGTATGCTTGGGTTGTCTGGTCCTTAGGAAGTCAGCTTTGCTGACATATTTTCTTAGAAAATCATTCACTTCATCCAGATGTTCAAAAATATTAGTCTTGCAAAGCACTTTTATTAGGATTCTTTTTACTTCCTTGATATCTCTGATGTCCTCCACTCCCATCCTTTCCATTCAGATTTTGAATATTTGAATTTTCTCTCTTTGCTTTTACCAGGTTCACTGGAGTTTCTGTACTTTTGAATTGTTTGTTTTCAAAGAAACCGATTCTTAAATTTGCTTGTTGGTTTTATTATTTTTCTGTTTTCTAATATATAATTTACCACCTATCTTTATCTCCTAGTGTATCTGAACTTTTTACAAAGTTTTGAACTTTTATAAAGTACCAAGCATGTAAAGTATACAATAAATAAATAGCATTTATTAATATGATATACGTGAGTCTGTGTGAACTCCGGGAGTTGGTGGTGGACTGGGAGGCCTGGCATGCTGCGATTCATGGGGTCACAAAGAGTCAGACACAACTGAGCAACTGAACTGAACTGAATATGATATAAGCATATTTACAAGTAAATTATCACTTAGGGTATATTGGTTTCAGCTATTATGCTATATATATATATATATATATATATATATACATATATAATTTTGAATTGGATTCCTTAGTTATAGAACATCCTTTATACTCTTTATAAAACAATAAAACTCGCTTCATGTTTTTGCTTCTGCAATCCCATCAGGGTGTTAGAAAATATCATTTAGCTATCTCTTCTGTTTCATCCATGCCACTGGCCATCCCTTCTAAGCCCTCTCTGCCTTGCATTGCTGCTGAGTCTCTTTTTCTTTCCAACTCCCATGTTCCTAATTTATGTCCTCATTTCGGTCAGATCTTTTCTAGCCACCTTTCTCTCTCTGATGACAGGCTGCCTCCAGTCACTCTGTGGGATGGGGAATGTAATTTCCTATAATTATGGCCTGCGCAGTCTGTGATGGTTTGTTTTAAGACCAAGCCACTTGGATATTTTCTGGGATACAGAAACAATCTAAAATTTACAATTGTCAAAGAGCTCTACTTTCTGCAGATAGCCTGAAGAATTGAGTCATTTACTTTTAGAACATATGGACAATGAAGGACTTTGCATTAAGTGGTATTTGCGGAACTTGGTTTTTGAGCAATCCACGTGAAGGGTAACTTTAGGTCAGTGGAGAGGAGGTGGATTGGTGACAGCTGGTTAACATTCTCCACTGTACAGAGAGGTATGAGTATAGAGTCCAAGTGAAGAGTGATTAAGGCAGAAGAAAATAGACGGTCAAAAGCATTTTGGTTAGTCATTACCATGTGGCAGGCCCTACTTATATTAACTCAGTGAATGCTTTGAACATCCATATGAAATCTATTACTTCAAAATGGAGGCTTAAAAAAGTAAAGTCTTATCCAAAGCCATACAACTAGAACGTGAGGAAGGCATGATTCAAAGTCTGACTTAAGCCTGGATTCGTATACTCCCAAGGCTATTTCAAATCCTGAAAGATGATGCTGTGAAAGTGCTACACTCAATATGCCAGCAAATTTGGAAAACTCAGCAGTGGCCACAGGACTGGAAAAGGTCAGTGTTCATTCCAATCCCAAAGAAAGGCAATGCCAAAGAATGCTCAAACTACCACACAATTGCACTCATCTCACACGCTAGTAAAGTAATGCTCAAAATTCTCCAAGCCAGGCTTCAGCAATATGTGAACCGTGAACTTCCTGATGTTCAAGCTGGTTTTAGAAAAGCCAGAGGAACCAGAGATCAAAATGCCAACATTTGCTGGATCATGGAAAAAGCAAGAGAGTTCCAGAAAAACATCTATTTCTGCTTTATTGACTATGCCAAAGCCTTTGACTGTGTGGATCACAGTAAACTGTGGAAAATTCTGAAAGAGATGGGAATACCAGACCACCTGACCTGCCTCTTGAGAAATCTGTATGCAGGTCAGGAAGCAACAGTTAGAACTGGACATGGAACAACAGACTGGTTCCAAATAGGAAAAGGAGTTCGTCAAGGCTGTATATTGTCACCCTGCTTATTTAACTTATATGCAGAGTACATCATGAGAAACGCTGGACTGGGAGAAGCACCAGCTGGAACCAAGATTGCTGGGAGAAATATCAATAACCTCAGATATGCAGATGACACCACCCTTATGGCAGAAAGTGAAGAGGAACTCAAAAGCCTCTTGATGAAAGTGAACGTGGCGAGTGAAAACGTTGGCTTAAAGCTCAACATTCAGAAAACGAAGATCATGGCATCTGGTCCCACCACTTCATGGGAAATAGATGGGGAAACAGTGGAAACAGTGTCAGACTTTATTTTTCTGGGCTCCAAAATCACTGCAGATGGTGACTGCAGTCATGAAATTAAAAGACGCTTACTCCTTGGAAGGAAAGTTATGACCAACCTAAATAGCATATTCAAAAGCAGAGACATTACTTTGCCAACAAAGGTTCGTCTAGTCAAGGCTATGGTTTTTCCTGTGGTCATGGATGGATGTGAGTTGGACTGTGAAGAAAGCTGAGCGCTGAAGAATTGATGCTTTTGAACTGTGGGTATTGGAGAAGACTCTTGAGAGTCCCTTGGACTGCAAGGAGATCTAATCAGTCCATTCTGAAGGAGATCAGCCCTGGGATTTCTTTGGAAGGAATGATGCTAAAGCTGAAACTCCAGTACTTTAGCCACCTCATGCGAAGAGTTGACTCATTGGAAAGGACTCTGATGCTGGGAGGGCTTGGGGGCAGGAGGAGAAGGGGACGACAGAGGATGAGATGGCTGGATGGCATCACTGACTCGATGGACGTGAGTCTGGGTGAACTCCGGGAGTTGGAGATAGACAGGGAGGCCTGGCGTGCTGCGATTCATAGGGTCACAAAGAGTTGGACACGACTGAGTGACTGAATTGAACTGAACTGAACTGAACTGAAGGCTCGCCTGCCCCTTTTTGCTCAGTATTATTGTTGTTCAGTCACTAAGTCCTGTCCGACTCTCTGCAACCCCGTGGACTTTAGTATTCCCTGTCCGTCACTATGTCCTGAAGTTTCCTCAAACCCATGTGCATTGAGTCAGTAATGCCATCCAACCATCTCTTCCTCTGTCATTCCCTTCTCCTCCCGCCTTCAATTTTCCCAGCAGCAGGGGCTTTTCCAATGGAGTTGGCTGTTTGCATTAGGTGGCCAAAGTATTAGAGCTTCAGCTTTAGTATCAGTCCTTCCAATATCCAACCCAAATGAATATTCAGGGTTGATTTCCTTTAGGATTGACTGGTTGACAGTATAGTTCTAGGTAATTTGTATTTTAATTCTCATTGCCATGGAATGTCCGTATTGAGGGTTCTAAGAGCATCTTAATTTGTTTAATGCTCAGAATGTTTGGGAAAGTCTTTGAACCTGTATAAGTGGCATTCCATGACTTTTGACCAATGCACATCAGTGATACCAGCTGTTTTGTCTTCTTCTAATATCATCATTGGCATTGTCAATAGACATCATTTAGAAACTGCCCCACCCAAACTTAGCTTTTCAAGTGCTTGTAATTTTACTCACTGTTGCTGCCTAGGTGGAAAACATGGTTGAGGCAACCCACACCCACTGAATAATATCTGCTATAATTCTACCAATGCTCAGTATTATGGTTCCTGACCTCTTTCAAGGCCTTGGATTGTATACTGATTCTAACTTTGTGTAATCATAGATGTTCTGTCTTAAATATTTTTTTTTATGTAGATCATTTTTTTAAGTCTTTTTGAATTTGTTACAATATTGCTTTTGTTTTATGTTTTGGTTTTTTCAGCTGCAAATAATGTGGGTTCTTACCTCCCTGATCAGGGATCAAACCCACATCTTCTGCATTGGAAGGGGAAATCCTAACCGTGGGATAGCCAGGAAAGTCCCTCGGATGCTTTGTCTGAGGTGATACTCATCCCCAGGTGTAGGCCCAGCTGACCCTCACAGCTCCCCAAAGTCTCTGGGAAGAAACCTAGTGCCTCTCTTTCACTTCAATAACTTTTCCCCAGTGTATGTATGTATGTGTGTGTGTGTGTATGTATGTATATATATATATATATTTATATATAAATATATATATATAGTGGCTCAGCTGATAAAGAATCTGCCCGCTATGTGGGAGACCTGGGTTCAGTCCTTGGGATGGGATGATCCCCTGGAGAAGGGAAAGGCTACCCACTCCAGTATTCTGGCCTAGATAATCCCATGGATTGTAGAGTCCATGGAGTCACAGAGAGTCGGACATGACTGAGCCATTTTCACTCATTACACACACACACACATGTGTGTATATATATATATATATATATATATATATATATATATATATATGCCAACAACCAAACAAATATATAACCAAAAAAAAGGTAGAGTGAGGGAGGGAGGGAGAAAGGAAGGAAGGAAGGAAAGAAGAGAGAGAGGGAAGGAGGAGAAAAGGAGAAAGGAAGATAGAAGAAAGAAGGTAGGAAGGGGGAAGGAAGGGAATACCTTACAGCTGTGCTGCAAGTCACTGGCTAAAGTCTCCTAGGGCCTCTCCCTCTGTATATTGGGACCTGCTGCTTTCTTAATTTTGCTATCATTTCTTGCAGAGTTAGAATAAATTCTGTCACATTTCTCCTGGATTTCAAATCAAAATAGAATGTAGAGTCCCTGCTTTTAGGGAGTTTACTAAGATGAAAGCTGTAGAAGTGACTTATTTGGACTCTGTTCAGCTTCTAAGCCTCAACTCTTAAAAAAATGTCCTATTGCCTCAGGTTCTAATCTCACTTTACCCAGAAAGTATATTTGTGCTCTGTGATTGAGCCCTCAGCATAGCTAGTTAGAACCCATGGTCACTTACAGAGGGGAAGATGGACAGATTTGTGTTTTGTAGTGTGGATAGACCCTAAACTTGTAAAACTGAGCTATGACAGTTTCCTGTCATGTAGGGTGCAGAGAAAGATGAGCTGCAGAGAGAGAAGAATGGATGAGACATGCAGACAAACCCAGAAATGTATGTCCTAAGAGTTCATCATAAATACACTTGGACCTTTCCTGAACTTCTGCTGAATCCTAGCCCCTGGGCTCCATGAAGCCCTGTACCCTACTTTTCTTAGACTACATGGAGTAGGTTCTTTTTCTTACAATTCTTGTCTGAGCAGCTACACTCCATTATAGAGAGGTGGCTAGACACAGTAATGATAGGACCAGCTTCCTGTAGAACCAGAATTTCTGGAATTGAATCTTAAGTCCAAAACTCAGTATCTGTGATAGCTTGAACAGCTGCTCCCCAATATACCTGGAATTGAATTGCTTGAACTTATGAGTATTACCTTAGGTGGCAAAAAGGATTTTACAGATGTGATTAAATACCTTGAAATTGGGAGATTATTTCAGATTATTTGGGTAGGCAGTAAATGTAACCATAGGTGTTTTAATAGGAAGAGAACAGAGGGAGATTTGACATGGAGGAGATCATAAGAGAGGTGATGTTGGAAGCAGAGCTTGGAGTGATGCAGGGAAGAAGCCATGAGCCAAGGCATGCAGGAAGCCTCCGGAAGCTAGAAAAGACAAGGACACAGATTCTTCTCTTGAGTCTCCTAAAGGAATTCACCCTGTAGACACTCCAACTCAAGCTTACAGAAATGAATTGCAACCTTCCTTCTGCCCTTCAGAACTGTGAGATAATAAATTTGTGTTGATTTAAGCCACCAACTGTGTGGTAATTTCTTACATCAATAAGAAACTAATACAGCTGCTTTGTGCCATTGGGAAAGTTACCTAATCACTCTGTGCTTCAGTTTTACCATCTGTTATGTAGGAAAAAGGAAAATTTCATCAGGTTGTTGTGAAAATCATCTATCCATACATCTATCCATTTATCTATCTGTCCATCTATCTATCCATCCATCTTTATACCCATCTGATTATTGATTCAACAGGCAAGCATCCTTGGATCACTAATCTGGGCTATTTATGTATGTGTTAGATCCTGGCTCAGATGATAATTTTCAGTCTCTGCCCAGAGAGGATCTGAGTTTTGGGGCCAGATACATGATTAAAATCTTCAAAGAAATATGGCAAATACAGTGATCAAGGTCTGCCCAGAGAATGAAAGAAAGGGGAGTGGAGGGATGGTTACATCAGACAGGAAGCGGGGATTGTTAGGAAGACTTCACAGAAGAAATGGGGGGCTGAGGATGAGGGGTTTAGTGAGAAGGGGGTCAGAAACAGAAGAGCTTTACATAAAAGTGTTGGGAAAATTTAAAAGGAAAAGATGATGTGAATAGATTAGACATGGCATTTCCTAACTTACAGTCAAAGAATATTCCTTTGCTCCTCCCAGATAAGGGTATAGATTGGCATTTGGTTGTCTGATGGAAATAATTTAGAATAACTTGCCAGGATGTTATATATCAAGGCAGGCAGCTTTCTGAGATCTGGCGCATGTGTTCCTTTTCTTTTTTCTTTCTTTCTCTTTTTTTCCCCTGAAACATTACTGACAGTCACTGCTACAGTCCAGCACTCTTAAAGTTGACATATGCTGAGTGACAGATCCAAGATAAGAATAAAATACATTTGAATCTGCCAATAAAGAAAAAAAAATGGGAAAGGGATGAACTTACAGAGATAGAAAGGTGTATCTTTAAAGCTCTTAGGAGGACAAATTACTAATCAGGACTAGAACTGTATAGAGGCTTGGTAAGTTCAAATGCAGAAACCCTTCTGGGATGGAAAGTCTTTCTAGCACGTAGCAGTTTTATAAGAAGTCTAATGAGATCTTTTTGAAAGTGCTGGCTCCATTTTGTGTGAAGGAGAATTGTCAAGAGATTTTCAAATAGCTGAAAGACCAGTAATAAGCCCAACAGAGCCAAGGTAGGGTGTCCGATTGGCCAACTGGCATGAAAGCCATCTTTGAAAATTCATCACCTGCAATAGTCCATTCTGTTCCCATTAATTTCTGATAAATGGAAACCATCAGCAAGGAAACAACACTGACACTGATCAAGTCAATCACAGCTTGGATTTACTAATAACTCATAGTTCCAGTATTATCTTGTCATTTTATGCTCATTGAAACATGTTTGTACATACATGTGAGCACACACATCCCCCCACTCATGGGTATTTAAAAACCATAAGTAATTTCAACTCTTATCCTGTCATCAATTTTGAAAATAATAATTTCTTCTAATAAAAATAGTTTCTTCAATTGTTTATTTTTTTTAGAAGTTGTAGTTACTAGCATGTTTATTATTTACTTGACAGACATATTTTCTCTTCTCCAGGCTCCTTAGACCCTTACTATAGAGGGATGACAAGCTGATAAGAATTTGTCCCTGTACTCATAGGCATGATTGCTTGATTTTGGAGCAATTACCTACCCGAAATGAACCAGTACGAGGATCTCCACTTGGAACTGGGAAAAGGATAAAGTGAATTTGCTCAGTCATGTCCAACTCTTTGCAACTCCATGGACTGTAGCCTATCAGGCTCCTCTGTCCATGGAATTTTCCAGGCAAGAGTACTGGAGTGGGTTGCCATTTCCTTCTCCAGGGGATCTTCCTGACCCAGGGATTGAACCCAGGTCTTCTGCACTGCAGGCAGACACTTTACCATCTGAGCCACCAGGGAAGACCCAAAACAGAAGCCCATTCAAAGCATTCAAGTTACTCAGAGTTCCTCACCCTTAAATCTTGGAATCTCAGCCCTTTGATGACTGCTGATGTGGGTCTGTTTGAAAAATGTTCCTTCCAACATCTGTGGAATAGTTTAAACTACAATTTGCTAAACATGGAAATTGTAGCAAATTTGCTACAATGGTTGCCCTTACACTTCGAATGATAGCAACATAGATATCCAATGAACATTTGTAGCTGCTCAGTCATGTCTGACTCTTTGCAACCCCATGGACTATAGCCTGCCAGGTTCCTCTGTCCCTGGGATGCTCTAGGCAAGAATACTGGAGTGGGTTGCAATTTTCTACTCCAGGGGATCTTCCCGACCCAGTGATCCAACCTGTCTCTTGCATCACCTGAATTAGCAGGAGGGTTCTTTACCACTGGTGCTACCTGGGAATTAGTATTTTGGGGGGCTCCAAAATCACTGCAGATGGTGACTGCAGCCATGAAACTAAAAGGTGCTTATTCCTTGGAAGGAAAGTTATGACCAGCCTAGACCGCATATTAAAAAGCAGAGGCATTACTTTGCAAACAAAAGTCCGTCTAGTCAAGGCTGTGGTTTTTCCAGTAGTCATGTATGGATGTGAGAGTTGGACTATGAAGAAAGTTGAGCGCTGAAGAATGGATGCTTTTGAACTGTGGTATTGGGAGTAGACTCTTGAGAGTCCCTTGGACTGCAAGGAGATCCAACCAGTCCATCCTACAGGAGATCAGTCCTGGGTGTTCATTGGAAGGACTGATGCTGAAGCTGAAACTCTAGTACTTTGGCCACCTGAGGTGAAGAGCTGACTCATTTGAAAAGACCCTGATGCTGAGAAAGATTGAGGGCAGGAGGAAAAGGGGATGACAGAGGATGAGATGGTTGGATGTCATCACTGACTCAATGGACTTGAGTTTGGGTAGGCTCTGGGAGTTGGTGATGGACAGGGAGGCCTGGCGTGCTGCGGTTCACGGGGTCACAAAGAGTTGGACACAACTGAGCGGCTGAACTGAACTGAATCTGGGAAGTCACTCAGTGAACATACAGGCACCCAAACTCCTCCTGAAAGATACTTCAAAACGTTTTTGATAAAAGGTTAAGATCATTTTATTTGCCCCACAACTGCCTTTCCATGTCCTTTACCAGCTTCAGAAATTACTTGCCAAATGACCCATTCCTGAGAGAAAAGTCCTGCAGGCTTCTAGAAGACCAAAGGAATATATCTGGTCTTTATCCTCAGATCTTGCCATAAAGCAACTGAAATTTTCTAAGTGATAGGAGTGTCTTTTAGTGTTCATCAGGAACTCATTTGGTACACTTGAGTTTCAGCTAATGCAATGACATCCAGGGAGACCTCTAGCTCGTCTCATGATGGGACTGGTCACCAGAAAGATAAACAGTAGGCAGTAGAAGCTCTTTAAACTTTTAAATATATTGTTGATATTTTCAAAATCTCCAGGTCATTTATTTTGTAGACTGTCCCTCAGTATGGCTTGATTATTTTCTCATGATTGGATGTAGGTTAAACTTTTATTTTTCCTGAACGTTACACACATAGGTGATGATGTATTCTCTGTGTACCACCCTGAGAAGCTGTTGATACTGACTTGTTTAATTCTTCTATCTGTAAGGGAGAGTTTGGAATTCTGCAGGGGCAAATCCAACCTCAATTCCCTGTGCTAGGTTTATTTGCAGCACACATTTTGACATCCTGCAGTTGCAATCAAAAGGTAACTATTTTCATGATGCTGCTGATTTCATTCAACTGAAATTCATAATGTATGTCCAATCACTCAATCCTGAATGGATGGCTCCTCCAAGAAATAGTGAAAAATAATCTTTTTCTTAAAGGCTTTTACATGCGAGACTGGAGGTTATATCTGTACGGGAGTTTTGACATACTACTCAATTATAGTATCTCCAAAATGGGTCTTTCTTGGGAGGAGGGGAGGTACGTTTGGAAATTAAAAATACTAAGTTTAGGATGAATCAGGAAATTTCACTTTCTACAGGGGCTGCAAACTTGTATATTGCTTTCATTGAATGATTATGGACCAATGTCTTGACTTTTTTAGGTACAGTTGACTTATTTTAAAATGAAAGAAATAGACAATTTCTAAATTCTCTTCCTTTTTCTGTCTAGTTTCTGAATAAATTTGTTAATATCTTAAGAGAAAGTTTAGATAAATTAATTGAAAACCAATTTATAATGGGTTAATAATGAAGCTAGGATGCTTGAAAATCCCTAACGTCTTAATTAGACATCACAGAAGAATCACCACAGCAGGCTCAGCGTTACCACTTACCCTGACCTGCTTTCTGTTCACTTCACAATCTGGTGTGGATCTCTATGACTTTCCAACACTTGATCACTTCTACACATAGGGTTATACTTTATCCTCCTTTTTATTACTTCACCAACTTGTTCTTTGACTTTTGATCCCTACCGTGTTTTAAATTTGCTCTTTGACTTTGCTGCTGCTGGGTGTTGTAGTTAAACATTTCACCTGATCAGCCTCGCTCAGGGTCATACAGAAAATAAGAAATGGGGACAAGAATAGTGTTAGTTGACTGTAGAGTGGGCCCTAGATGGCAAGATCAGTCTGATCTGATATACCAACCTTGTATTCTTAATTGTTAAACACAGATGCAGACACACTGATGTTTTCAATGCTAGCATCTCATTCCATGTGATTAATTTCCACTTTCTGGTATATTCATGAGGAAACCAAAAGCAGAAGCAACACAAAAAGTTGCTACAGAAAAAAGGGAGATAGAACTGGTAAATTTAAATTATTATGGGTTTAAGAACAGGACATGTAGATGCCTTTTCTGAATGTGTTTAAGTGATAAAGTTTATTCATTCACTTACTCATTCATGATATTATGATAAGAAAGAGAACAGATTCTGGAGCTTGACTTCTTAAGTTTGAATCCCATCTCTGCCACAGACCAGTAGGGTAAGTCATTTAACCTCTGTGTGCCTCAGTTTCCTTATCTGCAAAAATGGGGATGATAATGGTAGCTTCCTCAAATGATTAATCAGTTAGTGCATATGAAACCTATTAGAACACTATTTGGCATGTAGCATGTAGCCACACACACATATACTTATCTGCTATTATTAATCTATAGTTACTGATTACCTATTACATATCTAATACGAGGAATCCCACTTGCATTAAGTAATTTTTGTTCAGTTGCTAAGTCGTGTCTGACTCTTTGCAATCCCATGGACTATAGCATGTGAGGCTGCCCTGTTCTTCACTATCTTCACGTCCAGAGGTTAGTGGAGGCTATGAAGGATTTGGTACCTTTCCACGGGATTTCTTCCTAATATCATCATTATCATCATCATGGCTAAACTTTTTAGTGTTTCTTTGTGTCTGGCACTTTTGGGTATCTTTCATGATTTTTCTTAGTTTTTCTGTAGTTTTAATTTTACAGAAAGGTTAACTATTTGCCAAAGGTCATATAATTTGAAAATGGTAAAGTCAAGATTGGATACAGGCAGTCTGACTCCAATATTCTATGCTGTTAAGAACACTGTATGTCTATAGACTATATGACAATATGCAGCATGCAGAGTCTCCGTTCAACATACACATATAGCACATTATCAGGGGGCAGAGACTCTTGCCATCAAATATCACTTGCCATCAAGAAGATCAGAGGATCATGGTGAGAATATGAAGATGAAAACGACAAGGTGCACGGTGTGCTCTGACGGTGATATTCACAGGTCAAGCAGAATGACCAGCATCTCAGTCTGAGGGAAGGTCAAGGAGGTGTGGGAAAGGATGACAGTCTTCAGCAGTGGCTAGCATGAAGAGTAGCAGATAAATAACTGTGAAGAGACATTCGAGGCAGAAAGACAATATGTAATAAAAGCCTTGATGCACGTGGGGCTCTGTGAGACTTTGTGGCTGGCGAAGACTAAATGAGGCCGTGTGACTCCCTGGTGGCTTGGATGGGAAAGAATCTGCCCACAGATGCGGGAGATCTGGATTTGATACCTGAAGTGGGAAGATCCCCTGAAGGAGGCCATGGCAATCCATTCCACTATTCTTGCCTGGAGAATCCCCATGGGCAGAGGAACCTGGTGGACTACAATCCATGGCGTCACAAAGACGCGGACATGACTGAGCGACTAACCCTTTCATTTTCTTTCACAATACAAGAACTACAGAGGAAAATGAGGGCATGACCGGGGAACCTTTATTTACTCATGTGAAGCATTTGACATTTAACGAGAAAGCTTCAGGAGTCTTTGAAAATATTTAACCAGCAAGAAAACAGGATCAACTTTGCTTGGCAAAGATCATTGCACAAAAAGTATTAAGGGGTGTTTTTACCATGTCTTCAAATTAATGGCATGTTTTATTAGAATCTATCTGTATTAGCTCCTCTTGTTTTTGTGGATTTACATTAGTGAATTTCAATAGGTAGCATTATTAGCACTGCTTACTACTAATACCTACTTCTTTCCTAATTCTTCAGTTTATAGCATGCTTTTAACTCCATTAGCTCCCACACATTTTAACTACCTTATTTTTTTTTTTTTATTATTATCATTTCCATTACAGAGGATGAAACTGAGGCTGAGCAATGTTAACCTTCACAGGCTTGCCTCAGACTCAAAATCCTGGGAATAAACATGAACACAGAAGCCTTAAGTGTTACTATGTGAGCATCCTCCTCTCCCCTGTGACATCCTACAAAGGACCCCTCTCCCAAATCCCAGGTGTAACTTGGACATGCCTCTGTGTCACCAGGGTCAGTTCTGACCCAACCTACCTGTCTCAGGCCATTTGGGCTTAGACAGTTCTATAGGCACAAGCTTAAATACCAAATGTTTATTTCTCACAGCCCTTGAGGTTGGAAAATCCAAGATCAAGGTGCTGGCAGAGTCAATGTCTAGTGATCCCTTGCTTCCCGGTTTAAAGAGATTGTCTTCTCGCTGGTCTTCACAAGGCAGAAGGTGAGCAAGCACTGTGGGGTCTGTTTTATAAAGGCTCCACCCTCATGGACAAGTGAAAGTTGCTAAGTTGTGTCTGACTCTTTGCGACCCCATGGACTATGCAGTCCATGGAATTCTCCAGGCCTGAATACTGGAGTGGGTAGCCTTTCCCTTCTCCAGGGGATCTTCCCAACCCAGGGATTGAACCCAGGTCTCCCACAATGCAGGCAGATTCTTTGCCAGCTGAGCCACAAGGGAAGCCCAAGAATACTGGAGTGGGTAGCCTATCCCTTCTCCAGGGCATCTTCCTGACCCAGGAATCGAACATGGGTCTCCTGCATTGCAGGTGGATTCTTTACCAACTGAGCTAAAACCACGTCCCAAAGGCTTTACCTACAAATACCATCATGTAGGGCATTACTACAAGAACTGTGGAGGACACAAATATTCAGTCTATAACACTATAAAATGCCATTTTACTTTCTTCCTGGATAATGAACATTGATTGCATTCTGGAAGTATTTTTGGCCAGTGAAATATAGGGGGAATTCTTCTGGAAGGCCATTAAGAAAGATTTTTCTCTGATAAAAGGATAGTGTAAGATGATAGTCCCTTTGCTTCCTGATTTTGTGTGCTCTTGTGTGGAAATGTCGTGTTTGGAGCTGGGTAGGTATCTCATCAACTCTGAAATCTTTTGAGGACAAAAGGCACATGCTGAGGATGGAGGAAGGGAAGGGCACAGTGCTCAGGTCTCCACGGTGGATGCTGGGAAGTGTTGTTCAGATCTCAAGGCAAGATTGAAAGACAGTTGCCTCTGTTACTGGGAATGCTGCTGGCAGGTGGCACTCGATGGTCAGTTCCTTTGAGACATGTCAAGTGCACAGTTACCTTGCCTAAAGCCACGTCCCTTTCCTAGGGTCACCAGCATTCCTTGACTGAGGGGCTCAGAGGCTGTGCAATCCCAGCCTTATCATTGCAATAGAAGAGAGCTGTGAGAGGTCACTCAACCGACAGACTGGGGGTGCTCCTGGGCCTCTGTGACAGCTTGGCTTCACGCTCTGCTCAGCGGTGCCTCTTTACTTTGCTCTCCACAACATCGATCTCAAAAATAATTTCTTTAATAATCTCTGATAAATTAAAAATAATCTGAGTCTGCTTTCTGGGGAAACCAACCTCAAATAGTCCCTATGGCTGTTTTGGCAGACTGAACAAATCATGAACCATCTATATTTTAGTAAGCTAAAATTTATCCCATGACTTCAACTATGATTATTTGGCATTTATCACACTGTTTTGTCCCTTTGGTCAAAGCTAGAAAAAACTACTGGTTTTTCCAGTGGTCATGTATGGATATGAGAGCCGGACTATAAAGAAAGCTGAGTGCCGAAGAATGGATGCTTTTAACTGTGGTGTTGGAGAAGACTCTTGAGAGTCCCTTGGACTACAAGGAGATCTAACCAGTCAATCCTAAAGAAAATTAGTCCTGAATATTCATTGGAAGGGCTTATGCTGAAGCTGAAACTTCAATACTTTGGCTACCTGATCCAAAAAAAACTGTCTCATTGGAAAAGATCCTGATGCTGGGAAAGATTGAGGGCAGCAGGAGAAGGGGATGACGGAGGATAAGATGGTTGGATGGCATCACTGACTCAATGGACATGAGTTTGAGCAAGCTCCAGGAGTTGGTGATGGACAGGGAAGCCTGGCGTGCTGCAGTCCATGGGGTCACAAATAGTTGAACACAACTGAGTGACTGAACTGAACACTGTTTTGTACATATACTCTAATGTCTTCAAAAGTGTTCATTGTGTTTTATTCCTCACCATGTCTGTGTCTCCTCTCAGATTCATAATAATAATTGTAGCTTTATGGACACTCAATATGTTCTTGTTAAAACCTATATCTATTTTAATGGACCTCCCTGGTAGCTCCCTGGTAGCTTTACCAGCTCAGCTGGTAAAGAATCTGCCTGCAATGCAGTAGTCCCAGGTTTGATTCCTGGGTCAGGAAGATCCCCTGGAGAAGGCATAGGCTACGCACTCCAGTATTCTTTGGCTTCCCTGGTGGCTTAGGCAGTACAGAACCTGCTTGCAGTGTGGAAGACCTGGGTTTGATCCCTCAGTTGGGACAATCTCCTGGAGGAGGAGGGCACAGCAACCCACTCCAGTATTCTTGCCTGGAGAATCCCCATGAACAGAGGAGCCTGATGGGCTACAATCCATGGGGTTGCAAAGAATCAGGCATGACTGAGCAACTAAGCACAGCACTGCTGCTGCAGCGAAGTCGCTTCAGTCGTGTCCGACTCTGTGCAACCCCAGAGATGGCAGCCCACCAGTCTCCCCCGTCCCTGGGATTCTCCAGGCAAGAACACTGGAGTGGGTTGCCATTTCCTTCTCCAATACATGAAAGTGAAAAGTGAAAGTGAAGTTGCTCAGTCTCGTCCAACTCCCCATGGACTGCAGCCCACCAGCACAGCACATAGCTATTTTAATACCTGATGGTCATGGCCATGTTCTAGTAGGTGAACTATTTCTGCAGACCTACATTTTATACATGGTCATTTATCTAAATCGCATTTTCTTTTTTTTTTTTTAAAGGAATTTCACTAAATACACTGAAATCCATCCCATACCATATTTAAGTTTTCTAACAATGACATCCATCCCAAATTGAAACTTAGCATTTAGACGTTTAGAAAAGAATTCTATTGCTGGTCCAAGATGACATATTTCACTATATCAGGGTTCTTAATGAAAGGTAAACCAACACTGAATGTCATTCTCTAAAAAAAAGGTAGTTCCCTCAAAACTAATACATATATATATATATATATATATATATACACACATATATATACACACACACACATAAATATATATATACACACACACACACCTGCATGCATGCATACTAAGCCACTTCAGTTGTGTCAGACTCTTTGTGAACCCATGGACTATAGCCTACCAGGCTCCTCTGTCCATGGGATTTTCCAGGCAAGAATACTGAAGTGGGTCGCCATGCTCTCCTGCAAGCGATCTTCCTGAGCCAGGAACTGAACCCATGTCTCTAATGTCTCCCTGCATTGGCAGTGTGTTCTTTAGTACCAGTGCCACCTGGGAAGCCCTGAATATATACATACATGTACATATCAATAATTATATATTTTTAATACATATATATGTATTTCTGGAAATAATATAAAAGGTAAAAATAAACAAAATGCTCCTCTGTCTAGGAATTCTCCAGGAAAGAATACTGAAGTAGGTAACCATTCCTTTCTCCAGGGGAGCTTCCTGACCCATGGATCAATTCTGGGTCTTCTGCATGGCAGGCAAATTCTTTACCATCTGAGCCACCACCAAAGACCAATACAAATTCTTAAGGCAGCCAGAGAAAAAAGACAAATTCCCTTCAAGGAACAACCTTTATACACTGAGAATAGATTTTTCAACAGAAGCAATGGAAATAGAAGACAATGTAATAATATTTTCAAAGTGATGATAGAAAATAATTGTCAACCAAAAATTCTATACCCTAAAGTGAAAGTATTCTTTAAAAATGAAAGATGTTTCCTGACAAACAAAAGCTAAAAGAATTCATCATCATCAAGTTCATAAAAAAGGATGTTTCATGAAAAAGGAAACCAAAGATGGGAAGAAACAGACAGAGTGAGATTACACACCCACCCACTCTCACACACACACAATGTTACTTTAGCAACAACTGACTAACTTCATGGTCCTTATAATGACCATCTCAAATGCTAGAGATATTAAGCTAGTGCTAATTCAATATCGCATCCCAACTCACTACATGTGTTAAGACCTCTGCATGGGAAGTTCAATACACTATTGAGAGAAATTTAAAAGACCTAAATAAATAGAGGGATATGCTTAATGTTGTAAAAATGTCAAAATTTCCCAAACTGATGTATACGTACAATGAAATTTTAAGAAAAAAAAATAAACAAAATGCATAAAAAAGCAATAAACAACCATCCTAGGACAAAGTTCCATCTCTGCCACTTATAGCAGTATAATCTTGATCATATTACTTAAGATTTTGAGACTCGGTGCTTTAAGCTATAAAATGGGCAAAATCAAATGCTATAAGGCTGCTTCAAGTTTCTTTTAAAGTTGTAGTTCAGGCATTTACTCCTAAGGTTTTCCGTGCTCTCTCTCTGTTTCAGGATCTATATGCTAATTTTGGTCTAGAATATTTTATCCGGATGTTGTTTTCTCTCTTTGTTACTACACTGTCTCTCTGTTATTTCCTGAGACCCATGATTATTGCTCTGCCTGCCTGGAAGATGATCTGTATTTGACAACTAATGTTTCCTGTTAGAATACTTCTCTTCTCATTCATAGATATTCTGTTTCATTGTTTTCATATGGGCTGCATTGAGTAACTGTTTTCCTGCCAAAGAGGTCTTCTGGCAAGCAAGTAGGTGTTCACATTTTTATGTAAAATTTAATGTATGCAAATATTTTTTAAAAACCTTACCATTTATTGTCTTCTATGAGCAAGGTAAAGGGCTTCCCTGTGGCTCAGTGGTAAAGAATCCTCCTGCAATGCAGGAGATGTAGGTTCAGTTCCTGGGTCGGGAAGATTCCCTGGAGGTGGTCATGGCGACCCACTTCAGTATTCTTGCCTGGAGAATCCCATGGACAGAGGAGCCTGGCGGCTAGGGTCCATAGAGTCACAAGGAGTCAGACAGGACTGAAGGGACTGAGCACAGCACAGCACGGAGCGAGACACTTTAGATACTCCATAAGCTTTAGTCTTCCCAGCAACCTTACAAAGCGAGGAATCATTTATTCATTTTCCAGATGGAGAAAGTAAGGCTTAGGGCAATCAAGTAAGTACTCAATGTAGCTCACTTCAGTATAGTGAGTCAGGATTGACAGCCAGAACTCCATGACCCCCAAGGCTGTATCATTCCCTCAACACCACTTGGCAAACGGAAAGATAGAGAAACAGCAAACTGTGAACAAAAAGATAACTGTTTGTAATTCCTCACTCAGAGATAAGCTAGACATAGGCTTTTTGTTTTGTTGTGTTTGTTTTTTATGAGAATCAAGGTCTCCAAGAGGCTTAATTAACAGTGATATATTTTGAAAATCACTTAACATAAACTTAATAGAAGAATGATGGGCGCTGTTTATATTGCAACCACATTTTGAAAAGGAATTAGTCATCCCTGTGACCTTCTTAACAACTGGAAAATATGAAGTACTTGATAATAATTTAAATTTAGAGAAAACTTGAAATGATTGGACAGTAAAAGATTTGCTGTGTTTTGTTTTTTCAGAAGAATCAGACCTAGGGAAGAGATATAGAAACATAGCATTTCATTTTCCCCAATTGATTGATCAGATAACATGTCAACAACATGGAGGACATTTATATTTGGAATATTTTTAAGAAGAGCATACTGCCAGCAACACAGGACCTTAATAAATACAATTTGATAGAAAAAGACACCGAAGTTCAGCTTTTGCTCCTAAGAGTATAGTATAACCCAGCTTTATTTGGTAAAGAATCATTCACACAGACTAGAGCCTCAATTTACAGGTCATAAAGGAACAAAAACTATTGAATATGAGAAGAAAGATGTATTTTCTTTTTTTTTTTTTGAAAGATGTATTTTCTAGTGAGATATTAAAGTAATGACACAGGCTGAATGATCAGGGAGGAAGGAGGTTTTAGAGGAGAAAGATGAAGGAATACTTTCCAGCATGAAGAAAAATATCATTTTTTGAAGTGTTTTTAAACTAAAAGGGACATGGTGACCACTAATATGCAAAAATGTGTGTGTGTGTGGGGGGGGGGTCAGGCACATTTAGAATTTACTAATTGTTGGCTCTATCCTGTGATGTAAATATTATTCTCTTTTTACTGGTCAGGAAACTGAGGCACCTCTGGGTTAAGCGACACACACAGGAGTTCCACAGCTGATGAGTGATGGGTGTAGGCATTAAGCCAAGAAACCCAGCTTCAGAATCTGGGCTCCTAACCACATCCTTGCCTGCCATTCATAGAACCTTCCTTGGGATTCTTGAATGTGGCAGGAAAGTTAAACTGGTTTCTAAGTATCTGACAGACCCTTTACCTATATTTTCTTTGATTCCTATCACGACTCTGAGAAGTAGCTAGTATCACCCATGTTTGAAAGAGGAAGAAGGAGAGAACCAGAAAGGATGAGCATTTTGTGCAAGGCCACCCAAATCATGAATTATATAGTTGAGATTCAAGCTCAGGCTGCGTCAAAAGTTGACACCATACACTTGCTACCTTTGCTTTGACTCTCTAAGTACCCATCATTTTTATGATAAAGTGGTAAAGACAAAGAATCTCCCAATTTATCCCTCCCCTGCTGGTAGGCTGCAGTCCATGGGGTCGCTAGGAGTCGGATACGACTGAGCAACTTCACTTTCACTTTTCACTTTCCTGCGTTGGAGAAGGAAATGGCAACCCACTCCAGTGTTCTTGCCTGGAGAATCCCAGGGACGGGGGAGCCTGGTGGGCTGCCGTTTCTGGGGTCGCACAGAGTCAGACACGACTGAAGTGACTTAGCAGCAGCAGCAGCAGCTCCCATTCCCACCCCTCCGGGTAAGTATTCTATGCATGTTCACATGAGTCCTGTGAAGTAGGGACTGTTACTGTTTCATTTTACAAACAGGGAAACAGAATTTCACAAGCTCAAAGAGAGAATGCATTATGCATAGTCACACAGCTAGGAAGTCATGGAATTCAAACCTATCTTGACTCCAGCGTTAGAGGGAAAAGCCACTGTTTTCTATTAGGTATATTCCAGAATCTCACTACAGGCTTAAGGTACCTAAATAGTCTCCTTACAGTACCCTGGGTTGACAGAAATGTAACTAGTATGTACAGAATGTACAGTCAATGCTGGAATCAGAAAGTTAATTTCTTCAATTATTCAACATTAAATAAACGTGCACAGAATCCTCTTTATGTGCAAAACACTGTTTCAAGAATTAGGGACACAGTGGTAAACTGTGAGCTATGTTAGTTGTAAACCATAGTGAAAGGGTGAAAAGATAAAGTATGTACTCTATGTATATGTTCTGTGTGTGTTCAGCCATGTCCAACTGTTTGTGACCCCATGGACGGTAGCCTAGGAGGCTCCTCTCTACATGGGAGTATCCCAGCAAGAATACTGCAGTGGGTTGTCATTTCCTCCTCCAGGGGATCTTTCCGATTCAGGGACTGAAACTTCATCTCCTGTGGCTCCTGCATTAACAAGTGGATTCTTTACCACTAGGCTGACTGGGAAGCCCGTGTAATAAATGATACAGTGATAAGCGCTTTGAAGAAGAAGAAAACAGGATATTGTGTTTCAAAGTAGCAGGGAAGCAGAGCCTTGTTAGAAAACAAAGACGAGACGACACCGGAGGAAGCACCTGAATGAAGGACAAGGGAGAACATTCGGGAAAGGCTCCTCTGAAGCCACGAGGAGCCAGGTGTGGGGGTGACATGGTGCGGATGATGTAGCAGAGGATGAGGGTGACTGAAAAGGCAGAGAGAAGGATATGGGGATGGGCAGGGGCCAAACCTAAAGGTCCTGTGGGCTGTGAATTTTATTTTGAGTGTGAACCATTTAGGGGCATTTTGAGCAGGAGGGTAACATGATCTGAGTCAAGCTTAAAAATTTCAGCTTGGCTCAGCAGGACCTTGGGGCAGGAGGCCATGCAGCTCTCTAGGTGAAGGTTGGCCGGTAGCATGGACTAGTGTTATAGCCGTGGAAATGGAGAGGAGTCGGAGAGGTAATACTCTGAGATTAGGAAGTTTGCACTGGAGTCATCATCAAAGTCTCTCCCTGGAATCAAGCTACACAGGAAACAAAATCATCATCAGGGAGCACTTCCACGTGTGCTGTGCCAAGTCACTTCAGTTGTGTCCAAGTCTTTGTGACCCCATGGACCGTAGCCCTCCAGGCGCCTCTGTTCATGGAATTCTCCAGGCAAGAGCACTGAAGTGGGTTGCCATTCCGTTCTCCAGGGGATCTTCCCAACCCAGGAATCAAACCGACGTCTCCAGCATTGCAGGCAGACTCTTTACTGCTGAGCCACCAGCGAAGTCCCTCCCTAGTTTACTATGAATGATTTACATTGATGCGATCTGAACTTCCTGTGACTGGAACACGACTTCCTGACGTCAAACATGATGAGCCTAGAGATAGTCTAGAAGTTGGGTTTGTGGGCATAAAATCTGGACTGAGTGAAAGGAACTGGATGCTGGGGAACACCAGCAAACAGCCCTCTTGAGTATGTTCTCAGTAACGGTGGTCTTGCCAAGGAAGTACATGAAGTTCAGGGGCCACATTGCTATGTGTCCGTCTCCACACCAGGAATCAACTGCCTTTCTGATCACTGCTCAGAGTGGCCCAGCATGTTTGCAACTTAAAATGTTGTTTTGCTGTACTCCCAGAGCTAATAATCTCTCATTATTACTACAATTTGATGGTTATATGATTGTGCAGTAGGGCCTAACATTTATCCATTATTCCCTAGGTGTGAAAAAGAATGGAGCTATTATTTTTTTTTCTATGAATGATCAAAATATTCTTACAAGCTTTTATTCTCAGAAGTGGAGGGGGTAAAAGGGTGAGACCAATAATCACTACTTTCTTATTTGAGATAATGTGGGTTTTTTTTTTTTTTTTTCCCACTAAACTTACTCTCTTTGGAGAGATAAAAGGATGAAATTCAAACAATCCAATCGGGCTGTTTCTTTTTTTTTTTTTCCTCTCTCCCTCTCCACGGCATGGCATTTTGGTGCAAGAGAAACTCACATAATGTCAATCAAAAGGGCATTCTGGCTGGCATCATGCCCTCACTGGTGTGGCTGGTTTGGTCTTTATGCACCTGTTTTGTTTTGGGATTTTTGTCTTTAAAATTAAAAGAAAACATATGTCTCTACAGATGACCAAATTTCATTCCTTTTATAGCTGAGTAATATTTCATTATATATATATATGTCATACATACATTTTATATATATAAAATTGATGCTTTTGAACTGTGGTGTTGGAGAAGACTCTTGAGAGTCCCTTGGACTTAAAGGAGATCCAACCAGTCCATTCTGAAGGAGACTGGCCCTGGGATTTCTTTGGAAGGAATGATGCTAAAGCTGAAACTCCAGTACTTTGGCCACCTCATGCGAAGAGTTGACTCATTGGAAAAGACTCTGATGCTTTGAGGGATTGGGGGCAGGAGGAGAAGGGGACGACAGAGGATGAGATGGCTGGATGGCATCTCTGACTCAATAGACGTTAGTCTGAGTGAAGTCCGGAAATTCACTGTGGTGATGGACAGGGATGCCTGGCGTGCTGCGATTCATGGTGTCGCAAAGAGTCGGACACGACTGAGTGACTGAACTGAACTGAACTGAACTGAAAGAGTTGGACACGACTGAGCGACTGGATTGAACTGAACTGATATTTATATATCACGTCTTCTTTATCCATTCCTCTGTCAATGGCTACTTTAGTTGCTTCCACGTCCTGGCTATTGTAAATAGTGTGCAAGGAACATTGGGATGTATGTATTTTCTTTTTGAATTATGGTGTTCTCAGGGTATATGTCCAGGAGTGAGATTGCTGGGTCATGTGGTAATTCGATTTTTAATTTTTAAGGAACCTCCATGACATATATACACCACCACAGGTAAACCAGATAGCTAGTGGGAAGCCGCTGTATAGTACAGGAAGCTCAGCTCTACATTCTGTGACGACCTAGATGTGTAGGATGGGGGGCAGTTGGAGGTCTAAGAGGGAGGAGATATATGTATGCATATAGCTGATTCACTTTGTTGTGGAGCAGAAACTAAGACAACATTGTAAAGCAACTCTATCACAGTTTGAAAAGAAGTGTGTCTATAGGCATGTCTTCATTTTAAGCACGATGTTGGCACCTACTGTTGAAATCTGTCATGCTAGACTATTGCATTATCTCTTATCTTGAGGTTCCCCAGAATGGGTAGACTCATTCTGGCCACAGACTTGTGAGGGTCCACCATGTGGTTAACACCTCTGGTGGTCCCTGCCCATTTGGAAACCCCTAGGGCTTTTGCAATTTATGCGGAGACTTTTCTCTGCATGCTTCTCATCTGCTTGCTGCTCTCCAGCCCTGTCCCACCCCCAGATCATCCAGATGGAGCAGGGAGGGCAGAAGACACATCTTCTATTCTCCTACCACCTCTCTGGGGTTCCTTTGCTGTTTTCCCTTTCTAGCCTCCCCTTTGGTCAGAACTCTTTGAGGAAGGTGGGCAGCATATCTCATTCACCTGAAGAACCTCCAACTCGTTATCCTTTTGGCACCACGAGGAGTGGTGTCTAGGATTAGAAAGGTCTCTAGTCCTCCTCCCCGCTAGCCTCCATCTCTTCTCCTTTGTGGCTCTAGTTTTCACCTTGCCTCTGGAATTAATGGCAGAAAGGATGCCTGGAACAAAGCCCATTTACAGATGTAGAAAAACACGTGATGAGGTGCCCTTTAGATATGATGGCCTTTCATCAGGCAGCCATGGAAACAAGCAAGTGCCTCCTGCTTATCTCTGCTCTAAACTATGTGCGGTTGGTCTCACGGTTTCATTCCTAGGAGGCAGTCTACTTCCCATCTGTCAAAGTTCTTACGGCTTATGTGCAGCCCCAGAGGACGCTTAAAAAGTACAGAGCATGCTGGGTATGTAAAAGAACAAGACAGGGATAACTAATATTTTAGAAGAGTTTATATGCTAGACACTGCTAGATTTACACACATTTTCCAAATTAATGCAACTAGATGCGATCTCTCCATCAGTAATTCAGTAATTACTGAGACTTCCAGAGTCTCAGTTCAATATAGTTATACATTTACTGAAGTCCCACTGATACTTCAAACCCCAAATGTCTACCCTTCTCTGTACAGAATATTCTCATTCCTCATCCCCATTTTAGTGGATGTCAAATTATAGGCTTGGATTATTGTCAATCAAATCATAGGCTTAGAAAATTTGTAATCATACTGCACTGCTTCCTTCCACCTAAGCAGATATTATCTTAAAGTTTCTGCCACCTTAATATATTTCACCTCTTCATCTTTGTTCCTCCATCTACTCTGTCACTGGCTTGATTTAGACATTTATCAACACCCATTCTGAAAAATCTAATAGAAGCCTAATTGGTCTGTTTCATTTCCTGCTCCACACACCATAAAGTGAGATTTCTAACACATAGATTTGTTGCTATCATCTGTTCACACTTAATATTCTTTAGTGGTTCTCTGTTCCTCCTTTATAAAGTTCATCCCCTTTGTGGCTTGAAAAGCCCCCTGACTTCCTCTTTGCAGCCTTACCACAATGCTTTCTGGCATTTGACACTTTTGTGCCTTTGCACTTGCTTTTCCCTTGGCTTAAAATCTTTTACTTATTTCTCTTTCCCTGTCATTCTACTTATCTGCCAAAGTGAATCAAAGAGTAAAGCCTTTCTGATGTCACAATTAAGATCAACCCATCTTCCTTTGTGCTTCTACAAAACCATGTATCACAGGATGTTGCATCCAGAGTTATCCAGTGATATTTGTGTTTGGATCACTAATGCCCAGAAAAGTCTCTGGCTCTTAGTTGGAACCAATAGATATTCAACATCCACACCAAAAGAAAGACAAAGAAGGAGAGAAAAGGAAAGAAGAGACAAAGGAAAAATATAGATAGTGATGGGAAAGGAGGAGAGACGGAGGAGAAAGAGGTAGAAGTGGAGGAAGAGAGAAAGGAAAGTTGAGGAAGAGGAAAGACAGGCAGACTGTAGGATTATTAGTCAAGATCGCTCTGCCTACATTATAAGAATGCCACTCTTGTTCTGAGAGTAAGAGGAAGGCAAGCATGAGATCTGCAAAGCACATTTGAGTAGTTATCAACCCTGGAGCACCTCCAGTTCATTTCTCTGGTTGTCCCACTTAAGCCAAACCAAGGCTTGCTGAGCATCCTCTGTACAAACCACAGTGAGAGAGGAGCTGCAGTAAATGTACTTGGTTCTATTACTGTTATTTTCAAGAGAGATGAGTCAAAATACCTGCTATCCACATCCAACCAGTTATCAATCCTGGCAGGTCCCAGAAGGGTTGCCTGACCTCCTGGATTGCCATCTGGGCGCTTGCCACACATTCAGCTAAAGCAGGCTCCCTGCCTGACCATTGAATTCATTGGCCTGGAGACCCAAGCACTGAGCTACTCAGAAGCCAGGCACCATTCATCACAAGCTTAAACAAGAGCTGGAAGTCAGATGCTATTGTAGATGTGTGACTACAAGGAAAAGGAACTATGTGAACAAAATAAGGCTATTGATTTGATTTATGGAAATAAATATTACTTTGTGATTCTAGAGCTGCTCTTGTGCCATATTGACCTTGTCTCTTCTGCAACCCCTCTTCCTTACAAATATTTATCCTGGAGCTAACATAGATCAGATAATAATAATAATGATAATGTGAGAGTGTCAACCACAGCAGCAATGGCAGTCAATAGTAGAGAGGGGACCTAATCAGGAGTCAAATACTAAAGACATTGTACAGAAGAGGGAACGAGATTGTCAACGTCAGTTTTCAGGATGGGCATTAGTATGTCCAGTTTATACAAGAGGCAATCTTGGAGAAGTGGGACCCACCTCTGTGCTTCCAGTTTTGTTCAAGGTCACATCAGAAATAAACATGTTGGGTTCCACCCCTCTGTGGGTTCCCATTCCCTTAGAGTAAGTTCCCTCATTCACAAATGGCTCCATGACTTTACTTGCAGCTGCTTTCCTGCCTCATCACCGTGTTCTCATTATGCCAGTGACAAGCCTTTGGCTTTTCGTTTGTGCCTTGCTCATAAGTGTCTTGTAGACCTTTGTGCTTGCTGATCTTCTTGCCTAGAGCATCCTCGGTCCTTTCCATGGCTGACTACTTCAATTCTGCTCACGCCATATTCTCAGAGATGGCTTCTTGGCCACTCAGTCTGGAATAAGCTCATGACAGTCTGCCCACCCTCCTTCCAACTCAAATGTCAGATATCACCATCAACTCTGGCATTTTGAAATCAGATTTTAAAACATACACTAGATTGTTAGTTTTTATAATCACTTGGAAAATAGAAGGAACAGGCATTATCTCTATTTTACTGATGAGGAAAGTGAGGCTAAGAGGATGTTTTAGCAATCAATATAGAAAATTAATAAATGTAGATCAATATGGGCTCAAAATTCCTGCTGGGCACTTCCACTGCCTCACCACATACAATTTGTAATCTCTGTTATAGGACCTCACACCTAAGTTTTTAATTTCATGTCTAACAATAATTCCAGCCACCTTCTCCTGTGGTGTCAAAATAATTACACAAAATTTTAAGTTTTCAAAATATCACTCATCTTGTCTGGTTTATACACAGAAAATAAAGAAACTTATAATTATATACATATATACACACACTTACGGATAAATATATGTCTCTCTGTACACACATACACACACCATACACACACATACACACACATATAAACTATTTCATTACTGCAAATATTTAAGTTGATGCTTAAAAAAACTCTTTCTTTTAAAAATATATATATCCTTGTTGCTCATTTATTTGTTGGCATCACCACATGGCTTGTGGAATTTTAGTTCCCCAAAAAGGGATTGAACTCAGGCACTCAGCAGTGACAACATGCAGTGCTACACTGAACCACCAGGGAATTCCAAAAAACTCTCTTTTTTTGCTTGAAGAAGGCAGCTCATAGATTTCTGCATAATGTTAAAACTGATCTTTGTCTGTTACCTCTTGAAATTCCTTCTAGCTTTTCATGATAATTGAATGAGATTTTGTGATGTCTTTCTCAGATTCCTATCTGTATCTATATATCTATACATACACATGTATTTGATGTAGATGATTCAAGTGTTGGGTTGAGAATGACAGGCCAGCAAAAAGGGAGAGAAAGATAAAAAGCCTAGTTTATTTCTGTGTTGTCTTGTTAGTTTATCAGAGAGTTCTCCATTGACTTGATTTTAATTAAGTTTTCTTTAAGCCTAAGAGTTCTGGGAAGCTAAGTGAGTGTGGGTGCCAGGTGGGACTATGCCAGGAACTCCCAGATCTAATTTTTAAAATTCTTCTTCATAGCGAACATTCACTACACAGATCCTATTGACAAATGACCTGGATCCAGCTGAGAGTGTCGGTTGATCACTTGTGTTTGGTGTTGTCAAACGTGTCAGTGTTAGCAGGAATGCTGAATTGTCACCTGGCCCCTGGGTCAGAGAGGCAGCCTGATGCGAGGCAGGGGCCTCGGCTGGACTGGGTGTTAGTAGAAGTGAGTTTTGCTACTAACAACCTGTGTGACCTTCAGGATGCTGCTGCAATTTCCTAAATTTCACTTCTGTCAGTTGTCAAGTGAACTAAATAGACAGTGTTATAGACAAAATGAAAGGAATGAAAGCTCTATGCTTCCGGAGTTTTATTTAAAGCAGGCAATAAGCTTTATACTTCTCTGTGTTTTTGTTGTTGTTCAGTCGCTCAGTCATGTCCGACTCTTTGTGACCCCATGAACTGCAGCACGCCAGGCTTCCCTGTCCTTCACCATCTCTCTGAGTTTGCTCAAATCCATGTCCATTTGGTTGGTGCTGCCATCCAACCATCTTATCCTCTGTTGCCCCCTTCTCCTCTTACCCTCAACCTTTCCCAGCATCAGGGTCTTGTCTAATGAGTCAGCTCTTTGCTTTAAACAAAGCGAAATAAGAGTAAGATTTGTTGTAAATACACAGCTCTTCCTCCTGTCTGGAATCTATTTCACCCTTAACTGTCTGGGTAATTTCTACTCAACTCTCAAGACTCACCTCGGAAAGCATTTATTAACTGCATCACTAACGCTTTCACGTTCTTCACGTTGCCCTAGTTGGCCCTATCTCTGTGCTCACAGTTTTCTATGTCTTATCTGAGACTGTCAATTACTTGAGGTCAGAGACTATGCCCTTTGCTATTTCTGTAAGCCTGGTACATTGTGCAGAATTGCCTCTATAGTCGATGAACAATCGATATGTGTAAGTAAATCAATGTAGGGATAAATGGATGCTAGATAGGAACAGTAAGGAATAGAAACAGGTGTCTTACATTTTCACAATGCCTTAAATTTTCTATATCGTTAAATCTGTTTGTTTGTTTTGGTTCCTTATACAGATAAGAACAGGGAAGATCAGAGACAATCTAAGTCACCCAAGGTCAAAGTCATATCCCAGGTCACCGGCAAAGGCGGTGGACAATTCCGGTCGTCTGGGGCAGGACCTGCTCTCTTTTCTAACACCAGGCCTCAGGCCATCTACAGTAGTTCTCAGCATCTCATGATGCAGGTAACATTCCACCTTTCAGGAAAGGACAGGTTGGTGCCCTGAAAATGGAGAAGGCCTGACCACTGTGCTTGACATTATACTGGGCTGGCCAAAAACTTTGTTCTGGTTTTTCTTTACACTTTTATGGAAAAACCTGAATGAACTTTTTGGTCAACCCAGTGCAATATATTAAACTAAAATAGAGTCAGGCTGCTTGGCTGACTCAAGCATGAATTTCCATAGGAAAGGCTCCTTAACATTTGTTTAGTATTTCAGAGTGTTCAAAATGTATTAACACATCTGTTTTTGCTTTGTTTTGTCATTGTAAAGCCCAGAGAAACAAGGCCTCAGTGAGAAGTGTGGTCAGGGCCGCAAACTGATCAATATCCAGACCTTGAACCCACACATCTCCTGGCTCCTGACCTTACTGCATTGTGGGCACAAAAAGTGCCTGAGAGTGAACTTAACATCTCCATTCACCAGGAATGACCTTGCTGAATAGTCAGTGTAAGTGTCCTGGTCTGGATGATGGATTATTTGGTCACCTGCCTATCCCAGCAGACATGACTTTTGTGAGTTCTTCCTAACTTGTAGGAGGAGTGGTGGAAAGGTCAGAGTGGCCTAGAGACACAACTCCCAAACTTCAAGAAGCAGTTTCCAGCCTCCTCCTGTGGAGTGCATGGTCCAGGAAAACACTTTCACACAAAGCTGTGGAAACAATCTTATGTTTAGCCAGTGGTTGGCTTCAGTAGTCAGTAAAGGCTTGTGAACAGAGGAGCTTGACCTGATCTGAATTCTACAACTTCCTTCAGATTGTTCAGGAAAAAAGAAAGTTTGTTTGTGTATATGTGTGTTGTGTGTGGATAGAAAGAGAGACGAGAGAGAAGAATGTTTAAAACAAGTATGTCAAGATGTTTATAATGAGTGAAACTTAAGTGAAAACAAAAGTACTATTTTTTCAATATTTTTTTATAGATTTGAATACTAACAAAATACAAACCAAAAAGTAAAAAAACACTGAAAATTAAACATGGATAAAATTACTCGGGGTTGGGCTGTGAAGTCACCCATTCTTGTGTGGGCGGTTAGAAATTAATGAGACAGCCCTTTAAGCTCACAGGCAGATGGCCCGTGTGCCAGTCACATCTGTAAAGTGGCAGGCCCACGAGAGCTATCACCTCAGAAGGGTTTGCCCCTCCCGGCGTCTCCAGCTGGCCTCTGATGACTTCTGCACAGCCATCACCACTCTGCAAGCTCGAATCCACCTCTCCACTTTCTCAGCCTACTGCCCCTGATGTATATAACAGTGGAATTCATTTTGTCTGACTCCAAAGCCCATTGCATCCCACTGGATTAGGCTTTCTGATAAAGACACACTGGGTAACCACTTGGGGAAAAAAATGCTAAGTGGTGGACACAGTATACAGATTCCAGTGTTGGAGAAATGTGGGCAAGGGTGAGGTTGGTTGTGCTTGGAGATCAAAGTGAGTGCCCAGAGCTTGACTCTAGTGTCCCTGGTTACAGATCTGGTCACAGCAGATGGAACCAGGGTGAGGAGTCAGGGAGTCACACAGGATAACCAGGCAGGTTGGGAGTCCCAGACAAGTCATTCTTGCTCAAAAGCACCAGCAGGACTGAACCTTCTTATAAGTAGGGATGGTGAGGAGTCAGGGGCCAGGAGAAGAATGCAGGGGACAGGAAGGATGCAGGGTGAGTATGGCTGACGCTAGCTGCATTGAATCTGAACCCATCTGAAATGAAGTGGTCGGCTTTGTCAGCAAAGAACATTTGCGTTGAGATTCCTCCATCCTCCCTCTGTTACTCTATTATGAGAAAATGGAACGCAGAGTGACACAGAGCTGACAATAGCCAACTTATCTAAATGTTAATGATGATAATTACTGGCCTGGAGAAAATCTTTTAGTTCAAGTGAAATATTTCACAAACATCATTGGCAGAATTTGTGTGAGGTTAGCAGTTCTCTTACCAATCAAGGGCCCTTTTCATTCCAAGAAAAGAATTAACACTCTGCAGGCAGACTGTGGATTTGGTAGCATGAGACAGTCTAAGCATGGCTGCAGAAGAGAGAAGAAGGGAGGTCCTGTGAAGGTCAGGGTGTCACAGACTGAGACAGGAGAGGCTGGGTAGCACTGTAGGGTGTGATTAACCAGACTGTGTCCTTGACTTTTATCAGCCCATTTCCCACTTAAGTGCAAGGCTCACTCAGCTGACAAACCATTAACTCATTTTGGGATGCTTTTACTGACAGTAAAATGGTTAGAGTGCAGAGACAAGGAAAGGATGGGGTCTGTGGGCAAGGGGACAGGTACACAGCTAGCCAGTCTGGGGTTGAGAAAGTGCCTGGGAGATAGTGAGAGAGATGACTTTGCAGGAGACTCTACAACAAAGACTCTCAAAGTGTAATCTCCAGACCAGCAGCAGCAGCATCACCTGGGAACTTTTTGAAATACATATTCCCAGGCCCTGTACCAATATCTATTGAATCAGAAACTCTGAGAGTGGGGCCCAGCCCTCTGTATTTTAACAAGCCCTTTCAGTGTCTTTGATGTGCTCTAAAGAAAGAGAACCACAGGTGACATGCAACTTCTAAGTTCCTGCAAAAGGCCAGAGGTGGCATCAGACCCTGAGGTTCAGGAAGGCCAAAAGAAGACACAGGGACTAATAAAAAATAATTTTGTTCAAAAGAGCTGGAAGAAATGGGCCAGAAAAATTGGGAAAGGAGTACATCAAGGCTGTATATTGCTACCCTGCTTATTTAACTTATATGCAGAGTACATCATGATAAACGCTGGGCTGGATGAAGCACAAGCTGGAATCAAGGTTTCTGGAATAAATACCAATAACCTCAGATATGCAGATGACAGCATCCTTATGGCAGAAAGCAAAATACAACTAAAGAGCCTCTTGATGGAGAGTGAAAAAGTTGGCTTAAAACTCAACATTCAGAAAACTAAGATCTTGGCATCTGGTTCCATCACTTAATGGCAAATAGATGGGGAAACAGTTTAATTTTTTGGGCTCCAAAATCACCACAGATGGTGACTGCAGCCACGAAATTAAAAGGCGCTTGATCCTTGGGAGAAAAGTTATGACCAACCTAGACAGCGTATTAAAAAGCAGAGACGTTACTTTGCCAACAAAGGTCCATCTAGTCAAAGCTATGGTTTTTCCAGTAGTCATGTATGGATGTGAAAGTTGGAGTATAAAGAAAGCTGAGTGCTGAAGAATTGATAATTTTGAACTGTGGTGTTGGAGAAGACTCTTGAGAGTCCCTTGGACTGCAAGGAGATCCAAACAGTCCATCCTAAAGGAAATCCGTCCTAAATATTCATTGGAAGGACTGATGCTGAAGCTGGAACTCCAATACTTTGGCCACCTGATGCTAAGAGCTGACTCATTTGAAAAGACTTTGATGCTAGGAAAGATTGAAAGGCAGGAGGAGAAGGGGACAACAGAGGATAAGATGGTTGGAGCCATCACCGACTCAATGGACTTGAGTTTGAGTAAGCTCTGGGAGTTGTTGATGGACTGGGACGCCTGGCGTGCTGTAGTCCATGGGGTCGCAAAGAGTCGGACATGACTGAGTGACTGAACTGAGGGGTAATCATGGATAGAAAGTAGAAGAAACCTGAGAAAGACTCTAAAACATTCCAACTTTTAGAGAACTGGAGCATTATGATGAGCCAGCAAAGAAGGAAGTAAATGAAAAAGAGAGGAAAGGATGGTGTCTTGAGAAGAAGCAGTGAATGCGATGTTTCGTGGAACAGAGAAGAATGACCTGGGTTAAATGTTGCTGATAGATCAAGTCAAACTAGGACCAAAGAGGGACCTCTGGGTTTAGAACATGCAGTTCCTGGTGACACTGGTAGGACCTATCTTATTGAAAGATATCCATTCAATAAGATGGATATCTAATTGAAATTGGTCAAGAGACAATGCAAAGAAGGAACTGGTCAGCATAACTTAATCATTTTTTCTTGGAGTTATGATATGTTGTAGAGTTTCCCTGGCGGCTCAGTAGTAAAGAATCCACCTTCCAATGCAGGAGACATGGGTTCAATATCTGGTTGGGGAAGGTTCCCTGGAGAAGGAAATGGCAACCCACTCTAGTATTCTTGCCTGGAAAATCCCATGGACAAAGGAGCCTAACAGGCTACGGTTCATAGGGTCATGAAAGTTGAACATAATTTAGTGACTAAAACAACAATATGGTATGTTTTACTCAATATGCAGTATAATGCAAGGAGTATGAGTTATATGTGACCTATGAATTCACCTTAGAGACAAAGAACTGATTTCTAAGATGTCCTAATTCACTCCATCCTTTTCTGAACTCTAATATATTCAGGAACTTAAAAATCATAGTTTCTCCCCATTTCAATATTCATTTATTTGGCATCCATTATATTTTTAACCACAGCCTTATAAGGAAAGTACTGATAAAACAAAGGCACCAAGAGCTGAGGTAATTTGCCCAAGGTTGCATAATGAAGAAGTACCACCACCTTCTAAAGGAGGATGAACATTTGGGAAATTTTGGGGTTTCTATTTCTTAGTCCCTTGGGGCTTCATCTTCACTAACTTTCCTCTGATAGTGGGCTCAGAAGTAGGATAGTTTTCATTAGAGATCAGGAGATTTTCTGAGCAGATTCCTGCAGAGATGAAAACCTTGGCTACAGCTGCAAAATAAAATATATGGTGCGTGCTCCTGCATTTGCCTGCTCCTGGATTTCCTCTAGGTTGGCAAATAATTTTTTTCTCAGTCTTTTCCATACACCCTTATTTTAAAAAGCTGGAAGAGAAAGCTGTTTCTTAAGTAAAAAGAAAAAATGTGGTATCTCTTTTATAAGGAATGTGTGTGTGTACACATAATGTTCATGGTAAAGTAAATAAAATAGCAACAAAGAGAATATTGAGGGAATGCAAAATATTTAGTCTTCTGCATTTGATTTCAACATTTTCTGTCCCAGGAGATCTGTTTTATTTCATTTTTGATTCACTACTATTAAACACTGTAATGCAAATTATTTGCCTTTTCACCAGCTCCATGTTCTGTATATGATCATAAATAATAAAATAGACATTATCTCAGACCTATCCTGGTCCATAGGATGGGATAAAACTTGTAGTCAGGCAGCCTGGATTTAAGTTTCAGCTCAACCTTTGCTCTTATATCTCAGTTGCTTTTCTCTGGCCTATTATAATGAGCTACTTACACAAAATCAAATAAGACTAAAGAAGAGAGTTTGTGCTATTCTGTCTCCTTATTATTCATTCTCATTATCCCAGATCCCATCCTCTTTTTTCTGAGACACTGAAATAGCCTCTAAATTATTTTCCTACATCACACTTGCCCTCCTTCAATCCATTTTTCCATACTATGGTGCAATTGACTTTACAAAACACAAAACCTCATCATGTCACTCTTTCAATTTAAATATTTTAAAGGTGAATATTCATTGAATTTCAAGAACAATGTATTTAAATCATTCTTATTCTGGCCCTTTCTAATTTTATATCTTTATCTGCATCTTCTCTTTAGGACTCTGTCTACACTGGCCATGTTGCTTTTTCTGACTTCTCATGATGTCCCATCTGTCTGGAAAACTGGTGGACCTATCCCTCATTTATTAATTAATTGCTACCTATTTTTTGATGCTTGCTCCTTGGAAGGAGAGCTATAACAAACCTAGATAGCACATTAAAAAAGCAGAGACATCACTCTGCTGGCAAAGGTTTGTATAGTCAAAGCTATGGTTTTTCTAGTAGTCATGTACAGATGTGAAAGCTGGACCATGGAGAAGGCTGAGTGCCAAGGAATTGATGCTTTTGAACCGTGGTATTGGAGAAGACTCTTGAGAGTCCCTTGGACTTAAAGAAGATCAAACCAGTCAATCCTAAAGGAAATCAACTCTGCCTATTCATTGGAAGGACTGATGCTGAAGCTGAAGCTCCAATACTTTGGTCACCTGATGTGAAGAGCTGATTCACTGGAAAAGACCCTCATGATGGGAAAGATTGAAGGGAAAAAGAGAAGGGACAGCAGAGGATGAGACAGCTAGATTGCATCATTGACTCGACAGACATGAATTTTAGCAAACTCCGGGTAGATCCATTCCCCTTTTTATATGGTCTATACCCTGACCTTATTTCTAGCCCTTGTAAAAACTAAGATTACATATTTGTTATGTGATTATTTACCTGACTATAATCTCTGGTAGAAAGAAATCTTTACAAGTTAAAAATTGTCATTTTCTGTCCCTTAGCCCCATGTCTGGCACTTAGTCAGCACTCAATGAGTGTTAGTTTAAAGAATGAAATCAAGACTCTCATTACACACATCTGTGGAATGGGAAGTGATTTCTACTTTGCTACCTTGCAGGGGTCTTGTGAGGTCTGGACATGCCATATACCCTTTTTTTTTTTTTTTTAACTTTGAAATGATTTCTTTTTTTTTATTTTATTTTATTTTATTTTTAAACTTTACAAATTGTATTAGTTTTGCCAAATATCAAAATGAATCTTCCACAGGTATACATGTGTTCCCCATCCTGAACCCTCCCTCCCTCCTCCCTCCTCCCTCCCCATACCATCCCTCTGGGTCGTCCTAGTGCACTAGCCCCAAGCATCCAGCATCGTGCATCGAACCTGGACTGGCAACTTGTTTCATACATGACATTATACATGTTTCAATGCCATTCTCCCAAATCTTCCCACCCTCTCCCTCTGCAACAGAGTCCATAAGACTGTTCTATACATCAGTGTCTCTTTTGCTGTCTTGTACACAGGGTTATTGTTAGCATCTTTCTAAATTCCATATATATGCATTAGTATACTGTATTGGTGTTTTTCTTTCTGGCTTACTTCACTCTGTATAATAGGCTCCAGTTTCATCCACCTCATTAGAACTGGTTCAAATGTATTCTTTTTAATGGCTGAGTAATACTCCATTGTGTATATGTACCACAGCTTTCTTATCCATTCATCTGCTGATGGACATCTAGGTTGCTTCCATGTCCTGGCTATTATAAACAGTGCTGAGATGAACATTGGGGTACATGTGTCTCTTTCCCTTCTGGTTTCCTCAGTGTGTATGCCCAGCAGTGGGATTGCTGGATCATAAGGCAGTTCTATTTCCAGTTTTTTAAGGAATCTCCACACTGTTCTCCATAGTGGCTGTACTCAGGACACAGTGACACCTCCTTCTATTCTTCAAATTACCTCTCTTGTCTCTTGATGAAATATTTTCAGGGAGGTCCATTTTCAGTAGTCATTTTTGTACTCAGATCACTGCTGGGTGAACCCCAAACTAGGCCAATCAGGAGCCATTCATCAGGAGTTTGGAATTAAGCCAAAGAGATGCCAATTCTTTTTAGACTCATTTTTGAATATAGGGTATATCTGTATTTATATCTATAAAAACAACAGCAGAAACAAAAGCCAAAACTAAAATTAGAGAAGTAGAGAAGTGGACATTTTCCAGACATTGGAGCCAATAGTGGAGAAAGTTGATATGCAGAAAAAATAAAACAACAGCACAGATGTGGAGAGAGAAGTTGAGGTGGAGAGAGAAGTTGAGATTGAGGGAGAAAAGTCCCTGGGTTCCTTCGGATTCTCCTCTCTCCTAGTTCTGTTCCCTTTGTACATCTTGGCTGCCTGTCTGCCCTTGAGCTGGTTCTGTGAGATAGTTCTGTATCCTTTATAATAAGTTCTCTTCCCTGCAGAAACTAGCTTTTCTGTGTCTATTGTTTACAAGGAAAGGATTCTAACTAAAAGTATATTTTGAAATACTGATAGAATGTAGTAGGCACACTGTAAATGGAGATTGATATAACTATGCTTACCTCAAATACCATTGCCCAAATGATACTTGTACTGGTTGATATTTTTTGAATATTTCCTACTTGATTGGTGCAAGAGCTTTATAATATCTTAAATCATTGCAAAATTCTTGTAAGGCAGACTGATGGATGCTTTTTATGTTATACTAGAATCTGTCCTACTTGTTCCACTGCCCTTTAACACAAGCAAACATGGCAATAAGAGAGACTCTGTCATTCTCTTTTAACACTGGCACCTTGGACAGCTCCTCATATATTAATATGCATGAAGTACCTGCTTGTTGAGTGATTAACTGATGACATATTTTTAAGTTTCTAAATCTCTCTAAGCCATTATTTCCTTAAGTTTAAGTAGGGGTTTATATCTGCCACAAACAATTGCTTTGAAAATTAGATGACAGATGTGAAAGTTACCTGAAAACATTGAAATAAAGCATTAATTGCTGTTAACATTCTTAGTATTTTGGTAGGAAAGATGCCATCAACCATGTATTACAAATGAGAATCCCAAGGCCAGAGAGGTCAAATGACATGCCCAAAGTTCACCAGTGTTAAATATTAAGTAGAGCATTAAAAAAACTACCTACCAAATTTAAATACATCCAATATGGTTTAAACAAGGTAGGTCTGAAGGAAAATTTACTTTAGAGGTAGGGAAGATATACATTTATTAGTAAGAAACAAAATGTATTCAACTTGTGATGTTGGGATAAACAGATAAAATAAAAATGAAAGAGGATCTGACAGAATGAGGTGAGCCAAAAGCAGAGGAGAGATTTGACAAATAAGGCTGAGTTAGACTCTGATGTTGGGAGGACTGGGGGCAGGAGGAGAAGGGGACGACAGAGGATGAGATGGCTAGATGGCATCACTGACTCGATGGACGTGAGTCTGAGTGAACTCCGGGAGTTGGTGATGGACAGGGAGGCCTGGCGTGCTGTGATTCATGGGGTCGCAAAGAGTCAGACACAACTGAGCGACTGAACTGAACTGAACTGATACCAGTACCACTTCAGAATATGGGACTCCAGCTCATTATAATATTACCCCAAGATAAGGCACTGAGTATCACGTGGTCTCAGTCTGTTCAGCTTGAGAGAAAGTATGGAAATAAACTGAGGTGGATTTTATGCACAGGACAAATGATGCTTTGATGAGACAGTGTACACTTAAGTTGTTAAGCCTATGAAAATGGAGAGCATTATGGCTCTGAAGACCTATTCAGTGGCCCACAAATGTGTTTTCAGTCATTAAAGAAGATTATTTGACACTTGAGGCCTCATCTCTTCTATTTGGTAGTCAGCCATTGGCCAATAGTTATCTCTTCTTGACTACAAGTATAATATCTCACATTTAGCGTGACAAATACATATTTCCTGACCACCATTACACTCACCAAGACAAAAATGAACCACTCTGCTCCTCCTGCAGTCCTACTCATGTCAACTACTCACATAACTACAAAAACAAAAGTTTTTATTTTTCTATTTCTCTCTTATTGTAGTCATTCAAACGCTAGGTCATGTTCAACTCTTTGCAACCCCATGGACTGCAGCACGACAGCTTCCCTGTCATTCACTATCTCCTGCAGCTTGTTCAAATTCATGTCCATTGAGTTGGTGATGCTATCTAACCATCTCATCCTCTGTTCTCTTCTCCTTTTCCCTTCAATCTTTCTCAGTATCAGGGCTTTTCCAGTGATATAGTCTTCGTATCAGGTGGCCAAATTATTGGAGCTTTGGGTTCAGTATCAGTCCTTCTCTCCTACCACAGTCAATCTATAAGCAAATTCTGTTGGTTTAATCTTTAAAATATGACCAGTTCCCAGTAATCCAGTCCTAACACTCTGACTCAAGTCACCATCAACTCTTGGCTGTAGGCAATAGCCCCGTCCTGGTCTTCTGGTATCTTCCCTTGCCTTCTTTAAGTTATAAGTTTAGAGGACCCTTGTTCTTCAATAGCTTTTCATCTCATCTAGAGAAACTGCCAAAATTCTTACAATGGCCAACAAGACATGGCATACTCTATCCAAACACAGTCTATATGTGTATATTGGAACAATAGGTTTCCATTTATTGAACTGAAAGGAATCTTCAACATAGTTATTTTTACTTAAAAAATAACAGATTAAGAAAATAGCATGGGATTGTGCATAAGATAATAAAGTTGATAAAGTTGTTTCACACAGAGTTAGGGGGGCAAGAGTTATAAAAGCACTATACATGGAAACTAAAACTGAACAATTAAATAAATGGATGGAGGAAAGTTGGAGTGATTGTTAGAGTGGGAGCATAAGAGATAAGCAAGAGGATGAGGCAGCTCTGAGATGTATCTGGTAATGAATTAGAGTTGGAGACATCATTGTTAGGTCATTTAGTTTAGTATACATGAGATAGATAGCTACATATAGAAATATATATATAATGGCTTATATATATAATTATTATATATATAAACACATATATTTGGTCGGGCACAAAGTTCATTTGAATTTTCTGCAACATTTTACAGAAAAACCTGAATGAACTTTGTGGCTAACCTAAATTTTTCTTGTTATTTTAGCAGGGAGGGCCTGGAAGCAATGACACACTAGTAGCGAAAAACAGACCTATTACCCAGTCATGGTTCATAGCATCATTCAATAAGTGGAATCAGGGTTCATTGGAGAAATGGCTAATTCTAGGACAACCGCTAGAAATACACAAACTATGCTTGGTGTATCTTATAGTGCCAGTAAGGAGGAAGTGCTAAAATACACACACATGTGTATGTGCACTCGTGCACACACACACACACACACACACACACACACACCCATTGATGGAGGTATGGCAAGAGGACACAGAAGCCAACTAACTGACAGAGTGACTCAGTGACCAAAGCTGGGACAATCTGAGCAAGAAAAACTAAAATAGTATTATAAAAATAAAGTAGATATATAAAATAAATATTCATAATTCCATACAAAAAAACTGACTTTAAAATACAAAATCCCATACAAAAATCTTGAAAAAAGCTGGCTTGAAATTCAATAGTAAAAACTAAATGCTATGCTATGTTATGCTAAGTCACTTCAGTCGTGTCCGACTCCGTGTGACCCCATAGACAGCAGCCACCAGGCTCCCCCGCCCCTGGGATTCTCCAGGCAAGAACACTGGAGTGGGTTGCCATTTCCTTCTCCAATGCATGAAAGTGAAAAGTGAAAGCGAAGTCACTCAGTCGTGTCCGACTCTTAGCGACTCCATGGACTGCAGCCTACGAGGCTCCTCCATCCATGGGATTTTCCAGGCAAGAGTACTGGAGTGGGGTGCCATTACCTTCTCCGAAAAACTAAATATATAAACTAATATTTTGGCATCTGGTTCCATCACTTCATGGGAAATAGAAGGGGAAATAATGGAAACAGTGACAGGTTTTGTTTTCTTGGTCTCCAAAATCACTGTAGATGGCGACTGTAGCCACGGAATTAAAAGACACTTGCCCCTTGGAAGGAAACTATGACAAACCTAGACAGTGTATTCAAAAGCAGAGATATCACTTTGCTGACAAAGGTCCATATAGTCAAAACTATGGTTTTTCCAGTAGTTATACATGGATGTGAGAGTTGGACCATACAGAAGGCTGAGCACCAATGAATTTATGCTTTTAAACTGTGGTGTTGGAAAAGACTCTTGAGAGTCCCTTAGACTGTAAGGAGATCAAACCAGTCAAGCCTAAGGGAAATCAACCCTGAATATTCATTGGAAGGACTGATGCTGAAGCTGAAGCTCCAATACTTTGGTCACCTGATGCAAAGAACTGACTCAGTGGGAAAAAAACTCTGATGCTGGGAAAGATTGAAGACCAAAGGAAAAGGGGACAGCAGAGGATGAGATGGTTAGATAGCATCACCAACTCTAGGGACATAAATCTGAGCAAACTCTGGGAGACAGTGGAGGACAGAGGAGCCTGATATGCTGTAGACCATGGGGTCACAAAGAGTCAGACATGACTGAGTGAGTGAACAGCAACACAACAATCCTATATGATAAATGATAATTGCGGCAGAAAAAACAAAGTTCCCATGTAGAGAAGTCCCAGATAACTCACGTAGATACTCTACCCTCAAGAGGTGCAACATTACTCCACATTCCTTAACTGTGCGGGCTATGCCGTAACTTCCATCCAAAGAGTACAATACACCAAGAGGGAGGGAGAAATAGTAACTTTATAGTGGTAGTTTAGTGGCTTAGTTGTATCCTATTCTTTGTGACCCCATGGACTGTAACCTGCCTGGCTCCTGTGTCCATGGGATTTCCCAGGCATACCGGAATGTGTTGCCATTTCCTTCTCCAGGGGATCTTCCCAACCCAGGGATCAAACCCGGGTCTCCTGCATTGCAGTCGAATTCGTGTTTTCCTAATGCATGGCTTCCTAGGTACTTTATAGTTGTGCATTATTGTTGCGTTAGTGGCTCAGTTGTGTCCTACTCTTTGTGACCCCATGGACTGTAACCCACCAGGCTCCTCTGTCCATGGGATTCTCCAGGCAACAATACTGGAGTGGGTTGCCATTTCCTTCTCCAACTTTATAGTAGAGAAACTCAATAAATACTATTCCCACCAGGTTATCACATTTAACATCAATAATCACGTCATGTTGATATTATGTACTCTGGATGTGCTGTGAGGTTATGAAAATGCATTTAACTTCTGTGGTCTTCCTTCTCAAAACCCATAACTCCAGTCTATGCATGATAAAATGAGACAGATGGCAATTAAGGGGCATTCTATAAAATATCTTAGAAGAACTCCTCAAAGTTATCAGTGTTTCCCAAGTCTAAGAAACTATCATAGCCAAAATGAGATTTAAAAAACATAATGAGTAAACACAATGTATGCTGCTGTTGCTAAGTTGCTTCAGTCGTGTCCAACTCTGTGACCCCATAGACGGCAGCCCACCAGGCTCCCCCGTCCCTGGGATTCTCCAGGCAAGAACACTGGAGTGGGTTGCCATTGCCTTCTCCAATGCATGAAAGTGAAAAGTGAAAGTGAAGTCGCTCAGTCGTGCCCGACTCTTCGAGACCCCATGGACTGCAGCCTACCAGGCTCCTCCGTCCATGGGATTTTCCAGGCAAGAGTACTGGAGTGGGGTGCCATTGCCTTCTCCAAACACAATGCATACTGGACAGCAAAGAGTTGGACACGACTGAGTGACTGAACTGAACTGAACTGGTACTGGATAGCATTCTAGAGTAGAAAGAGACAAGACCTTAGCTAGAAAAAAACAAAAACAAAAAACAAAACAAAACAAAGAACAACCAAGCAGAAAACCCATACTAAGTCAATCTGAATAAAAGAAGGACTTTAGTTAACAGTAATCTATCAATATCGGTGCATTAATTGTGACAAATGTACCATATTAGCAATAAGATTTTAATAATGGGAGAGACTAGACGTGGGGTATATAGGAACTCTTTATATTAACTTGGCAGTTTTTTTTTTAAATTAAAACTAAAATAACAAGGTTTATTTTTAAAATAAACAAATGTGGCTCTATTTACATAAAATCATATGTTATTGTTTATATACCCATAGATGTCTTAAAGGATATTCTTGAAAACATTGGCATTGATATGATTTAAGAAAGTATTTCACTTATTTTTATTCTGCTTGATTATTTTTAAAATGTTATTAAAACATGTATTATTACATTAAAAAAGCTATTCTATCATCTACTGTCCATCTAATTCTTAGAGACAACCTGTCACTTTCCTCTTACAGTGTATTTTTCTTAATTATTAAAAAGAATCAGTCCCTTTTTTCTTTGCAGAAAGGTGCATTGGCATCTCCAACAAGCAACTGTTTTTAGTCTGGTAGCATACCCTAGCTTTAATTGTTTTCATTCCATCAGGATAGATTTTAACAGTTTGAGAGAGTAATTGCTGAATCTTAATGACCAGAGCTTCACATGCCAAGCATTTTCTCCCAAACTGGGTTATTTAGAGTCCAATGAAGCTGGGGATAAATATATAAAACTAAGTAATTTGGGGAGATTGAAGAATTTTCAGAAAATGTCTTTCACTTGGAAGCATGAAATTACATGCACTACAGCAGAATGAAGTCAAATCAATCAGCAGCTTGGAATCTCTCAGGCTCTACAATCAGTGAGAGTTCAGAAGCCTCTCACTGGAAAAGCAGCTGAGGTTTGTGCAAAAGAACCAGGCGCTAAAATGCAAAGAGACTGAGCCCTTGTCCTCTGGGAGACTCTATTTTGGTAGCTGATGAGGGGTGTGGACAGGAGGATGAAGGTTAATCAGATAAAAAGTGAAGTTGGAGTGATTGCCCTAATGTCCAACTTTCTAGCCTACACTTCCCTGGCAGATTCATTCACTGGCTCCTCGTTTCCTTTGGTTAAAGTCCAAACTCCTTAGAGTAGAATATAATTTTCTTGACCATCTTATCCTTACCTCCCTCTTGAGCCTATTTCCATCACTTCTCCTATTACCCTCAAGTTCAGCCTTATCAGCCACATATATCTTCCTGTGAATTTTTGAATGGCAGTGCTCTCATGGGCCTCTGCCTTTCCACCAGTTTGCCCAGAACACTCAGAAAACTTGTCCTCTGCCTTATAGCCTGGCAAACTCAAATTTCACTTGCTGTCTCAATGCATTCATTCAAAAATAGGTGACCAGGTCTTTGCTCCCAAATAGGCCACACTGCATCCATTATAGTACACATCATATCAGGTTTTCTTGTCTCTCTTTACCCAGGACTGTAGGTCTTTTGAAAATAAGTCCCCACCCTCTGTCAGGGCATCCTGAGCATATAACAAAATCTAGCACTTAGTGCTGCCTGTGGAATGATAAATAGACAAATGCAACAGTTTATAGAAAAATGTTAAAATTTAGAATGCACTACTTAGTTTAAAAAATACTGGGTGAGGATTTCAAACATTCATAAAACTTTGCTGAAAGGCATCTATAAATGCACTGAACACTGCAGCCTGAAATGAATATAAAACCTAGCCAGAAAGGAAAAACAGGAGACATTTTTAAAATTAACCTATTACAAATGCCAACTTTTCTAATACTTTTTTCATGATTTGCTAACAATGTCCCCAATGCATCAAGGAAGAAATAGAGGCAGAGGACATTTTACAAACACTGTAAATCAGCTTGAGTCTCTGATAATCAGGTGCTTATCTGTCTGAGAGAATGTCTTCTAGAATGCATCAGTAATTAGGGAGCTAATGGAAAATTACAGACCAACAAAATCTATGACCATTCTGAGGACAGTGGAATCACAGATCAAGAGTACCCCAAGTTTACTAAGAACAGATCATGCCCAAAAATTTTTATAGCTTTTTTTGATATTGGCTGCTCAATTCCTGTCATATGTGCTCCACTGGTTCTGCTGCTGCTGCTAAGTCGCTTCTGTCCTGTCCGACTCTGTGCAACCCCATAGACGGCAGCCCAACAGGCTCCCCCGTCCCTGGGATCCTCCAGGCAAGAACACTGGAGTGGGTTGCCATTTCCTTCTCCAACGCATGAAAGCGAAAAGTGAAAGTGAAGCTGCTCAGTCGTGTCCAACCCTCAGCAACCCCATGGACTGCAGTCTTCCGGGCTCCTCCATCCATGGGATTTTCCAGGCAAGAGTACTGGAGTGGGGTGCCATTGCCTTCTCCACCATTAGCTCTACATTGCTTCTAAATCAATTTAAAATGCCTCTTTTGAGTTGACCTTCAAGGCCTTCCATTACTTGGTTTATTACATTTCTTCTCTCCTCTTCCCCCTCATTCTTCCCTGTGGGTTCCCTTTCTTTTCTTGTCTAATCTTCCTGGCTTTGTCTTGGATCGCCTGCTCTGACTTTGTGCAGACTCTCTTGCAGCTATGTCTTTACACTTGGTACTGGCTCTACAACAAAACACATTCCCTGTCTAGTCTATCTACTAACGTTCTGTACATCCTTTAAAACTTAACCTGATGGTACCATCTTCAGGGACTAATACTGTTCTTCCCAGTTTCCAGCATTAGAGGTAATCTCTCACAGTTTGTTACTCCCACCTATATGCATCTATTGTTTACCTATAATGTAATTGATTTGTGCTTATATCTTTCTCCTATTAGGTTATGGATATAGATAGTAGAATGAGAATTCCAGTAGGATAGGGGATTATTGTCTGTTGTGTTAACTGATGCTGCTCAAGCGCTGAGAACACATCTCCCCCAATATACACACACATAAGCACACACACATACTTTAATAAATAAGTAAGTTCTCTCACAGTGAGTCTTATGTAACATCATAGCACATGAGCTGACATAAAAGATCTGCTTAATAAATGACTGTTTTATTACTGAAGTGGTGTAGAATGAAAGGGAACAAAAATAAACAGGCTCAGTCCTCCAAACAGCATTTACCAACTAGTATAATATAAACTCCCTATCCCACAAAATTTAAATAATTATGGTTTATAGGAAATATCTCCAGAGAAGGCAATGGCAACCCACTCCAGTACTCTTGCCTGGAAAATCCCATGGATGGAGGAGACTGGTAGGCTGCAGTCCATGGGGTCGCTAGGAGTTGGATATGACTGAGCGACTTCACTTTCACTTTTCACTGTCATGCATTGGAGAAGGACATGGCAACCCACTACAGTGTTCTTGCCTGGAGAATCCCAGGGATGGGGAGCCTGGTGGGCTGCCGTCTATGGGGTCGCAGAGAGTCGGACACGACTGAAGCGACTTAGCAGCAGCAGCAGCAGGAAATATCTCTGGGTGCTCTTAGTTATTTTCATGTGTCCATTCATTGATTTATTAAGCTATGTGGAAAAAAAAAAAAAAAAAACAATTGAGAACATTTGAAAGCTACTACCCAGCAGGGATGTTAGTGCACCTCATCACAGCCTCAAAATGATAAAGGTTTAGACTTCCCATTTGGTTTTTGCTGGCGTGGGTGAATCTAGGATCAACTGTTTTTTCTGTGGTCTTTGTCTGGAGTAGAGCAGTTACGGTCTAAAAGCATTCTAGGCTTCAGCTTTCACGGTCCTTTGCCAAGAGAGAGCTTTGTTTCACTATTTGGCCTTCATTGCTAACATTTTGAGGTTGCCAGCTCCTTCAGTTCTAAGTCTTGATATATGAGATAAAATTAAAACCCAGGGACCTCACCTTCGTGTTGTTCTTTTGTATCCCAAAATGCCTAGCTAGCCTACCTTCTTCTCCCCATCCTTTAGAGTCTCCTTGTTTGTTTTACATTGTCTGGGGTTTTGAGTTTTGCTTAGCAGGAGTGCTCAGGTAAAGTATGTTTACATCATTTTCTCAGGAGCAGAAATTCCCCTGAAGTAGATGTTACTGTAATTATTTAAAATAATTACAATTATTATTGTGTATTTTTATTATTAATATTATAAGATATTTAACCTCTCTATATGTATGTATTGGTGTCATCATCTGTAAGAATGCACATAAGCTGGTTCTTAATACAAGCTTGTTCTTAATTATTTTCCAAAAGCTCCATATGGTCAGCTGAAGCTTTCCCATTTGGAGGATGTCCATAACAAGTGAAATGATAAAGCAAGTTAATGACCACTAGAATATAAATTCCATGCAGATGGGGGCTTTGAGTACGTAACTATCTCTGTTACATAGAATACAGTCAGTGTGTAGCAATCACTAAGAAATCTTTATTGAATAAAAGAACAAAGTGATATATTGCTTCTCAAATGATATTCAGCATTCGTGAGCTCTAAGGCCTGTCACAGCCTGTGCTGTGCCATCATTGTTCTTTCTCCAACAGTTTTCCCTAGTAATGTGGCATATTATTGAGGGATTCCTTTATCCAAAGGGAATGTCTATAATCTCTAATTTGCTCTAATAAATTTTTGGCCTTTACCAGATGCATGACAACTGTACTATACTGTGGTGTGAATTCCAATTATGTAATATGACAGATGTCTGCCCTTTCCCATAAAGCTCAAAGCTTTATGAACTCTCAATGTAAATTGCATTGCAGGTCCATAAGTAGACATTTTATTAAGTGTGTGTGTATGTGTGTGTGTGTGTTTAAATCACTCAGTGAGTTGGATATTACTTAGACTTCTGAGTTGGACTACCTAGAAAATGGATACATATTGAAGTATATTTAATACAATTGTATAACTCTATAATCTGACAATCATCAAACAAGGAGCCAAATAACAATAATAAAACTTGGGTTTTGTCATTTGGCAATGACTGCCAAATATAAGTCATTTATTACCCAGGAAGCTAGATTTTTTAAGATGAAGCCCTGTGTAAAAAACATTTAACCCTATGATTAGCTAGATTCAGAATTAAACCCTGTCTCCACTATCATTATTATGTGATCTGGAGCAAATGATTTACCTTGTCTTCCTTTGTTCATATGAAAATTCAGAATAATGATGATAATAATTATATATCAACTACCACACCCATGGTGCTTACTTATGATGCCAGACAGTGCTAAGTCATTTCAGGTAGACTTATGTTTCTACATGAAATTATTATTAACATAAACCCTTTGAAAAAGACATTTTCCTGCACGATTTAAAGATGTCTTCTTCACAGGTAGAATTAAATGCCTTATTCATGGAAAATTCTATGCAATTATTGATGTGCTGTACATTGTTATCTGTAATTGTTTCTTTGTAGCATCATGGGCAATGACATTTTTTATACAAAATTATACAGACAGACTTGGTTTAAGTTCAGGTGCCACCACTCATTATCTTTTGACCTTGTAAATATACTTAAAACATTCCAAGTCTCAGATTTCTCATCTGTCAAATGGGCATGATACAACACCTACTCATAGACTATTTTGACGACTTAACACTATATTTGCTCAGTAATTGTTAGTTATAATGACTGATAGAGCTGAGGGTGAGGATGGATGCATCAGTTAGAAAGCAGAGTGGAATACGTGAAATGGTGTTACTCCCTTAGATGACTTGCATGACATAGACGCTATTTCAATGCATGGAAGTTTTTATGTACTTATCCTACCAGCCTAACTACAGTGCTACAGTGTTACTAAGTGATTGCATGCTATGTTTATTTCTTTTAGCCCTAAGTCCACTCAGCTCTGTTTTATCTTGTTTTCCATTAGATCCCTGAAGCCTAGCAAGGTTAATTGTTGCATTAGTGTGATATATGTGAATCTGTTTAAATGATAAGTTTCTAAATTTTAAGACAGCTGAAGTATTCACCAGAAATATCTGCAAATAAATAAATTAGCAAATATTTAAGGCACTGATAATATAAGTTTTATAAATCTTCCAGTATGGAAGATTTATTAGACACAAATAATTACATCTTCAACATTTCAAAAAAAGCAATGCAATAATTTAAATTGGAGTGAGAAACCGGAGATATTTAACCCATCTCCTTTTGGAGCTGTTTTCAAATGAGTTTGAGACCAGAACTCATTATCTTTCTACCCAAACTCACCTTAAAGTCACCTAACATCCTGTGTCTTGCATCTGAAAAAATGATTCTTATGGAGTGAACCAGAAATGTCAGTGCCATGTTTGAACTCTACCTCTTTCTAATGTCACAGTGCTAAACAGACCTCACAAGCCTCCTTCTTTCAGACACTTCTCTTCATCCTCATCACTGTGTTCCTCATCATGGCCTTCTTTTTGTCTCACCTGTGCTTCTGCAACAGCATTTCAGTTGAGCATTAACCCCTCCAATCCATTTAACATCCTATAAGCAGAGGGCTCTTTAAAAAGAAAACAAGAAACAAACAAATCTTGAAAAGATAAGATCTTCTTAAAACTCTTCAATACTATTGCCCCTGCAATAATGTCAAATATGCCATCATGGTCCACGGTCTGCCCCTTGCTTGCATTTCAAACCACATGAAACCTCTTCCTTTGCCTCACTTCCTTTCCCCTTGAAAATACAACATTCTAGATTCCAGATATATTCATTAACATACAATACTTGTTTTTTCTTTCTCATTTATTTCACTCCTATAAGACAGACTCTAGGTCCATCCTTGTCTCCACAAATGATCCAATATCATTCCCTTTAATGAATGTGTAGTATTCCATTGTATATATGTGCCACATCATCTTTATCTTTTTATCTGTTGATGGACATTTAGGTTGCTTCCATGTCCTGGCTATTGTAAATAGTGCTCCAGTGAACACTGGAGTGCATGTGGAATCTGGAAAAAACAATACAGATGAACCTATTTGCAGGGCAAGAATAGAAATGCAGACATAGAGAACACAAGGGTAGACATGGTGAGGGGGATAAATTGGGGGATTGGAATTGAGGAATGTGCACTGCCAAGTGTAAAACAGGTAACTAGTGGCAACCTGTACAGCTCAAGGAGAACAGTTTGGTGCTCTGAGGTGATGCAGATGGGGGGGGCCGGGGGGGGGGGGGCCTGGAGGGGGTGTGGAAGATGGGGTGGGAGGAAGAGGGGGGGCACATTATGTATACATTTAGCTGATTCACTTCACTGTACAGCAGAAACTAATACAATGCTGTACAGCAACTATACTCTAATTTTTTTTAAAAAAGAACATTTTAGCCATGAATGTCCTTCAATTCTTCAAAAGTGCCAATGCTCCTTTTCCTCCACTGTATCTTGAACCAGGTCTTGATTTTGCCCAGAGAAGTGTACTTCTCATCTTTCACTTTGGTAATTTCTACTCAACCTTAACTTTACAAAAGGGCAGAGGAACAAGAGATCAAATTGCCAAAATCCGTTGGATCATCAAAAAAGCAAGAGAGTTCCAGAAAAATATCTACTTCTGCCTTATTGACTATGCCAAAGCCTTTGACTGTGTGGATCACAACAAACTCTGGAAAATTCTTAAAGAGATGGGAATAGCAGAGTACCTGACCACTTGAGAAATCTCTGCAGGTCAGGATGCAACAGTTAGACCTGGACATGGAACAACAGACTGGTTCCAAATAGAGAAAGGAGTACTTCAAGGCTGTACATTATCACCCTGCTTATTTAACTTATATGCAGAGTACATTATGAGAAATGCTGGGCTGGATGATGTCCAAGCTGAGATCAAGACTTCTGGGAGAGACATATTGATAACCTCAGATATGCAGATGATACCACCCTCATGGCAGAAAGCAAAGAAGAACTAAAGAGCCTCTTGATGAAAGAGTAGAGTGAAAAAGGTGGCTTAAAACTCAACATTCAGAAAACTAAGATCATGGCATCTGGTCCCATCATTCCATGGCAAATAAATGGGGAAACAGTGGATACAGTGGCTGACTTTATTTTTTTGGACTCCAAAATCACTGCAGATGGTTGCAGCCATGAAATGAAAAGATGCTTGCTCCTTGGAAATGTTATGACCAACCTAGATAGTATATTAAAAAGCAGAGACATTATTTGCCAATAAAGGTCAGTCTAGTCAAAGCTATGGTTTATCCAGTAGTCATGTATGGATGTGAGAGTTGGACTATAAAGAAAGCTGAGCACCAAAGAATTGATGCTTTTGAACTGTGGTGTTGGAGAAGACTCTTGAGAGTCCCTTGGACAGCAAGGAGATCCAACCAGTCCATCCTAAAGGACATCAGTCCTGACTATTCATTGGAAGGACTGATGCTGAAGCTGAAACTCCAATACTTTGGCCACTTGATGTGAAGAACTGACTCATTTGAAAAGACCCTGATTCTGGGAAAGATTGAAGGCAGGAGGAGAAGGGGACAACAGAGGATGAGATGGTTGGATGGCATCACCAACTCAATGGACACGAGTTTGAGTAAACTCTGGGAGTTGGTGATGGACAGGGAGGCCTGGCGTGCTGCAGTCCATGTGGTCGCAAAGAGTCGGACATGACTGAGCGACTGAACTGAACTCAACCTTACAGGATCAGTTTAACAATCACTCTGTAGGAAGCCTTCCTCAAATCTTCAGCCAGATTATGTGATTCCTTTATTTATTCCATAGCATTCCTTGTTTACTCCCATCGTAATGCTTAACTTACTGAATTGCAGGTCTCTTTCATTTCTATATTCTCTATTCAGATTTTTGAGGACAGTTCCTGTGCCTCATTTATTTATTATTACATCCACAGGACCCCTCTCAAAACAAAGGCACAGATTAGAAACTCAACACAAATTTGTTAAATGCATGAATAATTAATTAATAATAAAAATGATTCATGAACAAAAATAAAGCTGTGCTGAAGGGTAAAATGAGGAGGAATTTTAGATAAAGTGGCCCGGAATGAAAATTATAAGGAAGTGTCATTTGAGTAACGACCTCAAAGCAGGGAAAAGTGAACCATGTACATATCGGGGAATAGAGTTGTCCAGCCAGAGGGATTAGGTGGAGCTTCTGAGGTTGGAGAAAGCAATAGACAGGCTCACATAACTAGAGAGCAATGAGCAGAGCAGGAGAGGGAGAGGTTAGGGTTAGATCACGCAGCATTTTCTAGGCTATGATATGAGCTTAGATTTTGTACTGAGTGCAGTTAGCACTTGGAGGGTTTTAAGTAAAGAATGCCAAGATTCTAATATTTATTTCTTGAATACGCTTGTTAACAAACCACCCTGGAAGCCTATTCTGGAATTTCCAAGTGAACAGATTTGAAATGAATGATATGCAAACACTAGGTATAAAGGTATAAAATCACAGATCGTTTCATAGTCAGGTAATTTAATCCAAGGGAGACATTATTTTACCAAGATGATGCAGGAAATATATGGCTAGTTGAGATGAGAAGCCATGACTTTTGGTTCCCTGCCTAGTTCACTTTTACATGGATGAAGAGATACATGAGTTACTTGAGACCATGTATCTGTGCTCCTAAATGGCCACCATAAATATGAAAATTATCTTGAGTTAGCATTGAACTTCTCACATTTCACAGACCTGTTTCATTGTTAGTTCCTGACTAGAGTAAGCATTTTCAAGGCAAGTGCATAGTTGCACTCATTCTTTCTACGCCTTTTACCATGTGCCACAAAGACTGGTTTATCACCGTGCATTAACAAGGAAGCTCACTGAATCCATGGTTCACTTGATGTGAATTCTTCCTAAAATGATACAAATTTTATTTTTCAAGTATTTTAGAGGCACTATTTTGTGCAAACTACCATGTTAGGTATTGATGTGACAAAGATGAATATAACATGGCACCTGTCCTCAATGAACATGCATCTTAGCTAGGATGACAGACAAGGAAGCAGATCACCATTTGGTGCAATACAAGAAGAGTAATACTGGAGTAGGAAATGGCAACATGCTCCAGTATTCTTGCCTGGAAAATTCCATGGACAGAGGAGTCTGGTGGGCAACAGTCCATGGGGTCGCAAACAGTTGGACAGGACTGAGTGACTGAGCATGTCCGCAAGCATGCATGCATAAGAAGGTTCATAATGAAATGAATAGTTTATCAAAACAATTATAGCAATCCTTCATAGTCACTATCCACTTACTCATGTGCATTATCTCATTTAACATTCTTAACACTCTTTTAAATATCATATGGGTCATAAAACTTGCTCCTCCCCTTTATGTATTTGTTTTTTTTCATATGAGGAAACTGACTACAGAAAGGTTAGGTAGCTTGCTCAAGATAAGTCAGGTGGTCAGTGGTGAAGCTAAGAGTCAAATATTGGCCATTTGACTCCAGAGTCTCTGCTTTCAATCACTCACATCATTTTGAGAGATACCGGCTTATTTTTAATTCTCACAGAAAATCTGTGAACCTGGTTTCATTTTGTTATCACTTCATAGGCAAAGAAACTGGCTCAAAGCGGGTCAGGAACATTTCAAGTTTACTCTCAAACCCAAAGTGAAAAAGTAAAAGTGAAGTCGCTCAGTCATGTCCAACTCTGCAACCCCATGGACTGTAGCCTACCAGGCTTCTCTGTCCATGAGATTTTCCAGGCAAGAGTACTGGAGTGGGTTACCATTTACTTCTCCAAGGGATCTTCCTGATCCAGGGATCGAACCCAGTTCTCCCACATTGCAGGCAGATGCTTTACCCTCTGAGCCGACAGGGAAGCCCTTCAAACCCAAAGTAGACTCCTTTGATTTTAAGTCCTACCTTATTTCCACTAGCACATCCCTTTGTATACATTTTTGCATCTTTCAGAGAGACAAAAGAACACATTAATTCTGGTTTCACTGGTGTGGAGGTGAGTGACTTCATTAAGGAGTTACACATCCCATATAGGACTACCGGCCTTATTTTAAAATGTCACTAAGATCATTTGCCACTATGAAATAGTAAGCATTTTCCAGATAAATATTACTTCTGGAGAATGCAAATTAAATTGTTCAGGTTAAGCTACTATATTCTGGAGACTACATGCCAATTGATTTGAGTACTCTTTCTCCACCATTGCCAGGCTAAACACTCTCAAACAAAAATGTAGCAAAGTATTCTCTTTGAAGCAGAGGTCTCTGACATTTACCTGGGACTCTAACTAAATATTAAATAAGTAGAATTCTAAGTGAAATGGGAAAATATAATGTCAAAAAATTTATTGCAGTATTTTATTGATAAAAATAGCAAAAGCAACATTATGAACTATATGCTCATTACTACACTGCCTGTTTTATCAATATTACAATCTCTAATCCTCACAACAACCTAGGAAATAAGTATACCCATTTTTCATAGGATAACATTGAGGCTTTGAGATGGTAGACCACAGAGATAAGTGGCCAAGGTGAGAACTGAACTCAGGTTCATATAAAATCAAAATTATTGCTCTTTCTACATATTCCTGTTCCATGCTGAGCAGACAGAGGAGCATTCTAGGAGACTGAACAAAGTCATGGTTGAGTAATGTATTAGTTGGGTATCTGGTATGGACTCATAGGGCCTTGTGTCAGACTTATAAATTTAACTACACATTCCTGTGTTTAAAGTATTAATATATATGAGAGGTCAGTTACTTCAGTCCCATAGTGAGGAAACAAATACTGTCAATTATTTGATAGGGTCAAAACGAATCCTCATGCAGATTAAGCTTGTTTGAATGCCATGCCCTGCATAACTTTTTCTTTCTAACAAAAGCAGGGTATCTTCTCCCCTTAGGGAAGTTTATGGATGTAACAGCAGCCAGTATTCAATTTACAATCACATGCTCAGTGACAATATGAGTCCCCCCAAATGCTATGAAGAACATCCAATATTCAAGAAATGCTTGAGACTCCTGTGTTTTCACATAAGATTACTTCTGTTCTTTAAACCAAACAAGAATAGGTCCTATTTATAAAAGATTAAGTGAAAAAGTAAGTGAAACATTGGACATAAGTCTTGGAACATAATTTTTTTGGACTAAATATTGAAACATAATTTTTCCCCAAATAATGCAATTCACACTTGCAACATATATTTTTACTAAACATTTACTATGTGTGGTATACTATGGTGGTTTTGTATATGCTTTAGGTTTTACACAGAATTTTTATTTACTGAGGGAATATACTGTGTCAAGCACTATGTTAGGCAATTTAGACATCATTTCATATCAATCTCACAGTAGAACTTTAGAACCTAATTCCTCGCTGGGAATGAGGAAACTGAAGGTCAGTTATGTGACATCACTTTCCCCCAAATCATGTAATAATTCTCATATGTGAACATCATCATGCTCTGTGTGCACGTGCTGAGTCGTTCACTCATGTCCAACTCTGAGTGACCCTGTGGGTTGTAGCCCACCCAGGCTCCTCTGTCCACGGAATTTTCCAGGTGATAATACTGGAGTGAGTTGCCATTTTTTACTCCAGGGGATCTTCCTGATTCAGGGATTGACCCGCGTCTCTTCCATCTCCTGCTCTGATAGGCTGATACTTTACTATGCCACTGTGAACCTCATACTGGCCCAGAAGAATAAGTGCGTTGGACTTCTGGGTGTGTCACGTCAACCTCCATCCCAAATTATTTCTCTCAGGAGAGTTTGAAAAACTAAGCCAAAAAAGACAGTTCTTTACCTGTAGTATTCTGGGTGGAAAGAAGTGCTGTTGGTTGTATTTTGAGGTGTGAAGTCAGGACTGAGACAGAAGGCATTTTTCATCTCTCTTTCGCCGTGTCTGCATGGGAACACTGTTGGGGGGACATGAAGGTTCCATGCAGCCGCATCCCATGCCCAGCTTCCTGGGTGGCTGGGAGGAGCAGCAAAAACAGTGGTGGCAGACACTCCTCGACACAATTTCTTATTCCCTGGTGTGAAGACACTGGGTAACTCTCTCCATAATGTAGGTGTCTGCAATGAGGACACCAGTGGTGACAGGTTCAAAGTATGAAGTTCCAAAAGTGACCCCAGGGTTACTTCCCTGTGGGTTAATTACATTGTTTGCGGGTATTTGCTGGAGACCCAGATTACACTCCATCCCTTCAGCCTACTTGATGAATTTAAAGCCTCTAGTTCCCTATACTAAACCCATTCTTGCTTAAAACATCTCTAGTGGCACCTGTTTTCTGTACTTCATTTTGAATGATACAGTGAATAATGGTTCCTACTTGTTCAAACATGTTTTTCTGAGAACCCGTCTTGCAATGAGAGGAAGGTGCTATCAAAGTCTTATGTCATGCTTCCACAATGTTAATGTAAATTCTGGGAGGAATGGGACAGATTTATGATAAAAATCTCACTACCACTTCACATATTAATAAATGAGCAAGTGAACTAGTTCCATGCCCAACAGTGCATTCACATTTTTTTCTGGTTTCTTCAGCATTTTTTTTTTCACTTTAATTAAACTTGGAAGATGCTCCTACTTTTGGAGTGTCTAATATATACCAGTCCAGGTTCGATGCATGATACTGGATGGTTGGGGCTGGTGCACTGGGACGACCCAGAGGAATGGTACGGGGAGGGAGGAGGGAGGAGGGTTCAGGATGGGGAACACATGTATACCTGTGGCAGATTCATGTTGATATATGGCAAAACCAAAACAATATTGTAAAGTTAAAAAATAAAAAAAGAATTAAAAAAAAGAAGTAGGGATAGAAACTTTGATAAACTGTTGTTAATCTTGATTGCTGCTGCTAAGTCACTTCAGTCGTGTCCGACTCTGTGCGACCCCAGAGACGGCAGCCCACCAGGTTCCCCCGTCCCTGGGAGTCTCCAGGCAAAAACACTGGAGTGGGTTGCCATTTCCTTTAGGACTTTATAATTATTTATCTATCTACTTATTTATTTGTTCCAGATGAATAAGCCCAGGTTCCGAGAGGTAAATCTGGCTGAATCCAAGTTAGCCGAGGCCCCTTTCTAACATGTGCTGTTTGCTCATGAACCTTCTCCTTTATCTTTCCCCTTACAAAGACTTTGAAAGTTACATCGGCTATACTGGGTCATCATCATGCTTGTGCTCAGCTGTGTCCAGCTCTTTGTGACCCCATGGACTGTAGCCCCTCAAGTCTCTCCATCCATGGGATTCTCCAAGGAAGAATACTAGAGGGGTTTGCTGTTTCCTTCTCCAGGGATTCTTCCCGACCCAGGGACTGAACTCAAGTCTCCTGCATTGGCAGGCAGATTCTTTACCACTGAGCCACCTGGGAAGTTATACTGGGTGAAAAATTCACTTACAATTGGAAGGCCTGGTGTGACTTCAGTTCCAAGATGTCCTAGCAGTGAAATCTGGGGTACAACACTCACATATTCTTCATCTCAGTTTCCTCATCAGTAAGATGAACACATTGGCATCTTTCTTGGCTACTGCATAGGTTCCTATATAACTTAAAAGCACCTTCAGCATCTACTAGAATGCTGAAACAATTATAAAATTTATACATCATCTAGGAGTAAACACCTAATCAAGCCATTCCTCCTCTCTTAGTCTGCTCTTCATCCACAAAGGTAATGTAATAGTTACATCTCGCTTATTATGAGGACTAAACAGAATATAGTAACTAAAGTGCCTAGCACTCTGCTCCTACATGGTAAGTAGCTAATAATTCTACGTTTTAATATTTTTATTACTCATAACACAATCATAAGTTCAACTGAGTCCTTTTATCCAAGTAGCCTTCTTTACAGCATTGTTGATAAGTTCAAGAGGTCTTAAAAAACAAAACCAATTAAACCCGGCTGTTGACTTAAGCAGTACCCTGAGTATAGTTTATCTGGCAGTATAACTTGTATTCTGAAGAGGAGACGGGAAGCCTCCTGCCAGTTGGCTCTGTGCTCTGGTTGGAAGGCTGCTTTCCCCGTGTCCTCTTGGCTGTTGAGACGGATGAGTGGATTTTCCATCCTTTGGTCACTGCCAATGGTTCAGGCCAGAGGAACAGATGTGAAAAGCAGAATTGCTATCCCCTCTTGCCACTTCACCAAGAGAGGAGCCCTTTTATGTCTGGTCTCCCTGGCAAGAAGAATGGATGAGAGACAGCAGCCATATGCCAGAAACTATGGCAGATACTAGGCAATTACAAATCCACCATGAGGTTACTTTGTGTTTGCTCACCCCCTTTAAGCCAGAAGCAGTTCCAAGGCTATACAGAGTCATAGGGATTGAACGTGAATCTCCTTCATTGCAGGCCAATTCTTTACCAACTGAGCCACCAAGGAAGCCCAGATCTTATAGGACTAACTCTAAATAATGTTCATTTACTGTTTGGGTGGTATACAAGTTACAGGAATAGTCTAATATCTTATTTTTTTTGGAGTTTCTGGCTTCTTGACCTTTTGCATATTGCACTGAGGCATTGGTCAAAGCCCCCAGAGGCCACTTTTCAAGCCAATTTATTGTTTATTAGGTATATATCTACTTCTGTTTTATTGACTACACCAAAACCTTTGTCTGTGTGGATCACAACAAACTGTGGAAAATTCGTTAAGAGATGGGAATACCAGACCACCTTACCTGCCTCCTGAGAAATCTGTATGCAAGTCAAGAAGCAACAGTTAGAACTGGACATGGAGCAACAAACTGGTTCCAAATTGGGAAAGGAGAACATTAAAACTGTATATTGTCACCCTGCTCATTTAACTTCTATGCAGAGTACAGCATGCAAAATGCCAGGCTGGATGAAACACAAACTGGAATCAAGATTGCTGGGAGAAATATCAATAACCTCTGATATGCAGATAGCACCACCCTTATGGCAGAAAGCAAAGAAGAACTAATGAGCTTTTTGATGAAAGTGAAAGAGGAGAGTGAAAAAGCTGACTTAAGACTCAACATTCAGAAAACTAAGATCATGGCTTCTTGTCCCATCATTTCATGGCAAATAGATGAGGAAAAACAGAAACAGTGAGAAACTTTATTGTTTTGGGCTCCTAAATTACTGCAGATAGTGACTGCAGCCATGAAATTAAAAGATGTTTGCTCCTTGGAAGAAAAGCTATTACAAACCTAGACAGCATATCAAAAAGCAGAGACATTACTTTACTGATAAAGGTCCATCTAGTCAAAGCTATGGTTTTTCCAGTAGTGGATGGATGGATGTGGATAGTATGGATGTGAGAACTGGACTATAAAGAAAACTGAGCACTGAAGAATTGATACTTTTGAACTGAGGTGTTGGAGAAGATTCTCAAGAGTCTTTTGGTGTGCAAGGGGTCCAATCAGTCCATCTTGAAGAAAATCAGTCCTGAATATTCATTTGAACAACTGATGCTGAAACTGAAACTCCAATACTTTGGCCATCTGATGTGAACAACTGACTCATTGGAAAAGACCCCGATGCTGGGAAAGGTTGAAGGCAGGAGAAGGGGACAACAGAGGATGGGATGGTTGGATGGCATCACTGACTCGATGGACATGAGGTTGAGCAAGCTCTGGGAGTTGGTGATGGACAGGGAAGCTAGCCATACTTCAGTCTATGGGGTCGCAAAGAGTCAGACATGATTGAGTGACTGAACTGACTGAAGTACATATACATTTCTAGTTGCTTTCAATGGAACACTGGACTTATCTCCTATGGTGACAAAAGTGGTAGGAAAAAAATAAGAAAGAAACATGTCTGTTCCAAGGAGCATGCTATTGAATACAAAGGAGAAAATGTATATATTTGCTTAGAGACTATATGTTTGCTTAGTCTATCCTAATGAAACACTGCACCTCATTCTCTTTTCAAGACAGCACTGAAATTAGTTATTTTTATTTGACACATGGAGAAGCCGACATTGAAAATGTGAAGTACCCTATCTTCAGTGACACAGGGAGCAAGTGGGAGAATAAAGATTTAAACCCAGCTGAATTTAGAGTTCCTCCACTCCTCTGTCCTCACAGGTCTCAGTTCATATTTGATCCTTCTGTTTCTTGCCTCCCATTTCTAATCAGCACCTCCAACAACAGAGAAAGTCGACTATCTTACATCTCTCCCACTAATCTCTGAGGGTGCTCTTACCTAGATTTTCTCTCCATTTCCACTAACAGCAGCTCACAGACCATGGTGGTGGTGGTGGTGGTGGTGGTGGTGGTTTAATGGCTAAGTCGAGTCCGACTCTTGCAACCCCCTAGACTGTAGCCAGCCAGGCTCCTCTGTCCGTTCTCCAGGCAAGAATACTGGAGTGGGTTGCCATTTCCTTCTCCATCGTAGACCATATCCTGAACCAACTGAGTGATCTCTTGACTATTCTTCCCACTGCTGGACTTCCCTAACATCCATTATTTGTGGTGCTGTGAGATTAAACTCCCTAAGTAAACTTGATTATATCTCTTCATAAATAATAATAAAAATCACAGTGGTTCTTTGAGGCATTCTCAGTTATAATTATGCTCCATGTCTTGAATTTTAAGCTTTCTATAATGTGACTACAGTATATGCTCCAAGTCTTATCTTCAGCAAAGGACTTATATCAAACTCTATTTAATTCAAAAAAGAGTTGTACACTGTAAATAATTCCAGCACTTAGATTTCACTTGAAGCATTATCTTCGTAAGGGTCACTTTTCTCCAAATAATACTCCCCTTTGAAGTCCACCTAAAATGGACCACTTTCTCTGTAAGAGATACTAGAATCTCTGTAAGAGATTCTAGATACTACCAACCAAGCAACGCTTTGCTTTTATGGATATATCTACCTCTGGCTTGGGTGGTGAGAGTTGTAAAGAACCTGCTTGCCAATGCAGGAGACATAAGAGATGTGGGTTTGATCCCTGGGTCAGGAAGATCCCCTGGAGGAGGGCACGGCAATCCAATCTTTTAATCTTGCCTGGAGAATCTCATGGGCAGAGGAGGCTGGTGGGCACAGTCCATGGAGTCACAAAGAGTCAGATTTAAGTGGAGTCACTTAGCACGTGCGTATAGGTTGGATGGTAAAGGAGAGAAAATATATATATATATATATTGTCAACTGTGTGCTAAACTTGTATTATTTTTTCTCATTTAATTTTCTCCATAAACTTAAGAGTTTTAGTAATACTCTCTCTACATTCTACAGGTGAGCAAAATGGTGCTCAGAGAGACCAAGTGTGCCCAGTTTCCTAACTCTAACAAGTGGAACCATGGAAATATAATCCTGGCCAACCTAATTTCAAGTATACAATCTTTGCTTTATTTCGCATATGTTTACTAGAAGACCAATACTGTAATGTGTTCCACAGATATTTTTAGTTTGACTTTCATAATTCTTTAGGATATGTGGAATATATGAATGGGTGGAGAGATAGACAGAGATATAATTATTTCTCAACTCCGACAAGAACACATAAAAACCCGCATTTTAAAATTTTTTTGAAAAAATTCAGAACATATAGATACTTTGCTTCCGTATCCCTCCCCCATGATGCCCTTTGGTTTAATCTATTTACTGATACTCTACATGGGCAAAGGTCCTCTAATTTTCTGTGATTCCCACTCTGCCCACTCCACGGTGTACTCTTCTGATGTCTAAAGTTTTGTGTGGTTTCCCATAAGAGTTTATTTTTAGGAACTCTGGCTTCATTTGTTATTCTTTTATTTGTTATTTCATTTGTTATATAGGGAGGAATTCACTAAAGAAGAGAGGAATTCAAAAGAGAAGCAACATTTAAAAACATAGATGTTTGGTTTCAGAGGTAAGTTTGTATTTCAATTTTATTTCTAAATGTTAGGCAGAATGCTTAAACTCCTTTTGTCGTAGTTTCCTTCCAGAGATTGTGTGTGAACTATATAGCACCTACAAAGTAGTTAGTGATGTATAACTGGCACATTATAAGTGCTCAATATGTATTAATGACGATGATGGCTAATACATCTGAAGTTTCTACAAGTTGAAGTTCTCTTCCATTAGCATTAAAAGAAGTAGCAAAATGAAAAAAAAAGGTAACTAGTAATCGTCTGCCCTCTTATTGAATGGATCACATAGAACAATCTTTTTTTTTTTTTTCCCCCTTTTCCTCATTTTTCACAGGAGAAAAAGTCAATCAGAATCTGCTAGAGCAGAGAAAAGCAAATCACTTTGGCACCCGAGCAACAAAGCAATGTTAGTTTATTTTCTTTGTAAAAAGTCATCTGTTCGCGAACCCCTTTTATGAAATACCTGTCATAGTCTATTTTATTGAATGTTACTCACTCTGCGTTTTTTGGCCTCAAGGTCATTCCATTATCAGTTCCTACATCACCTTCAGTATTGGAAATGGACTGGGAGAGATGGAAAGGAAAACACACACACACACACACACACACACACAGCACACTCACCAGATGGAGGGCTCAGAGGATAAAGGTGATTTCAACCCCACGGCAGGCAGAACATAGATTTGTCCCTATTTCAGATGTAACCAGCTCCAGCGACACTTCCTGACAGATGTGGAAAGATATCTCACTATTGAAGATGCCGGAAGCCAGGAGAAGCTTTCAATCTGATCACTAGCTCATACACAAATGTCTTTAATGTGCTGTTTCATTTTTTAAAAACACATATTTGTTTCATTCATTTTCAAACAAAAAAAAATCCAGCCAAACAACAACAACAGCAAATGTACTCAAATACCTTCCCCATCCTGAGAAGTACCCCCAAGATCCCCAGAATACTGTCCAAGATTGCAGCCATATTTTTCTATGATCTTAACAGGCTGGTCTGATTAATTTCTTATGTGGTACTTTGATTATCATGTGGTGTTGTCTAAAAACAAATTTGGAGATGGATGGGTTCTGTGATTTACCCTTATTTCTGCCCACTTTCCTTTCTTTTAAAGTATGCCCAAAGACCTGCAAGCATGTCACAGATAAAATTTCTCATTCAGGCCTCCAAGATGGGAAGGGAACCAGTCAGCTTTCTGTGTTGTAGGCACTGGAGTTATGTCGTACCAACATTCTCTCATCACAGAACTGTAAAACCATCCTGTGATGTACCAATGATAATGATGACAATGTCCACACCAAGGACAGTAATGATGCTGCTGGCGGTGATAATGGATGTTTTATAAATTAGGAAATTAAAGCTTACAAGTAATAAATAACTGTAATCAGTATCATGTAGCTAGTAAGGATTTACCCAGCATTTAAATCTAGGCCTTTCTCACACTATTCATTCTGTCCAGTTTTCCCCTGACTTAACTCTCCAGTTTTTTCCCAGGACTCTCCAGTTAGACCTGGAGGAACAAATGGTACCCCCTCCAATATTCTTGCCTGGAAAATCCCATGGACAGAGGACCCCGGTGGACTGCAGTCCGTGAGGCTGCGAAGACTCGGACATGGCTGAACTATTGAGCACGCTCCAATTAGAGCTTCTGCTTGACCATCGATCTCCAAGCATCCTTTGTGCTTTTCCATTTCTGCCTATTAAGCATTCCTGTTCGTTGAGATTTTTACTACAATAGCTTTTTTCAGTATTTCAAGACCTGGCACAAAAAGGAAATTGATGCATGCAGGTAGAATGGACCTAAATTCAGTGAAGAGATTGATTTTCCAAACCCTTTGACTCTGTACATATGTGAATGGATTGTGGCCCAAGCTGCACAAATAGAACCAGGTTATAGAGTCAGAGTCTGTATCTTAAGGTCTCAGTGAGGTCGAGGAATAATATTCTGAAATATATTCTTCAGAAATGACATTCTGAAAGAGCAGATGATAATTACAGGCCAAGTTAGACAGATATGTGTTTAGTAACCTCTTTCTTTTGAAATTACATCATGACTGGATAACATACCTCTGAATGAGTGAAACACATGACCTTAGTTATAGAGAACCTAGATGTATTCTTTTTCACATTGAATTTGTATATTTATTATTATAGATAAAAGTAGCCATATAGACATTTGATTCTACTATCTAATGAGTATCATAAAGAAGAATTTAGACTAACTCCTTCGTAGTGAAAAATTTCAGTTGCAGTAGATGTCCTCCAAACTTTAATAGCTTTGACTAATACCCCTAAGAGCAAATCAATTCCCTTAGTTACCTAGGAGTATGTATTATAATAAAGATGTGCAAGAAGGAAAATCTTTACTGTTTACCAACCTGTTATTGATAAAGAGAAGGCAAGTGTCAGCTTCTTTATCACATGAACATGGAAATATAGCTTTTTTAAAAAGTAAAATTACCTGGATGTGTCTGAAATATTTGTTTTTATCTAGGTACTAATACAATTTATTCATTCAATAATCTTACATTTTATTTACTTTATCCTGATTTGGCTGTTAAAAATACTGGAGTAATTCAAAGAAATATATATATATATATATATTTTAAATTTCCAGCAATTCTCAGTGAGAGATTGAGCAGGTACTTAGAAGGTTACCTCCAACCAGCCACTAATGACAATGAGACTAATAAATCTTTCCTTTAAGTAGCAATTTAATGTTTACAAATTACTTACATAATCATTCTGCAATTGGATTCTTATCAGAATTTATTTGGCAAGTTAAGGCATGTTATTTTTCTCATTTAAAAAGATGAGGAAATTGATGTTCAGAAGGGTTAAGTGCATGCGTTTCTGAAGTACATGTAACTCAAGTGGTGTTCATGGTGTATTTCTAAAGTAGATTTATCAACTAAATAAGGATAACTTTCAACTCTAGCCCAGACTCTCCTCTTAGATGGAAATCTTATCCAATTACCTTTTAAGTACTTTCAGTCAGACATGCCACAGTTACATCCCACTCAACTTGTCTAAAAATGAACTTGTTACCATATTCCAAACCTGTTCCTCCCCTTGGGGGTACCCAATTTTAGTGAACGGTATCTCCAAACACCAAGGGAATCAAGTTACAACCGCCCCTCTTTTATGCTTCTCACCACTCTGATGTCCAATCACTCATCACTTTCAGGCAATTTTATATTCCAAATGTCTTCATAATCTGTTCACTTCCCCCTCCTTCTCTAGGTTACATCATATTTTTCTCTTACTTGGGGTGATAATGGTTATCTTCCAACTGTTCCATACTTCAAACAATGTTGCAAATCCAAATGCCTTACACATGAAGTCCAAACACTTCCTTTAAAGAGTGGAGATAATGGTATCTGTCTCTAAGGGTCATTTTAAGGAAAGAATTAGATTCTGGATGTAAATGCAGGAGGCATTTAAATTGTTATTTGAGTAAGGCAAGGGATGCCTTTGAAGACAACAAAAGCTTCTGATTTAAATGATATCATGTCCATTTTAAGTGCAGGAAAAGTGAGGTTCAGAACAGTGATGAAATTTGTCCAGGGTCAGGTGATAAGGAATACTTCAGAGATTTTCTCACAAAACTGTCAGACTCCAAAGTTGTGATCTTTACTAAATCCTGGGTTCAGTCCTCTGGGATCTTGGGAAGAAAGGCTGATTTGGGTTAACCTGGCTACTCAGAACAGGATTTGATACATATTTTCCAAGCATACGATATTTATTTCATCTTGGTAGTGCCTTTTCTAAGCCTTGGGTAGTGGAACTGAGCTGCAGTCATTGGGAGTATGAGATGCTTCACTTACTCATTGGGACGAGTGAGAATGGTAGCCCAGGAAGGACCACTTCAGTTCCATTGCTGGCTCAGACGGGTCGTTCTGCATCAAGCCTTGGGTCTGTGAGTTCCTGGGTGATGCTTCCCCTGTGCCTCTCATCCTTTTTTGACTAACGAGCTAATCTGGAACATTGTCTTGTCACAATGGCAGAAGCATCAAACCCTTAATCAGTTTGTTTTTACCAACACCCCGTTGGCCAAAGCATGCCACATGAAAAAGTCCAGTGTCAAGGGGCAGGGAAGTACCCTTTGCCCATGTATGTGGCCCAAATGGCTAAATCACATGGGAAGGGATGTGGCAAGAAGCCAAGAACTGGAGCCCATAAGGCAGTTTATTACAGGGTAGTTTCTAGTCTAAGACTATTAAAAACAGTGCTGCCAGGAATGTACTTGCATATGCCTTTTGATGAATATATGTATGGATTTTTTGGGGTAAAAACCTAGGAATGGAATTGCCAAATCATAGGGTGTGCATGTGTCTAGGTTTAGGAGATAATGACACATAGTTTTACAAATTTTACAAAGTGGTTATAGCAAAATACACTGCCATTAGCACCGTATAATATTTTCAGTTGTTTTATATGTTTGCCAACACTTGGTATCATTTGTCTTATTTGTTTTAGTCATTCTAATAATTAATAATGGTAGTACATTCTGGCTTTAATTTGTGTTTCTCTAATGACTAATGATTGTTAAGCATTCTTCCTTCCTTTTCGATTGAATTGCTTACATTTTTCCTAATAATGCACAAGAAAAATGATGTATTTTGGATTCAAGGTTTTTTGTTTTGTTTTTAGGTTTATGTATTATAAATAACTCCTCACACTCCATGGCTTGCCTTTTCACTTTAAGTATCAAAGTTCTTAATCCAAATGTAGTAAAAGTTATTAATGTCTTCCTTACACTCAGTATTTTTTATGTCCTGACCAAAAATGTTTTGTTTACTAAATTGAAAGCAGTATGGAATGGTGCAGGAAAACTGTGTAGCTTTTTGGTGTTTGATACGAGTTTAAAACTAGAAAGGACTATTACTAGTGGTGTGGCCCAATGAAACAGTATTCCTGTATCGTCTGCCCCAACCCACAGGTGATTTTTGGTTCCTGTTACCAGTTTCCTTGTGGCTCAGCTGGTAAAGAATCTGCCTGCAATGAGGGAGACCTGGGTTTGATCCCTGGGTTGGGAAGATCCCATGGAGAAGGGAAAGGCTACCCATTCCAGTATTCTGGCCTGGAGAATTCCATGAACTGTATAGTCCATGGGGTTGCAAAGAGTCGGACACTATTGAGCGACTTTCACTTTCACTTTTCACTTTAATGCATTGGAGAAGGCAATGGCAACCCACTCCAGGACTCTTGCCTGGAGAATCCCATGGACGCAGGAGCCTGGTGGGCTGCCGTCTACGGGGTCGCACAGAGTTGGACACGACTGAAGTGACTTAGCAGCAGCAGCAGCAGGGTATATGTACACATATTAGGTTGTTGATGTTTCTCCTGGAAATCTTAATTCCAGCTTGTGAGTCATCCAGCCTAGCATTTCAAATTAAGTACTTTGAATGTAAGTTAAATAAGCAGGGTGACAATATACAGCCTTGACATAAACCTGTCCCAATTTGGAACTAGTCTGTTGTTCCATGTCTGGTTCCAACTGTTGCTTCTTGACCTGCATACAGGTTTCTCAGGAGGCAGGTAAGGTGGTTTGGTATTTCAATATCTTTAGCAATTTTCCACAGTTGGTTGTGATCTGCACAGCCAAAGGCTTTAATAGAGTCATTGAAGCAGAAATGGATGTTTTTCTGGAATTCCCTTGCTTTCTCTATGTTTGTTGGCAATTTGATCTCTGGTTCATCTGCCTTTTATAAATCCAGCTTGTACATCTGAAAGTTCTTGGTTCATGTACTGTTTGTTGAAGCCTAGCTTGAAGGATTTTGAACATTACCTTCCTAGCATATGAAATGATTGAAATTGTGTGGTCGTTTGAACATCCTGTGGCATTGACCTTCTTTGGGATTGAAGTGAAAACTGACATTTTCCAGTCCTCTGGCCACTACTGAGTTTTTCCAAATATCCTGGCATATTGAGTGCAGCACTTATAACATCATCTTTAGGGTTTGAAATAACTGGAATTCCAACCTCCACTAGCTTTGTTTATAGTAGTGTTTCCTAAGGCCTAATTGACTTCATAGCTCTTTAGATTTCACATATTAATTTAAAAATAAATAAAATACCTTGCAAAAAAATTAACTTTAATAATAGAAGCCATAACAGTGGTATGTCCTATGGGTTACTAATTGACAAATAGCCTTCTTTTTTTTTTTTTTGATCATAACAATTATTATTTTTTTAATTACAAATAGCCTTCTTGTCGCTGAAAATGTTCTATATCCTGAATCAAGTGATGGCTGTCTGGATATATACATATGCAAAAATTCATCAAATTGTATACTTAAGTAATGGACATTGGCTATGACTGCATTATACCTCAAGTAGAAGAAGTGGACATTCCTTGAAGTGTCTTCTCCACAATGAGAAATGCAAATATCCCTATTCTACTGACCTCATAATTCTCAGGAAGCTCGTGTTTCTCCAGTAACCTCATACTTTATATTTATGCTTCTGTGAGGTCCCTGATTCTCTCACCGTCCATTCTCGATGGTATTCTTATCTCTCCACTCAACATGTTTATTGAGTCAAACAAGCAGCAAAATGACCTTTTTTTGATTTTACCAAAGCAGTGTTCATAAGTGGTAAGGGATAAACAACAGGGAATTTTGATAATTATTATACATCTTAACACACAACTTAGAACACCAGATGTTCCTATTTGCAAAGTCCCTTGTGTATACTTGCCCTTGACAATTATTACCAGTGTCCCCCTAGGATTCAATCTCTTAGCATCTTGCTTTATATTTTTCATCAAAATATCACTTTTCTTTCCATTTCCTTGATTCCCTCACCTCTGTGCTACCTGAATGCAAAACTGACAACTTGTCTTACTTCACCATTTAATCTAACTTTACTATCTCTTCGTGCCTCTAATGATAGGCTGACAACTTGTCTTACTTCACCATTTAATCTAACTTTACTATCTCTTCGTGCCTCTAATGATGGGCTGACAAAGGCTATCCTTGGCCAAACCGTAGTCAGGCTCTTCTGAATTCTCTTCCCAATTCTCTTCTAAACTTTTGGACTTTTGTGTCAGTTTTTACATCACCCAGTTCCAGCCAGAATTCTGCAAAGTTGACTTAACCTGATTCCCCACATACACAATATCAGATCACTCTTCATATCTGATCAGGTTTCATACCCACCCCCAAGTAATGTCTGATAATTCTGGCCTGCCTTCAGTAAGAATCCATTCAGGTTGGTCAAGCTAGAAATTCGCCATTACCTTCAATCACATTCGTTGGCAGTAGATTCCCACTTCTCCTTGTTGTAATCAGAATTGAGGTGAAATCTTTCTACCACACTGAATAATGCCAACTTAGTAGTCTCTATACCTATTGCAATAGTCCTGAATAAAATCTGCCTTACCATTTTAACTCATCAGGAAGTTTTTTTATTTAATAAGGCCATGTGCTTAAGTGTTGTTTTTCTCCAAAATAATGTATCAGGGTTGTGTGTGTGTGTGTTTTTTAAAGAGAAGCCACAGATATGTATTTTTAGAAAAAAGTATCAATTATCTCTATTCATTCAGCATTTTATTGCAGTAGTGTTACTTATTAGGAAAGATTCCATACTCACTGTCTACAGTGTTATTAATAATATACAATCCCTAACAGACCCATATTTTAAATTTAAATATATGCTATATACAGTATAAACTATATAGACTACATATATGCTATAAAGTGTGTTTATATGTAAACACACATGTATATATAAACATAGAGTGATAAAATTATATATATATACACATATATATATACATATACCATAGTTTCTTGATTTAAAAATACCTGTTTTTCATTTTAAAATATCTGAAATTGGGATTTATTTATAATTTCTGTGAAAAATAAAGATGGAGCCATTAGGCAGAGTAGTGTGTGGTGAAATTTTTGTCTTGCCTATGAGCTTACCAGTTTGTTATATTCATATTATTGTTACTTGAGTTGGATTACTTTGATTGCTAACATTGCACAGTTAAATTCTGACTTAAATTTGGATACCTAATTGTCATTTAAAGTGTTTTCAAAAAGATTATACAGTATTACAAAGTTTGACTGAAATGAAAAGTTATTGTGTATGTCAAAGATTGTCTATCATACAGCAGGCATTGCAATTAGAGTCAGTAGAACCAGTTAAATTTCTGGGAATAGATAATCGTATTTTCAGCCCAAGGAGAGGTTAGTGTGACCAATTTATACACCATGAAGGACTACCTACTCAGGAACATAACATCTATCTGTCAAAAGCCTTTGGCTGACTTGCAAAAGTACTATTTCACTTCCCATAATGTGTAATCTATTTACAGAAATTTCAGAATGTCAAGTCCATCCAAATGTGGAAAATCTCAGGTATTTTTTAATTTGGCTCAAAATTATTGTATCAGCCTGAAATATGACAAAATGGTCTGGATGACAAGCAGAATTTATGAAAAACAATATACTGTCACCATGATATTATGCACAGTGATTGGTGTCTAAAAGTGATTCTTGCATAAGACTTTTTACAATGCAAAGAAGATTTAGACTAAAATGTTGAAAGTCATTCTGAAGAAGAGTATTGTTTGTAATTGTGTAGATAATTTTATACTACTATTGTTTCATTTGATAAAAATTAAGTTTATTATATATATATATATATATTTTTTCTCTATCCCTTTGCTCTGAGTTGTGGTTAAATTGATGGTGAATTTCAGAAGTACTGGCATCTTAGAATTAAATAAATAAAATTTTTCATATTAATGTTGAATATATGTAAGATAGACTAGCAGGCTGCTGAAAACATAGATGGGAGGGAGAGAGAAAAAGAAGGAAGAGTACAAAGCTCCTCTTTTCTTTCTTTCTTTCTTTATTTTTATTTTTTAACTTTACAACATTGTATTGGTTTTACCATATATCAAAATGAATCCGCCACAGGTATACATGTGTTCCCCATCCTGAACCCTCCTCCCTCCTCCCTCCCCATACCATCCCTCTGGGTCATCCCAGTGCACCAGCCCCAAGCATCCAGTATCGTGCATTGAACCTGGACTAGCGACTCGTTTCATATATGATATTATACATGTTTCAATGCCATTGTCCCAAATCATCCCACCCTCTCCTTCTCCCACAGAGTCCAAAAGACTGTTTTTTATCAGGACCTTTTTAATCAGTCATAGATCTACTGAAATAATTGATATTGTCAGGTATTTTGATCAAATCCCACAGATTTTAATTTCTACCCTGTGTTTGATAGACGGAATGTTTGTTTCCCCTCAAAATTTATAGGTTGAAATCTAATACCAAAGGAAAGGTATTTGGAGGTGGAGTCTTTAGGAGATGATGTGGTCATGACAGTGGAGGCTTCTTGAATGAGATTTGTACCTTTGTATGAGACCTCAGCGAGATCCCTGGCCCCTTCTACCACGTGAAGACACAGAGAGAAAGTGCCATCCATGAACTAGGAAGCAGGCTCTCTCACTTGACCCTGGGTCTACCGGTACCTTGATCTTGGACTTTGTCCTGAGAACTATCAAAAATTAATTTCTGTTCTTTAAGCTACTCAGTGTATGGTAGTTTTTTTATGGCAGCCTGAATGATCTAGCAACTATGGTAAAAAGTGTTGGAACACAAATGATATTAGACACATCTCATTTGCCCGTAAGGAACTCACACAATTGACCTCTGAATGAATAAGCAGAAATATCAGTAGGGCATATCTACAGGAGAGAAGAGATTACTGTTGGGCATTAACATAAAGGCTCTATGAAGAAGTTACTCCTCAAGACTTTGGAGATAAAAGAAGAAATAATAAAATTATGTAAAATGTACACTAGCTGCTTTTAACATGCCCAGGGTTTGAGGCAACAATCATTATGGTTGGAATGGTTTAAAAAGACAATATTAGCAATTTCCTTCAGCATAATTAATCTGGGTCTATATTTTTATTATTCCTGGATTTGTCCATAATAATAATAGCTACAATAAATAGCCAATAAATCTTTTAAGTGGCAAAATAAACTTATTGAGTGTATTTACATTCATTTTATTAGTAAGGATGCTGAGACATACTAACTGATCTAAAGCCATTCAGTCAATAGAGAATAAAGCTATTATGTATAGATTTTACTTCTCATCTGTGCTTGCTGCAAATTCTCTAAATCACCAGTTCTCAAAATTTGTGAGTTTATGGTCTCAAGATGCTTTTACATTCTTAAAAATTATTGAAAACTTCAAAAATCTTTTGTTTATGTGGGCTCTATCAATATTTGCTACATTAGAGATGAAAACCAAGAATTTAAAAATAATTTGTTAATATATTTTAAAATAACAATCAACGGCCTCTTATATCAGCATGAATAATGCACTTTTATGAAAGATAATTATGTTTTTAAAAACTTAATAAAAAGGACTAGTTTACATTTTCACACTTTTGAAAAATATAAGATATATATAAAATATTCAAATATATAACAATATAAAACAGTTAAGCTCTCATACCTGCCTCTGTATTCAATCTGTTTTGATATGTTGTTTGCATTGAACTATATGAAGAAAATTCAGCCTCACAAATATGCATAGTTGGAAAATGGAAGAATATTTTAATAGCTTTTTTCAAATAATTGATACTGCCCCAAAACTAGACAAGTGGAATTTTTAAAAGGTTATTTGCAGTGTAGCATCTAAAAGCATGTCAATGAACCTTTAGTGTTATGTTAAAATCTATTGGTCTGTTCTGTACTTTGACGGAATTTTGACCCATGCATGATTTTATATTAGACATTAGGCATTTAGAAAAATATTGATTCATTGAGTTATGCAGATCTTTTAAATGTCTATATGACATTATATAAGATGAAGAAATTGCATTTAGTAGCAACACTGTTATCTCAACAGAAAGTCTTCTGGTATTAGACGATGTCAAGTTGACAGTAGTGAAACAAGGTTCCTAAATACCAACTTTTACTTGGAAGTTTGAATTTTACCAATGGCAACAAATAGTGTTTTCTTTGAAATGACAGGTTTACTTCTTTATCTTCAAGAAAATGTCTACCAAACACATAAGTCTAAATAACTATAATTTTGTTTGCCAGTTGGTCTTTCAAGGATAAATGATGTCCCTTGAAAACATGACTCATTCAACTCATATGTCAATCAAACCCATGATTCCATCACTGAGTCAAACATCATACTTCAAAACACAACAGGAAAGTATCTAAATCATTGTGTAAATAAGCAAAATGTATGTTCTCTGGATTCAAGATTTAATGAAACTAATGATTTTTACTATATCATCAAGGATATACTTAAGTGAATTAACTTTAAAAAATAAGAGCGACTGAAAACGATGCTAAAAGGATGCAATGACACTTGCATAGTTTGGTACCATTGCCTTGCTTCATGCTAAAGGTCACCGACTTTAAGCACCACTGATTTTGCACCAGCAATACAAGCGTCAGCACAGTTTAAAAGGCAAATGATTTCTTTGTATTAGCAATATTTTCTAGTAATTAGTACTGCTGCTGCTAAGTCACTTCAGTTGTGTCTGACTCTGTGCGACCCCATAGACGGCAGCCCACCAGGCTCCCCCGTCCCTAGGATTCTCCAGGCAAGAACACTGGAGTGGGTTGCCATTTCCTTCTCCAATGCATGAAAGTCAAAAGTGAAAGTGAAGTCGCTCAGTTGTGTCCAACCCTCAGCGACCCCATGGACTGCAGCCTACCAGGCTCCTCCGTCCATGGGATTTTCCAGGCAAGAGTACTGGAGTGGGGTGCCATTGCCTTCTCCAGTAATTAGTACTATTTCTTAGTAATTATAAAAATAGTCTTGACTTCATGAAGAGCCTGAAAGTCATAAGGACATTCATGGATCTACAGGTCACACTTTGAGATGTGCTATCTTAGTGTAAAGCACAGCAGATCCTGTATATATACATTCATAAATGTTTGCATAAAAATGTTTATAAAATAAAAATATTTTAAAAACCCTAAAGGGAAATAACCCAATAATAAATTTTAAAGGATCATTAGATGGCAAAAATATAAACCAAAAGAAAACTACTAATGTATTATGTATTTAACCTTTAAAACATTAATTAAAAGTAAATTTTCTGGGAAAAAAAATATTTCAAAAATTTAAAGTAAACCAGACTTTAGTCATGATATCCCACGGAATAGTACATTTATAAATTGCTTCTTCCCCTTTCATCCCCTAAACCAAATCATACTTTGAGTCTATCAATATGGAATTCAAATCTGATAGATAATTTTAAATAGTTCAGAAAACACTGTGAGAAGATTGAAGTGTTTCTGGGAGCAAAAGGAATTAATTTCCGTGATGCATCAATGCTGCTGCTGCTGCTGCTGCTGCTGCTAAGTTGCTTCAGTCGTGTCCGACTCTGTGCGACCCCAGAGACGGAAGCCCACCAGGCTCCCCCGTCCCTGGGATTCTCCAGGCAAGAACACTGGAGTGGGTTGCCATTTCCTTCTCCAATGCATGAAAGTCAAAAGTGAAAGTGAAGTCGTTCAGTCGTGTCCAACCCTCAGCGACCCCATGGACTGCAGCCTACCAGGCTCCTCCGTCCATGGGATTTTCCAGGCAAGAGTACTGGAGTGGGGTGCCATTGCCTTCTCCATGATGCATCAATAAGAAATAATGTTAAGAATGTTAACAGTTACTCTTTATTGCTTTCTATGTATTATGCAGTTTAATCCCACATTATACTTGTGTCTTAGCCTCAGAGGAGAGAACAGGTTTAGGTCATCTGTACTCTGGCAAGAGTGAGGAAACTATGAGTTCAAATCCACGGGTGTCCCTGACTCAAAGCCTAACCCTGAAAATCAAGGAGGGAACACATCTTTCTGCCTTCCCCAAACCTTATATTTCCAACCTGAAATATAAAAGATATAGCAATAATGACTAAACAGAAAGACATCTTAAAATCTTTTTCTAAAATATGCACTGAGCCAGCTTTCCCTTGTAAGAAAAGGATGAAGTAGAATATTGCACATCTAATTAGCACTCTTAAGAAAGTGAATTAACACCTTCTTTCTGATATGTTGCAAGCCAGACACAGTTGAATCCCCATCCTTCAGAGCTTTGGAGCCTCATACGGAGAGGTCAGTAATGGCAAATTTCTGGGATGCATGGTGCAAGGCATCACCTAAGGCACCCTGGTGGGAAACTTAGATTTCTCCATAAAGTGAAAGAGGGAAAACAAAAGCAGATCAAACACCCAGGTTAGTTAGTCTTCCCATTAGCTTGTCAATTCCTTTGAGGTACGAGTTTTATATAATCCATTCATGAATTTCTCTAATGGCAGAATGCTCAGACATATGGAAGGCACTCAATATTTATTTTTTTCAAAGAAAATTGATTGGGAACAGAAGTTTACTGTTATTAAAAAATATAACCTATGTATTTGAGAGTTGCGATGGTGGTTGTGGTTTACTCGCCAAGTAAACCTACTCTTGTGACCCCATGGACTGTAGCCTGCCAGGCTCCTCTGCTCATGGATTTTCCCGGCAAGAATACTGCCATGAGTTGCATTTTCCTTCTCCAGGGGATCTTCCTAACCCAGGGATTGAACCCAGGTTTCCTGTATTGCAGGCAGATTCTTTACCAACTGAGCCACCAGGGAAGCCCATATTTGAGTGTTAGTATCTTCTAAATCTTGTCCTAATCTTGTATCAAGCTGTTGGCAATTAGTAAATGCTCAAAAACTGTTTATTGTGAAATTAGTAAAATTATTTGCTCAAACAGAACCTGATGTCATAGATGCTTCTTAGAGCTTTTTCATCAGTGAATTAAGCTGTGCATCTTGTAGGAAACATCTGTCCCCGAAAGATTTGTCAATTCTTTCCTCATAGAAGAGACAGTGTATTTTTAAGGTTACGTTAGTTACTACACATAGAAGAGCACACACATACTCACAAGTGTATGCCACACATATATGTATGGGCATGTACATATATACATATATTTTCTATATGTATTCACATATACATTTTATGTGTGTGAGAAATGGAGTATTCCTGCCATATCAGTAAACAAGTGTGCCACAGTCATCAGTGATTCAGACCCTCCTAATGTGCATTTCTAAGCCCTAAGGGCACTCACAAAAGAGAAGAATACCTGCCATCTGGCAGCCGTTAGGCTGCAGCCACTCCCTACAGTAAGCTCTGAGTAACTCAGGATGTGAAAATGCAGGATACTGGCTCCAGATAGCTGAGATGCATATGAAAGGAGTGATTCCAGTGAACCCAGGCTCTTGCATCTTCCCACACATAGCAAAGCACTACATTCCTTAAGTTGGGATATCTGGTTTTCTTTAACTCACAAAAATAGTTTTGATGTTCAGACTACCTGGCCTTTGTAGCCAACTTCTATATAACCTGACTTCTCCTCCACCTCCTCAGATTGTTCTCTCAGAGGTACTTAAGATGTTATCTCCTGGGCCTGAAGTCCTAAAATTCCCACTGAATAAAACATGACTCTCGACATTTAGGTTGTGACTTTTTTTTAATTGACATGTGTATATATTTATTGTAACACAAAAGTATGGCTGATACTGTGTGCAGCACCTCTTCTTTAGTGTGCACGTGTGTGTGTGTGTGTGTGTGTGTGTTAGTTGCTCAGTCGTGTCTGACTCTTTGCAACCACAGGGACTGTGGCCCGCCAGGCTTCTCAGTCCATGGAATTCTCCAGGCAAGAATACTGGAGTGTATTGCCATTCCCTTCTCTAGAGGAACTTCTTTAACATACCCATCCATAAAAAGTCGCTATGTAAAACTAAATCAAAGAGGTTCTAAAAACCTAAACCATTAACTTACACTGTACATTCCCTTGGTTATCTTCATCTTAAGAAGTCTTACCAGGCGATCCCTACATATGCACGGAATCATTGTCATTAAATTGGCACCCGTCACCGGAAATATGGCACAGTGATGACAGGGGAATTTGTGTCTTCCATCATTCCTGCCTAACAAACTTTCAGATTAATGGAAAATATTTTCCACATTATATATTTCTACAAATTTGATTCTACTTCCTCCAAGTATCTAGGTCAAAAGATTCTCTCCACCCACAGGATGTTTCATAGAATAGATCATATAGTCATCTTCTGCACTGTCACTGAAGACTGTCTTGTCTCTGCATTCATCCTGGAGTCTACCCTGGAGGCTTCCAAGCTGTCCACTTCCATGCTCTGCTCTGTGACTCATGTCCTTCTCCTCAGAGGTCCCTCATGGCACTGGACCTCATGACCAACAGATTAGCAGATCAGCCTACTGAGATTTCTTATTTGGAAACTATGGTTTATTTACCTAATTAATTGACAGTTCTCCTATTTATTCACCTGGCAGTCTCTGGAAACACACTGATAAGAATATGAATTCAAATTGCAGCTCAGTCATTTCTAGCTTCTTTAATCACAAGTACATTACTTAACTGCTCTAAGAGTCATCTTTCTCATCTGAAAAATGGCTACAAATGTAGTACCTATTTTATTTCTCTGTCTTCAAGATAATTAAATTAGATATAAAGAGTCCTCAATGCTAGTTGCTGTAATAGCCAAGATAGGATAGGGTAGGCTAGGCTGTGGAAATATACAGCCTCTGAAATCTCAGTCTTAACCCAACAAAGGGTTGTGTCTCGGTCAAGTACAATTGGTGTGAGTTGGGAGGCTTTTCCCAGCATTTCTCTGAGTGATGACTCAGGCACCCTGGCTGCTTCCAATCAATATACCATCTCTATTGTGTCTTCTGAGGTCACCACAGAAAGTAAAAAGAGGAATGAAGAACTGTATAGGATTTTTCCAAGCCCGGTTTGGAAGTTATTTGAATCTGCTTTACCCTCATTCTATCTGCCAGACGTCAAATAAGCACACACAAGGGAAGCTGTGAAATGTAGTCCTCCTTGGTTTTGCTACATATGCAAAGGATGCTGGGAAATGTAATCATCTTATATGTATCCCAGGAATGAAATGATATGGTAAACCATTGTTTTCAGTGTTTATGGCAGCATTTTCCCTGCCATAGTTACTAGTATTATTACTTTTGGAGTTACATCACATCTACATTAACTTTTATGTTTTTTTATCCAAAGGTGATTAACTATATTAAATATTGCAATGATGTGTCATGCATAATGATAAGTTAAGATATGTTAGTTGCTCAGTCATTCTCATCAGAAAAATTGCTGATCATTCCAACAAGTGCACAATGGTGCAATCCTATATTTTATGGAATTAGTTTTTGGCTTCTAGTTATAACACTATGCCTAGGCTTTACTCGCTTTAGAATATCTTTTTGAATGTACCAAGAGTTCCCAAAAAGTGCAGTTAAATTTACTCTTCTAATATAAGTGGAACTAAAAGGGATTACTGATGAATAGATAAATGGCTGGGTAGATAAATGGCATTACCATGAATCAATTTATGATGGTATATAAAGAATGAGAATAAGATGAAGCCAGATATCTGAAATTCACATTCTGATTCTCTCTCTTATTAACTTAATAACTCAAGATCTATGTTTCAGTTTCCTTAAATGTACTTTAGCTCTTTATAAAATGTGAAAATAAGGCAAGCAGTACTAATAGTTATCATCCTGTTTGGTACCAAGCAATATAGAAATATTACCATATTTAATTATTAGAACAACACTATTAAGTTGATACTATTTATGTTCATCTTTTATGCAAAAGTAAGCCAAAGTTAAATAACTCACCCATGGTCACACCACAGGATTTTAACCCAGATGTGCATGACTCCACAGTCCAGAATCCATAATGCTGCTTCTTAAAGAGCTCTGTCATTTGTAAAATTAGCTGTGCTATTGTTATTGTTATGGTTATAATTTTACCAACAACCTTGGCTTTTTTCATTTTGTGTTGAGAAGACTTTCTTTTTTTAGTCATTTAAAGCAGTTTTTGCTATAAACCACTTGGAAAATGAAAAGGCAGATAATTCAAGACACTTGATATAGTTATAGAATCAGCAAAACTATAGAGAACATTTAATTTGCAATTCAAATGGCACTTCTGGTGCCACATATGTGATACAATAATAAATATGGAGTGTAGCTAGGTTCCTGCCTGATGCCTTCTGCTTCAGGTAGGCTAAAAGTCAAAGCCAGATCACCTTCATTAGAGTGTTAAGTATGTTTATACTTTTCCTTTTCTTTATAAATTTGTTTTCTGAAATCTCTGATTTCAATCCAGGCTTTTAAACATTATTCACCAACAGTTTCCCCCCGCCACAGTTTGAGAGAAAGAGAGACAGAGACAGAAAGCACTATATGAACCACTATATTTTTCTAATTCTGACTCTATGACATTCTATATCAACACATTTTTCTCTTCTACTGTGAGTAAAACAGCTTTAAGGAAGAGAGAATAGACGATTGTATCAAGATAGTGGATAAGACGATGTAGAGCTCATCTCTCCTCAGGAACATATCAAAAATACATCCACACGTGGAATAGTTATCACTAAAAATTAACTGGTAACTGGCCAAAAGATTCCTGTGCCACTAAAACTGTAAGAAAGATACACATGTGATCAGGCAGGAAGGGAAAACAAAAAAGTGAACGGGTCAAGAACCTGGCCCCTGGGAAGGGACTTAAAAAGAAGGGGGGAGACCCCATGAATGGACACTGGTCATGGTGAGTGAACCGTCTGAAACACAGATTGGATGCCCCAGTCTTGAGGTCTTATATGAGGAAAACCTAGCCCCTGGCATGGTTGGGAGACCACTGGGACTCACAGAAGAACTTCAGAAAGCCTGAACTCCACTTGTGAGAAGACTGTGCTTACAGGCTAGCCCCCAAGGCAGCGAGGAGAGAAGTCTCTGCTACTCGCGGCCTGGTTCCTCCTACTGCCCGCCATGGGCCCCAGCCCGAGTGGAGTGAACGCTCTACCGCTATCCCACTCCATGTTACGGTGCAGCACTGGAACTGTGGTAGGCACAACTGAGGAGGACTTGACTGAGGGGCACAGAGGTGATCTGTTCTGGGGGTGGAGCCTGGGAGGGGCAGCAGTGACCAATGTTGGCATTTACTCAAGCAGCAAGTCAGAAGTAGTCCAGACCTGAGGCCAGCTACCACAGCTCATCTCCCTGATTCCACGATCAGAGTAGCTGTGAGCCCTACCTGCACTGTAGATTGATTCTACATCTAGGCAGAGGTGGTGAGAGCTAGGGGCAGTGAATCGTTATGATTGGTTATGGGACAAAGAGGACTTGCACTGGAGGCTGCCTCTGAGCAGAGCTGTGCTTGCCCAGGCCCTCAATTGCCAAAGCAATCTTGAAAAAAATGAACAAAGCTGGGCGTATTATCCTCCCTGACTTCAGAGTATACTACAAAGCTACAGTCATCAAAACAACACTGGTCTGGTACAAAAACAGAACAGAGAATCGAGAAATAAGCCCATACCTCCATGGTCAGTTAATCGATGACAAAGGAGGCAAAATACACATTGGGGAAAGACAGTCTCTTCAGTAAGTGATTCTGGGAAACTGGGACAGCTCTTTGCACAACAAAATGAAACTCAAGATGGATTAAAGACCTATAGATAAACCTGAAATCATAAGATTCCTAGGAGAGACTATATGTAGAACATTCCTTGATATAGATTGCAGCAATATTTTTGGATACGTCTCCTAGTGCAAAAGAAATAAAAGCAAAAGTAAACAAATTGAACCTAATTAAACTAAAAGCATTTGCACAGCAAAAAAAAAAAAAATCTAAAAGGCGATCTACTGAATGGGAGAAAATATTTGCAAATGAGATGACGAAAAAGTGGCCAATATCAAAAATATATAAACACCTCATACAATTCAAAACCAAAAAATCAAACAGTGCATTGAAAAGATGAGCAGAAGAACCTGAATAGAGATTTTTCTAAAGAAGACATACAAATGGCCAACAGGGACATGAAAATATGCTCAATGTCTCTAATCATTGGAAGAACACAAAGAAAACAATAATGAGATATCACCTCACACCTCTCAGAATGACTGTCATCAAAAAGTTTATAAATAACAAATGTTGGAGAAGAGTGGAGAAAAGGGCCACCTTGTATGTGGTTGATGGGAATGTAAATTGGTACAGCTCTGATGGAAATTAGTATAAGACTTCCTCCTAAACTAAAAATAGAACTACCATGTGACCGTTGGGTATATATGACTTCTGGGTATATATCTGGAAAAAGTGAAAACACTAATTCCAAAAGATACATGAACCCCAACGTTCATAGCAGCACTATTTACAATAGCCAAGATGTGAAGTTAATCTAAGTGTTCGTCAACAGACAAATGGATAAAGAAGAATATACTCTGGAATATTATCCAACCATAAAAATAATGAGGTTCTGCCATTTGCAGCAACGTTTATGGACCTAGCAAATAGTATTTTAGTAAAATAAGTCAGAGAAAGACAAATACTATATCACTTATACATGAAATTTAAAAATAATACAAATGTACAAAGCAAAACAGTAATAGGCTCACAGGAATAAGAAAATAACTAGTGGTCATCAGTGAGGAGGAGGAAGTGGTAAGGTGTATGTTGGGGTACAGTATTAAGAGAAACAAACCACTAGGTATAAAACAGATAACTAAAAATGATATATTGTATAGTACAGGGAATTACAGCTATTATCATAAGCTATAATGGAGTATAATCTGTAAAAATACTGAATCATTATGCTGTACACCTGAAACTAATACAATATTGTAAACAATGATACTTAAAAAAATAAATAATAAAAATCTATCTTCTAGGATTGTTAGAGGAATTAAGATTATGTATTTAACTTATATGCAGAGTACATCATGAGAAACGCTGGACTGGAAGAAACACAAGCTGGAATCAAGATTGCCAGGAGAAATATCAATAACCTCAGATATGCGGATGACACCACCCTTATGGCAGAAAGTGAAGAGGAACTCAAAAGCCTCTTGATGAAAGTGAAAGTGGAGAGTGAAAAAGTTGGCTTAAAGCTCAACATTCAGAAAACGAAGATCATGGCATCCGGTCCCACCACTTCATGGGAAATAGATGGGAAAACAGTGGAAACAGTGTCAGACTTTATTTTTCTGGGCTCCAAACTCACTACAGATGGTGGCTGCAGCCATGAAATTAAAAGACGCTTACCCCTTGGAAGAAAAGTTATGACCAACCTAGATAGCATATTCAAAAACAGAGACATTACTTTGACAACAAAGGTTCGTCTAGTCAAGGCTATGGTTTTTCCTGTGGTCATGTATGGATGTGAGAGTTGGACTGTGAAGAAGGCTGAGCACCTAAGAATTGATGCTTTTGAACTGTGGTGTTAGAGAAGACTCGTGAGAGTCCCTTGGACTGCAAGGAAATCCAACGAGTCCATTCTGAAGGAGATCAGCCCTGGGTGTTCATTGGAAGGACTGATGCTGAAGCTGAAACTCCAGTACTTTGGCCACCTCATGTGAAGAGTTGACTCATTGGAAAAGACTCTGATGCTGGGAGGGATTGGGGGCAGGAGGAAAGGGAGACAACAGAGGATGAGATGGCTGGATGGCATCACCGACTCGACAGACATGAGTCTGAATGAACCCCGGGAGTTGGTGGTGGACAGGGAGGCCTGGCGTGCTGCAATTCACGGGGTCGCAAAGAGTTGGACACGACTGAGCGACTGATCTGATCTGATCTGATCTCTAGGTTTCAGATCACCTACAGTTTCATACAAAGTTTTCAATAAATTATTATTACTTAAAACAGTAAAAAGGAGAGCAAAGTAAGAGTGAAAGAGATGAAAGAGAGTGAGAGAGACCGAGAGAGGGAAAAAGCGAGAGAGAGGCTTATTTTATTTTATTTTATTTTCTAATTTTATTTTATTTTTAAACTTTACATAATTGTATTAGTTTTGCCAAATATCATAATAAATGCTGGAGAGGGTGTGGAGAAAAGGGAACCCTCTTACACTGTTGGTGGGAATGCAAACTAGTACAGCCACTATGGAGAACAGTGTGGAGATTCCTTAAAAAACTGGAAATAGAACTGCCTTATGATCCAGCAATCCCACTGCTGGGCATACACACTGAGAGGCTTATTTTAAAGGGCTCTGATCTTTTCCCCAAATCTCATCTTTTATCACTCGTCTGCCTTACCCATGGTGAGATGTGACAGGTCGGCAAAGAATCCACAAATCCAAATGGTGAACACTTTTGGGTTTGACAATAGTTTATTTCATAGACTGTTAAGATATTACAAGGTTGAACTCATATTCCTGAGAAATATCATCATATAAATTCCTAATAGATTCAGATAATTATGGTGTCTTTGACAATGATTTTATTTGTGACTGGTTACCTGTGCATGATATCAGATCCTTAATGAAAGACCATGTTTAGAAATTTCCTAGTCTAGGAAGAAAAAGAGGGAGAAAACCATTTTAAAAAAGTCTTTTATGTGTTGAAAATATGAGATTTTGATAGCTCATGAAAATATATCTTCCTTTATATAATAGCATAGGCAAGTGGTGATCTCAAGGTATCTAGTTCTCATGTAATTAAACTGAGATTCAGAGCATAGCAGCTAAGTGCTTGGGGCTGGGGCAGGCTTTGCATCTCCTCTCCCTTTTGCACCTGAATGTACACAGTCTGGCTGCTGCAGTAACCTCAATCACATTTCCCCATCTTGAAAAGTTATTTCTCATTAAACTTACTAATATGTTCAGCTTCCTCATTCTCACTCTTCATCATTCAACAATTTTCAAGCAAATGTATGTGTGTGTGTTTTGTATACATACAAACAGACATATTTACACTTTTATCTGGCAGAAATCTTCATATAAGAAACTACTGCATTCAGGTTCGTTAGGGAGAAAAAAATGAAGAGGCGAATTTTTGGATTAAAAAGTTGGAAAACAAGGACATGTAGATGATCGTTATTTTCTTAAAACTTACTCAAAGGAAAATAGCATTTATGGATCACATTCCATGTGCAAGGACTGTGTTTGCAAACATCTGTTTTTCTGTCTTAACACCAGTCTTATAAGGTGAGCATTTTTATGCCCATCTTCATAAACAAAGAAGTTGTAAACTGTACAGTTGAGTAATAGTTAGTGGAGCTGGGACTGAAACCTAGGTACACCTAATTCTTTGCAGCAAATTGTGCTGCCTCTTCTTTCTTATATTTTTAACTAATAACACTGCTGGGATTAATGAGCTCCTTAACTTTATTACCTACCACGTGAAGCAGCAGATTTGTTTAACTATCCTAAATTCACCTCTTTCAAGCTTCATTTAGAATTTTCTTAAGTAACAAGATAGTATTTGCTCCTTCTAATTACCACATGTATTTGTAAATGCCAATCTGTAAATTTCTTCAATACTTTAATTTGAACTTGAAATAAACTTGCGTTTTTAACCATGACATGTGGAGAATAAGTGAAATTTCTATTTTCATTAGATGAGTCCTCATTTCCTTGGCTAATACTGTCTAGCCTTGATAATCTATGGTCTTGACAAACAACAAAAAGCTATAAATTAGATCAATAAATGTCACAAGATACAGAGGCATATTCTGGTTTAGCGCATTTTAAAAACAGGGTATTGTGTGCAGTGAACTAATTATTTCTATATTTTATGAATGAATTTTATGTTTGTAATTTCTCTGTTTTTATTAAAGAGATTGATTACATTTCATAATTTTTTGGTGCCCTCTGTACTCACCTAATGATATGCTGCTGAAAAGAAACACACAAGGGAGGTATCACTGGCTTCCATTTGCTTTTATAACAATGCGTGAAAAGGTGGGGGCTTTACAGTGATTTAGCACCCTCAGTCCAGGTCAGTTCAGTCGCTCAGTCGTGTCCGACTCTTTGTGACCCCATGAATTGCAGCACGCCAGGCCTCCCTGTCCATCACCAACTCCCGGAGTTCACTCAGACTCACGTCCATCGAGTCAGTGATGCCATCCAGCCACCTCATCCTCTGTCATCCCCTTCTCCTCCTGCCCCCAATCCCTCCCATCATCAGAGTCTTTTCCAATGAGTCAACTCTTCACATGAGGTGGCCAAAGTATTGGAGTTTCAGTTTTAGCATCAGTCCTTCCAAAGAACACCCAGGGCTGATCTCCTTCAGAATGGACTGGTTGGATCTCCTTGAAGTCCAAGGGACTCTCAAGAGTCTTCTCCGACACCACAGTTCAAAAGCATCAATTCTTCGGCACTCAGCTTTCTTCACAGTCCAACTCTCACAGCCATACATGACCATAGGAAAAACCATAGCCTTGACTAGACGAACCTTTGTTGGCAAAGTAATGTCTCTGCTTTTTAATATGCTGTCTAGGTTGGTCATAACTTTCCTTCCAAGGAGTAAGCGTCTTTTAATTTCATGGCTGCAATCACCACCTGCAGTGATTTTGGAGCCCCAAAATATAAAGTCTGACACTGTTTCCACTGTTTCCCCATCTATTTCCCATGAAGTGATGGGACCAGATGCTGTGATCTTCGTTTTCTGAATGTTGAGCTTTAAGCCAACTTTTTCACTTTCCTCTTCCACTTTCTTTCTTTTTTTAATTTTTTTGCTTATTTTTAATTTAATTTAATTTTTTAACTTTACAATATTGTATTGGTTTTTCCATATATCAAAATGAATCGTCCACTTTCATCAAGAGGCTTTTTAGTTCTTCATTTTCTGCCATAAGGGTGGTGTTATCTGCAAATCTGAGGTTATTGATATTTCACCTAGCAATCTTGATTCCAGCTTGTGCTTCCTCCAGCCCACTGTTTATGATGATGTACTCTGCATATAAGTTAAATAAGCAAGGTGACAGTATACAGCTTTGACGTACTCCTTTTCCTATTTGGAACCAGTCTGTTGTTCCATGTGCAGTTCTGTTGTTTCCTGACCTGCATACAGGTTTGTCAAGTGGCAGGTCAAGTGGTCTGGTATTCCCATCTCTTTCAGAATTTTCTCCAGTTTATTGTGAGCCACACAGTCAAAGGCTTTGGCATAGTCAATAAAGCATAAATAGATGTTTTTCTGGAAATCTCTTGCTTTTTTGATGATCCCCTACCTTGGACCAAATTCATAGAGTTTCTCAAAGTTACATTCTTTCATCCTCCCAATACTTGTGTTTGACATTTTTATTTCCATTTAACAAATAGGTTTATAGTGGTTCAGTTCAGTCCAGTCCAGTTCAGTCACTCAGTCATGTCCGACTCTTTGCAACCCCATGAATTGCAGCACACCAGAACTCCCTGTCCATTACCAACTCCTGGAGTTCACTCAGACTCACATCCATCGAGTCAGTGATGCCATCCAGCCATCTCATCCTCTGTCATCCCCTTCTCCTCCTGCTCCCAATCCCTCCCAGCATCAGAGTCTTTTCCAATGAGTCAACTCTTCACATGAGGGGGCCAAAGTATTGGAGTTTCAGCTTCAGCATCAGTCCTTCCAATGAACACCCAGGGCTGATCTCCTTCAGAATGGACTGGATGGATCTCCTTGCAGTCCAAGGGACTCTCAAGAGTCTTCTCCAACACCACAGTTCAAAAGCATCAATTCTTCTGCGCTCAGCTTTCTTCACAGTCCAACTCTCACATCCATACATGACCACTGGAAAAACCATAGCCTTGACTAGACAGACCTTTGTTGGCAAAGTAATGTCTCTGCTTTTCAATATGCTATCTAGGTTGTACAGGAGACAGGTAACAAGACCATCCCCATGGAAAAGAAATGCAAAAAAGCAAAATGGCTGTCTGGGGAGGCCTTACAAATAGCTGTGAAAAGAAGAGAAGCGAAAAGCAAAGGAGAAAAGGAAAGATATAAGCATCTGAATGCAGAGTTCAAAAGAATAGCAAGAAGAGATAAGACAGCCTTCTTCAGCGATCAATGCAAAGAAATAGAGGAAAACAACAGAATGGGAAAGAGTAGAGATCTCTTTAAGAAAATTAGAGATACCAAGGGAACATTTCATGCAAAGATGGGCTTGATAAAGGACAGAAATGGTATGGACCTTACAGAAGCAGAAGATATTAAGAAGAGGTGGCAAGAATATACAGAAGAACTATACAAAATAGATCATCATGACCCATATAATCATGATGGTGTGATCACTCACCTAGAGCCAGACATCCTGGAATGTGAAGTCAAGTGGGCCCTAGAAAGCATCACTATGAACAAAGCTAGTGGAGGTGATGGAATTCCAGTTGAGCTATTTCAAATCCTGAAAGATGATGCTGTTAAAGTGCTGCACTCAATATGCCAGCAAGTTTGGAAAACTCAGCAGTGGCCACAGGACTGGAAAAGGTCAGTTTTCATTCCAATCCCAAAGAAAGGCAATGCCAAAGAATGCTCAAACTACCGTACAATTGCACTCATCTCACACCCTAGTAAAGTAATGCTCAAAATTCTCCAAGCCAGGCTTCAGCAATATGTGAACCGTGAACTTCCTGATGTTCAAGCTGGTTTTAGAAAAGGCAGAGGAACCAGAGATCAAATTGCCAACATCCGCTGGATCATGGAAAAAGCAAGAGAGTTCCAGAAAAACATCACAGTGGTTAAGTGATGTGTTTTAGATTATTCACTTGGTGAATATATTTGATTTCAAAGTCAAGAGAACCTATGCTCTTAAACAAGAGTTTCTCAAATGCATCATTGAAAGCATTCCCATGTTGAAGGGGTGCAGAGGTCTACACTGAGGCTCTGGGGCTATAGACCAAAGAGGCAAACTTCAAATTCAAAATACCTTTATAGTTTTGGGTATTGTTTAGACATGTATTCAAAAATGTACATCTTCTTCCACAATGCACATGTTTATTTTAATATAAACAAAGGGTCGTGAATTACTTTTTTTTTCAATAGATGCCACAAAAACAGTCACCTTGCTTTCTTATGGATTCTGAACCCTGCTTTCCAGAGGCAGCCTTCTGTCTGAACCCTCACTCTTCTCTGTGAAACAGTCACTCCCTCCAGCATCAACGGGTCACTTCTGGTGGTGGTGGTCCCACTTCTGGGAGCACTTCTGGTTAGTCCTCTTACAATATAGGATGCTAGCTCAGAAGTCTTCAGTACCAGCCTCCATCCTAACTTGTCAGTGAACCTTCAGGTGTCAGCTCAAGCTGCATCATGGCTGCCTCTATTCTGACACAACAACTCTGTCCTTCACATCTTTTACTAGAAGTCCTGAAGTCAGAGGCAACTCAAAGAACTTGGCATTAGGTCAAACTTACGTCTTGTACAACTCTGGCCTGAAACTATACTCTTAAGAATAACCATAACTACAGGAACTTTTGGATCAATACATGCATGGCAGGCGTTTTCAAGTGTAATCTTTATAGCAACTCTATAAATATTATCATTATTTCCATTTTCAGATTAGACATCAAAACGAAAACAAAAGCTGTCACTTCGGCTTATGACTCACCAAGGTCACAATGTAGTAAGTAGAAAAAACAGTAAGAAACACGCACAGACACACATCTATCTGTTCTACCTCCTAGTATACTGACATGATATCCACTGCTCTTGACAATATAGAAGGAATTATCAGCTTGAACTCCATATTAATAGCTGGACTTTTCCCTGCCACTCTTCACTCTCCTAACCTTGCCTTTGTCCTCTCCAACCTAGTTGTCTGTTAGACAACTAGGAAGCTGTTAGATCTCTTCAATTATGGAGCCTACTCACATGCTTGAATCCTGAGTTCCAGTTGCATGAAAATTATTGGAAATGATGTTAATAATTAGCAGGAACATTTCCGGATATCAATGCAGAAGGCTCTCCACTATTTATGGAAGAATTTCTAATACTTCTTATTTATTTAATCATTCATTGATTCAGAACACATTTATGGAGCACCTGCAATATACGATACTGTAATAGTACCATAATATTCTACTTCCATCTTTGCGCTGGCCCAGTGGATGTTCCTGGGCTCTCCCATCTACCTTGCTTCCCTTTAGTCGGCCTTCAGTGCTACCAGGAATGTTGAAAGCTTTGAACTTCATCTCCCATAACATAACTTGTCCACTACCTAACTAGGTGTAAGAATATCATTAGCAACATTACCCTCATTGGATCATTTAATATGCAATAACAATTGTTACTTTAAAAGTAAAACCTACACTTGTGAACCTATTTCAAATTTAAGTGATATTATACAAATTAGGGTAAGGCAAACATTAATCCATTTCACAGATGAGAAAATTTGACTTTAAAGAGGCTTTGCAATTTCATGTTGAAATGATCTCTAGTCCAATGCCAGTCATTTTCTCTTGCATTAATTCATCATTTTATTATAAATAGCACATAAGCCACCTTTCCTCACAAAGCATACACAATGTATTAACTAGCAATATAATATATATAGCAATATATGTTAAAATGGCAATGACAATAAATAGTATAAACAGTAATACTAATGCTCTAAAAATAAACAAGAATTACTATCATTGATTGTTAAATTTTGCTCTAAGCATCGTAGCTGCCAAGAAAAGCAGAATTTAAATTTTAGGAACCACTGATACTGCTAAAAGACATCAGACAAATATTTTGAGGAATGATATTTCAGGAACTTCTTACAAATAAGCTATGTTTTCTGAGTTGTAGTCTCAGCTCAACTTTAAATGAGATACCTGGGTGAGGTGCCCATTTGGAGCTCCGGTGAGAGATGATCCAGGCAGAAGACTACCACACCCTCAGCTTCAGAGGGACTAGGATGTCAGACAAAGCTCTAGAATATAGCAGCAAGGGTTCCACTCTAAAGATCTTAAGTCAAGGAAATTGAATGGAGAGAAATTTCAAAGAAACAGGTTTAATTGGAATGATAAGAGAGTGTTGTGGTGTCCAGGAAAGGACAAGCAAAAGCAAGGATATTTTCCCATGATTATGTCAGAGAGATCAAGGGGACAAAAGAGGGTCCCTGTGAGAGTCAGAGCCGTGGTGGGTGTGTGGAGGTTTACTCACCAGCAGCTATAGCCACAGAGGGTGAAGCCACTGCTAAACCCAGGTCTCAGACGCAGGGAGAGAGGGAAGAGATATACTTTAAGCACTCTCTCCCTCTAACAGACCATCTCCCATGATTGTGTCCCAGGGCCCAAACCGTACCAGAGACCAGAGAACAAAGATCCCCTGAAGATATTGAGCCTGCCCAGGTCATAGAACAGGACAGAAGACTGATAAGGGGTGGAGAATAACCAGCCCAACAGCCTTAAGAGTCTTTACTGCTCCTCACTCACTATAAAATTAGGCAAATTACTTCACCTATCTGAATCATACTCTCTAGAATGGGTAACTATAATATAACAGAAGACTTTTACATGAACATTAACTGATGAGAACGTAACAGGTGTTCTGTAAACATATGCCAAATATAAACCTGAGTTACAACTGTTGTGCACATGTGGTGGTTTTTCTAGTGGAGCTTTTGCCATCATTAGAGGTAACAAACATACTAGCTCTCAATTAAAAGAGAAATTGTAGTGCCTATGGCCCTGAGATGGAAGAGTTGGGTTGACAGCCTTGTAGCAAGGTGAGATCCAGGCACAAGGCTCCAATTTCCGACAGAGCTAAGCTGAATAGATTAATGTTCCTCAACAGCTAAATTACACTTCAGACCTAAAGATCTAGGATCTTTAGATTCACTGCAATGAAGCCTTTAGGGATCATCTAGTTGGAATCCAAAGATTCCAACCAAGAGTTTGAAAAAACAATAAGCTATATATTTTATCTTTGGTGCAAAGAAGCTAAAGAATATCCATATGCTCTCTCACCTTGAACTTACATGACATACATTAGCTCTCTTCAGGTGGCCTTGTTTACTGACTCTGGCCAGAAGGAAATGAACACAGGTGGGTGCTGGACTTCTCTTGGGTCAGCCACCTTTTGTGGTAATGGTCTTTAGTAGAAATGGATGGGTCACACTGTGCCAGAATATGCAGAGAAAGTCACCTAACCCAAACTGAACTATTTTGATTCTTTTTTTTTTTTTTTTCCCCTAAAGGGAGAGATGGAGTGACCTAGAAACCAAGTGGGGCATGTTTATTGCAGTATTTTCAAGAGAAAAGCCCAGGAATTCTGGTTACTGAGACCACTGAACAACTTTCCACTTCAGAGTCTGGAGTTGTTTAACTTTAATGACACAAGATATTTTAATAACCTTCCGTTAAATTGTTTTTAAAAGTGTAAAGTAGCTATTGTATTATGTCTAGCAAACTAAAAGAATGTAGCTAATATGATATCTTCTATTCTCATCTATTCCAGACCTTCTTCTTTGGTGTTACTAACATTTTGGATCACTCTTTGTTGGGTGTGATGACTGGGGCAGAGGCTGCCCTATGCATTGTTAAGAGGTTTGGCCAAATTTGTGGCCTTAACACACTAGATGTCAGTAGCAACCCCCAGTCATGACAATCAAAAATTTCTCCAAGCAATGATAAATGTCACTGTAGGGAACACAATCACCCCCTATTGAAAACCACTGATTTAGATTAAGAGGAAGCTACATGTGTACAAAAAATACTATTTGTTTAATACCTTTTTGTATCATTTGGCCTACCAAGGTCCTTGGTAAGAATTCACGTTTTAAAACTGGACAAACAGGTTTGAATTCCAGCTCTGCATGCATGCATGCTAAGTTACTTCAGTCCAACTCTTTGCGATCCTACGGACTGTATCCCACAGGCTCCTCTGTCCATAGTATTCTCCAGGCAAGAATACTTGGAGTTGGTTGCCATGCCCTTCTCCAGGGGATCTTTCTGATTCAGGGATTGAACCCAGGTCTCCTGCTTTCCAGCCAGATTCTTTACCATCTAAGCCACCAGGGAAACCAAATCCCAGCTCTACCACTTACTATATGATCTTGGGTAAATCAATTAGACTCTCCTAGTCTCTGATTTCTCACTTTTAAAAGAGGATAACTATATAAAACCAACTAAAAGTCAGGAAGATTTAATAGTATGACATATGTATAAAAACAGCCAAACACACCGCAGGGCCTCATCTAGAGCTTGTTCAGGCTCTCTTTCCTCAGTACCAATCAGAGTGCATTCTGCTTAGAAAGAATTCAATCACCTTTCTTAAATGAATAAATCATGTAAAAGCCTATAGTTGTGTGCATGCATACGTATGTGGTCATTTCCAATACTTCTGTTTGCTTATCATGAAATTTCAATTAAGTAAGAGAGACAAAAACTTCTGTTTGCTCACAAATATCAGGGCAATTAATAATTATGGAAAACAAATACCCTGGCTTTTAATAGCAAATTTAGCAAAATATTATATTTTCTCTGTTTGCCATATGTAGATACGGCTTTCTAGGCAAATATAAAAAGATGCGTGTGAATGACTTATGTGCAGAATTTCTAAAACAATAAAGTCATGATCTCCTCAATGCCTGAACACTTTCAGCTAGTCAGCTGGGTACAATGACCCTTTAGTTCCCTCTACTGAAGTGTTCTTTTGAAATGGATTTTTTCAGTTTCCCCAAGGAATATGTTAGAATCAAAAAAGGATCCTAAGGAATAATTCTGGTGGGAGGTATTTGGTGTGTTGATAGGGTGAATTTAAGTCAGATTTTGCAATGGAACAGCCCAAGAGGAATGGGTTTGCTAGATTACTGGCTTGATAAAGTAAGCTAGAAATCCAATTTTCTTCTCTCTCTGCTTCCCCACACCTCTTTTTTTTTTTCTCTTCCTTAAGCCTTTTGGGAAGAGAGGAGAGCTATGATTGGTATTATGAAAAGAAGGGAAAAATTCACAGCTTCAATCATTCATTCAGCAAACATTCATGGTGTGTGTGGTCTGTGTTAAGTGTTAGTTGGTTGGTTGCATTTGACTTTGCAAATCCATGGACTATATAGCTTGCCAGGCTCCTCTGTTCATGGGATTCTCTAGACAAGAATACTAGAGTGGATAGCCATTCCTTACCCAATGCAGAGATTCTAAATGCAGAATCTCCTGCATTGCAGGCGGATTCTCTACTGTCAGAGCCAGCAGGGATACGTGGTTTGTACTGATCACCTGTTAACTGTTTGGAATATAATAATCACAGACTACAGCTGGAATATATACAAATCCCAGAACTGAATTACTATTTAACAAATACTACTTGAGTTTCTCTTCTGTCAGGTACTGGCCTAAGTCTTCCTCACTATATTTCAAACTCCTTGGACTAAGGATGTGGTAAAATTTATTGCTGTAGCCTTAAAACCTGACACATTGCTATAAACATATTAAAGATTCAATAATTTGTTTAAATAAATTAATACATAGCTGTTACTATTCTTGGGATATGTATTTTCAAGCACTTGTATTTAGGTAATTATTAGATAAACTTAATTTAATGAAAAATTAAATATTTTCAAAAATAAATTTAACAACTACCTTGCCCTCAAGGTACACAGCTAAGAACAAAAGACTAGGACAATTCTACATATAAGGGATATTGTATGGTATTTGTCTTTCTCTGACTTATGTCACTCAGTGTGATAATCTCTAGGTTGATCCATCTTGCTGCAAAAGACATCATTTCACTCTGCGATACACCTGAAACTAATACAACATTGTAAATCAACTATACTTCAACAAATTTTAAAATACCCACATATTATTGCTTTAAAACAAAGACTCAGAAGAAAGTGCAGGTAGCAAAAACAGATTCCTGAAATCTTAGGGCTTATACAAAGGTTCAAAGCAGAACTAGGCATTTTGATTATCCAGAGAGCTGGAATCCTACTATGGCCAGTTCTGCAACATAATAACATTTCTTAATTTGGACAAAGCTCTGGCAATATCGTAAGGCAGCCTGGTGGACACTGACATGCAACCGTTGTTACTCATTTCCAAAACTGAGGCTACGGATTTTGTCTTACATTTTAAAAGCTGTGATGGAGAGGTATGTTTCACCTCTGCAAATATCAAAAAAACTCAAAAAAAAACTTTCATTTCTTGAATTAACCCTTTGGGATGACTATTGCTTTAAAGACAATCTGCTGACTGCCTCGAGCAGCTTGTGAGAGCTGTGTTTGGCAAGTTGTTTTGCTCACATGAATAGAGGTGCCACCTTCCTGTTCCCTCTCATTTTCATTTCATAGTCCCCTTTCCGATCTGATAGGAGGAACAGACATAATTACTCAGCAAGGTTCCATTTTTTTTCCTCTAGAGAAGCATTTAATCTTTGTATTTTAGCAAGATAAAACATCATTTGTGTTCCACTATAAACTCTCTTAGCCTCCTTCTGTAAATGTAATCACTGCCCTCAACCTTTGTAGGATAAATTTGTTGAATATACTTAATAACTAATTTATTCATTAAAAAATGTATTTATTCAGTCCACTTTCTGCACCAGGATTCATATTTAATACTAAGCATAAACTTCAAAGAATGGAGGTGAAGGTGTGGAGCAAGGAAACACAAGATCTGTGAAGTGAGCACCAAATAAGAAAGCAAAATGGGAATTATTCTGGAGCTTGCAGAGTGGTGATCAGTGAGACTAGACATATAGGCTGAGATTTGATCATCTTGGAATGTAAGCCTTATTAAGGAATTATGGACTTTGCATTGAGAGAAATGGAGTCATTCAAACTTGAATGAATGAATGAAGCTTTTAAACAATTGTTAGCAACAGAGGAGAAGGCAATGGCAACCCACTCCAGTACTTTTGCCTGGCAAATCCCATGGTCGGAAGAGCCTGGTAGGCTGTAGTCCATGGGGTCGCTAGGAGTCGGACACGACTGAGCGACTTCACTTTCACTTTTCACTTTCATGCATTGGAGAAGGAAATGGCAACCCACTCCAGTGTCCTTGTCTGGAGAATCCCAGGGACAGGGGAGCCTGGTGGGCTGCCGTCTCTTGGGTCGCACAGAGTCAGACACCACTGAAGTGACTTAGCAGCAGCAGGAGCAGCAACAGAGAGCCATAATATGGCATATGATAGCCAGCAGTCTGATCCTCGGGTTGGGAAGATCCTCTGGAGAAGGGCACGGCAACCCACTCCAGTATTTTTGCCTGGAGAATCCCAGGGACAGAGGAGCCTGGCGGGCTACAGTCCACAGGGTCTCAAAGAGTCGGACACTACTGCAGCAACTTAGCACACCCAAACACAGGCAGCAGTTCCATTAAGCACTTAAAATGTGAATAGTTGGGATTGGGACGTATTTGACATATGTTATAAATGATACTATCTTGCTCGTGAGTGAGTGAAGTGAAAGTCACTCAGTCATGTCCAGCTCTTTGCAACCTCATGGACTATACAGTCCATGGAATTCTCCAGGCCAGAATACTGGAGTGGGTACCTTTTCCCTTCTCCAGAGGATCTTCCCAACCCAGGGATCAAACCCAGGTCTCCTGCATTGCAGGCGGATTTTTTTAACAACTGAGCCACAAGGGAAGCCCTATATCTTGCATCAGTCAGTCAGTCAGTTCAGTCGCACAGTCATGTCTGACTCTTTGCAACCCCATAAATTGCAACATTCCAGGCCTCCCTGTCCATCAGCAACTCCCAGAGTGCACTCAAACTTACGTCCATCGAGTCAGTGATGCCATCCAGACATCTCATCCTCTGTCATCCCCTTCTCCTCCTGCCCCCAATTCCTCCCAACATCAGAGTCTTTTCCAAGGAGTCAACTCTTCACATGAGGTGGCCAAAGTACTGGAGTTTCAGCTTTAGCATCATTCCTTCCGAAGAACACCCAGGACTGATCTTGCATATAGTGGGCTAAAAAAATGTTATATTAGTAGTACCTGGGTTTGTTTGTTTTTGTTTTTAATATGGCTACTATAAAGTTAGAAATTACATATATGGCCTATATTATATTTCTCACAATATGTTTCAGAACCTGGAGGTATAGATGAGAGATGAATGAGGCTTGCTGCTGCTGCTAAGTCGCTTTAGTTGTGTCCGACTCTGTGTGACCCCATAGACTGCAGCCTACCAGGCTCTGCCATCCCTGGGATTCTCCAGGCAAGAACACTGGAGTGGGTTGCCATTTCCTTCTCCAATGCATGAAAGTGAAAGTGAAAGTGAAGTCGCTCAGTCGTGTCCGACTCTTAGTGACCCCATGGACTGCAGCCCACCAGGCTCTGCCATCCCTGGGATTCTCCAGGCAAGAACACTGGAGTGGGTTGCCATTTCCTTCTCCACTGCATGAAAGTGAAAGTGAAAGTGAAGTCGCTCAGTCGTGTCCGACTCTTAGTGACCCCATAGACTGCAGCCCACAAGGCTCCTCTGTCCATGGGATTTTCCAGGCAAGAGTACTGGAGTGGAGTGAGGCTTAGACATAGCAAAATGCATGAGGCTGAAGTAGAGTGATTGGATTATTTTATGTTTATTTACAACAGTGAACTTTTTAAAAAAAATACATTTTAAAAATTTTACTTATTTTAATTGGAGGACAATCACCTCACAACACTGTGGTGGCCGCTGCGGCACGTTGACACGGACCAGTCACAGGCACACGTGCACCACAACAGTGAACCTTAAACTAGGATTTATATATGCCTGGATGACCAAAAATGTTTCTGAAAAGCATCTCTCATTCTGGTAGAGATGTAAAATGGCTGAAGCCCAAACAGAGTAAAAGACACGCATGAGGATGAAATAGAGAGAGTGGATTAATTTACGTCTACTTACAACAGTCAGCTTTAGGTTTTGCATATACTTGGGGGCCAAAATTTCTAAAAAACAGGAAGGTTCACAGGTGCTTTGTCTTAGCTCTCCTGTAGGTCTTTCCTAAATGCCACTGCCTAAGCAAACTCCTGGGGTTAAGGGAAAAATCAAACCAGTTCTCTTATTTTACCTTCCCTTGAGAAAACACCTTTTTTTTTTTTTTCCTATAGAAACGAGAGGGCCTCTCATCTACCTTACCTTTTTCTAAAGCACATTGTTCCAGCAGGAAAAACCTCAGGGCCCTCAGACAAAGGACAACTGGAAAGACTGGTGAAAAGTTGTAAAGTGAAAGGATAGCACGCAGGTAATAAATCCTCTGACAATGGGATTTTCTGCTTTCAATGACATTGAAAGAGACCTACAAAAGTGGCAACTGATGTAGCATTAACCATAATTTTTGATGAAGGATCTTACTATTATCTTTGGGATACTATTCAGAAGGAGATAAAAATCAGGGAAGATGCTATAACAAAATCTGTTCAATCCCAACCACCTATATATGTAAAATAAATTATTTTCAGTAATTACATTTAAAAATAGAAAAATAATAAAATTGATATTAAATACCATTTCATATTATCCATAAGTAATATTCATCCACGGATATATGCACTGATTGAAAAAAAATCATCTCTCATTGAGATTCATTTTTCAAAAAAATTTGCTTTTATCTCAAATAATTATTTGCTAATTTTAAAATATATATGTATGTAGCTTTAATCAATGTATGAATAATAATTGTAATAATAACTGAATCTAGAAGAAAAAATTAACACTTGGAATTTTATGTCCCAGGAAATGAGAATAATCTAATTTACATATATATTTTTGTTTCAGAGACATTTGATAGGTTGATCAATAAAAGACTTTCAAGCATAGCAAATATATTACATTAGGATAAAACTCTCTAAGGGAAATGGATTGGAAATAGAAGTTCAAGGAAAAAAGTAACAAAGCAAGATTTCTAATTGTTAAAGAAGAGCTTGCTCATGTAGTATTTTTAAAATGGATTATGTGTGGATGTTAAAATCACCATAGTATTTAGAGTCCATTGAATACATTTAGAAGAGTGATGTAACAGTTTTACATTTAAATGTTAGTTTTTACAATGTGCTATAAATTATATCCTTTGCAACTATTTACATTTATGATGAAAAATTGTAGATGTCAAGTAAAAAATGTGTGAGAGGGTATTGAGCTATTTTTCTTAATTTTCCCACAGGGTGTGTGAACCAAATGGCTTGAAGACCATTGATTTAGGTGATAGATTCAGAGGGCTTGGTGACCTATTTACCTATTTGGGATGGAGGAGAGGGTATGTATTGGGCTCTGCTTTGCATCTCATCACTGCAGATGGTGACTGCAGCCATGAAATTAAAAGATGCTTACTCCTTGGAAGAAAAGTTATGACCAACCTAGATAGCATATTCAAAAGCAGAGACATTACTTTGCCAACAAAGGTCCATCTAGTTAAGGCTATGGTTTTTCCTGTGGTCATGTATGGATGTGAGAGTTGGACTGTGAAGAAGGCTGAGCGCCGAAGAATTGATGCTTTTGAACTGTGGTGTTGGAGAAGACTCTTGAGAGTCCCTTGGACTGCAAGGAGATCCAACCAGTCCATTCTGAAGGAGATCAGCCCTGGGATTTCTTCGGAAGGAATGATGCTAAAGCTGAAACTCCAGTACTTTGGCCACCTCGTGCAGAGTTGACTCATTGGAAAAGACTCTGATGATGGGAGGGATTGGGGGCAGGAGGAGAAGGGGACGACAGAGGATGAGATGGCTGGATGGCAACACAGACATGAGTCTGAGTGAACTCTGGGAGTTGGTGATGGACAGGGAGGCCTGGCGTGCTGTGATTCATGGGGTCGCAAAGAGTCGGACACTACTGAGCGACTGAACTGAACTGAACCGCACACATCCCAGGAGACAAGCCTGGTTTAGCTACAAAGTTACATTGGTGTTTTGTCCAGTGCAATTTTCAGGGTGAAAAACAATGCTAATCACCCCTGGCTTGCAGATACTAAATGCTGGTGGTGATTCCTTTTCCTCAACAAGATACCTCAAAGAACCCACATATTTCCAGCTATCTCCTTGAACAGCAATCCTTTCCCTGGCTGAGACTCACCAGAGGAACTATTTCCACTTACTTGTGTTTCATCAGATAAATTGTAGAGGCCTTGAAGGAAGATTCTGCCACTGTTTCTGGCTCCAGCTAAGTCTGCCAGGGGGTCTGTCAGGAACCAGCACATTGCTCTCTCACACCAGAATCGTAATATGACATGAGAGAGAGAGCTCTACGTTTCCATCTAGATTGTAGTGGAATTATGCTCTTGTAAAAGACTTGGAGTTTTAGACCATCATTTTATTTGCACCCTGGGAAGCACACCTGCTCCATCCATCAATATTTGATAGCTATTGAAGAGAGGATGGAGCTGACATGCTGTCGGAATTTATCAAGTAAAGAACAAGAAGCAAGTCTGAAGTCGCACAGGGGTTGCCCATGGGGAGTCTGGGTAATTGCGAGATCACCCTCTTCAGCTGGACCAGGGTTTGATGTAAGCAGCCTGCAGGGGGTACAGGAGGTCTATGAATGGGCAGAGGAGGAGGATGAGGGGGAGAGGGTGATTGCATGTCTATGAAATCCGGCACAGGGAAAACACGTCCAAAATAATATGCTCAGTTTCTGTGATTTCTGTCCTGGCTTCAGCAGCTAGGACTCATTTAATATGTTAAGAGGAATTAAAAAAAAAAAAAATTCTGGCTCATTCCTGTGCATCACTTGTCACTTTCCCTGATACTGTATCTATACCAAGCTGGTTTGGGAGTCCTACTCCTGAACTTTCTGATTTCTTCTGTAATACTACTGTTTATACTCTTGGTGTACAGCAAATCTGATGGGATAAAAGAGAAAAGAAAAGAAAATGGTAATATTCTATAAGGTCACAGGCAGAAGTTGGAAAGAAATCGCAGCCACTGATTCACCCAACTACTTATTCGCTGTGGTTTTCTCACTGCTTGCTCTTAGCTCATTTTTCCCCCTTTTTTTTAATGTTTGGATATTTTCCAACCACTTCCCTGATAGCCCAGTTGATAAAGAATCCTCTTGCAATGCAGGAGACCCCAGTTCGATTCCTGGGTCAGGAAGATCCACTGGAGAAGGGATAAGCTACTTACTCCAGAATTCTTGGGCTTCCCTTGTGGCTCAGCTGGTAAAGAATCCACCTGCAATGCGGGAGACCTGGGTTTGATGCCTGGGTTGGGTAGATCCCCTGGAGAAGGGACAGGCTACCCACTCCAGTATTCTGGCCTGGAGAATTCCTTGGACTCTACAGTCCATGGGGTCACAAAGAGTCAGACACGACTGAGTGACTTTCACTTTCATTTCTCAACACATACAGTCTACAGGTGTTTGTTGTAAATACAGTTACCTAACTGAATGTTTTGAAATTAAGGAATTCAGGGCAGTGGGAGTCCTTGCTGGGTCTCAGGGCTCTCTAGAGACTACAGGTGAAGGAGGGACTCATGAAGTCAACGATCAGCTCCCCGTCACACAAACTACATGTCAGGCAAACTTGGCACTGAATGCATAATATCAACAAAGGAAATACACAAGTTATTGAGACAGAAGCTATGATGGGGAAAGGTAACAGATTTATAGACTCACGCATCTAGAAGTACCTACAAAAATATAGCAGAGACTCAGCATACAACTATGGAGAGGACTAAGGAGTCAAACAATTGTGTACTTTCATAAACTGAAGTAGTCTTAAAGCCCACTGTATGATATATTTAAAAAGCATGCCCAGCTCATGCATCTTTCTTGGGAAGAGCCTCCATGGTTGCATTCCTAGCATGTTTGTGTCCAGTAATTTTTGGCCACCATCTCACAGCTTCATGAACATCTGATCCAAGCTAATCTAGTTAAATTCTTTCCCTCCTCAGTACTGGGATCAAAAGACAAAAACTCAACAAAATATTCTGGGTGGGGGCCTGTAAGACCGTGGCAGATTCAGAGGTGACAGCCATTGTCTGTCACAGGTAACTAAGGGGAGAAAGTCAGTCTGCAGAGGAAAGGTACCAGTGAAGCAGAGATGGAGAGAGGCGGGGGTGAAAAACAGGGGTCTCCCATCCCCCCAACACACAAGATGTGTGAGGTTCACAAAAAGTTGTGAGACCTGAGTTCCCGCTATGTTGCCTGATACTGTGGTCTACAAGCTTCCCCTGTACTTTTCCAATAAACCTCTTTTGTTTATGGTTGTATCAGTGGGTTTTTGTTTTTTCATCCAATAAGAACCCTGGCTAAGATGGTCATGCCATTCAAATCTCTTATTTTTAGAAAGGGAAACAGTCCTAGAAAAGAAACATGATTTATTTAAACTCTTAATTAGTGAGAAAATCAGGCCAGGCATACAGATCTGGGTTTCCTATGCTACAAGCTGGATTTCTCAGTAGAGGAGCAATCAGCTTTGGAAGAGGTGGGTGGTGGTGATTCTTCTGACTCCCTGTTCCAGGTCTATAATGCACATCTGTGTCAAAGGAGATGATAGAAGATCACCACAGTCCAAGTTCTGAACCGATGCTTAGTCAGTCACTGAGTTGTTGGGGAAAAAAGTGTGTATGTGTGACTATAGTTTCACTTATTGATTAAAACATCTATTACTTGTTATTTCTACAGGTCAAAAACAATTGCATTTCATCATCAAGGTTTAGAGGGCCAAGACCATCTATCAATCCACGGTGCTCCCTTGAATTCTTAGGCCAATAACTGACCTTTAGGAAACAAGCTCCATGATGATCTGACCCAGGAGTGCCATTTCACCATGGCTTATTTTGCCTTTATTTTTAAATTTTATTTTTTTCTTTGTTAATTTCCTTTTTAATTTATTTATTTTTAATTGAAGGATAATTGCTTTATATCATTGTGTTGGTTTCTACCAAACATTAACACAAATCAGCCATTAACCCATTCTGTGAGAGAGGCTCCCAACTGAATTAGGGCCCTGTAGGCCCCCTCATGGAAATAGTAGGAGCCTTTATCATAACTGGGGCTCTGACTGCTCTGAACAACCATGTCCACCCTGGGAGTCCACATTCCAGACAATGATCCTTGCTTACACCAGGTTCTTCAGGTCCTCTTGGTAAATTTTTGGTCAAATACCATTTCTTCTCTGTGGGACTTTTCTCCTCCTGGGCTTCCTTCCTTCACTAACCAGCCTGGTCCTGACATGGATCATCTAAATCTAAAATCTTCACCCAAGCACCTTCAAATCTCTTTCATCCTTGCTGTTCTACCACTTTTTACCCATAAAATCCCACCTGAGAGAGCACAGTCACCCACTTCCTCTATGCCTGCACCTTACAACTGAGTTCAACTCTTCTGACCATCACTGATTACACCTAAGGTCTCCAACCTCAACTGAGTTCTTGGCCATGCCAACTGCTTTTCTTTTTTTCCTTTATGCTGATCAACACCTGCTTATTACAATCCAGTTTAACTCAATCCTAGAAAATGACTAGAGTCTCTTACTTCACTGGGGATACCTGAGGACCTCGAATTCCATTTACTTCCATTCCCTACTCTGCTGCTGCTGCTGCTAAGTCGCTTCAGTCGTGTCCGACTCTGTGCGACCCCATAGATGGAAGCCCACCAGGCTCCTTTGTCCCTGAGATCCTCCAGGCAAGAACACTGGAATGGGTTGCCATTTCCTTCTCCAATGCATGAAAGGGAAAAGTGAAAGTGAAGTCGCTCAGTCGTGGCCAACTCTTAGTGGCCCCATGGACTGTAGCCTACCAGGCTTCTCCATCCATGGGATTTCCCAAGCAAGAGTGCTGGAGTGGGGTGCCATTGCCTTCTCTGTTCCCTACTCTAACTCCTACCATACTGTCATATCCATACCTTGTGATACCTCTTCCAACCCCAGAGAGAAGGCTATTCTTCTACTCAATGATAGCTCTCATTCATCTGAGAGGCGAATACTTCAATCATTACCTAGTTGTATAGTAGTGTTAGACTCTTACATTGCCTGAGCCTATAAGAAACTCAAGTCTCTTGTAGCTGGTCTCAATCCATCCCTGACAGAGCAAAGCTCAAAACCCTCAGGCATCAATTGCATCGAATGAGCTACTTTTGCTCTCGTGCAAAGTTTCTAGATCGAAACTGTGCCTCCTAGGTTATCCGTGACCAGAAACCTATCAACAGATGGTTCTCCAGGAAAAGAAAAACAACTTTGTTTATAGCATTTGCCAGTTTCCAGGATAAAAATATTCCTACCATAACTGATCTCAAGCTTTCAATATAATGGCATTGGACATGGAGTTAGGGAGAGATGCTCAATAGCACAATATTACAATACTTCCACCATATGGATATGAGATGTCAATAACCTCAAAATCATATATGAGTAAAAGGCAGTAAAATTAGGAAGTGACAAGGTTGGCATATTTATTACCTCTGTTTTTAAATGATGTTTAAGTTTAGATCATTTCATTTTTCATAATGACTGTGCTTAACAACTGTCTTGTTGGTTGTCCAGTGATTAAGAATCTGCCTGCCAATTCAGGGGACACAGGTTTGGGATCTGGGAAGCTCCCACTTGCTGAAAGGCAATAAAGCCAATGTGCCTCAACAAAGACCCAGCCGAGTGCAGCCGAAAATAAATACATTTATTTTTTTTAATTTCTGAAAAATGTAATAATCAGTTTACTCAAGCCAGTGCTAGCAGCTTTAGCACATCATTACGCATGTACCTGCTTTTTTTTTTTTTTTGAAACCTGATGTTTCTATACATTCTGTAATCTACATAAAGTCTCTTCATATTTACCAAATGACATTTATTGTTGTTGCTGTTCTCCATGAATTCCTTCTCTTCTTTCCACTTGAGAATATTGGTGTGACCAAAAGTTATGTACTCAGTCCACTGAAATTCTCCATTGCTTTTTTTCCTCACACTTTCTGATACTACTTCTGAATTCCTATTTCAATTTGGTTAATGGTACCATCATCCACCCAACTAAGATACACCACTGCAATCATCCTTGAATCTTTTTCATTCTTTCATATCCCACAATCACATCTTACTTCACATCTTAATTATATCATGTACCCTTTCCATTTTTTTTTCATTTCTCTGACTGTTGCTTTAATATAGGTCCTTATCTTACTAAAACAGTTAACAAGTAGATTCAGATTTCTCTCTCCTTATTCATCCTTCTCAGCAGCTACCATAGTGATTTAGTATAATTCATTTTTTGTTATGATATTCCTTAACTGAATCCTATGGATGGCTCCATATTTCCCACTGGATAACTATATTGCAACATAAATTCATTTTTTATTTGGTTTTTGCTTGACCTCACCAGTCTCATCTTTTACCACTTCCTGCTTTATTTGTTTTTTATGTCCCACAAATATTACACTGCTAATAATTGCCTCTGTCAGCAGCACCTTGCACTCCTCTGTGATTTAACTCAAGCTCTACCTCTTCATTGGAATAACTTGTCCCTTATCAGCTTCTATCTGACTGTCTATGGATCCAGCTCTTAAGTCTTAGATCAGGTATCACAGCTCTAGGCAGAACACTTCTGATCTCCTATAAAAATCTAGTTATTTGGGGCAACCGTGAAAGTGGGTCACACATTTCCTGCTCCAGGGAGCATGTTTGATTCATGGCTCTGGGTTTTATTCCTTTGGATTTACCAGTGCATTCCTGTCAAGGTCACGCTTTGTGAAGATTGTTCCCAGCCAATGATGGAGCAGTTCTGGGGTAAAAGCAGGCCCGTTCTGATGAGAATCAAATATCTGCCACCAGGTATCTTTGGCCTGAGGATTCCCTGTGGCTCTGGCTAAATGCTTTGGGAATTATGATGCTGTCTGAGATGCTTCCTAGCCCACGTCTACTTCCTCCCTTTCTTTCCATCAGTGTCAGATCGCATTCTGATCTAAAGCCTTACCCAAGTCTTTCTCTGGTGTCTTCTACCGATAAATCTCTTCTCTGTCTAATGCTGCCTTGATGCCCTGCCTCTCTGAGCAATTTATCTAATGCAATGTTCTACCTTTCTACAAATTTCTATTAATTTTCCTACAAACTATATATTAACACTCTGTGTGTATGTGTGTGTGTTTGTGTGTGTGCACACGCCCAGTGAAACTGTGCAATCATAAAGGCAGGAACTCCGGTATTCCTCTTTATATTAAAGTGTGTAGACACATCCTAGTTGATCAGTAAATGTGCATTGACTGAATAAAAACAAAAATTGATGAAAATTTTCTCTCTGCAAAATAAAGGTGCAGTGTGATTCTCAGAATAATTTACTGTGCTAGCGTTTTTCAGAGCATGAAAATATGTGATATGTCAGAAGTATGGCAATTTCATAAAAGGTATTAAACCACTATGTCACCATTTCAACTTAATTGCAGTGTATAAAATAACTGTAGCTCTGAATTTGGAAGCAGTCAATGTGAAAAGAATGACACGGTATTTTTCACAAGTCTGCATCCTATAGTAAGTTATTTCTTCTAAAATTGATCTTGAATAAATGCTAGTTAGAATTATCCCAAGGAACTTTAGGAAGAAAGAAAGGAAAGGAAAGAAAATATTCTCACTTAGGGACTCCACAAATACACACTAATTTAGAAAGCTACATACAGCATAGGGAATCTCCCTCCTTAATTTCAAGCATACCTGCTTCATTTCACATACTCTCAGATAGTATGCATTTGAGTGTTTATGTTTCAGACATATAACAAGAGGTGGCCTGTGCCTATATAGCTCATGAAAATTCTTGAGAGCCCTAGAAATTAAATGTGATTCAAAAACTTGATCTTTTTTGTGACTTCATAGTACCCTCATCTCTCTATATTTTCAAGTATCTAAATATCTTCAGGGACATATACTATGCTCTTACGCACTGAAAACAAAGTGGATGCATTGTCTATTTGCTCATGAAAGGATGGGCTTTTGAATAAAACAAAGGGAGAAAAATCCTTGGCATACTTGTATTGTTAAATAGATTAAAAAATTCACATATAAGTGTATTGCTGCTACTGCTATTCTTTGGTGTATTAGTTTTTTGTTTTTTGTTTTTTTTCCTAATTGACCTGCTGTAAGGAGCGAGAGTCTCAGAAGTTTATATTCCTGAATGTGTGGAACCACATAATGTTGTCTTAAATGGAAATTCTAAGTCCATATATAGTCTGAAGAAATAAAAATGTCCCCTTCCAAAAAAAATAAGTTACTTGTCCAAGGACACTTAGCAAGTTCCATGATAGAATTAGATTTTAATACATTATATGACTGATTGTTTGATTCATTAAATTTTTATTTTTTTGTCACTCATGCAAACATGAGCACCACCGAGACATCGCCAGTGGGTCACTGGGGATGTCCTGGGTGTTTTGTTAATCACAGAGACGTGGAAGCTTGAGCAAGGTCTTAGCTCTCAACTGTGTCTTTGCCCTTACTGTTTTCTCTGATCTTTTGTCCTTTCTCCTTCTAGTGAGACTCCTATCCATAAAAATTTTTGCTTTTTTTGGTCTCCGATTAGCCCCACCCTCTTGAAGGATACTCCAGGAGCAGAAATCTTCCTGATTTCCTGAGAAAAATAACAGGCTTATCCTGTCCTACCCTACCCCAGGTTTAGAAGAGCATTGGCATGCCTCTTTTTTGGAATACAATGAGTGTGTCCAGACCATGCGTAATTTGGAATCAGAGCACTTAAATGGAAGATGAGAGAAAAGCATTCAGAATTAGATACAGTAGTCCCCCAACATTTATGCACATGTTAATTTCAATAGGTTTCAGGAGCTTGATTTAAGAAGGTATTTTTGCTTGGGTCACTTGTACATAGTTTTAAGACAACTAGAACCAAGAAATGTCTTTAACAAAAGGCAGAAGATGTGTTTGATGTAAGTCAAAAATCCCAGTCAATCACACTATTAGGAGCTGTGCATCATGTACTTTTCCGAAGTCAGGGTTAGCTGTGACCAAAGGGCCAGTATTCGCTCAAAGGATCACACTGTCTTTATGTAGATAGAAGTGCAATCTGTTATACTCCATATCCCCAGTCCTAAGTAGCTCCAAGCCTTCATAATGAAAATTGCCCTTGTGTAATCCCGGAGGCATTTGCCACTTCTCTATTCCTACTCTTTGCACTTTACTGAATATCTTGATGTTCCCTAAATGGGCTGGGCTGTTTCATTTTCTTCTCCTGAAATACCTTTTGCTTCTTTTTATCTCTGTAATAACTACTCATTTGTCACTCACACCTCTCTCCTGAAAGGAAGCTTCCAGGATTCTAAAGTCTTTTCTATGTGCCCATGTCTTTGGAATCTTTAATCAAACTGCATTAAAATCATCTTTTTACTTTGCCTCCTCGGCTGGCCCTGTCAAATATAAACATAATGGTGCAGGTCGCCTATACAATTTAAAGTTTTCCAATAGCCACATTAAAGAAAAAAAAACAGAACTAATTTTAGTAATATATTTTTATATAACCAATATAATTTTAACATGCAATCAATATATAATTATCAATATGTTGCATTTTTGAACAAAGTTTTGAAATCTAGTGTGCCTTGTATACTTATAGCAGATCTCAATTTGCATTAGCAACATATGGTTGCTGAATATGCTACCATATTGAATGGTGCAGTTCTAAATCCTAAGCTCTTTCAAATAATAATTCTGTTTTTTAGGTTTTATAGCCTCAAGACCTATCATATCTTATGACAGGATTATTGCAATAGAAGGAAGTTTTGTGTAATATGGTGGTAAAAAGTTCTGAATCCAGACAGATCAGAAAAAGTGGCTCTGCCACTTACTTTCTAACCTTTAATCTCTCTGAACATTCTTAATTTAACCATTCTCACCTGTCCTTGTCAGTAAAACCAACTTCTGTAGCATAGATCTTATTGTGCTGCTGCTGCTGCTAAGTTGCTTCAGTCATGTCCGACTCTGTGTAACCCCATAGATGGCAGCCCATGTCCCTGGGATTCTCCAGGCAAGAACACTGGAGTGGGTTTCCATTTCCTTCTCCAATGCATGAAAGGGAAAAGTGAAAGTGAAGTCTCTGAGTCTTGTCCGACTCTTAATGACCCCATGGACTGTGGCCCACCAGGCTCCTCCGTCCATGGGATTTTCCAGGCAAGAGTGCTGGAGTGGGGTGCCATTGCCTTCTCCACTTATTGTGCTAATGAAAGATAAAATGTATGTAAAGTACCAGGGAAGGGCTCATGGGGCATGTGATGATTATTGCCTGCTCAATTAATATTATTCGATTGAATAATTTGAGATGTTAATTATTTCCCCTGCTTACTTCAGCATTTGAAAATTAATTATCAAGTTAATTAATAATAAATGTATGAGCTTATATAAACTGAGAAAAATAACTATCTGTTAGTCATTGCATGGCAATCACTTCATGGCAAAGAGATGGGAAACAATGGAAGTAGTGACAGACTTTATTTTGGGGGGCTCCAAAATCACTGAAGATGGTGACTGCAGCCAGGAAATTAAAAGATGCTTGCTCCTTGAAAGAAAAGCTACGACCAACCTAGACAACATATTAAAAAGCAGAGACATTACTTGGCCAACAGGGGTCCATCTAGTCAAAGCTATGGCTTTTCTAGTAGTCATGTATGGATATGAGAGTTGGAGTATAAAGAAAGCTGAGCGACAAAGAATTGATGCTTTTGAACTGTGGTGTTGGAAAAGACTCTTGAGAATTCCTTAGACTACACGGAGATCCAACCAGTCCATCCTAAAGGAAATCAGTCCTGAATATTCATTGGAAGGACTGATGCTGAAGCTGAAACTCCAATACTTTGGTTGCCTGATACGAAGAACTGACTCATTTGAAAAGACCCTGATGCAGGGAAAGATTGAAGGTGGGAGGAGAAGGGGATGACAGAGTGTGAGATGGTTGGATGGCATCACCAAGTCAATGGACATGAATTTGAGCAAGCTCTGGGAGTTGGTGATGGACAGGGAGGCCTGGTGTGCTGCAGTCCATGGGGTCACAAAGAGTTGGACATGACTGAGCGACTGAACTGACTGACTGACTTGAGTCATTGCATCAAGAGAACAGGTATAAATAATTTTATTTTTACCAAATTTGGGACATATTTTTGGTGTGGTATGGTATATAGAACAACTATAAGATATATCAAAAGTTCCCTTTTGGTTCCTTAGAAATGAGGTCTCCATATACAAGCTACTCCTCGTAGAAGGATGTACGAGGAATTCCCCGTGAGTGGCACTCATATTGCACAACAACTGATCTGAGGTAGAGGGATAGACTGTGTTACTGTGGATCATACACATCAGGCCTTTAGGGGTATAAGAAAACAACAGTCATTTCAAATAAGAGCTGCATAAGAGAAGTTACAAAGTTAAATGTTAGGAATTATGGGATGTGTTTGCTGTTGAATCCTTCTTGCTTAGGAAACTCTTCAGGGCTGTGACAAGGTGAATAGAAACCAGATCTATTTCCTTAATAACTGGTACACTCTTGAATTAGTGAATAAACACACACACAGAAACATTATAGACAATTGCTAACCACCTACCATATGACAGACAGGTCAGGTGCTTAACATTTTAGCTTTTATCTCACAAGCCTTGCAAGGAAGGTATGCTTGTACTCATTTTACAGGAATCACACTGAAATTCAAGGGGTAAATGAATTGTTCTAACTTTCAGGGATCAGCTATAGAACTGAAATCTGAATCCTGACCTTCTGATTGAAGCCTAGAACTCTTTTCATTCTGTAGCTCGTGTTTCCTTCATTTCTAATGTGCAATAAGTTTATAACACATAATACCTATTTTACAGGATGAGTGAGGGAAGCAATTAAGGTGCCTGCGAAAAATGGGACAAGTTAAGTATATGTCTCTCCTCCTCTTCAGCCTTCATTTTGAAGATGAGAGCACTAGCCACAGAGAGGTTTCTGAACTTGCAGGGAGTCACACAGCTCTCCATGGGCCATGACTGCTGACCTTATCATGACCTCACCAAGTAGTATGAAGGATGGTGGAAGAAAATCGCCCAAGATGACAGCAGGGTTTTGAAAGTGGGCAGGCAGCAACTGGGCAACTCGGGGCTCTGCATGCTCTTCAGTGAGGGCACTTGAGCAGAGGACAGCAAATGCAGGCAGAGGGCCTGATGCCAGAATCATTTTTTCAAAAGCTACCCTGGAATTGCACCACCTAATCACTTCAATCTGTAGCACAATTACAGTGCATGGCATATTTGCACTTGAAACACATCAAAGTCTAAAAAGAAACAGATTTTATGAGGCTCCTCATGTTGAAGTGGGGTTAGACTTACACTGTACAGAACATAATTGGAAAAGAAAACAAAATCAGGCTGGTGGAGAGTTTTTAAAGGACAGTAAATTGAAACACAGTATAAGAATTTTATAACCACTTAGGTATATAGTGTCCCTCTATAGGGTTTTTGACCTCTCATCTTTCTTCAGAATTCTGTGCCCCCCACTTAGCACCCTCTGCATGAGCTCAGGAGCAGCCATCAATCGGTGCAGCGGCTTATTGTTTACCAGATCATCTTTGGGACAACTTGTACCTTTAAGTGATATTCTAAATGGATGTAGAATGTCCCTGGTGATTGAGCCTGGAAGGTACAAACTTAGGAGCACACATTTTCTAACACGCAAAGAATGCAAATCTGCAGCATAAGAAAATACTTGAATTAATTACCAGGGGGAGAAAACACAAAGTGGGAAAATGGTGATGTTGTTTGGATCCCTGTCTCAGTTCCTGCAGTGTGGTTCCTCCAGGAGAGTCTGCACTACGTAAATAATTATTTTCTTTGTTCAAGATGGATTTAGTTGGGTTCCTTCTTTTTTCAGCCGAAGAGTTCTGGCTATTGTAAGTGCACTCTTCTCATATAAAATGAAAGGAAGAAGAAGAAAAAGAAAGAAGGAAAGAGAAGGAGGAAGAAGAGCCACAGTTCCTATATTTGGACCAGCTGCAAGCCAGGCATGACTTGAAGGGATGAAGATATTTATTAGACTTATTAGAGGTCCTGAGAAAAAATTTCTGCAAAGCTGGGATATATGTGTAGGGTCTTTGAGGTATACATTCATATCCCATGCTCATAAACAGAAGCACATACTCATATACATGGTTGTGAATTATGTATTTAATTTGACCCTTTTCAAACACTGACACATTGAGATAGATGCTACTTTTCCTGAGACAGAGTCTAATATCCTGATTTTGCCAATGGAGAGACTGAGCCTTCAATAGATCATACACTATAATCCAAGCCACAAAATGAGTTAGTGGCAGAAAAGGTCTTAAACTGTCCTTTGAGCACTCAGCTCAAGTCCTCTCCGGCTCCCAGCAGCTCCCAGATATCATTCAAGCTGAGACTGGCTGGCTATCTAGCAGGAGTTGCAGGTAAGGGGATTTCTTCTGGGTGTGAGAGATGGGACTGAATGATGATGGCTCCTCTTCCCAATGTTTGTCTCTTAAGAGACACCAAGCCCTGACTCTGAATGGAAATCTACAGCGAAATGCAGTTCTCTACTGCAGAGTTTGAACAGTAATTGGTATTATAGGCAGGAAGCATAACAATGAAAAGCATTTAAACCTCCTGTTGTTAAGAATCTTTAGGTCAATAGCAGCATTTTAAAATCAATTTGAGGATTTGCTGGAAGATACAAAATAGAAACTACAATCAACCTAATAAGGTTAGATAACCCTAGTCATGTTAATAACTACCTAAAGCTTGACATCAATCCCTTACATTGATTCTCACTTACAGTTTAAAAAAAATGAAAAAATTAGGAAGGACATGCATAATACATAATATCACTGAAGCATCAAATTAGTATAAATGATGATTAAGAGTAATTGCTGCTGTTATTGGAAAGCACGTCGAAAATGAAGTTTCTAAGATATCTGCTGACAACAAGGATAGGCTTGGGCAGTTTTGGAATTCAGAGAAGGGAGAGGTTAATTGGTATTGCAGAAGTACACTTGTGATAGGGAAACCAGCCTGCCCGGAGAGAGAGAGAGAGAGGTCAGATGGACCCTCCCCAAGAAGGAGCTGCTTCCCCATCAGTGTTGGGAGGACTGACACCACCCGCTGCTTGACACTGCACCAGGCATGGCAGGGGCGGCAAAGGAGATGAGTTTCCAAAGCTTCCATAGCTGGAGTGACGACGGTAAGGGGGAAGCTGAGCTTGAGGTCAAAATCCTATGTTTGCAACCTTCCTCCTCCAGTTGTAAGCCCTGCTGCTGCTGCTAAGTCGCTTCAGTCGTGTCTGATTCTGTGCAACCCCATAGATGGCAGCCCACCAGGCTCCCCCATCCCTGGGATTCTCCAGGCAAGAACACTGGAGTGGGTTGCCATTTCCTTTTCCAATGCATGAAAGTGAAAAGTGAAAGTGAAGTCTCTCAGTCGTGTCCGACCCTCCGCGACCACATGGACTGCAGCCTACCAGGCTCCTCCGTCCATGGGATTTTCCAGGCAAGAATACTGGAGTGGGTTGCCATTTCCCTCTCCTGTAAGCCCTGAGTCTTCTGTATTTACCTCTCTAAATCTCAATTTCCTTACCTGTCCCAAGAAATACTCTGCTTTCTCCCAGTTTTTGGGAGAACCAAGTAAAAAAGTCTTATGTGGATGTTTCCATCAAAGGGTACATAAAAGTTAGTTTGGGGATTTTTTGCTAAGGTTAAGTGAATTGTTCATAGCCAGATAACTAGGAAGTAGAGGGCCAGGTTTCAACCCAGGTTATCCTGATATTGGAGCCCAACTGCCCTGTACACCAGGCATATTTCACAGCCTTAGCAATTACATAAGTAGTCCAAGGGCTCTAAATACAGTGTGCACTGTGGTCCCTTTGCTATCATCTTATCCATATACAATATGCATGCAGGCAACTCAAATTTTTCAACTACAGATACCATGAGATTAACCAAGTGAGTAGAATTTACTGAGTTGATTAAATTTTGGCCTCAAAGCAATAAAGTCAATGAGTTGTCAATGAGAATGCCATGGACAGGTGGATGGCACTCATTGAGCTGTTGTTCAGTTCAGTTCAGTTCAGTTGCTCGGTTGTGTCTGACTCTTTGTGACCCCATGGACTGCAGCATACCAGGCTTCCCTGTCCATCACCAACCCCTGGAGCTTACTCAAACGCATGTCCATTAAGTCAGTAATGCCATGCAATCATCTCATCTTCTGTCATCCCCTTCTCTTCACTCCTTCAGTCTTTCCCAGCACCAGGGTCTTTTCCAATGAGTCAGTTCTTTGCATTAAGTGGCCAAAGTATTGGAGTTTCAGCTTCAGCATCAGTCCTTCCAATGTATATTCAGGACTGATTTCCTTTAGGATGGACTGGTTTGACCTCCTTGAGATGTTGTAACTACTCCCAAATATCTTGGACTTAGAATGAAACTCTAAGTCATGTGGGGACAAGCACTACACTTGATTTTGTTTGTCTCTGTAGCTCCAATATCCAGTACTATGTTCTCTGCTCAGTCACATCCGACTCTTGGTGACCTCATGGACTGTACCCCACCACGTTCCTCTGTCCACAGGGAATAATACTGGAGTAGGTTGCCATTTCCTCCTCCAGGGGAACTTCCTGACCCAGGGATTGAACCTGCATCTCTTGTGTCTCCTGCATTAGCAGGTGGATTCTTTACCACTCGCATCATCTGAGAAACCCATGCTGCTGCTGCTGCTGCTAGGTCGCTTCAGTCGTGTCTGACTCTGTGCGACCCCATAGATGGAAGCCCACCAGGCTCCTTTGTCCCTGAGATCCTCCAGGCAAGAACACTGGAATGGGTTGCCATTTCCTTCTCCAGTGCATGAAAGGGAAAAGTGAAAGTGAAGTCTCTCAGTCGTGTCCGACCCTCTGCGACCACATGGACTGCAACCTACCAGGCTCCTCCGTCCATGGGATTTTCCAGGCAAGAGTACTGGAGTGGGTTGCCATTGTCTTCTCCAGAGAAGCCCATAGTGGTCCTCAATAAAAACTTACTGAATGAGTAAATTTTTAAAAAAGCAGTGAGAAAATATTCCTTTAAGATTTTATCAAAACCCTGGGTTGATTACAACATAGCTACTTGACCTGTCTTTTCTTAAAGATAAGAACTCCACGGACCATAGAGGACTTGACTGAACTGGCTCATGGAAATGTCGGAGCAGGGAAAAAACGTTAGTACTCTGACTGCGGGCTGGGGATGCTTAAATCCATGTAGATATTTATTGGTTTATAAGAAGGGAAGACAATGGAGAGACTGCTTCACAGGAGAAGCCATCAGAGAGCTGCGGAGGCTGCCCTTGAATATGCCTTGCTCAGTTTTTATATTTTCCTCATTGATTTTGAGTGATGGAGATGGAAACTGTGCTGAATGTTTTTGGAGTCCTCTAAGTTTATTCTGACTGACATGCTGCAGAATTGCTGTGATTAATATGTGAAGATGTGTTCAATAAAGGTCAGTTAAGTCAAACGAATAAGTGGGTTTAAGGTTTTTTTTCCATATCTGGTTAGGCTGAGGCAGTTATATTAATATATGGATTTTTTGCAAATATACAAACCAGCTCTTAAATCTGCTTTAGGACTTTTGCTAGGAATAGCAATGGTATGCCCATGAATTTTTTCAAATGTTTATCTGTTCATTCTCATATTCTTTCAAACTACAATCACACACATGCATAATTTCATCCATTTAAGTATTAATTCACTCATTCATTATTGCATCTGTTTGGGGACTTGCAAATATGCAAAAACACTGACCTGGCCATTCCAGTTTGTCTAAAGTGAAATGCTTTATTACATATTTCCCAAGGCTTATTCGATCCTCTGAATGTACATTAAATGTAACACACCCTAAAGAGCATCTTCCCATCTCAAACTCACTTATCTCCTATGCTCCTTGTCTCCATGATTGACACTCCCATCTACCTACCCATTTGTAACAACATGAAAACCTTGGTTATTTTTTTCATTTTCTTTCCCACTCTTTATTTAATTAATTTAAAAAATTCTGCTAATTCTACCATATATTTTCTAAACTCACTTCAAATACCACTTCAGTCAGTTCAGTTCAGTTGCTCAGTCGTGTCTGATTCTTTGTGACCCCATGAATCGCAGCACACCAGGCCCCCCTGTCCATCACAAACTCCCGGAGTTCACTCAGACTCACATTCATTGAGTCAGTGATGCCATCCAGCCATCTCATCCTTGTTGTTCCCTTCTCCTCCTGCCCCCAATCCCTCCCAGCATCAGAGTCTTTTCCAATGAGTCAACTCTTCGCATGAGGTGGCCAAAGTACTGGAGTTTCAGCTTTAGCATCATTCCCTCCAAAGAAATCCCAGGGCTGATCTCCTTCAGAATGGACTGGTTGGATAATTTGCTATACCAGTCATGTCTCCCACCTTGATATGATCTTCCCATGCAATGAACTGGTGCCTTAAGTCTTATTCGTGATGGAAAGAGGGGAAGAGGTGTGGTAGAAAGTGAAAGAACAAGAACAATTAAGAAGGAAAATGAAAGTCTGAAGGTGGCATTCCTCTGCTTCAAACAATGCGTTTACCCCTGGCTCTTAGGATTAATTCCTTAGCATGGCTGGCAATGTGCCTCAACTAACATTTCTACCCTCACCTCTATTTCTTTTTCTGTTCATTGCTTTTCTCCTTTTGTAAATTATCTAAACATGCCATGTGCTTGTGTGCCTTTGTGGCTTCATTGATGTGCTTGGTCTTTCTGTAATATCCATTATCCATCTTTAGGCTGCATTGAATAAATATTTTAAGTTCCAACTTTAAAAATAATTAGTATCATTTCTGTTCAGATTTACCACCCTCCCTCCAAATCTGTTTAATCTCTTCTCCTTTCTCCTCGCTTCTCCACAATCATGCCTCTGCTTGAGAAGTTAACGTATGGCAATATATTCTGACCCCTTATAAAACTCTGAACTAACAAAAATGAGGTCACATCATCAGAATCACATCACCTCTAAGAAGATCGACCTTTGGTTCCCAGGACAGTGCCTGGCCAAAAAGAACATGCTCTATAAAACATTTCTGACTAACCTCATGAGAACTCAGATGTTGGGGGACCAAACTACTGTAAGAGTGATATTTGGCAAAACTAATACAATTATGTAAAGTTTAAAAATAAAAAAAAAAAAAAAAAAAAGAAAATGTGAAAGTGTTAGTTGCTCAGTTGTGTCCATGCTCACTAATAGCTGATTAAAATTTGGGCTTGTATGTACTGGGCCTTTTACAAGTTTTAGCTAATTTAATCTTTGCTATCCCTGTGAAATATTACCATCCCATCTTACAACAAAGGGAACTGAGGCACAGATAAACCAAAAACACTCAAGCACATTGCTTTTAAATTGCAAAGTAAGGACTGAAACGCACATAATTTGCTCCCGTGGTATGTAGCTCCCAACTATTCTAAACACTGATTTTCTACCAGTGGGGTCCCTGAGATGGGGCAAAGCCTGTGAGACTGTGGGCTTTGTCTTACTGAAACCTAGTTTTTGCACTAGTGATATAAAAATACCAAAGTGTAATTTTCAAGGTCGCAGCACCCCACTCCAGTACTCCTGCCTGGAAATTTCCATGGACGGAGGAGTCTGGTAGGCTGCAGTCCATGGGGTCGCTAAGAGTCGGACACGACTGATCGACTTCACTTTCCCTTCTCCCTTTCATGCATTGGAGAAGGAACTGGCAACCCACTCCAGTGTTTTTGCCTGGAGAATCCCAGGGTTGGGGGAGCCTGGTGGGCTGCTGTCTATGTGCTCACACAGAGTCGGACACGACTGAAGTGACTTAGCAGCAGCAGCAGCAGCAATAGTTTAAATCAGTAGTGAACATGAAGTACTCATCCCTTTTCCTGGTGGGTTGAATTTCATTAACAGAGAAACTGACTTATGGGCTAGAGTTACACGATCGCCTTGATAATTTAAAGTAATGTAGCCTTGAGTTTATCGTCTCATAGATTTTCCACAATCTACCTCATCCCATGTTCCTTAGATTCAAGTTAAGAGAGAAGACAATGTTTTACTCCATGAGAATTTGCTGACGAATAAGATGACTCATCAGCCTATGGCTGGACTTCAGTGTGGGAGGTCCGTGTCTCCTTCCAGGCCAATGCCTGTTCTTGTGAATTAAGTAGCTCCCTAGCCCTGAGAAATATTAACTGCTCCTGGAGAATAAACTAGCAATGGAATTCTGATTCCTTTGCAAGAGAAAACAACAAGCCAAAATTGTCCAGATGTGGGGGGGTTGGGGGGGTGGGGTGGGGGTGGAAAAGTGAAGGAGAGGGAAAGTATGCTATTCATTCCTTACTGAGAACTATTAATCATACCTTCCATTTGTATATCATTGACAGTTTACAACTCATTTTATGTGAATGTAAACCCTTCCAACCCTGGCTAGGGTCAATATAATTATTTTAACTTCAGGATGAAAGAATCAAGGATCCAAGAAATGACATCCTAGCAGAAACTAGTTAGCAAAAGACCCCAGTTCAGCATCAAGGTCTTATGTCTTGGCCCCAGGCTCCCTTTTACTGTACCTCCTAGCCAGTCCAAGTTCAAGATGGTAGGTGTCCAACAAATGTTATTAGAAGAGGTGGCACTGGAATTCCCTTAAGGATTAAATTATTTTGGTAAAAAAAAAAAATAAAATAACTTGGAGAAAGGTCTGTGGGGAAGCATGAACCAAGATGAAATTTGCAGAGCGCCAACAAGAAATATAATTGCTTCTACTCATTCTTCTCGGTATTTGTTGTTTGCTTATTTTAGCCATTGTACTGGGAAAAGAAAAGCCAGTATTTGATATGGTCACAAGTACGCTGATGGCTGTAAAGGACGGATCCAGAGATTGACTTACTGAGTGAAATGTCAGGCAGAGAAAGACAAATATCATATGATTATCACATGTGGGATCTGAAAAAGGGTACCAAGGAACTTACCTATGAAACAGAAATAGAGTTACAGATGTAGAAAAGGAATTATGGTTACCAGAGGGTAAGGAGGGCAGAGGGATAAATTGGGAGACTGAGATGGACATATATACACTAATACATATTATATATATATAAAATAGATATGTAATGAGAGCCTATTGTATAGCACAGGGAACTCTACTCAGTATTCTGTATTGACCTACCTGGAGAAAGAATGCAAAAAAGAGTCCATATAGGTATATATATATAACTGATTCACTTTGCGGTACCCCTGAAACTAACACAACATTGAAATCAACTATACACCAATATGTTAAAAAAAAAAAAAAAAAACTAAATATGACTGATTTTGCAAATTTTTCTTTCTTCATCAATAAAATCTACTTTTCTGGTTTATTTATTTATTTTTTTTTTAGTTTCTTTAAGAATTCTTTATTTTTATTTAACATTATACTCATATTGAGAATTACATAGAATAGTCAGATGGACATTAGCACCATGTTTGCTGTAAAATATCTCTTGGGCACAAATGGAAGTTGAAGTTATCCATTAAGTTTTCCTGCTTAATATTCCTTAGAATTAAGTAGTAGAAGAATAACTGTTGAGAACTTGCATAATTACTCATTATTCATAATAGAAGTAATATAATTTTCTATATCCTTTTTGGGAGCTTCCCAAGTGGTGCTAGTGGTACAGAACCTGCACGCTAATGCAGGAGACACAAGAGTCGTGGGTTCAATCCCTGGGTTATTGAAGATCCCCTGGCGGAGGGCATGACAACCCACTCCAGGATTCTTACCTGCAGAATCCCATGGACAAATAAACCTGGTGGGTTGTATTCCATAGGATCGTAAAAAGTTGGACAGGACAGATGTGACTTAGTTGCATGCATGTCTTTTTCATCATTCTGGTTTATTTTTTAATAGAGAAAAACAACCCAAACTGCCCTAAAGTCCCTGGTAAAGCAGAATGCAGCCAGACGGTCCAGGTGAAATAAAGACAAGAGAGAGAGAAGTCCGTCCAGGCTTAGACTGAGTGCCTCTGAAATAGATCTGTCAGTGTTCTTACTGACAGTAAAGGCCATGAATTTTTCTTAATTTCATTTCCTACTGTGTACACTACAGGAGAATCTCTCTACAGTGTAAATTCCTGTTTTCAATGTAGTCTTGGTCATAAAGAGTCACTCAGCCTAAAACTCCCAACCATAAGCAGTATTTTAGCAACAGTCCTGGATCTGGTGTCAAGAGATGTGGGCTTAAATCCTGCCTCTCCACCCAGTGTGAATTTGAATGATTTGCTTCATCTCTACCAAGTCTCCGTTTTTATGTCTATAATAATCTGGGGATTTCAGCTAGAATTCAGATGTCTGCATACGTGAAAGACTGGAGTCACAAGTCTGCTGGGAGTTTGCCTTATTAGCTAATTAACAGAAAGATTTCCATCTACCCCTATGTAGCCTTTAGGAATGAGACATGGTAGGGGAAAGAGTTTGAAAAAAATATGTATCCCAGATCAATGGTTCAGCACCAGCCTCTCCTGGGGGCCTGTTAGAAATCAAATCCTCAGGCCCCACCCCAGACTTAATTATGACTTCTGGCATGGAGATCCACACTTGCGTTTTGTCAGACCCTCCATATGATTCTGATACAGACTCAAGTATAAGAACCAGAGTCCTAGAAGCAAGCTGAGATGAAGCGGATAGTTAGTACTGTCTCTGAGTTCGGCTTCTTGCCCTCATGCCTACGGCCTAATAGAGAGGGTTGTAGGCAGACACTGGAGGAGCGTTTACTTCAGTGTGTCTCATCAAATGCTGTGTTTGAATCTAAAGAATGTTATTCCTCCCTTTGGTGTTTTGTAAGTATACTTGAAACCGTGCCATAAAATAAATCAATACAATAATCCATTACATGGCTCCTGAGTATACATACTCACCTGGAGATTTTTGCATGCCCGTCCTAGGGAATCTTTACTTTCTCCCCATCCTCAACTCCAAAATTTATATGTATATTCCACTCACAGTGTAGTGTGCCCATAGATTCTTTCTCATTTCTTACTCACTACCACCTCTGAAGATGCTAGAGCCTGCAGCCTAGTTGCATCCCAACAGATTGTCTAGATACCTGTATTCTTCCCTATTTTTTTCTAGGAGCAATGCAGTTCCAGCCTTGGTTAATGGTAGGAGAAAACTCTTCACCTGCAAGGGTGGTTTTACAGTACCTAGTTTCTAAGGGTCACAGCACACAGGAGCTTATAGGACTATTTTTGCACATTTGTTCGTGTAAGCCACGTAGTTAGTTATCACAAACACTTTCAAAAACACTTAGGATATTACTTTCATATGCTGTATACAGCTCATTGGTGGCAAATCTAGTCTCACTTGACTGCATTTCTTTTCAGAATGGAAATTGCTAATAAGAGTCAAAAGGTCCAAAATCAACCTAAAGCAAACCAAAAATAAGGCCCAAACCTGACACTCACACAACATAAATAAGAAGCAATTTCCTTGAATTAAAAAATCATATAATTATACCAAGCATAACCCAGAGGACTGATGCCAGATTTGGCATTTCAGAAAGCAAAATGTGTGGAAAGAAATGAAACCGATGTTATGAACGGTCAATTTATATGTGCACTGTTTTTGTATACTGTATGTCATGCTGTTGTACTATTTCCAAGTAATATTTTGCAAACAAAATGCATATCATCGAATGGAAGAAGTTTTGTTCAAGTCATTCAGTGTGGCCAGTTGGTCACTGAAAGGAGCAGTGGCCATGCCTGGACATGTTTTCCCAGCATCCAGGTCTGGGAGGTAGGTACTCTCATCACCAATCCTGTTTTATAGACGAGGACATTGGACATAAAGAAAATTCACCCTCTCAACACTACAAATCACTCAATGGAGTGTGTTAGTAGTTTCAGGGCTCCCAAGCAAATAGGATTCCGAGTTAGTTTTCTATCCTATGATTGATAAACAACTCTTGGATGAGTTTAGGGAAACCATTCTCTAGGCATTTTTCCAGTGCCTGCCTTTGTGTTCAGACCAGACATATGACTGAACTTTTTTCTTGATCTGCATTTGCTCTAATTCCTTTCTTCAGGACCATAGTCCTTCATTTAAACTTAACCTACTTCCCTGCAGTTTAAGTCTCCAGTCCTCAACTTCAAACTGGCAGCTGAAGATTAGATGCTACCCTTAAAGCAATGCTATTTTAAAAAACAGCTATACCTTAGATCAGACACCCTTGGATGTCAAAGCTTGTCCAGACCAAACACAAGTTTTCAAATCCCTCTGGATACAGACTGGTGTCCTTTAACCTGTGCCCATCAAGTCAAGCATGGCACCTTTCCCCATGACTGAGCACGTCACAGGCTTCTCTCTGAAGCCTGGCCAAGTTTCAGCTCAAATAGCATAATTTTCAGGGACCAGTGCTGTTGTCCAAAAAGAGATTTCATTTTCTTTTGACATTTTCCCTTTTAAAATACAGGAATACAACACAACCTACAAGTTTTCCAGTGCTTTGCAGGAAGCCAATTACAGTATGTTCTAACAAAGGGTATAGGGAAATTAAAATAAAAAATGACCAAAAATCAGATCCCTAAGAATTGTCACTTGCAATATTGCCCTTACCTTTTAATGAAAGAAAAGATCAAGTGTTCCAACCGTCACCTCACTCCTTCAGAAAAACAGCTTCTGCCAAGAGATGATTAATGACTGTTACTTATTTGCCTCAAATGACTGAGTTTCAGGGCAGTCAGAAGCATTTTTTAAATCATTGACTTATTTCCTAATACAACTGGTTTCAAAGCTAAATCCTACATTTCATGAAATCACAGGCAGAATGGTGTATGTACTTTCATGGATGTTAAGATATCTTGGTCTCCTGCTGGGCTCCAAACTCAGTATCACTTGCTTATTTTGGGGGTTAAAGTTTAGCAGGCAATAGGAAGATGATTAAGACCTATTTATGCCATACTATAAAGTCTCATGTTTAACCTCTATGAGATTTACTCGGAAGCTTTAAGCAGTGAAGCATTTTTTTGAAGTATACTTGATATACCATATTATGTTAGTTTCAGGTATATATGGCTTCTCTGGTGGCTCAGTTGGTAAAGAATCTGCCTGCATTGCAGGAGACCCAGGTTTGATCCCTGATTTGGAAAGATATACCCTGGAGAAGGAAATGGTAACCCACTCTAGTATTCTTGCCTGGAGAATCTCATGGACAGAAAAGCCTGGTAGGCTACAGTCCACTGGGTCACAAAGAGTCGGACATGACTGAATGACTAACACTTTCACTTTCAGGTATACAACATGATAACTCAATATTTTTATAGATCGTACTTTGTGAATAAATTGATTACAAAATAATGGTTGTATTTCTCTCATGCATAATATATCCTTGTTGCTTATTTATTTTGTACATAGTAGTTTGTACCTCTTAATCCCACATCTTTATTTTACCTCTCCCCCGTCCCTCTCCACACTGGTAACCGTTAGTTTGTTGTCTATATCTGTGAGTCTGTTTTGTTAGCCACTGTGTAAAATAGGTTCCTCAAAATAGAACTATTATATGATCAGGCAATTCCACTCCTGCATATATATATATATGGTTTATATCTGAAGAAAACAAAAACATTAATTCAAAAAGAGATATACACCCCAATGTTTAAAGCCAAGATACGGAAGTAACCTGTGTCTATCAACAGATGAATGAACAAAAGAAGATGTGATATATATATATGCTGTTGTTTGGTCACTAAGCTGTGTCTGGTTCTTGTGTGACTCCATGGACATAGCCCGCCAGGCTCCTCTGTCCATGGGATTTCCCAGGTAAGAATACTTGAGTGGGTTGCCATTTCCTTCTCCAGGGGATCTTCCTGATCCTGGGATCGAAGCTGTGTCTCCTGCATTGCTTGTGAATTCTTTACCACTGAGCCACCTGGGAAGTGTATATATATATAATATTTCTAATATTCCATTGTATATGTATACACATGCAATTTAATATTGTGAAGAACCAACTCATTGGAAAAGACCCTGATGCTGGGAAAGACTGAAGGTGGGAGCAGAAGGGGACGACAGAGGATGAGATGGCTGGATGGCATCACCAACTCAATGGACATGAGTTTGGGTAAATTCCAGGAGTTGGTGATGGACATGGAAGCCTGGCGTGCTGCAGTCCATTGGGTCGCAGAGAGTCAGACACAGCTGAGCAACTGAACTGAACTGAACAGTCATAAAAAGGAATGAGATAATGCTATTTGCAGCAAAGTAGGTGGATGTAGAGAGTATTTTGCTTAGTGAAATACGTGAGACAAGGAAAGGCAAATACTCTACATTATTACTTATAAGCAGTGAAACATTTTTGAGGAAATATGCTGAGAACTGTGTGAGACTGGCCTGTAGAGACCGTAAGTGGTGTAAGGAAGGCCAGATAGAAAGCTAGCAAATATTCTAGGCCCAGACCCAAGAAGATGAGGCTAAAATTACAATGATGGTTGTAAGGGCGGGCTTGAGCAATGTATCAAAATGAGTGCTCAGTAAATATTTGTGGCTAAAAGGGAAGGAAGTTGGGAGGGAGAGCAAGAGGGAGGAAGGGAAGGTTGGATAGAGGAAAGGAAGGAAGGGAGGGAAAGAACGGGGAGCAGGATTAGCTAAAACCCCTTGAAATTCTCCCAGGTAGTGTATAATCTTTGTAACTGTATACAGTATTTAAAAACCACATTCTATAACAGCAGTTCTCAATGAAGTGTCACATTAGAACCACTTGAGTAACCTATAAAATCTTGATGCTATGACTATATTCCAAACCAATTAAGTTAGAGCCTCAAGGGGTAGACCCTGGGTCTCAATATTTTTTTAAATTCTTCCCAATGATTCTAATGTGTAGTCAGGACTGAAAAATCAGTGCTCTGTAGACTGCCTGCCTCTGGAATCAATCTCTGCCTAATAATTGGTTGCCATGGAAATTTATCCACTAGTTTGGTGAGGGTTGTAAAACCTCCAGGTTACTTTAATTCTAAAAATAGCTGATACACTTTTCAGTCATTGGGATAACAAAGTCTTCTTATGATCAATGGCCAAATTAAAAGTATTGCAGTAGGACCCACTTTTTCTCTACATGGACCCATTTAGATCAACTCAGAGAACTCGAGTTAGGCTCTGGTTCTAGCTATGCGTTAAACAGCACCAGAAAAGTCACTGGACATTTGCTTCTAATTTGCTGGATAGAACCACCTCTAAGGTTAACCTCCAAGGTTAACCTCCATGTTACCTGGGAGTGATGTGGACAATAGGCTTATGTATTGTTCCTGCTGTTTTATTAGCTGTTACAACACTGGGGAAATCACTTAACCTGCAGTTTCTTATCTGCATAATACAGACACTCATATCTCAAATTTGTTTTTGAAGATAGAACGAGATAAGACATTTGTCAACTTGTCCATTTCAATTATTATATAGTATGATATCTATAATAACAATGGGCTTTCCTGGTGGCTCAGCTGGTAAAGAATCCATCTGCAATGCAGGAGACCTGGGTTCTATCCCTGGGTTTGAAAGATCCCCTGGAGAAGGGAAAGGCTACCCACTCCAGTATTCTGGCCTGGAGAATTCCATGGACTACAGTCCATGGGGTTGCAAAGAGTCAGACACAATTGAGCGACTTTCACTATCATAGGAATAGATGTTTCTTCTGTCTGTTGATATCCATAAAGATGTACAGAAATTTAAGATTAAAGACAATTTATGTGTTAGCTTTCCTTCATTCTACCAGGTTTTTAAATATCAGCATCCAATGTGTACTCCCTTCTCTTTCAAATCACAGTGCATAACAATAATTCGGGGGACTGCCTTGGTAGTCTACTGGCTAAAACACTGTGCTCAAAATGCAGGTGGCCTGGGTTTGATTCCTGGTCAGGGAACTAGATCTCACATCCTGCAACTAACAGTTCACAGGCTGCATGCAACTAAAGAACCCACATGCCATAACAAAGATTGAAGATCCCAGGTACTGGAACTAAGACTTGGAGCAGCCAAATAAATAAACACTAAAAAAATTAGAGCAAAACAAAAGCAATAATTTGGGTTGCCAAAACCTGTGACATGTATGTTACACTTTTCTGAAGGTTGAAGGGAATGTTCAAACTGAGTCAAACAAAGATCCTCATTAACAATTGTCTGTCCTCTGGGGTGCAGTGACTGACATGGCTAGAATCTCCACATTCTTGCAGGGAACATAATCACTTTATGAAATCAGTGTCATTCATGAAACACCTCCTACACATACATAATTACTGCAATTGACAAGTGTATCTCAGTGTCAATACAGATGCTCTTTTATCTAAAAGGCAAACTTGGAGAGGAAAAAAAAAAAAGCGAAACAATTCATTTTCAGTCTAATTAAAGTCATTATAAACAGCCTCCTGGTGCTTAACCTTTTTTCCTCCAAAGTCCCAGTCTTTTAGTTGAATGCTCAGATCTGGAGCTTCGTTGAGGTTTTCCTTAATTGCCTTTCCATCACTAATGGGATTCACTTCATTATTACCTCTGCCAAAAGCTGCCTCCAACTTTCAGCTCCCATGCTGAGACATTTACATGCCTATTTATAATGTTAAATGCTGAAGTCACACCACCGTAAAGTTTAGGTAACTAAATTGGAGTGTGACTCCACTGACTGGGAAGCATTGACTTAGATTATATTTTCTTAGATATCTATAAACTGTCTCCAAATGCCTCTTTCTGCTCATTCATCCCCTGAATTTCGTGCTTGCCTTCCTTTTTTCCTTTCTTCCTCCCTCCCATTTTCCCTCCTTTCTTTCCCCTCTGATTCTTTCTCCTTCTCCACCTCCTTTCCTTACCTTGTCATGTCCCGTGTCCATCCTCACAATAATCTCCCAGAACCATCTTACTATTTCAACAATGTCTACGATCGTATCACCAATCTTTTTTTTTTTTTTTTAACAGATAGCTTGCCATCTATCTTTGCTGCTAAGTCGCTTCAGTTGTGTCTGACTGCACGACCGCAAGACGGCAGCCCACCAGGCTTCTCTGTCCATGGGATTCTCCAGGCAAGAACACTGGAGTGGGTTGCCATTTCCTTCTCCAATGCATGAAAGTGAAAAGTGAAAGTGAAGTCCCTCAGTTGTGTCTGACTCTTAGCGACGCCATGGACTGCAGCCTACCAGGCTTCTCTGTCCATGGGATTTTCCAGGCAACAGTACTGGAGTGGGGTGCCATTGCCTTCTCCCATCTATCTTTAGTTAACTTTAACAAAAGTCTGTGTACTCAGTTTCAAGATCCCAGTTTAAAGCTGAGCGGACTAAAGGTCAAGAGAGAAAAATAAGATGATGAAGAAGACCCAGTTCACATGCGAGTAAGGTAGGACTTGAACCCAGCCCTTGCCCTCTGGGAAGAATTGGATGAATCAACATAAATGAGGTGTCACATCATAGAAGGGGGGTGACCCAGAGATGAACAGTGTGCCTCTAAGGCCTCTCAGTGAGTCTCTAGGGGAGGAACAGCAGGAAGTCAGACTTACCAACCCCCATGCCTTGTTCTTTTTATCCCTTTTCACAAAACCTCCTTGAGCTGCATATTAAGTAGGAATCATTGTGGTCTAGTCAAAGAGAATGTTAGCAGGGTTAGAAGTGGCTCAAGGGTAGGGACATATTCTTACCTAGTGTCAGAAAGAGGGCAGACAGTGTTAGATAGGGCGTCAGGAATTTTCTGTTGGTTTGCTGCTTTGTTGCCATGAAGCTTTGGAACTGTTGGTCTAGTGAATCCTCCTTTTTCTGTGCATATAAACACAGAGCTGTTGGGGTGGGAGCTATGAAGAGAACATGGGGATATTTTGGGGAAACTGGAGACTCCTTCTCACTTAAGGGGTTTCTGTCCCATGTCTACCAAACCTTGACAGGTCATATGTGTGTGTGTGTATATGTGTGTGAGTGTGTGTGTGTGTATCTGCGCTAGTGCACATGGGCATTAAGCGCTAGTAGTGATGCTGAGCAGGGCCCTGTGGGGCTCCTGGAAACAAAGCCTCCCCCATTTCTCTGATCATAGGAATCAGCCTTCATTCAGCCCCCATGACCTTCCCTGAGTTCCAACGGGCTGATTCAAGAGTTGCTTATTAGGCAATGGAGGATGTGAGACCGGGAGGAAATGAAGGGTCAAGAGAAAAACATTGCAGCCTTCCAGCAAAGTCCTGGTTCCCCAACAAGGGCCACCCGCAACAATATTTTTGAGTTGTTTTGCAGACATTGAAACCCCCAGTAGGTAGAAGAAGTTAATAGTTAATGACGGTATGCTGCCCACAAGAATGTTGACCCCTGAAGGTTAATGATACTGACTCCTACTTACCTTACCACCAACCAGTCAGAAAAATGTCCACAAGCTAATATGTCTCTTTGAATCACTACTCCCAAACCTTTCAATTCCCTCCCCAAGTTGGAACACACAGCTTTGAGGGCATTAGCCTCCTGTAGCCCTCTTTGACTGGCGAAGCAATAAAGCTATTGTTTTCACTTCACCCAAAACTCTGTCTCTGAGATTGATTTAATTCAGTGTTGAGGTACAGAGGCCAGATTTGGCTTCAGCAGTAAAGACATCCAGAGAGGTGTGTTTTAACATAGCCTCTGGCCTTCAAAGAGTTTACAGCTCAACCAGAGAAAGTGGCTAACACTGAAATAATGAACAAGATACAGTTTAAGAATTTTTAAATGCAATAGAAAGACAAAGTTGATTACAGCCCAGCTCCAAGAACAAATATTATGAAGACTTTAGAAATGGCGATTATGCAAATATTTACGGGATGCCTATTATTTGCAAGACTCTGCTTGCTACTGTTTAAATGTTCAGTGGGAGATGGCGTTGTCTTGTCCGTAATTTTAATCAAGTATAAAATATCTTGAGGTGCACATGGGAAGCAGTGAGAACATAGAGGGGAGAGCAGCCCATTCTCACTTCCTTGATAAGGCAGCATCTATGCTGAGGGCCAGAGGATAAACCCAGATTAGGCAGGAAGGGTGGTTATTTTCTCTTCAGCTTCCCCTTTCTTGTCTGTTCTCTGTCCTCCTCTGACCTGCTGCTGCAGACTCAGCAGCTGACATCTGTATGGTGTAGTACTGTTGCTTCCTTGCTCTTTGATCTCTGCTTGGGGCTTGGCCAGCAAGAAAATACTGATAGGAAATAAGGGGTCTGGTGGAGAGAGAAATGGAGTGTTTCTCCCTCCCTGCTGGAATATCCCGTCTCCAACAGTTTCATCTCTCCATGATCACAGCGCTTGCCAGGAGGCTCCTCTTCTGGGATTCTAGGTTCTGGTCCTCAGCTGGCCCCAGACTACTTGGCCCTACAGGGATAAGAACTTCCCAACTTGCTAGTTTCTGAACATCTCACTATTAATTTCCTCAGCATCCTTTTCTTAAGCCAGCCTAACATTCCGTTCTGTAAGTGGTTCTTATATTAAAAGCCTCTTCATGTGAACAATTAAGGGTGGATTCTGTTGCCTGCCTATAAGCTGGCTGATGGATATACCAGGTGAAGGCAGAGGGAGAGGTGGGTTGGGAAGGGTGTAATGCCCAGTGACCGTGTGTTGTTCCACATGGATGGATTAGAGTATGACATTGTGGTAGAGAGTGGTGAGACTAAAGAGGGAAGCTGAACATAAAGGGCTTTGCATGTTGCACTGGGAAGTTTCTACATGACAATATAGAAAAATGTTTATGATATATTGCTGCTAAGTTCCTTCAGTTGTGTCCGATTCTGTGCAATCCCATAGACGGCAGCCCACCAGGCTCCCCCGTCCCTGGGATTCTCCAGGCAAGAACACTGCAGTGGGTTGCCATTTCCTTCTCCAATGCATGAAAGTGAAAAGGGAAAGTGACGTCCCTCAGTCCTGTCCGACCCTCAGCGACCACTTGGACTGCAGCCTACCAGGCTCCTCTGTCCCTGGGATTTTCCAGGCAGGAGTACTGGAGTGGGGTGCCATTGCCTTCTCCATTATAATATATTAAGTAACAGTAAAAAACAATTTTGAAATGTTTATGTGTACATTACAATTTTAACTGTATTCTACTTAGGGTAAATTATATAATAAAATACATAAAATGAGAGTGGGGCTATCTTATGGTATTTACTATATCGGGGATTTGTTTTATCTAGTGAATTTTCTGAATTGGATTACATTGATTTTATGAATTTTAAAATACACTTTTAAAGAGCAAATATCCTGAAGCGCTTGTTCAGTGGAACTCCCTTAAGTACAATGGATAAAAGGCGCATTCCTGATGAGCTCAGCCTGGCTCACAGAATTCGCAATTCTGTGCAAGTGGGCTGTGAGCACCCCTCTGAAGGTAGCCACCGAATGGGGTATAGACAGCGGAGATTTCATGGTGGAGCACAGTGGGAGACACCTTTTTTCCATATAAAGGCTGAGTCTAGGGAAACAAAGTTTCCCTGAAAACAGGATATTTCACTAACTGTCCCAAAGCTAGGGTGTTTCACAGAATAGAAACTGCTCCCATATATTGAAGCAATTTTTTTGTAGGTTCTTGAATGAAGAGATCAGTATTCCATAACCCGTGAATATAGCAGGATCAGACAGGCGATCTACCACAAGCCAGTGTCAGTGGTTCGGCTTTGCCTGTGTGATGGTGAGTGGACACAAATTTGGTTTGGTAAAGAATCTGACTGAATATCACACTCTTAATGTTCCTCATTCTGGCCTTTTCCACCACCAGCCTTCTAGTAAATATTTTGTAGAATAGGTCACAGTGAAAGATGAGTTGTGGCCTGACTTATGCCGATTTGAATTTCTCGTAACTGCATCTGTCATTGAGGATTAATGCATTTGATCCTACACACTGCTGGGGAGGAAAAACACTTTCTCTACCATTCTAGGTTCCTCTGGCTGATCTAAGACTTAAACTGACATAAGACAGATTAACAGGAGAAAATCAAACCATGTTCAGTAACATGTATACATGGGAGAGGTTCACGGAAACTAACTTGTCAAATGGTCAAAAATCTTCATTTAAATGTCATCTCTAGACGACGACAAAAGAGAATGTTGAGGGTAGTGCTTTGGAATTTCAAAGGGGAGGAAGGCAATTGGCATTGAGAGGAAAAATCAAATGTTTGGTAATAAAGGTGTGCTGGGTGATGCAAAGATAACGGGCCACAGAGTTAAGTCTGATCTCTAAGAGCTTCCTTCACCACATCCAGCCCATGCTTGAAAGTATCTCTAGTGATAGCTGGATTCCTCTATCTAAATTCTTCAGGCAGTTAAGGGGAAGGTCAAAGTTTGCTCTTGAGTCTTTTGGACCTTGATTATCTTCAGCTCAAAATACTCTTCATGCCAAAGAGATATCTTGGAGTAGCAAGTTTTGCACCCCTACAAACAACCTCCATGAGCTTGGTTTATGCAAATCTGTTTCTGAAAGAAGGCTCCACCTACACAGATAATAAACTTGGTTAGGTGCCTCTAGGAATCTCCCTTCCATACGCCTAGTCTGGGGCTCCTCTTTTGGACTATTCACTTCCAGTGGGATGATGTCTAGGACTTGGCCTGGCCAAGGAGCGAGCACGTCCGTGACTAAGGATGGTTGCATGCACCGCCTTATTTCTTGACCAGTGTAAGAAATGTCAGCACAGATGACATTTTTCAGCCCTCAGAAAAATATTTCCTGATAAAGGGGAAAATCTGCAGAACAGCTCCCAAAGTTGTAAACATCTATCAGAGGCAGAGAGTAAACATTTAATCAGCTCCCAGTCTTAGGGACCTTAGATCACAGCCCTGTGCAGTAGCAGCCTGGACTTATGGTACAGAAGAGAAGGGAAAGACTGGTGACAACTGGCAGGTTACTGGGATCTACCCTACCATCCGTCTTCCTTTGGATTCTCTAGTCCCTCTGCCTAGGCTTTGCTTGTGGGGCCAAATCTAGCTATAAGACAAAGAGAGCCCCTCATGGCAAGGGGGCCATTTGCAAAAGAGGACAGTGCACACTGATAATGTGCCTGCCACAAGGGCATCTCTCAAAACTACCACGGTGACAATCAAACTTTGCAGCAAGAAGTTATGGTTCTTAGGGAAGAGGGCTGGGCCACGAGTTCTGAGAAACAGTATGTCTCAGCAAGTCTCGTGAGTCAGGCTTATTAGAAATCAACTCTTAGCTCTGCCACTAACTCTCTGTGTGACCCTGGGCATGTTACTCCACCTCTGTCCTAATTTCATCATTTGTAAAAATAGGTTACATGAAACCTATCTGTTAGAGTTAACTTGGTTGCTAGATGACTAGCAAAGCATATCTCTGCTAAGTCACGTCAGTCGTGTCCGACTCTGTGCGACTCCATAGATGGCAGCCCACCAGGCTCCCGTCCCTGGGATTCTGCAGGCAAGAACACTCGAGTGGGTTGCCATTTCCTTCTCCAATGCATGAAAGTGAAAAGTGAAAGTGAAGTCACTAAGTCGTGTCTGACTCTTCGAGACCCCATGGACTATAGCCTACCAGGCTCCTCCATCCATGGGATTTCCCAAGCAAGAGTACTGGAGTGGGTGCCATTGCCTTCTCTCAATATAGCAAAGCATAAGCACCTATATTAGACTAATGTAAGCAACACACGTTACTTCCATTTAAAATTCTTCTACTCAATCTCCTCTCATTTCTTTCATGAGAAAATCAGTGCTCAGAAGGGAGAATGAATGTTTTTACCAACGTTACATAGTTGCTTTTTGGTAAAAAGTGGTACACCGGAAAACACATGGAATCAAGAAGAAATGGGTTTAAATCCCAAGTTTATTTTTCAATGTGATGTTGGGAGAGTTGCTTAACTTCTCTAAGCCTCATTTTCTCATGGATATAAGGGGTTAATGATGCTGCTCTGCCTTGTATCTGCCATGCAGTTATTAATAATTTATGTTCCACTAAGAAAGAAAAATGTTCTAGCTAAGGAGTCTGATAGGAGACCCCCACATAAATCTGGGATACCAAAGGGTTATGCCCTCCAGGTAAGTGAAATAATGACATCCCCAGGAAGTGTGTATACCTCAGCCCTGGTGGCAGAGGGTGCATCTTTCTTAAGAACTTAAATCATATGTGTTCAGGCCATCATGCCTTCTGGATTTACACTGCCAGTATAGTCCCCCATTTCCAACAAAGAGCAAAAAACCCTGGTGCAAAAAATTTAAAATTGGCTCAATGCCCCCACATGACAATTGGAAGCCAACTTTTCTAGAAAAACTAATAACAGTCCATAGAGATGTTAATATATTTTAAGATCCATTCCAAGTTTCAATTTGTGAAAGTATGAAAAAACATGCATCTTAGAATTGATGAAATATGATAAACACAGCAGTACCCTCTCACATGATTAAGGAATAATGATTGCACATATATATAATCATATATGATTACACGTGTATGTGGGGCTCTGTGTATGTATCTTCTTAACTGTGTGTGACTTTGAGTGGGTCTCAGAAAAGGATGACATCTGTGGTTCCTAAGAGCCTCTTTACTTCTGCTTTAATAGTTTATCTTAGAATATTGCATGTTGTTTTTATTTATTCCCAAAGATTTACTTCTGTCACGTCTCAGGCTCAAATTAAGGCATCCTTGACTGTACTTGAAATGTCCAACAGTTTAATGGCTCAATTTTCTGAAGAATTAGGGGGAGGAAATGCTTCTACTAAATTCCTCTTTATCACCTACAGTTTCTATTCTAATCACCTGATATTGTTCATTATCTCCTTTAACATTGAAATATATTACTAGGCCAACAGTCTCCAGCTCTGAAATCTAGCTTTGGCTGAAGGTGGCAAAGAAATCCCAGAAGAAGCAATTTTCCATTTTTGGATCCTAATAATAAAAATGGTAATAAGCTTGCAATCTTTTGTTTTTATGCCACAGTAAGATACTTCATGAGGGATTAATTTATGAAAGATCACAAAGGTGCATATCAATACTTTTTAACCATTGTCTAACTCAATGAAACTATGAGCCATGCCGTGTGGGGCCACCCAAGATGGACAGGTCATGGTGGAGAGTTCTGACAAAAAGTGGTCCACTGGAGAAGGGAATGGCAAAACACTTCAGTATTCTTGCCTTCAGAACCCCATGAACAGTATGAAAAGGCAAAAAGATAGGACACTGAAAGATGCACTCCCCAGATTGGTAGGTGCCCAATATGCTACTGGAGATCAGTGGAGAAATAACTCCAGAAAGAAGGAAGAGATGGAGCCAAAGCAGAAAAGACACCCAGTTGTGGATGTGACTGGTGATAGAAGCGAAGTCTGATGCTGTAAAGAGCAATATTGCATAGGAACCTGGAATGTTAGGTCCATGAATCAAGGCAAATTGGAAGTGGTCAAAAGGACGGAGGCACAAAAGGGCTTTTGGTGGGAAGAGAAGTGAGGAAAAGGGAGGAGTCAGCAAGCCTGCAGAAGTGCCCGATGCCCACCCTTTTAGCACACCTGTGCTTCCTTACCATGCTATCTACTTCCCAGTTCCCTTGCTCGGTGAGTAGGCTGGACTACGAGGAGCATGTGAAAGCAAGATTGAAGTCACATTCAGATGGGCTAATCTCAAAATCTTTTAACCAATCGCACGTGCCAAAATATGGAAGCATTCTCTGAAAGCAAGGGGTCTGGGCGGGAAGGAGACCAGTGAGAAAGTTGAATGGTATAGAAATATGTATTTGTCAGTCATTTGTTAATCCAGCAGCGCTTCCCAGGTGGTGCTAGTGGTAAAGAACCTGCCTGCCAAAGCAGGAGACATAACAGATGTGGGTTTCATCCCTGGGTGGGGAAGATGCCTTGGAGGAGGAAATGACAACCCACTCTAGTATTCTTGCCTGGAGAATCCCCATAGACAGAGCAGTCTGGCGGGCTACAGTCCATAGAATCACAAAGAGTCAGACACTACTGAAGTGGCTTTAGCACTTATTCATCCAGCAACAATATACTGAGTATAATCCAAGCACTGTACCCTCAGCTAGGCTCAGAGGAGAGGGATAAAGTGTCTTGTTATGCAACTTTTTGGTCAGGGAACCCTAACAACATACATCAGGAGTGGAAAGAAGACCTTTCTTCAAATGAATGAGTACATCCTTCCTTTCTTCCTTCCTTCATTTGCTTTTTGGTTCAATAAATATTTGTGTGCAAGACACTATATTCCACGACAGTGAAGGAAATCTACAATCTAGTAGAAACATACATGTTTGTTTTGAGGGTATACTCAAAGGTTCTGTTCACAGTAGGTGCTCAACAAATCTCTGTCAGTAATACTAGCGACAAGGATGCTGACTGAGCCCTTAGACTCTATTTTCGATATGTTGAACATTTAAAAAAATATTTGATATGAATCTCAATTAGTTATTAATTATCTATTTTAATATAATGACACTCATTTCAGCAAAAGATTAATTTAAAAAATGTCAAGTGATTCGTTAGTGTGTAATTGTTTCTTCCTTAATAAGTTGAATACTAATTTCTTTCTTTTTCTAAAAAGGAAAGAAATCTGAGTGTTTTGAGTAAGTCCTGAATAAGATTGGCAAAGAAATTAGATGTTAATTTAGATACTGCTTAATAAAAATATAATTTCACAAAGTGAAACTTCACTTTATATTCTACCTGAAAGCTCCTTTATGAAGGATCTGGGAGACTGAGTCTATGGAAGAAACACATTAATTTTAAAAAACATAGGTTCAAGGTTGTAATCTCAACTCTTATCTTTGCATTAAACACTCTGAAGCCCTGTTCAGAAGGAAGGAATAATTTGCACCAGTCTTGATTATAAATAGAGTAGTAACCAATTAGGGTACAAAACCAGGAGAATAAAAAGTAGAGGCTTTAGCATCAGGAGAGAGACAGTGATACATACTATGCCCCCAATTTAAAAACTGAGAAGACAGACTTGATAAGGCTAGTCACTTCTCTAGGTTGAGATGGTCTGAAAAGAGTCATCATTGAAGATTTAAGTCTCGGGCTGTCTAATCTGATGACTATATCCCTTTTCTGTTGGCCCCTTCAGCTGGGGTATAGCCGATGTCCCAGAAGAGAGATATTTTATAATTTGATTCTCATTGTATCTTTTAGGCTTAAGACTAAATTTTCCAAGAAATATGGAGGACAACAAGATAGAGAGCCTTTATCTGCTTCACATGATGTCTCTTCTGAGAACTTCTAGGTGCACGGGGAAAAATGTTCACAGCTTTCAAAGACTAAGGGTGTGGAAGGGTTAGAGGCAGTGTTTTCCAAGCCAAGATTCTTCATGGTTGCACAGGAGTCCAAGAGCCTCAAGATGATGATGCTAAAGTGATCATTTAGGAAACATATTGCAGCCTGGGCTCTGGAGCTAGACCACTGAGACCCCCTTTGTTTAAAAATACCGCTCCGTATTTTTTACTAGCTGTTTGAACTTGAGTAAGTTATTTCAGCTCTCTAGGTTTCATTTTGCTCTAATAATAAAATGGAAGTAACCCTAATTCACAGAGACCATGTAAAGAACAAATAAATTAGTCAGACTAAAATGCTTAGTCCAGTGCCTAGCACATAGTAGGTACTCAATAAATCTTAGCATTTCTTGGCATAATTTTTGGCTCTTATTTTTCAGTCTACCATTAGAAGGAGAAACAGGTTAACTGTCAAAAAAATATCACCATGGTTTAAATATGCATGAGAAAAATCAAAACTCTGTGTCCACATATTTGTGGAAAAAGAGAGCTGTTGAAAAATAAACATCTCAGCTGTTTCTGAATTTTCTCATTAACATTTGTTTGCTCTTTTTGATTCCTTTTGTTTTTGCTAGCAGACAAGTGGTAACAGGTGCCAAAGTTTAAGGAAAAATATGCGAGAAAAAAATTTAAATGTGATTATAACTATCTATTCATTAACTCTTTTTTCCCATGCAAATTATGGGGGGGGATGTGAGTAAGAAAATGCAACTCAGGGAACCAGTGCAGCCCCCTCATCTGCATAATGTGTTGGGCTGCTGGAAGGCAGGGCTGAGGCTGCCCGCAGAGATAGATAAAGAGCTTCCCAGTGGGGTCTGAAGCCCCAGGCCGTGAGTTTTAACAAACTGGGCCACATATGGGATGAATGCTGGTCCCAGTTCCTGGGATATTTCCACTTTTAGCACTGAATGTGTCACACGCTGGAAAACTTGGCACTGAAAAACCAGGATATGTGGTCAGTTCTAGTGAGAATTAGATTCAGCAGCAGGTGAAATACTAGACCCAACTAATCATTGTTGTCGTTGTTGTCTAGTCGCTAAGTCATGTCTGACTCTTTTGTGACCCCATGGACTGTGGCCCGCCAGGCTCCTCTGTCCATGGGGTTTGCCAGGCAAGACTATTGGAGTGGCTTACTTCCCTAGTGGTGCAGTGGTAAAGAATCTGCCTGCCAATGCAGGAAATGTGGGTGTGACCCCTGATCTAGGAAGATGCCCTGAAAAAGGAAATGGCAACCACTCCAGTACTCTTGCCTGGGAAATCCCATGGACAGAGGAGCCTGGCGGGCCACAGTCTATGGGGTCGCAGAGTTGGACATGACTGAGTGATTGAACAACAACTAACCATGCACGTCTGTAATAGACATTTGAATTAAATTCCCACGTTCTACCTCGTGCCTTTGTTCACTTTTAAAGGAACTAGGCACAGTCACTCTACAGTCAAACCCACCTAGCTGGACAGAGAAAAATGGCAAAAGGGCAGAGATTTTCTGTCTTAAGTAGACTCTTAGTTCCTCTCGTCATTTGTTCGCATGCAGAGTATATTTGTGGGGCTAATTTTCCCTTTGCAAGGAGAACAACTGAGCTGTGCTAGTGGCAATGGTGGCAGCAGGACAGGGCAAACCTGGAAAAAAGATGTCATGGATGTGGTTCGCAGTGTGACAAGTACCAAGTAGGTAGAGTGCACTCAGAGTGACTGTCTACACAGCTTCAATAAAACAAAGTAGCATGGAAACCTCATTCATTCTAGAAAATGCAATCTGATATTTTGCAGAGAGCCCAGAAAGAAGAGTACTTTCATAGTCTCTTTTTTTGAGCACTTAGAAGTGCCATGCATTTATTTATATGTGTTCTCATGTAATCTTTTAATACCTCTGTGAGGTAGTGTAGACCAGAAAGACGGAGGCTCAGTGACAAGTCTGTGGATGGAGAAAATAGTTTTTAGGTCAATCTGTGTCAAAAAGTAGGTAGATCACCTTGGGTGTGTCTTTTTGCTGCAGTGAGAATACACCCCTACATATTCATTTATCAAATAGGTCCTCCTGATTTCTTAGGGTAAGTTTCAAGTTTAGCTAAGAGAATAAACATGAAGTTACTCTGTAAAATGGTATCTGGGTATAATCATACCTCCTCCTAGACCTGCACGCGCACAAACTTTCACAAACATACACATACAGATACATATACCCTAACGCACCTAGTAACTTTAGAAAATTTGTTTATCTAGTATTTGTGACAATAGCTAACCAAGAAATGATGTGGGAGTGGGGAAGTTTAGTTGTTGTCAGTCCTGCCATGCCCTCTGCAAGCCACACAAAATACATATGATGTTAATACAAAGTGCAGTGCCTTTCAGATGCAGCTTCCTCTGGGTCCCTCTGAATTAGAAATTCCTTACTCCATCCTTGCTCTATGCTGTGGTTTTTACATCCATACATCTCAATTTTTGACTGTTTGCCTACCTATTGGAAATACAGACACAACTGAAGTATTTGTGCTTTGAATACTGATGACATTCCAAGTATCTGTGAATATTAACTAGGATGTGTTATCTCACAAAGAGAAATGGTTAAAATTATAATTTGTATCTTGTTATCTTGTGGGATTTTGTTCTTAATCTTTCTAATTTCACACAGTCATTCTGGAGTGATACTCCTAGTTTTTTTTTTTTTTTTTTTACAATGGGTAAACAGCTTGTTTTATACTTGGTAGCAGCTCATTTTCTGTCATATATCATGAGGATTTTGTATATCAGAGCAAGCCAAAGCATTAAAACTTCTGGGCAATTTGGCATTTGAAGAATTCAGTTCTTGACTTTGAAAGTTTGCATTTAAAGCAAACCAAAATGCTATTTGATGGAGTCCTACACCAGCAGTATATTCATGTCTGGTTCAAAAGAAAAAAAAAATCTGTAAAGTCCTACTTTATTTATACTAAAAAACAAACAAAAAAGTTTTAAAAATTGACTTGTCTTGAAAAAGGCCATCTGAAGTTCACAGTTTCCCTTTAGAAATAATAGTACTGTTTTGCCAATGGCAAAACAAATCCAAATATCAAAGGTTTGATGATGTTGAAAACTAAGATCCCAGGAGGTCTGAGGGACTTTGAGTTAGACATATATATTCTGTTATCTTTTTGAGGCTTGAGATGCCCATCCAAAAATCACAAGACTATGTTATTGTAGAAGCTTTCTAATATCTTTAGTGCACTGATGAATAGAAATGAGTCAAATTGCTCTCAAGACACTGCTGGAAAGAAACATGGCTGTTCCTTGGAGAGTTTGACCAACTCAGGAAGGCTCAGCAAAGTTCGAGGATACACAGGTTCTAACCACACTTCTCACCTTCATATGGATCTCATTGTTCCCTTGGATCTAGTCTTGCTGCCTTCCCTCAGTCCCCAACATTTAAGATCTTGTATCAAGGAGTCACAGAGACTGATGGCTGAAAGGGAACTTTAAAATTTAAACTAAACCTTTCAGGGCTTCAATTCCCTCTATAGACTCTGAATCAGGTGTTCATTTCACTGATAACTAAGAACCTGCCATGATTAAGGCTGTATCACCTTCAGGGTAGTCCAGTTCTTTGAATGGTTGTCCTTTGTTCTCATCTAGATGCATTTCTGTCTTCCTTTCTTCTTCCTCTCTTTTCCTCATCTTCTTTCCCTTGTATTCTCCTTTCTTCCTTCTGTCCTTCCTTTCTTTTTCTTCCTTTCTTTCTTTAAAAAAACTAATCATGATACCAAGTGCTAGGTGCTAAAATGTAGGAAGTCATACCCAAGGGCAGGATTAAAGTTTGTTTCTGCTCTCAAATATCTGAACCTTTGTAGTGATAGCAGAAAATACAATCCTGTATATGTTGACGCAGAGAAGAAACACAGTGCTGTGGGAATATGGAAATGGCATTCAACCCATCCTGCCTCCTCGTCTCCTAATACATATGGGTTAATCAAACAATGGGGAAATTCAGTGGACATTTCTTAGGGGAGGGTCGGGTTGCTAGAATTCATTTCTTTGACCAAAAAAAAAAAAAAAAAATATCTTTAGAAAATCGTCTTTCCACCTTTGTGAATCATCAAATCAAGGTAACCAGAATCCTCCAAGGGGTGGCGAATGACTGATATGACCAAGGCCAACTACAATCCTTCTGTAGGTATTCTGAATCTTAATCAGAGTAATGAAGTGATAGAGAAATCTTTCAGAGTAGATATTTTTAAATAAAAAATATTATATTGAGGCCTCCCTGGCGGTCTAGTGATTGAGAATCTGCCTGTCAATGCAGGGGACACAGGTTGAATCCCTGGCGCGGGAAGATCCCACATGTTGCAGAGCAGCTAAGCCTCTGTGCCACAGCTACTGAAGCCCGCCTGCCTAGAGCTCTCGCTTTGCAATGGAGAGAAGCCACTGCAATGAGAAGCCGGAGCACCACAATGAAGTGTAGCCCCCACCTGCTGTGATTAGAGAAAGCCCATGAGCAAGAATAAAGACCCAGCACAGCCAAAAACAAATAAACAAGCAAATAAATAAATCTTTCTAAAAAGCACATTGCGACATAGTTGATATACAGTCTTATGTAAGTTTAAGGTATACGGTGTGCTGATTTGGTACATTTACATATTGTAATATGATTACCGCTACAGATTAGTTAATACTTCTATCACATCACTTTATTATCATGTATATTATTTGTGAATATTTAAATCCAGTTTGTTAGCAATTTTAAGTATATAATACAGAAACATTTGGGACATTTCATGAATTTGCATCTTTGCCAGCGATCATTGCAAATTTCTCTATCCTTCTAGTTTGGTGTATGTCCTGCTGAATTTGGACTGGAGTAGATTTGTACTATGTAACTTACATAAGAGGGAATAGGTGATCAAGGGTTTCGTGTTGTCCGTATTCACAGGGCTGCTCTGGTTTTGTTAATACTATGAGTTATGCAACACCTTTCCATTGTATTTCAATTGTTTTTAATCTAGCAAGAGGTAAAATCAGTCATTTTTAGTCAAATAACTAACTGAAACATAAAGGTTGTGAAACAGAGAAGATATATATATGTGTGTGTGTGTGTGTATATATATGCATGTGTGCATACCAGTTGCTTCAGTTGTGTCCAACTCTTTGTGACCCCATGGACTGTAGCTTGCCAGGTTCCTCTGTCCATGGGATTCTTCAAGCAAGAATACTGGAGTGGGTCCCCATAACCTCCTCCAGAGGATCCTGAGAAGCCTATCTATCTATCTATCTATATATACACACACATGCATATTTATGCAGATATATGTGTGTGAAAACCTGGAGGGACAATATAACCTGAATGTATATCTGGAGGATGAGGTTTGAGGAAAGAGGTGAGGATGCCAGGATAGAATTATTGGGAAACAAAGTTGGAGAGATCAGAGAGAAATTCTGACTGGCTGTCTTGTGCAATCTTCTCAAGAGCTGAAGAGTCAAAGCATCAAGAATTTTATTCCTGACTCTCATCTCCATCCTGATTTTTAAAGAAGTGGACAATAATATCCAAAGAGCTTAAACCACTCTCCATAATGTGGTAGCTGGTGCTGGATATGAGCACAAATTTGTGATAGAAGATTAAATCCACACTATCATGATATCCTTCACACCCTTTTGATGGAAATTAAGAAAAGAGGAAAACAATTTGGTTTCTCAAAACAGATATTACAAAAACTAATAAAATGAAAACAAAAATATAGAAGTGACCACAGATAATGTTCAGTAAGAATATTTCAATATTAGAAAGCTTATTGATGCAATTAAATAAAAAAAAGAAGCCTCTCAATAGATTAGAAAAAAATGACAATATTCAGCATCTTTATCTGATTAAATATGAAACATCTCTAGGAAAGGTGTGTAAGGAATTCTTTTACTTTTTAATGGCTACTTACTAATAACAAACACAGAAATTACACTTAAATATAATAATACAGGACATTTACTTTAAGCTTAGAGACATGATACCTATTCTCTCACTAATATTGTTCAGTGTGCATTGAAGAATGCAAAATGTAAGAGAAAAAGAAATGAAAACCTGGAAGACTGAAAAGAGTCAAAAGTATAATTAGATACAGATGACAGAATGATGTATGTAGGATACCAGGAGTCACCAGAACTAACATTGAAACTAATTTCAAAATGTAAACAAAATTTCTGGTTACACATTCAATACAGGCATAACCTTGTTTTACGGCACTCTGCTTTATTACGCTGTGTAGATATTACCTTATTTACAAAATTGAGGGTTTGTTTCAACACTGCATAGAGTTAAGTCTCTCAGTTCCAACTTTTTCAAAAGCATTTACTTACTTCCTGTCCCTATGCCACATTCAATAATATTGTAGTATTGAAACTTTTTCACCTATTATGATTTTTTATGATCTGTGACCAGTGATCCTTGATATTACTATTGTACTTATTTGGGGGTGTCATGAACAATGCTCATATACGTTGGTCAACTTAATAGATAAATATTGTGGTGCTTTGACTGTGCTACCAATCAGATGTCCCCACCACCACACACACACATCCCTCCCTTTTCTCAGATGTCCTTTATTCCCTGAGATGTATCAATGTTGAAATTAGGCCAGCTGATAATACTACAATGGTCTCTCAGAGTTCAAGTGAAAGGAAAAGTTGGACATCTCTCATTAAAAATAAAAACCAGAAATGTTTAAGTTTAGTAAGGAAGCCATGCTGAAAGCCAAGATAGGCCAAAAGAAAGATTTCATATGCTAAGAATTATCTAAGCTGTGAATGCAAAGAAAAAGTTCTTGAGGGAAATTAAGAGAGCTACTCCAGTGAATGCAGGGATGATGAGAAAAGGAAACAGCCTAATGCTGATAGAGAGCGAGTTTTAGTGCTCTGGATAGCTACAGCATTCCCTTAAACCAAAGCCCAATCCAGAGTAAGGTTCTAACTCACTTCATTTCTATAAAAGCTGAGAGCTGTAAGGAAACTTCAGAAGAAGAGTTTGAAGCTAACAGAGGTTGGTTCATGAGATTTAAGGAAAGAAGCCATCTGCATAACATAAAGTGCAAGGTGAAACAGCAAGTGCTGAGGTAGAATCTGCAAGTTATCCAGAAAATCTAGCTGAGATGATTAATAAAGGTGGCTACACCAAAAAACAGATTTTCAATGTAGATGAAAACAGTCTTACATTGTAAAAAGATACCATATAGGACTTTAATAGCTAGAGAGGAGAAGTCAATGCTTTATTTCAAAGTTTCAAAGGGCAGGTTGACTCTCTTGTTTGAGGCTAATGCTGCTGCTGACTTCAAGGTAAAGCCAAGGCTCCATTACCATTCTGAAAATTCTAGGGCCCTTAAGGATTGGGCTAAATCTACTCTGTGCATGTTCCATCAGTAGAACAACAAATCCTGGATAACAGCACATCTGTTTACAACATGGTTTACTGAGTATTTAACCCCACACTTGAGACCTACTGCTCAGATTAAAAGATTCCTTTCTTTTATGACTGCTCATTGGCAGTGCATCTGGTCACCCTAGACTTCTGATGGAGATGTACAACAAGATTCATCTTGTTTTCATGCCTGCTAACACAACACCCGTTCTGCAGCCTGTGGATCAGGGAGTAATTTCAAATTTTAAGTTTTATTATTTAAAAAATACATTTCATAAGGTTATAGAAGACATAGATAGTAATTCTTCTGATGGAGGTCAACAAAGTAAGCCAAAAACCTTCCTGAAAGGATTCACCATTCTGCTGCTGCTGCTGCTAAGTCGCTTCAGTCGTGTCCGACCCTGTGCGACCCCATAGATGGAAGCCCACCAGGCTCCCCGATCCCTGGGATTCTCCAGGCAAGAACACTGGAGTGGTGTCTGGAGTTCTGGAGTTCTAGGTGTCATTAAAAAGATGAATTCATGGGAAGATGTCAAAAATATCCACATTAATAAGAATTTGGAAGAAGGAGTTAATTCCAATCTTCATGGATGACTTTCAGGGTTTCAAGATTTTGGTGGAGGAAATAACCTGCGGATGTGGTGGAAATGGCAATAGAATTAGAATTAGAAGTGGAGCTTGAAGATATGGCTGAACTGCTGCAATTTTATGATCAAACTTTAATGGAGGCAGAGTTGCTTCCCATGAATGAACAAAGAATGTGGTTTCTTGAGATGAAAACTACTCCTGATGAAGATGCTATGAAATGACAACAAAAGATTTAGAATAGTACATAAATTTAGTTGATAAAGAGGCAGCAGGGTTGAGAAGATTGATTCCGATTTTGAAAGAGGTCCTACTGTGGGTAAAATGCTATCAAATATTTATAGCATTGTACATTACAGAAAAATTATTCATGAAAAACATAATCAATCAATGTGGCAAAGCCTAACTTCTGTCCTACTTTAAAAAATTGCCACAGCCACTCCAGCCTCCAGGAACCATCACCTTGATCAGTCAACAGCCATCAACATTGAGGCAGAGAAAGCTTTGCCTACATCCGCTTCTTGAATTTTATAGGTATCTTGTCACATATATGTCTTTAAGCCATTTTGAGTCTATTTTTATGTATGATGTGAGGGTGTGTTCTAACTTCATTGGTTCACACGCAGCTGTCCAAATGTCCCAGGACCACTGCTGAAAAGACTGTCTTTTCCCCATTGTATGTATATTCCTCTGTCCCTTGTCAAAGAATATTTGTCTATAGGTGTGCTTATTTAACTTATATGCAGAGTACATCACGAGAAACGCTGGACTGGAAGAAACACAAGCTGGAATCAAGATTGCCGGGAGAAATATCAGAAACCTCAGATATGCAGATGACACCACCCTTATGGCAGAAAGTGAAGAGGAACTCAAAAGCCTCTTGATGAAAGTGAAAGTGGAGAGTGAGAAAGTTGGCTTAAAGCTCAACATTCAGAAAACGAAGATCATGGCATCCAGTTCCATCACTTCATGGGAAATAGATGGGGAAACAGTGGAAACAGTGTCAGACTTTGTTTTTTGGGCTCCAAAATCACTGCAGATGGTGACTGCAGCCATGAAATTAAAAGACACTTACTCCTTGGAAGCAAAGTTATGACCAACCTAGATAGCATATTCAAAAGCAGAGACATTACTTTGCCAACAAAGGTCCGTCTAGTCAAGGCTATGGTTTTTCCAGTGGTCATGTATGGATGTGAGAGTTGGACTGTGAAGAAGGCTGAGTGCCAAAGAATTGATGCTTTTGAGCTGTGGTGTTGGAGAAGACTCTTGAGAGTCCCTTGGACTGCAAGGAGATCCAACCAGTGCATTCTGAAGGAGATCAGCCCTGGGATTTCTTTGGAAGGAATGATGCTAAAGCTGAAACTCCAGTACTTTGGCCACCTCATGTGAAGAGTTGACTCATTGGAAAAGACTCTGATGCTGGGAGGTATTGGGGGCAGGAGCGGAAGGGGACGACAGAGGATGAGATGGCTGGATGGCATCACTGACTCGATGGACCTGAGTCTGAGTGAACTCCAAGAGTTGGTGATGGACAGGGAGGCCTGGCGTGCTGTGATTCATGGGGTCGCAAAGAGTCAGACAGTGACTGAACTGAACTGTGCATGTTTATTTCTGCACTCAGCATTCTGTTCCTTTGATCCATATGTCTGTTTGTGTTCCAATTTTAATTATTGTAACTTTGAGGTATTGCCTGAAGTCTGGGAGGCTTATGTGTCCTGCATTGCTGTTTTTACTCAGGATTGCCTCGACAATTCTGAATCTTTATGGTTCCATATAGATTATGACTATATGGACCTTTGTGGGCAAAGCTATGGTTTTTCCAGTAGTCATGTATGGATGTGAGAGCCAGACAAGAAAAAAGGCTGAGCACCAAATAATTGATGCTTTCAAGGTTTGGTGCTGGGACAGCAAGGAGATCAAACCAGTCAATCCTAAAGGAAATCAACCCTGAATATTCATTGGAAAGACTGATGCTGAGGCTGAAGCTCCAATACTTGGCCACCTGAGGGGAAGTACCAACTCATTAAAAAGACCCTGATGTTAGGAAAGATTGAAGGCAGGAGGCGAATGGGGTGATGGAGAGTCAGATGGTTGGATGGCAGTACCAACCCAATGGACATGAGTTTGAGCAAGTTCTGGGAGATGGTGATGGACAAGGAAGCCTGGCATGCTGCAGTCCATGGGGTCGCAGAGTCGGACATGACTGAGTAGTTGAACAACAACATTAGATGTTAGAATTATTTGTTCTAGTTCTGTAAACAATGCCATGGGTAATTTATTAAGGACATTAAATCTGTAGATTGCTTTGGGTAGTATGGTCATTTTAAAATTATTAATTCTTCCAATCCAAGAACATGAAATATCTTTCAATTTCTTTGAATTATCTTTAATTTCCTTATTAATGTTTTATAGTTCTCAGCATATAACTCTTTAGCATCCTTGGTGAAGTTTATTCCTAAGCATTTTATTTCATTTTTTGATGTGATTTTATATAAGATTGCTTGTTTACATTCCCTTTCTGATGTTTCATTGTTAGTGTAAAGAAATGAAAATGATTTCTGTATTTTTGTATTTTGTGTAATCTTGTATTCTGCTACTTGCTAAATTTGCTTATCAGTTCTTGTACTTTTCATGTGGAGTCTTTAGGGATTTTTATGTATAGTATCATGCCATCTGCATATAATGACAATTTTCCTCTTCAGTACCAATTTGAATATCTTTTATTAATTTTTATCTGACATAAATAGTACCAATGTCTTATTAGGTAAATCTTCTAAGGAAATTGATATAATAGCAAAAATAAACAAATGGGACCTAATAAAACTTATAAGCTTTTGCACAGCAAAGGAAACCATAAACAAAATTAAAAGATGACCTACAGACTGGGGAAAATATCTGCAAATCATGTGACCACAAAAGGCTTAATTTCCAAAATATATAGATACCTCAGAAAATTCAACAACAGCAAACAGAAAACCTCATCAAACAATGGGCAGAAAATCTAGATGTTTTTCCATAGAAGACATAAAGATAGCCCATAAGCACATGAAAAGATGCTCAACATTGCTAATTATTAGAGAAATGAAAATTCAAACTACAATGAAGTATCTCTTTATACTGGTCGGAATGGCCAGAAGTAAAAAATCTACAAATAATAAATGCTGGAGAGGGTGTGGAAAAAAGGAAACCCTTTTACACTATTTGTGGGAATGTAAAAAAGAGACATTACTTTGCCAACAAAGGTCCATCTAGTCAAGGCTATGGTTTTTCCAGTAGTCATGTATGGATGTGAGAGTTGGACTATGAAGAAAGCTGAGTGCCGAAGAATTGATGCTTTTGAACTGTGGTGTTGGAGAAGACTCTTGAGAGTCCCTTGGACTGCAAGGAGATCCAACAGTCCATCCTAAAGGAGATCAGTCCTGGGTGTTCTTTGGAAGGACTTATGCTGCAGCTGAAACTCCAGTACTTTGGCCACCTCATGTGAAGAATTGACTCATTGGAAAAGACTCTGATGCTGGGAGGGATTGGGGGCAGGAGCGGAAGGGGACAACAGAGGATGAGATGGCTGGATGGCATCACTGACTCAATGGACGTGAGTCTGAATGAACTCTGGGAGTTGGTGATGGACAGGGAGGCCTGGGCTGCTGCGATTCATGGGGTTGCAAAGAGTCAGACACGACTGAGCGACTGAACTGAACTGGACTGAACTGAAACTGATGCAGCCACTTTGGAAAACAGTTTCAAGGTTCCTCATAAAACTAAAAACAAAGTTGCCATTTTATCCAGCAATCCCACTCCTGGGCAAAACTATAATTTGAAAAGACATACACACCCCTATGTTCATAGCAGCACTATTAATAATAGCCAAGCCATGGAAGCAACCTAAATGTCCACTGACAGATGAATGGATAAGGGAGATGCAAAACGTATTTACAATAGAATACAACTCAGTCGTAAAAAAAGATGAAGTCATGTCATTTGCCACATGGATAGACGTAGAAATTATCATACTAACTGAAGTAAGTCAGAAGGAGGAAGATAATAGCATATGATATCACTTATACATGGAATCTAAAAATATGACACAAATAAACTTATCTATGAAGCAGAAACAGACTTAAAGACAGAGAACAAATTCGAGGTTGCCAAGGGGAAGGAAGGTAGGAGAGGAAAGGATTGGGAGTCTGGGGTGAGCAGATGCAAACTCTTATATATAGAAAATAAAAGTAACAAGGTCCTACTATATAGCACAGGGGACAATATTTAATGCCCTGTGACAAACCATAATGGAAAGAATATAAAAAATTACATATGTATGATATATACACATATATGTATGAGTCATTTTGCTGCACAGCAGAAATTAATACAACATTGTAAATCAAGTGAACTTTGATAAAACTTTAACAATTTTTAAAAAGTCAAACCAGGACCTTCCTTCAGCTAAAAGCTTATGACTCGATGAAGGCTCATAGATGATGGTTAGTATTTTTTAGCCATAAAGCATTCTATAATTAAGGCATGCACATTTTAAAAGTACACAGTGCTATTGTACTCTTAACAAGGTACAATATATTGCAAACATCAATTTATATGCAATAGGAAACCAAAAAATCTGTGGGACTTACTTGATCATGATATTCTCTTTCTTGTGCTTCTCTGGACCTGAATCTTCAATGATGCTAAGACATGTCTATTTATGCAATCAAGAGTACTTCACTATACCAGTAAGCAATCATGAAGTGCAAAAGACAATTAATTTATATTACAAAAAATACTCTAAAGTATCTAAGAATTGAACTGAAAATAGACAATCACTTTAAGAAGATAAAAAACAAAGTTCTAATAAAGAGTTTGTTGCTGCTGCTGCTGCTGCTAAGTTGCTTCAGTTGTATCCAACTCTGTGCAACCCCAGAGATGGCAGCCCACCAGGCTCCCCAGTCCCTGGGATTCTCCAGGCAAGAACACTGGAGTGGGTTGCCATTTCCTTCTCCAATGCATGAAAGTGAAAAGTGAAAGTGAAGTCGCTCAGTCGTGTCTGACTCTTAGCGACCCCATGGACTGCAGGCTACCAGGCCCCTCCGTCCATGGGATTTTCCAGGCAAGAGTACTAGAGTAGGTTGCCATTGCCTTCTCCGAATAAAGAGTTTAAATAAGACTAAATAAATAAATACTATATATTGGTATAAAAGTACTTAATCTTGTGAAGAAGAAAACTCCCTAATTTAATCTATTAATTCAAGGCAATTTTGCTCAAAATTCCAGGGATGACCTTGGAAAATGTCTTCAAAGTATAGCAAATACTAAAATTATGTTGAATAAAAAGAGCAAAATGGGAGACTGGCCATATATTATGAAATATTACAAGACACTTCTGCTTTCAACCAAGATAACAACAGGAATTGGATTTATTATCCTGCCTAAAACAAGTTATCAGAGAGAGACAAAAAGTTTCAGTAAGAGTTTCTGGTTCTCAGCCACCAGCACAGGACTGTTACAGCTGGGAAAGTCCTGGGGTTGCCTCCCCATTTGGCCTGGAGAGAGTTTCCAGAACAGTGCACTGTGAATGAGAACCCAAATGGATCCTTGACCAATGCTATGATCCTGGGGTCCCAAATGGAGAAGGCAATGGCACCCTACTCCAGTACTCTTGCCTGGAAAATCCCATGGATGGAGGAGCCTGGTAGGCTGCAGTCCATGGCGTCGCTAAGAGTCAGACACGACTGAGCGACTTCACTTTCACTTTTCACTTTCATGCATTGGAGAAGGAAATGGCAACCCACTCCAGTGTTCTTGCCTGGAGAATCCCAGGGACGGGGGAGCCTGGTGGGCTGCCGTCTCTGGGGTCACACAGAGTCGGACGTGACTGAAGTGACTTAGCAGCAATGTATTAATAGCTACAGTTCTCCATAGTACTCCTGGAAAGGACAGAGCTTCTCAGAAAGAATAATAGAGATCTGCAGAATTTACCCCAGAGTTTTCAGCTGAGTTTTTCTTTTTCTTTTTTTTTAATTGAAGAGGATATTAAATCTTTACTGATTATACCTGATAATGGATGATACACAAGCTTCATTCCTATCTATAATTTTATCTGGTACCATAATTCAATTTATATATATTACATAGGATGTGCCAAAAGTCATAAATTACCAAAAAAAAAAGAAAAGAAAAACTCCATGACTTTGCATGGGCGACCCTTTTAACAGTGAACTCCAGGTCACAACACAGTAACTGTCAGTTGAGCTACACCAAGGTTTTCTGAAGATAACAGCTTCTCCATCAAAGCAGGTTGTAAATAAGTTTCAAATGGAACCTGGCATCATCCTGAAGGAATTCTAACTTCACACTGTTGGGGTAGTTTGCCAAAATGGCTTCAGAGTAGACTAACTTTACATAGCACAATAAAGTAAAAAAAAAAAAGACATCTATTTAGCATCATGATCAGACTATTACATTTAGCAATTAACAGCATGGGTGCAAAAAAAGAAAAAAGAAAAATCTACATTAAAACCCTTTGCTAGAATGCTTTACACTTTCCACAGAACAGAAACTAAAGTGACTTGTTATGTAGTTAGTCACAAAAAACCTTGAGGTTTTTTGGCCATACACATTAGTATTGTCTAAAATGTATCTTTTTTGTCACTTTAGCTGAGTGACAAAGCTAAGCTAAGAACATGCTTATAAGGGAACCACAGAAGCCTGGGAAAGAACCACCATGAAAGACTAGACCATTCTGGGGCTTAGTGGTGATGGTGATGGATTAACCATGGCTTAACCACCATCCTGGGGCTCATACAAGACCAAGAACAGGCATTCCACATCAGTGAGTCGATATTCAGTTGTTTATTAAAATGTGTTAAGAAAATGAATTTGGAAGCCTTTCTTAACCACTTACGACAATAAACTTCAAATAGATTCAAAGTAATAGCTGGTTCCTGAAAATGTCTGATCGTCTTTAAGACCACTGGAGTTTGGAAAGAGTTCTCAAACAAATTAAACACACACACACAAAGGTTTAAAGAAAAAGTTTTAGGATTTGATTAAAAGTGAATTTTTCTATTGGACAAAGAACATCATAGATAGATAAGAAGCTGCTGAAAGTCCTTGAATTAACTAGATTTAACAGAAATAAAACTGAGAAAATAAAGTACCTCTTATGAATCAGGATAAATAATAAGCTGAGATATTAATAACAGTAAAATAAATTTGTATTTTTACAGTGACACACAATGATACCTATTTTTAAATTTTAAATTTAAATGGTAAATACATATTTTCAATTATCGTAAAGTTGTTTAGTCGCTCAGTGGTGTCTGATTCTTTGAGACCCCATAGTCTGTTAGGCCTAATCATCACGTTACCCAGAGATAATCATAGTGGAAAGTCTTCCTTTCCTTCCATTTCCACAGCTACACAGTTCCCCTACCACTGCCTTCTGACACAGTGGTTGTTAATTTCTTATATCTCCTTCTGGAAACATTTTATGCATTATAGAAGCAAACAAAAACATTTAATTTTAGTTTAACGATATTTCTGGAAGATAATTCCATATTAGTACTCAGAAAGCTTCTTCATCTTATGTTTCAAAATTGGGTCTAGTTGCTACATGCTGAGATGGTCACCATACAATCAAATTTTGCCAAGACAACACTTTTATTTTTTTCTCAATTAAAAAAAAAAAAAGACCTGGTTGATTCAATTATGGTATATTTATGTAACAAAATGTTATGAATTTTTAAAAAAATTAACTGTTATTTCCACATAGAAGTTCTCCCTTGTTTAGTCAATAGCTTCCTGTATTATGCATGATGGGTGGCCTCTGTCTTTGATACCTTTCAATGCTTCCCCATCACATAGAATGCTGCACCAACACACAAGCCCCACAAGAGCAGGGACATTTTTCTATGTTTTTCCTAGTATCCCCCTCAACAACTCGGATATTGCCTTGTCAATGGCAGGTTCTTTTTTTGTTTTTAATTATTATTATTTTTTTATTTATTTTATTTGACTGTACTGGGTCTTAGTGGTGGCATGTGGGATCTAGTTCCTTGACCAGGGATTGAACCCAGGCCCCCTGCATTGGCAGCATGGAGTCTTAGCCACTGGACCAGCAGGGAAGTCCCAATGGCAGGTTCTTAATAAATATTTTTAAACGAATATCCTGGGGACTTCCCTGATGCTCCTGTGGTTAAGAAGCCACCTTGCAATGCAACAATCCAACATGTGGTGGATCCCTGGTCAGGGAACTAATATTCCACATGCCACAGAGCAGCTAAGCTTGCACACCACAACTATTGAAGCCCACGCACCACAACTGGGAAGTCCATGCACCACAGCAAAGATCCCGCATGCTACAACTAAGACACCATGCAGCCAGACAAGTATTTAAAAATTGAATATCCTGATACCGACCACAACTCACAGTATAAAAGTGAATCTGGAGAATTAGTTGCTATGATTAAAATGGTTGGGTCTGGAATTAGAGTTTTGAAGGGTATTGCCAAACCGCTTCCATATACGTTGCACTAATAACTATACCAACAATGATGAGGCTATTTTTTTCCTCGCAGATTTACTAACAATGTTTTAAAATGTCATTATTTTTCTGAAGCTGACAGAAGATACTGAAGCATTAAAGTAATTAGTACTGTGTATGTATATACATACACAACTAAAAGTTACCACTTGATAGTCATTTAGTGTGCAATAATTATAAAGTTTTATGATATAAATGTGAGGAAAAATGCTTTTATGTTCTGCTTCGAAGAGTATTATCAGCTAGAAAAAGATGCAGGCATTTTAGAGCACACAATTGAATAACTTTTTGAAATTGAGTGTGTATATACTTTAAGACAACCATTTGCTGTGGCAGTAATTGGTTTTGGAATAAAATGTGATTGAATCTTAGTCAATAAGGCCAGAGAGAAAATCTGCTGAGAAGTATCTAGAAATAATTTCTGTAAGAGGGGACATACAGAAAAGACATTTGCACTTCTGTCAACGACTGGCCTATCCCGAAGTGTTTCTTAAGTAGGTGTTGGGAAAACATGAGAAAAGCTATTCTAGTTTCACAGAGCAGTAAGGTGAGAGGGTTGAGGACATGGGTGAGCCTTGGAACTACTCTAATGTACAAACTCACATAATAGTAAGAAAAGAAAAGTTGTTACTGATTAAACTATTGCAGACGCTGCATTTTCTTTTATGTATCTGAAGACATCCAAAATGACAGGCGATCCATTGAGCTTATGCCCATTTTTCAGATGTTTAAACTGAGGCCCTTTTCTGGGAAATGGCTACATTTAGACTGTTGAACCTAAGCCTGTAAATAGGATAGCTAGATATCAGGTACAGTTTGTTAGCTGAATAAATAGAAATAGATCTTCCTCAGACGTGATTATCAAATTCTGAATCTAGTCATGATGTTTTAATGGCTTCTGTATTGGTCCACCGTGCTGGTGAGTCCCACAGGATGACCCAGTGGAGAGGCCTGGGAAGTAGAGTCAAATGACCTAGACTTCGATCCGGAGCCTTCCACTATAGGCTGTGTGATTTCAGGTAAGTCATGGAATTTACTGAGAATCAGTTTACTCTTCGGTTCCATGAGGTAACAAACAGGATTTCTCTCACTGGCTTTAGAGTTGCTGAGAGGCACAACTGTTTCATAGCTGGGATTGGTTGGAACACATGATTTGCAAACTACTAAATGTATACTCAATCAAGAGGTAACTTTACTGTTAATTTTTTGACCTTGAGAACTAAGGTAAATCATTTAAATTCCTTAAGCCCAAGTATTTTCACAACGCCTGAAATAAAGGAAAATAGATATTCTCTAGGTTTGGGGGGCTCAGCTGATTTTTATACTATATATATACTAATATATATATTTCTTTCTAGTTTTCTAAGCAGAACATATATTATTTTTGCAATCACAAAGAAACCGTTAAGTGTTATTGAAAATAATTAGCAAAGCTTTTCCCAGCACAGGTGATTTGTGCTCCCATTTCAGTGGCCCGGTGTGTTTAGGCTTGATAAGGAAATTGTTTCTCCAAAGGACAATTTCATTTATATGTTGCATGGATCTATGTGAAAGGCAAGAGGATACCATTTAACACAAGCCGGTTTAGACACATTCTGATTCCAGTAGCCTAGCAGCCCAGAGGTTGGAAGAATTGGAAAAAAAGTAAAAGATTTCTATGCTAGGACATATTTTAAAAAAGCAAAATGGCTGTCTGGGGAGGCCTTACAAATAGCTGTGAAAAGAAGAGCAGCGAAAAGCAAAGGAGAAAAGGAAAGATATAAACATCTGAATGCAGAGTTCCAAAGAATAGCAAGAAGAGATAAGATAGCCTTCTTCAGCGATCAAAGCAAAGAAATAGAGGACAACAACAGAATGGGAAAGACTAGGGACCTCTTCAAGAAAATCAGAGATACCAAAAGAACATTTCATGTAAAGATGAGCTCGATAAAGGACAGAAATGGTATGGACCTAACAGAAGCAGAAGATATTAAGAAGAGATGGCAAGAATACACAGAAGAACTGTACAAAAATGATCTTCATGACCCAGATAATCACGATGGTGTGATCACTGACCTAGAGCCAGACATCCTGGAATGTGAAGTCAAGTGGGCCTTAGAAAGCATCACTACGAACAAAGCTAGTGGAGGTGATGGAATTCCAGTTGAGCTATTCTAGATCCTGAAAGATGATGCTGTGAAAGTGCTGCACTCAATATGCCAGCAAATTTGGAAAACTCAGCAGAGGCCACAGGACTGGAAAAGGTCAGTTTTCATTCCAATCCCAAAGAAAGGCAATGCCAAAGAATGCTCAAACTACTGCACAATTGCACTCATCTCACACGCTAGTAAAGTAATGCTCAAAATTCTCCAAGCCAGGCTTCAGCAATATGTGAACCGTGAACTTCCTGATGTTCAAGCTGGTTTTAGAAAATGCAGAGGAACCAGAGATCAAATTGCCAACATCCGCTGGATCATGGAAAAAGCAAGAGAGTTCCAGAAAAACATCTATTTCTGCTATATTGACTATACCAAAGCCTTTGACTGTGTGGGTCACAATACTGTGGAAAATTCTGAAAGAGATGGGAATACCAGACCACCTGATCTGCCTCTTGAGAAATTTGTATGCAGGTCAGGAAGCAACAGGTAGAACTGCACATGGAACAACAGACTGGTTCCAAATAGGAAAAGGAGTCCGTCAAGGCTGTATATTGTCACCCTGTTTATTTAACTTATATGCAGAGTACATCATGAGAAACACTGGACTGGAAGAAACACAAGCTCGAATCAAGATCGCCGGGAGAAATATCAATAACCTCAGATATGCAGATGACACCACCCTTATGGCAGAAAGTAAAGAGGTACTCAAAAGCCTCTTGATGAAAGTGAAAGTGGAGAGTGAAAAAGTTGGCTTAAAGCTCAGCATTCAGAAAACGAAGATCATGGCATCCGGTCCCATCACTTCATGGGAAATAGATGGGGAAACAGTGTCAGACTTTATTTTTCTGGGCTCCAAAATCACTACAGATGGTGACTGCAGCCATGAAATTAAAAGATGCTTACTCCTTGGAAGGAAAGTTATGACCAACCTAGATAGTGTATTTAAAAGCAGAGACATTACTTTGCCAACAAAGGTTCGTCTAGTCAAGGCTATGTTTTTTCCTGTGGTCATGTATGGATGTGAGAGTTGGACTGTGAAGAGGGCTGAGCGCTGAAGAATTGATGCTTTTGAACTGTGGTGTTGGAGAAGACTCTTGAGCGTCCATTGGACTGCAAAGAGATGCAACCAGTCCATTCTGAAGGAGATCAGCCCTGGGATTTCTTTGGAAGGAATGATGCTGAAGCTGAAACTCCAGTACTTTGGCCACCTCATGTGAAGAGTTGACTCATTGGAAAAGACTCTGATGCTGGGAGGGATTAGGGGCAGGAGGAGAAGGGGATGACAGAGGATGAGATGGCTGGATGGCATCACTGACTCGATGGATGTGAGTCTGAGTGAACTACAGGAGTTGGTGATAGACAGGGAGGCCTGGCGTGCTGCGATTCATGGGGTCGTGAAGAGTTGGATAGGACTGACGGACTGATCTGATCTGATCTGAACTGATGGTCATTTATCTGTTCAAAAGCAAATTTTACAAATATTAACTTGTATTGTGTATACTATTAATGTTTAACATAGTTAGTTCAGTTCAGTTCAGGAGCTCAGTCGTGTCCGACTCTTCGCGACCCCATGAATCGCAGCACGCCAGGCCTCCGTGTCCATCACCAACTCCCGGAGTTCATTCAGACTCACGTCCATTGAGTCAGTGATGCCATCCAGCCATCTCATCCTCTGTCGTCCCCTTCCGCTCCTGCCCCCAATACCTCTCAGCATCAGAGTCTTTTCCAATGAGTCAACTCTTCACATGAGGTGGCCAAAGTACTGGAGTTTCAGCTTTAGCATCATTCCTTCCAAAGAAATCCTAGGGCTGATCTCCTTCAGAATGGACTGGTTGGATCTCTTTGTAGTCCAACGCACTCTCAAGAGTCTTCTTCAACACCACAGCTCAAAAGCATCAATTCTTCGGTGCTCAGTCCTCTTCACAGTCCAACTCTCACATCCATACATGACCACAGGAAAAACCATAGCCTTGACTAGACGGACCTTTGTTGGCAAAGTAATGTCTCTGTTTTTGAATATGCTATCTAGGTTGGTCATAACTTTCCTTCCAAGGAGTAAGCGTCTTTTAATTTCATGGCTCCAGTCAACATCTGCAGTGATTTTGGAGCCCCCAAAAATAGTCTGACACTGTTTTCACTGTTTCCCCATCTATTTCTCATGAAGTGATGGGACCAGATGCCATGATCTTTGTTTTCTGAATGTTGAGCTTTAAGCCAATTTTTTCACTCTCCACCTTCACTTTCATCAAGAGGCTTTTGAGTTCCTCTTCACTTTCTGCCATAAAGGTGGTGTCATCTGCATATCTGAGGTTATGGATATTTCTCCCGGCAATCTTGATTCGAGCTTGTGTTTCTTCCAGTCCAGTGTTTCTCATGATGTACTCTGCATAGAAGTTAAATAAGCAGGGTGATAAGATACAGCCTTGACGAACTCCTTTTCCTATTTGGAGTCAGTCTGTTGTTCCATTTCCAGTTCTAACTGTTGCTTCCTGACCTGCATATAGATTTCTCAAGAGGCAGGTCAGGTGTTCTGGTATTCCCATCTCTTTCAGAATGTTCCACAGTTTATTAAGGCAGGTATTATTATGGTTGCTTTGTTCTTATTGTTGATAATTTTTCAGGAAACAAGGTGTCCAAAAAAAGTAATTATCCAAAATCACAAAGTTATACAAGGTAAAGTGTGATCTTAAATTCAGGTTTGTTGTTTCTAAGTAAAGCAAACTGTCCACTCAAATAGTAATGAGAAAGATAGCTAACAGTTATTGGTCTTCTAATATACTCCATGGATACTAGTGAAATGAAGTCGTTCAGTCGTGTCCGACTCTTTGCGACCCCATGGACTGTAGCCTATCAGGCTCCTCCGTCCATGGGATTTTCCAGGCAAGAGTGCTGGAGTGGGGTGCCATTTCCTTCTCCAGGGGATCTTCCCGACCCAGGAATCGAACCGGGTCTCCCGCATTGCAGGCAGACACTTGACTTAAAACTGCAAAATAAGCCAATCAAGCAGGTACTATTTTGCATTTGAAGAAAGAGACTAAACCTGAGAAAGTGAAGAGATTTGCTTAAAATCAGACAATAAATGCTATCAAGTTGCATTTGAACACAGGTTTATCTGGTCCTTTTTGCTCAGAATAAGCGACCATACTGCCATCTTAACGCAAACAATTAGTTCATCTGCCTTCTTCCACTTCATTTCAGCATTGTTCTCTGCTTTTTTGAGTCTCTTTGTAATAACTACTACATTACATTATTTTCCATTTTCTTCCCAGATGGAATCCAGCCCTCTAGACAGTAGTATAATAAGGCAAAAGACATTGAAATACTGGCCTGGCCTAGGTTAAAGATCATATTCTGTTGCTATTATCTGTGTGCAAAAATCACTTGAGAAATCAATGAACCACTCTAAGCCACAGTTTATCAATATAAAAAGTGTAGATTAGCAAATCTGCTCATACTACAGGTTTATAGTGAAGACAAAATTAGGTGGTAAATGCTTGCCTCTTTAAACTATAATTTTATAAAGATATAGATGTAATTCACTTACAGTACTATTATTTATGATAGATTTATTTACTAGACTAATGTACACATTCTTATTCAGGGCACTAGGCTTGCTAGATTTACATACACTATCTTCTGTACAACACTGAGAGGTGAATGAAATGTTCCTCCCTTTGCCTAAGAGGAAACTGAGGCTAGTTGTTTGAATAACTTATCCAAAGTCATAAACTTGTCAATAACATTTTTCCTTCTCTGTGATAACCTAATTTATATGAACCAATGGCCCAGAGTAACTTCACAGAGGGAGAGAAAAATATGGCAACAAATGTTACTCATTCTGAATAATTTCAGAGAAACATGTAATTTAATTATAGTGCTGTGACTTTATGCCAACATACTGCTTCTTTGTGATATGAGAGGGAGATAAATACCAACCAGTCTCTGAAGCCAAGACTGGACAACTTGACCAAGCTGAGGAATTAGTTATTTGCTTGGGGCATCAACAAAGGATTTTCATCACTGCTGCTCAACCTTTTATAACCAGTATTCTTTCATTATCTCAGATGTGAGCCACAAATGTTTATGCTGTTTATTCATTAATTCATCTGCATAGGAAATCTGTCCTCTAGGAGGGTCTTTTAAAGGACAGACTATTCATTTTAATCACAGCATTGATACAATTTGGATTTTGTTTTTCCTCACATGTCACTCATTCATTCGTTTATTGAATAAATATTTATTGAGCATCAATTACATTTAACACACTTGATTCAAAGACCATGAATAAAGATACAGAACACTAAGGGGTGGTTTGTAGATAAGAATTAGTGCCCATCCCCCACTTTTTTCCACCTGGTGTTCAAAAATCAAAAATCACCTCATTTGAGACTCATAAACAAATCTATAAGGTCAATTACTCCAGCCTCTGAATACTGATTCTGAATCTTCATCATTTTAGCTGTGAAATCAGTGGTTTGTGATCAGTGGCTCACAACTCCGATAAAAGGTTCATGGAACCAGTGACAAAGGAGCAGAGTCTCTTGGGTAATGTATTAAAATTACAGATTTCTGTTCTGCATTTATATTCAGAAAGTTTGAATCAATAAGTTTGGAGGGGGTCCAAAGAACTCTACTTTTTCTCCTGATGTTTTATTTAAGAATCCACTGTCTATGTTAATACCTATTACTTTTCAGAAAAATGATAGTTTTGGATCCTCTCCTATTAATGTATAAATATTTGCATTAAGTATACACTTTACATATAATCTGAGGGCTCATAGAGTTTCTCCAGTCCATTTAGGCATCTTTTGGAGGCTTCAGACAAGATTAAGAATTCTCAATCTGGATACATTCCCTCATCTTGCAGCCTATAGAAGAAAGTCTAGGCGCGGGATGGACACTAATAATGTCAGAGTAAGAAAGAAAGTTTAGAGAAGTCGAGACTTGACCCAGATAGCTCAGTAATTGCATATTGAGAGTTATTCTTCCTAGTTTCTTTACATTCTTTCTTAATAAGGAAAGATTAATCAGATTGATCAAAAAGTCATTGACTATATTCAGTTAAGGTGATCATATTAAATAAAGTTTTTTTAAAAAAGACAAAAGGAGGATTTAAAGATGGGCAGACTGAAAACCTGCTGGGCTTAGGGAAACAGATTTTGAAAACTCTTGTCTTGCTGTCCTGAGCTGGAGGGTTTGGGTCGGCAGCTAGAAGAGAGGGTGTAGATATCAACTAAGCACTGGTGAGCATCCCAAGTAGTGGCATGAGGCTATCGGGAGCGATGCCAATTGACTTCTGTGGGTTACAAGGTCTCAGTTTTAGTTTCAGGTAGGAGAAATACAGAGTGTGAGAAAAAGAGACTCTCCATTGCATAATGATTTTACATCTGAAATAGGACAATAGGAGAATGAAAGATTTTGGCAACTGAGCTTATCAGCCTAAGCTTCAGAAGACTGAGTTTAAATGCACCTCCCTCCCCACATACACGCATACACAAAGAGAGAGAGAGGCATTAAAAAAGGCATATGTTTCTGTGATTAGTAACAAACTCCGATAAAAATAATCCTTAGCGTGAGTGAATCTTTAGGTAATCATGCTAAGACAGTAGATACTATTGGTAGGTCCTTCTAAGACATTCTAATTTTAGGTTATACTTGATTTTAGTAGGTAGTTTTCAACCTCTTGTTGCCGTGGAGATCCTAAGGTTTCAGAGAAAGCATATTAGAAGGAGCTAGGGATGAGGAGGAGTGGCCAGGGAAAGAAAGGGCACTCTCTTCCCAGGTTGCTGCTCTGCCTTATTTTGTTTTAAACCGAGATATTTGCATAGCATTTTGTTTGAAAAGAAAAGCTCTGCTATTTCTTTCAAAAATGGAAATAATTGATTAAAAGTAGTATTTAATTTTCCAAAACATCCTCAATTATGTTCAAAATCCCTTATGAAATCTAATATAAATCTCTAATTTATTTACACTTTCTTCAGAAAGCTTAAATATTCCAGCTATATAATCTGGGTGGGGTACCACGATAATTTAGAGTCAAAGTTCATAGAGAAATGATCTTGCATGGTGTGCCTTAAAATCCAGCCTCTATATATTGGAGTCTCAAGTGTCTTATTTCTCAAACCCATTCTGGAGAGGAACATCTCGGGGGACTTTCTAACTGTGGAGAAAGTGACCAAATGTTTTCAAGTTATGGCCCCTCTGCAAGTTGCATGTTGTAATGGAAATACTAGTCTGGGATGAAGGTGAGAATTAAATAAACTAGCACAGGTGACTAGGAGAATCTTAATTCTCCTTCAGAATCTCCTGGAGAAATGAGGAAGGTGGACCAAAGATCTCTAGTATGACATCTTTACTTTGAGAACCCCACTTGGCCAGGTTGGATGGCAGAAGATACCAACACAATGGCTTTGGGAGGGTATACGGAAGATCACAGGGTCAGATGAGTGAATTTCAAATTTCTTTCTAGGTCTCCAGGCCCAACATCCCTAGGTTTGAGGACAATATTCACCAGGCCTCGGCTGCTGCTGCTAAGTCACTTCAGTCGTGTCCGACTCTGTGCGACCCCGTAGATGGTAGCCCACCAGGCTCCCCCGTCCCTGGGATTCTCCAGGCAAGAACACTGGAGTGGGTTGCCATTTCCTTCTCCAATGCATGAAAGAGAAAAGTGAAAGTGAAGTTGCTCAGTCGTGTCTGACTCTTCGTGACCCCATAGACTGCAGCCTACCAGGCTCCTCCGTCCATGGATTTTCCAGGCAAGAGTGCTGGAGTGGGGTGCCATTGCCTTCTCCTCACCGGGCCTCTAGCTTTTGTAAACTCTGAGAAACATTTGCTTGGTAAGTAGCACTTTCCCTCCCCAAAGAGAATGGATTCGAAACCTGATCCAACTAATGAAATCAGTTTAAAAAGTCTGAAAGTACAAAGAAAATTTCCTCTATTCTCTACACGATGTTTCTTACCTACATGACATCAAAGTTCAAACCAATAAGAATTCCGAGAAGAATATAAAAGAAGTTTTGATTCAAAGGAGACCCAGATACATGGTGGAAACATCAGGGAGGTATCAATGCAAGCTGATTGCCACGATGGGGACTGCTGTAATTAGCCTGCCATTTAATTTCCTTGAACACATTTTGCAACTGTAGCGGAGTTAAAAAAAAAAAAAATCTGGTAGAGGGCTAAAATTACCAAGATTCTCTTACTGGAATAATACTAGGGAACTGCATATGAATTTTAATGGTTTGAGAATTCTAAGGTGGTATTCTTGCAAAAAATAATTTTTAATGTTATACTTAGATCCATCCCCTTTTGGCAATTGTCTACCCCTGTCCTTAATTGTCTATTACACAGTTTTATAGCAAAGAGAAATAATGTTGTTTTCTGCTTCCCTGATGGCTCAGACGGTAAAGAATCTGCCTGCAATGCAGAAGACCTGGGTTTGAAGATCCCTACTCTGGGTAGGAAAGATCCCCTGGAAAAGGAAACGGCAACACACTCCAGCATTCTTGTCTGGGAAATACCATGGACAGAGGAGCCTGGCAGGCTGCAGTCCATGGGGTCCCAAAGAGTCAGACACGACTGAGTGACTAACACTTTCACTTCCACTTTTCACAGCAATTGCTACTTCCTTATCATAAAACAGTAATTTTAGTGCCTCTTTATGTTCAGAATCATCCTATGTATTTTAGGCATCATGAGGGCAGGCATTGCATTTTATTACTCACCATTGTAAGTCTAGCACCTTGCATTATCTTTGAATGTTAGCCATTTAAGTGGATATAATTCCATGAACAGAGGAACCTGGTGACCTATAGTCCATGGGGTTGCAAGGAGTTGGACATCACTGAGCGATTCAATACACACTACAGTGGTATCTCATTGTGGTTTTTATTTTCATTTCCTTTATGAGTGATGATGATGAGCACCATTTTACATGCCTACTGGCCATTCAAATATCCTGTTTGTGAAGTGTCTGTTCAAGTCTTTTGCCCATTTTTTTTTTTTTTAATTGAGTTGTACCAATTGCCTTGTGGCTCAGCCAGTAAAGAATCTGCCTGCAATGTGGGAGACCTGGGTTCAATCCCTGGGTTGGGAAGATCCCCTGGAGTAGGGAAAGGCTACCCACTTCAGTATTCTGGCCTAGAGAATTCCATGGGCTGTATTGTCCATGGGGTCACAAAGAGTCGGACATGACTTAGTGACTTTCACTACACTCCTTCATCAATTGTCTTACTGACTTGTAGGAAGGAATTCCTAATATATTCTGGATATGAGTTTATATACATATATATATATATATATATTCACATGTATGAAACAAATATATTTTTCCTACTCATTTTTAAAATCATTAACTGAAAAATTACTGTAAATCTAACACACTCTAGCTTCCCTCATAGCTCAGTTGGTGAAGAATTCGCCTGCAATGCAGGAGACTCTGGTTTGATTCCTGCATTGGGAAGATCTGCTGGAGAAGGGACAGGCTACCCACTCCAGTATTCTGGGGCTTCCCTTATGGCTCAGTTGGTAAAGAATAATTGCAATGAGGGAGACCTGAGTTCAATCCCTAGGTTGGGAAGATCGCCTAGAGAAGGGAAAGGCTACCCATTCCAGTATTCTGATCTGGAGAATTCCATGGACAGTATAGTCCATGGGGTCACAAAGAGTTGGACACAACAGAGCTACTTTCACTTTCACTTTTCAACACATTCTAAAGACAATGCAATTTTAAAGGATTAATAAAGGCTATTTTGTAAATTAGATATTTTATAAGAAAAGGACATTAGTAAGTTTTATAATAAGAAATGGCTACCTCTGAAGAAATATGGTAGTTTCCTGCCTCTGAATAACCAATAATCTCTCATCTAGACATTTGGAGTATCAAAATTATTTTATAGTGTGTTTTTGCAGGTCTAATATTCTTCATCACTGTAGGTATCAGGGATTTACTTGAATGTTAAATAGCTCTGAAATTATAAGTTGGAAACACATTTTTTAAATATGTATTGGGGGAGATATATATGCTCTGAGTAGTTCATAAATAATAAACTTTTTTTAAGTTATTATGAGCAAGATTACTTATTCCTTAAGTAGCTTTTAACATTCAAATAGGCCCTCATTGAAAAGATTCCAAAGCTTTCTGATACACAAATTTCTTTTAGTCCTATTGATTTCTTTTTTAAATAATCAACTTTTGACTTATCTTGGAAAAGTAGAATGAGGTTTGTTTTTTTACTTTGACAGACTAACAATAGGAAGAGTATATGGGCATCACATTAATGAAGATATATGAGTGGTTGCTAAGTGATGAATCACTTAACAAGTGATTGTTAAGTTTCCCTCCAGTTTTAAGAGTGGTACCTAGCAGACGTAGTACTGGAAGTCAATGTCTCTTTCATTGTATTAATTAATGGAATAACCTACTCATTTATTCAAACAACAAGTCCCTCAGTCAGTCCATCAGCAATATTTATTAACTCAAATGCTGTGGAAGACCCTATACTATACACTGAGTAGGTTTAAAAGTATAGAAAATGGAGTTCTTCCTATCAAAGTTTGTATAGTCTAACATTAGAGATAAACTATGTAACCGAAATTAAATTTACAAAAGTATATATCATAAGCAGGATATAGATAAAGGGCTATGACCATTTAAAGAATTCAAGCTCATGGAAAGATGATGTATTTGAATAGAGCAGTGGACGACTGGGATATGAAAGGAGACAGTCTATTCTTAAACTGTTTGGTACAAATAGCCTTATCCTCTGTAAATATTTACATTGAAATTAATTAAAGTAGGAGAAAATTTAAAAATTCAGATCATTTTCAAAGGTTAGTTCATTTTCAGAACTAACCTCATTTCTAGTGCTACTTGTGTACTGTGGATCTCCTATGTAATGGTACAGACTGAATATGTCCTTCATCCCAGAAGGACATCTTGTTCCATTGAACAAGACTGATTTAGATAGAAAAGCACTAGGAAAAAAGAAAAAAAAAAAAAAAAAACCTCAAGCATCAGAAATTAGGTCATATATTTGTGGAAGAGCAAATGTTTCAGCTTATGCAGGTAACTTGAACGTAAATGACTGAAGTAATATTGGAAAAAAGTCAGAATCAAACCGTGAAAACATCAGAAACTGGGTTTTATTTTGCCTTTTTCAAATTTTAAGTAAAAGGTGGTCAAAATGGACATTAACAATGTTGGTCTCAGAGAAATCAAGTGATTTAAAGAGGGAAAAGAGAGTTGCTTTACATCCAAACTAGACCAGGGGTAGCAGACATATAGGAAGTAAAGGGCTATGGGCCCATCACTGAATCATTTAACAAATATTTACTGAGTGTATACTCTGGGTCAACAATTTTCTAGACAAAATATAGAGCAATTAAAAAAAACTGACAAAAATTCCTTCTTAATACAGGTTGCATTTCAATGCAATCAGTTAGCTAGACTTTAAATTCATTTACTACTTCCATGTAATTCTTACAACAAACGTATGAGACGGGTATATTAGCTCTCATTGTATGGATAAGCTTAATTACCACAGGTTCCAAATCTATATAACAGCTATAATAATAAAGTAATAAGGTATAGTTATATCTATATTACATGCAGGTGACCTTGGAACAACACGGGTTTGAACTATGTGGGTTCACTTGCCCACAGATTTGAGCTTCAATAAATCCACACAGTACTACATGGTCAGTGGTTGGTTCTATTTGTGATTGCAAAACAGTGAATGCAGAGGGAAGTCTATGGGAGTTGAGTATCTATGGACTTTGATATAGGCAGTGATGCCTTGAACTAATCCCTTGTGGTCACTGATAGACAACTGTATTTATAAATGTGATTGAAACTATTCTAAATATTTTACTTATTTAATATTCATTTAAAATTCCTAACAACTTTGTGAAGAAAAGATAAGCATTTCCATCTTCTTTCAACAGGTGAGAGTAAGATTTTACATTTTTTCTAGTATTTGCCTAAGCTTATCAATAACTGCGCAGTAAACCAGGACTGAATTCAGGTCATCCGAGTTCCAAGGTCACCTCTAATGGGCAATGCATTGCTCATAGATCTATTTGGTTCCAAAGCTGATGCTTATACTTGAAAAAGAGAAATTGTAATATTCAGTGACTTGACAGTCAGTGAAATATAACCAAAAAGAAAGAGTAAGACTCCAGGGTATCAGTGGCATTCTTTTAGGGATGCACGATAACTTTATCCTGACTTCATATTGTCCCCTGGAAAAAACCCACGCTCACACGATCACTGCTTTGACAATGTTAGTATATCAAAAAGGGCCTTGTGTCTTCTTCGTGGATTACTCCTAAAATTAGAGGGCAGACTAGGAGCAAAAGTGGAAACATGTATCAAAGACAGCCTAAATAAATGGACTTGGAGGAAGAATGTCCATGTGACTGCACAGATCGGAGAATGAGTTTTCTATAACACATGAACGTGATCACAGCAAGCTCGGGGTTCCTGTACCTGAGTTTGGAATTGACACACTTCAACTTGCAGTTAAAACATTTCCTTGAGGTAGTTGATTGGCAGTTTGCCCCCTTGGTGAATGAACTACATTTCTAATCAAGGGAAGTGGCTGAAAATTCAGGACCCGTCCCTCTGACTCTCAGGCTGCACAAAGGTGGGAGCTGATGATGCCCAGGGACTAGGACATCTGCTCAGTTAAACCCTGCTGTCTGTGGTCCAGCGCTTCGTTATTTCTTAGAAGCTGAAGTTAGTCTCTATCCTCTGTTTCTTCTCTTCTAAGCCACATTTCAACAAACCTCATCCACCCGACACCCTAACGAGTGTGAAACTCTTCTCCTCAGCCTCACTCCCTCATCCGCAGTCTCTCTCTTCGTCATATTTTGCCTCAGTCATGCCACAGGTTTCCCAATATGGTCTCTTGTTGTTCAGTTGCTGGGTCATGTCTGACTCTTTTGCGACCTTGTGGATTGTAGCCCAGCAGGCTCCATGTCTGGGGATTTTCCAGGAGGAATACTGGCGTGGGTTGCCATTTCCTTCTCCATCTGAACTCTAAATCCCCTCTTTTCCAGCTACATTGCAATCCATTCTCCACATTGCAGCCAATTAGTGTTTATAAAATGCAGATCTGATCATGTAAATTTCTTTATTGAAAACCTATATTAATACCAATTGATTTTTGATGGTGCCCAAACCTCTTAATATGCTTTCCAAGGACTTCATAATTCAATCTTTTTTTTTTTAATATCAACTGACACTCCCCTCTCTCTGTGACCTTTTCTGCAACTCTGAGCCAACTGTTCTTCCCTAAAACATACCAAGCTGTTTTATACCTCATACCTTTGAGAGAAGTGACACAAAATAAAATTTTTACTTTGTGCATTTTCAGTTTTACTGTTATATGTTTATTTGCTCTTTTAGACCTCAGGAAATATCTAACTCAGACACCTGGGAACCAAGACCAATGCATGGCTTCCTAAAAGACATTTTTAATCAGGCCAAGTCAGGGGCTTCTGAAGCAAGATTTAAGACATCTCTGGGCCCAGGACTCGAGATGGAGCTACCTGCAGTCAGGATGCTTTTGTTGTTTCAAAGTGTATAGGTGTTGCTCTTGTACTGATTTCTAAATGCTAAGTATCCCTGATGCTGAGTGCCTCCCTGTTCTGGCAGTGACCAACTGACAACACATTTAATAGGTAAACTCTGCTGCCCAGGCATACTCCCCTCCCTGCTCTCCTCTGAGAAAGGCACTATGTGCTGCTGTGAAAACGGGCTCTTGCCAGAGATGACAAGTATCAAGCCTTTAGGGGCTACAGCTGGGTCACGTGGTACTAGAAACTAGAGGCGGCAGTGAGAACAGACGTGGAGACATGACATGAGAAGAGACATGGAGCCACTGGTCTCTTCTTCTACAGATTCACTGATTTTCCTCTTGCATCATCAGAGGAAAAGATCACAGAGACGAAAGATTGCTGCATAAAAGCAACATGACCAGAAAAAAAGCGCGAACTGGCTACTCAAACTGGACCTAATGGGGACTTTAATAAGGGAGGTGGTGAGGATGGGAAGAAAGTCTATTATCAGTTGTAAAACTGACCAAAACAAGGAATGCCATATACTCAGGCACATAAGAGGCCTTTGGAATATGTCCTGAATGAGACACTTCAGACCACAGGTAATATAGAGAAGAACAAACCCGACTCCATATTGAATCTATTCCTTTATGCTCTAATGTTGTACTCTGCTGCAAGTGTCAATGCCATTTGTCATTTCTTACACTCTACAATGAGCAGCAGGGAGAAATAGCCATTGAATGTCAATCACGTAGTTATTGAAAAATACGAGAAGTTGAGCATCTTTGCCATGCTGACTTTCCAAGGATATTTAACAGAAGAAGTGGGCATACGGAGTTGGATGAGAGACTGCATTTAGATCTGAAATAAAGCAATTAGGACTTGGAGTTTTCCCATATGGAGTGACAGTGTGGTATAATGGAAAGAGGATGAACACCAGCTGATGTATCAGTCCACCCTCCACTCTATACAGAGTCTCTTGGCAATGGGGTTGATGGCTGGAGTCCAGGGTCACACCCTCTCCCTTTTCTCTTCGCTTTCCCTCTTACCCCTCCCACCTACTTCATTAGCATAACTGTATATTTCAATCTGTTCACTCTTGTCACCAAAATTGCCAATTCTGGCCAATTAGTTTTGGGACTGGATAAGCCAGTCAGCCACTCTGGGCCCCAGATTTCTCATTTATGAAATGAGGTGTTGGAACAGATGGTTTCATACCTCCCTTTGGGCCTTCTGACATTATGAGTGAGAATTTATATTCCTCAAAATCCCCTCCCTTGAGAGCTTTGACTTTCGAGGATCCAAGGAGGAGCAAGTTTTGCTCTGTATTCAGCAAGTCACAGCCTTGGATTTCTCATCAGTAGCTTTCATTTGTGTTCAAATGGCCACAGAGAAACGCCATGGTGCATTTATAAACCTGTGACTAATGGGACATTAGAAACACTTAAAAGGCAACACCATGCCAGACACAATGGCTGAATATTCATTAGAACATTTTTATCTCAAAACTGAACCAACAAAAATGTTCAAAAGGCTTTCATATGTGACTGATCTTTACCACAAATTGTTGTTACTAAATATGGCACAGTTCTCAGGTTGGTGGAACAATATCTAAGTCCTTTCTCTCATCTGATTTTTATTTTTTATTATCAATATCCACAATGCAAAATGAATGCACTTTTTCTCCATGAAGGGGAAAACATTCAAAGAAGTATTCTCCCTTTCACAGAAGTTTGTTCATTAAAACTCCTCTTTCTTTTATCTTGGATTTGGGGACTTCAGCACCAAACTGGGTAATACAACTTTTAGGATATGATGAAAACTTTCCGAGATGGAAACACAAAGGGAAAGAGCATTTATTAATCATTGTATGAGCCTAGCCCAGGATGTGGCCCCCAGGCATTCACAGAAAGCTTGTTAAAGGGGTGAACGAATGCACACACTGCAGAGCTTCCCTATTTAAAGCCCAGTGCAGGCCACTCTGTTAGAGGGCACAGGGACCACACCAGAAAAAGGGAAGCTGCCCGAGGGCCCCTAGCCGGAAGTGGCGAGGAAAGAATGTGAATGGATACAAAGCTCATTTTTGAGGGGGAAAAAGTAGAACTTAAAGCCACTTTCTCGTGGCATAGGTATAACAAAATTATCAAATTTGCTTTTACTCTCTGTGGAACATTATGTGCCTAGAGATAGTACAATAGACTTTAAAGAAAGCAGGGTTTCATATAGAAAATTACCACTGGCTATCTATTTTACATATAGTAATGAATGAATATGGAGAAGGCAATGGCACCCCACTGCAGTACTCTTGCCTGGAAAATCACATGGATGGACGAGCCTGGTAGGCTGCAGTCCATGGGGTCGCTAAGAGTCGGACACGACTGAGCGACTTCACTTTCACTTTTCACTTTCATGCATTGGAGAAGGAAATGGCAACCCACTCCAGTGTTCTTGCCTGGAGAATCCCAGGGATGGGGGAGTCTGGTGGGCTGCCGTCTATGGGGTCGCACAGAGTAGGACATGACTGAAGCGACTTAGCAGCAGCAGTGAATGAATATGTTTCAATGCTTATCTCCCAATTCATCCCATCCACTCCTTCCCCCATTTTGTCCACAAGTCTCTTCATTATGTCCGCGTTTCCATTGCTGCCCTGAATATAGATCTATTTTTCTAGATTCTGTGTGTATGCCTTAATGTATATTTGTTTTTCTCTTTCTGACTTACTTCATTCTGTACAATGGACAGTAGGTTCATCCACTTCATTCACTGACTGACTCATTCATTCATTCCACTGACTCAAATGCATTCTTTTTTATGGCTGAGTCATATTCCCTTGTTTATATACGTATCAAAACTTGTTCATCCATTCATCTGTCAATGGGCATCTAGGCTGCTTTTGTGTCGTAGGTATTGTACATAGTGCTTCAATGAACAATGGGGTACATGTGCCTTTTTCAGTTATGGTTTCCTCAAAGTATATTTCCAGTGGTGGGATTGCTGGGTCATATGGTAGTTGTATTCCTAGTTTTTTAAGGAATTTCCATACTGCTCTCCATAGTGGCTATAACAATTTACATTCCCACCAACAGTGGGAATTTGCTGTACGATACAGGGATAATATGCTGTATAATACAATGCATAATCAAACCCGGTGCTCTGTGACAACCTCGAGGGGTGGGATAGGGTGGGAGGTGGGAGGGAGGTTCAAGGGAGGGGGCATATGTATAACTCATGGCTGATTCATGTTGATGTATGGCAGAAGCCAACACAATACTGTAAAGCAAATGTCCTCCAATTAAGAATAAATAAATTTTAAAAAATGCAGAGTTTGAAATTAGAGTAATAGACTTAACTCCTACCTCTGCTACTTAGTAATTGTATAACATTGGGCAAGATCATTAACACCAAGGCATAGTTTCCTGATCTGCAAAATAAGGCTCACCATACCTAGAAAGGTCTTTCTTAGAATTAGAGAAAATATGCAGAGTATTCTCATAATCCTGATGCCTTCTGGTGTTCAGCAAACAGCAGCTATTATCATGACTATAGATGCTGATTAAATATTTTGTAAATGGTAGCCTCGATGACACAAACATTTAAACAGCTTCTCAAAAGTGAAACAACACACCTAACCTTTTGAAACCTCTAACGAGCAAACGGAAAATGAAGGTTCTGGCATTAAAAAGTCATGACTGTAGAAGAGCTAATTATTAGTGCGAACTGTCTGGTGTATCAGTAACTTGACTTCTAATTTTGTTTGGGACAAAGGTCTTCACAATGCATAATCAGTTAAGTCCTGAAAAGAAAGCAGAATTTGCCTGAGCTGTCTTCATGCCTCCTTTCCTTACTGCTCAGGCGAAGTTCTTTGCTATGGCTCCAAAGAGTTCCCTGCATGCTTCTGTACCTTTTTTCTTGTTTTGTGCTTAGCAGTCACGAAGTGAATAACATAAGTCACACACCTTTTGGTTTCTGTATCAGCAGCTCTTTCAGTTACACACCCTGATGTGCTAGGCCTGTCTGCCTGACTGAGCATTGTTGCCAATGGGGTTTTCTTTGCTTATCTTGCAAGAAAGGAGGGCTGTTTTGGTTTTAGCTTGTATGCAATATAACTACTTAGTCCTCAGTCTTTCCTTATACACAGACACTAAAGACTGCTTGACGGTGTTGCAGATCCAAATGTCGTAACTGGTAAGGACATAAAGATGTTGATTATATTTAAAAGCAGATAAAAATCAAATTTAAACTCTTCTGGATAATGCATGAGAAAAATGGAGTGAGGCACGGGAAGTGGTGTGTTTATGAAGAGTGTAATATCTAAAGACAAAAATCCTGAGTTCAAATTTTAGCTAAGCAAGCCATCATCATTTTCCTTATCATCACCAAAATAACAATTATTACAACAAAAACTACAAATATAAACAAGACAACAGTTGTCATACCAACACAGCCCACCCTCACTCATATCCTATATGGGTAATCATGTTACCACTTGTATTAGCCATTTTAAATATCTTATATCACTTAAATGTTGTAATAATATAAAGAAGATTATATCATGTCTTTTTTTTAGGTCAAAAACTTGAGTCTCAGGCAATCATATCACGACCTAGGTGTCTCGAATGGTAAATGACAGAACCAAGATTCACACATGGTTGGTCTGACTTCAAATTCATGCACTTTCAGATGTCACTCAGCACCCCACTCTTATCCTATATGGGTAATCATGTTTACTTCCCTGGTGGCTCAGACAGTAAAGTGGCTGCCTATAATGTGGGAGAGCCAGGTTCGATCCCTGGGTCGGGAAGATCCCCTGGAGAAGGAAATGGCAACCCACTCTAGTACTCTTGCCTGGAGAATCCCATGGATGGAGGAGCCTGGTGGGCTACAGTCCATGGGGTCGCAAAGAGTCGGACATGGGTACTCATGTTTGGGTCACATAAATTCTCTAAACCTCTGTTTCCTCATCTGTATAGTTCTTAGTATTAACTAGGTCACACAATTATTTGTGGATCAACTATAATAATACATAAAAATAGGTGTTATCTAAGACAATATATTATGTAATTAACGATGAGGCTATTTTTATCCTTTGCAAGAGGTACTTTACTCCTGTCATTTTAACAAAAATATCTGGCCCCTCCCTCACCAGGATACAGAAGAGCTTTGTCCCCACTGTTCCATTACTTCCTCCCCTTTTTACATTTTAATATAGTCACCAAATTGATGCTGTCCACAGGTAGGTATCTGAGAGGCAATTCCTCACTTTCAAGACTACAATGAATAAAAGTGTACTGAAAGGTAAGTCCTGTTTTTGTCCTTGTTTATGCCAAGCTCCTCGGCAAGGGAATCTAGGAAGTGTTTGTAGAATGTGGGTTGGAAGTCAGAGTGGGAAAGTCATTTCTGGAAAAGGGGGATGAAACTCATCACAAGGACATCCACACCTGAGAAAAGCGATGTTCCTATTCCATGGTCTCCATTTCCCCGATCTTCCCAGGTCAGCCCACCAGTAGGGGGTGCTAGAAGGAGATTACAGGGTTGGAGAAGGAAGAAGGGACTTTCTGGCTCCTTTCCCTTCCCGCGAGTTCCCTGCCTGCTTGGTGCTCCTGCAGGTATTCTGGGTATACATCTTCACACTTTCAACAGCACTTCCTTCCCAGAAAAGCAGCTAAGACCAATCTGCAGTTTTTTCCCCACTTTTGCAGCAAGCCCTTGCAGCTTAGTCATTCCCCCTCCAGAATCAGTAGCATCAGCAGAGCAGAATCCTTAGCCCAGGGCACAGGGTCACAGCCACATAGGGCGCCTGCACTGGGCTGAGGCTGAACAACCAGAGCAGTGCCCCCTCCTCAGATGCCTTAACTTCAGCTCTTAAGTGCCCCTTCTCCACGCTTCTCAGTGATAAGATGTCTAATCTCTTCCCTTCCCTTTCTGTACTCACTACCTCCATGAAACATCAAGGCTCTCCTTTTGTCTTTTCAGTTATCTCATAAAGAGTCTTGTTGTTCAGTCACTAAGTTGTGTCTAACTCTCTATGACCCCATGGACTGCAGCATGTCAGGCCTCTCTGTCCTTCACCATCTCCCAAAGTTTGCTCAGGTATATCCAGTCAGTGATGCCATCCAACCCTCTCATCCTCTGTTGCGTCTTTTAATTTTTTGGTTGTGGTCACCGTCCACAGTGACTTTGGAGCCCAGGAAAATAAAATTTGCCACTGTTTCCACTTTCCCCCCATCTATTTGTTGTTTTTAATACCTAGTTAACAACATGTCCTCTCTGTTCAGTGTACATCCCCTGTATACACTCTCCCAGTTGCCCTCTTAGTTGGATAAAAGGATTAAAGTGTATAACCTTTGGCAGAAAGGGGATGGGAACATAAAACCCAGGCATCTGAAAAGATTCTGACTCTATGGCTGGAAAGTGGGTGAGGACTGTCACTGATGAAGAAATCTACTGTGTACAAGTACGAAATTCCAGGCTGGATGAATCACAAGCTGGAATCAAGTTTGCCAGGAGAAATATCAACAACCTCAGGTATGTAGATGATACCACTCTAATGGCAGAAAGTGAAGAGGAACTAAAGAGCCTCTTGATGAAAGTGAAAGAGGAGAGTGAAAAAGCTGGCTTAAAACAACATTCAAACAACTAAGATCGTGGCATCTGGTCCCATCACTTTAGGGCAAATAAATGGCTCCAAAATCATGGAGGACAGTGGCTGCAGTCATGAAATTAAAAGACACTTGCCCCTTGGAAGAAAAGTTATGACAAATCTAGACAGTGTATTTAAAAGCAGAGATATCACTTTGAGCGGGAGGGCTCAGGAAAGCATCAAACATGCTGGGCTTTGTGATGGAATCATAACTGTCGCTTCCTGCCTTCACCTCCCCCAAGTGCACACTGGCTGTAATTAATGGTGACTGATTTGGAAGTTCCAGTTGCATCTGCTGGGATAAAATATGTACAGCTGTAGAAATAATAAAAATGAAAGCTCTTTATGAGTTGGGGGAAGGGGGGCTTCACAAATTACCATTGAGTCCTGAAAATGAAGCTGTTGCTTTTCCTATCAAATAACATTGTAGTTGCCCAGGAGGCAGCTTTCTCTGCTCCTAGTCATGTAGACAATGAATGTGCACATAAGTACTTCTCCCCACCTTTTCACTGGGGCTGCACCACAGAACTGGGGCTTTGACTATAGTCTGCTAATAGGCCTAATACGGTTGGACTAAGTCATTTTAAAATGCAATTACTACTGGACTGAAGAGATGCAAAACACACACACAAATTCTCCTTAGACTGTATGATCAGTTTAGATACCATTTCTATTTCTCCTTGACCTTGATCTCCAGGAGATCAAGGAGATCAATGTTTTGTATCTGAGAGACATAAAGGTTTTTGAAGTACAGCTGATTTGCAAAATGGTGTTAGTTTCAACTGTACAGCAAAATGATTCAATAATATTTTTTTCAGATTACAGTTCATTATTACAAGGTATCTAATTATTTGTACTATACAGTATATCATTGTTGCTTATCTATTTTATGTACAGTCATTTATATCTGTTAATCTCATACCCTAATTCACCCCTGCTTCCCTCCCTCTCCTCTTTGGTAGCCGTAAGTTGTTTTCTACGTATGTGAGTTTCTGTTTTGTATATAGATTCATTTGTATTGTTTTTTAGATTCCATGTGTAAGTGATATCATATAATATTTGCCTTTTTCTGTCCGAATGACTTCACTGAGTACAATATTCCCTAGGTTCATCGATGTTAATGCAAATGGGAATATTTCATTCATTTTTATGGCTGAGAAACATTCTTCTGAAGCTAGTTGTCTGTTGGGAATTCTGGTTGGGAATTTAGATTACATCCATGTCTTGACTATCATAAACAGTGCTGCTATGACACTGAAGTGCATGTATCTTTTTAAACTACAGTTTTTGTTTTTCTCTGGGTATATACACCCAGGAATGAGATTGCTGCATCTTACGGTAACTATATTTTAAGTTTTATAAAAAACCTCTATGCTGGTTTTCCACAGTGGCTCCACCAATTTACATTCTCCATCAACAACAGTACAGGAAGGGTATCTTTTCTCCATACCCTCTCTGTAATTAGTATTTTTAATCTTTTTTATGATGGCCATTCTGACCAATACTAGGCAATAACTTATTGTGGTTTTGGTTTTTTAAGTACTGTTTGATGAGTCAATTGAAGGATCCAACAACCAATGAAACATGTGGGAAGCCAGAAAGGAAGACCAGGAGAAGGGACAAGATACATATTTAGCCCTTAATATCTGCTGTACAATGTGCTTGAAATTAATTTACCTTTTTTGACTAATCCTATTGTATGAATAATAAAGTCTCTGGGACATAGAAAAACCACCTTGTATAGCCTCTAGAATCTTCAGTCCCTGTTAAATCAAAGTTAGAAAACAGATTTCTCCCCACCACCCACCACCCACATGCACATGTGGGTCACTTCCAGGAAGGAACTTCAAGCTCTCATTAGGAGTTATGGATCTGGATTCCCTGAGCCTCAGTTCAAATTCCACCATTTTTATTAATTCTGTGTCTCTGGGCAAGAAAGCTAATCTTTCTGGTCCTCAGATTCACCATTTAGAGAACTAGATTAATACCAATACCTATTTCATAAGATGTTTGTGAAGATAAAATAAAATAAAAATGAAGTCCTTAGAATGGTGTCTGAATTATCAGTTCAGTTCGGTTCAGTTCACTCACTCAGTTATGTCCAACTTTTGCAACCCCATAGACTGCAGCAGACCAGGCTTCCCTGTCTATCACCAACTCCCGGAGCTTGCTCAAACTCAAATCCATCCAGTCGGTGATGCCATCCAACCATCTCATCCTCTGTCACCCCTTCTCCTCCCACCTTCAATCTTTCCCAGCATCAGTGTCCTTTCAAATGAGTCAGCTCTTCCCATCAGGTAGCCAAAGTATTGGAGCTTCAGCATCAGCCCTTCCAATGAATATTCAGGACTGATTCCCTTTAGGATTGACTGGTTGAATCTCCTTGCAGTCCAAGGGACTCTCAAGAGTCTTCTCCAACACCACAGTTCAAAAGCATAATTATTTGGCACTCAGCTTTCTTTATAGTCCAACTCTCACATCCATACATGACTACTGGAGAAACCACAGCTTTGACTAGACAGACATTTGTCAGAGAAGTAATGTCTCTGCTTTTTAATGTGCTGTCTAGGTTGGTCATAACTTTTCTTCCAAGAAGCGGGTGTCTTTTAATTTCATGGCTGCAGTCACCATCTGCAGTGATTTTGGAGTCCAAGAAAATAAAGTCTGTCACTGTTTCACTGTTTCCCCATCTATTTGCCATGAAGTGATGGGAACAGATGCCATGATCTTTGTTTTTTGAATGTTGAGTTTTAAGCCAGCTTCTTCACTCTCCTCTTTCACTTTCTACAGGAGGCTCTTTAGTTTCTCTTCCCTTTCTGCTATAAGGGTGATGTTATCTGTATATATGATGTTATTGATATTTCTCCCTGCAATCTTGATTCCAGCCTGTGTTTCATCTAGTCATGCATTTTACATAATGTACTCTGCATATAAGTTAAATAAGCAGGGTGATAATATACAGCCTTGACATACTCCTTTCCCAATTTGGATTCAGTCTGTTGTTCCATGTCCGGTTCTAACAGTTGCTTCTTGACCTGCATACAGATTTCTCAGGAGGCAGGTAAGGTAGTTTGTTATTCCCATCTCTTTCAGAATTTTCCACAGTTATTTATGATTCACATTGTCAAAGCCTTTAAGTAGGCAATGAAGCAGAAGTATATTTTTTTCGGAAATCTCTTGCATTTTCAATGATCCAACGGATGCTGGCAATTTGATTTCTGGTTCCTCTGCCTTTTCTAAATCCAGCCTATACATCTGGAAGTTCTTGGTTTACATACTGTTAAAGCCTAGCTTGGATAATTTTGATTATTACTTTGTTAGTGTGTGAGATGAGTGCAACTGTATGGTAGTTTGAATATTCTTTGGCATTATCTTTCTTTGGGATTGGAATGAAGACTGATCTTCCAGTCCTGTGGCTACTGCTGAGCTTACAAATTTGCTGGCATATTGAGTGCAGCACTTTAACAGCATCAAGTTTTAGGACTTGAAATAGCCCAGCTGAAATTCCATCACCTCCACTAGTTTTGTTTGTAATGATGCTTTCTAAGGCCTACTTGACTTCACACTCCTGGATGTCTGTCTCTAGGTGAGTAATTACACAATCATGGTTATACGGGTCATTAAGAACATTTTTTTTATACAGTTATTCTGTGTATTCTTGCCACCTCTTCTTAATATCTTCTGCTTCTGTTATGTCTGTACTGTTTCTGTCCTTTATTGTGCTCATATTTGCATGAAATAAAGAATATCTCTGATTTTCTTGAAGAGATCTCTAGCTGTTCCCATTCTATTTTTTTCCCCTCTATTTCTTTGCATTTATCACTTAGAAAGTGATAAATCCTTGATATTCTTATCCTCGCTATTCTTTGGAACTCTGCATTCAGAGGAATATATCGTTCCTTTTCTACTTTGCCTTTAGCTTATTTTCTTTTCTCAGCTATTTATAAGGCCTCCTCAGACAACCATTTTGCCTCTTTGCATTTCTTTTTCTTGGGGATGGTCTTGATCACTGCCTCCTGTAAAATGTCATGAACCTCCATCCATAGATCTTCAGGCACTCTGTCTATCAGATCTAATCCCTTGAATCTGTTTGTCACTTCCACTGTATAATCATGAAGGATTTGATTTACATCATTCCACTAGACTGAATGGTCTAGTGGTTTTCCCTCCTTTCTTCAATTTAAGCTGGAATTTTGCATTAAGGAGTCCATGATCTGAGCCACAGTCAGCTTCCAGTCTTGTTTTTACTGACTCTGTAGAGCTTCTACAACTTTGGCTGCAAAGAATATAATCAATCTGATTTCAGTATTGACCATCTGGTGATGTCCACGTGTAGAGTCTTCTCTTGTGTTGTTGGAAGAGGGTGTTTGCTATGACCAGTACATTCTTTTGGCAAAACTCTGTTAGCCTTTGCCTGCTTCATTCTGTCGGAGAAGGCAATGGCACCCCACTCCAGTACTCTTGCCTGGAAAATCCCATGGATGGAGGAGTCTGGTAGGCTTCAGTCCATGGGGTTGCGAAGAGTCGGACACAACTGAGCGACTTCACTTTCACTTTTCATGCATTGGAGAAGGAAATGGCAACCTACTCCAGTGTTCTTGCCTGGAGAATCCCAGGGATGGGGGAGCCTGGTGGGCTGCCGTCTATGGGGTCACAGAGAGTCGGACACGACTGAAGTGACTTAGCAGCAGCAGTTTCATTCTGTTCTCCAAGGCCAAACTTGCCTGTTACTCCAGGTATCTCTTGACTTCCTACTTTTGCATTCCAGTCTCCTATGATGAAGAGGACATCTTTTTGGGGTGTTAGTTCTAGAAAGGCTTGTAGGTCTTCATAGAACCATTCAATTTCAGCTTCTTTGGCATTACTGGTCAGGGCATAGACTTGGATTACTGTGATATTGAATGGTTTGCCTTGGAAAAGAACAGAGATCATTCTGTCATTTATGAGACTGCATCCAAGTGCTGCATTTTGAACTCTTTTGTTGACTATGAGGGCTACTCCATTTCTTCTAAGGGATTCTTCCCCACAGTAGTAGTTATAATGGTCATCTGAATTAAACTTGCCCATTTTAGTCTATCTTGGTTCACTGATTCCTAAATTGTTGATGTTCACTCTTGCCATCTCCTGTTTGGCCACTTCCAATTTACCCTGATTCACGGATCTAACATTCCAGATTCCTATGGAATACTGTTCTTTACAGCATATGACTTTACTTCCATCATAGTCACATCCATACCGGCATTCTTTTCACTTTGGCTCTGTCTCTTCACTCTTTCTGGAGCTATGTCTCCACTCTTCTCCAGTAGCATATGTGGCACCTACCAACCTGGGGAGTTCATATTTCAGTATCATATCTTTTGCCTTTTCATACTGTTCACGGGGTTCTCAAGGCAAGAATACTGATGCAGTTTGCCATTCCCTTCTCCCATGCACCACATTTTGTCAGAACTCTCCACCATGACCTGTCCATCTTGGGTGACCCTACAGGACATGGTTCATAGTTTCACAGAGTTAGACAAGGATGTGATCCAAGTGATAGCCAGTGCTTAATACAGGCATACTTCATTTTACTGTTCTTCACTTCATTGAGATCCACAGAAATTGCTTTTTTCTTTTTTTTCACAGATTGAAAGTTTGTAGCATCCCCACATGATCAAATTATGGTTAGAATTTTTCACAATCAAGTTGTTTTTAATTAAAGTATATGCATTGCTTTTTTTAAGACATAATGCTACTGCACACTTAATACTGTAGTGTAACTATAACTTTTATATGCAAAGAGAAGGCAAAAAAACTGTGAGTAGTTTTATTACAGTCAATTACAATATTCACTTTATTATAATAGTCTGGAATAAGCCTGCAACATCTCCAATATATGCCTGTAATAATACTAATAACCATGATATGTTCATGCATGCACTATAATAAACATACACTATATACATTATCTAAAATCCATATAACAGTCTTGAAAAAATATTAAAATTCCTCTTCTGTAAATAAAGTAACTAATGCTCAGTTACTCTAAATGGCTTGTTCAAGCTACAGAGTCAATAAAAAAGGAAACTCAGGTTAAGAATGATCCCCTTTGGTTTCTGTAGAACATCTAATCTTACTATTGTCAATTACACTAACTCTTAAAATTCATCTTTATAGTGTGTTTCCTCCACTTAGGCTGCAGTCATCTCTCAGTATCTGGGAGGGATTGGTAACAGAATCTCTCTTGGATACCAAAAGCCAGGGATGCTCAATTGTCTTATATAAAATGATCTAGTATTGATATTTGCATACTCACATTCTCCCATATACTTTAAATCATCTCTAGAATACTTATAATTTATAATACCACATAAAATATATGTAAATAGCTGTAAATATAATTTAACAATATGGAAGTTAAGAAAAATGATTTCGAACCTCCTTCTTTCAGTCATTCAAAAATCTGCTTATAATCTAAAGTCAGTCCATTGTAACTGTGGTTCAACATTCACAAACTCAATCAGTCCTGGTTCATGTAGTACTGTAGAACATATTTAGTGGAAAAGAATCTGCATAAAAGTGGACCAATACAGCTCAGACCCACGTTATTCAAGAGTTCACTGTACACAGTTGCTGGCATGCAGCAAATTCAATTTTTGCTTCTTGGAACTCTCTGGATTTTTCTCCCTGATTTTGTTGATCTTTTGTTGGTAAAATCCATGGATGAGAAATCTATAGATTTGGAGTGCCAGCTGTATTAGCACATGATAATAGTGACCACATCTGCTTTAGTCATAACTGTTTTTCCAGCACCAAGACTAGCACCTGGGATAAATTATACTTAATAGATTAATTAATTAATTAAATAGATCAAAACACACAATATGTAGGGCATAATGTCACAGAGAGGGAATCCATCAGGGCTCAGATTATCCCCATATCCACTACTGTTCATCTGAATGATACTCACTCCATTATTTTGAGATTTAGTTTTCTTGTTTCCAAAATAAAGGAGTTGGACTAGCTATCTCTGAATTTGTGACTACCAATTGCTCAGTACTCAATATCCAGATTGCCTTGTTTCATTTGTAAAGGCTACCCAAGCCTTGGCATGGCCACTGACTGTTGCAATAAATGGTGCATGTTTTTCATTGTTCATCCTTGTTACAAACAACATGAATCTTAGCTGAGGCTCAACCTCACCTGTCATGGACCACCCATCTCTTCTGCTCTTTATAATACATTTATTTTCAAGGTCAATGATTGTTTTCCTTTACTCCTCTTTTCAATCTTCATCATCACCATAGCAATTAATATTCCATGACCAAGCTTCTGGTAATGCTAAGCAGCCTACCAACATTTTATAAATATAATCTGATTTGATCCTTTTATCAAGACCATGAGGAAGTTATAATAAACATCATCTTACAGAAGAGGTAAGTGATGCTCAGAACATTTTAGTGACTTGCCTAATGTTACATAACAAGTAAGTGGTGAAATAAACACTGAAACCCAGATATGCCTGACTGAATGAAGTCTTTTCATATAAGTAATGCTCAAAATTCTCCAAACTAGGCTTCAAAAGTATGTGAACCAAGAACTTCCAGATATTCAAGCTAGATTTAGAAAAGGTAGAGGAACCAGAGATCAAATTGCCAACATCTGTTGGATCATCAAAAAAGCAAGAGAATTTCAGAAAAATATACACTTTTGCTTCATTGACTACGCTAAAGCCTTTGACTGTGGAAACAAACAGTGGAAACAGTGGAAAATTTTTAAAGAGACTCGGATACCAGACCACCTTATCTGCCTCCTGAGAAATCTGTGTGCAGGTCAAGAAGCAATGGTTAGAATCAGAACCTCACATGGAACAATGGACAGGTTTCAAATTGGGAAAGGAGTATGTCAAGGCAGTATATCCTCACCCTGCTTATTTAACTTATATGCAGATTACATCATGCAAAATGCATTACTGGATGAGGCAACGCATGCTTAATCACTTCAGTTGTGTCTGACTCTTTGTGACCCCATGGACAGCAGCCCACCAAAGTTCCTCTGTCCACAGGATTCTCCAGGCAAGAATACTGGAGTGGGTTGCCATTTCCTTCTCCAACGGATGAAGCAAAGTTGGAATCAAGACTGCAGGGAGAAATATCAATAACCTCAGATATGCAGATGACACCGCCCTTATGGCAGAAAGTGAAGAGGAACTAAAGAGCCTCTTGATGAAAGTGAAAGAGGAGAGTGAAAAACCTGGCTTAAAGCTCAACATTCAAAAAAATAAAGACCATGGCATCTGTTCCCATCACTTCATGGCAAATAGATGGGGAAACAATGGAAACAGTGACAGACTTTTTTTTTTTTTAAACTTTACAATATTGTATTAGTTTTGCCAAATATCGAAATGAATCCACCACAGGTATACCTGCGTTCCCCATCCTGAACCCTCCTCCCTCCTCCCTCCCCTCCCCTCCCTCTGGGTCGTCCCAGTGCACCAGCCCCAAGCATCCAGTACCCTGCATCGAACCTGGACTGGCGACTCATTTCCTACATGATATTATACATGTTTCAATGCTATTCTCCCAAATTTCCCCACCCTCTCCCTCTCCCACAGAGTCCATAAGACTGATCTATACATCAGTGTCTCTTTTGCTGTCTCGTACACAGGGTTATTGTTACCATCTTTCTAAATTCCATATATATGCATTAGTATACTGTATTGGGGTTTTTCTTTTTGGCTTGCTTCACTCTGTATAATAGGTTCCAGTTTCATCCATCTCATTAGAACTAATTCAAATGTATTCTTTTTAATGGCTGAGTAATACTCCATTGTGTATATGTACCACAGCTTTCTTATCCATTCATCTGCTGATGGGCATCTAGGTTGCTTCCATGTCCTGGCTATTATAAACAGTGCTGCGATGAACATTGGGGTACACGTGTCTCTTTCCCTTCTGGTTTCCTCAGTGTGTATGCCCAGCAGTGGGATTGCTGGATCATAAGGCAGTTCTAGTTCCAGTTTTTTAAGGAATCTCCACACTGTTCTCCATAGTGGCTGTACTAGTTTGCATTCCCACCAACAGTGTAAGAGAGTTCCCTTTTCTCCACACCCTCTCCAGCATTTATTGCTTGTAGACTTATGGATTGCAGCCATTCTGACTGGTGTGAAATGGTACCTTATTGTGGTTTTGATTTGCATTTCTCTGATAATGAGTGATGTTGAGCATATTTTCATGTGTTTGTTAGCCCTCTGTATGTCTTCTTTGGAGAAATGTCTATTTAGTTCTTTGGCCCATTTTTTGATTGGATCATTTATTTTTCTGGAATTGAGCTGTAGGAGTTGCTTGTATATTTTTGAGATTAGTTGTTTGTCCGTTGCTTCATTTGCTATTATTTTCTCCCATTCTGAAGGCTGCCTTTTCATCTTGCTAATAGTTTCCTTTGTTGTGCAGAAGCTTTTAAGTTTAATTAGGTCCCATTTGTTTATTTTTGCTTTTATCTCCAATATTCTGGGAGGTGGGTCATAGAGGATCCTGCTGTGATGTATGTAGGAGAGTGTTTTGCCTATGTTCTCCTCTAGGAGTTTTATAGTTTCTGGTCTTACGTTTAGATCTTTAATCCATTTTGAGTTAATTTTTGTGTATGGTGTTAGAAAGTGGTCTAGTTTCATTCTTTTACAAGTGGTTGACCAGTTTTCCCAGCACCACTTGTTAAAGAGAAAAACTATTAAAAATTCCAACATATGGAGGATGAACAACACGCTGCTGAATAACCAACAAATCACAGAAGAAATCAAAAAAGAAATCAAAATTTGCATAGAAACTAATGAAAATGAAAACACAACAACTCAAAACCTGTGGGACACTTTAAAAGCAGTCCTAAGGGGAAAGTTCATAGCAATACAGGCATACCTCAAGAAACAAGAAAAAAGTCAAATAAATAACCTAACCCTACACCTAAGGCAACTAGAAAAGGAAGAAATGAAGAACCCCAGGGTTAGTAGAAGGAAAGAAATCTTAAAAATTAGGGCAGAAATAAATGCAAAAGAAACAAAAGAGACCATAGCAAAAATCAACAAAGCCAAAAGCTGGTTCTTTGAAAGGATAAATAAAATTGACAAACCATTAGCCAGACTCATCAAGAAACAAAGGGAGAAAAATCAAATCAATAAAATTAGAAACGAAAATGGAGAGATCACAACAGACAACACAGAAATACAAAGGATCATAAGAGACTACTATCAACAATTATATGCCAATAAAATGGACAACGTGGAAGAAATGGACAAATTCTTAGAAAAGTACAACTTCCCAAAACTCGACCAGGAAGAAATAGAAAATCTTAACAGACCCATCACAAGCACAGAATTTGAAACTGTAATCAAAAATCTTCCAGCAAACAAAAGCCCAGGTCCAGACGGCTTCACAGCTGAATTCTACCAAAAATTTAGAGAAGAGCTAACACCTATCCTGCTCAAACTCTTCCAGAAAATTGCAGAGAAAAGTAAACTTCCAAACTCATTCTATGAGGCCACCATCACCCTAATACCAAAACCTGATAAAGATCCCACAAAAAAAGAAAACTACAGGCCAATATCACTGATGAACATAGATGCAAAAATCCTTAACAAAATTCTAGCAATCAGAATCCAATAACACATTAAAAAGATCATACACCATGACCAAGTGGGCTTTATCCCAGGGATGCAAGGATTCTTCAATATCCACAAATCAATCAATGTTATACACCACATTAACAAATTGAAAAACAAAAACCATATGATTATCTCAATAGATGCAGAGAAAGCCTTTGACAAAATTCAACATCCATTTATGATAAGAACTCTCCAGAAAGCAGGAATAGAAGGAACATACCTCAACATAATAAAAGCTATATATGACAAACCCACAGCAAACATTATCCTCAATGGTGAAAAATTGAAAGCATTTCCTCTAAAGTCAGGAACAAGACAAGGGTGCCCACTTTCACCATTACTATTCAACATAGTTTTGGAAGTTTTGGCCACAGCAATCAGAGCAGAAAAAGAAATAAAAGGAATCCAAATTGGAAAAGAAGAAGTAAAACTCTCACTGTTTGCAGATGACATGATCCTTTACATAGAAAACCCTAAAGACTCCACCAGAAAATTACTAGAACTAATCAATGATTATAGTAAAGTTGCAGGATATAAAATCAACACACAGAAATCCCTTGCATTCCTATACACTAATAATGAGAAAAGTGAAAGAGAAATTAAGGAAACAATTCCATTCACCATTGCAACAAAAAGAATAAAATACTTAGGAATATATCTACCTAAAGAAACGAAAGACCTATATATAGAAAACTATAAAACACTGGTGAAAGAAATCAAAGAGGACACTAATAGATGGAGAAATATACCATGCTCATGGATTGGAAGAATCAATATAGTAAAAATGAGTATACTACCCAAAGCAATTTATAGATTCAATGCAATCCCTATCAAGCTACCAACGGTATTCTTCACAGAGCTAGAACAAATAATTTCACAATTTGTATGGAAATAAAAACCTCGAATAGCCAAAGCTATCTTGAGAAAGAAGAATGGAACTGGAGGAATCAACCTACCTGACTTCAGGCTCTATTACAAAGCCACAGTTATCAAGACAGTATGGTACTGGCACAAAGACAGAAATATAGATCAATGGAACAAAATAGAAAGCCCAGAGATAAATCCACACACATATGGACACCTTATCTTTGACAAAGGAGGCAAGAATATACAATGGATTAAAGACTTTATTTTCTTGGACTCTAAAATCACTGCAGATTGTGACTGCAGCTATGAAATTAAAAGATGCCTGCTCCTTTGAAGAAAAGTTATGACCACCTAGACAGCATATTAAAAAGCAGAGACATTACTTTGCCAACAAAGTTTTGTCTAGTCAAGGTTATGGCTTTTCCAGTAGTCATGTATGGATATGAGAGTTGGACTGTAAAGAAAGCTGAACACCAAAGAATTGATGCTTTTGAACTGTGGTGTTGGATAAGACTCTTGAGAGTCCCTTGGACTGCAAGGAAATCTAACCAGTCAATCCTAAAGGAAATCAGTCCTGAATATTCATTGGAAGGACTGATGCTGAAGCTGAAACTCCAATACTTTGGCACCTGATTTGAAGAACTGACTCATTGGAAAAGACCCTGATGCTGGGGAAGATTGAAGGCAGGAGGAGAAGGGGATGTCAGAGGATGAAATGGTTGGATGGCATCACCAACCGGATGGACACGAGTTTGAGCAAGCTCCGGGAGTTGGTGATAGGGGATCCTGGTGTCCTGCAGTCTGTGGAGTCAAAGAGAGTTGGACAATACTGAATGACTGAACTCAACTGAGCTGAACTAGTATTAACTCTTCATATTTGTTGCATAATAAGTTGCTTCAGCTGTGTCCAACTGCAACCCTATGGACCATAGCCCAACAATCTCTTCTATCCATGGGGATTCTCCAGGCAAGAATACTGGAATGGGTTGCTATGCCCTCCTCCAGGGCATATTCCCAACCCAGGGATCCAACCTGCATCTCCTGCATTGCTAGGTGGTTTTTTTTTTTTGTTTTTTTTTTTTTTACTATTAGCACCACCTGGGAAACCCTTTTCATACAAGACAGTGGAAATCTCAGATTAGAAATGAAACATTAGTGAAACATGAGTTAAAATAACCTTTTTCTGTAAGTTCTTCTTCACAACAAAGAGAAAAGCCTTGATGCTAAAATAATTATGTAACTATTCTTCCATTATGTATGCTGAATGGCATTGTACCATTTCTTAGTTAGGAGCTTATAAAGGTAAATGGCATATACTGTCAGTGGTTGTTATTAAAACTTTGACAACCCACACAAGTTATAAAGGCCAATGTTTATAAGTGCTAAGCAACACTGACAATCAGATCTGCCAGGATAATCAGACATGAAATTATTTTTAAACACTAAGTTGTCCTTTTAATTCTTTGTTTTTATAATGTGTAATTTGAGTATATAAACTACAATATTTTCCTAATGCCTATGTCACCATTTTTCATATTATGAGTATTAGAATTATTGTTTGCTAAGAGAAAATCTTGGAGTAAAGTTAAACATTTTCCTTTAGAAATGATAGCTGAGTACTTGTGTAATAGAATCATTTGTTTAAATAAAGTAGACCTGTGCTTTATTATATCACAGGGATTCTGCTTCTGCCATTCTATTCTGCATTTGTTACCAAAACAATAATTAAGGACATTCACCTAAATGGAAGAACCAAGGAAATTTAACTGCTTTTGTATGTCAGAAATCTAAATATAACTCACTCTGACTCTCAACAATCTATCTCTTAACAAGCTATTCTTTTTTCTGTCTCCAAGGCTCTGAGCCTGTGATTCAAAGACTTTGAACGCTGTGCTGAGTACATGTGGAAGGATCTTGGAAGAAAGATCTCTCCACTTAACAAAGTCCTATTCTCCATGAAACACTAACAAAGAGAACAAAACACATATGGCTGAAAGTGATCATGGATTTTTTTTTTTTTTTTTTTTTTGCTTTCTTCAAGAAATGGTTATTACTCCCTCTGGGGTCCCAGGTAACATCCACATTTTCTCATGTTTAAAATCTCAAACTGTCAGCCCATGGAGGGATTTGACTAGTAAACACGTTCAATGTTAAAGAAAGATGGAAAAGTTTGCAAGTTTTAGAGTGGGGAGATTTCATGTAAAAACCTAGATTTCCACTTCTTTTGAAAATAATATATGAAGAAAGTATCTGACTGTACTGGGTTGGCTGGCCTCTGAACGAACAATCATCTGGGACTGAGAATTTCCCATCCACTTCAGAGGAGACAGGCTCTCCAGGGCACTATTTCCCTCCTCTTTTTTAATTTGACCCACTTCATTCATTCTGTGTTTACAGTAGGATGGGTAAGCATTTGAGTATAAGACCCTGACTCTATGATCACTCTTTTTTTTTTTCTATGATCACTCTTAACTTTCCATAAAAGTTATAGTTATCTTTCCTTCTCCTCACTATGAAAGAACTATGCATTTTCCCCTTAAAATGCTTATTTTGCATTAATATATTATTTTCTATTTTAATCAGTTTATCTACAGTAGCTTATTTAATTCTTACCATCATGTAATAAGCAAGAGACTTGCATTATCTCTACCAATCTGATGAAGAGAATGAGCACAGAAAGCTTAAGTAATTTAAGAACATCATACAGTGATTATGCCTTATAATCAGGATCCATCTTTTTGTTTCAAAGTTTAGCACATAATCTATGCTAGTAAATGTTCAGGTTCTAATATAGTATCATAGCCTCAGTTGAAGTGTTACTATGATCAACATTAGGTATCAAAATGTCTGAGGAATGGATCATCATGTGGAAAATGTAAAAAAAAAAAAAAAAGAAAAGAAAAATCTGTTCAATAGCACTTGAACTCTTTTACTTGCTTAGAAAACATGAAAAAGAATGAGGGTAGAAGTCTAGAATTAAAATACAAATTTTATATATATCAAATAGATACCTAGCAAGGACATACTGCATAGCAAGAGAGCTATATTCAGTATTATGTAATAATCTATAATGGAAAACAATGCAAAAAAATAATATATATATATATATGGCTTCCCAAATAGCACGAGTTGTAAAGAACCCATCTGCCAATGCAGGAGACCTAAGAGACTTAGGTTCAATCTTCAATCCCTGGGTCAGGACGATCCCCTGGAGGACAGCATGGCAACCCACTTTAGTATTCTTGCCTGGAGAACCCCATAGACAGTGGAGCTTGGTGGGCTACAGTCCACAGTGTAGCAAAGCGTGGTACACGACTGAAATTACTTTACATATATATACACACACACATTAGAATCACTTTACTGTACACCTGAAATGAACACAACATTGTAAGTCAATTATTCAGTTCAGTTCAGTCACTCAGTCATGTCCAACTCTTTGCGACCCCATGGACCACAGCATGCCAGGCCTCCTTGTTCATCACCAACTCCCGGAGTTACTCAAACTCATGTCCATTGAGTCGGTGATGCCATCCAGCCATCTCATTCTCTATCTTCCCCTTCTCCTCCTGCCTTCAATCTTTTCCAACATCAGGGTCTTTTCAAATAAGTCAGCTCGTCGCATCAGGTGGCCAAAGTATTGGAGTTTCAGCTTCAACATCAGTCCTTCCAATGAATATTAAGGACTGATTTCCCTTAGGATGGACTGGTTGGATCTCCTTGCAGTCCAAGGGACTCTCAAGAGTCTTCTCCAATACCACAGTTCAAAAGCATCAATTCTTCAGCTCTCAACTTTCTTTACAGTCCAACTCTCACATCCATACACGACTACTGGGAAAACAATAGCCTTAACTAGACGGAGCTTTGCTGGCAAAATAATGTCTCTGCTTTTTAGACTAGTGCTGCATTGGGCTTATCCTACACATCCCAAATTCATCAGGGCAAAGGATTCAGGAGTACCCTGTGGTCCAGATAGATGTGGGCCACAGATGAGGGAATGTTCAAGTGAGGGTGGTATTGAGGTCTGTCTAACAAGCTCACAAAGAAAGTGAAGAGGCTTTAGCCTCTAGTTGCTTGGCTAGAGGCTGACTTATTAGTGCTGAGTTAAAAAGTCCCAGATGACCATCAGGAAGAGGGATGTGGTTTGTCTGGGTTAAATAAACTCTAGGACAAAATTCCTCAGTGAAGCAAATTTCTGAAGAAACACATGCGTCCACTAGAGAAAGCATCTCTTATAAATATTTGCCAGTCTGAAGAGTATGCAGTCAATTGAAAAAAAGTCAGAAGTTGGAGTAAAGTTCATCTCCATCACTTTGATAGTCAGAAGCTGGCAAGCAAACTGGGTGGTGAAATAAAGAAGCCAGCTATATTACTACTTCCAACTGCAGCCTTCTTTCACTTAAATTAGGTTTTTAAGATAAAGCTTAATGCTGAACTACACGTGAATTTTGTAAAAAACATTCTTGGACCAGACAAACACTAGTAACTTAAAGTGACTTCAATGGGTAAAGTATCCGCCTGCAATCTAGGAGTCACAGGCAATGCAGGTTTCATCCCTGGGTTGGGAAGATCCCCTGGAGGAGGAAACAAGAACCTATTCCACTATTCTTCTCTTGAGAATCCCATGGACACAGGAGCCTGGCAGGCTATGGTCCATGGTGTTGCAAAAGACTTGGACACGACCTAGCCACTAAGCAGATGACTTGATTATGAGAAGAACAGTCATTGGGCATACTTATTTTTCACCTAACAGTGTGAGAAAAGATAATTCTTAGCGAATGCCTTCCAAAGAGATGATGGGGAATGCAAATGAACCTGTTTCTTCCATACAGAGGTTACAAAATTGGTGGCGATAATGATGGTGGTGGTGATGATAATGATGATTTGATTATTCTAGAATAACTAGCTTAGCATAATGATTAAGGACAAGAGTTTGGGGCACACACTAACTTGGATTTAGACTCCTTTTCTGTTATCAACTGTGTGATACTGGACAGGATATAGAACATCTCCGAGTGAATGTTTACTATGAAACGATTCTGTTAATAAATAATTTCGAGTATTACACAGAAGATTTAAGGAGAGGATGCTTATAAAGCACTTGATATAGGACTTGAATTTATTAAGCATCTAGCAATAGAAGCTGGTTAGCTACTGTGGCAATGATGATTCTCAAGTGAGTCGATGAAGGGTCTGGACTAAATGCACCTGTCATCTCTCTAGAAACGTGAAGCTTGGCCTCAGCCCTGGCTTCATCTTCCACTGACCATGTATTTATTTACCTCTCAAGAATGTGTTTTCTTTAGTTAGCTTGGGGTGGCAAAACAAATTGCCGTATATAGACTGGGTGGCTCAAATAACAGAAATTCATTTCCTCATAGTTCTGGAGGCTAGGAGTCCCAGATCAAGGTCCAGGTGGACTGATTTCTGGTGAGAGCTCTTTTCTAGGCTTGCAGATGGCCTCATTGTCCTCGTATGGGTGTGTATACCCTCTTTTTATAAAGGGACCAATCCAGTTGGATTAGTGTCCCACCCTCATGGCCTCATTTAGCCTTAGTTACTTCCTAAAGACACTCGTATCTGGGGTTAAGTCTTCAACAGGTGAATTTTGGTGGGGGGCATAATTCAGTCCAGAGCAGCAGTCATAGAGGGATTCAGTGGGGATCACAAATGAAAGACAATCACAGTCCTCCAAATGGTCACAGTCTTCTCAAAGAGAGGTAGACCTGAGAAAAGAGATACTATTTTCTGATCTGATCCCATATGCAAAACCTGTGCTAGGAGATTGTGAGCAGCTATTACCTTAGGGATGTCATCAAGACATTGAAGAATAAATAAATTTTATCACTAAAATCTAGATTTATTTACACACATTTATTGCTTTGCAGTTAATTCTTAAAAGGAGCCTCTGTTAAGTGTCTCCCTTTTACAATAAGGCAACTGAGGCTGTGAGCTTGGGAACTTGCTTCAAGTTACTAAAAGTAAATGGCAGAATTCTCAACCTCTATTTTTCACCCTAGGACAATGAGAATAACGACAGACTGTGGACCATGCCTGATGGAAGACAGATCAAAGACTGGTGCGAATCTGAGAGGAAAGTCAGAGACTAGGGTTTAAGGGATTTGACTCTTGAGGCAATGTTTGAATCAAGCAAGTATTGAAAGACAAATATTACTTCCAATGCTCATGTAATTTCTGCTCCAATTATATATAAGCATTTGGCCGATCAAATAAAACACAGCTGTTAACTACTCAAGTTTATATCAAATTCACAGGATGAGTTCTGATACTCTACAACCTTCTCTACCTTCCCACAAGAAACATTTTCTGGATGTTATGCTTGCTTTTGTCAAAAATTCACTCTGAAAAGCAATTTAATAAACCAAAGCTTCCTGTTAAACTGTATTTTCCTATATTTGGGATAAATAGAGATTCTCATTTTGAAAGGAAGGTAATCATTTCTAAAAATTATGATGATAACCGAAAGGAAAAATCTCAGAATGTTTTAGTCTCAGTAGGAAAAGATAATATCAAAACCAGCAAGTATTTATTTATTAAGGATTTATAATGTCCTAGGTGTTGCGTGCAGAGAAGGCAATGGCACCCCGCTCCAGTACTTTTGCCTGGAAAATCCCATGGACGGAGGAGCCTGGTAGGCTACAGTCCATGGAGTCGCTAGAGTCAGACACGACTGAGCGACTTCACTTTCACTTTTCACTTTCATGCATTGGAGAAGGAAATGGCAACCCACTCCAGTGTTCTTGCCTGGAGAATTCCAGGGATGGGGAAGCCTGGTGGGCTGCCGTCTATGGGGTCGCACAGAGTTGGACACGACTGAAGCGACTTGGCAGCAGCAGGTGTTGGGTGAGCTGATAAAATACACACATTTTCTCACTTCAGTTTGTACCACGTTAATGAAGGATCATCCTCATCATACAGACTGGAGCCTGGGGTTTAGTGAGAGGCAGTATTTGTCAGGTGAGGAGTAGTAATAGCATTCAGTCTTGTAGCAGAAGATTCCTGAGCATGCCCTTTGAAACTCTGCAGTGTTCTGGCCCTGGAAGTGGGCTGCAAAAGCTCATAGAGAGACAAGGGAAGTTGTCTGAATCTCAGTTACATCCTGCTGTATTTAAGAGCCAGCCGGCATCTTGGTGTTCACCTCTGCAGATACAAGAGCTGGGCTATGGAGGCTGGGAGAACAACAGGTGCACGGCTTAAGAACCAACAGGTAAAGTGACTGATAAAAGCAGACAGAGCATAGAAATAACCTGATTAAATGAGTGCTTGCTATATGTCAGACACTGAACTAAGGGTTTTACAAGTAACATTTTATTTATTCCTTAATTTCATCCTGTTAGACAAGTATAATTATCTTCATTTTCAGATAAGGAAACAGACACAGAAGAAAGGTCAAGCAATGTTCAAAAGTTAACAACAGCAAGTAAGTGGAAGAACTGGTCTCTGAACCTCCATATGCTAAGTTGGACACTCATTTCTCTAACTTTCAGGCAGAGCCACCCCACATTAGAGCAGCTACTCTGCTTTCTTGGGTGAGCTGCTCCCAGACCATCATATTATAAATAATTATAACAGTTTGCAAATGTTTATGGATATAAGATATAAAACATATTTTGTTTATAATGTTCAAATAATTCTACAGGTTATAAAAAAGGAAAAATAATAATTAGCATCATCATCACATTCACTATTGTTATTAACCTATGAAATGATCAAAGAGATATTCTGGTCCTGAATATATATGAATTTAGACCAATAGAAGTTGGGCTTCCCAGGTGGCGCTAGTGGTAAAGAATCCACATGCCAGTGCAGGATATGCAAGAGGCTAAGGTTTGATCCCTGGGTCGGGAAGATCCTCTGGAGGAGGAAATAGCAACCCTCTCCAGTATTATTGACTGGCAAATTCCAAGGACAGAGGAGCCTGGCAGGCTAGAGTCCAAGGGGTTGCAGAGAGTCAGGCACAACTGAGCACAGACTAACAGAGGTTAGAAGTACCCCCAAATCACACATCTAACTATTATTTAGCATAGTTTTACTCTATATAGTCAATCAACAAAGATTTGTTATAAACCTACTACTAAAAAAAAACAAAAACAAAAACAAACAACAATGTATCACCAACAATGCCTTGGAGATACGTGCAAAACAAGATACAAAAGTAAAATATGAGGAAATAGAAGCAACATGAAAATAAAATCGAACCAAGATAAAAACCAGTACTGAACATACATTTAATTAACTGTAAACAATTAAATCTTTGTAAGCAAGGATTTTGATAAAAGGGCTAACATAACAGTTCAGTTCAGTTCAGATCAGTTGCTCAGTTGTGTCCGACTCTGTGACCCCATGAATCGCAACACGCCAGGCCTCCCTGTCCATCATCAACTCCCGGAGTTCACTGAGACTCACGTCCATCGAGTCAGTGACGCCATCCAGCCATCTCATCCTCTGTCATCCCCTTCTCCTCCTGCCCCTAATCCCTCCCAGCACCAAAGTCTTTGCCAATGAGTGAACTCTTCTCATGAGGTGGCCAAAGTACTGGCATTTCAGCTTTAGTATCATTCCTTCCAAAGAAATCCCAGGGCTGATCTCCTTCAGAATGGACTGGTTGGATCTCCTTGCAGTCCAAGGGACTCTCAAGAGTCTTCTCCAACACCACAGTTCAAAAGCATCAATTCTTCGGCACTCAGCCTTCTTCACAGTCCAGCTCTCACATAAACGTAACAGACTTCAGGCTAAATCCTTAGGAAGCTTGCATTAGGTTGGCTTAGGAACTTGGATTTCAGGAGGATTTCCCTGATGGCTCAGATGGTAAAGAATCCACCTGCAATGCAGGAGACCCAGGATTGATCCCTGGGTTGGGAGGATCCCCTGGAGAAGGGAATGGCTACTCACTCCAGTTCCTGCCAGGAGAATTCCACAGGCATGGACAGAGGAGCCCGGTGGCCCCCAGTTCATGTGGTCCTAAAGTATTGGACATGATTAAATGACTAACATTTTCATTTTCACTTCCACTTTGAGAAGAGTGTCTGATACGTGTTTTTAAAAAATGTGTTTATGCTAAACACTTGTGTTCCTTCTGGGCATGTGGAATTTGAACCCTTGCTAGACACAGTGTGTTTTTGTGACCAGCACCCAGTGAAAACCTTTGGCATTGAATCTTTAATGAGCTTCTCTAATAGACAACATGCCATACCAGTCACAATTCATTCCTGGAGGAATCAAGCGTGTCTTGTGAGTGATTCCACTGGGAGAGGACTCCTGGAAGTTCGTGTCTGGCTTCCCCAGACTTCACTCCATGCTTCTTTTTCTTCTGATAACTTTGTTTGTATCTGTTTTCTGTAATAAATTATAGTTTTAAAACAATGATGGCCAATATTATTTCATCTATGAGTAGTGGTACAGCTGATCTATATTAGGCATGGAGCTAAGCATCACATGTAATGCAATCTCACGTATTGCCCACAACAATTCAATGTCGTCTATCAGTATCTCTCCATTTTAAGAAGAGAAAATGGAGTCTCAAAATGGTTAAAGAACTCTTCAAAGTCAAATCTGTCTGAAGTCTGCTTTCAACTGGCCCCAGAGAATCACAGCTATCTTCCCATTATGTTCATACCAAAATATGAGAGACATTTCTTCTACGGATTTCCATTAAGAAGACACTGGCATTGCAAATCCTACTAGATAATATCTCTGCAGCAAATTCAGGAGCAAGCCTCATATGACTCTTTCTCAAACAGCCTTCCCTGCAATCAAGGCAAAGCAATCCACTCTAGTGGCACAGCTGTCAGGCTGGAAGGGAGGAAACTTGAATCCAGCTCTCCTGAACCCCAATCCTCTCAGCCCTCCTCGTGTGGTCTAAACTTGATCTGCACAACAATGGCTGATAAAGACTTGTTCTTGAAGGAAAATAACTTCTGGGGGTAAGGGGAAGCAATGAGGAATCACATTTTGTTTGAGGATTTAAGAATTATATCTCCAATGTGAGAAAGCTGGGACGCAGGGATAGCATCTTTGTGGTGATGTTATATTCTTCCTGGGTTCTTCTTGCCTCTCTCTCTCTCTCTCCTCTCTCATGTCAGGGGAGCATCATACATAAAGTTTAGATACATAAGACACCATAGTTTTTGTAGGATGTTTCAGAGGGCCTCCCCTTTATCTTATTTTAGGACTCTCATTCTTACTTCTGTCCCACCTACATTTACAATGGAAACAGTGATGGGCTTTTTCTTGGACTCCAAAATCACTGCAGATGGTGACTGCAGCCATGAAATTAAAAGATGCTTGTTCCTTGGAAGAAAAGCAATGACCAACGTAAATAACTTATTAAAAAGCAGAGACATTACTTTGTCGACAAAGGTCTGTATAGTCAAAGCTATGGTTTTTGCAATAGTCATGCATGGATGTGAGAGTTGGACTATAAAGACAGTTGAGTGCCAAAGAATTGATGCTTTTGAACTGTGGTGTTGGAGAAGACTCTTGAGAGTCCCTTGGACTGCAAGGATATCAAACCAGTCCATCCTAAAGGAAATCAGTCCTGACTATTCATTGGAAGGACTGATGCTGAAGCTGAAGCTCCAATACTTTGGCCACCTGTTGGGAAGAACTGACTCATTTGAAAAGAGCCTGATGCTGGGAAAGACTGAAGGCAGGAGAAGGGGACAACAGAGGATGAGATGGTTAGTGGCATCACTGACCTGATGGACATGAGTTTAAGCAATCTCTGGGAGATAGTGAAGGACAGCGAAGCCTGACATGCTGCAGTCCATGGGGTCTCAAAGAGTCAGACACAACTGAGCGATTGAAATGAACTGACCTGACCTGACCTACATTTTGTATTCTTCCCACCTCCTTCACTCCACTGACATGGTAAAGATGGTTATCCTACAGGACCCCTTTCTTTCTGGGTCTTGAAAATAGCTTATCCTGATATGAAGAAAACAGCCAGAAAAAAACATAGCATAAATTAAGTTTCAAAACCAGGATTGGTTTCCTTGCCCCAAGAACAATTCATGAGTTACCTTCCATAGTAAGTCTTAATGCTTAATTTTTTTTTCCATATATTTTTAAACTCAGAATATTTCTTTTCCCTTTTTTTTTGTTTCGTTTACATTTGTGGCTCTTTGCCTTATGCAAATGATTGTTCTATTGACATTAGGTAGCATATTTACAATGTGTGTTTCTTAAAGCCTTGGGATTAGCAGATCAACATATTTTAGAAACTGGTGGGTCAGGAACTTGTCTATTATACTACTGACCACTTCACACACTTTACAACCATGTGGAAAAATTGTGTGTGTGTGCTCAATCACTCAGCCATGTCTGACTTTGCAACCCCATGAACTGTAGACCACCAGGCTCCTTAGTTCATGGAATTCTCCAGGCAAAAATACTGCAGTGGGTTGACATTTCCTCCTTCAGGGGATCTTCCCAATCCAGGGAATTCTCATTGGCAGGTGGATTCTTTACCACTATGCCATCTGGGAAGGGCCTGTGGAAAAATAAAGATAGTTTGCTTATGGCTGTAGTTAAGATTTTCTTGGCATCTGAATAGAAGAAGCCTCTGAGAGTCTGGCTATGGGCTAAGATGTGCCAATAGTATACTGATACTTATCAAAGAGTTGGCTTCCCTGGTGGCTCAGAGGATAAAGCATCTACCTGCAATGCAGGAGACCCCGGTTCGATCCCTGGGTTGGGAAGATCCCCTGGAGAAGGAAATGGCAACCCACTCCAGTATTCTTGCCTGGAGAATCCCGTGGACAGAGGAGCCTTGCAGGCTACAGTCCATGGTGTCGCAAGTAGTCAGACATGACTGAGCGACTTCACACACACACACTTATCAAAAACCTGACCCCTAATATTGCTTAGATTCTCAGAAAGAATAAGGAATTTTTGGAAGATTATATAACAATTTTGCATAAGGAAAATCAAATTTCTTTTGGCGTTTAAAAAAAGCTGCCTTAACTTGTGGCTACCTCCAATAAGCTGATGTACTACTCCTTGTTTTGAAGACCTATAGGATTATGATTTTGGTTGTGTGTTTAGAGCGAATGGCTTATGCAAACACCAGGAAGAGAATAAGATGCCTGTAATTTTCCAGCAGAAGGTTTGGTATAATGCAGAGTCCCTGGTAGGCTGCAGTCCATGGGGTCGCTAAGAGTTGGACACAACTGAGTGACTTCACTTTCGCTTTTCACTTTCATGCACTGGAGAAGGAAATGGCAACCCACTCCATTGTTCTTGCCTGGAGAATCCCAGGGACGGGGGAGCCTGGTGGGTTGCCGTCTATGGGGTCTCACAGAGTTGGCCACGACTGAAGCGACTTAGCAGCAGCAGCAGCAGCAGAGTCCCTGTACCCCGGCCTTCTGTGCACCCTGTCGAAGTGAGCCCTGGACAGGGGCAGTGAGATGCAGTGTGAGGAAGGAACTCCATGAGTGCCCTTTAAGGGGCCCCGGAAAAACAGCCTGAATTGGGGCAAGTCTGTGTCTAAGGGCCAGCTCTTTGAGGGAGTTTTATATAACCCTGGAACAGCAGCTATTGACTCTCGGTGACTTTGTAGGAAGATGTGATTTGCATCTTACTTTGTAGGAAGATGTCCCACCCAGAGGCGTGGTGAAGCTGTCTCAGCTAGTGCATTGCCAGACAACGCCAGCAGGGGGCACCCGGGTCACCAGCAGGCCTTCCACTTGTCTTCCTATCCTCAGCAACTACAGGGGATCTAAATGGACACCTGGCTTAATGACCATTGATTCCCGGAAAGAATGATTGTGGATCGGTGATCTACAGTAAAAAGGCCCAGTTTAGGTCGATATCTTCCAACATTTAGAGGACTCTTATATTTCATAATCCTATTCAGAAATGTAACTGATTAGATTGCCTTTCTGTGCACTTTGCAATCCATTTATTTTATAGGCATACTAAGCTGTTTTATTTTTAGGCAAATCATTCTGTGGGTGCATAGAATGGCCTGAGTGGGGAGCGCTTAGTTCCTAATTTAAAGATCTTAGATGCCGAAAGCACATCACTTTTGAATGACTGGTTGAATGAATGGACAAATACTGGAATTGTTGGACTAGGCTGAAGACTTAATTCTCTGGATTCTCAGGTATGTATTTGCCTAAACACTGGACTTGATCCAACACAAAGTGTTGAGAAAAATATTGATTGTCTTTATCACTCCCCTTGAATTCTGTTCCATAATCTGAATTTAGAGGTAAAAATTATATTGGCCCATAAATTGGGCCAATATATTGGGCCAAAATTAATGGCCCATATTGGCCCATAAATTGCTCAACTTCCTGTTGAGTCCATATCTGAACTCATCCAAAAACGAAATAGCTGTGTACAGATGGTTGGTTATTCAGGATATGTGACTTCAAATATACTGCCTGCCAGTATTTACCAAAAGCTTGAATAAAGGAAAGATTGCTTGTAGAGGGTAACCTAAAGACCGTTACTGGATTCTGAGGCCCATTATTAGATTGTTCTGATGGAGTTGAGGCTATGTATAGCAGGAACAGTCCTCCTTTATCTCTACATACTGTGACTTGGCATGATGTCATCAATGTGTTAGTGTTAGTTACTCAATTGTGTCTGACTCTTTGTGACCTCATACACTATAGCCTGCCAGATTCCCCTGTCCATGGAATTCTCCAGGCAAGAATACTGGAGTGGATTGCCATGCCCTTCTTTAAGGGATCTTCCTGATTCAGGGATCAAACCCAGGTCTCCTGCATTGCAGGCAGAGTCTTTACTTCCTGAGCCACCAAGAAGCCCTTCCCTGGTGGCTCAGATGATATCATCAATACTTGTGTCAAATAGTATGAGACCAAAAAAAAAGAAAAAAACTATTAAAGTAATCTGAATATCTGTCATTAGAATATTGTTGAAAGCCATTCCCATTGCATTATATACTGACTGGAACTTTCTTTGGTCACTATTCCAGAATAATGATGCTGTTTCTGAATATCTGTTTTATTTTTACTTTATGGGCACTGGGCATTTTATGATAATGTCTTTGAACTGACTGCTAGAAAACTTATAATAAAATCTGTGACCTAATTCTAGAAATGGCATAAGACTTAAAAGAAGATTTTTTTTATAGGTCAATATTATGCACGGCTTCATATTTTATCTCAGTTCTCATTCTCTATTTTTTCTTCTTTCCTATAAGTATATTTTAAACTGATGTATACTTTATAAAAGTTACCTTAAATGATGGCTGAAGCAAGATGTGGAATAAATAAAACTTAAACAAACAGTCTGTTTACTATTAATAATTGAATGTGAGTGAAGTCAACATAAGCAATTTTGATTTGAGCTTGAGCTTCTTAGAGTCATTAGCTCATACACACAAATATAACTTAGTCTCAAACAAGAGGCAACACCTAAATTCCCTGAGTACATCCCTAAGGGAATTGACTGATGAGAAGAGTCTTGGTTCCCAAGATCCTCACTAATATTTCTGCCTAAATATCTCCTACTTACAAAGCCTAGAGTATGGCAGGTGTTTCATATGTGATTTTTGGAACAAACAAATAATTTAAATTGGGTGGAAAATTAAAATTTATGGAAGGATTCAACATAAAAAATGCAATTTCTAATATATCAATAAAGTAAATGAGTTCAACTGAATTAATAAGGAGTTGTCTACCATTGAACCATTTCACTATGTATGGAGATAAAAGCTTTTATAATCAGGCAGTGCACCTGTTGCAGTCGAGTTCCCAGATCCGGCCAATGTCTGTTCTGATGGGACAGATGTTCAGAACTTGATGAATTTAGAACATGGGCTCTATAGATTCAAATATTAACTTAAAGACTGTGTGACAAGAGGATTAAGCTTGGGTTTGATTTCTGCCTTCCCTCTTTGTGATCTCTTTGCCTTGAGGATGCTCTCTGATCTTTAGTCTCTCAGATGTAAAACAGCCATACTACCTGCCTCATGGGGTTATGAGGATCAAAAGACATCAGGTTTGTAAAGCCTTCAACCTAATGCAGAGCATTCAACAAAAGCTATCAATTACAGTACCTACTACATGCCAAACACTGTTCCAGGAACTGAGATACAAAAATGAATAAGATGGGCATCTTTGTCCTTGAGGAAATTATAATTTAGTGGTGGAAATCATATAAAGAGGTTTTCAAATAATTCTTAGTAAATGGCTAACAGAAATGTGAATACAGTGTATGGGAACATAGAAAAGTATCATTTAGTCCCCATCTCTGCACAACTTTTTATAGTAATTTGTGACATTAAAGGATGTCTTCCTCTCTGTGACAATCTATATTCCTGATAGGATAATGAAGAAGCCATCAAACTAGAGCAATATATATATTTTCTAATTTATAAGAGACCTTCTAAAATCAAAAGCTTTGATCCAGATGTAAGAAAGAAAATATGTGACGAGGAAGATGAGTCAACAAAGCTGTGTTTCCTCTCACCATATCAGATTAGAGAAGTCTTCTAGGCTGGGATGAGGAACAAGTTAGACAGGACATGAGAGAGCTGTGTCAGAGGCTCGTTTCCCAGTGTTGCTCACAGTGGGCTTAAAGGTAGACGAGCAGGGATGGGTACAGGAGGGTGAGAAAATCTCCCTTTGACATTCTGGGGATGAGGCAGAGATGACCTGGCTCCTTTTAGCCCTATGTGGACCTCTGATAGGTCAATGTCAATGAGGGATGTAAGGAGGACATGTGGAGGACGGCATGGCAACCCACTCCAGCATTCTTGCCTGGATATCCTCATGGACAGAGGAGCCTGGCTGGCTACAGTCCATGGAATCCCAAAGAGCTGGACACGACTGAGTGACTCAGCACAGCACAGCACAGGAGGATATGACTCACTCATACAAGCCCAAGTTCTTCTGCAGCAAATGAGTGACTGGATGACATAGGAGGGATTGAGATGGAGGTTCATGGCTGGACAAGCTGAGGGAATGTTCATCAAAAAGGCCTGATAGAAATAGTTCTCTTTGGGTTTCAGGTGAGGGTACCAAGACATTACCACAAGAGATGGATCAGTGAACCTCGTGGGTACTGAAGGCTTCCCAGGAATTCCTCAGCTATTTACACTTAGTATGCAGTGGATTTCCTTGGGAGTGGAAGACCAATGTGAGATGAATGCAGATGAAGTTTTAGAACTGAGGTACCCTCCTCAATATCACTGGACCAGCAACAAAGAAGCCCTCGAGAGCTTGCCATCAGTCCCAGAGGGGAGCAGGAGGAAGGCTGTCCCGAGAGGGAGTCTAAGCAGAATGCGATTCAGTGCTGTACCGGATAGACTAGGAAACCAGGGCATTATGCTCAGTTTATCTGAAAGTGACCAGATCTAGTTTCTGCCTCAGGTTTGGACAGCTAGGAATCAAAACAACACATTTGTGGTAGGAACATAAAGCTACATTTACCTTCCATTGATCTCCCTTTGCAAAATTTGGACCTGCTACTGAGCATCCGCCTTTTATGTGGTTTTCTAGGAAGTCAACAGCCAGAGGGAAAGTTTTAAAAGGCACAAAAAAAGTTCATACAGTCCACAGACACGCCTGTCTTATCCATTATCGTAACTCAGTGTCACACACACAGACCACAGAATGCAGGATGGCTGCTGACTTGAAATATTTGGGACATACAATTGTTGAAGTAACGAATGATTATGAAGACAATTTAAATAAGAGACAGTGGAAAGGGACTCTGTTTTCGCCATCCTAACCTTTTTTAAAACAAATTCACTAGGATGTGGTTTCCAATTTTGACTCGTGCAGAATAGATTACATTCATAGGTCAGGAAACCTCCATGCTCTTGCCCTGGAAATCCCTGTACAGCTGATAGACCACCAGATGGATCTTTAACATTTACTTCTGTGCAGATGCATGTTGAAACACAGAACGAGAATGAGAAGAAGTTTAGGGAAAAACCTTGAATTTTTTTTTTTATAAAAGGAACATATACATGTTTAGGAAATTCTGGACTTATATACAACTACCTTAAGTTACCAATTATTTGTGAAAAACCTCATAGTGTGTGTGTGTGTGTGTGTGTGTGCATGTGCGTGTGTGTGTGTGTGTGTGTGTGTGTGTAGAGAACCTCAGCTCCAGCCTGCAGCTTCCTTTGAGGTTTTGCTTCATTCAGTTTTGTATCTGCAGTGCCCAGGAGACTGGTGTATATAGAACAGATTCAGTAAACATTCTATTCGAGTGTATCTACAACATCAGAGCCTTTGGGAATTTTTTTTCAAAAAAAAAAAAAAAAAAAACTACTCTGAAAATCTATGCCCAGAATGTGAGAGCACTAACATAATTAAAAAATATGCCAGAAGGACTGGGAGAGAGTGTGTATCATAACAGACTTGTCTGTCACAATAAACTTTTACATATTTATATGCATATAAATTTACTAGCATCTCTTTTGTATGACACATTTTATTTTGCATTTTTGTGCATACTATTCAATCCTTTTGTGCCAATAAAATGTCAATAAAGGCTTTGTTAAGAATTTCTTCTTTCAATAATTATACTACTTACAATATTCAACATAATGTAAGCTTTGAAAGATGGCTAAGATTGTCCTAACCCCTAAAGGATGTGAAGATTCATAAACATCAAGTAACCTTCTTAAGGTACCATCTGAGGAAGACACTTTCCTGGGAACTCTCAGATAACCAACTGTAAAAATGGTTTAAAGACTATCTAAAGAAACTTGATGAAAGTGAAAGAGGAGAGTGAAAAATTTGGCTTAAAGCTCAACATTCAGAAAACGAAGATCATGGCATCTGGTCCCATCCCTTCATGGGAAATAGATGGGGAAACAGTGGAAAGAGTGTCAGACTTTATTTTTTGGGGCTCCAAAATCACTGCAGATGGTGACTGCAGCCATGAAATTAAAAGACGCTTACTCCTTGGAAGGAAAGTTATGACCAACCTAGATAGCATATTCAAAAGCAGAGATATTACTTTGCCAACAAAGGTCCGTCTAGTCAAGGCTATGGTTTTTCCAGTGGTCATGTATGGATGTGAGAGTTGGACTGTGAAGAGGGCTGAGTGCTGAAGAATTGATGCTTTTGAACTGTGGTGTTGGAGAAGACTCTTGAGAGTCCCTTGGACTGCAAGGAGATCCAACCAGTCCATTCTGAAGGAGATCAGTCCTGGGATTTCTTTGGAGGGAATGATGCTGAAGCTGAAACTCCAGTACTTTGGCCACCTCATGCAAAGAGGTGACTCATTGGAAAAGACTCTGATGCTGGGAGGGATTGGGGGCAGGAGGAGAAGGGGACGACAGAGGATGAGATGGCTGGATGGCATCACCAACTTGACGGACGTGAGTCTGAGTGAACTCCGGGAGTTGGTGATGGACAGGGAGGCCTGGCGTGTTGCGATTCATGGGGTCACAAAGAGTTGGACACGACTGAGCGACTGAACTGAACTGAAAGAAACTGAAACTAGAGCTGGCAACAAGTGTTCCTCTGCCACATGTGGTATTAGTAAGAGTCACCAATCACACTAAACTTTTGGATATGTATATTGGTCAGACTCCTAAAACAAAGAAATTCTGCACAGAAGGAAGTCAAAATAATTTGGAGGAAAAAATGAAAAGCAAAAACTGGAATGAACTGATTAAAAAAAGAAGTGAGAAAAGTTGAATCCAATTACTTCGTAAACAAATCTTCATAAAGTCACCCTTTCAATCTGGGTTCTCTGTGACTGGAATACATGCGTGCACACTCTGTCAAAGGAGAGAAATATCATATGTTCAAATACATTTGCCTTTTCTCTGAGCAGAAACTTTGCCTTCTATGCACTTACCACTTTTTTTCTGTGCCTTTGACACTGCATAAAATATTTGGTTAATACTCCCTCTACAATCTGTTAGGTTCCTCTCTTAACCAGCTACACTACAATATAGCCAACTTTCTGCCAAAACAAAAATATTTTTGACACAGACACATGATGATTGGCACCCAGCACAATACTGTTCTGACTTATCTGCCATTGCTGTGTGCCCCTCTGGTCCACCATATTTTAACTCTAGCACATCACTTAATACACCATGTCAAACATGTAGCTATTCATATGTTTCTCTACTGAATGATAAATTCACAGATGGCAGAGACTATTCAAAGGGTTTCTCAAAGTGCCTGATAACATGGCAGCTGTTCCAGTATATATTGATCAAATCAATGAACAAGAGAAATGATGTTTAAGTTGTTTAACTTGACACTGGGTGAGAAAACCTGACCACAGGATTCCTGGATGCCAGTATATAAAGATTTCATCAATGAGTAATATCAACAGAGAGGAGACACGAGTTATAGCCAGTATGAGACCTGGAGTGGGACAACTCCATCTTCTTTACCTGTTCCCCAGTATCTCTGCTCCAGAAAATAGAGGATACAGTACAAAGAACTGCTTCCCAAAGATATACATCTGTATTTTATAATCCATGGCAAAATGGACTTAACAAATATAATTAACATTATGTTTAATAGGAAAAATACTCTGGATTATCCAAGTGGGCCTAACTGAATAACAGCCTAACTAATCAAGAACTTTCCCAGGCTGAGAGCAAGAGATAAGTGGCAGAGAAGAATGCTAAAGACATTTCAAGTGTTAGAAGAATTAGACATATAATTGTTGTCTGAGATGTTGAGATCCCTGTCCAAAAACTAGAAAGAGATCATAGAACTGAAGAGCATCCCAATCTGCAAGGAACAACCTGAATGATCCTGGAAGCAGATTCTCCAGCAACATCTCTAAGTAAGAGCCCAGCCTGGTCAACATATTAATTTTGACTTTTACAGATCTAGAGGATAGGAACCCATCCAGACTCCAACTCATAGAAATTATGAGATAATAAGTTTGTGTTGCTTTAAGCCACTAAGTGTGCAGTGCTTTGTTATTACAATAATATAAAACTAATAGAGAGGGGTCCCCAAAGTGATTTCCACTAAGAAAGATTTATGAACCTAGAGCATCATCGTACTGAAGCAAGGAAGGGCATTAAAGTGAACAAAAGGAGAAAGACATTCACTCTGGAGATGTATTCACTCCCATTTTAGGTATCACTGGTTTCAGGGTAGAGGCAGCATCTTTCTTCCTACATTGCTGTTGCTGTTGCTTAATCATGAAGTTGTGTCTGAGTCTTCTGTGACCCCATGGACTGTAGCCCACCAGGCTTCTTTGTCCATGGGATTTTCCAGGCAAGAATACTGGAGTAGGTTACCATTTCCTTCTCCACTCTTCCTACATCAGGGAAGTTTATAGGTAAAAAAAAAGACCATTAAAACTCTCAGTTACAGAGTTTCAGTCAGCCTTGAACAATGGGGCTTTTACGAGAGCTATATTTCAGAATGTTTGGGACAAAGCAGCACCTGTCTCAGGCTCATCCTTGCGCTTTCCTCTGACTATAGCTTTTTCATGTATTCATTTGACCCAGTGGCTCATCAAATCATGCACTAGTACTCTCGTTTATCCATTTACCCGTTAGTGCCCAGCACTATACTTAGTGGAAGAGATATAGGATCAATGAAAGTAGTCCTAAACCTCAGGAAGCTTAAAAACAAGAAAGAGAAAGATGAACATATATTAAGCAGATAGAAACAGATAATTCTCACATGCAGTGGTCACTACACCAATGAACACTTGACCTGTAACTAGTAGCAAATCTCTATTTTTAATCTTCTCCACGTCCTGCCATCCTCTTTTGTGGTTGTTGAAATTACCAACTCTATTTCATCTTATGTTCACCACTGAAAATACAACATTCACTCAAACAGGGCACCTCTGTTCTGTCCAGTTCTATGTAGAGCACTGCTGGTTTTGTCTGTCTTCCTTGAGTCTCAGGATCCTATATTGCAATCCAGAATCATAAAGTGCCTTCACACCCACCCCTGCAATTATTCACTCACATCTCTGGGATTGTGAATATCATGAGCTATTAAACACTGATTACATTACTGTTATATGGCCAAAGGGATTTTGAAGATGATACTAAAGTTAATAATCAGTAGACTTTAAGTTGGAGAAGGCAATGGCACCCCACTCTAGTACTCTTGCCTGGAATATCCCATGGATGGAGGAGCCTGGTAGGCTGCAGTCCATGGGGTTGCAAAGACTGAGTGACTTCACTTTCACTTTTCACTTTCATGCATTGGAGAAGGAAATGGCAACCCACTCCAGTGTTCTTGCCTGGAGGATCCCAGGGACAGGGGAGCCTGGTGGGCTGGCATCTATGGGGTCGCACAGGGTTGGACACGACTGAAGCGACTTAGCAGTAGCAGCAGCAGACTTTAAGTTAATCAGAATAAGATTATTTAGGCGAGTCTGAACTAATCATATAAGCCCTTTATGAGCAGAAAGTCTTTCTCTGGTTGGTAGCATGAGGGCAATCCAAGAGATTCAAAACAGAAGACCTCTGCTTTTGAAGGCAGCATGTGACTTTTCCAATTTGAAAATGGAGTGAGTCATGTGAGAAGGAAACTGGGTGGCCTTGCACTCTTTGATAAGCATAGACAGAGAGTGACCTCAGCTGACAGTCAACAGGGAAACATGTCCTCAGCCCTACAACCACAAGAAACTGAATTCTCACAACCTGAATGAATTTGAAAAAGAACCTCCAATTTCAGATGTGCTTATTGGATTTCAATCCCGTGGTCCTTATGAGCAAAAAACTCAGTTGAGCCGGCTCAAATTTCTGTGTTACAGAACTAGATTATAAATGGGTGTTGTTTTAAATCACTATTACCATAAATGGTAATTTGGTTTGCAGTAATAGAAGACAGATTGTTGTAACAAAGTTACATTTTGTACAAAGGGATGATTGTTTCCTTTGTTAATCATCTAATGAGATACGATTAAATAGTTAAGTGGGAAAATAAACTTGTGCTCTCTCTTTGTGGTCTAGAGTTTGAAACTCCAGAACGTCTAAAGCATGTTCTTTGTTTTGGGTGATACATGGCACCCACTGAATGAAAACTAACTGTGTCAGGTGATCTTCAGCCCTGCATCTAGACCCAGTCATATAGTGCTTGCCTTGTAGTAGGTTACACCCAATGTCTATGTTATTGTTAAGATTTTGGACAATCTTGTAATTAGTGTAACAGTCTTTCTGAGAAATTATAATATAAAAAGGAAAGATGTCAGGTTTTTTATATCAGTGATTTTCTTAGGGTAGCAAGTGGATTTGCAGTATTCTACTTTGAAAGTTCTGGGAAATTTTAAGTAGGAATGGTTATTTTTTTAAGTATGGTGACTTTAATGTTTGTTAAAGTTACTTTTCCTAAATAGCATCTAATAGATTCAGTTCAGTTCAGTCACTCAGTCGTGTCTGACTCTTTGCGACCCCATGAATCATAGCACGCCAGGCCTCCGTGTCCATCACCAACTCCCGGAGTTCACTCAGAATCACATCCATCGAGTCAGTGATGCCATCCAGCCATCTCATCCTCTGTCATCCCCTTCTCCTCCTGCCCCCAATCCCTCCCAGCATCAGAGTCTTTTCCAATGAGTCAACTTTTCAAATCAGGTGGCCAAAGTATTGGAGTTTCAGCTTCAACATCAGTCCTTCAAATGAACACCCAGGACTGATCTCCTTTAGAATGGACTGGTTGGATCTCCTTGCAGTCCAAGGGACTCTCAAGAGTCTTCTTCAACACCACAGTTCAAAAGCATCAATTCTTCAGCACTCAGCTTTATTCACAGTCCAACTCTCACATCCATACATGACCACTGGAAAAACCATAGCCTTGACTAGATGGACCTTCGTTGGCAAAGTAATGTCTCTGCTGTTTAATATGTTGTCTAGGTTGGTCATATCTTTCCTTCCAAGGAGTAAGCATCTTTTAATTTCATGGCTGCAATCACCATCTGCAGTGATTTTGGAGCCCCCAAAAATTAAGTCTGATACTGTTTCCACTGTTTCCCCATCTATTTCCCATGAAGTGATGGGACCAGATGCCATGATCTTCGTTTTCTGAATATTGAGCTTTAAGCCAACTTTTTCACTCTCCACTTTCACTTTCATCAATAGGCTTTTTAGTTCCTCTTCACTTAGATTACATCAAATTGCTGATATTCAACCATCCTGAAAACTACAAAAACTATAAAAAATGCTTTTATTTTTTTTAATAAGGTTAGTCATAATGGCTGAAAGGATCTACAGAATAAGATATGTGTAGGTTACGGGACAGTTCTTATGTTTTCAGGAAATGAAAATATCTCACATTACTGTGGCAGTTGGTAACAGTATTTGACATTCATTAATGTGTTCATTCATCTAGACTGTCATCAAGCATTTGTTAAGACCTAACTACACACCACAAGTAATCCCAGGTGCTTGTGATACAGAGGTGAGAACCAGAGTGCACACCGTCAAAATCTAGTAACAGAGAAAGGCAACTGGCATAGGGCTTATAAATTCTAGCATGAGAATAAGCAAGGATCCTAGGTGAGTAAAAGAGGCATTCCCCCAGGCAGGAAGTAAGGAGGGATTTAACTGAAGAAGTAATAGAGCTCATTTATAATTCAAGGATAGCTAGATGGTAACCAAGGAAAAGGTGAAGAAAAGGCATTTTGGAGGGAAAAGATAGCAAGTCCCATTCCAGGGCAGTGAGAGCACATGGCATCCTGGGGAAATGAAAGCATGCTGATTTCGATGTTTGGTAGCAAAAGTCTCAAGGCTGAAAAAATAAACTGCAGTTAAACAGATGCTAACTCAATGCACAATAAGGTACCTTGTTAAGAAGTATGGCTTTTACTTTCTGCTGCTTCATCATGTCTGACCTTTTGAGGCATCATAATTTGAAAGTAATGATATATCCTGAGTACCTTCACCATCTCCTAGACAACCTTGGTTTGAAGCAGCCAAATTTATCTTGTAAGCCTCACAACCCAAAACAGCTCTTTCCTGACAACCTCATTTTTTCCTAGCTGGAGTTGTCTGGCTACTTGAGACTAGGGAATCAGACCACAGTTCAAACTGTCAGACAAGGAGCTCAGTCTGAGCTACTGGGGAGGCATGAAGGTTTAGTGATAAACATTCCAGTGAGGCTCCAATACCAAACTAACCAAAAGTTGGGTGACCAACTATGCCAGTCTCCCAGGACTATTTCAGTTTAGCACAGAAAGTCTCACATCCAAGAAACCCTTTTCAAGGAAACAGAAAGCCACAGCATACAGATATGGGTGCAAAAGGTCAGGGGAAAAGTACAAAACTCACATGGTAGAATTAACTAGGGAGCAAAAAGCAACATATTTGCTAGTGTCAAATAGATATGCAGTAGACTATTTCTTTCGTAGTTATTGTCTCTATCTCTGAGCAATAATGGGGGCTGCCATGATTTAAAATTTGCATTGTTGTATTGATGTAAGTATGCAGTTTAAGTGCATTGTAGTCATGAGTTTTAACAGTTCATCTCTGGCTTTACTATAGAACGACTGTGGTGCTTTGGACTGAGACAATGCTAGCTGAATTTTAACATTGTGAATATTTCGGGCATGTTTTCTAAGAGGTCAGGTGATGCAAAGCAAAATGATGACAGTAGAAATGCCAACATGACCCACATACCAACAAAGATAATTAAACAAATGTGTTCTTTTCATGACTGCTTGAAGAACACACACTGGATTAGGGAGGGAAAAGATCCAAATGAACCATAGCATGCAATATAGAGAAAGAAATAGAGACATGATATACACAATACACAGAATTTGGTAGCGATGTGAATTTCTGAGACTGAATCTCTTATTTGAAATTAGCCAGGCAAGTATATCTTAAAAAATCAAAAGGATTTTGTTGTTGGTTATTGTTTATCTCCCCCAAAAGACATCAATGCTTAGGAGACAGTAGGATTGTTGAATTAGTTTGGGGACACCACATGAAGGAACATACATTATCTTATTGTTCCCTCGATTGCTCTAAGAAACTTAGTAAAATTACATTCCCAGATTCACAACTAAATGATCTCATGACAAACAGAAGGGGACCTTTTGATAACAGGTGAGCTGACTTCTCCCAGAGCAGAGCTGGTTCTGTGAGATTTTACCAGCGATCCATGTTTTCTCTTGAGTGTGATGAGAGATATAGTGAATCATAGCAAAAATTTGCTTTCAACTTGTGGTGCTGGAGAAGACTCTTGAGAGTCCCTTGGACAGCAAAGAGATCAAACCAGTCAATCCTAAAGGAAATCAACTCCGAATATCACTGGGAGGACTGATGCTGAAGCTCCAAAACTTTGTCCACCTTTGATGCAAAAAGCCGACTCATTGGAAAAGACTCTGATGCTGGGAAAGATTGAAGGCAGGAGGAGAAGGGGAAGACAGAGGATGAGATGGCTGGATGGCATCACTGACTTGATGGACATGAGTTTGAGTGAACTCCAGGAGTTGGTGACGGACAGGGAGGCCTGGCATGCTGAAATTCATGGGGTCACAAAGAGTCGGACACGACTGAGTGACTGAACTGAACTGAACTAGTGTCTATACACTTCTTATCAAAGAAACTAAAAAGATCTGCTAAATATCCTGTGCCCCACATGTCCATTGATAAGAAGTATGATTTATTGATCTGTGAAATGGAGACATTCATAATTGGAGTTCATGATCACTGCTCAGCCCTCTCCAGATCATGAAGGATTACTTAATGAAATTGTTGACCTTATAGAAATAGCAAGAAATAATCTCTATAGACATGTGGCTACAAGGTGGCCATCGTTGCCTGCCTTAGAAAAGATGTTAAAAGGCTACTCTGTTGTTGTTATCAAAATTTTGAACAAGAAGGTTATCCTTCTATAATATGTGAATAATATATTGAGGATAAAATTGGAGAAAGGTTACAGTAAAACAGAAATGTAACTATTGTTTATCTACAGCTGTTTGATGATCTTTAAAGAGGTTGTAAATAGTTTAGGTGAGTATGACCTGACTGTACCCAAGTTACTTAATGTCATATTTAGGCTTCAACAAAATTCATACAGTGAAAAAAAAAATGACTCACATTTTGGAAATAAGACTGCACCAGAGCTACCAGAAAAAACAAAAAACAAAAAACAAAAAAACCCTCACCTGGAAAGGAAAGCCAAGTTAAATGGTTGTTTCTCAATTTCTTTATGAAAACTATAATTTCTTTGGAATTCAACTGCACTTTCAGAAGTTCAAATTACCTCTGTGCCTAAAATCATTCTCCCAGAAAAAGAGGTTTAACTGGGGATGACATTCCATATACTTCTCAGTATTTAAAAATAATATTTTTTGATGTGGACAGCCTTTATGATGAATGGATACAAAACAGAAGAACTAGCTGATAAACAAATGGTTTATTAAAATAAACCTTTGAATAGAGGCAGGCTTCATCCTACTAAGCATCGTTTAATCTAACAGGTATCATTTTTTATAAGTTGAAGATTTGTAGCAACCCTGCATTGGTCAAGTCTATCAACATCAGTTTTTCCAATAACACTTGGATCCACCATGTCTATGTGTAACATTTTGGTAATTTTCACAATATTTCAGACTTTTTAATTATTATGATATTTGTTACAGTGATTTGAGATCAGTGATCTTTGATATTACTATCAAATCTTTGATATTAACATAACTGTTTTGTGGTGTCTCGAACCATGAATGTAGAAGACGGCAAACATGATCAATAAATGTGTGTGATCTGACAGTTCACATGCCTCTCTCCCTCTCCTTGGGTCTTCCTATTTCCTGAGACACAGCAATACTGAAATGAGGCCAACTAATAATCCAACTGCTGCTGCTGCTGCTAAGTCGCTTCAGTCGTGTCCGACTCTGCGACCCCATAGACAGCAGCCCACCAGGCTCTGCTGTCCCTGGGATTCTCCAGGCAAGAACACTGGAGTGGGTTGTCATTTCCTTCTCCATTGCGTGAAACTGAAAAGTGAAAGTGAAGTCGCTCAGTCGCGACAATGGCCTCTAAATCTTCAAATGGAAGGGTCACATGTTTTCCATTTTAAAGCAAATGCTACAAAGGATGAAGCTTAGTGAAGAGGTGTGTTGAAAGCTGAGATAGACCAAAACTAGTCCTCTTGGACAGTTAACCCTGCTGTAAATGCAAAGGGAGAGTTACTGGAGGAAATTAGAAGTGCTACTCCAGTGAACACAAGAACTCTAAGAAAGTGAAATAGTCTTACTGCTGTTAGGGATCCAGTGGTCTGGATAAATCATTGAACCAGCCACATTTCCTTAAGCCAGCACCTAGTCCAGAGCAAGTCTCTAACTCTCTGCAATTCCATGAAGCCTAAGGGATGTGGGGAAAGCAGAAGAAGAGTTTGAAGCTAGGAGAAGTTGGTCATGATGTATCAGGAAAGGAGTTGTGGACATAACACAAAAGAGCAAGGTCAAACAGCAAGTGCTGATGTAGAAGCTGCAGCAAGTTATCCAGAAATCTGAGATAATTAACAATTTTCAATGTAAATGAAAAAGCCTTGTATTGATAAAAAGATGTCATTTAAGAATTATAGCTGGAGAAGAGAAGTCAATGCCTGGCTTCAAAGGATCTCTTATTAGGGGCTAATGCAGTTGGTGACTTTAAGTTGAAGCCAGTGCTCATTTACTATTCTGAAAATCCTAAGACCGTAAGAATTATGCTAAATCTATTCTTCCCATGATCTATCAACACAACAATAAAGCTTGGATGACAGCACATCTGTTTACAAAACAGTTTACTAAATATGCTAAATCCACTGTTGAGAATTCTCAGAAAAAAAGGTTCCTTTTGATATATGACTGCTTGTTGAAAATACAGCTGGTCACTTGTGAGCTCAGATGGAGATCTACAATGAGATTAATGACTTCATGCCTACTAACCGGAGAAGGCAATGGCACCCCACTCCAGTACTCCTGCCTGGAAAATCCCATGGGTGGAGGAGCCTGGTAGGCTGCAGTCCATGGGGTCGCAAAGAGTCAGACATAACTGAGCGACTTCACTTTCACTTTTCACTTTCATGCATTGGAGAAGGAAATGGCAACCCACTCCAGTGTTCTTGCCTGGAGAATCACAGGAACGGGGGAGCCTGGTGGGCTGCCATCTATGGGGTCGTACAGAGTCACGACTGAAGCGACTTAGCAGCAGCAGCAGCAGCCTGCTAACACAACATCCATTCTGTAGTCCAGAGATTAGGGAGTAATTTTGACCTTCAAGTCTTAGTATATAAGAAACAAATTTCCTAAGGCTATTTCCAGTGATCATGTATGGATGTGAGAGTTGGACTGTAAAGAAAGCTGAGCACCGAAGAATTGATGCTTTTGAACTGTGGTGTTGGAGAAGACTCTTGAGAGTCCCTTGGACTGCAAGGAGATCCAACCAGTCCATTCTAAAGGAGATCAGTCCTGGATGTTCTTTGGAAGGACTGATGCTAAAGCTGAAGCTCCAGTACTTTGGCCACCTCATGTGAAGAGTTCACTCATTGGAAAAGACTCTGATACTGGGAGGGATTGGGGGAAAGAGGAGAAGGGGACAACAGAGGATGAGATGGCTGGATGGCATCACTGACTCGATGGACGTGAGTCTGAGTGAACTCTGGGATTTGGTGATGGACAGGGAGGCCTGGCGTGTTGCAATTCATGGGGTCGCAAAGAGTCAGACACGACTGAGCAACTGAACTGAACTGAACTGATTGCCGTCACATGGATGTGAGAATTGGACTATAAAGAAAGCTGAGCACCAAAGAATTGATGCTTTTGAACTGTGGTGTTGTAGAAGACTCTTGAGAGTCCCTTGGACTGCAAGGAGATCCAACCAGTCCATCCTAAAGGAGATCAGTCCTGGGTGTTCATTGAACAGACCTATGTTGAAGCTGAAACTCCAATACTTTGGCCACCTGATGCAAAGGGCTGACTCATTTGAAAAGACACTGATGCTGGGAAAGATTGAGGGAGGGAGGAGTAGGGGAGACAGAGGATGAGATGGTTGGATGGCATCACCAACTCGATGGACATATGTTTTGGTAAACTCCGGGAGTTGGTGATGGACAGGGAGGCCTGGCATGCTGAGGTTCATGGGGTCACAAAGAGTTGGACATGACTGAGTGACTGAACTGAACTGATTGCTGCCACAGGTAGTGATTCCTCTGATGAATCTGAGCCAATTCAACCAAAAATTTTCTTGAAAGGATTCACCATCCTAGAACGGGTTGAGAATATTCTTGATTCATTGGAAGAGGTCAAAACCAAAATTAACAAGAGTTTGGAAGAAGTTGGTTCCAACCTTCATGGATGACTTTGAGGGGTTCAAGATTTCAGTGGAGGAAGTAACTGCAGATGTGGTAGAAATAGAAAGATAACTAGAATTAGAAGTGGAACCTGAATATGTGACTGAATCACTGCAATGTCATGATCAAATTTTAACACCTGAGGAGTTGCTTTATGAAATTTACTCCTGGTGAAAATGCTGTGATGATTATTGAAATGACAAAAAAGGATTTAGAATGTTACACAAATTTGGTTGATAAAGCAGTAGCAGGCTTTGAGAAGATTGATTTCAATTTTGAAATAAGATCTACTGTGGATAAAATACTACCAAATAGCATTGCATGCTACAGAGATATTATACATGAGTCAGCTGAGGTGGCAAACTTCTCTACTATCTTATTTAAGAAATTGCCACAGCCACCTCAACTGTCAACAGCCACTGCCCTGATCTGTTAGCAATCAAAAATGTCATGACAATGTCCTTCATCAGCAAAAGGAACACATTTAATTGAAGGTTCAGATAACAACATTTTTTAGCAATGAAATATTTTTAGTTAAGACATATTTATACTGATTTTTGAAACATAAAGTTCTTTCACACTTAATAGAGTATGGTATAGTATAAACATAAATTTTATATGTATTGCTGCTGCTGCTAAGTTGCTTCAGTCGTGTCTGACTCTGTGCGACCCCGTAGACGGCAGCCCAACAGGCTCCCCCATCCCTGGGATTCTCCAGGCAAGAATACTGGAGTGGGTTGCCATTTCAAACAAAAAAATAGTGGGACTCAATTTATTGTGATATTTGCTTTACTGGGTCTTCTGGAATCTGTGGTGTATGCCTGTGCAAAGTGGATGGATACTTCTGGAGACGAGGGAAAACAATTCCTACAAATCAAAAAGTCTACTGTTGGTAAAATTCTGATCACTCACGTCCAAATGCTATATTCTGAGGATGTTTAGCTTGGTATCACTACAACTGAATCATACCATTGTATCATTGTTACATGGCCTTAAACACAGAACGTTACATCAAAGCAAACTTGACCTTTGATTGTGTTCAGTTTTACCATCATATTAAATGGAAGCAAGTTGTCTTAGTGACTGTGACTGCGTGACATCTACTTTACAGACTCTTGTGACTGCTCCGTTTTTAAGGACTCATATCTATGTACGTTTATGTAACTTAAAAATGGAGACTACAATAATGGAGACGTCAAAATTTAAAATTCTAACACAGAGTGAATAAGAGTTCAAATAAATTGCTGTATCAGAAGACAGAAACACAAAAATAATTTTATGTTTTTCTCATGAGCACTATTTGGTTAATTTGTCATACTATTAATTACTACTAACTTTCACTGTTTCAATTCTACAGTGTTCTGTTTAATTAATAATGTTTATGTAATAAAAGCAATGGTAACCAAAATTTCAGAAATAAAGACCTTACTGAGATAAAGAGGTGTATATTTGGGGTTTGTTAGGACTGTGGTCTAGAGAACATAGATTCATGAAACTCTTAAGTTATGTTCCTTTGGACTGCAAAATGCAGGGAGATTCAAGGCAAAAATTGTAAGGCTGCATAAATTTTTGTCAAGAATTATGATTGAAGCTGGCAAGAAGTAAGGATACTTATTAAGCAAGAATTTGTTGTGGTCCAAAATGTTACATGATTGCAGGGGGGAATTTTGAGACTATAAGGTGGCACCTAGCACGTGTTGTTCTGAAAGGACTGATGGCATATTTGGGAGGCTGTGGTTTGGTACAGCTCAGAAAGTTCAGGTTCTCAGCAGTGCAGAAACGTGTCTGAGACCAGACCCTCAATGGCCGCCTGACTCCATTGTGTAGGCCTGAACTATGGTTACTCTACTTTGACTTCAAACTATCAGCAGCAAATATACAGAATAATATATAATTTCAAATAAATAATGTATGCATGTTTTATATGTCAAAGTAATAATGCTCATATATATAATAGTCATATGTATACTATTATTTTTTTTGACTTAAAACAACAGAAGTTTCTTTTCTTTTTTTTTTTAATTTTATTTTTAAACTTTACATAATTATATTAGTTTTGCCAAATATCAAAATGAATCCATTTTTGGTATGACTATATCCTGCGTCAGCTTTCTAAAAATTTGGTCACCCTATAGAAAAATTATTTGTGCAGCATTTTAAACATCAAAATTCCCAAACCCCACATCTAGAGTTTTAGGTCAGAAATAAAGCCGACTGAGGGGTACTGTAAAAAGCACCCATGTAATTTTAATATTTTAATGCATGACTCAATGTGGGAACAATTATAATGTTTTGCTGGAAGCAGGCTTTTTTTTTTTTTCCACTTTTGTCTCAGATTCAGGAAGTTTGGTACTTGAACAGACCAAATTGTGGCCCTACACATGAAATATGAAAATCTTAACAATTTATATTGGACTCTGATCCCTTCATTGTCAGAGGGGTTTGCCTTTTTCTTCATCTTCCTGGTGACGAAAAAGTCTGGTGTGATGAAAACACATGTGGAGTGAACAGGTGGCAGTGGGGAGCTGGGGTCAGGGGCGCTGGGGACACAGGAGGCCAGCTGCCTGTGTGTGTGTTCAGGTCTAACCATTCACTTGCCTGGCATCACCGAGGGGATGGACATGAGTTTGAGCAGGCTCCGGGAGTTGGTGATGGACAGGGACGCCTGGCGTGCTGCAGTCCAGGGGATCACAAACTGTCGGACACGACTGAGCGACTGAACTGAACTGTTTCACTTGCTATAGGGTTATGGGCATGTGAACTTTTGTCAACCTATTTTTCTCAACTATAAAATGTAGATAATGACAGATTACACTCAAAGGATTGCATGTTTCATGGGATTTTTAAAATATTTCTTAAATATAAACCAAATAAAGAAAAAGAGGAATTTACATTTGTTTCATTCATTTACACATCTCAGATTCGAGATGGAAACCCAATGATGAACAGAATCAGGAAATACTTGTTTAGTGGGAAAAGGCCCAGACTGAGATATATGGTATGCTGCTGCTGCTAAGTCGCATCAGTCGTGTCCGACTCTGTGTGATCCCATAGATGGCAGCCCACCAGGCTCCCCTGTCCCTGGGATTCTCCAGGCAAGAACATTGGAGTGGGTTGCCATTTCCTTCTCCAATGCATGAAAGTGAAAAGTGAGTGGGTTGCCATTTCCTTCTCCAATGCATGAAAGTGAAAAGTGAAAGTGAAGTCGCTCAGTCGTGTCTGACCCTCAGCAACCCCATGGACTGCAGCCTACCAGGCTCCTCCATCTATGGGATTTTCCAGGCAAGAGTACTGGAGTGGGGTGCCATTGCCTTCTCCGGAGATATATGGTATAGGAAAACAGAAAATACAGCCATCAGATGGCTTCAAATTTCTCAGTTCTTGTTTGACCTTGAGCCAAGTGAGCCCTGGCTTCCATCACCTTACACTGGAATTTTAATAATATCCATTTCACATGAATTTTTTGAATCAAAAGAACAAAATATTTGAAAAGAGTCTTAATAAATATTAAAATGCTAGGTAAATAGTGGGGCTTCCCAGTGGCACTACTGGTAAAGAATCCACCTATCAATGCACGAGACATATGAGTTTTGGGTTGATCCCTAGGTCAGGACGATCCCTTGGAGGAGGGCATGGCAACCCACTCCAGTACTCTTGCCCAGAGAATTCCATGGACAGAGGAGCCTGGCTAGCTACAATCCATAAGGTTGCAAAGAGTGGAACGTGACTGAAGCAATGTAGCACGCACATGCCTGTAGGTGAACAGTAGTTATTAATCTGTTTCTTTTTGTGAGTTCAAAACTACTGGTTATAAATATAGTGCTGACTTATATGAATCGGAAATAAAATATGTTACAAAGTAGTAAACCTGAGCTGACAAGAAAGTTTTCCTAGAGGTTGAACAGTTTTACGAGTTTATTTTTCTTATACAATGCTTGAACTTAGAAGAGGAGAAAAAAAGTGATTCTTGTATTATAGTTGGGCTCGAGAAAGCAGCATGGAGAAAGAAAGAATTCTGTGAATCTCCCGAGGGCCCTGATTTTTTTCTTGCACATTGTAATCCCTGTTTTCCTTCTGTGTTTGATTGATAATATACATTGTGCCTGGCACCACGATAAATATTCCACACTGACTGAACACTAATGAATCGAGATTGTGAACAGGAGCTTAAATTATAGAACCATCATCTAAGCTCATTCAAATTTCTAAACTTGACAGCCAGTGCTCACAACTGGGTGAGCAGGAAAATAGTCCAAATTTTACACTACCAGAAGCATAATTAAACTGAAAATCAGCATTTCAGGATATTTCTTCTGAACCTTCCCTGGTCTTGTAGTTATAGAAGTCATGGGAGAGATAGAGGATTGCAGACAGAAGTCATGGGAGAGATAGAGGATTGCAGGAAATAGTTTCTTACAAGGGTTGGCAGGCTTATGTGAACAAAATAATCAAAATGCCTAACTTTTTTTGTGAAAAAGCATTTCTTAGCCCTAGAGTTCTTTATATTTTCTCATGAGGAAATCCTCCAAGGGCTTTAGTAAAATCCCAGCTGTGAATCTAGTTGTGGCATGGCTAAAAGAGCCCAATAATATTAGAGAAATCCAAAATTCCTCTTCGAGTTCCCTGACCTTTATTAAGTGACTGATCTTGCTAAAACTGTCTATACCTCAGTTTTGTCACCTGCAAAATGGAGCATAAATCTCCCCAAGAGCATTTTTCCAGGTGTTAAATGAATTAATATAGTGAAAGCTATTATTGTACGGTGCTATGCTAGGAAAAAAAGTCACTTTTTATAAAAACAAAAACAAAAAAAACAGGTTCTTTTAGAAGCCAGCCTTACACAGATGAGATCAAAGACCACTCAAGTTTTTGCAATTGCTAATTTCTGATGAAGGGGAAGTTTTACCTCTGTGGTAAAATTTAGTTCATTCTGCTTCAGAGAAATTGCTACATTGTTTGTGGAAGTAAATAAGCAATGCTGGGTGTGCCTATGTGCATTGCATCTGTACTATTCATTGAAGCTTAAAATGCATGTGGTTACTTTCAGAATACAGATGAGAAAACTGAGATTCAGATCTTATGATTTATGCCAATGCAAATGCAGATAATCCAGAGTAAAGCCAGAATTGAAATTCAAGTCCATCAGATGGTGGCATGAACGTGTCTTGTCTCTACTCTTCTCCATTGAAACACTCTGAGAACATCAAAAGGACAAACTACAGAGGAAAATTCAGCAACAATATTTTCAATAAAATAAGGAAACAATGAAATGTCAAACCATAGACTCAAAAATGATAACTTGTCATATGTCTCAAAATTTGGGCCCATATGAGAGGACATCAAGCCCTGGAGAATGCCTTCCAGTATAGATTTTTATATAAACAGGTGGCGGGATCCTGAAATACCATCCAATGATTCTCTGCTAAAGGTGATGAGCTCCAGGGCCATGAACAGGTAAAAGGAAAATCAGAACACGGTTGCAGATTCCAAATCCCAACTCAGAGAATCTAGAGATGTAAACATAGAGGACAAACATGTAGACCCCAAGGGGGAAAGGAGGACGTGTGATGAATGGGGAGATCGGTATTTATACAAACACACACACACACACACACACACACTATAGATATTATGTATGAAATAGATATCCATGAAAGCCCACTGTATATATAGCTATAGAGTAGGAAATGGCAATCCATTCCAGTACTTTTGCCTGGAAAATTTCATGGACAGAGGAGCTTAGTGGGCTACAGTCCATGGGGTCACAAAGAGTGGGATACAATGGAGCACGCATGAAGTGTATAACACGGGGAAATGTGCTCAGAGCTTTATGGTGACTAAATGCAAAGGAAATCCAAAAAAGAGGGGATACATGTATATGGGTAGCTGATACACTTTGCTGTATGTTGGAAAGCAACTTACTCCAATAAAAAATAAAAATAAATTAAAAATAACTTTGGAAGATTAAAAAAAAAAAAAGGAAAGGAAAGGAAAGTCAGGGAGGAAGGGCTGAGAAAAGATAATGCTGAGCCTCTCTGCGGGAACTTGGAAAGGGAGGCACGGCCACTTAAAGCAGCAGTTCCTTAAGTTGCACAGGGACTTGGTTTATGAGATGAATGTCTGCATATGGGCCACCGTTTGCTGCTGCTGTCTTCGGGTCACTGCTAGCCTACCCAACCCCGCCTTGTAGAGGAGGGCGATTCTAAACGCTGTGACTCTTTAGACTGGCAGAGCGTGGGTATGTATCTGAACCACAAAGGGTTTCACTCTCAGTCCCCTCATGATTACATTAGGAGCTTCTTAAAGGCAGAAAAGAGTCTGCAGGACTAGAGCCATGCCCAGGGTCTCACTGGTGTTGAATAAGCACTCAGGCATTCATCTATTGAACTAAACCAAAGAGAATGGAATTCTCCATTTTAATGGAGAATTCTGCATGATCAAGCTGAGAGCTTGCAGTAACTATTATATACATTTTTGAGACCTAGTACTAAGCATTTTTCTGGCTCAAGGACTTCATGAATTAGTGACCAAATGAGGACACTTTGCTCTGATTTCATGTTAACATGGCCTGATCCTTTCAAACTGTCACAAGTAGGACTTTTTTTCTCCCTCTTTATTTAAACAATTTTTATTACCAGGAAAGCAAACTGAGTTAGTGGTCTTTGGCCATTAATTGCTTGTTCAAAAGTTATAAAAATGACCGGAGCCCATATGTACCCTTTGTGGGATAGCTCTAGGGGAGAAGGGTGAGAACTTATTCTGTGCCTACTATGTGCCGAGGTCATCTCATTTATTCCTTTAAAATACCTTGCATCATAGGCCTTATTTTCTCCATTTAACAGACTGAGAAACTCAGATGGAAAATGGCTTGTTCAAGGTCACCTCGTTAGTAAATGGCAGGGTTGGAACTTTATCTTAGGTCACTGAATTGAAAACCTGTGTTCGATTTGGGTCACTGCTTTCCATGATGAGTTATTTTAAAAGCATAAATAGCCTTGAATTAATTAGAATGTGCGATCAAGTCAGAAAATAAACATGAAGTGTGCCAATGATGTCTAATCCCCACGGGTCATTTCCCAAAAGAGAGCATAAGTCATGAAATCATTTTAAAGCAGAGATCAATAAAATAGAAATATTCTCCCAAGATTTTAAGTTACAATCACATTAACATTCTCACATGGAGAGGAATCAGCACATCATAAATTGGAGAAAGAATAAAAAGGACAACAGTGATCTCTATTTAAGTTGTAAAAATTTATGCAGTGTCCATAAATAATGAAATTGCTTAATAAATCTTTATATCCAATTATCTTTCCACATTGTCTTTAACTTCCATTTTTGAGCTGTATTTCACGAAGTGTAAAAACACTAGACTTCATCAAAAAGGTATCTTAAACACCAACATTTTCTCTATCTAGAATCCCAAATGCTGCAAATAACCTAAGAAGGAAGTAAACTAATAACAAAGGGATTTCCATTTATTTAGTCATTGAATTACCCCAGAAAAATAAACAATGCATTATGATACTTAGTACTTTTGCCTTAAAATTTAAACTCCAACCATGATAATGGCAAGATGAATTGAAAGGGCATTTCAGCAGAATACCAGATGGCCACCACTTCACTTTGCCATGTTTCTTTAAATAATCAGACATCCTAGGCCCATGAATTTCAGAAACTTCTTTCTTATTCACAACCAATTTAATCTGACCTTTGATATGACTGAATGAGCTGCATAACCGTATGGAACAACAGCAAAGAGAACCCACTGTATAGCCCTAGAGTAGGAAGTGGCAACCCATCCCAGTATTCTTGCCTGGAAAATTTCACGGACAGAGGAGCCTGGTGGGCTACAGTCCGTGGGTTTGCTCCAGCCAGAAGCCAAGAGAGTTGAAGTTAATTTAGACTATATATCTTTTATGTTGATAAACTGTTTGTTTCTTCATGACATTCTGAGTCATTTTGCCCTTCATTTAGCAAGTATCTGTTGAATGTTTACCTCATGCCAAGCTCTGGATAAACAATAAAAACACAAGCAAGTTACCTGCTTTCAGTGATCATACTATTGTAGTGGGCAAATCATTTCCAGATACTGGGTTTTCTAATGATTTTCCGCTTTTCCTACCTACCCTCAATTTAAAAGTTTAAGTACATTTGGGGTTTATTGCCCCTATAGAACCCTATAGCAAGACTATAAGAAGGAAGTGGTTACATGTACCTTTCCAAAGTCCTAAAGCTTAGAGAAGAGTGGAAAGGGCCCCATCCCCTGACCTCTGCTTCTACCATTTTGGAATCTGGCGAGCCAGCACGGTCTCTTGCCCAGAGCTTTGTAGTAGCTTTCCATGGGGTACCCTACTATTCCTGTTGCGCTAAAGTCCATCTTCCAGAAAGCAACTCTATAGTCCTTGTGAAAGGTAAGCCATGTCATGCCATACCTTTACTCAGACACCTCCAACTTCTTTTCATTGCTCAGTGTGGAACCCAAAGATCTTGCTGTAGTTTAAAAGCTCTCTCTGAACTCGCCCATTGCCTTCCTCTGAGTTCATGCATGTTTTTGTGCTCTTTCCTGGTTACCAAAGGAAAGGTTACAATATGATAAGTTATCTTCAGAAAGAAGTAAAGGTCAAGGAGGAAATACCTTCCTCCATGACCATATTGGGTAAAGTGAACTGTTCGTCAGTTACAACTCTAAATATATGGGTGGGAAAGAGGGCAAGAAAATACTTTTAGTGCTTCCTGATGGTAGTCTGTGAATATTGTCTCTGACAGACAAGTCAAAGCAAACTGAAATTTTATGATGAGAACTGAATTCTTTGATTTGGAGATGAGAGTTTAGGGTCTGCATAGATTGCTATGAACGTGCTGTGCGTTCCCCCCTTATTTGTTATATGTATGGTATTTCTGAAGTGCATTATTCTTTTTAGTCCTAAGTAAGAGAAGGTAGGCATAGTGCTAATATTCGCCCTGAGATGTTGTCGTCCAGTTGCTGTCCAAGCTGCCTACATGTATTTAATGACAACTGCTCTGTGTTAAGTGGAATAATAATAATAATAATAATGGACGTTGAAAAGTGAACAGGATGAAGCCCCCACCTTTAAAGGGCACATCCATTCTAGTGGCAGAGACGTAGCCTGTAGCTTCACCATCACCTTTTATTTTCAAAGTTGGAAAATAACACCACCTAAAAATTAAATTGAAGCCTGTGTATTCTTGGTCAAGCTACTTGACCTTCCTCAGCTTTAGTTTCATCATCTACAAAGGCAATTATGAGGATGTGATGATCAGTTTTACTTAAAGGTCCTCCTTTAGTGGCGGCACATATTAGGTGCTCACAAGAGGTGACTATTGTTCAAATGCGTAAGAAGTAGTTCATGGCTCTGCCAGGGCTTTAGATTTCTGTGTGTAACCACTTGACACATGGGTAATGGCATTATTCAATTAACTCAGACACAAAGAGCTAATTTAAAAGCAAACCAAAGTTGGGGTAGAGATTAGGTCCCTAGTGGAATCAAGAGGTAAACAGAAAGACATATGTAAATATAAATTCTGGATCAAGTGCTGTGTTTCTTAGGTATGGCTTTATTTCCTTCCTTTAGAAGACCCAGTTTCTTTGCAATTGCTTAGTTCAGTCATCAGATCAGTCAATGTTTACCATTATGACAGACCCAGATGTAAATTCAAACATTTGAAAATTTGACCTCTCTTTTCATACACGTATGAGGTAGGTGACAAGTCTTTCTGCCTCTATCTACTTGTTCTTGCAGCTTATCCGAAATATCCTTCAGTACGGAGGGGAAGGAGTCTAAAATTATCTGCATAGTTGCCATACATGCAACATGTGCTAAGAACATTTTTCCCTGTCCTGATTAATCCCTCTAACAACTCTGTGTCATGTCAGGATTTGGTTCAAAGAGGTTGAGTATGTCACCACAGGTCACAGAGATAGTAACGACAAGACCCAGAGTAGAGGCCAAGTGCTCTTTCCCTACAGAAAACTGTCCCTTCTCAAAGCCAGCAGAATAGAAGCCAGATATTCTACAGAGGAGCCAATGCCATTGCCTTTGCTCTACCTAACTGCTCTTCGGGAAACCACCTGATAGACAATATACTTTCAAAGTACATATCCCAGAAAGAGAAACACAGATTTCAGGACTGGCCTTTGGTCTCCATGTTACACTCTCAGTGAAAAACACAGCAGTGCCCTGCATGCAGATAAGCCTTAGCTGATTGAGGATGGGAGGAACTGATAATATTCAGGTTATCAGCAGCTGCCAGGCTGAAGACCTCACACAAAACCCTAGGCTGAATAACTAAATGGCTTTTCTTTCTGCAGGACTTCATAGAACATTTAATATGCTAAAATTCATATCATGAAACATTTTTAAAATTTTTTGGATCTGAAGAGATGAGTGTTTTACTGAAGACAGTCTGGAAGCAATTGTAATAATAATTTTAAAAGTAAAAGTAACAAAAGCAATCCACTATCCTAGGCTTTCTTACATATTACATTCAGTTCAGTTCAGTTCAGTTCAGTCACTCAGTCATGTCCAACTCTTTGTGACCCCATGAATCACATTACGCCAGGCCTCCCTGTCCATCACCAACTCCTGGAGTTCACTCAGACTCACGTCCATCGAGTCAGTGATGCCATCCAGCCATCTCATCCTCTGTCGTCCCCTTCTCCTCCTGCCCCCAATCCCTCCCAGCATCAGAGTCTTTTCCAATGAGTCAACTCTTCGCATGAGGTGGCCAAAGTACTGGAGTTTCAGCTTTAGCATCATTCCTTCCAAAGAACACCCAGGGCTGATCTCCTTTAGAATGGACTGGTTGGATCTCCTTGCAGTCCAAGGGACTCTCAAGAGTCTTCTCCAACACCACAGTTCAAAAGCATCAACTCTTTGGTGCTCAGCCTTCTTCATTGGGTTGGCCAAAAAGTTCCTTCTAGCTTTTGTGTAATATCATACATATGTGTAATATCATACATATATATGTGTGTGTGTGTATATTAATATATCTATATGTGTATTTATACATATATATGTGAGTGTGTATGTGTATATATAAAGTCAATAAACAGATGAAAACAGTAATACTAATAACAGCTACTTATTAAGCTATAATTACTTGCCAAAAACTATGTTAATCCCTTCTCCCCATGAAAACCCTGCATGTCAGAGCACATAAAATACCAAGAAGCAATAAAATTGCTAAGAGCGCAGACTCTGAAGTAAATTTGAGTTTAAATTCCAGTTCTTTCTACACAACCTCCAATACTTTGGCCACCTTATGCGAAGAACTGACTCATCGGAAAAGACCCTGATGCTGGGAAAGATTGCAGGCAGGAGGAGAAAGGGATGACAGAGGATGAGATGGTTGGACAGCATCACCGACTTCATGGATATGAGTTTGAGCAAGCTCTGGGAGTTGGTGATGGACAGGGAAGCCTGGCGTGCTGCAGCCCATGGGGTCACAAAGAGTCAGCCACAACTGAGCAACTGAACTGAAGGTTCCCTTACAGGAATAATAGGGCTGATAATATCCACCATCCCCTCCCCACCACACACACATGCATACTGTGCCATTGTACAGATTAGATTATAATGAATTAGAAAGACCCCAGCATGAGGCTTGGTGCACCCACATTCAGTGAATGTTTTGGAATCTAAATGTTCTCTTTCTCCATTAAACTGCAATAAAAAAAAATGGTGTTTTAAGATAACAATGACAGAAAACTGAGTCAGCAAGTGAAGGGTAAGTCAAATATATGTGTTTTTGTCCCCTTTTTCTTCTTTACATTTTCTTCCCCCAAGAGACACCGTCATCCCCAAAGCTCAAATGCATTAGCCACCCTGTGGAGCCTTTGGGAGAGAATTTTGTCTTTCATTTATTTTCTCCTAGGATCTTCATATTGGATGAAACTTGCGTACATATATTTTCCCACATCTTAATTTTCTCATACCCGACTCAACACATACTTCTTTGACTATCATTGCTTCTATTGCTCAATGTTCTTTTGATTTCTGTATTGACTTTATTGAAAATTGTGCAGCCTTAAGAGATCTTAAAGGCATTTTCCAAAATGCAATAAAGAATAAATAGGGTTCATTCACTCTCATCTGTCTTTCCTGGTTCCAGATTCTATCTCTGCCCATGTTTTAGGTGAGAAAATTGTCAACCTGAACACGAAAGAGAAGCTTACTATTCACTTCTTCATCAACACATCCTAAGTGAATTCTGGGCTGTCTGAATACTCCTGATGATTGTGGGTACTTACCTTGTCTCAGACATTTACTTACATGTCTTCCCCTGATCACACCTTGTGCATCTCATGTTTCACTCTTTTATTTACATCTACCATGTGATAGCATGCTGAATATCCCAGGGTGGTATTAGTCTTCACTTACACCTACCGATACGTCTCCATACAACTTCCATTCTATTGTCCTGAGCTATGACAGAAGCATGCTGCCAGAACACAGAAGACAGAGCAGCTGATGGTTCCTTCAGGTGTGGGGAAGACTTTGCAAAAGAATTCAGTCATGATAAGCAAAGGTTTTCTGTGAGGAAAATACCTTGAAGACACAGAATTCCAGGTGATGAAATAGAATGATAAGAGGCATGCATGTGGGAAGGTACAATTGAAGAAGAAGAAAAAAAAAAAAGACGCTGACAAGAGGAGCATAAAGAGAAAGCGAAACATAAAACCTCTCAGACTGACAAAAGCAGTGCAGTATGAGAGAGAAGCAAAGGAGTTTCCTGCATATGGGGACAGTATTCATCTTTTTTTTTTTTTTAATTAGTGAACAATTTATCATTGTCCCAGTTTTATTAATAAATGATTAGCATGGATGACTATATAAGTTTAAAGCATATACCACAATGGTTTGATTTTCATATTTATATGTTGTGAAATGGTTTTCATAATTGGTTCAATTGACATCATTCTTTTTTTCTTTTTGGGGGGGCACAAGTGAGTAAAAGCCAAATTCCTGTAGGATTATGAAGCAAGAAATCATTTGCGAATTATGAAAATTAAGGAGGTTATGATTTGACAGTAAAGATAATTTTTTTTATTTTACATCTCCCATCCTCCTTTTAACTTCTAAGATAAAGTCGAAAAGCCTGCAGAGCCTTCTGTAAACTGCTGCCATTCCACCTCTGCAGCCTCACCTCTGATTCTGGCTGGGATGCCCCTGTGCCCCAGTGCCACATCGCTTCTCTTATCTGAGTGCCACTCAATTTGCAAGGGCTTTGCCACTCTCTGGGACTCTCTCTCTAACCCCAAACTTGCCTTCATAAGTCCTGACTGTCCTCCAGTGTCTGCTCAAGTATTACCTCCTTTGATAACACTTCTTTGAACACCACTGTTAATCTCCCTGCTTTAGAAAACCGAAGTGGGTACACTCTTTGTATTTTCCCACAGCACTCTAACAAGTTCAGTTCAGTTCAGTTGCGCAGTCGTGTCCAACTCTTTGTGACCCCATGAATCGCAGCACGACAGGCCTCCCTGTCCATCACCAACTCCCAGAGTCCACCCAAACCTATGTCCATCGAGTTGATGATGCCATTCACCCATCTCATCCTCTATTGTCCCCTTCTCCTCCTGCCTTCAATCTTTCCCAGCAGCAGGGTCTTTTCCAATGACTCAGCTCTTCGCATGAGGTAGGCAAAGTATTGGAGTTTCAGCCTCAACATCAATCCTTTCAAGGAACACCCAGGACTGATCTCCTTTAGGATGGACTGGTTGGATTTCCTTGCAGTCCAAGGGACTCTCAAGAGTCTTCTCCAACACCACAGTTCAAAAATATCAATTCTTTGGTGCTCAGCTTTCTTTATAGTCTAACTCTCAAATCCATACATGACCACAGGAAAAACCATAGCCTTGACTAGGTGGACCTTTGTTGGCAAAGTAATGTCTCTGCTGTTTAATATGTTGTCTAGGTTGGTCATAACTTTCCTTCCAAGGAGTAAGCATCTTTTAATTTCATGGCTGCAATCACCATCTGCAGTGATTTTGGAGCCCAGAAAAATAAAGTCAGCCACTCTTTCCACTGTTTTCCCATCTAGCTGCCATGAAGTGATGGGACTGGATGCCATGATCTTCGTTTTCTGAATGTTGAGATTTAAACCAACTTTTTCACTCTCCACTTTCACTTTCATCAAGAGGCTCTTTAGTTCTTCTTCACTTTCTGCCATAAGGGTGGTGTCATCTGCATATCTGATGTTATTGATATTTCTCCTGGCAATCTTGATTCCAGCTTGTGCTTCCTCCAGCCAGCGTTTCTCATGATGTACTCTGCATATAAGTTAAATAAGCAGGGTGACAATATACAGCCTTGATGTGCTCCTTTTCCTATTTGGAACCAGTCTGTTGTTCCATGTCCAGTTCTAACTGCTGCTTCTTGACCTGCATACAGATTTCTCAAGAGGCAGGTCAGGTGGTCTGGTATTTCCATCTCTTTCAGAATTTTCCACAGTTTGTGATCCATATAGTCAAAGGCTTTGGCATAGTCAATAAAGCAGAAATAGATGTTTTTTCTGGAAATATCTTGCTTTTTTGATGATCCAGCAGATGTTGGCAATTTGTTCTCTGGTTCCTCTGCCTTTTTAAAATCCAGCTTGAATACCTGGAAGTTCACAGTTCACGTATTGCTGAAGTCTGGCTTGGAGAATGTTGAGCATTACTTTACTAGCATGTGAGATGAGTGCAATTGTGCGGTAGTTTGAGCATTTTTTGGCATTGTCTTTCTTTGAGTTTGGAATGAAATCTGACCTTTTCCCATCCTGTGGCTACTGCTGAGTTTTCCATATTTGCTGGCATATTGAGTGTAGCACTTTCACAGCATCATCTTTCAGGATTTGAAATAGCTCAACTGGAATTCCATCACCCCCACTAACTTTGTTCATAGTGATGCTTCCTAAGGCCCACTTGACTTCACATTCCAGAATGTCTGGCTCTAGGTGAGTGATAACACCATCATGATTAGCTGGGTTGTGAAGATCTTTTTTGTACAGTTGTTCTACATATTCTTGAAACCTCTTCTTAATATCTTCTATTTCTGTTAGGTGCCTACCATTTCTGTCCTTTATTAAGCCCATCTTTGCATGAAATGTTCCCTTGGTATCTCTAATTTTCTTGAAGAGATCTCTGCTGCTACTGCTAAGTCGCTTCGGTCGTGTCCGACTGTGTGTGACCCCAGAGACAGCAGCCCACCAGGCTCCCCCATCCCTGGGATTCTCAGGCAAGAACACTGGAGTGGGTTGTCATTTCCTTCTCCAATTCATGAAAGTGAAAAGTGAAAGTGAAGTCACTCCGTCATGTCCGACTCTTCGCAACCGCATGGACTGCAGCCTACCAGGCTCCCCCGTCCATGGGATTTTCCAGGCAAGAGTACTGGAGTGGGGTGCCATCGCCTTCTCTGGAAGAAATCTCTAGTCTTTCCCATTCTATTGTTTTCCTCTATTTCTTTGCATTGATCACTGAGGAAGGCTTTCTTATCTCTCCTTACAGTTAGTTAATTGGATTATTGACATTATTTGTTATAAGAGTAGAATATGAGTATTATTCAGCCTTTCACTTATTTATTCATCCACCTATTATTCATCAAAAATATATTGAGAATGTACTTTAGGCTTTTTGAAAAAGACACATGATTTCTGCCTTCACAGATCTTACAATCTCATGTGAGAAATAAATAGGCAAGTGCAATAGAGTCTGGTAAATTTTATGATGGCAGAAGTACATGATGCTTAAGCAAGCTCATGGGGAGGTCATTTAGCTTGAATGGAGGAGAACAGAGAATAAGTAAAGGAGAAGGATTTGGGAAGACCTGAAGTAAATATTTCTAAGCTAAAACCTTATTTATTCAATACGGTAAGCACTTACAATATGCCAGGTACAATTTGAGATAGATCTGTGATCAGAAGACAAAGATCCATACCCTGTAGAGTTGAGGGTTTAGTGTTGGGATACAGGAAAGAAATCATAGTTATAAATAATTGAATTATATAGTATGTCAGAACATAGCATGTGCTATGGATTAAAAAGAAAAATAATGTAGAGCAAGTTGAGTAATGGGTAGGTGTTGGAAATACTTAAAGTATCTATGATCTTTGATAAACTGGGGGTGTTTGGGAGTGCTGAGTCCTAATTGGCAGACCAGGAGGGAATGTCAAGTAAGGTGGTTGGAATGAAAGGGGTGCAAGAATATGGAAGTTGAGGCAGAAGGACTATCAGTAAGGTCATAGGATCCTGAACTCAAAGAACTGTATCAACCATGATGAAATAGGAAACATATGACATCTATCAGGGTTATTTGAAAAGGGTTTAATAAAGAAATATGGGTATAAAGGTAGAGGAAGGGGTATGTTGGGCAAGTTTGTAATTTCCTCTGTTCTGTCTTGTCGCAACAAAAATCTGAAGCAACAGACCAGTGTTATAGCCCTCGGAAGGACCACTGTCACACCCCTCAGATGGACCAGTGCTACAGCCCTTGAATGGACCAGTGTTACAGCTCCGTTTTACAGGTCATTTTTATTTAGAAAGTAAAGGAAAATACATTCTTGAGGCGTGAGAGCATGCCAACCCAAAAGATGCAAAGAGAAGAGAAGCCCCGCCCAGTTTTGGCTCTTTTTATATATTATTTTCTCCTCCCACTGGGCCTGCCCTATGTAAATTGGGCTAGCCAGGAGTGCTGTTTGTTTTACCTGAGGTCCTCACTCTGGTCCTCAGACCTACCTTTGTTCTATTTTCCTGGGCTTTTCCCTTCTGTGTCTTTTAACCACCGCCATTCTGGACTCCTTTTTCTTATTCAAACTACCTAACAGATATGATAAAATTACAAAGGATAAGGAAGCACCCAGGGCTTAAACAGTAGGACCCATTACCACTCTGAACTGAAGGATGAACGATGTCATCTCTTACAGAACCTGGTGAGGAAAGGGCTGTAGGGATAGAGCTGCCAACAGGAGCTGAGCTGAAGTAATCAGACAGCTGTCAGCAGCCCCATAGGCAGCAGCAAACTCCCTCTCCTTCCTTCAGTGCCTGGTTGCTGTACCCTATGGATGATATCCAATCACAAGCCAAAGACTATGGAAATAGGTGGGCAGTGAATTTAGGGAGATGAAAGAAGTTTCTGAGAAGTTTATTCTTGTGAATGAGAGGCTCCTGGGTAATGAATGTGTTTAAAAACAAGGGTTTAATCAAATGAATGAAGAAAAGGAGAGATTTGATACGGAGTTATAGACAGGATTAACAATACCTGCTCTTGGTGAAGGAGATTTTTGAAGTTAGACTGAGAAGGGAGTAGTAAATATTTATCACAGTTGGCCATGAATCAGTGTCTAGGAGGCAGAACGACTATCACAGCCATGTTTTGAAAACTACTGGAAAACTGCTTTTGTATTGCTTTTTGTATTTCCATCTAATTGTCAGTGTTGTGATGTTGGTGGTGAAACCCCTTCTATATCTGGCTTCCATTCCTCATTAAAGGGACCCTCTTCAGTACCAGCATGAGCTCAGAATTCAGCTAATGCTCTGATACCAACAACCAGTGTTGTGATCTGGAGGAAATTAGCCCACAAGCCAAAAATGTATAAAAACTTCAAAAATTCAGAGTGGAGAAGGAAAGAAAGAATGAGACTCTTTGCCTTAGTGTGATAGCCTTCTCACAATTCATATTTCATTGGTAACTGATAATACTCATATATATTTGAGAAATCAGATTACATTAGAATATCACTGTGGAATCAGAAGCATGATGAAGCTGCAAACAAATGTACTTTAATAAGAAACAGATGAATCGTCTTTCCCTGACCCTGCCTTAGGACAGTGAATAAAACCAAGAAAATGAAATCAGTGAGGCAGAATGTCAGAGTGAGAACAGGGTGCAAGGCTGTTTTATTTTGTTTTAATGCTAAAATGGGATGCTTATTGACTTTATGGTCAGATTTACTGGTCTGATTTCCTTGAGTTAGCTTTTTCTTTGCCATGTCATCACATCTTCTATAAAAAGAAATCGTATCAAAGCTTCCCACCTAGAAAATAGGCAGCATTCAAATTCTTTGGCTAAGGCTGACGGGAGAGTTTGCATAATTTATGAGACCTTTAAGTGTTTGGAAAGGAGACTCAACTTGCTTTTATCTGTTAAATGGACACAGTGTCATGAAGAAGCCCATGCCCTCTGGATCTCTCCTTCTCTGTGAAGTTTTTCTCCCTATGGGGAAGACCATCGGGCATTAAACTGGTTGGAAGTCTGTGAAGATTCTTATTCATGGTTTGAACTGGAAGAATTTAAGTGGTGGTGGTGGTGGTGGTGGTGGTGTTGAGTGTCATAACTAGAGACTTGTTTCCAACTGACTACTTGCACCAGGGGCTGTGGGGAGTCCTGGAGCTGGAGTTGATAGGCACCATCGAGAACAAAAAGAAAAAGACTGAGACACAATAGCAGTGAAGAAGTCATCAGAAGACAGAATGAAAGAAAACTTGAAACTGGCAAATAGCAGATAGCTGATAGGTGGCACTAGCAGTAAAGAACCCGCCTGCCAAAGCAGAAGACATAGGAGACCAGGGTTTGATCCTGGGGTCATGAAGATCCCCTGGAGAAGGGCATGGTAACCCACTTTGGTATTCTTGTCTGGAGAACCTCAAGGACAGAGGAGCCTGGTGAGCTACAGTCCACGGGCTCACAAAGCACCAGACAGGACAGAGCGATTGAGCATGTAGATAGCTGAAGAGGGAAAGAACAGTCAGGTCCTGGTAGATAGAGGTGAGAATTAGAAAAATGGTGCAAAGTTTTACTTTGGCCCTTAACTTTCTGACTTTAGCAGAGAGTCAGTGGCCGTTCTTTGTAGCCCATTGTGAACAGATGTTTTCCTGTGGATTTTTAGAATGGAATTTGAAGGGCTGTGGACCAGAGTAAAAGGACTTATGTAGTGTGAAATTAGAGTTGTAAGTGATTAGCAAAATGGAAACTTTCTGCCCTGTAACTGTTAAATGATCTTTCTAGAGTCTATATTTAATGGTGATATGCAAATATTAACAGTTTACAAGTAGTTAAGCATAGTAGATAGACTTTCCATATAAACTATACCAATTTGATTTAATGCAGGAACCTAGAAGGTGGCTTAGCATTACTAATATTGCTATTTACCACCTAACCATTGCTTTTTCCCCTGTCCAAAATCCACTTTATGTAGGCAAATGACTATAGGGAATTGCACCCCATCTCCTAACTATCTAGAACAATGGCATTGCTCTCAAAGGTAAAGAAGTCTTTTTAGAGGCTGGCAATTTAAAATCAGAGCATTCATGGTGGGAAGGGAGTTTTAAAGCCATCTAATCCTATCACGTATCTGCTGCTTAAATGTCTTCTATAACAGCGGCTTTCAGCTGACTCGTACCTGGGAGCAGGGGCAACAAGCCCTTACATTCAGAAAGTGTGCATTGAGAAACTACCACGAGGCAGATACCGCACTAGGAATACAATGGATCATAGGACAGACATCACATCTGCTTTCATGAAACTTTCAGTGGAAAAGACAGATGGTTAAAAGGTAAGCCAAAAAAAAAAAAAAAAAAAAACCTGCAATGATTTTAAAGAATTACAACACTAGAAAACACTAAAGAAGGTTGAATAACAGTTAAAACTAGCTCTCTGAAAATGTTTGCAAAGTCTTCAGACTACCCTGCCTATGCCAAAGCAAGAGTGCAAAGATAGCTCATGATATCAGAGCATGTGCATGGGTCCCTCCCTCGTTGTCAAAGCTAAAAACAATGCTCAGATCAGAGCAAACTGCTTAAGAGAGCTACTCTGTCCTTATTTTATATGGACAAAGGGATACTTATGAATCTGGATGATGAAGGAACTTCATAATGCATATTCATTAATTTGTCACATATTCCTTGGGTACCTGCTATGTGCTAGTAACTGCAGGGATAACAGCCCACGAGGACAGAGACTTTTTGTTGTTCACTGCTGTACCCTCTAGAATAGTAGCTGGCACAGGGTAGATGCTAGATTACTCAGGGTTCTCCAGAGAAATAGAACCAATATAATAATAGCATATATTAATAATGATATATTAAAAGGTTATATATTAAAACATTAATATCATATCTATATCATATATTAAAACATTAATAATATCATATATTAATATGTGCATGCACATTCACTCAGTCATGTCTGACTCTTTGCTACCCCATGGACTTGTAGCCCACCAGGCTCCTCTGTGCATGGAGCTTTCCAGGCAAGTATACTGGAGTGGGTTGCTATTTCCTACTCCAGGGGATCTCCCAACCTGGGCATTAAAACCACATCTCCTGCATTGACAGGTAGATTCTTTACCACTGTCTCACCTCGGAAGCCACACACACACACACACACACACACAGATATGATAGGACTTGCCTGGTAGTCATGAAGGCTAAGAAGCCCCACAATCTGCCATCTGCAAGCTGAAGAATCAGGAAAGACTAGTATAATCAAGTCCAAGCCCTAAGGCCTGAGAACCAGGAGCACAGATATCCAAGGGTAGAAAAAAATTGATGTTTCAGCTCAGAGAGACAATGTACCCTTCTTCCACCTTTTTGTTCTATTAATTTGTTCTATTAATATCCACTTCTTAAGTGGATTGGTTGATGCCCACCCCCGGTGGATCCAGGGAATTCAAAGCGGGGATGGCGTCGGTGAGGATCAGGAAACAACTGCTTAATTAAACATTAATTAAGGATATAAAGAGTAATAGAATAAGGATAGCTCAGTAGGAAAATTCAGTGAAGAAAAGAGGCTGAATAATTCAGCCAGAAGGTGAGAGAAAGAACGACATGGGGAGACCAAGTTTCGGTGAACAAGACCCGCACTTTATTTTCCAAAGTAGTTTTTATACCTTAAGTTATGCATAGAGGATAATGGAGGAAGGGGTAGAGTCATGCAGTAAGCCAGGCTTTCTTCCTGCAAACTTATCATATGCAAAAGTTTAGGTGATTTGCATCATCTTCTGGCCCAGAGGCCTGTTAACATTTTAAGACCCTTTCTTCAGAAAACTTATTTTTCTTTAAAGGTGACTAGTCAGGCACCACCCTCCAAAAGCATTAAAGTTGCATTCCTATAGGGCAAAGGTATGTGGGCTACAACAAGAAAAAGAATTAACTCAAGGGTCCCAGGTTACAAACATTAAAGCTACTACTTACACCAATTATATTAATCAATACACTGCCAGGGACACAGCAGGTAAGGGATATGGAAACTTAGCAGCAAACATTGGCCCAACAAGGGAAAATCCCTTCACCAATACAATTTCTAATCAATCTTTTAAATGCTCAAAGGAATCTGTATTTAGACAGTTTAGAACATCTCATGCCTCTCACAGTTGGGAGGCTCTGAGCAATCACATGTGGCCGGAAAAACCTATTCAGGCAGGCTAGAGGACTTCCAAAGGAGTTTGTAGGTTGAAACACTGTCACACCCAGGAATTATTAACTGGAGCTGTAAGCTAACTCTTTTTTCAGAGAGAGGTAGTGGGGGACAGCCCCCCATAAAGTCAGAGGTGTAGGTGAAAGCACAAAGCAGGAAGTAGGCAGACTCTGGTTTGGGGGGTAGATGCTCGAGAATTTCCAGGGGAATTCCTGAGGCTCGATCCCGCCTTTACATATGCTAAGCCTCCTTCCTCATGAACTTTGCCACAGGCGGAGCTCGCTCCCAGCATCCACCCACATTGGTGAAGACAATATTCTTTATTCAGTCTACTGATTCACATGCTAATCCCTTTCAGAAACACCCTCAGACACACTCAGAAATAATGTTGTATCAGCTATCTAGACATCCCTTAGCTGAGTCCAGCTAACATACAAAAGTAACCATCACAGGTCCTTACTATATTATTTAACTGAATAAACAGATCAATTTAAGGCATTGAGGATTCAAATTCTAAAATAATTAAGTTTACTACTTTGGTGGCTCGGACAGTAAAGAGTTTGCCTGCAGTGCAGGAGGTCAGGATCCCTAAGCCAGAAAGACCCTTTGGAGAAGGGAATGGCAACCCACTCCAGTATATTTGCCTGAAGAATTCCATGCACAGAGGAGCCTGGCAGGCTACATGAAGTAGTAGATTCTATTCTACTATTTCATGAAGAGTTGAACACAACTGAACAACTTACACTAATGCTAACTAACTTTACAATAGCAAGCCTAGGAGGCTGAACATTTTCAAATTTTACAACTGACAAAACTGGGTCTTAAAAGGCTAAGATAGTGAGTTAAGCTTGCATAGTTAATGAAAGAGACAGCCAATATTAAAGGTCACTTCTGCTTATTCTTATTGTGTACTCAGAAGTCTCTTGTCATGACAGTGGGATATGGAGAAGCAGAATCCTGATGCAAGCTATGACCATGTGTTCCTCAGCTATGTTTGTCCTGTGGCTTTGAAATAAGTTTCCAAAATTCATATCTCAAGATGGAGTCCTCCAGAATTTGGTCCCTGACTAAATCTAGTCTCCTTTCTAAAAGATTCATATTAGTCTCTCCTCTTAAAGTTTCTTTTAGTCCACAACAGAAGTCTATTTGCCTTGAGCGTGTCAAATTTCTTACCATTTCCATGCTTTTCCATGCACTAGAGCTTCCTTGTCTGGTGGCTCAGATGGTAAAGAATTTGCCTACAATAAAGGAGATGCAGGTTCAATCCCTGGGTTAGGAAGATCCCCTGAAGAGTGGAATGGCAATTCACTTCAGTATTCTTGCCTGGAGAATCCCATGGGCAAGGGGAAGAGCTAAGATGGCGGAGGAGTAGGACGGGGAGAACACTTTCTCCCCCACAAATTCATCAAAAGAACATTTAAACGCTGAGTAAATTCCACAAAACAACTTCTGAAAGCCGGCAGAGGACATCAGGCACCCAGAAAAGCAACCCAAGTCTTCGAAACCAGAGAGAAGAAATACAGCTCCACTCACCAGAACATCAACACAAGCTTCCCTAACTAAGAAACCTTGACAAGCCACCTGTACAAACCCACACAGAGCGAGGAAACGCCACAATAAAGAGAACTCCACAAACTGCCAGAATACAGAAAGGACACCCCAAGCTCATCAATTTAAACAAGATGAAGAGACAGAGGAATACCCAGCAGACAAAGGAACAGGATAAAAGCCCACCAAACCAAACAAAAGAGGAAGAGATAGGGAATCTACCTGATAAAGAATTCCGAATAATGATAATGAAATTGATCCAAAATCTTGAAATCAAAATGGAATCACAGATAAATAGCTTGGAGACAAGGATTGAGAAGATGCAAGAAAGTTTTAACAAGGACCTAGAAGAAATAAAAGAGAGTCAATATAAAATGAATAATGCAATAAATGAAATTAAAAACACTCTGGAGGCAACAAATAGTAGAATAACAGAGGCAGAAGACAGGATTAGTGAATTAGAAGATAGAATGGTAGAAATAAATGAATCAGAGAGGATAAAAGAAAAACAAATTAAAAGAAATGAGGACAATCTCAGAGACCTCCAGGACAATATTAAACGCTACAACATTCGAATCATAGGGGTCCCAGAAGAAGAAGACAAAAAGAAAGACCATGAGAAAATACTTGAGGAGATAATAGTTGAAAACTTCCCTAAAATGGGGAAGGAAATAATCACCCAAGTCCAAGAAACCCAGAGAGTCCTAAACAGGATAAACCCAAGGCGAAACACCCCAAGACACATATTAATCAAATTAACAAAGATCAAACACAAAGAACAAATATTAAAAGCAGCAAGGGAAAAACAACAAATAACACACAAGGGAATTCCCATTAGGATAACAGCTGATCTTTCAATAGAAACTCTTCAAGCCAGGAGGGAATGGCAAGACATACTTAAAGCGATGAAAGAAAATAACCTACAGCCCAGAATATTGTACCCAGCAAGGATCTCATTCAAATATGAAGGAGAAATCAAAAGCTTCTCAGACAAGCAAAAGCTGAGAGAATTCTGCACCACCAAACCAGCTCTCCAACAAATACTAAAGGATATTCTCTAGACAGGAAACACAAAAACAGTGTATAAACTCGAACCCCAAACAATAAAGTAAATGGCAACGGGATCATACTTATCAGTAATTACCTTAAATGTAAATGGGTTGAATGCCCCGACCAAAAGACAAAGACTGGCTGAATGGATACAAAAACAAGACCCCTACATATGTTATCTACAAGAGACCCACCTCAAAACAGGGGACACATACAGACTGAAAGTGAAGGGCTGGAAAAAGATTTTCCATGCAAATAGGGACCAAAAGAAAGCAGGAGTAGCAATACTTATATCAGATAAAATAGACTTTAAAACAAAGGCTGTGAAAAGAGACAAAGATGGTCACTACCTAATGATCAAAGGATCAATCCAAGAAGAAGATATAACAATTATTAATATATATGCACCCAACACGGGAGCGCCGCAATATGTAAGACAAATGCTAACAAGTATGAAAGGAGAAATTAACAATAACACAATAATAGTGGGAAACTTTAATACCCCACTCACACCTATGGATAGATCAACTAAACAGAAAATTAACAAGGAAACACAAACGTTAAATGATACAATAGACCAGTTAGACCTAATTGATATCTATAGGACATTTAATCCCAAAACAATGAATTTCACCTTTTTCTCAAGCACACATGGAACCTTCTCCAGGATAGATCACATCCTGGGCCATAAATCTAGCCTTGGTAAATTCAAAAAAATAGAAATCATTCCAAGCATCTTTTCTGACCACAATGCAGTAAGATTAGATCTCAATTACAGGAGAAAAACTATTAAAAATTCCAACATATGGAGGCTGAACAACACGCTGCTGAATAACCAACAAATCACAGAAGAAATCAAAAAAGAAATCAAAATTTGCATAGAAACTAATGAAAATGAAAACACAACAACTCAAAATCTGTGGGACACTTTAAAAGCAGTCCTAAGGGGAAAGTTCATAGCAATACAGGCATGCCTCAAGAAACAAGAAAAAAGTCAAATAAATAACCTAACCTTACACCTAAAGCAACTAGAAAAGGAAGAAATGAAGAACCCCAGGGTTAGTAGAAGGAAAGAAATCTTAAAAATTAGGGCAGAAATAAATGCAAAAGAAACAAAAGAGACCATAGCAAAAATCAACAAAGCCAAAAGCTGGTTCTTTGAAAGGATAAATAAAATTGACAAACCATTAGCCAGACTCATCAAGAAACAAAGGGAGAAAAATCAAATCAATAAAATTAGAAACGAAAATGGAGAGATCACAACAGACAACACAGAAATACAAAGGATCATAAGAGACTACTATCAACAATTATATGCCAATAAAATGGACAACGTGGAAGAAATGGACAAATTCTTAGAAAAGTACAACTTTCCAAAACTCGACCAGGAAGAAATAGAAAACCTTAACAGACCCATCACAAGCACGGAAATTGAAACTGTAATCAAAAATCTTCCAGCAAACAAAAGCCCAGGTCCAGACGGCTTCACAGCTGAATTCTACCAAAAATTTAGAGAAGAGCTAACACCTATCCTGCTCAAACTCTTCCAGAAAATTGCAGATGAAGGTAAACTCCCAAACTCATTCTATGGGGCCACCATCACCCTAATACCAAAACCTGACAAAGATCCCACAAAAAAAGAAAACTACAGGCCAATATCACTGATGAACATAGATGCAAAAATCCTTAACAAAATTCTAGCAATCAGAATCCAACAATACATTAAAAAGATCATACACCATGACCAAGTGGGCTTTATCCCAGAGATGCAAGGATTCTTCAATATCTGCAAATCAATCAGTGTTATACACCACATTAACAAATTGAAAAACAAAAACCATATGATTATCTCAATAGATGCAGAGAAAGCCTTTGACAAAATTCAACATCCATTTATGATAAGAACTCTCCAGAAAGCAGGAATAGAAGGAACATACCTCAACATAATAAAAGCTATATATGACAAACCCACAGCAAACATTATCCTCAATGGTGAAAAATTGAAAGCATTTCCTCTAAAGTCAGGAACAAGACAAGGGTGCCCACTTTCACCATTACTATTCAACATAGTTTTGGAAGTTTTGGCCACAGCAATCAGAGCAGAAAAAGAAATAAAAGGAATCCAAATTGGAAAAGAAGAAGTAAAAGTCTCACTATTTGCAGATGACATGATCCTTTACATAGAAAACCCTAAAGACTCCACCAGAAAATTACTAGAACTAATCAATGATTATAGTAAAGTTGCAGAATATAAAATCAACACACAGAAATCCCTTGCATTCCTATACACTAATAATGAGAAAACTGAAAGAGAAATTAAGGAAACAATTCCATTCACCATTGCAATGGAAAGAATAAAATACTTAGGAATATATCTACCTAAAGAAACGAAAGACCTATATATAGAAAACTATAAAACACTGGTGAAAGAAATCAAAGAGGACACTAATAGATGGAGAAATATACCATGTTCATGGATTGGAAGAATCAATATAGTGAAAATGAGTATACTACCCAAAGCAATTTATAGATTCAAAGCAATCCCTATCAAGCTACCAACGGTATTCTTCACAGAGCTAGAACAAATAATTTCACAATTTGTATGGAAATACAAAAAACCTCGAATAGCCAAAGCTATCTTGAGAAAGAAGAATGGAACTGGAGGAATCAACCTACCTGACTTCAGACTCTATTACAAAGCCACAGTTATCAAGACAGTATGGTACTGGCACAAAGACAGAAATATTGATCAATGGAACAAAATAGAAAGCCCAGAGATAAATCCACGCACATATGGACACCTTATCTTTGACAAAGGAGGCAAGAATATACAATGGATTAAAGACAACCTCTTTAACAAGTGGTGCTGGGAAAACTGGTCAACCACTTGTAAAAGAATGAAACTAGAACACTTTCTAACACCATATACAAAAATAAACTCAAAATGGATTAAAGATCTCAACGTAAGACCAGAAACTATAAAACTCCTAGAGGAGAACATAGGCAAAACACTCTCTGACATACATCACAGCAGGATCCTCTATGACCCACCCCCCAGAATATTGGAAATAAAAGCAAAAATAAACAAATGGGACCTAACTAAACTTAAAAGCTTCTGCACAACAAAGGAAACTATTAGCAAGGTGAAAAGGCAGCCTTCAGAATGGGAGAAAATAATAGCAAATGAAGCAACGGACAAACAACTAATCTCAAAAATATACAAGCAACTCCTACAGCTCAACTCCAGAAAAATAAATGACCCAATCAAAAAATGGGCCAAAGAACTAAATAGACATTTCTCCAAAGAAGACATACAGATGGCTAACAAACACATGAAAAGATGCTCAACATCACTCATTATCAGAGAAATGCAAATCAAAACCACTATGAGGTACCATTTCACGCCAGTCAGAATGGCTGTGATCCAAAAGTCTACAAGCAATAAATGCTGGAGAGGGTGTGGAGAAAGGGGAACTCTCTTACACTATTGGTGGGAATGCAAACTAGTACAGCCACTATGGAGAACAGTGTGGAGATTCCTTAAAAAACTGGAAATAGAACTGCCTTATGATCCAGCAATCCCACTGCTGGGCATACACACTGAGGAAACCAGAAGGGAAAGAGACACGTGTACCCCAATGTTCATCGCAGCACTGTTTATAATAGCCAGGACATGGAAGCAACCTAGATGCCCATCAGCAGATGAATGGATAAGAAAGCTGTGGTACATATACACAATGGAGTATTACTCAGCCATTAAAAGAATACATTTGAATCAGTTCTAATGAGATAGATGAAACTAGAACCTATTATACAGAGTGAAGTAAGCCAGAAAGAAAAACACCAATACAGTATACTAACGCATATATATGGAATTTAGAAAGATGGTAACTATAACCCTGTGTACGAGACAGCAAAAGAGACACCGATGTATAGATCAGTCTTATGGACTCTGTGGGAGAGGGAGAGGGTGGGGAGATTTGGGAGAATAGCATTGAAACATGTATAATATCATGTATGAAATGAGTCGCCAGTCCAGGTTCGATGCACGATACTGGATGCTTGGGGCTGGTGCACTGGGACGACCCAGAGGGAGGGTGGGGGGGGGTAGGGAGGAGGGTTCAGGATGGGGAACGCGGGTATACCTGTGGTGGATTCATTTCGATATTTGGCAAAACTAATACAATATTGTAAAGTTTAAAAATAAAATAAAATTTAAAAAAAATTAAAAAAAAAAAAAAAGAATCCCATGGGCAAAGGAGCCTGGTAGACTACATAGTCCATAGGGCTGCAAAGATTTGGACACAACTGATGGACTTCACTTTCACTTTTCACTTTCATGCATTGGAGAAGGAAATGGCAACCCAGTCCAGTGTTCTTGCCTGGAGAATCTCGGGGACGGGGGATCCTGGTGGGCTGCCGTCTCTGGGGTCGCACAGAGTCGGACATGACTGAAGTGACTTAGCATCAGTAGAGCATCTAACACACTTTCCATACACTGTCGCTCCACATGAAATTTGCTTTGTTCCTGCTCTTGCTCTTAAGATTTCCACCAGTTTTCCAAAATCTAGCCCAAGAGCCCTCCTCTACAACATGTCTTCTCTAAACCCCAGGACAGAACCAGGCATCCCTGCTCTATGATCCTCTGGCTCTCTACACACCCCTCTATCATGTAACTGTGAAATCCTCAATTTGTTCCTGGTACTGGTCTATCTTGCTAACATGACTTTGAGCTCTTAGGAGAATGGGTCTATATTTTATTTCATTCCTGTGGTTTAATCAAATGGATGATGAATAGACAAATTAATCCCAGAATGAACAACCAAGACGGTGGTACCTGTGAGGATACACCATTAGGAGTAGAATCTAGCACTACTCCAAATGACAAAGATATTAGGTGATTGACAAAAACTTATCAGACAGTAATCAGGTATTAGAACTAGGGGATACAAAAAGAAGGGCAAAGATTGTGAGAAGCAAAAGCCAGGGGCATTAGGGCCTTTCCCAGTGGTCCAGGTGAAGTCTAGACTCCACGCTGTCAAAGCAAGAGGCCTAGGTTTCATCTCTGGTTGGGGAACTAAATCCCGCATGTTGTAACTAAGAATTTGCATGCCACAACTGAAGATCCTGCATGCCACAATTAAAGATTCCATGTGCTGCACTTAAAGGAGCCCACATACAGCAACTGAAGCATCCACGTGCCTTAACTAGGGATGCTGCATGTTGCCCTGAGGATTGAGACCTCCTAGTGCTGCAACTGGGAACCAGTACAGCCAAATAAATAAATTAAAAAAAAAAAAGAGGCAAAGGCTAGGGTTTTTGTTTTTTGTTTTAGTCCCTGTGTTAGAATACAACCTAATTAAGTCCCAGCTGCCAAGAGTGAGGCTATGAGAGGGTGACTGGAGAAATTATTTGTATCTTGCAGTTTAGAAATCAACTGATTCAGCTCTGGTGGGGAAAAGGGATTGAGAATCTGGCCATGAGAAGACTGTGACTCACGTTGACTTTTTTCTCCTCTCCTGGGTTCTCCTGAAACCCTATACTCTTTTGAATAGGCTTAACTACAACTTGAATTGCTTAAAGCTGCACTTAGAGATGACGCCATTCTCACTGAAATGAATTCTCCTTTCACAGATTTTTGTACTTAGAGAACATCTCTTTCTCTTTGGAGCTCTTTTGGATATTGATTTTGACTCAAACTTGTCTTACCAAAATAAAAAAGAAAGAAATCTCCCAATCAATTTTTGCTTTAGTTGAAAGCAATATAGCTTTTCAAACTAGAATTTTTTTTTCAATGGTACAAAGTATATAAGATGAGAAAAGCCTGGGATTGAGAATTTTGATCCTTCTGAATTTCATTGCTTTGTTTATATGTCCATCTCTACCCAATTCTTAAGCAGTACTGTTTTATTTTCCATATTCTGGTGTGTGAAGTTGTGCTTTGCTTCTAGCAAGTACCTACCAAATAGTAGTCAAACAGAGTTGAAATAATGACAGCTATAATTATGCAAAGAGTATGTTAGAAATAAAAAAGTGCATAAACCTATTTTTCTTAATTTACCCCAGTGGCTAGTTTATACCGAACATAACTGCCTAAGTTTACGTTCTAGCTTTGCCATTTACCAGCTATTCAAACAGATCGGTATACTGCAGGGCCTTCCTGGTGACAGACACCTTGCTGTCCCCAGCTTCTTGTTTGTAAGAAGAAACAATTTAGTCTCCCAGGCCTTCCCTAAGCTTCAAAGTGCAGACTCAAATAGCCAATGAATAGACAAGTGAGAAAATGAATAAACAAAGGAAAAGCAGTTTCAAGCAAGAAAAGCAATAATAGCTTGAACAATAGAGTCACAGGATTCCTAGTCCCTCTTCAAGGAATGTAGGTAACAATCTGACGCATAGCTCTGAGTTGCTTTGCAGAAACCAAGACCTCCCTCCCCCCACCCACCCAGTGGAAGATGGTGACTACATGCTGATCACAAGCACGAAGACCTCAGACTGGTTGGAATCAGAAGACTGATGACTGAAACATTGTCTTGTTACCTTACCACCAAGCAATCAAAAAAACAACAAAAATCCATGAGCTGATCATGCATCCTGGGCCCCTCAATCCCAGTGTTATCACTTAAAAATGCTTGCCCAAAAGATACTGAGAAGTCTTAGATCATTCGAGCTCTAGCCGCCTATTCTCCTTCCTTAGTGCCCTGCAAATGAATGCAGTACTTTCCTTCATCACAACCCACTGTCAGTAGATTGACTTTGCTGCACTTTGGGCAAATGAATCAGAATTTGGTTTGGTAATATTATATGATCTATAATCTTGAATAAGATACCTCTCTATGTGTCAATAGGCTTATCTCTAAGATGGGAATGCCAACATCTGCTGGATCATTGAAAAAGCAAAAGAGTTTCAGAAAAACATCTACTTCTGCTTTATTGACTATGCCAAAGCCTTTGACTGTGTGGATCACAATAAACCGTGGAAAATTCTGAAGGAGATGGGAATACCAGACCACTTGACCTGCCTCTTGAGAAACCTGTATGCAGGTCAGGAAGCAAGTTAGAACTGGACATGGAACAACAGACTGGTTCCAAATAGGAAAAGGAGTATGTCAAGACTATATTGTCACCCTGCTTATTTAACTTATACACAGAGTACATCATGAGAAACACTGGGCTGGAGAAGCACAAGCTGCAATCAAGATTGCCGGGAGAAATATCAATAACCTCAGATATGCAGATGACACCACCCTTATGGCAGAAAGTGAAGAGGAAATAAAAAGCCTCTTGATGAAAGTGAAAGAGGAGAGTGAAAAAGTTGGCTTAAAGCTCAACATTCAGAAAGCTGAGATCATGGCATCTGGTCCCATCACTTCATGGCAAATAGATGGGGAAACAGTGGAAACAGTGGCTGACTTTATTTTTCTGGGCTCCAGAATCACTGCTGATGGTGATTGCAGCCATGAAATTAAAAGATGCTCACTCCTTGGAAGGAAAGTTATGACCAAACTAGACAGCATAAAAAGCAAAGACATTACTCTGTCCATAAAGGTCTGTCTAATCAAGGCAATGGTTTTTCCAGTAGTCATGTATGGATGTGAGAGTTGGACTGTAAAGAAAGCTGAGCGCTGGAGAATTGATGTTTTTGAACTGTGGTGTTGGAGAAGACTCTTGAGGGTCCCTTGGACTTCAAGGAGATCCAACCAGTACATTCTAAAGGAGATCAGTCCTAGGTGTTCATTGGAAGGACTGATGTTGAAGCTGAAACTCCTATACTTTGGCCACCTGATGCGAAGAGCTGACTCACCGGAAAAGATCCTGATGCTGGAAAAGTTTGAGGGCAGGAGGAGAAGGGTATGACAGAGAATGAGATGGTTGGATGGCATCACTAACTCCATGGACATGGGTTTGGGTAAACTCTGGGTGTTGGTGATGGACAGGGAGGCCTGGCATGCTGCAGTCCATAGGGTTGCAAAGAGTTGGACACTACTGAGTGACTGAACTGAACTGAAGATGGGAATGAAAATTACACCTATCTCCTAGGTTCTTGTGAGGACTACATGAACTAATATATGTAAAGTTCTTGATACAGGATCAATATATATTAAGATCAATGCAAATCCTAGGCCTTTGTACTTTTATGAAACCCTCTGCTTTAATTTTTCTGATTTTTTTTCCCCTGGAAATTAGGTTAAATACGGAAAAGTGGAATTTTATTTATGTATTAATTTGTTTATAAATTTCCCCTTGTAGATCTATCCTGTTGCCTGTTATCCTTTACCAAAGAACAGCAGTCCCTTTGGTGAAGTAAGTAGGTTATGCCCTGGGAAGTCCCACAAAATAATGATGGATCAAGGACAGTAGGTGACCCAAAAAGATAACCAATATAAAGCAATTTTATTTTTAGATAGACTGGGACTTGTGAAATTTAAGTTTGTAAAAAGTAGAGAGTATTCATTTGATTTTCTTCAACTTCATTCCACATTGAATTCTCTGCAAAGACACTGTCTGAACCATTATTGTGAAGTGCAGAAAACAAAAGCCTTGATATTTAAGTTCACTTGACCTTGAATGCTGGCTCTACAACTTGATGTGAACATGGGCATATCATGAAATTTCTCCAAGTCTAGTTTTCTCATTTATGATTATAAGAAGGTCATAATAGTATGATTAATTAAAATTTAAGGAATGATTTAAGCTCTTAAACTAAACACACACATACATACACTGTATACATGTAGTCACACATTAACAGACACTCATATTACCCTACATATCATCAACCCAAGTTAATAATGGTTGTTTCAGTTTTGCAAATACATTCAGAAACAGACAAACATGATGAGCAATTTACCAAAGTCACATAGAGAATAAGCGGCAGATCTAATATCTGAACCTAAATGTTTCTGGCTATAAAGCCATGAACTCTGGCTTTATTACACCATCTTATGTTACACAGCTGATCTGAGCATTAATGCAGTGATCTATAAAATATCTAGTATGAGATCCAGCGTATGGTAGATTCTTCATAAATACTACTTTAGTACTAAAGTAATAGTTACTTTAATACTAAAGTAATAATAAATAATAGCTACTTTAATACTTGAATGCTTTGTTGAATGATGATAATGGTGATGCCTTTAATGATAATAGAAACAAATATTATTTACCACCTATTTAGAATTATACTTTATATACTTTGCATTTATTAGCTTATTTAGTCAATATTATAGGAGCAGGAACATTGTTATTATCATCCCCATTTTAAAAATTAAAAAAAGGAAAAGTGAGAGAAAGAGAGGGAGAGAGAGAGGAATGGGGGGGATAAAGAAGGGTTAAAATTTTTTGAAAATCAATCAGATTTAAATTCAGGACTGTATGAGTTATTCATATCTAGCAACAATCTTGCCCATAAAGTATTTGAAACTATTCCTTGCCTTTTAAAGAATTATTCTAATTTTCCTTTTTTCTAATAACTTAGTTTGAAGTGGCTGAGTACTTAAAACACGTGCATGCCATTTAAAATGATTAGTCATGTTGTTCTTTATTTTTATACCATAGCTAATGAGTTTTATCCCCGTCTCTACTTTAAAAAGGGCTTCCCTGGTGGCTCAGATGGTAACAAATTTGCCTGCCATGTGGGAAACCTGGGTTCAATCCTTGGGTTGGAAAGACCCCCTGGAAGAGGGCAGGGAAACCCACTCCAGTGTTCTTGCTTGGACAATCTCCATGGACAGAGGAGCCTGGTGAGCTACAGTCCATGGGGTTGCAAAGAGTTGGACGCAACGGAGTGACTAAGTACGCTATTTAAAAAGGGAAATTCCATCACAAAGTTGAGTAGCAGGCCTAAAGTTTAGTCTTCCGTATGGTAGTTTATCTTTAAGCTGGAGCAATTAACCTGAGATAGTCTGTGAGATACACCTGTCTGCTAGCTATCTCTCTCTCCAAACTTATGGTACTTACTGATGCTCTATATGTATAGAGTGCTAGGTACCCAAATTGAGTAATACAATATAAACCTTGTCCTTGAGTTAACAGTAGGGAAGGCAACATAGACATCTCATGCAGAGGTGGTACACTGGGAACCAAAAGTATCCAAATGAATCCCCAATGCATCCATCTAGCACATGTCCTGAGCTCAAATCTAGACTCTAAGTCATCAACCTTTCTAAAATCTGCACGAATTGGTTTGAAACTTTTCCTCCTCTCCTAATGATAATGATATATACCATTCAAAGCAGTTAAAGAAAGCTTGCTCCTCTGAATTTTGCATATGCATATTGAGGGAATGCATTTTGCTCCTTCTATTCCCCTTAGCGGAGAAGGCAATGGCACTCCACTCCGGTACTCTTGCCTGGAAAATCCCATGGATGGAGGAGCCTGGTAGGCTGCAGTCCATGGGGTCGCTAAGAGTTGGACATGACTGAGCAACTTCACTTTCACTTTGCACTTTCATGCATCGGAGAAGGAAATGGCAACCCACTCCTGTGTTCTTGCCTGGAGAATCCCAGGGACAGGGGAGCCTGGTGGGCTGCCGTCTATGGGGCCGCACAGAGTCAGACATGACTGAAGTGACTCAGCAGCAGCAGCAGCATTCCCCTTAGAGTTCTTGATACAGAGAATAAAATAAGGCCCCTTCCAAGACTGCTGATGAAGTTCTACAATGCTAGTCACTCTTTGTGACTCATCGCAGTGGGTTGTATATTTGCTAAATGTCACAGTGTTGATACTTTTCTTAGTTCCACGCACTTCAAAGAGTCACTTATCCTCCCTATGAAAGTCCTAGTTTCCTAAAACAGAGAGCATAATATTTATTTCAGGAATGTTTTAAAGGCCGTATAAAATAATTTAAGGAAAAATCACACATTTTTTCAAGTTCAATAGATTTGGACAAAATGTAGGTTAATTTAATAGAATATATAAATTTTAACTTAGGAAATAGTATGGGGTACCAATATGTACCAGAAACTGCAAATAAATACACTGAGATTTTACTTGCTAAAAAATAATCTGCATGTAGAGAAATGATCTTAAATATACTTGAAGATTTTATTTATGCCTTACATTAAAAGGCACATCATATTGTTTAAAGAAAGAATACAGGTTTATAACCTGTGTCAGCCAGTGTCCTCAAGGAATAAGATGGTATAAATTTAGGAAAGTTTAAGGAAAGGACGATTGACTGAATTTAAGGAAAGCAAATAGGCACATGCTGTGTACCAAGGCTAGTGATCCGGAGGAGTTTTTACTGCTCATGAAGAGAGAAATGGAAGAAGCACGGCTGAAACCTGAAGAGCGTGGCTGTAAGGGGGGAAGAGCCTGACAGACATGTGGCCTTCGATAGCGGGATGCACGTAACCATGGTGATGTGAACTCACCCTCTAAGTGCCCTTTCACCTACTCCCAGCGCCTTCCATTGGCTGAACCCAACTTAAAGCCAGAGGTCAAAGGAAAAGTTTGCCAGAGCAGGACAGAAAAAGGCAGACAGTGAAAGCAGATCTACAGAGGCAAATGAAAGATAACCAGGGCAGAGGGGAAGGGTCATTAACATGAATGAGGAGGTAACATTAATGCATTGGGATAAGTTGAAAGTGAGGGGATAGTTAAAATGTTATAGGGAAACAGATGAAGACAATGTAACTATATGTTCCTCAAAATTATTTTCTGCTTGGTGTTCATGATTTCATGTCTTTGAAGTTCTTTGGGTTCTTTAATGTTGAAACATTGCAAGAGCCCTGAACTATGGCAAAAATAACCACTTTCAATACTGACTTTTTGAGTCACCTATGATTCAAAGATCCAAAGACTGGTTTGTTGTCTCAACCTCAATGAGTTTGGGTGATGTTTAGAAGTTGGTTACTCTTTCTGGAACTCATGTAAGGTCACCTTTAATAATTGAGCTGATCACATTGACCTCTAAGAGAGATTAAACTTCCAGGATTCTATGCTCCAATGTATGGCTTGGACAGCTGCAGGAAAAGGAAAGGATCTAAAGCCTAGGATAAATACGATAAATTTGCTCAAGTGTGTTAATGTTAGATAGAGGTGGTGAAAAGGGAAGTCTTCTTGTTAGCATGCTTAATATAGGCTTGGTGGTTTTAAGTGATTGAAACTATATTAAGCCATCCATACAGATTTTTTAATGTAATGACACAGTTCAGAATCATTGCCCTCCATTTAAACACCTTTCTACAAAACACATTGCTGGTGTAAGTTTCCCTATATTGCTGTCCTCCGGCCACCTTTCAATCCAATTCCAAGACAATTGGAATTTAGTCTGCAATTGAATTTTTACAAAAGACCACATCTGATGCTTTGGTAAAATCAACACTTACATCATTAGCACAGCCTTAATTATGCTGTCCCCTAACAGAAGGTTAGCTGATCCTACAAGGCTCTTGTGTAATCTTTTGTAGACATGATTGAGGTCTAAACACAATTTTATTGAGTGGTCTCAACACGCTAGGCTCTGGGACGTGTGCTCTTACACTGTTGCTCTCACTGATTCTTTTTTTTTTTTTTTTTAATTAATTTTATTTTATTTTTAAACTTTACATAATTGTATTAGTTTTGCCAAATATCAAAATGAATCCACCACAGGTATACATGTGTTCCCCATCCTGAACCCTCCTCCGTCCTCCCTCCCCATACCATCCCTCTGGGTCGTCCCAGTGCACCAGCCCCAAGCATCCAGTATCGTGCATTGAACGTGGACTGGCATCTCGTTTCATACATGATATTTTACATGTTTCAATGCCATTCTCCCAAATCTTCCCACCCTCTCCCTCTCCCACAGAGTCCATAAGACTGTTCCATACATCAGTGTCTCTTTTGCTGTCTCGTATACAGGGTTATCGTTACCATCTTTCTAAATTCCATATATATGCGTTAGTATACTGTATTGGTGTTTTTCCTTCTGGCTTACTTCACTCTGTATAATAGGCTCCAGTTTCATCCACCTCATTAGAACTGATTCAAATGTATTCTTTTTAATGGCTGAGTAATATTCCATTGTGTATATGTACCACAGCTTTCTTATCCATTCATCTGCTGATGGACATCTAGGTTGCTTCCATGTCCTGGCTATTATAAACAGTGCTGCGATGAACATTGGGGTACACGTGTCTCTTTCCCTTCTGGTTTCCTCAGTGTGTATGCCCAGCAGTGGGATTGCTGGATCATAAGGCAGTTCTATTTCCAGTTTTTTAAGGAATCTCCACACTGTTCTCCATAGTGGCTGTACTAGTTTGCATTCCCACCAACAGTGTAAGAGGGTTCCCTTTTCTCCACACCCTCTCCAGCATTTATTATTTGTAGACTTTTGGATCGCAGCCATTCTGACTGGTGTGAAATGGTACCTCATAGTGGTTTTGATTTGCATTTCTCTGATAATGAGTGATGTTGAGCATCTTTTCATGTGTTTGTTAGCCATCTGTATGTCTTCTTTGGAGAAATGTCTATTTAGTTCTTTGGCCCATTTTTTGATTGGGTCATTTATTTTTCTGGAGTTGAGCTGGAGGAGTTGCTTGTATATTTTTGAGATTAGTTGTTTGTCCGTTGCTTCATTTGCTATTATTTTCTCCCATTCTGAAGGCTGTCTTTTCACCTTGCTAATAGTTTCCTTTGATGTGCAGAAGCTTTTAAGTTTAATTAGGTCCCATTTGTTTATTTTTGCTTTTATTTCCAATATTCTGGGAGGTGGGTCATAGAGGATCCTGCTGTGATGTATGTCAGAGAGTGTTTTGCCTATGTTCTCCTCTAGGAGTTTTATAGTTTCTGGTCTTATGTTGAGATCTTTAATCCATTTTGAGTTTATTTTTGTATATGGTGTTAGAAAGTGTTCTAGTTTCATTCTTTTGATTCTTTAGAACAGTTCTGTGAACTGTTCCCATTTATAGATGAGCACATTGACTCATGCACTCTTTCTTTCATATTTAATATCCTTCCTGCTCAGAGGTGCTCATTTCTCCAGTATTTTTTTGTGCTGATTAGTTCCTTATTCATTATACACTTCAAAATTTAACACAAATTTAACCATTTTTAGAGATACAGAGAAAAAGTGTGTAGAACTAGTGCCTAAGAAAGTGTGATTTGTGGCTAGACTGTTTGGATTTGAATGTGAGCCCTGCCATTTGCTATTTATTTGACTTTGGTTATATTATTCAACTTCTTTGCTCCTCAGGTTCCCCATCTAAAAACTATGGGGACTTTTGGAATATATACTGCATTTATCATCCTCCTTGTACATAGACGTGTTATTTCTGAAAAACGCCTTTTGAAATGAGGGTGAGATGTCCTACACTACCTATTTTTCCTTTCTTCTGGCTGGAATGGGGAAGTGATGGCTGGGGCCACAGATACCATATTGCATAATGGGATACCATGGGATAAAAGACTATGTGTTTTAGAAGACAAAATAGAAGGTTATTGCTATTTTGAACAACCTGTGTCCAGACAGCTTTGTGAATGAGAGAGAAAAAAAAAGTCTACTATATTTAGCCACTTGTGGTTGAGGCTTTCCATCATATATTCACATGGCTTAGAAAGAGGGAAGATAATAAGAGATGAAAGTACAGCCAGAAATAAGGGGTGCAAATTTATCTCAAACTCTTTAAGTTGGATTACCGAGGATCAGAAACATTCCACCATGTGTTGATAAAGCACATGCATGCAGGTTTTAGCATTGCCTAGGAGAATCCCAGGGATGGGAGAGCCTGGTGGGCTACCGTCTATGGGGTCACACAGAGTCGGACACGACTGAAGCGACTTAGCAGCAGCAGCAGCAGCAGAAAGCCCTATGTATTCTCATTTTCCTTTCCTGTTTCACTTTTCTCCAGATAAGACTTAGCTGATTCCATCCTATTCCTGAGTCAAAAAGGTTATCGACAATTTAGGATTGATCTTTGTTATTATATTTGCCTTTTCTACACTATGGACACAGGACCCCACCTATCTTCATTTCAGTGACAAGCTAGCAGTCTGCAAAATGTCTGGCACATGGAAATTCTCAATAATATATATATATATCCATACTCAGGTGTCTTTTTAGAAATATTGTAAACATTTTCAGGTTCAAACTGAAAACAACAATCAAAATATACTTAAATGACCAAATGGGCTAGATACTTTATGAGGTCTTGTGGAAATGTTCTCATTTAATCCACATCACAACCCTATGAGGGGTAGATATTATAATTTTACAAAGAAGAGGTCCTGAATCCTGAGGCTGACAAACAGCTGAAACCAGACTGGACCACAGGTCTGTCTGGCACACTATTTTATGATCATTTAATTCTCTGAAACGTTTGCAAGAATGAGAAATCCGAAGAATTTACAAAATGCCCGCTTTTCAACAAATCCTTTGCACTCAGGCGCAATATTGTCAGCATAGTTTCTTTTCCCTAGAAGAATCAGACTAAGGGGCATCTTCAAAATGAGAGCCAAATGGGCTATCTGATCAATGTCTTTGAGTCTGTTTGACACAGTATCCTGTTAAAAAAATCTAATTATATATATATATATACACACATGCACACTTAGAATAATTTAAAATATATGCTATAACATAGTCATGTCTATATTTATATATCTATGTACAAATTTATGTGTAAACACATTTTTTTTAAGAGATAGCATATCCTTCCTGGTAGCTGGACGTGGCTTATTACAGAGCCAATGGGAACGAGGGATAGTGAGGAGATTAACTGGCTACTTCTTTAACCCAGGAATAAAAGCATGTGGGTATCTTGATAGCAAAGGAGTGAATTCTCCATTTTAGCATCATTTAACCAAAACATGCTGGCCTGGGATCCAGTTTCTAAGTGTCTTCCTCCAAAAGGCATTTGTTTTTCCTTTTGTATTATGAGAAAAGGTGTGTTGTAGTCTGACGGAGTAAGAACCAGTTCACTTGGGTTCCATTCGAGTTCTACCACTTACTGGCTATAACGACCATTGGAAAGTTATTTAAATCTTGAACTTTAATTTTCTCATCTGTGCAAATGGGGATAATTAGAGCACCTGCTTCTCAGGGTTATTCTGGGTATTAAACTGGATAAGGCAGGTAAAGGTCTCAGATCATCATGGATTATTAAAATATACTAGCCCTCTGCACAGGCTTACTTCCCCATTTCCAAAGATAGTCTGAAATCAAGAAGGGCCATGCAATAGGCTGGAGAAATAAACACAGAGCGTTTCCAGGACTGCGGTGGAGATGATATACACCGTATCCAGCAAGCACCTGTGTGTATGCTTCCTCTCCCGTTTTCATTAGAAAATGATACTCAGAATGTAGCCCAGAAGCAATCAGCTAATGAGAAATGTAGGCTGTGAGGTCAGTTCAAGCCAATACTGATTATAGTGAAGGATACATCACTAGGGTTAGAAAGTCCCCAAATCTTTTGAGGTTTTCCAAAAAAACTAAGTGAGGTGAAAGTTGCTCAGTCATGTCTGACTCTTTGCGACCCCATGGACTATAGCCCACCAGGCTCCTCCGTCCATGAGATTTTCTAGGCAAGAGTACTGGAGTGGGTAGCCATTCCCTTCTCCAGGGGATCTTCCTGACCCAGGGATTGAACCTGGATCTCTGGCATTGCAGGCAGATATTTACCAGCTGAGCCACCAGAGGCCTGCCTCCTGCTGGCTGCAGCCTTGGCCAAATCTGCTACTGTGCTTTGTTGCCACAAGAGGGTATTGAGAGAGCAGATAAAGCATGCACACACTCCTGTGTTTAAAATGGACAACCAACAAGGACCTACTGTATAGCACAGAGAACTCTGCTCAACCTTATGTGGTAGCCTGGGTAGGAGGGGTGTTTGGGGGAGAATGGTTACGTGTGTATGGTTGGCTGAGTCAGTTCACAGTTCACCTAAAACTATTACAACATTGTTTGTTAACTTGCTATCAGTTCAGTTCCATTGCTCAGTCGTGTCCGACTCTTTACCACCCCATGAATCATAGCACGCCAGGCCTCCCTGTCCATCACCAACTCCTGGAGTTTGCTCAGACTCACGTCCACTGAGTCAGTGATGACATCCAGCCATCTCATCCTCTCTTGTTCCCTTCTCCTCCTGCCCCCAATCCCTCCCAGCATCAGTCTTTTCAATGAGTCAACTCTTCGCATGAGGTGGCCAAAATACTGGAGTTTCAGCTTTAGCATCATTCCTTCCAAAGAAATCCCAGGGCTGATCTCCTTCAGAATGGACTGGCTGGATCTCCTTGCAGTCCAAGGGACTCTCAACAGTCTTCTCCAACACCACACTTCAAAAGCATCAATTCTTCGGCACTCAGCTTTCTTCAAAGTCCAACTCTCACATCCATACATGACCACAGGAAAAACCATAGCCTTGACTAGACGGACCTTTGATGGCAAAGTAATGTCTCTGCTTTTCAATATGCTATCTAGGTTGGTCATAACTTTTCTTCCAAGGAGTAAGCGTCTTTTAATTTCATGGCTGCAGTTACCATCTGCACTTGCTATACTCCAATACAAAATAAGTTTTTTTCTTTTCTTTTTTTTGTTTTTTAAAACTGACTCAATATCTTTAACTTTATTCCCTCAGGGCAGTTGGTTGACATCCAGCCATGCCTGCGGGCATTCTCTGAGTCACACTGAGTCCTAGGCCTTCTCTCAGTGAAGAAGGTTTGCTCACCCTCATCCACATATTGACACTTTGATACAAACTTGACCTCTTCTCCTGGGCAAAGAGGTATTTTCCTCACTCTGCTCCAATCAATTTTTTTGAGAATTTCCCAGTTAACAAGAATCAGCTTCCTGACCATGGAATTAGACATATGTGCGCTGAGATCCCATCCCTGTTGCCCTCTGACTGTTTGATGATGATCATTGAGCCCTGGTGAGCTTCTGCACATGTGAAATTGTGGCATTGATCTTTGCTTTATGTCTATCACAAAAATGTAAGGACAAGGAAGTAAAATGGAAAATGCTGAGGTCATCAACTGAAAACATGATGCAAACATTAACCATAAATATAGTTATTTAAATTATATCTATCTTGGAGTTCCATCTCAAAACTCTGCTCTTTTTGAAGCTATCCTTGATGACTCCAAGGCAAAATAATTTACCTCTTTTGAAGCTCCTACTGAACAGTACATACTTTGTAGTAATCAACTTTTTCTCTAAGTATTCTGCATCTTCTTTTTTTCCTCCCTAAGCTGTACCTGAGCTCACTGCAGATAAAGATGTGTCATTTCCTATCCAACTGAATATTTCCCCATACCCAAGCGGTGCTTAGGGGTTCAATGAGTACCTCGTTGACAGAGTTTAAGATTTAAACCGATTCTGATATCCAAATTCTTATCTCAGCATGCAAAGCTCTTGCTAGTTTGTAGGTGTATGATCACCATTCTCACAGTCAGGGTTCTAGTTGAAACAAAAGAGTGAAGAACTCCTGGACGCTCGGCCTTCCATGCCAATTGCCTTGATGTGCAGAATTTGTTTTACCAGGAAGATACCGCTTAGATTTTGTACTTATAACCTCTGACTCTTATTTCAAGTCTTAGATAAAATCTTATTTTAATTTGTAAATCCTCAGTGAATTTTTTATATTTTTGTAAATCCTCAGTTGTTACCAGTGTGTGTCATCGGTATCCACACTGATGCCCCCACCAGTTAAACAATTCACACACCATGCTATAGTTATCACATGTTCATCTCTTCTAAATTCTGACCTTCACAAGGACAGAAATACAGCTTTTAAAATATATACATATATTTTTACATTTGGCACATCACATAGTAGGTGCTCAATTATACTGTTCAACTAGAATGATATGATTATTCTGTTCTGGACCTAAAAGAAAAAAATCTACAATTAACGCTTCACAATGATGTATTAGCGTTTGGATACTGACAATGTATTTTTTCCAACTGCTAAGTGTCTGTCACTCTACTTGATTTAGTCTAACATCTGGCTTATCTGTAGGCTAATTTATCAGATTGCTTCCCCACCAGATGTGTGGGAAACAGCTGGCAGCCCCTCTCCATTTGAATGCTCTTGGTTCCATCTGAACCAGGTGCCTTTAAGATTACAAATACTAAATTTAATCCTGCTTGAGAATTTCAGAGTATAATCAGAGCTACTAAATTCATTATATATTTGAGAAGTGCTAATACTCTTATTTTTTATTTGCATATGAACATCGTTAGCTTCCTCCAGAACTGAGTTAGTAAAAAAAAAAAAAAAAAAAGTTAAATACATACTCTTGAATCAAAAAGACCTTGGTTCTGGCATTTATTAAGTTTTTGACTTTGGTCAAGTCACTTAATCCGCTGAGCTGCAGTTTTGGCCTCTGTAAAATGGGGGATAAAATAGACTTGTTTGTGAGGATTACATGATGAGGTTTATAGAGTCCTTAGTGTAGTACTGAGCACATACTAAAATCTTATTACAGTAAATGATAAATGATAAATCTTATTACAGTGGTGATTCACCTTAACGTTCTCTGAAGGCTATGTCCTAGACTTGTGTTAGGAATTGACGTAGAACTAGAAATTAGAGATGACCAAAGGGATTTTTGCCCCTAGGGCTTTATGTTGGAACAAGAGCAAGATAAATTTAAAGGGTGATTTGAGACCAGCTAGCAATGGGGTTGCTAGGAGTCAGACACAACTGAGGGACTTCACTTTCACTTTTCACTTTCACGCGTTGGAGAAGGAAATGGCAACCCCACTCCAGTGTTCTTGCCTTGAAATCCCATGGACAGAGGAGCCTGGAAAGCTGCAGTCCATGGGGTCGCTGAGGGTCGGACACAACTGAGCGACTTCACTTTCACTTTTCTCTTTCATGCATTAGAGAAGGAAATGGCAACCCACTCCAGTGTTCTTGCCTGGAGAATCCCAGGGACGGGGGAGCCTGGTGAGCTGCCGTCTCTGGGGTCGCACAGAGTTGGACATGACTGAAGTGACTTAGCAGTGGCAGCAGCAGCAATATAGAGGGGGTAGAGGAGCACAGAAGATGAAAAATCACCCAATCAGATGAGTTAAGAAAGAGAGGCTACCCACACAATGTGAGTAACTTTGATCTCTTCACATATCCTCAAAAGATATGTCAAAAGAACACCCACCTACTGAGAATGAGGATATATCATCCCTCAAAAGGGTCAAGAGACACCCTAGTCACATATCCCTAAGGTTCACCTAAAAGAAATGCAAAAAAGGCAAAATGGTTGTCTGAGGAGACCTTACAAATAAGTGAGAAAAGAAGAGAAATGAAAGGCAAAGGAGAAAAGGAAAGATATATCCACCCAAATGCAGAGTTCCAAAGAACAGCAAGGAGAGATAAGAATGCCTTCCTAAGTGATCAATGCAAAGAAATAGAGGAAAACAATAGAAGGGGAAAAACTAGAGATCTCTTCAAGAAAGTTAGAGATACCAAGGGAACATTTCATGTAAAATGGGCACAATAAAGGAGAGAAATGGTGTGGAACTTATAGAAGCAGAAGATATTAAGAAGAGGTGGCAAGAATACACAGAAGAACTATACAAAAAAGATCTCAATGACTGAGACAACCATGATGGTGTGATCGCTCACCTAGAGCCAGACATCCTGGAGTGTGAAGTCAAGCAGGCCTTAGGAAGCGTCATTATGAACAAAGCCAGTGGAGGTGATAGACTTCCAGTTGAGCTATTTCAAATCCTAAAAGATGATGCTGTGAAAGTGCTGCACTCAATATGCCAACAAATTTGGAAAACTCAGGAGTGACCACAGGACTGGAAAGGTCAGTTTTCATTCCAATCCCAAAGAAAGGAAATGCCAAAGAATGTTCAAACTACTGCAAAGTAGTTTGCAAGGACTGCAAAGTAATGCTCAAAATTCTCCAAGCCAGGCTTCAACAGTATGTGAATTGAGAACTTTCAGATGTTCAAGCTGCTTTTAGAAAAGAAAGAGGAATTAGAGACAAAATTGCCAACATCTGCTGGATCATTGAAAAAGCAAGAGAGTTCCAGAATATCTACTTTTGCTTCATTGATTACACTAAAGCCTTTGACTGTGTGGATCACAATAAACTGTGGAAAATTCTTAAAGAGATGGAACTATCAGACCAGCTTACCTGTCTCCTGAGAAATCTCTATGCAGGTCAAGAAGCAACGGTTAGAACCAGACATAGAACAACCGACTGGTTCCAAATTGGGAAAGGAGTACGTCAAGGCTGTATATAGTCACTATGTTTATTTAACTTATATGCAGAGTACATCATGAGAAATGCTGGGCTGGATGAAGCATAAGCTGGAATCAAGATTGCAAGGAGAAATATCAATAACCTCAGATATGCAGATGACACCACCCTTATGGAAGAAAGCAAAGAGGAACTAAAGAGCACCTTGATGAAAGAGGTGAAAAAAGAGAGTGAAAAAGCTGTCTTAAAACTCAACATTCAGACAATGAAGATCATGGCATCCAGTCCCATCGCTTCATGGCAAATAGATGGGGAAACAATGGAAACAGTGATAGACTTTATTTTGCGTGCTCCAAAATCACTGCAGATGGTGACTGCAGCCATGAAATTAAAAGACACTTGCTTCTTAGAAGAAAAGCTATGACCAACATAGACAGCATATTAAAAAGCAGAGACATTACTTTGCTGACTAAGGTTCATCTAGTCAAAGCTGTGGTTTTTCCAGTAGTCAAGTATGGATGTGATATTTGGACTATAAAGAAAGCTGAGCACTGAAGAATGGATGCTTTTGAACTGTGGTGTTGGGGAAGACTCTTGAGAGTCCCTTGGACTGCAAGGAAATCCAACCAGTCAATCCTAAAGGAAATCATACCTGAATATTCATTGGATGGACTGATGTTGAAGCTGAAGCTCTACTACTTTGGCCACCTGATGTAAAGAACTGACTCCATTGGAAAAGACCCTGATGCTGGGAAAGATTGAAGGCAGGAGGAGAAGGAGGTGACAGAGGATGAGACAGTTGGATGACATCACTAACCTGATGGACTTAAGTTTGAGCAGGCTCTGGGAGTTGGTAATGGACAAGGAAACCTGGTGTGCTGCAGTCCACGGGGTCGCAGAGAGTTGAACACAACTGAGACACTGAACTAAACTGAAGGTTCATTAACACACCCCTGCTGCCACTCTAGATGTGATAAGAAAATCTTATCAAATAAGATAACTTGTCTCCTAATATCCTCCACTGCTACTTTCATGTTCCAATGCAAGACATCACAGATGCATGGATCACTGCTCCTCTGACACACTCTTATCTCCATAATGCAGAATGTCTTGCTCCATTCCTTTCTTGCCTTTAATTCCTTCCACTGAACCCTCTGGAATTCGGCAGGTTCTATCATCAGGGATAAGTTGTCATTAGCAAACTTTCTTCTACCTTCAAACTCTTCCCTGTATGTTTTCTTTAACTTTTTGCTCTTTCAGAAAACTGACTTCCCCCTCTCCAAGGCCTCTGCCTCTCATCCAGCCCTCACGTGTGGGGATCTTCTTATTCACACGTAGACCTGACACCACTGAACTCAAAGCTGGGGTCAGTGCCTCCCAGACCCTCATTTTCAGACTGTTCTCATATCACACTTCAGTGGTGTGCTGGGCAGACTTGGACCTACTCATGGGAGTTAACTGTGCACGTTCCCACCCAGCTCTGTCTTTGGTAACAGTCTGTTAGCAGCTTGAAGACACCATGATGTAATTTTTGTCATGAAAATGGGCATACACTAAAAATTCAGGATATTTTGCTTTATTCTCTAAAGACCTGGTTGTTATACCTTTATGGGCACAACACTGTCATATTTCCTGAAAACCTTCAACTTGAGATCCTACCACTTTCCTTTCTCATTCACTGTCATTCTCTCCAGTATCACTCTGTCTTATCACTTGAGTACCTTAATATACACGTAGATCGACAAAGTTTCTAACACTCTAATCTCCTCTCAGCTCTGTGACCTCAACCTTCTCCTCCAAACACAGTGCCCTCCTCCACTCTACCTTAGCCACTCCCTCCCTGGATCTCCATAAATCCTATTTACTATAATTTCAATGCCCTTACACCTTGACACCATTTTCTAACATCATTTCCAGGTTACTTCCTGTAATAGTCCCAATAATCCTTTCACATCTCCAGGACTTATTACCCCTTTCCCTAATTACTTCATCTCTGTCCTTTGTCCATTTCAAGCCCTCTATCCCTTTCTTTGCTGTTAAGTCGCTTCAGTCGTGTCCGACTCTGTGCGACCCCATAGATGGCAGCCCACCAGGCTCCCCTGCCCCTGGGATTCTCCAGGCAAGAACACTGGAGTGGGTTGCCATTTCCTTCTCCAATGCATGAAAGTGAAAAGTGAAAGTGAAGTTGCTCAGTTGTTTCTGACTCTTCGGGACCCCATGGACTGCAGCCTACCAGGCTCCTCCATCCATGGGATTTTCCAGGCAAGAGTACTGGAGTGGGTTGCCATTTCTTACACATCTTAAATTCCAACTTAATCACTTCTTTGCCTGAGTTCTCAGATCCTTCTCATTGTTTGCAAAATCCATTTAGACAACCATTGTTAAATACTACTCTGGACTTAATCTATACCGGGAACTGGCAGTTGGCTGTGGCTAGGAGGAAGAAACAAAAACAAAGGCTGATCAGTCTTTCATTATTTTATACTATTTTATAGATGTATGCATGTATTTGGCTGTAGCAGGTCTTAGTTGCAGCACATAGAGTCTTTGATGTTTGTCGTGGCACGTGAGGTCTAGTTCCCTGACCAGGTATTGAACCTAAGCCCCTGCAGTGGAAGCATGGAGTCTTAGCTTCTGGACCACCAGGTAAGTCCCTGGTTATTCTCCTTTTATATTATGATTGAGTTCAGCTTAGCTCTTGCAATTGTCAGACATACTTACACATTCCTCATACATTCATTTTCCCAACATTCTAGCAATGATCATCCCTCTTATATAATCCTTTTTATAAAAAAATATTATCCTACTTCCACTGGCATAACTTATTGTTTTTATTTCTTTCATAATGAAACAAAAATAAAACTTTGTAACCCATCTTCACATTTCAACTATGACTCTCCTTCTTACTGGCTTTATAATTTAATATATTGTACCTGTACCTATCTCCAGTACTTTCCTTCAGTTTTAAACTAATCCAGATGATTTTTATCCTCACCATGCCACCAGAAGTGTTTAAATGAAGGCTACTTATGACTTGTGCTTCCCTGGTGGCTCAGAGGTTACAGTGTCTGCCTGCAATGTGGGAGACCTGGGTTCGATCCCTGGGTTGGGAAGATCCCCTAGAGAAGGAAATGGCAATCCACTCCAGTATTCTTGCCTGGAGAATCCCATGGACGGAGGAGCCTGGTGGGCTACAGTCCACAGGGTGGAAAAGAGTTGGACATGACTGGGCGATTTCACTTTCACTTTCTTTTATGACTTACTTGCTGTCAAATCCAAAGGTCAATTTCAGTCCTTCCATCTTGCATCAACTATCAGCACTATTTGAAGCAGTTAATTACCACCTCATCCATAAAAATACTATGCTTTCTCATTTGTTTTTCCTCCTACCTTACTTTTGTTCATTTGCTCTGATCTCAGAAAACCAGAATATCTCAAGGCTTAGTCCTTTGTTTTCTTCTCCATCTGCCCTCTATCCTTGGTGATCTTCTCTAAGCTCATGGCTTTAAACATCATCCCTATGGGGATAATTCTCCAACGTATTGTGTCATCTTAGAAACCTCTCCTTGAACTCCAAGCTCATACATCCAACCACCTAGTCAATGCCTGCACTTGTAAGATAGCCATCTTAAGGCAAACAGGCCCCAGACTCAACTCATGCTTTTGATTGGGCAAGTTTCTCAGGTCAAAAAATAATAAATTGATCCTTCTTCCTTCACTTTGGTCACACTCCACTTCCAATCCATCATGAAATTTTATCACCTTGATTTCCAAACATATTCAGAACTTGACAGCCTTTGTCACTCCCACCAGACTCCCTCATTTCTGGCCTTTTGCTACCTGCAGTCTCCCTGCCTCCACTCTTGCCTACTTGCACTCTGGTCTTAAGAGCAGCCAGAGTAATCCCCCACATAAATGAAATCTGGCCACAACTCTCCAGTGGCTTCCTATTTTCTTACCTTCCGCTGTACGCATCTTCTCAATTTCCCCCTACTTATCAATCTGATTTTATGTTTGCTGTTCTCCTTTAATTCACTGGGGTCTCCTTGCTTACCAGAGCATACTGAGCATGGACTTGACTTGGGGTCCTTATGATGCCCCTTCTCTCTGCCTGGAAAACCTTCTCCCAGTGGTCCTCACTACTTTCTATGCCACCTTCTCTACTCCTGAAAGTCTGGGCTTAAATGCCATTTTCCCAGTGAGAACCTCTCAGACTGTCCTATGCACAGTTAATGTCCCCCCAAACCTGTTTCAGACAACTACACTGACTCTATTTAGTGCTCACTACTGCTGAAGCGTAGCTTGAAGGATTTTGAGCATTACCTTTCTAGCATGTGAAATGGTGCTTCTGCATTCAAGAAAGATGAAGTCGAATGGTTTTATAAGGACCTACAAGACTTTCTAGAACTCACACCAAAAAAAGATGTCCTTTTTATCACAGGGGATTTAAATGCAGAGGTGTTTGACATATGTCCTTGGCCAAAAAACATATTCTAATTGTATAACTACCTTAAATAAAAATTTCAAAAATGTCAAGAATTAGTCATGGAAAGTTATTTCTTTCCTTTTTAAAAAATTGAAGTATAGTTGATTTACAATGTTGTGTTAGTTTCTGATGTACAACAAAGCAATTCAGTTTTATTTTCAGGATTGTGTGTGTGTGTGTGTGCGTGTGCATGTGTGTGCTAAGTCATGTCCAACTCTCTGAAATTCCTTGGATTGTAGCCTGCCAGGCTCCTCTGTCTGTGGAATTTTCCAGGTAAAAATACAGGAGTGAGTTGCCATTTCCTGCTCCAAGGGATCCTCCTGACCAAGGGATTGAACCCATGTCTCTTGTGTTTCCTGTATTAGCAGACAGTTTCTTTACCACCACACCGCCTTGGAAGCCCTGTATTATTTTTCATATTCTTTTCTGATTTATCACAGGACATTGAATATAGCTCCCTGTGCTATACAGTAGGACTTTATTGCCTATTCACTCTTTATATAGTTGTTTGAATCCCACTAATCCCAAATTCCCAAACCGTTCCTCTCTGGCCCCACTCTCTTTCCTTTAATTCCAATGCTTTTCTTTATTTTTTCAGGCCTTCAGCTGCTTTATTATTAGAAACTTCACACAAAATGTCCATGTTAGGAGCCACATCTCAGTTTTTCCTTTTTTAAATACTACTATCATAAATTGGACACTAGCAAATTTCAATTACACATTAAGAAAAAATTAACCTCACTGGAAGTCAGTTTATGCAATTGCAAAGTGAGTATAATGTCTACTTAAATTTATTTTTTGAAGAATCAAACAAAATTAAAAAAAATTGTGACATAAATTAGGTACTCTGTAGTGGAAGTTAGTGGAGAAGGCAATGGCACCCCACTCCAGTACTCTTGCCTGGAAAATCCCATGGATGGAGGAGCGTGGTAGGCTGCAGTCCATGGGGTTGCTAAGAGTCGGGTATGACTTAGCAACTTCACTTTCACTTTTCACTTTCCTGCATTGGAGAAGGAAATGGCAACCCACTCCAGTGTTCTTGCCTGGAAAATCCCAGGGATGGGGAAGCCTGGTGGGCTGCCATCTATGGGGTCGCACAGAGTCGGACACGACTGAAGAGACTTAGCAGCAGCAGCAGTGGAAGCTAGTAAATAAACATTTACACATTAGGTGAATGAAGTAATAAATGAATGAATGATTTAGCCTGTATACTTTAAATATGTCTAACAGGACTTCCCTGGTAGCTCAGATGATAAAGAATCTGCCTGCAATGCCAGAGACACAGGTTCCATCCATGCGTTGGGAAGTTCCCCTGGAGAAGGGAATGGAAACCCACTGTAGTATTCTTGCTTGGAGAATTCCATGGGCCTGGTGGGTGATAGTCCACCATGGGGTTGCAAAAGACTTGGACGTGATTGAGCAACTAACACTTTCACTTCACTTCGTGGAAATTGTCAGACAGGATTGAGTGACTAAGAGCTTCACTTCACTTCACAGAAATCTCATTGGGAAATAAATTAAATATTCAAAATACTTTTTATTAAAGTCATTTTGGTTTGCATCTTATGTAAAATCCAACACATATTTATCATTTTGCTTATACCATGTAAGCCATATACTCACATTATCATATGACAATATCTTAAAGAAATATGAAAGCTTGATTCAACTTGTCATACATGACAGGAGACAACCAATTTGGTAGACACACACAAGAGGAACATTGTATATGCTCTACAGTTGGATTTTACATTGATTTATCCATACACAATAGGTATGACTGGCATGGGAGATGAATGAGAGTCAAATATTTAATGTGTCTTTCTTAATCTAATCAATGTTTCTTTCTATAGCCCAAATGATTTTCTTTTCTTTTCCTTAATGCATGTCATAAAAGGTGAATTTCATAGTGCTCTAGAAAATCAAATTATTTGACATTGACTGGAAGATAAAATAATATTGAAAGACTTAGATGTATTGCTAAATGCACACCCCTCTCTCCCAATGCAAGCATTTAGACCTTGACGGTATAGGTTTGAAGTGTTTGATAATTACCTATAAGGTGAAACTGTATTATCCTTTATTACCAGTCTATTAAATGCATTGGGTCACATCTCAAGCCTATATCATGAGGTTATGAAATAAAAATGTCAGCCTATGCCTATTGACTCTCATGCGGGCTCTTGATAAGTTTGACCCAGAGAATCTTTCAATCACTTTTATATCAAGTCCACAGGTACTACTCAAGTCCATGCTGATACTCAGATCTTTCTGCTATGAAGTCTAGAGCCCCTGGCAAACAACAATATATGAATGTAGAAGATTGCCATAAAACACCAAGGAAGTAGAGAGTCTACATTAGTGATAAAGGGTGGCCCATCATCAAAAAAGGCTTTGCGAGGCCTAAGACTTGCCCAGAAGACTCAGTTTGGAACAAATCATGGCAAAGAAAGGAGCTATCTCTTGGTTCCTTAGTGTTGCCATGTATAAAATTACAGTAGTAGTATATAATACATGTTGTTATGGGAAGTATTTAGGACAGGAAGTATGAAATAATTTAGGAGAAAAACCTGCTTTATAAACATAAGGATCACAAATCATAGCAAATATACAAAGCAGATTTTTTTTGTATTAGCTCTATAATATTTTTAACCATAGAAGATAAAAACAATCATTTGATCTAACTTGAAACATAGGACCCTATAGTAAAGAAAATAAATTTGCACTCAATCTAACCTATTTGTAATCTTTGTTTCAACACTTCCTACTTGTGTGACCTTGTACAAGTGGCTTATCTATTTTATGCCTCATTTTCCTTTTGGATTATATGGCATTCAGTTCAGTTCAGTTCAGTTGCTCAGTTATGTCTGACTCTTTACAACCCCATGGACTGCAGCATGCCAGGCTTCCCTGTCCATCACCAACACCAGGAGCTTGCTCAAACTCATGTCCGTTGAGTTGGTGATGCCATCCAACCATTTCATCCTCTGTTGTCTCCTTGTCCTCTTGTCCTCTTGCCTTCAATCTTCCCCAGCATCAGGGTCTTTTCCAATGAGTCAGTTCTTTGCATCAGGTAGCCAAAGTATTGGAGTTTCAGTTTCAGCATCAGTCCTTCCAATGTATATTCAAGACTGATTTCTTTTAGGATTGATTGGTTTGATCTCCTTGCAGTCCAAGCAACTCTCAAGAGTCTTCTCCAACAGTACAGTTCAAAAACATCAATTCTTTGGCTCAGCTGTCTTTATGGTCCAACTCACACATCCATGCATGATACTGGAAAATAGCTTTGACTCAACAGACCTTTGTTGGTAAAGTAATGTCTCTGCTTTTTAATATGTTGTCTAGGTTTGTCATGGCTTTTCTTCCAAGGAGCAAGTGTCTTTTAATTTCATGGCGGCAGTCACCATCTGCAGTGATTTTGAAGCCCGAGAAAATAAAGTCTATCACTGTTTCCATTGTTTCCTCATCTATATCAATATAGATGATATCAATAACCTCAGATATACAGATGACACCATCGTTACGGCAGAAAGTGAGGAGGAACTAAAGAGTCTCTTGATGAAAATTAAAGAGGAGAGTGAAAAAGCTGGCTTAAAACTCAACATTCAGAAAACTAACATTATGGCATCTGGTCCCATCACTTCATGGCAAATAGATGGGGAAACAATAGATTATATGTCATGTATACACACACAAACACACACACACATATATGCATGTATGTATGTATGGCCTAATCATTGTGTGGTTGTGAGTATAAATTATATAACACATGTAAGTGCACTGACATAACAATAAATGCTCCCAAAATGTTATCAATTTTCCTTCATTGAGAAAGCAGCTTAAGCACTGGACTCAGTTTAAGAGCCATATTTCATACTCATCAGTTTTTCTTACATGAATCCTCCCAGTAAGAATTACAATAGCTTGGCATTTTTAAATTCATTACCAATTTTAGATACCATAATAATAATAAATATACACTGAGCATTTATTTGGTGACAGATACTGTTCAGAGTACTTTACATGTATTAACTCCTTTAATTTTCACAACACTGTTGTAGATGTTATTATGATCATGTTATAGATGAGAACAGTGAGGCATTGAATAATTGCCCATTGTATATATGTGTGTGTGTATCACAATTTTTGTCTCTATTCATCTGTCAATGGGCAGTTATTTATTTGGTTCCATAACTTGACTTTTAGGAATGAATGACACCTTATTGCTGCAACAAACAAGAGTTCAGATCTCTTTGAGATAATGATCTCACTTTCTTGGGATATATACCCAGAAGCGGTATTGCTGAATCACATGGTAGTCCCATTTTTAAATATTGGAGAAACCTCATACCTTTTTTAGTTTTACCAATATAAATTGTACCAATGTATATTCCTAACAACAGTGTACAAACGTTCTCTTATCTCCACATCCTCACCAGTACTTATCTCATTATTATTATTGATAATAGCCATTCTAACAGGTGGGAGGTAATATGTCATCATGGTTAGTGAAGTCTAAACTTCTTTAGCTAAACTTAGAGTGCTAGTGTAGACTACACCCTGAAACTGTCAGTATCGTCAGTCTCTTTCCTACTATTTCCTCAGACACAGACACTTCGATCACTGTGGGGCCAGTGATAATCCCTAAATACTGCTAATGCTTCATATAGTCAGAGTTTGCTGCTGTAAAATCATTAGTAGGAAACTCCTCCTTATCCCTAAATGGACATTCAAATATCACCTGCTCCATCAAGGTTTTCCCAGTTCCACCTAGAATAATTACCTCTTCTCCATTTTCCTACACTGGGATGTCTTTATTTAAATTATTGCATGGGGACCATTGTAATTCATTGCTTTAATGAGTGTCTCTTTCAGTACGATCTTTTCCAGAGGAAGAACCATATCTCATTCATCTAAATATCTCTACTCACTGCCTGATGCTTTGCTTGGCACATAATTAATCCTCAATAAATGTTTAACAAATGAAATGGGATTAGTTATATCTTAAACACACATGGAGGAAAATCATACATCATTCTTAATTTTCCAAAGGGCAAACAATAAACATGATGAAATTGTGGGCTTCCCTGGTGGCTCAGAGGTTAAAGTGGCTGCCTGCAATGTGGGAGACCTGGGTTCAATCCCTGGGTCGGGAAGATTCCCCTGGAGAAGGAAATGGCAACCCACTCCAGTATTCTTGCCTGGAGAATCCCATGGATGGAGGAGCCTGGTGGGCTACAGTCCATGGGGTCTCAAAGAGTAGGACACGACTGAGCAACTTCACTTTCACTTTCACTTTCATAAAAGGGAATTGGTATATTGGACAAAGTATCAAAAGATGAGAACAGGCACTAGAATTTTGGCAAGATTTGTTTTCACTGTGTAGCCATTTCACTCAGGCTGGTGATGGTCATAAAGTAATTAGAACATAATATGTACTTTGTGGTCTTACACAAGCATAGGTTTGAAACACACCTTCACTGACTTAATAGCTATGAGATTTTATCCTGGATATGTAGCTTCTCACCTTTTTCAACTGAAAAATGAGCATAGCAATACCCAACTATGGACCAGGTGAGGACAGAGGGTCATATGATAATAAATTATTAAATGTTTAATACATCAATATATTCAAAAGCAGAGACATTACTTTGCCAACAAAGGTCCGTCTAGTCAAGGCTATGGTTTTTCCTGTGGTCATGTATGGATGTGAGAGTTGGACTGTGAAGAAGGCTGAGCACCCAAGAATTGATGCTTTTGAACTGTGGTGTTGGAGAAGACTCTTGAGAGTCCCTTGGACTGCAAGGAGATCCAACCAGTCCATTCTGAAGGAGATCAGCCCTGGGATTTCTTTGGAGGAATGATGCTAAAGCTGAAACTCCAGTACTTTGGCCACCTCATGAGAAGAGTTGACTCATTAGAAAAGACTCTGATGCTGGGAGGGATTGGGGGCAGGAGAAGGGGACGACAGAGGATGAGATGGCTGGATGGCATCACCGACTCGATGGACGTGAGTCTGAGTGAACTCTGGGAGTTGGTGATGGACAGGGAGGCCTGGCGTGCTGCGATTCATGGGGTCGCAAAGAGTCGGACAGGACTGAGCGACTGAACTAACTAACTAACTAAAGGAGCTTTATTCAATAAATTCACATATGGCCTCCGCTTCAAAAAAAAAAAAAAGTGACAACAAAAGGTTAGTGATGGGAATTAGCATCTCACTGCGTAGTGTGGTATAAGGGGGAAAAAGCATCTGTTATCGTATCAGGCAGATCTGCTCCCTTCCAGCGGTGTGACTCTGGGCACAGAGATTTGGGGAAAGTAATCACTCATGCTGGGCTTCCCAAGTGGTGCTTCCAGTAATGAACCTGCCTGCCATGCAGAGACATAAGATACACAGGTTCAGTCCCTGGGTCGCGAAGATTTCCTGGAGAATGGCCTGGCAACCCACTCCAGTATTCTTGCCTGGAAAATCCCATGGACAGAGGAGCCAGGCAGGCTACAGTCCATAGGGTCTCAAAGGGTCAGACAGGACTGAAGTTCAGCACAATAATCTACATTAGAATGTAGGATGAGACGGAGCTGCAGCAGTCCCAGCCATTCCCTGGATAATATGGTACCCAAGGCCTTGAAGAGTTATTGAGAAAAAGCAAGGACTTTTGAACTTGGCATGCAAGATTTTCGACCAATGCATAAGCAGATAGTTTTTATAAATAGCAGTAAGTATTCAACTTGGCAGGAAAGCCTAGACTGATGTGAGGCAAGAACAGACAAGGAATACAATGAAAGGCTCAGAAACTCTTAGACCTTCCCAAGAATAAGCAGACTAGAGTATAAAATTAAATAAGGGATAGTCTTTATGTTACATCTGGAAAAAAAAATGCTTTCACAGATCCTTAAATGAAGACAAACAGAAACCAAATTGGAATCCACTCTTTTTCAATCAGGGTTTGCAATCCGTAACTAAAATTCTCTTTTAAGCATCCTTTCCTAAGTCTCCAAGACAGGGCTAAGCACATACCCTATGGGGACCATAGTGACTTCTCTATTTGGCTATTTCATTTAATCTCTTTTTCATTTATCTTTTTATTCATCAAAAGATAAATACTTTCTGTGCACCTTTTATGTACCAGCCAGGGCTGTTAGGAGGTGGGGATATACCAGTGAACAAAACAGACAAGGCCCCTGTCTTTTCATGCCCCTTCATTCAAAAGGAAGAGAAATATAATGAATAAACTTTTTAAAAAATCAATAAACAAGAGAAATACAGATTGTGTTGAGCGCTGTGAAGGAAACTCAGTGGTGGGTGAAGCTTTCTGAGGTGGCTGACTTCAGACAGAATTAACAGGGAAGGCATCTGTGAGGAAATGCCAAGCATACTGGGACTTAAAGGATGGGAACAGCCACCATTTGAAAAGTTAGAATGTTCCTCATGATGGACAGCAAAGGCCTTAGTGGGAACAGGCTGTGTGCATTGGAGACACAGAGAATCGACTTGGCGAAAGCTGATCCACTGAAGGGCACAGTTCAAACTGGTTTCCCTCAGTTCTTTCTGGAGCACGGCAGTCTTCTCACCTGTTTTCATCCTCACTCCCATGAGCTGGTCTCCACCAGCAGCCAAACCAACCACACGATAGTGGCCTTCTGCCTTTAGCCCTGCTCTGGTGTCTGCTCACGTTTAGAAGAATTCAAAGTCCTTGCAAGGCCTAGAAGTGAATATTCATTACATCCACGACTCACTTTCTGACCTCGTTTCTGCACGTTGCCCCTTGAACGTTCAGCCTCATCACACTATCTTCCTTATTGTTCCTCAGATACTCCAGGAAGGTTCCCGCCTCAGGAAACTGCACTTCCAGATATCCATGTGGGCAACTCCCTCACCACAGGTCTCAGTTCAGCTCATCTTCTAGAAGGCGTCCCTGGACCACCTTCCTTCTGCCAGTCTCTACTCTATATTTTATTTCATTTTTGTTTCTATAATGTATGTGGATCTAGCATTCTACTGAATATTTAATGTCTACTGTCTGTCTTCTCCACCACAAATTTAAACCCCATGAAGACAGTTAATGTTTCTGTCTTATTCATCTGCATTAGTGATCCTGATGTCCTGAATGCATGCAGGGCACGTTACATAAAGCCCTGCATTATATAAAATGTTTCTATTTGGGTAGGTTATGTGTCATATGCTAGCAGAGCACAGAGGAGAGAATGTCTTACTCAGAGGGAGGAGTTGAAAAAGACTTCAGGGGAGACATTACATATGAATCAAGTCTTTGAAAAATGAGAAGTCATTTTCAAAGTATAGCAAAGCAGGGAGAAAGTAAGGAAAAAAGGCAATTTGAATAGGAGAAACTCCCATGTAAGGGCACAAGGTTGGTTATTACAAAGAAGAGGAGACGCTTAGAGTGTCTGGAGTGTGGGAAACACAGGATCCATAAGAAGCATGAGGAGTGGCAAGAGAGAAGGCCAGCTGGGGGTGGGTAGTGGTGAGTTTAGCCACTTTAGTAAAAAATGTATGCTTCATTCTTTGGGTACTAAGGGGCTGGTTAAAATGCACACCATTCAAAATACGATTTCTCACTAAGATTACCATGAGGAGAAAAACCTGTAAGGTGATCATAAGAAAGCTAACAGAAGCCATCTTCCTCTTTCACAGATCTGTCCTCGGTCACGTATTTGCTTATGTCGCTGCAGTGGGGGTCCTCATTCCTGACATTATCCAATATTTCTAGAGCTCAACAAGTCAGAAAGATCATGGACTTGATGCAGAGCTTTTGTGGCTCTCTGTTCTCCTTTGTGGTGTCTCTGTTGTCATAAACGCTCCATGCAGGAGGAAGAGCTACACACAATCTCTCCCTTCGTTTGACCATCTTTAGTGATGCCCACACGCTGCTGTGCTCTTTCACTACCCCACTGCAACACAGTGGAATAAAGACATGATGGAGATATGCAAAGTCTGTCTGCTTTTCTCTGAGCACAACTAAAATACTGCCATCTCACTTCCATTCTTTTTTTTTTTTTTTTTTTTAATCTTATTGGCTTCCAAGGAAGGGGATAACAGAAGTGAGACCCACAGCTGGTACTTTGATATCTAATCAGCCTTCACAATTCTGCCCACCCCAAAACTACATTGTTCTAGAAATATTTAGATGGGATACTGTAAAAAAAAAATCTCAAAATAATAATGATAAAGGAAAAGAAAGGGTGGCGGGGGGGGGGTGGGGGGTGGGGAAAGAAGGCTCTGGCAGATGTTAGGCTTGGGGATTAGAGTTTACGGTTATTTTAAAAGCAAATTTAGCACTAAATTAGCCAGAATAATGATAGACAAAAATACTAATGTGCTATATAAATGCAATGCTTCTCAGATCATCTACATCTGCCTGGGGCAATATGGTGTAGCAGTTAATAATTGCATATTGGAGTAAGCCAATCGTGGATGGATTTGAAGTTTTGTTTTACTAAGCTGTATGACCTTGAACAAATTACTGAAGTTCTCTCACCTTCTGTATCCTATCTGTCAAATGAGCATAAAAAATGGTAACACCTAACTCACAGAATTGTTCCAAGGGCTAAACAAGATAGAGCATCTCCTATAGTTCTTGTGTGTCATCAATCCCATCTTTCCTCTCTTCTCTCCAGACCCCTCATGAAGGGCTCTGCCCTTTATCACAGCAATAATGGATCCTAGGCCTACGTGGTTTTGAACTGCCCCTCCAGTCTACTGAAGCAACTCAGATGGGAATTTTGATGAGAGAAGCAAAGGAATGTAGAAAGAACATTTTTTCCTCCCCTTCACTTTCTTGTGTTATCTTGAGTAGTGAGATTTGGGAGCTTCTTTTGAGATCTATGCATGCCTTTGATCTAGAAGTCTCTTTAACCTTAGACAAGGAAAAGAGACTTAGGTCATACGATGCGTCTAGACTCAGGCTTTAAGAGAAAACAAGAAAAATGACTTGTTTGATTTCTTTCAGTCCATGTCATCAGGCATCAGAAACGTGCAAGGGTTATGAGTAGAATAATTCGTCAAGAATGGCAGATGAATTTAGCAGGAAGAAGCCCTTCGCTTTGCATTTCTGGAGCCCTGTGACTGGCAGTTGTACAAATCTAGCATCAAGCTGAGAACTCACATTACTTGTATATACCCGATATTTTACTTTCCCATACATGCTCCCTATCATGTGCTTGTCCAACCAAGGTTTGATTCCTTCATTTATTCAACCAATGAACATGTATTGAGCAACAGTTCTGCGTTAGACCTAGGGATAAAGGAATGTAGCAAACTCAATCTCTGCTCTCAACATACTCAGTCTTTGTGAATAAAGTAGACATTGAAGAGATTCTTATGACGGAGGTTCGTATCAGTGCAGGAACATAGAGGAGCAAGAAGGAGGGACAATTCCAGGGACAAGGAACATACACTATGTTACCAAGGTAGGACTCACCTGCAGATTCATCAACGACATTGTCAGATTGTTCCTTAACAGTGAGGCCATTCTGACCCTGGGACGTTGGAGACATAGAAAGTGGAATGGTTGGAACCTGTTGGACTAGAAAGGATGGAAGGAGGGACCCTGGGGCTTCTAGCCCCCTTCATCTCATGAAGCTCTTCTGCTTGCTCGGCAGTTATCCTGTCATCTCTAACAAACCATGTAAAGGTGGAAGTTAAAGCTAATTAGCATGCAATAGCTTTCCTCCTTGGTCTTTTAAAATCTAAATTGAATGCTCACAAGGGGGCTTGTTATGAGGCAGCTAATAAGAGAGCCATGGTATTAATTGATATGGCATTCACCAGTCCATATCATTGCTGTGTATCTCAGTATTAATTGAGTTTATTTTTATTGAAAAAGCATCATGCTGGGCCTGTGCGGTGTGCATGGTGTATGTGTGTGTGCGTGTTTGTGTGTGTGTACCAGGTGGGACAGATAATACCAAAAGCAAGGCAGAGAGTTCTTATAACTCACTCATTTGTGCGGATTTTATTATGAGGCCACTGACATCGGCTTGTGTCAGGCACATGAACACTGACTATATGAAAAGGAAGAATAAAACATAGTTCCTGGCTCCCAGAAAAGATGAGTTAAGTGGTGGGGTGTGTGTGTGTGTGTGTGTGTGCATGTGCTCAGTGAGGTCTGACTCTTTGTGACCCCATGGACAGCAACCTGCCAGGCTCCTCTGTCCAGGGAATTTTCCAGGCAAGAATACTGGAGTAGGGTGCCCTTTTCTACTCCAGGGGATTTCCTGACCCAAGGATCAAGTCTGCATCTCTTGCCCAGGGATCAAACCCGCATCTCTTGTGTCTCCTGCACTGGTAGGCTGATTCTTTACTACTGTGTCACCTGGGAAGCCCAAGTGGTATGATATCAAACTATAAACTAGTAACTTTAAAGTAAGCATGGGCTGCGGACAGAACACAAAGAAGAAAGATTTGAGAATGAGTTACAGCTAAACAAATGTTAATGAGGTGACAAGTGATAGTCACTCAGTCGTGTCCGACTCTTTGTGACCCCACAACTGACTGCAGCCCACCAGGCTCCTCTGTCCATGGAATTCTCCAGATGAGAATACTGGAGTAGGTTGCCATTCCCTTCTCCAGGGGATTTTCCCAACCCAGGAATCAAACCCAGGTCTCCCACATTGCAGGCAGAGTCTTCACCATCTGAGCCACGAATAGGAAATAATCTGTTCAAAAAGAAGGGCCTCCAGATAGGGAAACTGCTCAAGCCAAGGTACAGAACCATGAAGCAGTGTGGTGAAAGCATCTAGAGCCCTTCACTATTAACCCAGGGACAGGTACAAGCCAGGGAGTGAAAGAAAAGGGAGCTGAAGCGATGGGCTTTTCACTCATTTCTTTTGAGCCTCATAAGAACACGCTCTTTTTCACAAATGAGGAAACTAAGGTCTAAAGAAAAAAGGGACTTATATTTTACCTGTTAAATGGAGATACCAGAATTTGGATACAATTCTGCTTGACTCTCAGTCCCTTGCTCTTTCCATATCTTATGTTGCCTGAGGGTTAAAGGACCGATAAAACTGAAACCTGAGGTTTTTATGTTGTGATACTGAAGCAAAGATTGTAGGTTTTAGCTTAAAGAAAATTGCATGATTATGTGCTTTAACACAATCATGACTAAAAAAATATTTCTATATGTTGACCGCACAGTACCTTCTTAATCTTTGAAATGGTTCTAAGTGGATTAAGGAGGTCTTTTCCGTGTGTGTGTGTGTTAGTTACTGTCATGTCTGACTCTTTGCAACCCAATGGACTTTAGTCCGCCAGGCTCCTCTGTCCATGGAATTTTCCAGGCAAGAATACCAGAGTGGGTTGCCATTCCCTTCTCCAGGGGATCTTCCTCACCCAGGAATCAAACCTCAGTCTCCCATATTGCAGGCAGATTCTTTACTGTCTGAGCCACCAGGGAAATCCAGGTCTTTTCCGTAGTATCAGCAGATGAATGGATAAGAAAGCTGTGGTACATATACACAATGGAGTATTACTCAGCCATTAAAAAGAATACATTTGAATCAGTTCTAATGAGATGGATGAAACTGGAGCCTATTATACAGAGTGAAGTAAGCCAGAAAGAAAAATACCAATACAGTATACTAACGCATATATATGGAATTTAGAAAGATGGTAACAATAACCCTGTGTACGAGACAGCAAAAGAGACACTGATGTATAGATCAGTCTTATGGACTCTGTGGGAGAGGGAGAGGGTGGGGAGATTTGGGAGAATGGCATTGAAACATGTATAATATCATGTATGAAATGAGTCGCCAGTCCAGGTTCGATGCACGATACTGGATGCTTGGGGCTGGTGCACTGGGATGATCCAGAGGGATGGTATGGGGAGGGAGGAGGGAGGAGGGTTCAGGATGGGGAACACAGGTATACCTGTGGCGGATTCATTTCGATATTTGGCAAAACTAATACAATATTGTAAAGTTTAAAAATAAAATAAAATTAAAAAAAAAAGTATGGCAAAACCAATACAATATTGTAAGGTAAATAAATAAATTAAATAAAATAACCTGTTAAAAAAAATGAATATCAACAAAAAAAATTAAATACTATAATGTCTCTCAGAATTTGCTTGCCTTACAGTTCTGCCTTTATTGAGAACCTAGGGTAATTAAAAAAAAAATAAAATAAAGACACTAGAAATTGAGACATGTTGTTGTTTTCAGTTGCTAAGTCATGTCTGACCCTTTGCAACCCCATGGACTGCAGCATACCAGGCTTGCCTGTCCTCCACTATTAAATTAAGGCATATAAGACATAATAACCACAAATAGCACAAACAAAATCTGACTAAGGGAAAGTTTATATTTGAAATGCATTTCAAGAAATCAATATTCTCTACTGTATATTCTCAGAAATATTGATATAGATCAGTCTCTTTTCATTTTAAATCCCTGTCAAACAATCTGAAACATATGAAATTTACTAAAGTCCATTAAATATTCCCTGTATTATCAACATCACTAAACAATGATTTTTTTAAAATTTTTTTAATGAAGAACCAATCTCTTACTTGATTTAATAGTTCTCACTATGCTTAGATTTTTTTTTTTTTTCCTTCTACTCCTTATATCTTGAATTTGTAGCTTATTGGATTGATCCTCTTCCTTATGCAACCATTATAGGTTGTCTTAGTAGTACAATCATGATGTCATGCTTTCTCAGAAAAAATCATGTTTTCTCTGGAATTCAACAATTACTCCAGTCCTGATGACTTCCCTATAGAATCAGACATCCTGGTTATTTTTAAGTTATTGCTATTTTATCACCTACCAACTTTTAGTGTATTATATGTTTCTCTCTCTCTCTTTCACTAGACGGCAAGCTCTTGGAGAGCAGGTTTTGTATTTTAGCTCTGTATGTCCTATGTAAACACTGACTGAATAGAATGATTGAATAAATGATTCAATCAATGAAGAAGAAGGGAACCCTTCTATATGATTGGTGGGAAAGTAAACTGGTGCAGCCATTATGTAAAACAATGTGGTGGTTCTTCAAAAAGCTAAAAATAGAGTTGCCATATGATCCAGCAATCCCACTCCTAGGTGTGTATGGGATAAAACTATAATACAAAAGGATACTTGTACCCCTGTATTCATAGCAGCCCTATTCATCATAGTCAAGACAGGAAAACCTCAATGTCCATTGCCAGTTGAATGGATAATGAAAAGGTGGCATATATATTCAATGGAATACTGTTCAGCCATAAAAAGGAATGAAATAATGCCGCCTGCAACAACATGAATGGACCTAGTGACTGGCATACTAAGAGAAGCAAATCCGAAAAAGACAAACACCACATGATATCACTTATATGTGGAGTATAAAATATGACACAAATGAGCTTCTCTAGGAAACAGAAACAGACTCACAGACATAGAGAGGAGACTTACTGTTACCAAGGTGGGGATTGAGAGAGATGTGGATTGAGAGCCTGGCATTAGCAGATGCAAACTATTACACATATCACGGATAAACAACGAGGTCCTACTCTATAGCACAGGGAACCATAGTCAGTGTCCTGTGATAAACCATAATGGAAAAAATATGAAAAAGATTGTGCGCATATATATATATATATATATACACACACACACACAACACTGCAACTTACAACATTGCAAGTCAACTTCAATAAAATAAATTGAAAATGATAAATGAATGAGGGAACTAAATCTCTAAAACTGTATTTTCAGCCTGAAGCCTTTCTTAGCCCACCTATTAAATTCTTCAGTAAGATCCCCTTTACATGTTACCCCTTTGACTTTTCTTTCATTCCTGCCAAGGAGCAGTTAGTCCTGCTCTACACTTGGTGCTTTCTTTCTCTCAATGTTTTTAAAAATGGCATTTCTACTGTGTTGTAATTGTTCGTTTACATATCATCCATACAGATGATGAGCTGCCACCTAGTAGATCCTCTATAAACCCAAGCTGAAAGTCCCTGATAACACAATCTCTCTGCACCTGCCAATACTCCACACCTCTAGACACACTTGCTCCTAGAAATCCTATCGAGTCTCTAGGTGGCAAATGTATCACCCTGAGATGACTGCCCTCACATTTAAGTCTCCAGTCACAGTCTCTTCTGCAAATCCCACACATTGCCAACTATCAAACTGACATTTGCACTAGAATGCAAATAGGCTCTGGAATATAACCTATAGCAAATATTATCAGGGTAAGAATGGCTCCTCAGTTGTTAAGAGAGAGTTGAAAAGACAATGCCCCACCCATGTGTCAATGTCAGATGAGTAATGCAATTTCATAAAGTGGGGTTCAAGGAAAGATAAAAGGGAGCTGTAAGACTGTGGCTAATTAAAGAGCAAATGGTTTGTTTAAAGGGGAAAGCCACTACTCATCTTTTGCTGATTGTTGCCATGTGGGAATGTGGTCCAGTAATGTAACGGCTTCTAATTCTCAAGAGATGCTTTAAAAAGTCTTGATTAATATATTAAAGACAGGCCAGAGACAGAAAGGAAAGAGGGAGGGGAAGAAAGAGTAAAAGAAAGTGAAAGAAAAATAAGGATGGGCAGAGAATAGGAAAAAAGTTGATAATAAGAAGGAAAACATCTAGAGATTGATGGGCATTGGATAAAGATGTGTGCAAACTCAGGCATTTAGGACAAATTAATTGCTCAGTCATGTCTGACTCTGCCACCCCATGGACTGTGGCCAGCCAGGCTCCTCTGTCCGTGGGGAGTTTCCTGGCAAGAATACTGGAATGGGTTGCCATGCCCTCCTCTAGGGGATCTTGCCAACCCAGGCATTAAACCAGGGTCCCTTGCACTGCAGGTGGATTTTTTATCAGCTGAGCTACCAGGGAAGCCCCAATAAATACTTATAAGCCCTTATGATTGTGCATATTTGAGGATAGTCCAATAGGAGAAAAAGTTTAATAATAGTAAATATAAGGTTGGTTAGATTCTTGACTCAGACTCAACTGAAATATACTGAGAGTTGATATGGGTCATGCAACATGCTAAATTATTTTCTTAATATTTTAAATTGTCATCAAAGTAATAAATGCACATAGCTAAAAAGTCAAATTGTTTTATGAGATTTACTCTGAACTCCCCTTCTTGCATTTCATATTCCACAGAAGCAAATATAACTTTAATTTTCATATCTTTAAATTACTTTATTATATTGCTACTTATTGTTTTTTTTAGTTTATGGTGTTATCTATTTCCTTCCAACTATGGAAGGTGAGGATATAATTCTCACACAAATTCCAGAATCCCCTAAACATAGACAATCACAATTCCCATGGTTCACATCCACTCAATGTGCTTTTATCCCCAACATTGTTAGTTCAATGTTGTTTTCATGATTGTTTGACCGTGGGAAATCAATTTACCGCCTAGCCATGTAGAATTTTATACTTTTTCTTTCTTACCAAATTCGTTGTTTTTCCTTAAGTTAGTAAAACCTAAGCCTTTCTATTTATTAAGTTTTCTAGGCACTACTTTTTAATTCAATTTCAAACTCTCCCATTTGTCTATATTTCCCCTCAATATTTTCAAATATATCAGAATTATCTAGTTTCATATCTTGAGGACATCTCTCTAAGACTCTCTGCTTCTTCCTCAAGCACACCTTTGCTCTCTGTCTTTAGTGGATAGCTTTATTCTGGAATTTCTCATCACTTTCATGCTATTTTCTCTTCCCCTGACCTGTCCCTGCTTTCTTCCCTTGAATTGGATTGTCCAATTCCAGAATCCCATTTTTTTCTCCCTCTTGAATTACTCCTTATTTTCATGGAATATATCCAGAAGCTTCTTAGAAAAGAGTATTTATAAGGAAGTAAAATATTTTAGTCCTAGCATGTATAAGAAAACCTTATTTTACCCACAAAACTAATACGTTTGGCTATATGTAGAAGTATAAATTAGTAATAATTTTCCCTGACAATTCTTGGTGTTGTTCTATTCTCTTCTAGTTATAGGACTCATGTTGAGACATCGCAAAATTGTTTGGATTTCTGAACTTGTATATGTCATCTGTTTCCCTCTCTGCCTTTGGAATATTTTAGAATTTTCCATTTTCCAGTTACCTGAAACATTATAATGTGTTCCTTGATATAGGTCAAATTCATCTATTTTGTTGATCCATAAACAGAGACTTGTCATCAGGAAAAATATATCTCAGATAGTTTTCCCTCTCTTTCTGATTCCATTTACAAATACTGCTTTAATTCGGCTTTGGGCCTCCTGGGCACATTTTATTTTTTCCTCCTCCTTTGTAATTTTGTTCTTCTCTCTGAAATGTTCTTATCTTTATCTTCCCACTCCTTATTGAGTTTTTCACTCTTTTAATTTCTGAGAGTGCTTTTCGTGTTCCTAACTGTTTTTCGGCACTTCTCATAAAACTTTGTGCTATGATGGAAATGTTCTGTAACATGTGTTACTCCATATAGTAACCAATAGGCACAGAATGTTTAATTTTATTTAAATTTACTCATTTAAACTCAATAACCATTTGGGGCTAAGGCTACTATGTTTAGGCAGCCTATTTTGTGCCTTAAGTTCATAAGAAATAGTAATTATTAGAAGTTTTAAACTTTTCATTTTCCTCCTTTCCTCAAATTAGGTCATTTCTGTTTGTGTCTGTCTTCCACATGAGAACATACTTTCTATATGTTTAGTAACCCAACATTACTATCTTCAGATGTTTCTCTTGATCTAGACCATTTCACCTGAGAAAAAAATTCCAAGATCCAGCTTGAAGTACAAACTAGCTATCTGGATTCTGAGAATCAAGCAAGGAAGGAGGGCTGGATTTTAGCTCAATTTTATTAGGCAAATTTTCACTATTTTCAGTGTAGAATCAACATCCCCAAGCACAGACACACTTATTTTACCCAATCTAAAGAAATCACCAACCTTCTGTTTTGACGGGAAGGAAAAGAACAAAGCAGTGTTGTTTAATTACATGGCCCCAAGGACAAGACATGGGATCTAGCCACTTAAAGAGGCTTTCATTTCAACTGAGCCTATGCTTCCCACTATCCCTACTCCCACCTTCAGGGTTCCCATTTATTGGAAATTCTTGAGTAATTTGACACCTCTGCTACAAACAAAATTGCTTTTCAGTTTTTCCACCAATGGCTTACATCAACGAAATCAGTTTCTACTCATTGTCTATTTTCCAGCTGCCATTTTTCTTTCTTTCTACTTTCTTTATCCTCATCAATTTGTGCTTCAAACACGTGAGCAATTTGACGAAAGCCACATGGATCTTACTCTAATCTGTCTGCATCATGGTTTCTGGCCATGCACCTGGCAGAGAAGATCATACAATACAAATGATAATAAAATTATAGATTAAAATAATGTAACAGAGACAATGCAGAGTAAGAGTCTCTGATGCTGAGATGCTAATTTGGTAGTCTGTTTCTCTTTAAATATTGTGTTCAAGAGGCTGCCAAAATTAGCAAAACGATTACTAGACACTGATGGTGCTTCCACTTGGATGGGCAGTACTTTTTTGCACCCTTTTAGACGTGCCATGGAGCTCAGGCATGCACCCTTCCTTCATAACCCTACAGGCAGCATAATGTTGAGACATTATTTTTTGTTATTTTTATTTACTATTAGGTTACTTTTTTGGAGAAGGCAATGGCACCCCACTCCAGTACTCTTGCCTGGAAAATCCCATGGATGGAGGAGCCTGGTAGGCTGTACTCCATGGGGTCGCTAAGAGTCAGGCACAACTGAGCAACTTCACTTTCACTTTTCACTTTCATGCATTGGAGAAGGAAATGGCAACCCACTCCAGTGTTCTTGCCTGGAGAATCCCAGGGACGGGGGAGCCTGGTGGGCTTCTGTCTCTGGGGTCGCAGAGAGTCGGACACGACTGAAGCGACTTAGCAGCAGCAGCAGCAGCAGGTTACTTTTTGTGACTATTATTTGCTTAATTCGGTTAGCCAGGCCTGTGATTTTGTTTTCCTACCCCACTTTGCTGACAGTCTTGTGGGAGGAAGTGAAAACACCATGAGTGACATGTTTATATATGCACCTCATCCCGGACGACTCCGTGACAAGCGGCGGGGATGTATTTTTTCAAGCATTTTCTGCGTCGCTTGTCAGCTTCTTATTATAAGGTGGTTGAGTTTACCACATTTTTAGCTATATTTGAATGCCTAATAATCCCACAGCACATTAACTATAATTTGTGAATTATATCCATCTTCTAAGAGTGCATTGCTTTATATCTCTTAGTAAAACGATTCATGTGAATCTACCTACATGAGAAGGTTTCTGAGATTTTATTACCAGTAAGACGATTATACTCATCCTCATTTGGCATTTTCAAGCTCCTCCAGAAATATTTCACCATGTATTTTATTCCTTTCTATCTCAACATTTCAGTCCTCTGGGACAGGCCTTGTGACTTCTCAAAATCATGGCGGTCTAGCTGTCACCTCAAATTCTGCATGTATAAAACTAAGCTCATTATCTGTACCCCTTTTGACCCCCTGTTCAAAACTGGTCCCCCCTGGGATAACTCCCTCAGTTAATGGAAGCTCCATCCTTCCTATTCCCTTAGATAGAATTCTTTGTGTCATCTTCGGCTCTCTCTAATGTCTCATTCCAATGAATCATCACCAAATTCTGTCATTCCTATCTGAGAAATATATTTCATGCTTGTCTCCTGCTCAGTCAAAGCATAAGGTCTAATATTTTCTGTCCTGTATGACTGCTAAGGTCTCCTTTCTGGTGTTTACCCCACCTAACTTGACTTTCTACATTACTGCCATAAAGAGTAATTCATTACTGAAAAGTATGGAAACATCAAAGAAAATAGTAGGAAGTAAAAGTAAACATTACCCATAGTCTATTACCTGAAGTAATCACTGTTGTAATTTCAGTACATATCCTTGCAGATAAATCCAAATATAAGTATAAATGATGATATAGCTATGCATGGAACACCATGGAACACCAGTGATATACATGTATTTGTGTTATATTGCATTATACATTACTGGATTCCTATAAACTCTTTATACTTTGAATTGGCTAAATTTGTATTATTAGTGATATTTACAGAATCCATATTTTTTGCTTAAAAAGCTTCAATGCTGTCTCATTAACAAGAATACATTCTAAGACTCAGCAAGTAGTTAGACTCTGCAAAACTGGCTTGACTTTCTTCTCTGACCTCACTTTTAATCCCATGGGTCTATTTCCTGTTCTTCTAAAACAAGTCACCCACTCTGGGGCCTTGGATCTTTGACTCCCACTCTGACATTTTTCAGAGATGTGACCTGCCTATCTGGCCCCTGACATTTTCACTCATCAGAATTCTACTTGGGTTCTAAATAGTTATTCAAAGTTTACCTCTTTTGAGAAAGTTCTACCCTTTTCCCCTATTAAATGATTTACCTTCCTTAAGAATTTTCACACGTCTTTTGAGCAGGAATGTATCATATATGTGTTTCCTTGTGGAATACACCAGAAGCCTTAAAGTCATAAGGACCAAGACTCAACTCTTAATTCTGTATCATACTAATTTGGTAATATTATTTCATTTCTCTGAGCCTTAGAAAGGGGCCTATTGTTATCATTATATGTTGGGAAAATGGAGGGGAGAAGAGTAAAGATTTTGCCCAGTGTCACACAACAGATTGGAGCTGGAACTGGCAACAACTATCTGACATCAAAGCCTATACTCCTGACTGTCATGTTACATCAGTTCTCTGTTCATCTCTCCTGAAAGAAACTAGTAGAGATGCTGCTCATGGATTCTCACCTCTCACTTCTCCAGTTATGTGAAGACGCTGTGTTAAAACACTTGTTTTGTTTTCCTAGGGTTACTACAACAAATCACTGCAAACTAAGTGGTTTATAATAACAGAAACGCATTTTTTCCCCACAGTTCTGAAGCTAGAGGTCCAAAATAAAGAATCTGGCAAGGCCACGCTTTCTCTGAAGGATCTAAGGTAATATCTTTCTTTGCCTCCTCATGGTTGGCACTCCTTGACTTGTCCTTCCCATCTCTGCTACATGACCCTCTTCTCTCTGTGCCTTTATGTGGCCTTTTTATAAGGATGCCAGTTAATGGATTTAGGGCCCACTCTAATCCAGTGTGGCCACATCTTAACTTGATTATGTCTTCAAAGACCTATTTTCAAATAAGATCATACTCACAGGTATTTTCAAATGAGATCATATTCACAAATAAGATCATATTCACACGTATTAAGACTTGAATAAACCTTTATTGTGATCATAGGTACTGGTTAAAGGGGCTGATATATATCCCTTCATATAATGCTTTGTTATGATTGATTCATTTGCTAAGATCACAGTCCCAGGCAATTGGTGTGTTCCTATAATGCTTCAACTAGATACTAGAACAAATACCAGTATGCTATTCTTGTTGTCAGTTAATAGGCATTGGCAGTAGTCAGGATTTTTTTCCTAGTTTGTCATAGAAAAATGTACTACTTACAAATTTGACATCATTTCTAATAGACATGTAGCCAGTGATCACAATGATAGAAAGTTAGGGAAGATGCACACAAAGGAAATGGACAGCAGATAAATATTCAACTTAACAAGAACAACCTGTGCTGCATTGCTTAGTCATGTCTGACTGACTGTGACCCTTGGACTATAGACTGTCAGGCTCCACTGTCCATAGCATTTCCCAGGCAAGAATACTTGAGTGTGTGCCACTTCCTTCTCCATAAGAACAATATACTGGAATCTCAAATTTATGTATTTATTGTTCACATAATATACCAATGATGGGTGTATATTTTCTCTAAGATTTCTTACATTGTTTTACATCTACATATTTTGTTTTTAATAGAAAAGCAACCACTTAATATAGTTAGTGGGCCTTAGAAAGCATCACTACAAACAAAGCTAGTGGAGGTGATGGAATCCCAGTTGAGCTATTTCAAATCCTGAAAGATGATGCTGTGAAAGTGCTGCACTCAATATGCCAGCAAATTTGGAAAACTCAGCAGTGGCCACAGGACTGGAAAAGGTCAGTTTTCATTCCAATCCCAAAGAAAGGCAATGCCAAAGAATGCTCAAACTACCACACAATTGCACTCATCTCACACGCTAGTAAAGCAATGCTCAAAATTCTCCAAGCCAGGCTTCAGCAATACGTGAGCCATGAACTTCCAGATGTTCAAGCTGGTTTTAGAAAAGGCAGAGGAACCAGAGATCAAATTGCCAACATCTGCTGGATCATCGAAAAAGCAAGAGAGTTCCAGAAAAACATCTATTTCTGCTTTATTGACTATGCCAAAGCCTTTGACTGTGTGGATCACAATAAACTGTGGAAAATTCTGAAAGAGATGGGAATACCAGACCACTTGACCTGCCTCTTCAGAAACCTATATGCAGGTCAGGAAGCAACAGTTAGAGTTCCAAGTTAGAACTGGACTTGGAACAACAGACTGGTTCCAAATAGGAAAAGGAGTACATCAAGGCTGTATATTGTCACCCTGCTTATTTAACTTATATGCAGAGTACATCATGAGAAACACTGGGCTGGAAGAACCACAAGCTGGAATCAAGATTGCCAGGAGAAATATCAATAACCTCAGATATGCAGATGACACCACCCTTATGGCAGAAAGTGAAGAACTAAAGAGCCTCTTGATGAAAGTGAAAGAGGAGACTGAAAAAGTTGGTTTAAAGCTCCACATTCAGAAAACTAAGATCATGGCATCTGGTCCCATCACTTCATGGAAATAGATGGGAAACAGTGGAAACAGTGTCAGACTTTATTTTTTAGGGCTCGAAAAATCACTGCAGATGGTGACTGCAGCCATGAAATTAAAAGATGCTTACCCCTTCGAAGGAAAGTTATGACCAACCTAGATAGCGTATTAAAAATCAGAGATATTACTTTGCCAACAAACGTCTGTCTAGTCAAGACTATGGTTTTTCCAGTGGTCATGTATGGATGTGAGAGTTGGACTGTGAAGAAAGCTGAGCACTGAAGAATTGATGCTTTTGAACTGTGGTGTTGGAGAAGACTCTTGAGAGTCCCTTGGACTGCAAGGAGATCCAACCAGTCCATTCTAAAGGAGATCAGTCCTGGGATTTCTTTGGAAGGACTGATGCTGAAACTGAAACTCCAATACTTTGGCCACCTCATGTGAAGAGTTGACTCATTGGAAAAGACCCTGATACTGGGAGAGATTGGGGGCAGGAGGCAAAGGGGACGACAGAGGATGAGATGGCTGGATGGTATCACCAACTTGAAGGACATGAGTTTGAGTAAACTCCGGGAGTTGGTGATGGACAGGGAGGCCTGGCGTGCTGCAGTTCATGGGGTCGTGAAGAGTCGGACACGACTGAGTGACTGAACTGAACTGAACTGAATACAGTTAGAGCTTCAAATTGCTGCAGGTTGGTTCAACTAGCATTTTTGCCATGTATCTGGTAAACTGTACATGTTCACAGAAGATGCCAATTATATTAGGTTGGTGGAGAATTGTGGTTTTGCACTGGTGAACTTTGCTCTTTGATATTGGAATATATTCTTAAATAAATGTGGTTAAATTATGTGTTACACATCATATTAATGCACATTTCTCAGTTTGCCTTTTGCTAATACTTACCACTTGCTGTTTATTTTATATTTATTTTAGACTAGGGAAACGATGTTAGACAAAAAACAAATTTGAACGATTTTCATATTTGCGTTCAAAATGGGCCTTAAAGCAGTTAAGACAAATTGCAACCTCAATAATTCATTTGGCCCAGGAACTGCTAGAATGTATAGTGCATTGGTGGTTCAAGAAGTTTGCAAAGGATACAAGAGCCTTGATGATGAGGAGTGTTAGTGACCAGCCATTGGAAGCTGACAGTAACTAACTGAGAGGATCATCAAAGCTGATTCTCTTAAAACTACATGAGAAGTTGCCAAAGCACTCAGTATTGACCATTCTATAGTCCTTTGGCATTTGAAGCAAATTGGAAAGGTGAAAAAACTTGGTAAGTGGGTGCCTGATGAAAGCAAATATCGCTCAGTTGTGTCCGATTCTGTGACCCCACGGACTATACAATTCATGGAATACTTCAGGGCAGAATACTGGAGTGGGTCACCATTCCCTTCTCCAGGGGATCTTCCCAACCCAGGGATTGAACCCAGGTCTCCCACATTGCAGGCAGATTCTTTACTAGCTGAGCCACCAGGGAAGCCCAGGGTGCCTGATGAGCTGACTGAAAATCAAAACATTGTCATTTTGAAGTGTCATCTTCTCATATTTTATGCAACAAAATGAACCATTTCTTGATCAGTTTGTGATGTGCGATGAAAAGTGGATTTTATTCGATGACTGGCAATGACCAACTCAGTAGCTGAACAGAGAAGATGCTCCAAAGCACTTCCCAAAGCCAAACTTCCACCAAAAAGTGGTCATGGTAGACGTTTGGTGGTCTGGTACTGGACTGATACACTACAGCTTTCTGAATCCCAGCGAAACCATCACATCTGAGAAGTAGGCTCAGTAAATCAGTGAGATACACCAAAAACTGCAATGCCTGCAGCTGGCATTGGTTAACAGAAAGAGCCAAATTCTTCTCTGCAGCAATGCCTGACTGCACATCGCACAACCAATGCTTCAAAAGTTGAACAAATTGGGCTACGAAGTTTCACCTCTGTCATATTCAGCTGACCTCTTGCCAGCCAACTGGCAAGATTCTTCAAGCATCTTGACAACTTTTTTTGCAAAGAAAAAACTTACACAACCAGCAAGAAGCAGAAAATCCTTTTCAGGAGTTTGTCAAATCCCAAAGTATAGATTTTTACGCTATAGGAATAAATGAACTTATTTCTCATTGGCAAAGATGTTTGGATTGTAATGGTCTCTATTTTGATTAACAATGATGGTTGATGAGCCTCAGTATAATGCACCAACCTAATAAATACATGCATTAAGTTTATATTTTCCTGATGGCCACACACAGCAATTTCGATGATTCTTTCTGATAAAGATATTTAACATTTGTGGCTAACTGCCCTGTTTATCTTCCTCCTGAGACAGCTGTCCCCCACCCCCACAAATCCACTGTGTCCTCCTGCCTCCCTGTCTTCACCCAATCATTGCCACCCCCTTCTCTACCTAGCAAACTTGTATGTACTTTTAGAGCACAGACAAAATGATATGTCACCTATGAAGACCTTCATGAGAATTTACCACTCCATTTTTCTCCTCTTCCTAGATGATTCGTTTTCTACCTGGATGAAACAGCTATTTTATTCTGCCTTAGTTCCAACAGGGCTCATCACGGGATTAGTAATCGCCTATAGTGTCTAGGATAGAGCTCAACACATACTTATTTCCTCTCTACTCCCACCCAAGAGAGAGTTCTGACTTTTTAAGTTAATAAAAGGACAAATTGGGCCAGGGTTAGGAGCGAAGGTAGGGGGTGGGGTTGAATGCCTATCATGTTCTAGGCACAGTGTAAGATACCGGGGCTAAACAAAGATGAGTAAGACAATGTTCCTGATTCCAGGCAAATGATAGTCATGTGTCAAACTGCTAAGGTAATTGACATAACAGAATCTAAAGGCAGGTCAAATGCCTGCACACATAGTGTTCTATGGTAATCAGATCAGAGGCACCCATGAGGAGCACCTACACCAGACCAAGGCTATCAAACTGCAAGAGAATCTCGAACAACACTGAAACAGTGAGCTTGGAACAAGGGAGGGAAAGTGGATAAAAAACATTGCAACATTCGAAGCACAGGAAACGGAGTGAACCAAGGACAGAGAGGCAAGGCAGATATAAAAGAGTGTTTGAAAAACTGCAAGCTCATGGCAAAGGAGACCTGGTGACTTAATGTCACCTCAATACAAAAGAAGTACAGAACTCATTATGCTCTGATTATCATTTACCTATGGGGTGTGTGCGCCTGCATATGTGTGTAGGGCAATGGGGGACATGCTTCCTGATGATTCTGCATTTAAAGTACAAGTCCACCGGAGAGCGGTAGGGCAAAAAGTTCATTACGGATATTTTTTTTAAACCACAAAAACAGTCTATCAGAAAGATTTCTGTCAGGCATCTGCCATCTCTAGTAACTTTCTGGAATGGTTACAAAAATGCATATCCAAGTCATAGAGATTTAACGAAATATTCTCTTGCCATTTATAGTAATGATACCAAATGACAAGTTCAAATTACTTGTTGTGATTACTCTTCATCTGGGCAAAACACATGTTGTAACGTATTTGCAGGATGCAATTACATCAGCTGCAATGACACAGAATGGCAACACTGGAAAAAGAGCTAATCACATACAATACGCACACTGTTTAGATTTTTTTCCAATTTTTTTTTTTTTTTTGTATTGCAATCTGTTCACCGTTTGGACTAATCATTAACTCTCTCTCTCTCTCTCTCTTTTTTTTTCTGTAATGTGGAAAGTATTGGCTGAATTAGACAAGCACCAAAAAAATGCTAATAAAAGGAACATAATGTACGCTCTATATTCTCAAATTTAGATGATAATTTAAGAAAGACAATGACTGTTTCATGTTCACCAGATATATTATCAGAAAACTTGTAGATTTTGATTTTATGATGCTCATAGAGGGAGAAAACCTACTGTAATGACAAACAATAGATGTTTTCAAAGATATTCTTCATGCAAAGTCTTAACAATTCTATCCTGGGTATTTTATTCAACAAATGGTTTGAGATATTACATTTTTTGTGTCAATAAAAGAACATGGCAAACCACATTTAAAATAGTCTATAAGCTTTTGTTTCCTCTTTTTGGCCTCCCTAATTCTTCCTTTTCTTCTCAATTTACTGCCTCTTTGGGGATATCTCATTTACTGTAGCTTTAATTTCCAATCTTAATTTCTAAACTATACCCCTTTTTCAACACAATGCCTACACCTTTGACCACTAAGTAGACTTTCTACCTGTATGTCCTCAAAGTCATTATGGGAAATTTAGAATTCATCACTCGCCCTTCTCTCTCCTCTCCATCTTAAATTTTGCACACTGATGAAAGTTCTCAATCATATTTACTGCATTTCTATCCAATCCAGAAACTTCTTAGTAATGCCTGAAATCTCTCTCCTATGTATACCAAATAGGACACAAATATTGTAGGGATGCACTGTGTTTATTATCCTTTTCCAGTTTCTGTTTTTATGGCCTTAATTCAGGTCTCAATTCAGGTCTTTATCATAGTTTCTCAGGACATTACAACATAAAACACATGTTTGAGTGAAGTCATTGTTCCACTTACATACTTACCTTCTTCTCTAATGATATTTTTATCAACCACATTCTAAAGTTAGAAAACTAGCAGTCATGTTAGATACCTCCCATTCTCTTCTCCATCATGTGTAATCTATAAACAAATATGGTGACCTATTAAATATCCCTAATATCTATTCATGTCTACTTCCTTAATACAAGTTCTTATTGCTTATTGCATACTACTGCAATGAATACTAACTGGTCTTTCTACCTTCACCTATAAACTCTCCTCCCAACTTGCTAAAGTAAGAACTGGATTGTATAGTGACACAGTTCTTTTTTTTTTTTTTTTACAATGATCCCAAATAGATAAGAACTGTGGGATTTCAAAAATCACAGAAATTATCTAGGGAAAATGACCTGGGACTCTGCATTAGTATTTTTCAAAAGGTCCTTGAGTAATTTCTGTGTCTAGTCTTGACAGAGAAATAGTATCAGTATTAAGAAAAATTCACTTCAATGATAAAAAGATCAATTCATCAAGGTACATGCAAAAATGTGTAAGTACCTTAAAATAGATCTTAAAAAGCCATGAAGCAGGGGCAAAATCTGAAAAAAGTGCATAGAGACACATAATTATACCTGGGAACTTTAAAAAACTCTCTTTTAGTAATTGATATAACTAGTAGCCTCCAAATTTCAGTAAATATAGAGAAAATTTGAACCAAAACACCATCATTGAACAGTATTTGGTGATGCTTATTTTTATAGAACATTTTACTCAATACTAGCAAATATGTGCTGTTCTTTTTTCCAAGAACACACGAATCATTAAACAAGAGGTCATATGCTAATGAACAGCTTACTTAAAGGACTGAGTTGACATAGAGTATGCTCTCTGATCACAACAAAATTAAATAAAAAAATCAAGACCAAAAGACATTTTGTAAAACTACTATTATTAACAAATAATGCAACGTATTTCTAAATATCCTATGGTTCAAGGAAGAAATCACAATGGAAATAGAAAATATTCTGAATGTAATGGAAATGAAATATAACTTATCCAAATTTGTGGCATTCAATTAAAGCAAGGTTTATTTGAAACGTTGCTTCTACTAAAATCACAGAAATGTGTCAAATCAAAGAAATAAACTTCATTGGAAAATATAGAAGAATAGATCAATTTAAACCCAAAATAAGGATACAGAAGTAAAATCAATACCCAGAAATCAATAAGTAGAACATGGAAACCCAATAGTAAAGCAAATATATCTGGAAAAATCTATAAATTGAAAGAATAATAATAAGTAAAGTGGCCAACACAGAGAAAACACAAATAACCGATATCAAGAATGAAAAAAAGATATCGCTGCTGGATTTACAGGGATATTGAAGAGATATCAAGGTTTTTTTTTTAAATCAAATTTATGCCAATAATTTTTAAAAAATCTTAAAAGAAATAAAGTTTTCTTGAAAGATACAACTTGCCAAAATTGACATATAAAGAAACAGTAAACCAAAGCAGCATGGTTTTAAGTTAAAATAAATCAATTTATAATTAAACTATTCTCCAAAAAGAAAACTGCAAGTAATTTCAAAGGTGAATTTTATCATATATTTAAGGAAGAAAAATATCAACAAGTTTACTCAAATGTTCCAGAAAATAAAGGAATAGTTTGCCAACGCTATTCCTGATCAGTACTACACTGATATCAACATTCAAAGATAGACAGGTACATAGATGTACCTATCTATGTCCAAAGAATGACACTCTTCATAAACATAGGTGAAAAAAATCTTCGAAAAAAATATTAATATATTAAATCCAGATCATGGAATTAGTAGACAAGGATAATAAAATAGCTATTTTAAGTACAAATATCCAAGAAGATAGAGGAAAGCTGGAGCATGCTGAGAGAAAGGCAAGATATTAAACAAGGACTCAAAATTTCCAAAAAAGCAATATCTCAAATGAAAAATTCATTGGATGGCTAGATGGCATAAACTTCCAATCTATTAATGCAGAAAAACCCAGTGACATAGCAATAGACATATTCTACCCTGAAGCACAAAATTAGAAACAAAAATCACTAAAATAAAGTTAACAGAGGACAGGTAAATTGTGGGGCAATACTGACTAAACTCATACATGGAGTCCCAGAAGGAAAGAGAAGAGGTGTGGACAGAAAAGGAGCTGTCAAAATTCAACTTTTATTCCTTTTAAAACTCTTGGTAAACTAGAAATTGAAATACAATTTCTTAATCTGATAATGGACATTTTTAATAATCTCATAATAACACTATATGTAATAGTGACAGTATGGATGCTTTCTCTTATGATTTCTTATCCTCATTTCTATTTAAATTAATAGATTCCAAGCCAGTACAATACAGTAAGAAAAATAAAGGCATGAGAAATTTAAATATCTGCAGATGATATGACTAGGCAAACAGAAATTTATAAGAAATCTACCAAAATTACTCATTTGAGGAGTAGTATGTAAATTTAGCAATATCATAGAATAACAGGCCAATTTACAAAGATCAGCTGAATACCTATAAGTGACTAAGAGCAAAATTGAAAATAATTATTATTTTAAAATAGCATTATCAATCAAAAACTACTTAGAAATAAATGTACCAAAATATATGAAAACTGTACTACATGCCTACCATATTCTGTTCAGATAAATGTTAAAAGATAGAAATATATCACAAGTATATCATGCTTATAAACTACCTTATTAAGATTGCATAATGATGATGCCACTTATTTCTAATTTGAGCTGTATCTATAGCTGTGTCTCTATTTATGTAATATCAATCAAAATGTCAGCAGAAACTCTTATAATGATCAACAATAGATTCTAAAATTTATAGGCAAAGGATTTAACATTTATAGGCAAAGGATCTAAAATTTTTTTTAATTATATATTTTTAAATGTTAAAAAATAATTAAATTAATTCTTTGTTAAACTAATAATGCTAATTTCCAAGCATTATATTGATCAAGGTACTTGAGAGACTGGCAGAAAGAATCAAATCAATCAACAGAACTAAAGATTATAGATAAGCAACACTTTTACAGATAATTCATTTCCTACAAGGTCATCAAAGCAATCAATGAGGTAAAGGAAAATCTTTTGCATAAATGGCACTAGTGCTTAAAATGGGCATCCACAGAAGATGGACAAAGGTAATTTTGACATTTACTTTACAGCACCCACAAAAATATTCTGAGATTAATCACATGCTTAAACATAAAAGCTTAAATTGTACAAAAATGCATAAGAGAATATCTCTGCAACCCAGGGATATGCAAATATTTTAGATTAAAACATTAAACACTAACCATTAAAAATAAATGTATATATTAGACTTTATCAAAATTAACACTTTTATCATAAGGCACTGTAAAGTAGGTAACTCATAAACTGAGAAACTATTCACAAAATGCATTTTATAAAGGACTTGTATATATCATATGTAAAGAACTCCTACAACTAAGTTATAAAAAAGTCAAACAATCCAATTAAAATGGACAAAACATTGGTACAAATCAACAAGTCATATAAATGGTCAATAAGCACAGGAAGAAATATGAAACATCACTAATTTTTAGGGAATGTAAATGAAAACCAAAAGATACCACTACCTATCTGTTAGAATGGTAAACATTTTTTTAAGTAAAGCAACACCAAACACTCAGAAACCATTTTTTCTAGTTTGCTAATAAAAGTGTGAAAGTTATATCAGTATGAAAAATATACTTAGTCCTGTGCTTCTGAAGTGGCAATCCTAAATATTTATACAAAAGAAATGAAGATATTGACTGAGACACATATGAGTGCAGTGAAATTTTCATGCAACACAAATCAGCTCTGTATCATTTTTTGTCAAACAGAAGGAGATAAGTTGGAAGCACTGACAGATTTTATTTTCCTAGGCTCCAAAATCACTGCAGATGGTGACTGTAGCCATGAAATTAAAAGACACTTGCTCCATGGAAGAAAAGCTATGACAAATCCAGACAACATATTAAAAAGCAGAGACATCACTTTGCTGACAAAGGCACAAATAGTTAAAGTTATGGTTTTTCCAGTAGGCATGTACAGATGTGAGAGTTGGACTGTGAAGACAGCTGAACACCAAAGAATTGCTGCTTTTGAATCATGGTACTGAAGAAGACTCTTTAGAGTCCCTTGGACAGCAAGGAGATCAAACCAGTCAATCCTAAAGGAAATCAACCCTAAATATTCATTGGAAGGACTGAAGCTGAAGCTCCAATACTTTGGCCACCTGATGTAAAGAGTAACTCATTGAAAAAGACCTTGATGCTGGGAAAGATTGAAGGCAAAAAGAGAAGTGGGCAGCAGAGGAAGAGATGATTAAATAGCACCACCAACTCAGCGGACATGAATTTAAGCAAACTCTGGGAGATTGTGGAAGACAGAGGAGCCTTGCATCCTGCAGTAGTCCATGGGGTTGCTAAAAGTTTGGACATGACTTAGTGACTGAAAAACAATAATAGTTCTTAAAATGCATTATTAATGACTCCCTTCTAAATAAAACTTTGGCGTTGGGCTTCCCCAGTGATTCAGGGATATAAACCCATCTGCAGTGCAGGGGCCACAGGAGATGCGGGTTCAATCCCTGGGTTGGGAAGATCCCCTGGAGGAGAAAATGGCAACCCATGCTAGGATTCTTGGCTGCAGAATCTCATGGGCAGAGGAGCCTGGTGGGCTATAGTTCATGGGGTTGCAAAGAGTCAGACATGAGTGAAGCAACTTAGAATCAGCAGTAGCAGTCCTTGTCTTGTCTAACTGTGAAGGCTGTGCATGCATCCTGTCCAAGTGATTTACCCAAATGAGTTTATCTAATTATTTGATCACCACTCTAGTTTAATTACACATCAGAAAGTGCCAAGAAATTAGGCTAAAGTCAAGGGATTCCTGGCTTTATAGACTGTTGACTTCTATCTTAATGGACTCTAATATTACACTTAAAGAGCAGGAAGAAATATTCTTAATTCTGTAAGAGCTAGTCATTTATCTTCTATTTCCAAGTAAGAGTGGATACCACAAGGAAGAATAGGAAGTTCCCACATCTGCAGAGATATTGTTGAGATGCTACCCATCATGTACAGAAATATACTATAAAATTGCCCTGTTTGGCTCTACGTATACAGAAACACACCGACACACACGCGTGCACACACACACACACACACACACACACACACTTGAGTTTTATTAGGCATTCTTCCCAGCATCCATTCCACTCCAAACATTTTGACTAATTGTCACTGTAGTGTCCAATCTTATTGCCAGTGATTGTTTAGAAACTGGCATATATCCCAATCCTGGTATAAGATATTTTATAAATTCTACTAGAGCTTGTGGAGAAGGAAATGGCAACCCACTCCAGTGTTCTTGCCTGGAAAATCCCAGGGACGGGAGAGCCTGGTGGGCCGTCGCCTCTGGTGTCGCACAGAGTCAGACACGACTGAAGTGACTTAGCAGCAGCAGCAGAGCTTGTGGAAAAGGAGTCAATGTTCCTTAGACAGAGATACAGAAAGAGGCATCCATATGTTACATTTGGACATGCATCAGTCATCTTAGTATAGGGAACATGAAACTCACAATAGACAGGGAGAAAGGAGAGGTGGAAAGAATCTTGGACCTTAAAAGAATTGTTGCACTATGCATTGTGTTAAGATTAGCACTCCTTCTATCCCTGGCCTTGCAGTTCTGCAGTTGAGGTGATTAATTTTCTTATCTTCTAAGCTTGTTTAAGTCAGGTTTTCCTGTTACTTAAAACTGAAGGCGTTGTAAGAGATACACTAACACAGAGAGACACCAGTTTAGATAGGAGCTACATTCTGATTGGTGGGCTTTTGCAAGAGTACCATGTCTCAGACTTCATGTACCTGGCCCTTTCTTTTCCTTTTCTTACTGTCGAAGGGCAGAGTGGTACAATAAAAAAGGATAGGAGTTTTGAATGACAAAAATTGGTGTTGGGCATGGTGCTGTCATAAACTGACTTGTGTGACCTTGGAAAATAACCATGCTGACTCTCAGCTGTTCCTTTTGGAAACTTTTGTGGAACTTCCATAGAGATTAATGGCTTAGTACATGAAAGGTATTCACACAAGCTCTGGCAAAGATAAGGTATTTAAAGTGAGTTGGCTGCTATTAACATAAGGAGGAAAATCATATCAATGTTCTGGCAGCTGACTCATCAATTGGGCTTTAAATAAATAGCATATTTATAAGTTGAGATTGATCTGCTCATCTTTGTGGGCAGGAATAGAATACTTGACATAGTAGATGGGGTTAGAAATAGGCACGAAGCCAAGCAAGTAGAAGAATCAAATAGCAAAACAGCAATACTAACGAACACCGCCTTCCATATACGAGTATCTGAGCTGTGTACTAGCACTCACCTCATTAAACATATGAGAAAATCAAAAGCTCAAGTAGTAACGGAGTTCAGCCAAGACCACATAGCAGAATCACATGTGGCAGAATCATCACTTACTTCAGGCACTCTGGCTGTAAACCCCTTGTTCAAAACTTAATCCAGGTTGCTGTTTGTGTGTCTTTTATTAGAGGCTAACCCTAGCCAACATGCTCACCAATGGGAAGCTTTCCCAACTACTCTCAGTATCATCAAGAAAACTGTCCTTCCATAAGGATAACTTAAGCTAAATGAAACAGTGTGTACTCTAAAAACGTGTGTGTGCTATGTAAAAAAAAAAAGAGATAACTTAGGCCAATAAAATATACATGGAAGAAAAGGCTTCCCACCTGATCTCAGGTGACTAGAAGTACACAGCTGGTAGCCATTTAAGGTTATACTCTTCCAGAACAACATCTGTGCCTGCGTGTGTGTGTGTGCTGAGTCACTTCAGTCATGTTCCACCCTTTTGCAACCCTACGGACAGTAGCCTGCCAGGCTCCTCTGTCCATGGGATTCTTCAGGCAAGAATACTGGAGTGGTTTGCCATGCTCTCCTCCATGGTATCTTTCCAAGTCAGAGATCGAACCTGCATCTCGTCTATCTCCTGCATTGGCAGGTGGGTTCTTTACCACCAGTGCTTGCCCCCCGGGAAGCCCAGAACAACCTATACTGACACTTCAGAATACTGAAATAAAGGTCACTTCTTTTCTCCTGAGTAGGGCGTGCATACTGGTTACCGTGTGCTCACACAGACATGTAGGCATTCATTTACCAAAACAAAATTGTGCAAGTGGTAATCTTTTCAGGTCTGATGTGAAATCGATTGGTCACATTTCGATATCCAAAAAAATAGAACGCATCATATGATTATGTATTATGGGTCTACATCAGTTAAAGAAACAGCAAGAAGACCTTCAATCAGAGAGTACACCGGAGAGGTGCATTTTAGTATCAAGGAGGCATTATTATTAAGCTCCAGAGTTTGGCAGTGGCAGTTCTTTCGCTAAAGAACTCTTTTGCTCAGCTGTTGCTGAATTGAGAGTCTTCTAATCACAGAGACATTCTAAGATAGTCACAGAGGGCTTATTTTTCTTAAACTTTTCCTCAGGGGAAAGAAAATGAACTCCCGTTGACCCTTTTAATCACTTGGGTCAAATCAGAACTATTGTCAAAGTGGCTTCGAGTCTTCATTATTTTTAAAATGTATGCCAGAGAAGAAACTTTAAGCTTCCAATAATCAGACCTTGTTATAGATTTTCCCTAGCAAATGTTCACCCAGAAAGAATGATTGGAGAGTTTTCTTTGTGAAGTGTGCCATTGAGGTACATGATATAGGATTCAGTGGTAGGATTTAACTGCCTTCTTTAATACATCATATGATTTAACTCTTGGTTGTGATAAAATTGAAACAAAGCTCCTTTTTTATCTGATGTAAGAAGGCAGAGTTCATTAATTCCCTGGCCTTCTTGCTCTAGAAATTTCACTTGAGTGTATTTCTTGCACTGGTAAAATTCACTCATTCATTCATTCAATCATAAGAACCAGTTAGGAATCATACATATAGTTGCTTAGTCCATTAATTAAAAATTATAAAAAAGGAGAATTTTAGAAAGTTGAAAAGGGGATTTGGCTCAGAGACAGAATGTGAGTTGCAATGACTTCCTATTAAGCACATTCATTCTGTTCTTCCCAAGAATAGAAAGACCACATCAAGATAGCTACTATTACATAACACTTCTATTGACAAGTAAAAATGTTCAAATAAAGTTTCCTTTCCTTTCAAACTGTGTGTGTGTGTGTGTGTGTGTGTGTATACGAATGTGCACTTGGTTTCCAAGCACTAACAGGAATGTGACTGCCTTCATTACTCAAGCACTAAACTGAGTACTTCAAATGAAATAAACACTTGAAGGAGGAGTGGGGAAAACAAAACCTCTCTGTATTAAAGAAGATACTACCTGCTGCAGGGCAGACAACAGTGACTGCAATAAATATTTTCTACCTTGGCACCTCTCCCTGTCTTTCTTCTTTCCGTCTACTTCTACCCATCTTTATTGCCATTTCTTTCTTTGGACTTGGTTTATGTTCTGGATGTGGTTAAGTAAGTGTTAGTTGCTCAGTCTTGCCTGACTCTTTGCAACACCATAGACTGCAGTGCACCAGGCTCCTGTGTCCATGAGCTTTTCCAGGCAAGGATACTGGAGTGGGTTGCCATTTCCTTCTCCAGGGGATCTTCCCGACCCAGGGATTGAACCTGGGTCTCCTGCACTGCAAGCAGATGCTTTACTGACTGAGCTATAAGGTTAAAGAGACAAAAAAAAAGAGAAAGAAAACAAACAAACAAACAAAAAACACCTCTTCTATAATCCCTGAAAGGAGATGCATATAAGCCCCTCTGGCTTTTCTGACATGTCCCTGAACTCTTCAGGAACTCTCCCATCATGCTTTTGAGTGGAATGAGTCTGGTAAGAAAGGAAACAGTATAAAGCCTTAATCATCTGACTGGTTTATTCAACTCACAACCAAGTCCTGTGCTAGAAACTGAAGGCCCAGGAATTAGATGTGGTCTCAGTACTCATGAAACTCAGCCTGAAGAAGGATACAGATATAAAAATGAAACAAACAGATTTGGGTTAATGTTAATCTCTGACATTTATTATTTATAATCTAAAAAAAAATAATGGGCATTAGTTTCCCTTTTTAAGATGGTTAAGACATAGTTTTATTCCACAACACTATTTTGGTAGCATAATTTGTTTTGAGAAAGAGAGTATTAGTTTTCCGTCTTTTCCCTTTTGTTCCCTTTTGTTCTCAGACATTTAGAGTTTTTATGAATTGGTATTTGCTCCCCTGCAACACCTTCTCACTGATCTCCCTTGGCCTGCAAGGAGATCCAACCAGTCCATTTCAAAGGAGATCAGTCCTGGGTATTCATTGAAGGACTGATGTTGAAGCTGAAACTCCAATACTTTGGCCACCTGATGCGAAGAGCTGACTCATTGGAAAAGACCCTGACGAAGAGAGACAAGAGATGCATGGAGTTCAAATCACTGAAATAACTTCAAAGGCCACAAGATTAGTAAGGGAGGCAGCTATGATTTAAACCAAGGGACTCTGGCCCCAAGCTAGAGTGTCATATCAGCTCTTTGTATGTTGGCAGAAAACCTGGATGTTTCAGCCAATTTTCCCCATTGCAAAACACACACACACACACACACACACACACACACACACACACACACACAATGTTAAGTTTCTCTCTCAGCTCACCATACTGGAGCTTTTTCAAAACCACTTTGATGAAGTGTGAAAAGTGAAAGTTTCCTCCGTCCTGGTCCATGGAATTCTCCAGGCAAGAATACTGGAATGGGTTGCCATTCCTTTCTCCAGGGGAACTTCCCCATCCAGGGATGGAAACCAGGTCTTCCGCATTGCAGGTGGACTCATTACTGACTGAGCCACCAGGGAAAAGCCCATCTCGTGAGGGGTTTTAATTGTGCAGTCAATATAGTTTCCTCTTTCTGGTAGATGTATATAATTCAGCTTAACACATTGCTGTTGAATAAGCATCATGTGTAAAAACATCAAGAGCTAATTTTTGTTTGTTTCTCTTGTTTTGGGAAAAGCGAAAATACTAATAAAGTGAAACCTAAACATACAATCAAAGGTGGGACCTGGTATATACAAAAGGGACTTCAATACTGAAGTAAATAATGTGCTTTATAAGCAAAATTGACTATCCAGTAGCCAATTTTACTTTGCTTTTCCCTCAGTTTTAGAGCATTACTACTAATAAGATAGATTGAGGCTCCAGTTTTATAAAATGGGAAATGTAGAAATGATACAAATTTTCTCATTACTAATACCTGAGGCCTGGCTTGGTTATAATTCCATTGGGATTGGAGTTAGGCGCTTTGGGTGCAAATTTGGAGCCAAGTTACTTAATATCCTTAAACCTCCATTTTATTGTCTGCAAACTGAAAAGAAGATAACAATGCTTACCTACCAACTTACCTATAAAACTATTATAAATAGCAGCATGTGTTAATGTAAATAAAAGCAACAATGAAAACAACTTTCATAAACTAGTGTATGATCTACAGGGATGGTTTTCAGTTCAGTTCAGTCGCTCAGTCGTGTCTGACTCTGTGACTCCATGGACAGCAGCACACCAGGCCTCCCTGTCCATCACCAGCTCCCGGAGTTTGCTCAGACTCATAGGGATGGTGTTATATATGATAAACTCCTTAAGAATATTGACTAAGATTCATGTGATGACCCAGCACAACACTTAATGCTTTTAAGACATTTAGTAAATATCAGATTAACTAACCATCTGAGTTTCTTTAATAGATATGTGAATAATTGAACATGTAAACAATAAATAATGTTCATAAACTTTTATTTTTATGAACTGTTCCTTACTCATCTTCCAAAGAAAGCTGAAGAGCTATTTAAATAAGAAAGTCAGTGTTTACTTTCTTACTGTGAAAATCAAAAGTGCTATGTTTTTTCAATTTTCTACATATTTTACATTGACTTAAAAAAATAATTTTGTTACATTGAAGCTCATCTCCCCAGTCCCATAAAATATCTTAACTGTTAGCCTTATTTTAAACTGATTTTCTAATTCTGCATAATATATATGCCCTTCAAAAATGGTTATTTAACAGTAGCAAAGAAAAGGAAAGCAATTCTGAAAAAGAAAAAAAAAATGCTAAAGGAGTGACAAGAAACTGCAAGATTTGCATTCAGTGTTAATAGACATATATATACATATAAATTGTTCTTTCATTTAATTTGTTCTTTCATTTGAAGCTTTCTCAAGATTTTCGTCTTCTTTACAAAGGAAAGTCAAATGATCTGACAAAATGATAGGACCAGATATGCCTGCCCTGTAGAAATATTTAAAATGAAACTCTCAGTTTGAGTGCCAAGTTCTGGACTACGAGCCATAAGAATGGATATATCACTCATTTCTTGCAAGCATTCATAAAGGGATCTTGACCAGTTACTTCTCTCTGGACCATATGTAAAATAGGCCCATCTATAAAACCTTAGGCATGGCTGGGTAAAGGTTAAGGTGCTGAGGTCCTTTGGAGCTTTAGCTCGCTAATCTCCAGAATATATAAATACATCTCTAGTGTATGGGCTTCCCTGGTGGCTCAGACAGTAAAGAATTTGCCTACAATGCAGGAGACCTGACTTCAATCCCTGGATTGGGAAGAGGCCCTGGAGGAGGAAATGGCAACCCACTCCATTATTCTTGCCAGGAGATTTCCATGGACAGAGGAACAGTCCATGGGGTCACAAAGAGTCTGACAAAACTGAGCAACAAACACTATGCACTATACTATATAGAGTGCTGGTGCTCAGTCACTTTAGTTATGTCCAACTTTCTGCGACCCCATGGACTGAAGCGCAACAGGCTCCCCTGTCCATGGGATTTTCCAGGCAAGAGTACTGGAGTGGGTTGCCGTTGCTTTCTCCATACTATATAGAGTACATCTATCTATATTTACTTCTATATTTATGTCTATAGAACCTATATCCATAGAATCTATCTATATTTATAGAATATATATCCATATTTATCAAATCTATCAATCTATCCCTCCCTCCCTCCCTCCCAGTTTGGTACATTTCCCTAAAAGAAGTTCTGAGTATCATAGAAGAAAGAGTGTCATGGGGTTTGAAGACTCTCATGTCTACTGATTAATAACTGTAAAAATTGCTACAAGATCAAATTGGAATTCAAATTTGGGCTGCCTGTCTCCAAAGTCTGCTCCCTTAAGCACTGTATACCATGCATCTATAGTAGAATATGTCTGCTATGTAAGATAATAACCCGCAAATGATCTCTAGATTGAAAACAGAAGTTTAAAGATGGAACATGGTGAGCACTGAAGTGTCTGTGACCGGAGTCTGGTCTGAGAATGAGACTGAGAAGGTTCTAGAAGAGTAAAGGAAACATGCTTCTTCCTGTACAGTACCTACTGTATCTTCTTGCTTCCCAGCAAGACACCGAAGACAAACTTGATATTGAAAAGGACAGAACAAAGAGAATCCAACGAGCCAGAGCCAGGCACCTGCTGTGCTCACCAGAGGCTGTGTTCCTACCTCTATACTTCTCATAATTTGCAAATAGGACAAAAATATCATTACTTCAGCCACACTGAGTTAAGTTTTCTACTACTTGAAGCAAAAACAACAACAACAACAACAAATTGTCTCTTTAGAGGTAACACAGGAAATGGTTTTAAAAAAGGAGTGTTCAACAATATTAGATGTTTTAGAAAGAGGAATTATAATTTTGAAATGTCTCATGATACGGATATAAACTTCTGATCTCTAAATCATTTGCCCAGCCAGCTCACGATGAATCTAGGAAACCCCTAATACATATCATTACATGCCGAGTACTAAGGGAAGGGATGTGGGGCAGCAATGGGAGAATCACGTAAACCTTGCCATTCAGTTCCTCGGAAGTTCATTCAGTTATATAGGATGATGCCTGCAGATGATCTGCACGTTTATATGTAGTCAGTCTTGCATAGTAAATCCCAAAGAAAAAAAAATAGACTCTAGCTCTGAGGATTCTGTGTAATGAAGTTGAAGGACTCTGTAATTAACTCTAGAGTAATTACCCTCACACCAAGCAAACCTCTCTGGAGCTGGCAAGTGGCTTACCTGCCAAGAACCATGTTATAATAAGGTCGGAAGGAGCAATTTCTAACATTTTGCCCCTGGTGTAGGAACCTTGAATGGAGCCAAATGCCAGTCATCCACAGAGTGATGCAGAGAAGATCAAGGTAAGTGAAAAGTCTCCAAAGCTCTATTTTTAAGCACCAATTTCCAACTTTAGCCTTACCTGAGTATTATACGTATGCCATCCAGCTGCATCATAAAATCAAAGAAGCTTAGAAATTCAAAAGATCTAAGAGGTCATGAGGACCAGTCTGTTTCCCAGTGTGAGGTTCCTTTCAACACACCCCTGACAGGCAACTGAATAATTTTTACTTAAATGCCTTCTGGAAGTCAATGGTGGGAAATCAAGAATACAGGCTTGCAGCCAAAAAGATTTGGGTTAATGTTAATCTCTGACATTTATTATTTATAATCTAAAAAAAAATCTGGGCACTAGTTTCCCTTTTTAAGATGGTTAAGACATAGTTTTATTTCACAACACTATTTTGGTAGCATAATTTGTTTTGAGAAAGAGAGTATTAGTTTTCCGTCTTTTCCCTTTTGGTCTCAGACATTTAGAGTTTTTATGAATCGGTATTTGCTCCCCTTCTCACTGATCCTCCTGTTGTCTTCCTGGACTTCATGGACTATGGCTATTTGCTCTGAAGATTTCTTCTTCTAACCTCAGGGAAGATATTACATGAATCTTGGCAGTAAGACTTTTGCCTTAAAATGAGCCTGAGATTTTAGTGCTTGTGAGAAAATTCTTTCTAAGATTGTTTAATTATTTGTACTTGATGTAGTAGAAAGGTCAGTGATCTTTAGCAAAGGAATTATAATAAATCTTTGGCCTTTAGCATCAAGTTCTCCAATGAGAGTTAGGTTAAGGTATTTTATGAATAAATACCTTCATTGATAAAAAATTATCTTATATGATTTATGAACCCTTTATTTATTGTACATCTTTGTATACATAGAAGTCTATAAATGTTTCATAAATATGGCTATCTAAATTAAATTCAATGTTTCAGATATGTGCTCACTGGAAGTGAGGACGTGATACCTAAAAGCTGTCATCTGAATGCTGTGCATCTCTTAAAAGAGTTAATAGTATGATTAATTTCCCAAGTGGTTATATCACATGATTTCTTATAAGAATCTCTAGATTTTTTTTTTCTCCCTACCTGAGTCCTGAGTTGGAATTTGCACGTACCGACTTTATAATCCCAGATATGATCCTGAGCTTCTAAGGTCCTAATTTTCCACCATGCACACAAAACTAAAACAATACCAACATGAGCAGAATTAGGTAGGGTGATGTACACATAATTCTTTTTATTGCACAAAGAATAGAAGTTTGGTAAGTATACTTTCCTTATGCTTCTCAACTTTCTTGTTCATTCCTAACTCTACGTGGAGGCGTGAGTGAAACAATGGTAGATACTTGGTGGCTTAAGAGAGAAAGAGACCAAAATTAGGAAGGATCAACCATTTTATCATCTCTAGCAATAACTGAAACATGGTATCCAGCATCTGCTGATAGCACTTCTCAGATGAGTATAGGGACTTCAGGAATTCCATTGGCCCATTATAATACAACCATTAGTGTGTGAGAGGAGCACATACACACACCCCCACCACACTCCAGATCCTGACAGCATTTGTATCAGTAAGCACGGGGAGCAGAAGCCAGCTTGTTTGCTGTTCACCTGTTTCAAAAAGGAACCGGCAGTTTTCTACTTCAAGATGATGGCTTCCTGAGCTTGTGGATTGAATCCCCAAATCTTTACAACCAAGTTGGAAGGATTGTAAAGGCTTCTGAACAATCTACACCTTCCAGGCTTTGTGACTAATGAGCAAGCTCGCCCATTTTAGCCGCTCGTTCACTACTGGTTCCACTCTGCTAATAAATGCCATCAAAAATAGTCAGCCTGACAAAATGACTTTCCTGTGGAGAAAGTCCTTTTTTCCTTTTTTTCCTACTTAATTAGCTGCACTTTAGGTACGGTGATTGGGGTGAGCTAGGAACATTATTTAAAGCTCTAGGGAGGGCCATACCACGGCCTATTACAACAAACCAAGCCCAGTCAAGTGAATCAATTTAAACCGAATAGACCATATTCTGCTAAATGTACCTTAATTGGTAGAGAATGTATGGTGTCATTTTAAAATGGTATTTTAATGATCCTGGGGAGCAAAAACACTCATTTGAGCTTAACATTTGTTCATCTACTGACTCAACAACTCTTTATTGAGTAGCTACTATTCTGGGCAATTTAGCTCCATGAAATGCTATGGATGTTTGAGTTAGAGCACTTAGATTTCCATTTTTACCACTTTCTAGAAAGTGTTCTTTTGCAATCCATTTTCACTGCTTTCTAGAAAGTGTTCTTTTGTAACCCACTTAAAGCTAATATCTGGAAAGTGGAGATAATAATATTGATTTCACAGAGTTAATTGCAATAAGAGATAATATATAGCAATAATAGGTACTGTACTAAATAAATTTAGGAGAGTATGTTGTTCTTGTTGATCTTAAAAATACTGGGGAAAAAAAAAAAAAAGCTTCGGGATTTTCCCAAAAGAAATATGCTTTGAAGTTTAGAAGCGTAAGTTAGCATAAATAAACTAAATGCTACCAGAGGTTAACTGCAAAGTGATTGGCATATAATGGACCTTGAAGGTGTTATGTATGTTCAAATTTCGGGTAAATAACCTTTTTATTTTGATTTTTTACTAAGATTCCAAGAAAAATTTTTAAATAATGAAGCCATCTCCTTAATATTAAATGTGTCTAAAATATATCATTCTAGCACAGTTAAAACCTGAGCTAGCATAACCTTATTCTCACTACTTCCCTAGCAATTGGTGATGTCTAAATCGAGGAGGTTAAAAAATATCAGCATCTTACTGTTTATAAGCCTATGAAATTGAAACAATTATGGGAAATACTAGTAAATTATAGTATATCAACATGAAAACATATTGTTCTGTCATTACAATAATAACTTTAAGATGATGGAGAAAAGCAGCTTCTTGAAAACTAAACACACACCCACAAGGTACCTTGTAGCAGGCACCACCCAGCAACTATTTTCGCTTTGGTACCTTATCCAATTTTGTCTAGCCATCTTCCTGCATTATCTTGTAGGCAGCTAAATTCTAGATTGATTTTCTTGCTTTCTGGGTGTTTTTACTGAAAAGGATTGCTTTAGAAGTATATGTGACATGATTCTGAGCCCATAGCAGGCCCTCCTCTGGCCCTCCCTGCTCTGGACTGCTCTTGCTAAATCAGAGAGTGCTATTATCATGGTGGAGAAGGAACAGGGCCAGCTTGGGGCCTGGCCCTGCCTCTGGCCAGGGCAGAGACTGCCATTGCCATTGCACATGTGCCATATACGAGGAAGGAGCAAAACCAGATCAGAGCCTTGCCTTGCCTCTTGCCAGAGTGAGAACCCAGAGCCATCTCAGAAGTACCGTTCAAAGCCCTCAGGCCCCACAAACTCTCAAGCAAAGGGAAGACGGCCATCACATCCGGGAGACACCTAACCCCCTCAGGGCCCCTCTCTAACACCTCAGGCACCCCTCCCACCCCCTTAAAGCAGCAAACACCATTAGCCCTAACCTGGCTCCAGCTCTAGCTCCTCTGACTTCATCCCTACCAAGGTGGCAGCTGCCAACACATCCCCAGGAGAAGATGCAACACCCACTCATTTCAGATCCAGGGCTCCCATCAAAGCCACTGGGTACATGGAGACCACAGAAGGATGCTCCCAAATGAGGACATATCCTCAGGAGAGGTGACTGCTTTGCCTAATTTCATATTGACAAAGAGAGAAAGTCAAACAAAATGACAAAAGAGAGGACTATGTTTCAAATTAAGAGAAAATATTAGAAAATATTCTTACTGAAACAGAGGCAAATAATTTATCTGATAAGGAGTTCAAAGCAACAGCAATCAAAACACTAAATGAACTTGGGAAAAGAAGAGGGAACATTGACAAAGTGTTAGAAAGCATATTTAAAAAATTGGAGCTGAAGAATATAAGAACCAAAATTAAAAATAGGCTAGGAGGAATTAACAGCAGATGAGGTGAAAGAGAAGAATGCATGAGTCTAGGCTATCACTCAGTCAGCACAACAACAGCAAAACAAATAATAAAAAAACAAGGATAGTTGAAGGGACAACATCACGTGTACAAATATTTGCATCATGTGGTTCCAGCAGGAGAAGCAAGGAAGGGATGGAGAACATATTTGAAGACATGATAGCTGAAGACCTCACTAACGAGAGAGGAGGCGAAAGTCTGTGTTCAGGAAGTACAGATATTCCCAAAGAAGATGAACCCAGAGACCCACACCAAGGCATATCACAGCTGAAAGAGCAAAAATTAAAGTAGAGAAATAATTTTAAAGGTAGCAAGAGCAAAAAAACCAAAAACAAACAAACAAAAAAGGAAACAAAAAAACTGTACACAAGGGAACTCCTATAGAGCTATCAGAGGATTTTTTTCAGCAGACACTTTGCAAGTCAGAAGAGAGTGGTATATTTAAAGAGCTGAAACAAAGCAAAACAAAAGAAACCCACAACCTACAAAATAGGATAATCTATCCAACAAAAGTATTGGTCACAACTGAAGGAGAGAGAGAGATTTTTCTTAGACAAGCAGAACCTGAAAGAGTTCATCACTACTAAACTGAACCTACAAGAAATACTAAAAGGTCTTCTTTAAGTGAAAAATACAAGACTGTAACAAGAAATAAGAAAATACAGGAAGGAAAAATATTTCAATTGTAAAGACAAATGTATAGTAAAAACAGTGTATTAACCACTTAAGCTAGTCCAAAGGTTAAAAAATAAAATAAAATCAACTATAATTACAATGAATAGCTAAGGATAGATCTGAAGATATGAAACATGACATCAAAAACACAAAATATTGTAGAAAGTAGCAAAAAATGTAGATATTTAGAATGTGTTTGAACTTAAATGAGTACCAGTTTAAAATAAGTAAATACATTTATAGGTTGACATATATGACCTTCACAGTAACCACAAATCAAAAGTCTACAATAAATACAAAAAAAAAAAAAAAAGAAAGAGAAAGATACCCAAACATAATGCTAAAGAAAAGCACCAAACCACAATGGAAGAAATTAAAAGAAGAAGAAATTAATAGAACTATAAAAATAATCTGAAAACAAACAACAATATGGCAATAAGTACATACCAATCAATATACATGTACACCCATGGTGGATTCATGTCAATGTATGGCAAAAGCAATACAATATTGTAAAGTAAAATAAATAAATAAATTTAAAAAGATAATCACTTTAAATTTTAAAAGACTAAATGATAAAACTGATAAACTTTTAGCCAGCCTCACCCAGAAGGAAAGAGAAAGAGCTAAAATAAATAAATTAAAAGAGAAGTTACAACCTATTTCACAGAAACACAAATGATCTCAAGAAAACACTATCATTAGTTATACACCAGCAAATTGGACAACCTAGAAAACATGGGTAAATTCTTAGAAACACACAATCCTCTAAGACTGAGTCAGAGAAAAATACATAACCTTGTTTTAAATTGAATCAGTAATTTAAAATCTTCCAACAAACAAACAAAAAAGCCCAGGACTGGATGGTTTCACAAGAAATTGTACCAAATATTCCTATACTTCTCAAATTATTCCAAAAAATTTAAGAGAAGGGAGGACTTCCAAACCAACTCTACGAGGCCAGAATTAAGCTGATATCAACATTAGACAAAGGCAACACCAAAAAAGAAAATCACAGGTCTATAATTTTCATATCCCTATTTATGCAGATACAGAAATCCTCAAGCAAGTATTAGTAAACCAAATTCAACAATACATTCAAATGATCATAGAACAGCAGCCTGATGAATCTTTTGTCTTCCTCTTGGGAAGTAGGAGGCTTCAAAGTGAAAAATACCTTTAAGTCACATGAATCAAATTTCTAAGACTTAAGTCTTCTTATCCCCCAATCTATTGGGGCAGGACAGTTCCCCCTCTGTACCTGAATTTCCATTCTGTAAAATCAGGATAATATATGATAACCCTGTACAAGGATTAAGAATGAAAGCCTATAGATGTAGTGGCTAGCACAGACTAGGCACTCACTGCCTATCGGTCTGCTAACCTATCGTGTCTTTATTTAAGGCTCATGGAGGACTGCCATGAATAGCAGTCTTTTTTTTTTTTTTTTAAGAAAATAAACCCTACAGTGGTTTCTGTGTAACACTGTTCTGTAATACATTTCCCTGAAAATGTGTCCTTGTTCTAAGTTGATTCTGCATTGCATATGGGGAATGAAGAAGAGTTGTGGAATTAAAATATTGTGATTATTACAAGATTATTTTTAATAAAAACAAAAATGGATTTGTTGACCAGAATCTATACCCAGCCTCCTGCATTTAGTGATGTCTGTGTTTCTGAGCCTTGGTTTCCTCATTTGTAAAATGCGTAAAATAAATTGCTTATGCCTTAAGATTATTATTTGGTATGATGCATGGGAAGATGTTTTGGAGGTAAAACATGCTGTTTACATATTCCAATAAACGACACTGCTGTTGCTATATTTACATTTGAAAATTATATTACCTATCACTTTGTTTATAACCATTATTATTTCACTAATTGTAACATTTTATTACTTTATATGCAATTCTTTTATTGTATGAGAATAGTTGATTCTAATGAGGAAAACCTTTTCCTTTTTAGAATTTAAGTATAAGTAAATGGAAAACGTTTATGTTTTTCTATTTATCCCCTAAGTTTTAACTATCAGAGACAAGTGTGTGAAATATATATAAAGAGAGAAAGAAATTTGAAAAAATAACTACTAATGCCTTAAATTTCATAGGACCTGCTATCTTCACATTTTCTTTGGCACTCAAGACCCTTTTAAAGGCAGACTCAGCAAAATGAAGAGAATCAGAATGCTCAACTTTTCAAATGACCTACTTTTCAAATTCATCCTACTAATGAGTAGAAATTGAACTGGTGAAGGAATTTAAAAGATCATGGCCCTTTAATTTGAAAATCAGATCAGATCAGATCAGATCAGAAAATATGTTAATATTGAGTGACTTTTCATGCATTTGGATGTTTCCTGAATGCCATGTGTTGGTCAAGCTCATATTCATCATTTCATTTAATAATCTGCTATTCAGACCAGTGTTATGGGCCCACTTTGCAAATACTGATGCAAATACTGAGGCTCAGAGGGGTAAAGTCTGTAGCAGGTAATAAGACCAAGAAGTCAATCTAGTCTTGTCTGACAGCCTTTCTTATTACAGCCAGACAGGGTCCCAGGTGGAAATAATCCATTTTCACCTTTGATTTTTAGGTAGTTTAGAATTTAAACTGGCAAAGTGCAGGTGGATCCATTTCTGACTTCACTTCTATAACTCTCATCCTTAGCTTCAACAAGATAGTCCTCAACAGTGGACAAGCAAATGTAGGATTTATTGCAACATTTCAGACTCTACTACTTTAACAAGGTTGAAGAAAAATTCTTCTCATTAATTAATGAAATTTATGATGTATGAAGAACACGTTGCATATTACAAATGCATCCTTTATAGCAATGGTCCTTAACAGTAGTTCTCAAAAGCCCCAGTCACTAGCATCGGCACTCTCCAGGCTCTTTTTAGAAACACAAATTTGTCTGAAGCCTACTTAATCAGAAATTCTGGAAGTGGGGCCCAGGAGACTGTCCTCTGAGTGATTCTATGACTTGTAAAAGGTTGAATTCCAAAGATTCATAGTTTACAGGTAGAGATTATATACTAGGGCCACATCACAATGCTCACCTGAAAAGCCATGTATTCAACAAGTATTCTGAGTCTGTGTCATTGACATCTTCATACATAGCCAGACATATAGAGAGTGTAGGTCATATCCATAAGAATAAGATAAAAGTCCTGACCAAAAGATTCTTGCAATCCAATCGGGGGGATAAGACCACCAAGCGGGAAATTTGGTTCCAAGCCCATATGAATTTAATAAAAATATATAACTCTAAGTATCACATTAAGAACATGACAAAAACATTCAGAGAAAAAGAGGTACAACTCTGTGGGATGCTGTTATCAGACACTTTCTCCTGAAGGAGGAAAAAAGTGGAATTAGAAACAGATGCGGAGCTATTTCTTAGGCCTGCAGTAAAGTAGCTGGGCAACGCTGAATAAGTTAAATCTCTTTGCTTCATATAATATAAGGATTATAGGTGGAAAATCATGAGGATGGTGATGGTGATGAAAATGATGAATGATAATATATCATTTTGTGGTATTTTGAGATTTAATAAAAAAAATAAAAGATGCACACCATGTTTTGGAAGAGGCCTGGCATTGTGCAATGCCTTCAGATTCCTTCCATGCACTCCCTTTATATCATAATTACTTCCATGTGATTATTCTCTATTTCCAGCCATGAAATGTTGAAAGAACTTCTCTTATAGAATCTGAAGTAATCCTCAGCACCTCCAAGAAGCAGATATGTCCTCCCAATTTTAGAGATGTTTTGTCCATGAAAGAAAGAGAGGGAGGAAGAAAAATGTTTTATATGTGTAATAACTTGATCATGTGAAGTCAGTATTCTCTGATATCCCTTGCTGGCTATTGCCAATGGCAGTTCCTTTATCTCAGCATAATGCCTAGCATATGGCGGCTTTTCATTATATAGCTGTATAAATAAAAGGCAAAGAAACAGATAACTAAGATTCTTTTGACAGTGCACCTGATTTTTCAGAACAGGAAAAAAAAAAATACTTAACAAGGAGTGTAGAATAGCATGTTACTGTACTGATCTGCAGAGAGTTTCCTAAAAAGTAATGATGAAACTGATCCTCGTGCTGTCCAGTGAACTACGCCTGAAAAGGCAAATCATTATGAGCAGCCCGTGCTCCAAGAGGCCCTATTTGGAAAAACAAGGATGAAGGTGAAGGGGGTAGAGGTATTCATCATAACATTTGTACAGAACTGTGTAGTTTCAAAACAATTTTATGTACACGATTTCATGTAATCCCCAAATCCCCTATGAGGGATAAAGGGATGCGTTGCCTGCTTAAACGAGAATTGTGATGGCTGAAAAGCTTTCATTCTCTGATTGTGAAAGGAGGGGGCTCTGACCACACTTGCAGTGCTGTGATCTTTCTTTAAGGTCTTCCATCCCCTGACCTCTACAAGGCCTCTGCCCCACATTCTCCCTTCTGATCTCCGAGTATACCCTGGGAGCCTTTGTCAACTGCTCGTTAAGTTCTGGCTTCACTCAGCTCCCATCCCCTCTTCGACCACACAATAACCCTACAAAACAGCAATGGGTACAAAAGATGACTCATTTCATTCTTTACTCTTTTGCTAGAGTAAAGGGATTAGAGAGGAAAAGAAAGGGAAAAGGAAGAGGTAACTCTTAAGTAATGAGAGATGAGGAAAGAGGAAGTGGAGACCTAAGATCCTCCAGAAATTTTCTCCAGATTTCTCCATTTTGCTGAATGCTGTTTCTATGTTTTTCCCCCCCGTTGGAGAAATTGATCTAAATGTTCATAAATGAGTATGAAACGAGATGCCAGTCCAGGTTCGATGCATGATACTGGATGCTTGGGGCTAGTGCACTGGGACGACCCAGAGGGATGGTATGGGGAGAGAGGAGGGAGGAGGGTTCAGGATGGGGAACACATGTATACCTGTGATGGATTCATTTTGATATTTGGCAAAACTAATGCAATTATGTAAAGTTTAAAAATAAAATAAAATTTAAAAAAATGTTCATAAAAATGTTAAGTGAGAACATAATTTTTCTTTCATCAAGAGATTTTATCTTGATACTTGTTTTGTTAATATAGAGAATAACTGTGGTAATATAATAATTCAGATTTATATTTAAAGTCCTTTAGCTTTCATTTGAGATTTGTAACAACATGAAAACAAACCAAGGTTTAGGGTAAAGGAATGATTTCTTCAAGGTCATTTAACTTAAAAAAAAAAAAAAAAAAAGAGCACAGCTGGATTCTAAAGCTCCATATTCTTTCCATTATCATATCCTGAACTTGGCATGTAGGAATGCTGTCATTATAATAACTTTGGACCAAATTAATCTATCTTCAAATAGACATGATTTATCTAAATCATATATAAAATTGCCACAAGGCAACTCCTGCCAGTCTAAATTCAGTTGAACAGGTGAGACAAACATGTGATTTTTTTTTTTTTAACCATGGAACAACCAATTTCCTACCATGAATGAAACTGACATCAATTTCAAAGAAACAGCAGCAAGGGAGAAACAAATCAGGTTAGCCTGACTGTTTACAAAGTGAGAATTGGAACCTCAGCTACACGTCTGCAGACTGCCTTTTGTGTCAGAAGACACCAGTTTGCAGCATTTCTTCAAGTTTACTTTCAATTACAAGCTGATAATGACTGCCGCTTGGAAAGAGTGTTTTATTTTCAACCACATTTTGCCTCAAAGACCTACTCAAACTCTCCCAGTCCTGTTAATAAGAAATATCCCCTACTGCATCCTCAGGGAGGTAAGATGATGCCATGAAACGGGTTTTGGAGTTGGGCAGAACCAGTTTCAAATTCCAGTACCAACACATTTTTAGCTTTATTTCCTTGGGCATATTGTAGAAAATGAACAGAATAATGCAGGTCCATAGAGTTTCATAAGTTCAATAAAAACCTTTCTTGCGATGCTTCAAATTATATTTAAAAATCAGTAAGTTATATTTATATTGTGCCTTACACATTTATGATAGAAATAATATATGGAGGAGGGCATGGCAACTCACTCCAGAAATCTTACCTGGAGAATAGCGTGGACAGAGGAGCCTGGTGGGCTACAGTCCATAGGGTTGCAAAGAGTAAGACACGACTGAAGTGACTTAGCAAGCACATTTACGATGTGACCCTGACTCATGGAACATGCCCAGTAAGCATACGTAGAATTTCAGGCATCCAACTACTTGTCTTAAATGGTGCAAGTCAAATATACATTTTGGATCGCTTTGATGGTGGACCAAATGACTGAGATGGCAAGGTCCAGCCTGATAACAGCGGAAGCTCTCATGGTTGACTCTCCACCCTGCTGTTGAGAGCTATAGCTGAATGTCACAGCTTCATAATCCTGGTGAGGCATTTGGTATTTGCCATCTGTAAGATGAGGATAGATACAGGACATGTTCTTTCTACCATACAAGATGTTGATGCGGTTGAATTTACCCATTTCAGGTTTATAAACTAACATGTTATTCTAACACAGAGAAGCACCACTGTTACTATCACATCTTATCTTAATGGTTCATGGTGTTTGTGAATCCTGGATGAGCTGTTTGGCTATGAATGCGGATCCTCTGACAATATTTTTATAACATGTAAAATATCATGTATGAAATGAGATGCCAGTCCAGGTTCGATGCACGATACTGGATGCTTGGGGCTAGTGCACTGGGACGACCCAGAGGGATGGTATGGCGAGGGAGGAGGGAGGAGGGTTCAGGATGGGGAACGGGGAACACATGTATACCTGTGGCGGATTCATTTTGATATTTGGCAAAACTAATACAATTATGTAAAGTTTAAAAATAAAATAAAATTAAAAAAAAAAAAAAAGCAAAACAAAATCAAAACCAAAAGAAGAGGATAAATCTGGGTGCTTGAGATCATAATGCAAAGACCACCTCAGGGTATTTATGGTGGTGGTGGTGATTTGATTGCAGTTTTTCCCCTGGAAGTTGTTAACTCCCCAAGTTTGTACTATTTTCTTCATTCTGGATCATGGACGACACAGTAAGAAAAAGAATCCAACTTCACTATATTTCTGACTTGTTCAAACACACACATATTTTGAGCTAGCTTATTTTTATGAGATTTTGGCACTGTTTCTTGGCTCAGGAAGGGAAGAACTACTTAGGGTCGTGTTTTCATGTTTCTCATTTTATTTGTACGTTGGAACTTGCTTCTAAACTTTTTATCTCACTGAATGGGAGGAAAATATCCTGGACAAGTGTCCCCATCATTAATCATATTTCCATTAAAGCACAGTCATATTCAATTCATTTTCAAAACTATGTACTGAGTATCAACTCTGCCTCACACTTTGCTAGGAGATAAAGAGGGGAATTGGCAAGGCTCCCTGTCCCCAAGAAGCTCAGTGGCTAAGCTGAGAGACACGTGCTTATTTACAATTCAGTGTGATGAATCCTTGGATGTAAATGTGCACAGTTAGACAGAAAAGCTCAGAGGATGGCCACTTACACTGAGGAGGCTAAATAAATAAAGACTTTTAGAAGGAGTTTGTATTCTTAAGCATCAGAAAATTAAAAAGATAGCAAGACAAATTCTCAAAGCAACTAGCTGGTTTTACTGCAGAAAATATTCTGGAAAACAATTCCATCTCTGTTTTATTATACCTTGATTGACTTAATACTAATTTTCTTGCATTTGTTTCAAGGGAAAAAGTACTTATTTACCAGCTGATCTATTAGAAAAAAAATCTCAGAATGCAAAACTGAGATTTGGATTTTGTAAAACATTTGATTGTAGATTTTAATGCTGTTGTAAAGGGGTGGGCCATGGTATCTCACCTTCCAAGTAGAATAACTAGCTTATTTCACCATATTCGAAACAGTGAATTTCTCTTTAAGAAATCATTCTAAATGTGGCATCTTTCTGGAGGTATCACATGCCACATGTCAAATGAAAATACTGACATGGTCTGCTGTACTACACTGCTAACGGTTTTTGTGAAGTCAGATATTTTTCTCTTATCTTGGAACAAAAAAAAGCAAAAAAACAAACACTCTAACTCTCTAATTTATAATTTAAGAAGTTTTGTTAGATCAAAAAGAAAGAAGGAATGAACAGAAGCAAAGAGTGTAAAAAGCTTTAATATTTGAGTGAGCGTGCAGCACCGGGAGCCGCCTCTCTTGCTGCTGTTGTACAGCATAAGCAGCAAAAAGAAACCAGGGAGTGATTTGCTCAAGGTTGTTCAATGTGAGTCAGAAAAGATTAGGTATTTGAATGCAAGGCAGAGTTGACATCTTTCTCCCCTAAAAAGGCATTTTTGTATGTGATTGGTTTCAATCCCAAAAAGTAAACACAATCACATTTCATACATTTCAAGCAGCCAACAAGGTGTCTTTGCTTTTTAAGGGTGGGGGAGAATGCTGGGAGACTTCTGGGGGAGATTTATTTACTACCTAAAAAAATATAGACATGTCACTCAGTGAGAAATTAGGGGAATTGGATATGGCTTCCTTGGGACCGATATTGAGGGTTGGAAGATAAGACTGGGGGAAGTAGAGGTGAACAAACATGTGAAATGCAGAAACGGGATAGCAGGAACTGTTTTTGCTTCCTGCATCTTCCAAAAATATTTGATACTTCCCACCTTGTAGAACTCCCAGCTCCTCCTTATCCTCCCTAACCAGCTCATTAAATCCCATCTTCACTCTTCACATCTTGTTCACATGGAAGGCAAGGTGATCTCTCAATATGTAGAGTTAAACGGCACTGCATTCAAATCCCAAAGTTATTGGCTGCTAGTGTAGGGGCTTTGGGCAAGTTAGTTTACCTCTCTGAGCCTGAGGCTTTCTGAATTAAAGAAAAAATGGAAATAGTAGTGTCTATTGCAGAGGTGGCTATAGCATTAAATGAAAGAATCCATCTGTTCAATGTACTGCCTGACAATGATGAATACGTAGTAGAGAATGTTATCATTTCCATGGCCTTATATTGCTTTTGTTCCTTTCATTTGCTTCTCTTCACTTAAAGAATGCTGGCTCCCTAGAAGAGGCTGTAAGTAAAACATGAGGTTACTTTGAAGCCTATCCAATAGGCTTTGTTACTAAATTCCAGTTCCTTCTCTAACGAATTTAGCCATCCTGAACCATCTGTGGTTTGGGGAGTAAATCTACTTTGCCCAGGAATGGCATTGCATTCCTTTATATCCCACTTTTCACTTTCCCCTATTCTCTACCCCAGGATGTTTGTTTCTTCAGTTCAGTCGCTCAGTCATGTCTGACTCTCTGCGATCTCATGGGCTTCAGCACGCCAGTCTTCCCTGTCCATCACCAACTCCCGAAGCTTGCTCAAACTCATGTCCATTAAGTTGGTGATGCCATCCAACCATCTTATCCTCTGTCATCCCCTTCTCCTCCTGCCTTCAATCTTTCCCGGCATCAGGGTCTTTTCCAATGGATTAGTTCCTTGCATCAGGTAGCCAAAGTACTGGAGCTTCAGCTTCAGTCCTTCCAATGAATATTCAGGGTTAATTTCCTTTAGGATTGACTGGTTTGATCTCCCTGCAGTCCAAGGGACTCTCAAAAGTCTTTTCTAACACCACAGTTTTTGCTTCTTACCAGGGGACTTATTCCTAAACTCACATTTTTCTGTTTTTGTGGACTGTTAACCCTTAATAAGAATCCACCCACAATGTGGGAGACCTGAGTTTGGTCCCTGAGTTGGGAAGATCTCCTGGAGATGGGTATGGCAACCCACTCCAGTATTCTTGCCTGCAGAATTCCATGGACAGTGGAGCCTGGCAGGCTACAGTCCATGGAGTCTCAAAAGAGTCAGACAGAACTGAGTGACTTTCACTTTCACTTCAACCCTTAATAACTGAGAAGTGATTTGTGATGCTTTTCATGGAGTCTGGTTCACCTTCAGCATTTTCCACTAAAGGTAAAGGGTTATAAATCCCCTTTGAAAGAAAAGATCTTGATTTGAAAGTGGAAGTCCTTGTTGGACAGAACAGTGCCACTCCATGTAGAAAATCATTCAGCCTTTTCGAATAGATATAAATCAGAACATAAGGAATTAATTTTTCAAATTTTGATACTATTTAAATTGTCCAGTTCCTTCTGGCAAAAGATAGATGTCTGCTCTCCTGATTAAGCTAGGAAGTTTTCACCTCTGTTGCAGCAGGAGACTGAGGGCAAATTTTAGAGAAAGAGTGAACAATTCAAGTCTAACATCATAGCAAGGGGATCTGAAGACCAAACTGAAATTTTTTAGAGGCTGAATACATGGAATAATCTTTGAGCAAATTATAAGGAAATATAAGATTGAAGGCAGGAGGAGAAGGGGACAGCAGAGGATGAGATGGCTGGATGGCATCATCGACTCAATGGATGTGAGTTTGAGCAGGCTCCTAGAGTTGGTGACGGACAGGGAAGGCTAGCGTGCTGCAGTCCACGGGGTCATAAAGAGTCGGACATGACGGAGCAACTCAACTGACTGAACTGAACTGATAATGGTTGAATCAGATGGGTGTGGCAAAGAGGAAGTAGGGTTAAAATGTAAAGCATTAAAGCCAACATAGGTATGAAAGAAAATAAAATAAGCTGAAAGCTGGAAGGTAAGAAGACTGACAACTGGGGAGAATGCTATTATGATAAAATTAGAAAATTAGAGATATGAAAGGCTAGGTAGTGAATCAGTTTTCAGAGAGGTAATAACTGCAGGTCATTACCAGTGCCAGTTCTGGTTCAGGTAGTGATACAGAGCAGTGATAATCGTTATCATGAGGAGGCCCTAGACCATCAAAGCCCACAAACTGTACTGGAGCTATGGAGGGAGAACCCACTTTCCTTTAGTCCATCACGTCTACCCCAGATTTAACTTCATAATAATACAGGAGTTTATTTCTAGTCTCATCCGAGTCTCTGTCTACCAGCCCATGCTTTCCATCCGATTCAATCCTAGCAGAGTCATCCAGGGAAGATAACTGCTTAACAAAGCTGAAGTGAGTCAATAATTCAAGGACATTAATTTGGTTATAAGGACAACAGGGCTGACAAATGGAGACTGTGGAGTGTACACTGGATATTACCGGTTTCTGAAGAAGCTTCTATATGAAAGTGGAAAAAGTGTAGTTGGGAAGGTTTCCTAAGTAGCCGTGATTATGGTGGGGTGGGGAGTGTTCTTCCAAGCTTGAAATGAACCAAGTGTGAGCTGATGAACATCATTTGGAGAACTGTGTAGGGGGTGGTGTTTACTTGGGCAGTTCAGTTCAATTCAGTCGCTCAGTCATGTCTGACGCTTTGCAACCCCATGGACTGCAGCACGCCAGGCCTCCCTGTCTATTACCAACTCCTGGAACTTGCGCAAACTCACATCCATTGAGTAGGTGATGCCATCCAACCATCTCATCCTCTGTCGTCCGCTTCTCCTCCTGCCTTCAATCTTTCCCAGCATCAGGGTCTTTTCCAATTAATCAGTTTTTCGCATCAGGTCGCCAAAGTATTGGAGTTTCAGCTTCAATATCAGTCCTTCCAATGAATATTCAGGGCTGATTTCCTTTAAGATGGACTGGTTTTATTTGCTTGCAGTCCAAGGCACTCTCAAGAGTCTTCTCCAATACCACAGTTCAAAAGCATCAATCCTTCAGTGCTCAGCTTTCTTTATACTCCAACTCTCAAATCCACTATGGAAAACACACAGCTTTGACTAGACAGACCTTTGTTGGCAAAGTAATATCTCACCTTTTTAATATGCTGTCTAGGTTGGTTATAGCTTTTCTTCCGAAGAGCAAGCATCTTTTAATTTCATGGCTGCAATCACCATCTGCAGTGATTTTGAAGCCCAAGAAAATAAAGTCTCTCACTGTTTCCATCATTTCCCCATCTATTTGCCATGAAATGATGGGACCAGATGCCGGATCTTTGTTTTTTGAATATCAGTTTTAAGCTGACTTTCTCATTTGCCTCTTTCACTTTCATCAAGAGGCTCTTTAGTTGCTCTTTGCCTTCTGCCATAAGGGTGGTGTCATCTGCATATCTGAGGTTATTCATATTTCTCCCAGCAATCTTGATTCCAGCTTGTGCTTCTTCCAGCCCAGCGTTTCTCATGATGTACTCTGCATATAAGTTAAATAAGCAGGGTGACAATGTACAGCCTTGACATGCTCCTTTCCCAATTTGGAACCAGTCTATAATTCCATGTCCAGTTCTAACTGTTGCTAGCAGGAGCAGGAAAGGTGGTCTGGTATTTCCATCTCTTGAAGAATTTTCCACAGTTTGTTGTGATCCACACAGTCAAAGGCTTTGGCATAGTCAATAAAGCAGAAATAGATGTTTTTCTGGAACTCTCTTGCTTTCTCAATGAGCCAGTTGATGTTGGCAATTTGATCTCTGGCTCCTCTGTATTTTCTAAATCTAACTTGAACATTTGGAAGTTCGTAGTTCACGTACTATTAGAGCCTGGCTTGGTGAATTTTGAACATTATAGCGTGTGAGATGAGCGCAATTGTGCATTAGTTTGAACATTCTTTGGCATTGCCTTTCTTTGGGATTGGAATGAAAACTGACCTTTTCCAGTCCTGTGGCCTCTGCTGCGCTTTCCAGATTTGCTGGTGTATTGAGTGCAGCACTTTCACAGCATTGACTTTTAGGACTTGAAATAGCTCAACTGGAATTCCATCACCTCCACTAGTTTTGTTCATAGTGATGATTCCTAAGGCCCACTTGACTTCTCATTCCAGGATATCTGGCTCTGGGTGAGTGATCACACAATCGTGGTTATCTGGGTCATGAAGATCTTATTTGCATTATTCTTCTATGTATTCTTGCTATCTCTTCTTAATATCTTCTGCTTCTGTTAGGTCCATACTATTTCTGTCCTTTATTGTGCCCATCTTTGCATTAAATCTTGGTACGTCTAATTTTCTTGAAGTGGTCTCTAGTCTTTCCCATTCTATTGTTTTCCTCTATTTCTTTGTATTGATCACTGAGGAAAGCTTTCTTATCTCTCCTTGCTATTCTTTGGAACTCTGCATTCAAATGGGTATATCTTTCCTTTTCTTATTTGCCTTTTGCATCTTTTCTTTTCTCAGCTATTTGTAAGGCCTCTCCAGACAGCCATTTTACCTTTTTGCATTTCTTTTTCTTGGAGTGGTCTTGGTCACTGCCTCCTGTAATATATCATGAACCTCCATCCATAGTTCTTCAGGCACTCTATCTATCAGATCTAATCCCTTGCATCTATTTCTCACTTCCACTGTATAATTGTAAGGGGCTTAATTTAGGTCATACCTGAATGGTCTACTGGTTTTTTCGTACTTTCTTCAACTTAAGTTTGAATTTTGCAGTAAGGATTTCATGATCTGAGCCATAGTCAGCTCCCAGTCTTGTTTTTGCTGACTGTATAGAGCTTCTCCATCTTTGGCTGCAAAGAATATAATCAATCTGGTTTTGATGTTGACCATCTGGTGATGTCCATGTATAGTCTTCTTTTGTGTTGGAAGAGGGTGTTTGCTATGACCAGTGCATTCTCTTGGAAAAACTCTGTTACCCTCTTCCCTGCTTCATTCTGTACTCCAAGGCCAAATTTGCCTGTTACTCCAGGTATTTCTTGACTTCCTACTTCTGCATTCCAGTCCCCTATAATGAAAAGGACATCTTTTTTAGGTGTTCTAGAAGGTTTTGGAGAAGGCAATGGCACCCCACTCCAGTACTCTTGCCTGGAAAATCCCATGGACGGAGGAGCCTGGTGGGCTGCAGTCCATGGGGTCACTAAGAGTCGGACACGACTGAGAGACTTCACTTTCACTTTTCACTTTCATGCATTGGAGAAGGAAATGTCAACCCACTCCAGTGTTCTTGCTTGGAGAATCCCAGGGACAGGGGAGCCTGGTGGGCTGCCGTCTCTGGGGTCACAGAGTCGGACATGACTGAAGCGACTTAGCAGCAGAAGGTTTTGTAGGTCTTCATAGAGCCATTTAATTTCAGCTTCTTCAGCATTACTGACTGGGAGGCATAAATTTGAATTACTCTGATACTGAATGATTTGCCTTGGAAATGAACAGAGATCATTCTGTCATTTTTGAGATTGTATCCAAGAACTGTATCTCAGATTCTTTTGTTGACTATGATGGCTGCTCCATTTCTTCTAAGGGATTCTTGCCCACAGTAGTAGATATAATGGTCTTCTGAGTTAAATTCAGGAAAATCATATTTATTTGGGAAAACCATATATCAGTGCGAAAAGAATGAGTGAAATGAACACTTATCACACATGTGACATGTGCCCATTGCTGTATACGCAGCTCAGGAAATCCACATGTATCTTTATGAGACACGTGTTAATCATCTCTATTTGACAGAAGAGAAAACTGGGTTGCAAGAGGTAAGTGACTTGCCCAAGGTCATATCATCCATGAGGGGCAGAACCAGGGTTTCAACCTAAGACTTTGCAAATTCCAAGTCATAATCTTCTCATTTAGCCCCTAGCCCTTGAGTATCTGTTACCATATTTTAGGTACATCAGTGAAGGACAGCAGTAGAGAAACCAGGAGAAAAGGACCCAGATTTGAGGAGAAATTGCTGAGAAAGCATACACTGACCAAGGGCACTCTGAGTAAACTCGGTTGAGTGAAGGATTCACCACTCTGGAAGGTGAAGTACATACATATACCTAAGTATCTTGGATTCCCAGGCAGAAATATGGGGAAAATTAATTTGTGTCCCATGAATTTATTCACCCCAAGTAGATCTTAGAAATGTGCCTAGGAGAGAAAATAAAATTTTCTGTGTCAGGATATGAAGAATGTCATATATAAGTGGATTGAAAAAGAGTTGCCTCTTCTCTAAATATACATAAAATAAATACTCATTGTGAAAAAAGTGGACCATATTATATTAGCATACTGATTTTTTTTTCAAATCCAAGATGTTTGTCATTGACAGAGAGATGCAACATTAGTTTATGTACCCCTAAAATAGAAAAAAAAAGTGTTTCCAATTATAGGTAGAAAGTGCCACTAATTGTAGGACACATGCTGATTTCAGAGGTGTTAAAATGGGAATACATCCGTATCCTAAATGAATATTTTCTTCTCATCTAATTTCTATGTATAAATTGAGGACATTCCACAATATAGATAATTTTGTGTACTGGCTTTTCACTTGCTTCAACATTTTCTATTGGAATTGAAATTTTTGAAAATCATAATTTTAACATCTACATAATATTTCATCATGAGGCTAAGCCATAATTTAATAAGCTGTGTTATTAGGCAGTAGGTTTATTTCTTCATGCTTCATTATTATAATGAATGTCACAGTAAAAAATTTTTGAATCTATTTAATGAATGTTAGTACTCATGTTTGATGATTTCCTTAAAGGGGATTCCCGCAAATCAAATTTGTAAATTAATAGACATACTTTTTTTTTTAAGACTTTACCTCTATATTTCCCAAGTGCCTCAGAGAAAAGTCATTTTATTTATACTAGAAAAGCAAATTTAAAATCAGAGACAGTAAGACCCATAAAGCCAGTACTTAAAGGCCCTTCCCAGAATCTAGATTCTACCACTGAAAGAAGTCAGGACTCACTAGACCTATACTTTACGCTGGCCCTGCCCAATCCATTCTCACTTCTCTTGATCCAGAGTCAATTGCAACGCATGCGTCATTTCTAGGCTGTTTCTACTGCACAGACTCAGAAGAATGCCATGTCATCTGCCCCTCCAAATGAGTATGAATAGGAAGCATCATCCTGAGACACTGTAACCTCCTGAGTTTCATCTTCTCAGGCCAGTGGACAAATTCCTAGGCGATAATCTTACTTTGGCTATGTCTTCTCATCATCTCACCTTTATTTGACAATTTCCAGCAAACCCAAAGAAACTGTCTATGTATTTTCTGAATGTGTACACGCTGACACACTATGCTGACCAATTTAAGGTCAAGAGACCCCAACAACAACAACAACAACAAAGAGACCTCAACAGTAGCTGCTTTTCCCATCTGTAGTTTTTGCTTTTATGAACACAATCTTTTATGGGATTCTCACCAAAGAGGGCAGAGAATCAAACCTAACTGCATTCTGAAGCCAGATTGGTTAAATTTAAGTTCAACACAGGATTGCTGGCTACAATATGTGAGTGTTAATAGCAGCTCCCCAGATGGCTTACCTTATTCAAGCTTGTTTTTCAGTTCAATGAGTCCATCGAAGATGAGATTCATCTACGAAAGAGGAAATATGGAAGAATTAGTAGGATTATATAAATTAAAACAAGATATATAATGTAGCACATTCATATGAGTTCATTGCTTTTCAGTACAAAAAACAAAACCACACTCCATAATTTAGAACAAAAATGCTATAACAGAGAACAATGTTCCTACCAAGTCACTTCAATTCCACCTAGAGAATTTAGACCCATGATGAGTCTAGCCTTAAGAAATGATCTAGCAAGATGAAACAAGAGTCATTGTAGAGTCATGTAATCTCTTTAACTTCAATTTTGTGACTGCAAAGAGCCACAGAAGTATCCCATCTCTTCAGCTCATGGAGGGGTTTCATGAATCAATCCAATCTAATTATAAAATGCCTCTGAGATGGCAAGTGCAACATGTCTTCGTTCTTCTATGATCTGTCTTCTCCAGAGGTATTTCCCTGTGTTGATAAGCAACATTAATTCACCCCTGTGTGGAAATGACGGGTCTAATCCTAAATCTGTAATCATCCACATGGATTCCTTTCCTCAGTAAAAAGGAATACCAAAAACATTCTGATGCAATTGTTATTGTTCAGTTGCTCAGTCATCTCCAACTCTTTGTGACCCCATGGACTGCAGCACACCAGGCTTTCCTGATCTTCTGGTGCAATAGAATTCTTTAATTAAAACATGCAATAGCCATGGCTTCCCTTTGACTATGTTTATTATCATTACAAAGAAATGCATAATTCATCATGATCAATGTGCTTTGTTATTTTTATGAAGGAACTAAGAGTACAAGGAGTTTCAACAGAAACCTTACGATTCCTTTAAGATTCTAGAGCTCTACCCCTTCAGATACTTTTAAATATCATGACTTAAGATTGTGACCCTTTTATTCTAATATGCCAACAATGTCAGACATTAAGATACAAACTCACTTTCAGAGCCGTCAGATGAAAATTATTTTCATTTATGTGTGTTGACATTATTAACATAAACATTTTTATTCAAATACACAGTCTTAACATTTCATTTGTCTTCAGTACCATTCTGCTACTAAGCTCTATGTAACATTTCAAAAGAACATATTTCATGCTTTACTAGTTATAAGACATATGAAATGGCAGTATTAGAAATCAGTCTTCATTAAGATCATGTGAAAAGACAAATTGACATAGGAAGTTCCACTAGAAAGGGAAAACAGTTTCTTGAGTTTTCAAAGGAGACTGTGCTAGCTATAATTCATCTAGGTTGGCATCTTCCCAACACACCTAATACAAAAATCTTAACTAAATTTTAACTAAACTGATCAAATATATTTTATGGTGAGTCCCATACATGTTAAATTCATCATCTAATTAGCTTCCAGGTTCCAACTCATATTTACAGACAATCGCCAAGCCAATTTATGTATATCATTTTAAAATTATTCATCAAAACCAGTAATCATTTTCTGATACTCTTATTACTGTTTCTCTCAGATGAGGGCTAAAGTAAGTGCTTTAGGAAATGTCCTCAGAATGCCCTTCACATAACTCTGTCATGAAAGTGAAAGTGTTATTCACTCAGTCATGCCCCCCTCTGCGACCCAATGGACTGTAGACAGCCAGGCTGTGTCTGTGGGATTCTTCAGGCAAGACTACTAAGATTACTAATTGAGTGGGTAGCCATTCCCCTTTCCAGAGGATCTTCCTGACCCAGGAATCGAGCTCAGGTCTCCTGCATTGCAGGTGGATTCTTTACTGTCTGAGCCGCCAGGGAAGCCAAAGAATACTGGAGTGAGTAGCCTATCCCTTCTCAGGGGAACTTCCTGACTCAGGAATCGAGCCCAGGTCTCCAGCATTGCAGGCAGATTCTCTACTGTCTGATCCACCAGGAGAGCCCAATTCTACCATAGTGTGTTTCATATAATATGATGATTGATGGTTTAGTATGTCTTTCTTCCTCATTATACTGCAGTGTGTAAGAGAAGTGGCCACATCTTAAGCACTGATGAGGCAAAAATATTAACAGGTGTGTTCACAATTCTGTGCAAACAAAACAAGCAAAATGCCGGTAGGCTTTGCCACTTGGATTGCTCCACATCTTCCCTATACCACTCCCCTTTCATTGGAACACAATTCTTTTCATTTCCAGATGAGTTTTTAGGCTTCTGTGACATAGCATTGGAATAACTGATAGAGAACACAGCTGACAAGTGGAAGGACAGGGCCAAGAGGGCTGATTCTCAGGAGAAAAACAGAGAGAAGAGGACATGCATTGTTCAGATGGAGATTATATAGTGTGGGGGAAGTTTGGTGAATCTAGGGGAAGCAGTGACAGAGGTCAGAAAAGGGTAAATAAAAGACAAAGAAGGGGAGGGGGAGAGAGAGCACTAATTAATTATTCAGTTGGTTAGCTTCTGGGCTAGAAAGAAACTCTAGGGATAAGTGGTGCTAAAGAATAGGGTAGAATAGAATTTTCAGACGTTTTGGGATAAGGTCTTTCTTCATTGGTCTTTGAGAGAGATTAAAAATGACTGAAGTCTATTTGGGCATTAATGGGCTTCTTCAATAAGAAAATATTCTACATTGATCAATGGATCTTTAAATTTAATGATATTACAGTTACTTATGCATCTTGCACTGTAAAATTATATTTCTGATAGTTCACTGAATGAAAAGAATGCCTGAATGAGAAAAATTATTCACTGAATGAGTAAAATTGTGTACAGTTAATTTTTCCACTAAGGGAAAAAAATTAAAAGAATATAAGATAAGTAAAAGATTTAATACCTCATCATGTACACATAATAACCCTGTTCATCTTTCTTTAATCACGAATAAAAACCATGCTAAAAAGATAATTAAATGAACACAATATAAGTCTTAGAATGGAAGCAGAGAAAATAATGAAATATCAAGTTTCGAGTTAGACAAAATGAAAGTTTCATTTATTTAGTACAAATTAAGTTGGAGAAAATTGTCAGGTACTGAAGACTAAAAGACACTGTGTCCTGAGGAGGCTTGATGGTGGGTGAGAGAAAGGAGCCCCCAGAGCAATTATATTGTTCTTAATAAAGGGAAGCTCACATGCTACAGAGACATGAAAGGAAGAGCCTTCTAAGGGTCAGGACTCTTCATCAAACTCACACCTCACGGATGGGCATAGTCCACAAAGCAGAGAGAAAATGTATGCCTGGCAGAAAACAAGACTAAACAAACAAACAAACGAAACCTGTATATGTAAGCATTAGGGGCACAAGTTATCTTTGGAAATTTCAAGAAGGCTTTAAGTTTAGAAACTGTGGTGTTTTCCATGGGAGGGTGTGAAGTGAGGGGCTTGGGATGGTAGTGGCTGAGGATGGAGGTCTGGCTCAGATGAGGAAGGCCATGAAAAAATAATGCATGATTAATTAAGACAGGACTTTCCTGAAGATGAAAGGGGGGTGAGTTATATAGACACACCGACACACATACGCCCGCACTTATCTGTTTATCTTCAGGTAGAGGAAGTCTGTGGTATTGCAGAAAGATGAGCCTATAGTAGACATAGCTGGTGAAAACGAATCCAGTGTGGGTGCTGAGCAGTAGTCCATGGGAAAGATAGCCAGGGAACAAGAAGAGAGGCTAGACCTGAAAGGCATTTTGAGAGTCAGGATTGACAGGATGTGATGACTGACTGGATGTGAGGGGTGAGGACAAGGGAGAAACAAAGGCACAGAGGCTTGTGGTTTCAGAGATGGAGTGTATGGTGGTGGCTCCATTAGCCAAGATGGGATATATGGAGAGAGCACTCCTGAGGGGAAAGACAGTACCTTCGGTCTTGGACACATTGCACTTTAAGTATCTGTAAGACACCGAGGGCTTTTAGCCATAAACAGTATTTTCTGCACTAAGGAAATATCCTGGCTTTGTTGATACAATGAGGTCCACCTTATGGACATGAGACAAAGCAAGCCGAGGTGAAAACCCTGGTCTTGGAGGAAGGATGGAACAGTATTGAAGAGAAAGTAAGGCAAGAACTGCTAAGGATGGATCTTGAAAATGAAGAGGAAAGCCAAGAAACTGAGAGGATCTAAGAATCTGAATCGAAAAGAAGTTCAAGAAAAATCAAGTGTGTATTTTCCATTAAAAAAAAATAAATAAAGGTGAAAGAGAATTCAAGATACTGACTTAGAAGACTTTCATTTTCTACACCTGAAAATTATCAAGGGATATCGATAAACTCCACAGTGAAGAACATGTGAGAATATTAAAATAATCTTTTCAGCAGTTACAAAGTAAAAGTGTTTCTGAATTCTAAATGATGATACATATATATTTGCCCTAAAATAGATATATTGAGTAAACATAAATGTTCCTTCCTCTTCCCTCCCTCCCATCATTCCTATTGGCTTTCAGATACCATAGGCATTTATTGAGCATTTACTTCAAAGAACACTTGCAGGGAAATAAGAGCTTCATATTCAAGTCTAGATAAGTTTGGTTCCAAAATCCAGAGGGACAATATCAATTAATTTTAACTCCAGGAACTGGAAACAGCTTCCAGGAAGAGGTGACAACGAAGTTGGACAGATGAGTGTGGTTTTAGCACTTGGAGGAAATGTACTGTGAAAATTAGATTCTTAATGAAAATCATCTTAAATAAGACGTCGTTTTTACCAGGCAAATGTAATCCCCAGAATTTCTATTTTCTTGCTTGAAGATTTAAAATGGCTGCCTTGGACAGGCACGCTCTTTGTTCTGTGAACTTCTTACATAAATGATGACCCAAATCAATGAAAGATTTAATCCAAACCGATGCAAATGCAAATGCCCTAGTTTCAGACAGCTGCAGTGGTTATTTCTGTACATCTGGGAAACAGCTGTTGAGCCTCATTTTTTTACACTGGTCTTTGTTTAACTCCAAATTAGTGTCAAGATGGAAAGGAATGTAGGTGATTAGAAGGTATTGTAGTAAATATCCCAGAAATATGCAGGAGTTTCTGAGCAAGCTTTTTTTTTTTTTCCCCTGATGGAGCTTCCAAATCCATCCCCCCAACCGCCTCACAGAACTGGTATGATAGAATGTTCTTCTGGGTTACCTTTCCAAATCCAAACTCTGAGAGCACCTAGACTGGCTGGAAGAAATAGCTTGCTTAATGATTCCTGAAGCACGCTTCCCCAGTGATGGCACAGAGCAAGGCATGGATAGTCAAGTCTAAGTCATTACTCACCAGGATGCAGAGGTTGTGACAGGACAGACCGAAGCTGATGCTGCCAGTCAGAGGCAAGGTGCAGGGCTTGGCCCTTGCTGTAGGAAGCTGTAGAGCCGGGGCATCTGAGCCAGGCAACTGACGAGATGCCTTCTTCTTGGGATTCATACCACAACAATAGGCTAATAGATTGATGCCATAAAGGCATTGACTTTTGTGGGCAAGAACAGTTTCTCCGAGGAGAGAAAAAGATGTACTACCCCCCTGCTTGCTGTAGTTTTCACAGTGACTGACAGCATGGGCGGGCCCCAGCCTCCAGGAAGCACAGGCATGGCCTTCTGCATTGTTATCCTTTGATTAACTTACGACACACTTTGCAACATAAAATTCTTACAGGGAAATTGCTCCTTAATGCTGGCTGTAACATCGACAAACTTTGCCAATAAGAGTTAAAATATATCCAGAAGCAGCTCAGCTTGGGATAATGTATTTGTGTGTGTGTGTGTGTGTGTGTCCATGTGCATTTGTGTGCATATGCACACATGTGGGCAGAGGGGACACTTTTTGGCCTTCACATTCTCTGCCTTGTAATACTGTTATTCAAGTGCAGTATTTAGAAAAAGCTTCTTACATGTTATGGGCATGCTGCACATGGAGAGACTTAAGCAAGGCCAAGATGAAAATAAATAATGCATGAAGTCAGAGGCCTGAAGCAAATGTTAACTAATTTCAAAATGGGTCAAAATCACAACAATTAAGTCTCTGACATGTGAAGTCATTTTTTTCTCACTAAAATATTAACCAACTTGCTTCACTTCCACTAGATTGATTTGTAGAGCATGAAAGGTCATTTTGGAGGCAGAGGGGGAATTTGGCTTCTACAAGCCATCCATAATGAGAGCCAATAAATTAGGTAAAGCTCCTGTTTACCTAAGCTGAAATATTGATGTCCAAGCCCACATCGAATGCAAATCTCTACATTAATCATTTTTCTCCAGTCGGGGAATTCAGACCATGGTAACACATGCTTTGATAGACCTATACATCATAGTTACAGCAACATTAGACAGTGCCTCAGTGACAGAATACAAATATATTGCATTGGATTTCCTTCATTTTCCCCAGCCTGACTTTTATTTGTGTCTGCAAACTCTGCTCTGGGTGGGTGAAGTTTTGACATGGATTTGGGGGAGATCTTCGGCTCAGTAAATAACTGAAGATTGGTAACAAGGATTTTATTTTCTTGGTTATCCACCAATCAAATCGAGAGAACTTTCATATCTAGTTCCTTAAACAGAGCGCTGTGATGATCAAGTTCCCTGGGTCTGTCCAGGCTTCTCCCACTCACGCAGGAATATCACTACAGCTGCTTTTCTCAAAGCATGGTCTGTGAACATTTTGTATCTGATTATCTGAATGCTTGTTGGGAAATGCAATTTTCTAGGCCCTATAGGAGGAGGACATGGCAACCCACTCCAGTATTCTTGCCTGGAGAATCCCATGGACAGAGGAGCCTGGCATGCTACAGTCTATAGGGTCGCAAAGAGTCGGACACGACTGAAGTGACTTGGCACACACACACACACACATACTGGGTATACTCAATCCGATTCCCTTACTGGGGCCAGGAAATCTTTACTTTTATGGAGGCCCCCAATGTTCATTATTTACATCATTGCTTGATAACTGCTACAGACAGCTATCAGCTTTAGATTCTTCAAGCTCGCTCTGATCTTGTTATTTTTTTACTCAAAGTCATTCTGACAATAAATATGTTCCAAATCTCTACTGAGTTTCATATGTAACCCTCTTCTTCTACTTAGCTAGATACCCTGCTCAATTTCACTCATCGTTCAGATTCTTATTTTTTCTATTTGCAGAAGAATTCCAAATCGGTCTTTTCAACAGTGATGCTTGACCTGAGCTTTAGATTCATTTCTGAAAATACCTGTTGGATCTCTCTACTGGGTACCTTAATGTCAATACATCCCAAACTGAACTATGCCTGCCACCACCCATCCGGACAGAAATCCTAATATTTTCATTTACCCTTCTACCTTCCTATAATTTTTATCCAGTAAGTCATCAAATTAACTTGCTGTGTCATCTCTCCATCATCTCCACTGGGATACTTGCTGTTTTGTCCTTCTGGCTTTGTCCAAAGTTCAGGCCTTCATCACTCTCCGCTGTTCCACCCTAACAGACTTCTTACTATTCTTGTCTTTTGTTTTAAACTTGTAAAATCAACCTTCCATGTAGCTGCTGAATAGTCTTTCTAAAGCTAAATCTGACTAAATCTGACTGCAGGATTGTCTGGCATGACATACAGGCCCATACTCATTTTCCATCAATCTTCACCCTGACTCTAGACTTTTAATATAACAGTTTGTAGTAACCTTACATAGACCACACTTTTTCAAAAGTCTCCTGTTTTTCTTCTGCCTGAAACTCCCTCTTCTCAATCATTTCCACTTATAAAAGTATTACTCAATAACAGTAATAAGTGTTACAAATGTTATTTTATAATCATATTATCTGACATTGATTGAGTTCTTTCTCTGTGTTAAACATTGAGTTCAAGGTTCCTTTTGATTCTCAAGGATCAAAACGTGGACACTTCCCTTAGCAATCTTCTTAATAAACCTCGGTCAGGTCATTTTTCCCCTCAGGGTTTTCCTTAATCTCTAGTATAGGTCATTTCTTTTCTTATTAGCACCAAGACTCCTTGTGCTGACTTCAGAGAAAACATTTAGCCTACTGTACTGAAATAGTTCATTTTTGTTCTCTGCTTTCCCTTAATCAGTAACTTCCCTGCTCCGTAAGGACAGAGCCTCTGTCTTATTCAGCTCCATTTTCCAAGCATGTAGCCCCTATTCTGGTTCATGAGAAGATGATTCCCGCTCAGTGTTCGCTTCACCTAGCAGAGCTGATTCAGTGGTGCAGAATGTCACTGTGAGGAGTCCTCTCTGCATATTTGTGTGTGTGTGCTTCAGTCATATCTGACTCTTTGCAACCCCAGGGACTACAACCCGCCAGAGTCCTCTGTCCATGAGATTCTCCAGACAAGAATACTGGAGTGGGTAGCCATTCCATTCTCCAGGGGATCTTCCCAAACCAGGGATCAAACCCGGGTCTCCTGTATTGCAGGCAGACTCTTTCCCTTCTGAGCCATCAAGGAAGCCCTCTCTGCATATTTAATGGGAGACTATTTGATCTAAGGCCTTGACCTTCAAGGGTAGAGGCTGCCCATGCTCATGTTTATATCCCCCTATAGTAACTGGCACTGCATCTTCTCTATGATGAAAGCTCAGAAGTGTGAGAAGAGATTTAACTGTTACTCTCTGGATTTCAGGAATATTAAAGTCATGTTCAGCTCTGCTAAATTTTAGAAAAACAGAATACACAGAGTCATTGTGAGAAGCAAAAATCATTAGGCGCTCTAGCCATATTTAAGCAGTGCGATGTCAGAGTGGATGTTCATTAGACTTAATGGATTTGAGTGTGTCAGACAGAATAAATGTAAGAACTTCTGAGTGAGAGCAAAAAGGGACTGAAATGGAACCCTGTGGTGAAAACGGCAAATTGCTTCTTGTAGACAGACAGAAATCTCAAGAATTAAGGGGTTCCATGACATGCACTTTTTTACACTAAGTGTTTTAAAAATTGTTCAGTAATCATGTAATTTGGATTATATCTGAATATGATGATTAATGCAATGACAGTGAACCAGCGTTTCCCCTTTTAAGTGCACAGTCTGGCCCAGGTATTTCACTCTACTGCTAGGCTTGCCTTTTCTCCCATTTCACACATGACGAAACTGAGGCTCAGAAGGATGAGTAATTTTCTTAAGGTCACTCTTTAATATATTTCATGCAATATTCTGTATATTCATTCACGTAACAAGTACATGCTGAACAATAACTGTGCCACACACTGTACCAGGACCTTAACATACAAGAACAAATACGAACTTAAGGGAATTCATAGTCTGGGGCTATACGGTCATGGGAAATAATACAGAAGATATAATGCAGCAGTTTCCCTGAGAGACAGATCCTGTGGGAACTATGATGAAGGCTACTGTACTCCGGTAAGTTGGGTCTCCAGTTCAGCTTGGAGTCAAAAGGCATATAAGGCATCATGGAATACTTCCCAACAAGTCACAAACAGTCTGAGTCATATTTTAGACGGAGGGAATGGAACCTGACCCAGAACTTGGTCCTAGTCCATCTTTCTCATCCCTGCTTTGACTAGAACATGTGTGAGAAATGGCCGGTCATCTTGATTTTGCACTCCCATCTGGATTTTGGACACCTTGAGGGATGATGCTGAATAGATCCCACATCCTACAAAGCTGTTCTTCCAAAGTGCTCGGTGGAGACACAGGTGTGTGTCATGGAGGGGTGCTGACATTTTGTCCTACACATCTGTACGCATTTCTGGTGGCTCAGTGGTAAAGAATCCGCCTGCAATGTGGAAGACTCAGGTTCGATCCCTGGGTCAGGAAGATCCTCTGGAGAAGGGAATGGCAACCCACACTTCAGCATTCTTGCCTGGGAAACCCCATGAACAGAGGAGCCTGACGGGCTACAGTTCATATGGTAACACAGAGTTGGACACGACTGAGTGACTAAGCAACAAGATGCTTCTGTACACGTCACTGGTGCCTGTTAACGCAGGCGTGAGCACTGTCAGCGACAGCCCAGTTCCAGTCATTCTGCTAGGTCTTTAACATACCTTACCTGACTTGTTCCTCACAGTGATTCTACAAATTGCTTTACTTGCCTCTGATGCATGGATAAAATCTACCCACGTCTTACAAGTTTAAACAACTGTCCCCAAATGATATATAACACACGAAAGAGTCAAGATCTGAACCAAGAATTCAATGGCTTCAAAAATTCTTTATCTGCCTGTTTGGAATCAGAAAAAAGGAAACAAATCTTATTCCATCCTTTTGGTAAGCTCTCCTCCAGCATCCTGGCAAGGTGCGTTCTTCTCCTAGTCCGGTCTTCAAAGGAGAAAAGACAACCCCCTGCTTCTCTATCCGCTTCTCAATGAGTGGCAGACTCTCTGGGCCCTTCTCCATGTTTCTGATTCTCCATGATTTGACTCTCTGTCTATACCCTGTCTTCCTCCACAATCCAACCAGGAAGAGATTGTTCCTTTTGACTACATATACTAGTAAGTTTGTTCTTATTACGCTTGCTACCTTGTCTCAATTAAACTATCATGATGCTAATTAATCTAGGTCATAGAAAACCAATAGAAATCTCCTGCTGCTGCTAAGTCGCTTCAGTCATGTCCAACTCTGTGTGACCCCAGAGACAGCAGCCCACCAGGCTCCCCTGTCCCTGGGATTCTCCAGGCAAGAACACTGGAGTGGGTTGCTATTTCTTTCTCCAATGCATGAAAGTGAAAAGTGAAAATGAAGTCACTTAGTCATGCCGACTCTTTGCAACCCCATGGACTGCAGCCTACCAGGCTCCTCCATCCATGGGATTTTCCAGACAAGAGTACTGGAGTGGGGTGCCATCACCTTCTCCGAGAAATCCCCCTAATAATGTATTATTTCTTAACTACCATATGTTACCACGTTTACAAGAGATCAAGCAGAGCAACTAATGAGAACTATAAGCTCAGAGTGATGAAATAAATATGAGAGATGATTCCCATAGGTGTGGGCTTTCTTTGAACACCCTTCTGTCTCACTTTCAGAACTATGGGATTGTGAAGCCTAAATTTATGACCAGTGAACTGTTATACAACTTCTCTGTCTTTACTATATCCTCAATCATGAGGTCACTCCCCTCCCTCCCTTTTCACTTTAGTCTAATTCAAGGTGTGGGTTGAGATCCCAGAAGTAGCTGGTTTCCGCTGTGAGCATACTGTTCATTAATCTACTACACACCAAAGTCCATTAATTTTGAATAGCACTATCAATTATACTGCCTGACAGGGAGATAACTATGTTATCACCTTTGCAGAAGTGTCTTCTTTAGGAAATCTATAAAGCCTCAGTGAGACTCTAATGCTGATGGATAACTCTCTTCTCAAAAATCACAATTTTAGTTCATTTCCTTTCATGGGATCTTAAAAATATAAGCAAAATATATATATATCTCCTGAGGCTCGTATCACTTATCCACATAGACAGTCAATGAGCTTACCATTATTCTTCTGATAAAAACAAGAGTTCCTGCTTATTCTGGGTCCTTTAAATATATCTACCTTGCGAGTGTGAAAGACAGTGTTAGTACTTGTACCTGGTCTTGTGAGATTTCCCAGATTTATCTATTAGGTGCCATTGTGAAGTGACTCTTCATTTAGCTCTGTCTCATTCTCCCATTCTCCATACAGACCCTTCCTCGAGGCAGTTTGACTTGTTCTTCTTGGCCTTTCTCCAGGATGATTTCTGATTTCTGTTATTCCCACAAAACTCCAATATAAACGAACAAATCCACCTTTTTGCTAAACTCCAGGCCCCTTAAATAATCTCTCTTAAATTAGGCAAGAAGGCATAGCAAAAGCTGACCAAAACCTTCCCCTGGTTTCCTAACATGCTCTACAAAAAACATAATTTACTTGCCAGGCATGCTGTGCCAGGCTCTCGCTCATTCATTCATGCACTTAAGTGTATGTTGGGTGCCCATTCTGTGCCAGACATCCTTTTAATTACTGTGGAAAAGATGGAAGCTTTAAACCTCCCTATACTTAATGGAGAAACAATTAGAAAGGAGCAAATATACACATGATGGAACTGCAGGGGGTGAAGTGGGATGCAGTAAGTAATCAAGGTAAATTAGTGGTCAAATAGGAGATGGCAACACACTGGTCACAGCAAACACCCTCTTCCAACAACACAAGAGACGACTCTATACATGGACATCACCAGACAGTCAATACGGAAACCAGATTGATTATATTCTTTGCAGCCAAAGATGGAGAAGCTCTATACCGTCAGCAAAAACAAGACTGGGTGCTGACTGGGGCTCAGATCATGAAATCTTTACTGCAAAATTCAGATTGAAATTGAATAAAGGAGAGAAAAATCACTAGAACATTCAGGTATGATCTAAATCAAATCCCAAAGAAAGGCAATGCCAAAGAATACTCAAACTACTGAACAATTGCACTCATCTCACATGCTAGCAAAGTAATGCTCAAAATTCTCCAAGCTAGGCTTCAATCGTATGTGAACCAAGAACTTCCAGATGTTCAAGCTGTGTTTAGAAAAGGCAGAGGAACCAGAGATCAAATTGCCAGCATCCACTGGATCATAGACAAAGCAAGAGAATTCCAGAAAAACATATACTTTTTCTTCACTGACTACGCTAAACCCTTTGACTGTGTGGATCACAAAAAACTAGAAAATTCTTAGAGAGATGGGAATACCAGACCACCTTACCTGCCTCCTGAGAAATCTGTATGCAGGTCAAGAAGCAACAATTAGTACTGGACATGGAATTACAGACTGCTTCCAAATTGGGAAAGGAGCACATCAAGGCTGTATATTGTCACTGTGCTTATTTAATTTATATGCAGAGTACATCATGTGACATGCCAGGCTGGATGAAGCACAAGCTGGAATCAAGATTGCTGGGAGAGATATCAATAACCTCAGAAATGCAGATGACTCCACCCTTATGCAGAAAGTGAAGAGGAACTACAGAGCCTCTTTATGAAGGTGATAGAAGAGAATGAAAAAACCGGCTTAAAACTCAACATTCAAAAAACTAAGATCATGGCGTCAGGTTCCATCACTTCATGGCACATGGATGGGGAAACAATGGAAACAGTGAGAGACTTTATTTTCTTGGGCTCAAAATCACTACAGATGGTGACTGCAGCTATGAAATTAAAAGATGCTTGCTCCTTGGAAGAAAAGGTATGACCAACCTAGACAGCATATTTAAAAGCAGAGACATTTCTTTGCTGACAAAGGTCAGTCTAGTCAAAGCTATGGTTTTACTAGTAGTTATGTATGGATCTGAGATTTGGACCATAAATAAAGCTGACTGCCGAAGAGTTGATGCTTTTGAACCGTGGTGTTGGAGAAGACTCTTGAGAATCCCTTGGACAACAAGGAGATCCAACCAGTCCATCCTGAAGGAAATAAAATCTGAATATTCATTGAGAGGACTCTGGCTGAAGCTCCAGTACTTTGGCCACCTGATTCAAAGAACTGACGCTTTAGAAAAGACCCTGATACTGGGAAGATTGAAGGCAGGAGGAGAATGGGACAACAGAGGATGAGATGATTGGATGGAATCACAAACTCAATGGACATGAGTGTGAGCAAGCTCCGGGAGCTGGTGAAGGATAAGGAAGCCTGGCATGCTTTAGTCCATCAGGTCGCAAAGAGTTGGACAGGACTGAGTGACTGAACTGAATTGAACTGAAGGTAGGTGACAGAAAAGTAGAAAGGGCAGGGCAGTCAGTGATAAACCTGTCAGGAAAGACCGCTGAGGAGGTCATCGTGGAGCGAGGTCAAAGTGAATTTCTTAGGGAAGATTTCCAGATCATGGGTATGTCTAGAGCACAGGATCTGAGGCTGGAAGGCCTTTGGCAATTTCAGGGAAGAGAATGGGGCCACAGTGCTTCCAGCAGAGAGAGAGGTTAGTGTTGGCCACGGGCTAAATTGGGCACCCCAGGAATAAAAGGAAACAAAGGATTATTTTGAGCTATTCCTAGTCCAGCTCCCTGGTGGCTCAGTGGTAAAGAATTCACCTGCCATTACAAGAGATGTGGGTTCGATCCCTGGGTTGTAAAGATGCCCTGGAGAAGGGAATGGCAACCCACTCCAGTATTCCTGCCTGGAGAATCCCATGGACAGAGGAAACTGGTGGGCTACAGTCCATAGGGTCTCAAAAGACTTGGGCACAACTTAGCAACTGAACAACACACAGTCCAGATCAGGCCTCAGGGCAGAGCAAGCAACATACCTGTCATTGCCTAAAGTGACTGCTCATAAGCCTCCATTTGGCAAGGGAATGATTCTACCAGCTTGTCAGTAACAATGAATTTTTATGTCTTCTCACTATCTCTTTAGGCTGATGCAATTTAAATTTATGTTTTAACAAAATATTTAGTGATATCAAATAATGTTCACAACATTGTCTTTCCTGACAAAGGCAAAGGACACCACAGGGCAGTTGGTCTCATTTCATCTTAAATAGTATATATATATTTTATGTGTGTGTAACATTTATATACAATATTTATTTTAAATATATATGTAAGATTGCTGGGAGAAATATCAATAACCTCAGATATGCAGATGACACCACCCTTATGGCAGAAAGTGAAGAGGAACTAAAAAGCCTCTTGATGAAAGTGAAAGAGGAGAGTGAAAATGTTGGCTTAAAGCTCAACATTCAGAAAACGAAGATCATGGCATCTAGACCCATCCCTTCATGGGAAATAGATGGGGAAACAGTGGAAACAGTGTCAGACTTTATTTTTGGGGCTGCAAAATCACTGCAGATGGTGACTGCAGCCATGAAATTAAAAGACGCTTACTCCTTGGAAGGAAAGTTATGACCAACCTAGATAGCATATTGAAAAGCAGAGACATTACTTTGCCAACAAAGGTCCGTCTAGTCAAGGCTATGGTTTTTCCATTGGTCACGTATGGATGTGGGAGTTGGACTGTGAAGAAAGCTGAGTGCCAAAGAATTGATGCTTTTGAACTGTGGTGTTGGAGAAGACTCTTGAGAGTGCCTTGGACTGCAAGGAGATCCAACCAATCCATTTTGAAGGAGATCAACCTTGGGATTTCTTTGGAAGGAATGATGCTCAAGCTGAAACTCCAGTACTTTGGCTACCTCATGCGAAGAGTTGACTCGTTGGAAAAGACTGATGCTGGGAGGGATTGGGGGCAGGAGGAGAAGGGGATGACAGAGGATGAGATGGCTGGATGGCATCACTGACTCGATGGACATGAGTCTGAGTGAACTCCGGGAGTTGGTGATGGACAGGGAGGCCTGGTGTGCTACGATTCATGGGTTCACAAAGAGTCGGACACTACTGAGCGACTGAACTGAACTGAAATAAATGTATGAAAATATCACAGAATTATATACTATAATATTAAGAGTAATGATCTTACTGATGAATGATGGGGTTATTGACTTATTCTACTTTTTTTATTATTTGTACATATTTTCCAAAATTTCCACAATAAATATGTATGACTTTTATTATTAAAAAGATCCAAAGCTTCAGTTCTTTTAAAAATTACTCTAATTTGCAGATCTTTAGGAAAATCTCAAGCACGAGGCTTTGTTTAGAACTATTAATCATTCATACGTGAATTGTGTGCAAGTGCTAATTAACAGCATGTTGGACATGCTTCACTTCTCTGAGTGTCAGTTTTATCCTTTGATAAAGTGTAAAATAATGCCTACATGTTAGGATTATTATGAGTAGTAAATTGAAGAGATTGCAAGCAATTCAGAAATATCTTAAATATACTATTTTAGGGGTCAGGGATTATACATGTATTTATACAATATCCAGCAGACTTTTGTATGGAGTAGCTTTAGATAAACAATAAAAGCTTCTGATTAGAGAGTATAAAGCACTCTCCATTGAAAGATAATCATAAAATAATGAAATTACCGGCTAGAAATTGACTTGAAACATCTATCTATCATCAATCCAAGCCTAATCTTTCTACCCCATCAGTGAATATTCCATTTATCTCTGTGTGCTTTGAACAATACACCCCTCTTTCACTTAGCAGTAACTCCTCTGTTTCAGAACAGAACTCACCATTAGTCCTTTTCCTCTGTGAAGACAAAGCTATTTCTCTGTTCTTTTCATTCTTCATCCTGCTTCTTTCATCAGGATCGAGATAAAGAGGCTTTACTCAAAATTCACATATAACCTTTTCAAGATTTAATAAACTTCATCATCTTTTCTCTCCATTTCTCCCAATATTTCTCTTCATTTTTCTAACTAGCCCTTGGAAAATAAGGTTATCAGACTCCTCATTTTATCCTGGAACTTGCTCTCTATGGATGTAGTAAATGGTAAAACCTAAACCTGAACACAAATTTCAGCCAGACAGTTTTAATGAGCACAGAACAAGGGACTCCACCTATCTAATCATTTCAATCCATTCTAAGATCAGGTAGCTGTGTAGCAGTCCTATCTGTACTTATCTTAAGTGAACTTCTGACATGGTGTACCTGAAAGGTATCAGTCTTGGAACTCAGAGCTGAAACATCTGGAAGGTGACTGGCATATAATAAGTATGCCATAAATGATGGCTACTGTTGTTATCACTGTAATTATTTTAGACTCCTGAAGATATTTTACATTTTCAACCACTAAGCCATATCTTCCTGATCCTATCCAAACACGTTCAGCTTTTTAGATCTCTGGGTACAACATTCATCCTTGTTAAGCTGCATTTTGTAAGAATTAAATTGTCTTATCACTGTAGCCCATTACTATCTCTTTCAGATCCTGATTCATTCAGAAACTGCACATGCTCTCCTTCCCAGATTCCTGTCACCCCTGCGTTTGATGAGCTGTCAACTGTACCTTCAGCAAAGCCACAGATAAAAACATTAACTGCAGCAAATTCAAAGATAGAGGTGCATATGCTGTGCATCAACCAACGTGAGTAGGAAGAGAGCTTCTCTTAGTAGTGTACATCTACGCCGACTGGAAAATGACAGGCTGAACCATTTTTAATTACTTTACTTTAACCCTCTGTGTCACTACATTTACCTGAAGTGAATTCAATGTCATAGGCTCTAGGAATGCTTGACATTGTCCCTGGTTGTCATTTTTTAAAAGATAAATCACAATTCAAATTTGGAGATTGGAAATTTCTTCTTATATTTGATCAGTATCATTAATGAAAATCCAATTAATCTTTATTTTTTAATTTTTTTTGGGGGGGTAGAGATCTACATCATATTTATTTTATTTATTTATTTTTATTTTTTTTAATTTTATTTTATTTAACTTTACAATATTGTATTGGTTTTGCCATATATCAAAATGAATCTGCCACAGGTATACATGTGTTCCCCATCCTGAACCCTCCTTCCTCCTCCCTCCCCATACCATCCCTCTTAATCTTTAAATTTATCCTGTTCTAGGTTCTAAGACAGGTGTTAAAAAAGTTCAGTTTAGCAAAATGCATATGTATAAGTAAATCACTTCTATGTATACAGTGTCAAGTACCATAACAGAGGAATTCACCAGTACTTCTAAAGAATCACAAGCAAATTTCTAGTCATATACATATAAAGATGTCAGAATTGGAAAATACCTTGATGAGAATAAAGTTCAATCTTCTCATTATACATTGATTCAAAGAGGGGAAATAAAGGTCCCAAATTCACACAGTTAACTGGTAGACCAGAAGTCAAATGTCTACATATAAATCCAATGTTCCTTCTTCAGTCTTCCCCTTGATAAGAACCTCTAACACCAAGAAATGTATGCATTTATTTATTTACAGCATCTGAATAGCCTACCTGAAGATGGATTCTCATAGTCTAGAGTGGATGATATAGATGCAGAATAACTAGGAAATTTGTATCCTATTGAATATTTACCCTCAGTTCAGTTCAGTTACTTATTCATATCCGACTCTTTGCGACCCCATGAAGTGCAGCACGCCAGGCCTCCCTGTCCATCACCAACTCCCAGAGTTTAGCCAAACTCATATCCATCGAGTCGGTGATACCATCCAGCCATCTCATCCTCTGTCATCCCCTTCTCCTCCTGCCCTCAATCCCTCCCAGCATCAGGGTCTTTTACAATGAGTCAACTCTTCGTATGAGGTGGCCCAAGTACTGGAGTTTCAGCTTCAGCATCAGTCCTTCCAATGAACATCCAGGACTTATCTCCTTTAGGAAGGACTGGTTGGATCCCCTTGCAGTCCAAGGGACTCTCAAGAGTCTTCTCCAACACCACAGTTCAAAAGCATCAAGTCTTCGGCGCTCAGCCTTCTGCACAGTCCAAGTCTCACATCCATACATGACCACTGGAAAAACCATAGCCTTGACTAGACAGACCTTTGTTGGCAAAGTAATGTCTCTGCTTTTCAATATGCTATCTAGGTTGGTCATAACTTTATATTTACCCTAGAACCTACCTAAGGATTTAACATGCATGCTCATACACAATTAAACTCCCTGAAATTCCAATATTAGCTTGTCATTGTTTGTTTACTTGTTTTTTTTTTTCCCTCCTCAGTGAAGTGTAGGAAAACACAATAACAACACCTTGTTAGCTAAGGATTTAGGCTTTTAAGTTTTTAATTAATTAATTCTACAAATACTTACTGGCATTTTCCTATAGGAAAGATCTTTTGTAAGATGGAATATAAAATAACTCTGGTAGCAATCCTTAAGGATGTCTATGTGTCTTGGGGGAACTCCTCTTTGTGTTATAAAATGCCTAATGAAATGTATCTTACAGCATAATGAAAGGGGATCATTCCAGATGCTCTTTCTTTTCAAGGGCATACCAACTACTGTTACTGTTCCAGGGTATCTGCTCCATCACCATTAGCAGATCCAGTAAACGTTTAGAGGGTTTCACTAGATAATAAGCATAGAGGATTTCACTAGATAATATGCACTGAGGTATGTGGTATTTTCTCATTTGGTTCCTCAACTACTCAGAAAGCTTGATCCTTTCATTATCCCTTAGTTATTAGAGCAGAAAATCTGAGATTGATAGATACTATTTAACTTGTCTCAGGTCACACATCCAGGAAATGGAGGAGCTGGAATGTGAGTGCAAGTCTACAAGACTGCAAAATCTATGCTCTTTCTGCAGTACTTTGGAATGTTCTGGAATCAAAGTGAGGGCCTCGGTGTCTCTAGTCTTGGGGAAAATGGGTAAGAGGGGCTTGGGAGGAGTCAGTGCATCACTGAACTCAATAATTTGCCTTTGTTTGAAGTGAAACTTGTATTATAAAAACATGTTTTTCTATAAATTGAAATTCAAATACATATGTACATACATATATGTGTCTGCATACACACACAGGCACATTTCTCAGGTATCTCTAAATGAAAAATTCTGCACTTCATCTGTGAAGTTTTGCAATTCCTGTTTTGACTCTACTATTCATTATTACTGTTAGTGAGAATTAGTTTTCAGTTTCCCTTTGTGAAGCTTCCCTTGCTGTAAGCGGTTACAACATAAGTGATTATATGCAGAGTGGTTTACTGCAAGTTTCTATTATACTTTTCCCAGTGAGAATGGTTCTGGCAACGAGTTTATCTCCTGTTAAGCACATTTCTTCTTGGCCATGCCAAATTGCCTCAGCTATTTGGTCTTACCAGCAGTGTTAACACATGCCAGCAAGTTTCCCTGGGGAAATTAGGCAGCCCTAAGCAGCTCCAGATCTTTTATCCTCGAGTTTCTTCAAAATAACCTGGACCACTTCCGAAGTCTTCAGTTCCACCTCACTGATCCCTGGACAAGTGGTAGAAGGTTTTGAATGACCTTGATCCACTCAAATTTGAAATCACCACAGGGAACAGAAGGAAAAACTGAGAGGGAAGGATGATTCCTAAACACGACAGGTCCTCTAGAAACGGGCGCAGGCCTGGTACAGGGGCCTCATGCCTTCCATCTTTCTAACTGAAAAGCTTTATCACTCATGATGTGGAGGGGGCTCTACCGGGAAGTAGTATCCTCTGGATACTACCGGTGTGTGCGTGTGTGTGTGCGTGTGTGTGTGTGTGTGTGCGTGAGCACGCGCCCTCAGTCGTGTCTGACTCTTTGTGACCCCATGGACTGTAGCCCACCGGGCTCCTCTGCCCATGGGTTTTCCCAGGCAAGATTCCTGAAGTGGGTTGCTGCTTCCCTCTCCAGGGAATCTTCCTGACCCAGGGATTAAACTTGTGTCTCTTACGTCTCCTGCATTGGCAGGCGGGTTCTTTACCACTGCACCACCCAGAAGCATGACTTTCTATTAGAAGAGATCAAAGATTTAAAAAGCAGGGGTCAGATTCTCCATCCTTCCTTCATTTATTTGTCCAAAAGCGAATATCCAATGTAGACAGGAGACTGAAACTGTAAGGGTTTCAATTATGCAGCAGCGGCAGTGGGGATGAAATAAGAAACAGGATAAACAGCTCCTCACTCGCAAACCCTGCCATTTATCATGAACAGAAGTCATTTCAATAAAGAGGGATACATAACAGGAAAGGAAGCCATAAGAGAGCTGAGAAGGCACACAACCCAGATGCGTAGGGCTGGACAAAGTCCTAACTTTTGACACCTATGTGCACACATCCTCAGAGATTCCGTGTTATATCTTCAATCTCCCGGATGCTTATGTCACACTGGATAAACACCATGTACTCTTATAAGTGCTTTATCAACATTAACTACTTTTATCTTCATGTTGACTCTATGAAGAAGATGCTACCATCATCAGCCCCAACTGATGTCCTAGGAAACTGAGACCTTCCCTGCCCAAGGCCATGCAACTCAGCAGGGACCCTGAGGCTATGCTCTCACTGCTAAAATAGGTACCTCTCAAAAGATCTGGGAAGGAAGAACTGAACACTGTGTCATATTCTGCTGTGTTGGGAAAGTATAAGATGGGGGAACAATATTTACTCCAAGCTCTCAGCTTGAAAGAAAAGGAGGACACTAAGCTATTGCTGTGCTAGAAATACAGCCTGGGGGCCAGGAGAAAGGCCTGCATGAGCTGCCTGCCAGGATGCTGTGAGAACCTAATTCCAATTTCACTTTCCAGGCCAATCACAGACCTCCTAGAGTGCCCATCTCTAAGGAAGGGGGCATATAAATAATCTGTCCCCACCTTAAAAGCAATTTTTGCAGACAGCAGTTCCCCTCACCACACTTCTGCTCCACATGCAGAGGAAGATTGATGACAAAACCCCATCTCTGACAGGCAAGTCCAAAACTGCCCTCACACTGCCAGGCTTCCAGAGGAAATGAGAGCCCCGCTGGTCCAACAGGGGGAGGATCTTCTCTGTGTTGCTATTATCCATAATTCAAAAATAACTGGACCTACCAAAAGCCAGAAAACCCCAAAGAAGAGTGTGAGGAAGAAAAAATGCATCTGTCTCACGGACTAGAAAAATATCAGAAATGCATATAGGGCTCTGCGTACTCTCAGAGCAAACTATCACACTCAAAGGAAGTCCCCAGGGCCCTTCACTCACCAAACTTTATCTATGGCAGACTCTCCTTTTCAAATATCTGTCCTTTTCTTCATCCCTTCCATGCTTCTATTGCCCAGAAAACAGATATATGTTAAATACAAGTTTGACTTTTAAACGGTGTCTCACACTCTTGCGGTCTCAGGCTCCTCATCTGTAAAACGTGGGGGATAAATGAGACCTCACAGGTAGTTCCACTGTCAGTGGTGGGGTGCACGTGGCATGCCTCCTGTACTAGGGACACTCAAAACAAGCTTCTCATTTTTATTCACTTAAGCAGGTTTTGAGTTCTGGCTCATCCTCCTTAGTAGTTTTGTGATCTTGTATATGTCATTTAACCTGGCTGAACCTCCACTGCTATCCATAAAACTCAAGGTAAAGAGGGAAAGAATTTATCATTCTGACAAGCAGAATTTCTATGAGGAAGGGAACTGTGTTTTACATTAAAAAAAATTCACACCTTGATAAGGAGGGTCCTGACATTGTACAGGAGGCAGGGATCAAGATCATCCCCAAGGAAAAGAAATGCAAAAAGGCCAAATGGTTGTCTGGGGAAGCCTTACAAATAGCTGTGAATAGAAGAGAAGTGAAAGGCAAAAGAGAAAAGGAAAGATATACCCAGTTGAATGCACAGTTCCAAAGAATAGCAAGGAGAGATAAGAAAGCCTTCCTCAGTGATCAGTGCAAAGAAATAGAGTGAAACAATAGAATGGGAAAGTCTAGAGATTTCTTCAAGAAAATTACAGATACTAAGGGAATATTTCATGCAAAGATGGGCACAAAAAAGGACAGTATGGACCTAACAGAAGCAGAAGATATTAAGAAGAAGTAGCAAGAATACACAGAAGAATTACACGCAAAAAAATCTTTATGACCCAGATAATCACGATGGAGTGATCACCAACCTAGAGCCAGACATCCTGGAATGTGAAGTCAAGTGGGCCTTAGGAAGCATCACTACAAACAAAGCTAGTGGAGTTGATGGAATTCCGGTTGAACTATTTCAATTCCTAAAAGATGATGCTGTGAAAGTGCTACACTCAATATGCCAGCAAATTTGGAAAACTCAGCAGTGGTCAAACTACTACACAATGGTACTCATCTCAGTTCAGTTCAATTCAGTCGCTCAGTTGTGTCCAACCCCATGAATTGCAGCATGCCAGGCCTCCCTGTCCATCACCAACTCCCGGAGTTCACTCAGACTCACGTCCATCAGGTCAGTGATGCCATCCAGCCATCTCATCCTCTGTCGTCCCCTTCTACTCCTGCCCCCAATCCCTCCCAGCATCAGAGTCTTTTCCAATGAGTCAACTCTTCGAATAAGGTGGCCAAAGTACTGGAGTTTCAGCTTTAGCATCATTCCTTCCAAAGAAATCCCAGGGCTGATCTCCTTCAGAATGGACTGGTTGGATCTCCTTGCAGTCCAAGGGACTCTCAAGAGTCTTCTCCAACACCACAGTTCAAAAGCATCAATTCTTCGGTGCTCAGCTTTCTTCACAGTCCAATTCTCACAGCCATACATGACCACAGGAAAAACCATTGCCTTGACTAGACAGACCTTTGTTGGTAAAGTAATGTCTCTGCTTTTGAATATGCTATCTAGGTTGGTCATAACTTTCCTTCCAAGGAGTAAGCATCTTTTAATTTCATGGGTGCAGTCACCATCTGCAGTGATTTTGGAGCCCAAAAAAATAAAGTTGGCACTGTTTCCACTGTTTCCCCATCTATTTGCCATGAAGTGATGGGACCAGATGCCATGATCTTCGTTTTCTGAATGTTGAGCTTTAAGCCAACTTTTTCACTCTCCACTTTCACTTTCATCGAGAGGCTTTTGAGTTCCTCTTCACTTTCTGCCATAAGGGTGGTGTCATCTGCATATCTGAGGTTATTGATATGTCTCCCGTCAACCTTGATTCCAGCTTTTGCTTCTTCCAGCCCAGCGTTTCTCATGATGTACTCTGCATATAAGTACTCATCTCACAGTACTCATCTCACACGCTAGTAAAGTAATGCTCAAAATTCTTCAAGCCAGGCTTCAATAGTACATGAACAGTGAACTTCCAGATGTTCAAGCTGGATTTAGAAAAGGCAGAGGAACCAGAGATCAAATTGCCAACATCCACTGGATCATTGAAAAAACAAGAGAATTCCAGAAAAATATATACTTTTGCTTTATTGTCTATGCCTAAGTCTTTGACTGTGTGGACCACAGCAAACTGGAAAATTCTTAAAGAGATGGGAATACCAGACCACCTGACCTGTCTCTTGAGAAATCTACATGCAGGTCAGGAAGCAACAGTTAGAACTGGACATGGAACAACAGACTGGTTCCAAATAGGGAAAGGAGTTCGTCAAGGCTGTATATTGCCATCCTGCTTATTTAACTTACATGCAGAGTACATCATGAGAAACACTGTGCTGGATGAAGCACAAGCTGGAATCAAGATTGCTGGGAGAAATATCAATAACTTCAGATATGCAGGTGATACCACCCTTATGGCAGAAAGCAAAGAGGAACTAAAAAGCCTCTTGATGAAAGTGAAAGAGGAGTGTGAAAAAGCTGGCTTAAAACTCAACATTCAGAAAACTAAGATCTGGCATCTGGTCCCTTCACTTCATGGCAAATAGATGAAGAAACAGTGGAAACACTGGCTGACTTTATTTTGGGGGCCTCCAAAATCACTGCAGATGGTGACTGCTGCCATAAAATTAAAAGATACTTGCTCCTTGGAAGAAAAGTTATGATGAACCTAGACAGCATATTAAAAAGCAGAGACATTACTTTGCCAACAAAGGTCTGTCTAGTCAAAGCTATGTTTTTTCCAGTAGTCATGTATAAATGTGCGAGTTGGCCTATAAAAAAACCTGAGCACAGAAGAATTGATGTTTTTGAACTGTGGTGTTGGAATGGGTTCAGTGGAAGGACTGATGCTGAAGCTGAAACTGCAATACTTTGGCCACCTTTGGGAAGAACTGACTTATTGGAAAAGACCCTGGTGCTGGGAAAGATTGAAGGTAGGAGGAGAAGAGGATGATGGAGAATGAGATGGTTGGATAGCATCACCGACTCCATGGACACGAGTTTGAGTAAACTCAAGCAGTTGGTGATGGACAGGGAGGCCTGGCGTTCTGCAGTCTGGGGGGTTGTAAAGAGTTGGACATGACTGAGCAGCTGAACTGATAAGCTCTGGCATTAGGGAGTGGGCACCCCAGCTTCAGGGAAGAGGCATAAGAGGCTCTGTGTGGAATAGATCAACTTGAAATAGAGGAGGAGAGAAAAAACTGCAAAGAGGGAAAGGAATGGCCATAAAAGATCCAGTGGGGAGTTTCTACATTCCACTAGGGTAAAAGATTTATGAAATTCTACAGTAGTGTGGTAACTGAAGGGCATTATAAGAGTAAGTGGAGTCACTCAGTTGTGTCCGACTCTTTGTGACCCCATGGACTGTAGCCTACCAGGCTCCTCCATCCAAGGGATTTTCTAGGCAATAGTACTGGAGTGGGTAGCCATTTCCTTCTGCAGGGGATCCTCCGGACCCAGGGATCGAACCCGGGTCTCCCACATTGTAGACAGACGCTTTACTGTCTGAGCCACCAGGGAAGTCATATATAAGAGTAAGCTTATAAAAGTATGCTTTCTTAATTTTCCATATTAATTTGTTCATATGACCATGATGCAAACCCTTCTCTTTTACACTACATTTCAGGACAGTGTAATAACAGACTCAGACAAATTTATTAGGACTGATTTTTTTTTTTTAAAGGAAAGAGCCTGAGTTCCTACTTTCAGTCAACAAAGATGACCCAAGAGAAGGTACCCAGACACTTAGGTGGCCATGGAAATAGAACTTTGCATAAACTTTGGGAAGCATTGCATGTTCACAGCCTCGGCAGGTTGGTGAGGAGAACTAAATGCAATGTTATATAGATTTTGAGAGGTAAGGAGCATCCCAACTGAGAGCTAGGCTACCCAAGGAAAATCATATTAACACGGAAGATAAATGACTTAATCTCTGTGTCACATTATCTGTCTCTTGGTAGACCCTCCGTCCTTCACTCTCTCCCTCCATCCTTTGCATTCTTATGTAACCTTGCATAAAAATGCTCTAGGTGTACTTTGAAGTGCACACTTCTACATTGTACTCTGGCCTGCATCATTTCAAAGGGAAAATACTAGCTTGTCTGTTCAGCTACAGTGTCTTTCAATCTTCCAAATACACACTTTATTTTTTCCCCTTTTCAAGCCACATCATCCCAGTGAATATTCATCTGTGTAAAAGTGATTCATTATCACCTTTCATTTTTACCGACTATCTTATTGTTCATTACCTTCCAGAGGCTGGTTTCTCATTTTTGCCCTTGAATCTGCAGTTTTTATTTCCTCCGCAGACTACTTTTCATATCTCCTTTTACAGTTTCTGTGTACCTCCAAAACCATGCCTCCATGTCCTGTGATCAAGCCGAGTGGCAGTCACTAAATTATTGGGTATTCTCTGCAGCTTCCGAACATCAATGTTTTCTGGCTATATAATCTGCTTGCTTTTTTCAGTGAGCCATATATTGGGAAGGATATATGGGTATTACTACTCACAAAGTTCAAAATGGAAGGGAGCTTACTCATAATAGTGCCTTTGGCTGATTTAGAGATCAACTTTCTGTTTATGATCAACTCTTATCTGTGTTGATTTTTTTTTCAATCCTCTTTGTCTTTCTGTAGTTCCATAAGACCGTGTGGCTGAGTTTCCTGTGCCTTGCAATACTATTCCTCTATCTCTAAGACCATTCTTCACTGCCAACATCTGGATTTAAAGTTCTCTCTAGCCCCTTCCTCTTTTTTGTCTTTTTTAATAAACTCATTTTACACATAAAAACAATCTCAGGCACCCTGTAATTTCTTACAGAATCTTCCCTGAAATATTCACCCTGAACATATGGCACCTCTCTCTGGGCCCACTTTTCTTTTTCTTTGAATGAAAGTCAGAAGAGAATGGATCAGTCATACTTGCCAACCCAGGAACATTATCAATTATCATCATTGGCTCATCAAAGTCTCCTGCTTTATTTTATAAATTTCTGTATTTCCTTTTTTTCACACTGTCTTATGTTCATTTGTTTGCATGTGTTCATATAGTCATTTCTCCTGTAATACTTGTTTTGTAACAGTGAATTTGTTCCAATGCCAAGGATATAAAGAAAAAAAAAAATTGAGCATGGTTCAAACTTCATATCATGTGTAATTCCATCCAGGAGAAACAATAGGTGAGTGAAGTAAACTGCACCCTGCTGACTAGAGCCTGGTAGGAATACACTGCACACACACTCATACACACACACATACGTCCCTTAAATATCTACCAACTACCTCAAGTCACCACGTGTGTTATAAACCATATATTCACAACTGTGTTAACAACTTTCTAACTTCAGATAAGCATCATTCCATCATCCCATAATAACTCACAAACTGCAACCTTTCCCACATTCAAGCCCACTTTCACAAGAAAACTTCTGATCTCTTTGAAAGCAAAAGTAGGAGTGTGTATGTACTGCAGTGCGTATGCTTTTAATTTAATGTTAAAAGCTTAAAACTGTGCATGCTTAATTGTGCTGCAGTTTTTATTAAGTTTCTTTTTCATGTCACTGACAAAGCTTTTCATGTTCTCCCCAAAACAGTCTCACAAGTGTTGTATTTTTGTACAGCAAGATGATTTTAGAAAAGAATATGCTGTATTATGAAAAACTGACTATTTTGTCATTTGGAGAACATGTATATTTAATTTATGAAACCCATATTGTGTTATAAATGTCATTCTGCTTCCTTCTATCTGTCGTTATTCTGAGCACTATGCTTTCAGATCTTATGGTTTCTAATTACTGCATACTACTCCTCCACATTTTATCCATTCTCCCATGGGTACCCAATATTTTCTACTATAAATGCCATTAAAATAAACAACCTTGACAAAAGAAACTTTACAGATTCACAAAAACTTTCTTTCACACATACCCAGAAGCAGAATTGCTAGGTGACATGTGAGCAAACCCTTACTTATCCTAGAGTACCCACTAGCTTTCAAGAACTCATGTAATGGTCTACCGTCTCCACAACAAAGCATAAGCATGTTTATGACTCTACCTGAGTTCATAGCATTCTAATTTTTGCCTGTTTATCATACATTCCCTTCTTTGCCATTTCTTCTTAGTCTTTGGACACAGCTTCAGATCAGTTATGATCCTTCTGACTCAGTCCTACTCCGTAGACTCACTTTGTACCAATACACCTCCAGCTCTGCAATTCACATTATTTTCTCCATGGTCTATATACATCCTCTTGTTACACTGATTTTGCCACCACCTTCCTCTGTTTTCTCAATAAATATTCCACCAGTTCTGCTGGGCCCAGGCTGCCTGTCTGCTTGTTAGTACAGACTGTCATATCTAATTTCCTCCTTTTATTCATTCATTCCCCTGTAAGTAAAATGTGGACACTAGCTCACCTCCAAAGATCTACCTAGGCTTCTCTCACATATTATCTCTTCTGTAAAGAATTCTTTAACTACTTCATTGAAAGTGAAAATAATCCCCTTCTTCCACAAATCTGTTACTTATTTTTTACCTCTCTGCTTTGTTAATATTTGTTTTATATATCTCTTTTCCTAAGGGATTCCTGATCTACTTGAGGACAGGGCATTTGTCTTATCTTCATTTTCCCCTCATTTAGTAGGCTCTCGAAAACTCTTCCTTGAGTGATTGCATGTATGAGCAAAAAATGAATAAATCAAATGTTATTTTGTATCAAGTACCCTTAAGTAATCAAAGTTTGCAATGCCCAATATGTTAGTCACAATTTAAAACTCTTTATTAACATAGAACAAAAAATAAGATGAGATGATTTTTAATTAAAAATCCTGTATCTTAAAACCGATTCACAAAGGAGATTGCTTGATTATTTGTTGCTTTATTTTTTTTTCTCTGAAGAGGATGTTTTATTAATTAGCCTTTCTAGTTCATATCCCTTTTCTAGAGTTATCATACTGTGTATCAGTAATGCTGGGATCTGCTAAAATTAAATATAATTGATAATGAATTCAGCAGCCAATTCTCACATTATTCTCAGGTGAATTCCAGTTGACTCAATTCATCCTTTCTCTCACAATCCCTTAGATGAATATTATTAAATATTAAATAGGAGTTAGGAAGGATTATGGTTCTGCATTATTTGTGTAGGAACATATGTTACTTTAGGAGTGTGTGTGTTTATGTGTATGTGTGTGTGTGTGTGTGTGTAAATGCAGAGCCTGGCCCTCCCAATTCTCTCAAGACTACTCTAGTTTTAGCATCAGAAGTCCTGTATCCCAGGACTCACTTTCAATTCTGGGCAAGTTAAGTTGGTCATCTTAGGTATAAACCTGCTTCATTTACATGCAGTGTTTTAACCAGGCATTTAAGACTTTGTATGGTCTAACATTGATTTTCTTTTCTGTCGTATTTTTAGCAAAGCTTCCTTCAGTCTACTTTCTAGAAAAACTAAACGAGAGCCTGCTCTTTACACATGCACTGCTTTTCTTGCCTGCAGTGTTGCAAGTCTAAATCCCTCCTGCTTGTCAAGGGCTAGTTAAAATGTTCTTTCTTTCACCACATGTGCCTTTCTCTACCCACAGACTCTCCAGTATCAGAATATGGCTTTTGATGCGGATGCATTTCTGCCTTCAATTACAATATCTTGATGGGTCTTAATGCTTTGTCCTAAACAAGGAATTGATGTTAACCAGATGATTACATGATGTAGTGCAGACTCTGCTCATGGTATGTAAATTAATCTTGTATATGACTCATTAAATGTCCAGCTTTCCTTGTAATCTTTCAATACCAATTATTCAGTTTATTAACCAGTTTTGTTTTCCAGTATCTAATGCATGACAAATCCTTTCAATGACCATAATTATTGTATTTGTGTTTTTTAAATTTATCTCTATAACTGAGGGAGAGAGGATTGTACAACAGAATGAGCATATGCATTGAAGCTATACATACAAGAGTTTAAATTCTAGTTTTTCCTTTTACCATCTTGGATGAGTAACCTAAATTCACTAAGCTTCAATTTCTCCATATTTGAAAAGGACAGAAAACATCTTCCCTACAGACATATCATGCAGCTTAAAAATAATGAATATAAAGTGTCAATAAACTTTTCAATAAAGAGATACATAGGAAATATTTCTGACTTTGTGGGCCATACCGCCTGGCAAACTACTCAACAACCCCTGTAGTGTGAAAACTGCCATAGACAATAAGTAAATGAAGGAGGTGCCTATATTCCAATACAATTTGTGTCACAAAAATTGTGAGACAGATTTAGCTGTTGGCTAGTTTAGCAACTCCTGATGTGTATTAAGCACTAAATAAATGGGAACCAGTATTTCCATGAACTACTTTTTCTTCCCTTCCTGAGCATTTTGATCTTGTAGTCTTAATCCAAATTAAGCTCAAACTAATGCAGCATTTGCCAACAAATGTAGTAGGTTTAGTTTCTGGTTTTTCCATAACATCTTCCATACAAGTATTATAGGAAAATTATATGAGCCAATGTACTAGTCTATTCCTGGTAGGGACAGAACACTGAAGATTCCAGTTTTGAGAATGTTAACTCCTGATTCCCCGTTTTCCTATTCAAGTATAGTCCCCAGTGCCCCCAGTACTACATCTTCTATCTTGTGGTTGTTTTTGTGTACTCTTCCTGCAGCCCTATGGACCTTAGCTCACTAAGCTCCTCCATCCACAGGATTTCCCAAGCAAGAATACTAGAGTGGGTTGCCATTTCCTTCTCCAGGAAATCTTTCTGATTCAGGAATCAAACCCACGTCCCTTGCATTGGGAGATGGATTCTTTACTGCCGAGCCAGTGCAGAAGATGTAAGAGATGTGTGTTTGATCCCTGGGTCAGGAAGATCCCCTGCAGAAGGGCAGGGCAACACATTCCAGTATTCTTCCCTGGAGAATTCCACGGACAGAGGAGCCTGGCAGGCTCCAGCTCATGGGGTCGCAAAGAATAGGACAAGACTGAAGCTACTTAGCACACACACATTACCCAGTACCTAAAATCATCATGGTCTAGTCATGGAGCATGTTATAAGCTCTGAGAGGGCCTGGGATTAACCAGCTACCATAAGCTCAGTGCCCTGGTATGAAGACTGGATACTCAAGTTTTCTCAAGATAACATTTCTCCCAAATATGTTAATTTTTTCCCAAATTTGTTGTTTTAATTTTTTTAATGGCTGTGTAGCTTGTCAGAGAACTTTACTAGTCTCTATAATCCAGATGGTCTCACTTTGGGCTATAAATTAGAATCATTTGAAAAAAGTATGAAAACCAAATTTTTTTTGCATGCATGCTAAGTCACTTCAGTCATGTCAAACTCTTAGAGACCAGGAATTTCAGTCCTCCCCAGGTTCCTCAGGTTACTCTGCCAGGTTACTCCAGGTAAGAATACCGGAGTGGGTTACCATGCCCTCCTCCAGGGATCTTCCCGACCAAGGGATCAAATCCACATCTCTTAGGTCTTCTGCATTGGCAGATGGATTCTTTACCAGTAGCACCACCTGGGAAACCCTAAAAGTGAAAGTGAAAGTGAAAGTTTCTCAGTCGTGTCCGACTCTTTGCAACCACACGGTCTGCATAGTCCATGGAGTTCTCCCAGACGGAATACTGGAGTGGGTAGCCTTTCTTTTCTCCAGGGGATCTTCCAACCCAGGGATCAAACCCAGGTTTCCTGCATTGCAGGCAGATTATTTACCAGCTGAGCCACAATGGAAAGCCAAGAATACTGGAGTGGGTAGCCTATCCCTTCTCCAGGGGATCTCCCTGACCCAGGAATTGAACTGGGGTTTCCTGCATTGCAGGCAGATTTTTTACCAACAGAGCTAAAGGGAAGCCCCTAGACCAGCTAAAAAAGCAATGACTGTAAAAATATAAATTAGATTTTAGCAAATTGTAAAACTTCTCTCATTAAACAATATGATAAAGAAAATAAATTTTCAAGACACAGTTCGAGAGAAAAGTTTCCATAAAACATATATCTGACAAAAGACTGGGATCTAGGATATGTAAAAACAAGCAAATGACAATAAAACCCTTCAGCTTAATAGTAAGTAGATAAGAACCTAATGTAAGTCGCCGAACAACTTAAAAGTCACAAAAGAAGATACATAAATTGTCAGTAAGTGTATGAAAAAATGGTTGATATTACTTGTCAGTACAATGAGATACCAATGTATGTATGCCAGAATGACTATAATTAAAAATATTGATCACCAAACTTATTGTGCTAATCACATCATGATGGATGTAAATCAAAAAGAATTCAGTGCCACATGTCAATTTTATCTCCAAAATACTGGAAAAACAAGAAAATAAAGTTAAGAAAGCACTTGTTTTTTCTTTAGGGGAAGAAAAAAAAAAAAGATGTCATCAAATGCTGGTGAGGTTGTGGAACAAACTAGGATTCTCTTGTAAATTGTTGGTGGGAATGCAAAAAATGGTGCAATCTTCTAGAAAAAAAAGTTTAGGCAATGTCTTGTAAGATGGCACTAAGCTTACCCTAAGGCCTAGTGATTCTCCTCCTACAAAAGGAAAACATATGCTCACAAAAGGACTTGTGAAAGAACGCCCATAGTAGGTTTACTTATAATAGCTAAAAACTGGAAGCAGCCAAAGTGCCCTTTAAAAGAGAATGGATAATAAACAAAATGCAGTATGTTTATATAATACTGCACTACAAAACTCAAAATAAGAAAAAATATACTATTAGAGGCATTAGCCTAGATAAACCTCTAAAGTGTTATGCAAAGTGAACAATGCCTTATACAAGTGAATACATAGCAAATGATTCGATTTGTGTGAAATTCTCAAAAAGTTGATAATCTGGGGTGAGGAAAAAATTCAGATTAATGATGGCCTCTGGGGAGTGGAGGCAAGAAACTGACTGGGAAAGGGCATGAGGAAACTTTCTGGAATGACAAAAATATTCTATACCATGATAGAAGCTTGGGTTACAGAGGTTCATGCATTTACTAAAACTCAGCAAATAGACTAAGATATGTGCAATGGCACCCCACTCCAGGACTCTTGCCCGGAAAATCCCATGGGCGGAGGATCCTGGTAGGCTGCAGTCCATGGGGTCGCTGGGAGTCGGACATGACTGAGCAACTTCACTTTCACTGTTCACTTTCATGCATTGGAGAAGGAAATGGCAACCCACTCCAGTGTTCTTGCCTGGAGAATCCGGGGCCGGGGGAGCCTGGTGGGCTGCCATCTACGGGGTCGCACAGAGTCGGACACGACTGAAGTGACTTAGCATGTGCTTTTCATTGTATGTAAATTTTATAACAAAAGACAAATGTAAACACTATTGTATTCTTGTTAACGATATGCAAGCTGACATACTCAGTGTGCAAAGATCTGCAATCTGCTTCAAAATGTACCAACGGAATGCATTACTAGATGATGTTCAGGTAGATATTTAATAAAGCAAATCTAGCAAACTTTTAAACGTAGAATCCAAATGAAAAATATACAGATGTTCAGTGTAAACTCCTTTCAATTTTTGTGTACATACAGCTTTTTATAATATAATGATTCTACCCTGAGATTGTGACTTCATTCGTTTGGGAGTAGTATCTAGACATTGGTTTTGTTTTGTTTTGTTTCCTTTTGTTTTGAGAAAGCTTTCCAGGTTAATCTAATGAATAGTAGACTCAAGAACAACTGCACCAACATTTTTCAAATCCACCCCGGGGAATATGGACCACTTCCTGCATATATTCATTCAGAGATTAGATTTCTTCTCTAAATTTGACAAACTTTTTGCAAACACAAGTCTGCCACCCTGCTGACTTGAGCCTTACCATCGCAGGGTGGACCCTCTCACTCTGCCTCACACACAGCATCACCACCCTTGCTTCCTGACTCAAGTCCCAGGCAACCAAGCCCACCGATTCCTCCTTAGGGACCATCACTGAAATGCTCCCCACTGCCTTTATTTTCTATCCCATCACAGTCTTTTCTCTTGCTTGTTTCACTGACATTTCAGTATGCCTGAGGTTTCTGCTTCTGTTACAGAAGACAAAACTGAGACATCAGGTCATAAGAGTAGATAAGAATATACTACTGGTAATGTCTTACTAGACTCAAAGAAAGTTCCTATTTTATCTGATGAAAGATCACCTTTCCTTATCACCATAGACAGGTTTTGGTTAAATGTTGTGTATATATATATATATATATATAAATTATTCCAGATTCATGCAAGCATGTTTCATTCTGTGGCATGGAAGCAAAAATCCCTCAACTAGCTGTTTGTGGAAAAAAGTAGAGTAATAATTCTCTGTTCCAAGACAGACAAAACAAGGACATGTATTTATCAGAAAGATACAAGCACTCCTGTGCTAAATCAGCTTCTCTTCTCAAACCTGACTGGGAGCTCTACCTACCTTTGATTTTCTGTTGTCAACACAGCCCTAGCATCTGGGAGGTTCTTAGTAATTAAGACCAATGTGAAAGTAATTCACCAGAAATTCCTGCATTCCTGCAACATGATTAAGTCATATGTATCTGTGTACCTGTAAATAGCCTATAATCCCAAGATTAATTCACATAGTCAGTTGGTATGATAGCTATTTGGGCTTCTCTGATAGCTCAGTTGGTAAAGAATCCGCCTGCAATGCAGGAGACCCCAGGTCAATTCCTGGGTCAGGAAGATCTGCTGGAGAAGGGATAGGCTACCCACTCCAGTATTCCAGCCTAGAGAATTCCATGGACTATATAGTTCATGGGGTCGTGAAGAGTTGGACACAACTGAGCAACTTTCACTATGAAAGTTATTAAAATCACTTTTTACAACTAAGAAAACTGGGGTGTATAGAGGTAAAATAGCTTGCCAACCCAGAAAATAGCAAAGTTGGTATTCTAGCCCAGATCTTCCTCTAAAGACCATGTTCTTCCCATGTCATCATTCTCCTTTCCACAGAGCTCAACAGAAACAAGAAACTGTGACCCATTCTCTCCAATATCAATGAGGCTTCCTTCTCTTCCCTCAAAAGCTTGACCAGGGTTCATTACCAGCATCACAAAATACATAATGTCGCCAACACAATCTTTCCTTTCTTTTATTTGCCTGCCAAGCAAAGCTCAGACACTCCCCTTTGCCTTCTTTAAATCATTGGAGGATTCTGTTGTTTGAGTGGAAGGTATCTGTCACAGGTGTTGCTCATCATTTTCCTTTGCAAAAAGATCTGTGCAAGGAGCATTGTTGGGTTGTATAAATCACACGCCTACTAGCTGCCACTTTCGGTCTGATGAGGGAGAGAGAAATAAACTGCTGGCAAACAATCAGAACTGATGGCTTTTTTTCTCTGACATGTCATCCTGCTTGTACTGCCAACTGTCATGGCATCATTTGTCTTTGTTACCAGCACCCTGGGTTAAGCAAGAATTAAGTACCGCAAAGGGACTTTGCTGGGTGAATTACTTCAGAAGGCTGTAAACACTTTCTTGAGACCATTTATGTATTTTACTGTGATGTTTGCAGGTCCTCTTATCCAATCCTGTTGTGATAGGAGTCAGGGGTCCCACAAAAGCTTTCAGCTTTCCTAGAAATTGGCGTATACCAGCAAAGTTTGCAAAAACATGTAGTGACTAGTAGCCTAGTAGGATTTTTCCATATATGAAAAGTCAAGTCATAACATTAGGGGGGAAAAAGTGGGTAGAAATGTCCAGAGTTCCTGCTCACAATCCTTTCTCCTCTTCCTTCCCCTCCTCCTGCTCTTTCCTCCCTCTCTCTCTGTCTTCCTCTTTCAAGTAAGAGGAGGGTATTCTGGTGGAAAGGACCACAGTTATAAAGTAGAAGCTTGGAATTTGTAATCTTCATCTGATGTGATTGGTAAAGTCTTATGTTGGATTCTTCCAATAGCCAAACTTGAACCTAGATATTTATTTAAGAAGTGACTCCAAGCCAGAGAAGCCAGACAGAGAAGGAAAGGGAAGCAATGCTGCTGCTGCTGCTGCTAAGAAGTCGCTTCAGTCGTGTCCGACTTTGTGAGACACCATAGCCGGCAGCTCACCAGGCTCCCCCGACCATGGGATTCTTCAGGCAAGAACACTGGAGTGGGTTGCCATTTCCTTCTCCAATGTATGAAAGTGAAAAGTGAAAGTGAAGTTGCTCAGTCGTGTCCAACTCTTTGCGACCCCATGGACTGCAGCCCACCAGGCTCCTCTGCCCATGGGATTTTCCAGGCAAGAGTACTGGAGTGGGGTGCCATTGACTTCTCCAAGGGAAGCAATAAAAGTCCATTAATACAGGTTATTTTAGGAGGTTGGGATTAACACGTGCACACTGCTATATATAAAAAAAGATAACCAATAAGGACCACAGTACACACTGCTTAACATGTTCACATTAACATGTATGTATTAATATGTACATGAACATGAATTAACATGTTTACACTGCTATATATAAAAGAGATAATCAGTAAGTATAGCACAAAGAACTATACTAAATATTTTGCAATAACCTATAAGGAGAAAGAATCTAAAATTCTGTGCTTGTGTGTGTGTGTGTGTGTGTGTGTATACACACTTACATTATATACACTTTACTGTCTGAGCCACCAGGGAAGTCCGGTTTATATATATATAGGCTGCCGTCTATGGGGTCGCACAGAGTCGGACACGACTGAAGTGACTTAGCAGCAGCAGCAGCAACATTATACATATATATATCTCTCTCTCTGAATCATTGTGCTGTGCACCTGAAACTAACACAACATTATAAATCAGACTCAGGTATACTTCAACAACAACAACAAAAATTAAGCAGGTTATCACTGTGGGAAGTGTGTTAGTCAGTCAGTCAAGTCTGACTCTTTGTGACCCCAGGGGCAACCCACTCCAGTACTCTTGCCTGGAAAATCCCAGGGACGGAGGAGCCTGGTGGGATGCAGTCCATGGAGTTGCTAAGAGTTGGGGACGACTGAGCGGCTTCATTTTCACTTTTCACTTTCATGCATTGGAGAAGGAAATGGCAACCCACTCCAGTGTTCTTGCCTGGAGAATCCCATGGTCAAGGGAGCCTGGTGGGCTGCCGGCTATGGGGGTCGCACAGAGTCGGACATGGCTGAAGCTACTTAGCAGCAGCAGCAGCAGAGTGTAGCCTGCCAAGCTCCTCTGTCCATGGGATTCTGTAGGTAAGAATACTGGAGTGGGTAGCCATTTCCTTCTCCAGGGGATCTTCCTGACTCAGGGACTGGACGCAGGTCTCCTGCATTGCAGGCAGATTCTTCACTGTCTGAGCCACCAGGGAAGCCCTTGCTGTGGGAAACGGGCTCATTCACACTGGGGACTTCTAGTGGAAAGCAGAGCCTCCTCCAGAGTGGTTCCACCTGAAGAACAAGGAAGCTGGCTGTTTGCCCACCAACCCCTGTTTATCTGGGCTGAGACCTACATCACAGGGCCTGCTAATAGCCTCAGGTTCCCTTGTAAGCAGGTAGAGTGTGCACCTAGGGCCATAAAAAGCCCTTAGGGAAAGAGGTGCAGTGACTGCAGGAAGAAGCTTTCATCATGCATAACAAAAGTGAGGGCTGGGGATGTATGGGCATGCCACCAGCAGTGCCTGCTGCAGATAAATACCACTCTGGGGGGTGGGGGACAAAATTGGTGGCAAAGAAAAAACTTCAAAGTAAAGAAAGTTGGATAGTGCATACTTAATTAATTTCTTTGATGAGATCTGCACGTTTTCAACAGCTTCTCTAAAGGCATTGTAAATTATTATACATAGGGCAGAAAAGAAACCTGCAAGTATTCGTTTATTCAGAGTCTGTTTCCTATTTATAAAGAAAAGGTGATCATTAGGCACAAGCATGTTTTAGCCAAAAAAAAAAAAAAAGGAAAGAAAATCCTGTCAAATTAATACAAATTGTGATTCACTGCCAAAGGTATGAAACTTTCTATATGTAGAACTGTGTTACTATAATATTATTTTGATTTCCTCTACAATGTATTTCTCATTCACATCTGTATGGACAAGAAGAAATAATCAGTTGGGATCTTCAGTTTGTAAAATAATTATGGTCCCAAGTTTCTGATTAAATTTTTAATATTTTTCATCGTTAGCCCTCTAAAGACTTCCTTTTACTCATCAATTTTAATTTTTTAAGTCAATAATTTTCTTAGATGAAGACACTGAAGAGTTATTAAGTATGTGCTTTACACAAAGCTATTGGATATAGCAATCAGGATTCAGAAATGTCTCTAGAAAAAGAAAAACTGAAACACAGGATTTAATTTATTGAGGATAATTGTACCGTCTTGCATTTAGATTGTAAAATATTAATAGCATTGGTACAAGGTAGAAGGCAACATGATTTATGAAACATGTTGAAGGATTATAGGATATATATTTGATAGGGACTTATGGTAGGTCTTAAGGGGAAGACAGAATGAACCTGAAGTCAAAGTTGCTACCAAAATTTCTGCCTTGAACAACTGGATAAATACTATTTATAATTATTAAGAAATATCATAAAACTTTAATTGGTTACATAGAAATCCTAGACTTAGATCGTGAATATCTATCATCAGAAACAAAACTGAGTTTTCATTGTTTTATGAAATCTTTGAGTATATTAATATTTTATAAAAACTGTTACTAAAACTTACTTAATCTTCATTAGAAGGAGCTACTTTCACAGTTTTTAGCAAGTCAAGACCTGATCTCATCAAGATTTCCTTTCCACACATCCTTCCCCACCCCAAGTTAGAATTAATGTCTTCCTCTGTCACAGGGCAGTATCTGTTTCTGGTCTACTCTAGCACTTTACATAGCTTTCCTTACTTCAAAGACATCAAAGCTGACTGTTTCCCTTCCAGTTGATGTCATGGCTAAGGTCTTCGACTCTGGAGCCAGACTCCTTGTATTTGAATCCCAGGTACTAAGTGGGTGGCAGAAGATAAGATTGGCTGTACGGCGTTACTTACTCAATGGACATGAGTTTGGGCAAACTCAGGGAGATAGTGAAGGGCAGGGTAGCCTTGCATGCTGCAGTTCATGAGGTGACAAAGAGTCAGACAAGACTTAGTGACTGAACAACAACAAGTAATTGTCAAAAGTAACCTTCTAATTGTCAAGAACAACTTTCCTGATGTTCAAGCTGGTTTTAGAAAAGGCAGAGGAACCAGAGATTAAATTGCCAATATCCGCTGGATCATGGAAAAAGCAAGAGAGTTCCAGAAAAACATCTATTTCTGCTTTATTGACTATGCCAAAGCCTTTGACTGAGTGGATCACAATAAATTGTGGAAAATTCTGAAAGAGATGGGAATACCAGACCACCTGATCTGCCTTTTGAGAAATTTGTATGCAGGTCAGGAAGCAACAGTTAGAACTGGACATGGAACAACAGACTGGTTCCAAATAGGAAAAGGAGTTCGTCAAGGTTGTATATTGTCACCCTGTTTATTTAACTTCTATGCAGAGTACATCATGAGAAACGCTGGACTGGAAGAAACACAAGCTGGAATCAAGATTGCCAGGAGAAATATCAATCACCTCAGATATGCAGATGACACCACCCTTATGGCAGAAAGTGAAGAGCAACTCAAAAGCCTCTTGATGAAAGTGAAAGTGGAGAGTGAAAAAGTTGGCTTAAAGCTCAACATTCAGAAAACTAAGATCATGGCATCCAGTCCCATCACTTCATGGGAAATAGATGGGGAAACAGTGGAAACAGTGTCAGACTTTATTTTTCTGGGCTCCAAAATCACTGCAGGTGGTGACTACAGCCATGAAATTAAAAGACGCTTACTCCTTGGAAGGAAAGTTATGACCAACCTAGATAGCATATTCAAAAGCAGAGACATTACTTTGCCAACAAAGGTTCGTCTAGTCAAGGCTATGGTTTTTCCTGTGGTCATGTATGGATGTGAGAGTTGGACTGTGAAGAAGGCTGAGCACCAAAGAATTGATGCTTTTGAACTGTGGTGTTGGAGAAGACTCTTGAGAGTCCCTTGGACTGCAAGGAGATCCAACCAGTCCATTCTGAAGGAGATCAGCCCTGGGATTTCTTTGGAAGGAATGATGCGAAAGCTGAAACTCCAGTACTTTGGCCACCTCATGCGAAGAGTTGACCCATTGGAGAAGACTCTGATGCTGGGAGGGACTGGGGGCAAGAGGAGAAGGGGATGACAGAAGATGAGATGGCTGGATGGCATCACTGACTCAATGGACGTGAGTCTGAATGAACTCCGGGAGTTGGTGATGGACAGGGAGGCCTGGCATGCTGCGATTCATGGGGTCGCCAAGAGTCGGACACGACTGAGCGACTGATCTGATCTGGTCTGAACCTTTTATAGGTCAGCTCATCTTTCAGAGTCTAAATTTCTATATCTATCAAATAAGAATACTTCACAATCTGATGTCACGGGATGGACATTTGGATTAGTGAGTAATACGTTTTAAAGAAATAGAATAAAGTCATCTATTACTATCATGAGCCCTCAGTGGACACACAATTTGTAATCACTGTCCCTCACAATGCTTAGGAAAATGTCTCATATATCATGGACATTTAATGCGTGATTATTTAATGGATTTTGTTTTGTTAATTTTTCTATTTCTTCTCAAATACAAATGACTGGAGATTTTAGAGAACTCAAACTGAGTTCCTCTTCAAAGGCCCAGCTAACCCTGGAGTTGACAGACAATAGAAAGACCCTGCTCCAGGTCAACAGGCTCCATAATGCACTCAGGTGGTTAAATACTGTGGGAAAAACCGGGCCTAAATGAATCAAAAAGTCCCTGATATCATGACCAGTGATGGGTCTTTATTTGAAGGTAGCCTTGTCAATAAACTCTGATATATCCTTTTAAAAGCTTATTAATTAAATTATTATAGATGAAAAGTAAAAACATTTTTGTGATAGAATCATTTCAGTGGGATAATCCAAAGATCAGCTGGTAAGCAAAATATATCAAATGAAATAGTCCTGGTCAGTATGTATTATTAGCAGTAAAGTGACAATTTCAACGCACATACTCTCTCTGCTGGGTCTGAGAGGAACAGAATGACAAAGAAGGGCCAGGATTATCCAGGTCCATTAAAGAACCACAAAGCAATAAATGCCCACCTTTCCAAGAAGTCATCATTCACATATTGTTGCTACACTATAAATTGATTGATTAACCAATTTTAAACATCAAGTCATTCAGCTTGAGCTGCTGAACACAAGATTGGTGGTAAGGTTTTATTTATTTATTTTGTTAAGAAGCATTATTGACTTACAACATTGTGAGTTCCAGGTACACACCAAAGTGACTTGATATTTCTATCCATTATAAAATGATTTCTCACCACATAGCATGCCTTTTTTCATGCTTTGTCACATCTCTGTGTCTGGTCCCTTCACTAGATTTTACATACTTTATCTTTTTTATTAGTGTATCACTATAGAACCTAGCACAGTGATCTGCTGGGTTCTGGAGAGTTAGATATTCAACGTTTGTTGAACTGAATAGCAAGTTACAGCTTAGAAAATCTGACACAGTAGAAAGAAAATGGGCTTTGAAATCAGTCAGATGTGAGTCAAAGTCATGTCATGGATGTTTATTAATTATATACTATTCAAACACACACACAACACACAGAAGTCACTCAGTCATGTCCGACTCTTTGCGACCCCATGGATTGTAGCCCACCAGGCTCCTGGGTCCATGGGATTTTCCAGGCATGAATACTGGAGTGGGTTGCCGTTTCCTTCTCCAAAGGAGAACTACTATTCAAACTGCTAACTAAACCTGAGACTCAATTCCCTCATTTACACCATGGGACTGATAGCTGCTGCCTGCGAAGGGGACCAATCAGATCACAAGTTCAGTGGGATGACTCCTGAGGTAAACAGAAATGGGCCCGTGGACATGAACATGTGGCGTGTAAGGAGCAAGAAGTGTAGAGGACACAGAAACTACTGGGCAAAGCCCTACAGACCCCTGTGCTTATACTCCTGTCACCTGTGCCTAATCACAATGTGATTAGGTTCACATAAAGAACCTAAAGTGGAGCGGATGCGAAGCTTTTTAGATAAAATGAAATAATAGCTAACTCTCAAACACTGAGAGGACATGCAAATCTGTGCCTGGACTCCTCCGGCTCCCTTTCTTCCCTTCACTCTGTGAAACAAAGCTATTCCACTTTATATCCTCTGTAATATATTTTATAAGACCATGCCAAGGAAGCTTAATCTATTTCACACATGGAAGGGCAACAGAGAAGAGTGATCACGGGATGAGGGATGAGGCGTGCCTCCAGGAGCATTAGACCTAGCCGTCAGTGTACGCCAATACACGTCTGATACCTGAAATTAATCCTGCAGCAGTGGAAAAGCTTAGTCATGCAGGCTGCACATCTAGCTGAAAGCAAAATCAACAAACTCAAAACACGTGCAGGAGGTTGCCTTTGAAGCTTAAGGATTACTTTCTCTGTTTGCCATAACAAAGCCATAATAATGGTCATGCTCATTTTTTACATTAAAGACCTTCATATTTTTCCTCATCTCTATGGTTTAATTAAATATCAATTATAGATCTTCCTTGGCTTATGATGGAGTTACATCTCGATAAACCCATGGTAAACTGGAAATACCATACATCAAAAATGCATGTAATGCAATCAGCCTACCAAATATCATGGTTTAGCCTTGCATACATTAAATGTGCTCACAATACATCCATTAGCCTTGTAGTTGTTCTGTCGCCAAATCATGTCTGACTCTGCAAGACAGCCTACATTAGCCTACAGGTGGGCAAAATCATCTAATATACAGTTTGTTTTATAATAAAGTGTTGAATGTTTTGTGTATTTTATTGAATTCTGTACTAGAGCTGAAAGTGAGAATGGTTGTGTGGGTACAGAATGGTTGTGGGTGTATTAGTCATTTACCGTCATGATCAGGTGGTTAGCTGGGAGCTGAGCCTTGTTTTAACTGTCCAGAATGACAGGAGAGTATCATATTGCATACTGCTAGCCTGGGAAAAGATTAAAATTCAAAGTATAGTTTCTACTGAATGCATAACGCTTTCACACCCTTATAAAGTCAAATGTTATAAGCTGAACCAGTGACAGTCAGGGAAAGTCCGCATATCTATTTTGACAGTATATCATACTGCTAATAGTTTAAGAAATGAGCTATGGAAGCAAAAACCTGACTTCAAATCCTTGTTCTTACCCTAAGATAAGGGGCAAGTTACTTAACCCAGCAAGTCTTCAGGTTCCTAACCTGTATGCATGCGTGTGAGCTCAGTCGCTTCAGTCGTGTCTGTGTCTTTGTGACCCAATGAACTGTAGCCTGCCAGGTTCTCAGTCCATGGGATCCTCCAGGTAAGAATATCGGAGTGGGTTGGCATGCTCTTCCACAGGGGATCCTACCGACCCAGCGACTGAGCACGCGTCTCCTCCACTGCAGGAAGACTGTACTGCTGAGCTATCAGGGAAGACCCACCGCCCTGCCTACCTGTATAAGGCTATATTAAGATATATCTTTCAGGGACTATTATGAGGATAAATTTAGATAATATGTAAAAAGCACTTAGTGTGGGGCTTACATAATAGCTATTTTTATTTAATTGCTATATATTCCATGCATACCTATACATATGTCGGTATGTATGTGTACTAGGCAATCATTCACTATACTTTAATGCTGATATTATAATATTCAGTTCAGTCAGTCGCTCAGTCATGTCTGACTCTTTGCAACCCCATGAATCCCAGCACGCCAGGCCTCCCTGTCCATCACCAACTCCCAGAGTTCACTCAAACTCATGTCCATCGAGCTGGTGATGCCATCCAGCCATCTCATCCTCTGTCATCTCCTTTTCCTCCTGCCCCCAAGCCCTCCCAGTGTCAGAATCTTTTCCCATGAGTCAACTCTTTGCATGAGGTGGCCAAAGTACTGAAGTTTCAGCTTTAGCATCATTCCTTCCAAAGAACACCCAGGACTGATCTCCTTTAGAATGGACTGGTTGGATCTCCTTGCAGTCCAAGGGACTCTCAAGAGTCTTCTCCAACACCACAGTTCAAAAGCATCAATTCTTCAGCACTCAGCTTTCTTCACAATCCAAGTCTCACATCCATACATGACCACTGGAAAAACCATAGCCTTGACTAGATGGACCTTTGTTGGCAAAGTAATATCTCTGCTTTTGAATATGCTATCTAGGTTGGTCATAACTTTTCTTCCAAGGAGTAAGCGTCTTTTAATTTCATGGCTGCAGTCACCATCTGCAGTGATTTTGGAGCCCCCCCAAAATAAAGTCTGACACTGTTTTCACAGTTTCCCCATCTATTTCCCATGAAGTGATAGGACCAGATGCCATGATCTTCATTTTATGAATGTTGTTTAACATTATAATATTAGGCTTCTTCAAATTCATAAGGATTATGTCTCAAGATGTTCACGAACCCTGAAAGTTACCCTCAGTGGCATATATAACCTATAAAATGTAGTAGCTTGAACTATTACTGTATGTCCAGCAATACATTTTAAAACCATGAAGCTATTAAGCAATAAGGATGCCGAATGGGCAGCTGAACCCACTTACTAGCAAAGTAACAGCCCTGTACATCAGTCTTACAGTCTCATTCCTGCCTCAGAGAAATTAAATCTATTACTGTTCTCAATCTGTATCTACAGGGTTACTATCAAATACTCAAACCTGTGATTACTGGATGCACGGACACCAACGATCCACCATCTCTTTGATATAGCATGCATCCTTGCCTTGTCTTCCCTTTCCCTGTGGTTCTAGCAGCTTGAATAAAGTCATCAATTCCTCCTCTCAGAACTACTTCAGATACTACCCCTACCATGGACACTTTTCTTCATTCACCATGTTATCATAGCCTCTGTTTGTCCCAATCCAGTAGGATGAATTGTAGACTACTGTATTTTGTTCATTATTCTCTCTTATCTAACAGACTGTGAGTTCCTTGAGAAGAAGGGACTGTATTTTATGTGTCTTTGTAGCAGTAACATTCAGCACAGTGAGGCCTCCTCATTTTATTCATTTATCCAGCAAGTTGGTTTGCCAAAAGCTCACTGAATATCTGCAGTGGGCCAGGTACTGTGCTAGGCATCTGGGTTTCACCAGAGAATAAGGATGATGTGGACCTGCGTCCTCCCTGTCTAGCCAGGAACATAAGCCCTGCATGACAACTGCAGGCGTGATGAGTAGTATTGCAGAGGAGTCTGCAGCGACAGTGAAGGAAAGGCTCATGTTGCTAGGTGATGTTGGGGATGCACTCTCCAACAAGGAGGAAGGGGACTGAGGGAAGCCAGAAGCTGAATCAGTCTGGTCTGGGCCAACGAATGATGCTATGGTAGGGCTCTGGTTTAGAAAACCAGAGAATAGAACCAAAGAGATGGAATGTGTCCAGATTTTCCCAGGTCTTACACACTATCTTTTGTAGTTTTGAGTTTTGTGAGATGACACAGCGATTTCCAGCAGAGGCGTGTTGTTTCTGCTTAGTCATTACATTGTGTCTGACTCTCTGCAACCCCATGGATGGCAGCCCACTAGGCTCCTCTGTCCATGGGATTTCCCAGGCGAGAATACTGGAACCGGTTGCCATTTCCTTCTCCAGGGGATCTTCCTGACCCAGAAATGGAACCCACCACTTCTGCATAGGCAGGTGGGTTCTTCATCACCAAGCCACCAGGAAAGGCCAGCAGGGGTGTGACATGATCCCAGTTGTAGCTGGAAAGGATGCTTGGGTGTTGATGGATTGGAACTGAGGAAAAAGGCCTTGTTGGGAGGCCACTAATGAAACTCATTAAATAATCCAAGCAAGATGTAATGTTGGTTTAGATCAGGAGTGTCAGAGGGGATCTACAGTAATAGACAGGTTGAAGAGATATTTAAAGGGCAAAATGTACGGAGTTTTGTGTTCACTGGACATGGGGAAGGTATGAGAGGTAGGAAGGAGTCAAGGATGGAATTTGGCTCTGAAATCTGAGAAATCCCACAGCTGATGCCAGAATTATCCCTTAGGTGCAGGTCAAATCTTGGCACTTCTATGACTATAACTCTGAAGCGGCTTCCCTTTGCTTCAGGGATAAAGTCCAGATATTTGGCAAAGAAGGCAGCCATCATTTGGACCCAAGCTCTGCTCTTCACTTCTTGGCCTTTTTATTTCACTTTCCCAAATTCTGTGATGTTCTTCAAACATGCTACACTGCTTGCTGTTTCTTATATATCTTTCTATGTTTTCCTCTCCCTTTCCTAGATTTACATTTATATCTATCTATCTACATATATATATATATCACATGTTTACATATACCTTTGATATATGTATTTACATATGAATATATCTCTCACATATTTATATATAATGCATTGATATATATTTACAAATATATGTATGTATATAGATATATGCATACATATATATATTCTCAAAAATTCCAAAAATCCTTCAATCTAGTATCATGGTTGTCAAGTTTAGAAAAAACTTCTGCTCACTTATTCCCTTCTCTCTGTTCCCTTTTTACAATAAATATGTTTATTTTTACAGTCATGCCATTGGAATACTGCGGTTGTTGCTGATGTTGCTTATATACTTTGAAGATAAATACTTCAATATTTTAACCTCAGCAAATCGGTGAGTTTATTTTATTCCCTCCAGGCCTGGAGGGAAATTAGATGTTAGCATTTAGAACACAGAAACAAGAAAATTGTGTGATATTTTTTCCTTTTAGTTTAGGGAACCCAACTTAAAAAATCCATTGCAAAAACAGAGAGCTTGTCTTGCAAAGTCTGTAGTAATCAACCTTAGAAATAGAAAGAAGGGGAAAGAAAATAAAAGGGCAATGTGTTAAGAGCTGGCCACTATGCTAGACCTCATTACTCAAAGTATCTCATTTTATCTTTGGGATGATCCTGGGAGACAAGTGTCAGAAGTTCCATTCAATACCCAGTTGTCTGGCTTATGGAAACTCTGGGGATACATCTAGGAATCTTCAGTGTGGTGCTAACAAGAAACTAAAGGACATCACTCATTGTTCTCCCCAGGGCAGGCCCCCAGAGACCTCTTCTAGTTTTATATTCTACATTATAGGGAATGACATCATTAAGCTGGAACTCGATTTGTGCTGGATGAAGGGGAAATCTTGTCAGAGATAAATTAGATAGCTTTTATGTCACAATAAAGGTCTCATCTTTCATTGCAAAGGCTCCAAATTCTTCCCAAAGCATCAGAGAAATGCACACAATAATAACATACAAAAAGCTAAGAAGAAGAATTCATGGGATTCTTTCCATACAGAAGATAAGTACCTCTTTGGTGCCAGTCCTCAATGGCCCTTGATTGCATAGTGATGAATTCCATACCTCCTTGGAGTATTATTTACACATAATGTCTTATATTTTTGTTTACTTTTTGGACCTGGGGAAGTAGAATATTGTGACAGAAAATACATGGATATTAAATCTTCATTCTTTTATCTGCCACTTCTGAAAAATGACCTCACCTAAGGCACCTAGCTTTTCATTGACATCAAAGATGGTGATACCATTGGGATAGTAAGTATGACTGAGAAACTTAAATGAGTTTAGGAATATAAAAGTCTAACATAAAGCATCAGATCAGATCAGATAAGTCGCTCAGTTGTGTCCGACTCTTTGCGACCCCATGAATCGCAGCACGCCAGGCCTCCCTGTCCATCACCAACTCCCGGAGTTCACTGAGACTCACGTGCATCGAGTCAGTGATGCCATCCAGCCATCTCATCCTCTGTCGTCCCCTTCTCCTCCTGCCTCCAATCCCTCCCAGCATCAGAGTCTTTTCCAATGAGTCAACTCTTCGCATGAGGTGGCCAAAGTACTGGAGTTTCAGCTTCACCATCATTCCTTCCAAAGAAATCCCAGGGCTGATCTCCTTCAGAATGGACTGGTTGGATCTCCTTGCAGTCCAAGGGACTCTCAAGAGTCTTCTCCAACACCACAGTTCAAAAGCATCAATTCTTCGGTGCTCAGCCTTCTTCACAGTCCAACTCTCACATCCATACATGACCACAGGAAAAACCATAGCCTTGACTAGACGGACCTTTCTTGGCAAAGTAATGTCTCTGCCAAAGCATGGCATATAGTAAATTTCTGTTACTTTATGGTGATTTGGAGCTTGGATTTTAAAATGACCAACTCGTGAGAGGAACACATATAACTAAATAATATATATATACATATATATTTTTTTTCTTTTGTTGACGATGTGCTAATTCATACTACATTTCAGATGCATTGGCTGCTAAACTGTAGCTTTAACCTTTTACAGAATTTGCTAGATTTGTGTGGAAATACCAACAGGAGCAGAGTTCATATCAACAGTCAGTGAATTTTTTGTGTGTGCTCTGGACAATCTAGCTCAGTTTAGACCAAAATCTAACTTTTTTTTCTTTGTTTCTTTTCTTTTCCTCCTATGCATGCTTTTATGGAAAATTAGTAGCTGGAGAAAATGACCAAAAAATAAGTTTTGGTATACTCTACACAATACACTTTTTATTTGAAGAAATTAAAAGTGTCCAAGGATAATTATATGACATTTACACATTTTCATTAAAAAATAAATGAGAATTTTGTATGGGAACATTAAAGGAACATGGAAATTCAACCTCTAAAAACAAAAGAAAGGACAATGGCCTTCAAGTTTAGTGAGAAAAACAGTTAATGGTGACCTTGATGTCAACTTGTTGGCCTAGTTTGTTCATTAAAGGCTTTTTTTTTTTTTAGTTGCATGCAAACCAACTAAATCTCTATGCTGATGACTTTCAAATTTATCTATTCAATCAATCATATTTCTTTGGGTTTGGAACTCATTCCTGTCTTCTTCAAAATTTCTCTAGGGTGTCACAAAGCATTGCTGAAAGTTGAACTTGACACCTTTCCCCTAGAATCTTCTTTATTTCTATGTCATTTAAATTAATACCAAAATAATAATAATAACAATAATAAAATAAAGCTACCACAAACATAAAGAAATAAAAAGTTACCATCGAACCATACCCTGTCACTGACCCTTCAGGTCCTTCTCACCAACCATCCACATCCAGTTACTACTCACACTCAGTTGACTCCTTTTCCTGAATATTCTGATGTGGATCTACTTCCCCCTGAAAGCTGCTATCATAGTCTGATCCCCCTCCTTCCACCTCCATGAACTGAACAGGACAGTCTCCAATTGACCTCTCAATTCCCTCCATGCCGTCTTTCACCTTTGACCCAGTGATCTTTCTAGAGAGCAAATGCAAACCTGTCCATATCACCCCTCTTAAAATCTCAAGAGTCTAAAACATAATTTTAGCTACTCAACACGGATACCTAAGTCTGCCTCTGATAACCTTTTCAGCCTCGTCCTCTGTCCCACCATCACAGCCATTTTCTGGACTGACTCCCATTTTCCAGCCTTTTCACACACCATTCCTTCTGCCTGAGTCCCCTGTGTAACCCTTAAACTGCTATCCCTGTGAACATTTGCATTTCAACTTAGAGATTACTTTCTGAGGGATACTTCTTTTGGTGTCACTTGCCCCAAAATGCCCTACAGTATATTCCCTTATGTAATTTCATAGAAATCCTGTATTTCTCATAGCATCAATTCATAATTTTTTTAGGCTTAATTGTGTATCTCTACTAGAGCACAAATTCTGTGAAGGCAAAGGAATGTCTATTATGTTTATTTCAGGACCTAAGGAAATGGCAACCCACTCCAGTGTTCTTGCCTGGAGAATCCCAGGGACGGGGGAGCCTGGTGGGCTGCCGTCTCTGGGGTCTCACAGAGTCGGACACGACTGAAGCGACTTCACAGCAGCAGCAGCAGGAACACATTGTCTGGAGTACAAAGCATTCTTGGTTAGCTGTATGATCGTATACAGTCTGAAATCTAGTCTCCTAATTTGCTGAGATTATTGAAGTACTCAGAAAAAGAGATCTTCTGCTCCAGCACCATCTCTAAAAAGTACATGAATCTCTGCTCTCACACTCAGCTTAGCCTTAGCTGAGTACTAGGGCATTCACTTAAGAACTTGTCTGTGTATTCTTCTTGTTTCCTCTTTTACTGTTTATTTTATCTGTCTTTTGGATCGTTCCCAAGGGGAACAAATGTTACTTCTCTCATCTCCAAACAAGCAAACAAAACCTTCCCTTAATTACACTTACTATCCTACTTATAGACACATTACTCACCTGCTATTTAAACAGAATTTTTGATGGAGTTGCCTCTACTGGCTATCTCCAGTATCCTTTTATTTTCTATTAAATATTCATCGGTCAGATTTTCATCCCTGTCATTTTACTGAATGTCAAGGTCATGGATAACTTCTATGTAGCTAAAATCAATGGTTAATTCTGACTCATCTTAATTTACCTAGTCTACTCTTTAGCACATTTGATCATTCCTTCTTTCTTGAGTGACATTTCTAGTCATCTTACTACCCATATGACTATTCATTGTTAGTCCCTTTGTTGATTGTTTTGCATCTCCCTTAACTCCAAAAGTTGGTCTCATGGCTCACTCCTCGACCTGTCCACAAAGCTTTAAAATATTTTACATCAACAATTTCCAAAATGACATGTTCAATCCAAGCCTCTTTTCTGAAATCCAGACTTGTGCAGTCACTTAATATTTTCAATGGATTGGCTAAAAGTCAATCAGAACATGTCCATCCCTGCAGGTGAACAGGTCAGAAATTTTGGAGTCATCCTTGAGGTCGCTTCTCCACAGCTCAGAAATACTTTTGACTCTACCTTCAAAAATATATCCCAAATTGTACCACTACTCATTGCTTCCACTTAAAAATAAATTATTTTTTAATTGAAGAATAATTGCTTTACAGAAGTTTGCTGTTTTCTGTCCAACATCAACATGCATCAGCCATAGGTATACATATATCTCAGGAAACTCAAACAGGGGCTCTATATCAACTAGAGGGGTGGCATGGGGCTTCTACTTCTAGCATCCTTGTTCAAGCCATCATTAGCTCTTACCTGGATTGTTACATTACATTCTTAACTGGTTTTCCTGCTTCTACCTTTGTCCTGGAAAAAAATGTATTCTTCATTCAGCAACCAGAATAATTATAAATGTTGAGTTAGATCTCATTGACCAAAATAAAAGTCCAATGTTTTACTGTAAGCTTCAAGGCATGGTATCTCGTCTGGGATACCTCTGACCTCATCACCTCTTACTTTCCCTCCTCTCACTCTGCTTTAGGGGCACTGGCTTCCTTGTTTACACACCAGGCACACACTTGCCTTAGAGTCTTTGCATCGGCTATTCCATCTGCTTAGAACACACTTCCCCAGATATCTGCACGTCTCCCGCTTTCACCTCCTTCAAGTCTTTGCTCAAATGCCCTCTCAAGAGGGTTTACACTGACTAGCCATCTTGTAATTCCACTCCTTTCCTGACACTTTCCATTCCCTTCACCCAGCTCTATTTTGTACAGCCTCAATAGCACTCATTACCTTCTAATACAGAGTATAACTAATATTTGAATGTCTCTTTCTCCTACGAGAATATAAGTCCCTTGAGGGAAGTTATTTTTGTCTATTTGGTTCACTAATGGGTAAATTCCTACATCTACAGTAATTCAGGGCACATAATAGTTTCTCAATAAACATTTATGGAATAAATACCCATGTCTTTCACAATAAAAACTCTCTCTTTAGTTTATTGAATTAAGACTACGTTGTAAGAATAGTGATACTAGTCATTCTTTGAGAACCTGAGACATACTATATGCTTTTCAAACAAATAAAACAGATTGATGCAAGTTCAAAGCTGAAAGTGAACTTAGCTCTAGCTGAGATAACTGCATTTAGCTCAAGGCACATTCATTTGTCATGTGGGGAAAATGAGCCTCTCTCCCAAACAAACTTAGAGTCTTAATTATAAAATGATCATTCTCTGTATAGGATATTTTAAAAATTTGAAGTGTGAAAAGAAAAACCGTTCATAATTCTACAACCCAGAAATTAGCACTAGTAAGATGGATGTACTTAAGGCTAGACTTTTTTTCTTATACACATGCATATATGTTCAAATATCTAAATGTATCATCATATGGTATGTATACTTCAAATTCATTCCAATAATACAATATATGCATTATATTTTCATATAAATTAGAAAAATACAATAAAAAAGTAAAGTCTCTCTTGACCAATGGCATGGTCACTTTGCTATATTCGTCTGTTTTATATTTTTCAGAATGCACCCTGTTAGTATACTTGTTTATACAGCATGTGGGAATAAATCTTCTGTTTTAATAATTCAGAATTATACTCAAATCCTGTCTCATTTGTAAATGCGGAACGTTCAGTCAACAAGACAAACACCATCCATTTTGCTGGAGTTTCGAGCGAGATGCCCCTGCCTATTTGTCAGATTTGAAGTTTGTTATTACCTAAAAAGCAGGCAACCCTGGTCACTTGCCACTCTACTGTCCTTATTTAGAGCAACTCAGCACACCGCTGAAAAGTAATTGATTGGGACAATTATCTAGCCAGCCTTCACACCTGCTCCCTCATAACAACCAACCAACCAACTCAACAACAAATAAATAGAAACAAACCCACTTTTCTTCCAAAAATATAAACCATTGTTTCTTAAGTATCTTGATAACGGTAACAAAACCAATTCTAACTGAATGAGATGGATAATTTCACACTGAGGAAGGTATAAAGAATTGCTTTTGCCTCAAGTATCCAGTTACTTAAAACAAAATATTTATTTTCCATTTGATTGTCTGTATGTACTTTTCTTTTCTCTGGTGTGAGGTGAGGCAAAATGGCTTTAGTTCTCCATTTAACTTTCATTAGTTTTACCATCAATAATAAAATAACTCATTCTTTTTCTTGAGCAAATGTGAAAATGGTCTTCCACTTAACCCATAGCAGAAACTAAACCAAGACCAGGGCCAATATCTGTGACATTTCCATTTGATTCATGAATTATTATTTTTAAATAACACCTCCACAAGTTATGTTTGGGCTTCTCTGGTGTCCAGATGGTAGAGAATCCTCCTGCAATTCAGGATACTAGGGTTTGATCCCTGAGTCAGGAAAATGCCCTGGAGAAGGGAATGGCAACTCACTCTAGTATTCTTGCCTGGGCAATGCCATGGACAGAGGAGCCTGGTGGGCTACAGTCCAAGGGGTCACAATGAGTCAGATATGACTGAGTGACTAACACTCTAATATTATGTTATTATTAAAGGAATATGTCAATAGAAAGTTTCAGAACATTTTTTTCCACAGAATTATGCAGGCTTCTATGAGCTTTCTTTTAGAGGTAGAAGTATTCCATTAAATTAAAATTGAACATTCATATCACATTTCAAAGTATGTTTATGCATTTAGTTTTATATGGCATTTCCCTGCATAATACAATGGAATCTTTTTTCATCAGATTCCTGTCTTAGATCAGTACACAGTTCCCCTGGCACTCCATCTTCATATGAAGCTGGCCCATTTTAATGTTAACCTCAATGAAGGATCATCTGAAAATAAGAAACTTGGGAAAACTCAAGAGCTGATATTTATTCATTCATAATTTGACTGAGTAATATCCATGTGTAGAATAGACTAATAGGTCCAAGGGACTGGATCTAGTTAACAGTGTGCCTGAAGAACGATGGACAGAGGTCTGTAATATTGTACAGGAGGTGGCAAACAAAACCAGCCCGAACAGAAAGAAAAGCAAGAGGACAAAGTGTTTGTCTGAGCAGGCTTTACAAATAGCAGAAGAATGAATGGAAGTGAAAAACAAGGGAGAGAGGGAAACGTACATGCAATTAAACACAGGGTTCCAAAAAAGAGCTGGAAGAGACAAGAAGGCCTTCTTCAATGAGCAATGACAACAACAAAAGGGGAAAAGGTCTAGAGATCTCTTCAGAAAAACGTCAAATATCAAGGGAGCATTCTGCCCAAAGATGGGCACAATAAAGTATAAAAATGATAAAGACCCAGTAGATGCTGAAGAGATCAAGAAGAGATGGAAAGAATACATGGAAGAACTGAAGAAAAAAGATCTTAATGAACTGGATTACTACGATGGTACGGTTAGTCACTCAGAGCTAGACATTCTGGAGTGCAAAGTCAAGTGGGCCTCAAGAAGCTCTGCTATTAATAAAGCTAGCGGATGCAATGAAATTTCAGCAGAGTTATTCAAATCCCTAAAGGATGATGCCATCAAGGTGTTGCATTCATCATGTCAGCAAATCTGGAAGACCTGGCAGTGGTCACAGGACTGGAAAAGGTCAATCCTCATCCCAGTTCCCAAGAAGGGTATTACTAAAGAATGTGCTAACCATTGGACAATCACACTCATGTCCCATGTTAGTAAGGTCACGCTTAAAATCTTGCATGCTAGGCTTCAGTGTTATGCAAACTAGTAGCTTAAAGATGTTCAAGCTGGGTTTAGAAAAGCAAGATGAACTAGAGCTCAAATTACCAACATTTGCTGGATTATAAAGAAAGCAAGGAAATTTCAGAAAAAAACATCTATCTCTGTTTCACTGACTACACTAAAGCATTTAATTGTGTGGATCCTGACAAACTGTGGAAAGCTCTTAGAGAGATGGGACTACCAGACCATCTTACCTGTCTCCTGAGAAACGTGTATGCAGGTCAAGGACAACAGTTAGACCCCTGTATGGAACAACTGATTGGTTAAAGATTGAGAAAGGAGTACAACACGGCTGTCTGCTGTCACCCTGCTTGTTTAATCTAAATGCTGAGCACATCATGAGAAGTGTTGGGCCAGATGAGTTACAAGCTGGAATCAATACAGGTGGAAGAAACATCAACAACCTCAGATATGCGGATGATATCAGTGTATTGACAGAGAGCAAGAGGAACTGAAGAACCTGTTGATGTGGATGAAGGAAGAGAGTGAAAGAACCGGCTTAAGACTAAATATTAAAAAACTAAATTCATGGCATCTGGCCCCATTACTACATGGCAAATAAAAGGGGAAAAGGTGGAAGCAGTGACTGGATTTCCACTTCTTGGGCTCCAAAATCACTGCAGACAGTGACTGCAGCCATGAAATCAGAAGATGATTGCTTCTTAGCAGGAAAGTGATGACAAACTTAGGCAGTGTGTTGAAAAGCAGAGACATTACTCTGCCAACAAAGGTCCCTATAGTCCTTGATCTTCCCAGTGGAAGAAAGGCTATGGTCTTCCCAGTGGTCATGTACGGTTGTGAGAGCTGGACGGTAAAGATGGCAGAATGACAAAGAATTGATGCCTCTGAACTGTGGTGCTGGAGAAGACTCCTGAAAGTCCCTTGGACAGCAAGGAGATCAAACCAGTCAATCTTAAGAGAGAGCAACGCTGAATATTCACGGGAAGGACTGATGCAGAAGCTGAAGCTCCAGTATTTTGGTCATCTTATGCAAACAGATGACTCATTGGAAAAGCCCCTGACACTGGGAAAGATTAAGGACAGAAGAAGAGGGCATCAGAGGAGGAGATGTCTGGATGGCATCACCGATGCAATGAGCATGAACTTGGGCAAGCTCTGGGAGATGGTGAAGGACAGGGAGGCCTGGTGTGATGCAGCTCATGGGGTCAGGAAGCTGCTGCTGCTAAGTTGCTTCAGTTGTGTCTGATTCTGTGTGACCCCATAGATGGCAGCCCACCAAGCTCCCCGTCCCTGGGATTCTCCAGGCAAGAACACTGGAGTGGGTTGCCATTTCCTTCTCCAATGTGTGAAAGTGGAAAGTGAAAGTGAAGTCCCTGTCGTGTCCAACTCTTTAGAACCCCATGGACTGTAGCCTACCAGTCTCCTCCGTCCATGGGATTTTCCAAGCAAGAGTACTGGAGTGGGGTCCCAGTGCCTTCTCCGGGGTCAGGAAGAGATGGACACAACTGGGCAACTTAACAAAGACAACAATAAATTTGACGGAGTAGCAACTTGATGACCCTGTGCTCCAATGGTTCCTATTTATATGAGAGAGAGAAGAGAGTTTCAGGCCATAGAACTGGAAATAACTTCATTCCTTATCATGCATTTTATCTGTATGGTTTGCTTATTTAAATTTATTTAGTATCATGCATCAGACATTGTTCTAAACACTAGAAATTGGAAAGTCTCCAAGCTCATGGAAACTGTGTGGCTGAAGCTCAAGGTAAAAATAAAAACACTTATCGCAGGGCTGGGATATGGTTAAGGGTACAAATGATTTTACAAAATTACCAATGAAAAAAACAAAAGCTCAAGATCAAGAGTAATGTCCAAAGCAAAAAACTAACAAAATAAGTAATAAGAGGCATATTTCTGGAGTTACACTACATAGGTTCAGCTTCTGTGTAGTCCCACTCCCCAGTTACTGGTTTTGTGTATTCTGACAATGTATTACAACATTCAGAGCCTTAGTTACCTATTGGTACAAACGCAAAAATGATGATGCCTGAAACTGTGGTGAGGACTAAATGGGCTAATCTGTGTAAAATAGTATAGCACTTGGTTTATGGCAAGAGCTTAATACAGGTAAACCATTTTTTGTATCTGTGTCTCATTTTACCTCATTCAGTAATAATCTATTTTATTATTACTACTATTTTAATGGGGGGAAGCAAGGCTACAAGACAACATACTCAAAAAAAAAAAAAAAATACTAATGCTAAATACTAATTGGAGAAGGCAATGGCAACCCACTCCAGTACTCTTGCCTGGAAAATCCCATGGACGGAGGAGCCTGGTAGGCTGCAGTCCATGGGGTCGCTAAGTCGGACACGACTGAGCGACTTCACTTTCAGTTTTTGCTTGCGTGCTTTGGAGGAGGAAATGGCAACCCACTCCAGTGTTCTTGCCTGGAGAATCCCAAGGACGGGGGAGCCTGGTGGGCTGCCATCTATGGGGTCGAACGGAGTCAGACACAACTAAAGTGACTTAGCAGCAGCAAGTACAATCGAATATGAAAATCCTTCATTTCAGTTTCTACTGAGCTTTGTTGATTATCTCCATTGTATTTCAATCCCCCAATTTTACCCATATATCTCATTGATCATGCCCATTATCTATAGTTCTGTGTGCATATAAATATGTGATTAAAGATAGAAAATATTTGTTGATGATATTTTCCAATTAAGAAATGAGTTGTTTAGGACACTGTCAATTCCCTCTTCTGAGGTAATGTAGCTTGAATATTACTTCATTGGATCTTTATCTTATGGTTGCACAAAAGACATTTAACAAATCTCATCTTTTCCTAAAACAATTTAAACATATTTATATTTTCCTTCATCAAAACAACCACATATATTACTCTGACATCACCATACCTCATTCATAATCAAATACACACATGAGCCTCCCACAAACTGCAGCTCAGATTACATTAATAGAGCACCACCACCACCAACTCCCCCCACTCCCCTATCCCACCATCAGTAAAGACCATCAGTAGGTGTTGCTGCTACTGCTAAGTCACTTCAGTCATGTCCGACTCTGTGCGACCCCATAGATGGCAGCCCACCAGGCTCCCACATCCCTGAGATTCTCCAGGCAAGAACACTGGAGTGGGCTGCCATTTCCTTCTCCAATGCATGAAAGTGAAAGTGAAAGTGAAGTCGCTCAGTCATGTCCGACTCTTAGCAACCCCATGGACTTCAGCCTACCAGGCTCCTCTGTCCATGGGATTTTCCAGGCAAGAATACTGGAGTGGGGTGCCATTGCCTTCTCTGATAGGTGTTGCTACAAACAGTTAAAGCTGAAGAGCTATACAGTATCACGGAGTCAGGCTCATCTCAACTCCAGTCTCTTTCACATACTACACACCTCCCAGGAAAGTACTGTAGCCTCTCCAGGCTTCAATTTCCTTTTCTAAAACAATATAAATTTAGGTACTTAATTCCTAATATTGTCAGGAAGAGAGAATGATAAATTTGAACATACCCCACAATAGAATCTGGCACACAAAAGTACACAGTAAAACTTAGCTACCATCTCTGAAAACTTGTAAGAGCTAGCTCACTGTCTCCTGGTACCAGAAGAGGCAATGCAGACCCATTTTGTGCATATTGAAATGAAAAGACTACAGAATGTGGCAGAAAAATGCATTGTAATCTTTGCAACTAGTGGTGAGTTGCTGTTTAGTAGCTAATGTGTGTCTGACTCTTTTGCAGTCCCATGGACTGCAACCCACCAGGCTTCTCTGTCCATGGGATTTTCCAGGGAAGAATACCAAAATAGGTTGCCATTTTCATCTCCAGGGGACTTTCCTGACTCAGGGATCAAACCCACATCTCCTGCTTGGCAGATGAATTCTTTACCACTGAGGCATCTGGGAAGTCCTAAGGATAAGTAGCCCAAAGCAAAAGGTGACAAGCTCAGTGCCACCCCTACCTCATAGGACAGAATCTTCATGATGCACATGAAGAGGTCATAAATGCATTTCCTACAGCCTCCCTGGTTAAGGGTTGTCACTAGAGGTACAATACATCCTAATTTGCCTGGGAAATCCAGGCTTGCAGATGACACCTGTTCTCAGAGTGAAATTATGCACAGGAACACTTTCACCCACAAAAGTGTCCTGGCTATCTCAAAAACCTAGAAAAGGAAGAGTAAAATAAACCCAAAATGAAGAGAAAGAAAGAAAGAGAAAAAAAAAATTAGAACACAATCAATGAAATTGAAAATAAGAAAATAGTGAAAAATCAACAAAACCAAAATATTTCCTTGTTAAAAAAACAAGTCAATGAAATTGATAAACCTCTAGGAAAACTGAAAGAAGAGAGACAACACAAATCAGTGCTATTGGGAATATTACAATGGTACAGATCCTGCATTCACTATGAACGCATTTATGCTCATAAAGTCAACAGCTTACCTTCAGTTTCCCTAAATGCAAACTATCGAACTCAACCACACGAAAAGAGATAACCTTCTCTTAATGATACCATGACAAATAAATCAAATCTGTAATCGAAAAGCACCCACTCATCCCAGTTCTAAGCAACAGTTAGAACCTGATATGGAGCAAAAGACTGGTTCCAAATTGGGAAAAGAGTACGTCAAGGCTGTATATTGTCACCCTGCTTATTTAACATCATGAGAAACGCTGGGCTGGAGGAAGCACAAGCTGGAATCAAGATTGCCGGGAGAAATATCAATAACCTCAGATATGCAGATGATACCACCCTATGGCAGAAAGTGAAGAAGAACTAAAGAGCCTCTTGATGAAAGTGAAAGAGGAGAGTGAGAAAGCTGGCTTAAAACTCTGCATTCTAAAAACTAAGATCATGGGATTCAATCCCATCACTTCAAGCCAAATAGATGGTGAAACAATGGAAACGGTGAGAGACTTTATTTTGGGGGGCTCCAAAATCACTGCAGATGGTGACTGAAGCTATGAAATTAAAAGACACTTGCTCCTCGGAAGAAAAGCTATGGCCAACTTAGACAGCATGTTAAACAGCAGAGACATTACTTGGCTGACAAAAGTCTATCTAGTCTAGTCAAAGCTATAGTTTTTCCAGTAGTCATGTATGGATGTGAGAGTTTTATAAAGAAAGCTGAGTGCCAAAGAATTAATGCTTTGAACTGTGGTGTCAGGGAAGACTCTTGAGAGTCCCTTGGACTGCAAGGATCTCCAACCAGTCCATCCTAAAGGAAATCAGTCCTGAATATTCATTGGAAAGACGGATGCTGAAGCTGAAGCTCCAATACTTTGGTCACCTGATGCAAAGAACTGACTCGGAAAAGTCACTGATGCAGGAGGAGAAGGGGACGACAGAGGATGAGATGGTTGGATGGCATCACTGACTCAATGGACATGAGTTTGAGTAGGCTCAGGGAGTTGATGAGGGAAAGGGGGGCCTGTTGTGCTGCAGTCCATGGGGTCCCAAAGAGTCAGACACAACTAAGCGACTGAACTGAACTGAACTACTCTCTTCTGGGTTTTCCTGAAGGCTGAGCATATCATGGATGTGGAAACATATGAGAAAAATGGAAAGTATGCTTCCCAGTTACAAAGCCCAGCCTGTACCTGAAGTTCCACCATGCCAGTGGTACCCTTTAGTTTTAGGTAAGGAATACTGTAAATATACAGATTGTCTGGTATTCCCATCTTTTTCAGAATTTTCCACAGTTTATTGTGATCCACACAGTCAAAGGCTTTGGCATAGTCAATAAAGCAGAAATAGATGTTTTTCTGGAACATGATCCAGCAGATGTTGGCAATTTGATCTCTGGTTCCTCTGCCTTTTCTAAAACCAGCTTGAACATCTGGAAGTTCACGGTTCATGTATTGCCGAAGCCTGGCTTGGAGAATTTTGAGCATTACTTTACTAGCATGTAAGATGAGTGCAATTGTGCAGTAGTTTGAGCATTCTTTGGCATTGCCTTTCTTTGGGATTGGAATGAAAACTGACCTTTTCCAGTCCTGTGGCCACTGCTGAGTTTTCCAAATTTGCTGGCATATTGAGTGTAGCACTTTCACAGCATCATCTTTTAGGATTTGAAATAGCTCAACTGGAATTCCATCACCTCCACCAGCTTTGTTCATAGTGATGCTTCCTAAAGCCCACTTGACTTCACATTCCAGCATGTCTGGCTCTAGATGAGTAATCACACCATCGTGATTATTTGGGTTGTGAAAATTTTTTTGTATAGTTCTTCTGTGTATTCTTGCCACCTCTTTTTAATGTCTTCTGCTTCTGTTAGGTTCATACCTAACAGAGTTGGTGAGGGGCAGGGAGGCCTGTTGTGCTGTTTCTGTCCTTTATTGAACCCATCTTTGCATGAAATGTTCCCTTGGTATCGCTAATTTTCTTGAAGAGATCTCTAGTCTTTCCAATTCTATTGTTTTCCTCTATTTCTTTGCATTGATCATTGAGGAAGGCTTTCTTATCTCTCCTTGCTGTTCTTTGGAACTCTGTATTCAAATGGGTATATCTTTCCTTTTCTTCTTTGCTTTTCACTTCTTCTCTTCTTTCCACAGCTATTTGTAAGGCCTCCTCAAACAGCCATTTGGCTTTTCTGCTTTTCTTTTCCTTGGGGATGATCTTGCTCCCTAACTCCTGTACAATGTCTCAAACCTCCATCCATAGTTCTTCAGGCACTCTATCAGATCTTATCCCTTGAATCTATTTGTCACTTCCACTGTATAATTGTAAGGGATTTGACTTCAATTCAGTTGCTCAATTGTGTCCAACTCTGTGTGACCCCATGGACTGCAGTACGCCAGGCCTCCCTGTCCATCGCCAACTCCTGGAGTTTACTCAAACTCATGTCCATTGAGTCAGTGATGCCATCTAATCATCTCATCCTCTGTTGTCCCCTTCTCCTCCCACCTTCTATCTTTCCCAGCCATCAGGGTCTTTTCAAATGAGTCAGTTCTTCGCATCAGGTGGCCAGAGTATTGGAGTTTCAGCTTCAGTATCAGTACTTCCAGTGAATATTCAGGACTGATCTCCTTTAGGATGGACTGGTTTGATCTCCTTGCAATCCAAGGGACTCTCAAGAGTCCTCTCCAACACCACAGTTCAAAAGCATCAATTCTTTGGCACTCAGTTTTCTTTATAGTCCAACTTTCACATCCATACATGACTACTGGAAAAGCCAGAGCCTTGACTAGACGGACCTTTGTTGGCAAAGTAACATCTCTTCTTTTTTATAGGCTATGTAGGTTGGTCATAACTTTTCTTCCAAGGAGCAAGTGTCTTTTAATTTCATGGCTGTAGTCTCCATAGGTCATACCTGAATGGTCTACTGGTTTTCCCTACTTTCTTCAATTTAAGTCTGAATTTGACAATAAGGAGTTCATGGTCTGAGCTTACTTGATCATTATTAGTTAGCTGGCTAGTCAGATACATAGGTAATAGAATACCTGTATAGCAGAGTTAAGCCATTAATATCACTGATGAACAAGAATAAGTGAGCAATTCCTCTTTATCATCTGTCTTAAGGAATTTGACTTCTGCCACAGCAAGCTACCAGTTGTACCTACATAGTTTTTTCCTCTTAGTGGATTGTCAAAATGAGTGATGGTGCCTTCTTCAGTGCATTAACACTGGAAGGTTAAATTAAGTATCTGCAGAGTGCTGGGGACTGTGGTAGGTACCTTCTCAATAGTATAATGACTCCTATACAAAAGCATCTCAATGAATATATGAGCATACACATTTATGAGTAAATTAACACATTTATAAGGCACTTAATATATTCTAATTATTGTGCCAAGTCCTGAATAAGAAATGGTTTCTGCCAGTGAGGATCTTACAGTCTGGTAGAGGAGACAGACATATATACAGTTAACTGCAAAAAATGTAATGTGTAGGAGAAATTTTTTAAGTAGGCATGAGTTGTTGGTGTCATCCAGTATGGTGTGTCTATGACGTCTGGCATGGTAGTAGAATAGCAAAGATTTTATAGAGAAAGGAAAATACTAAAAAAAAGGCTTTTGAAAAGGCATAATATTATTTTTGCAGAGGCAATAATTGTATAAGATCTTTCCTTCAGTTATCCATTTATAAAGTCAGCAAGTTTAGTAAATGCTAGTCAAGGACCAACTACTGTTTCTAGGTTGCTTTTTTTTTTTCCCCTGTGAACCTCATTGCACCTAAAATGGGAGCAAGTATAACACTGACACCAAGTAAATCATTATTTGCTGGTTAATTACCTGAATAATGTTGTGTATTTCTATGTGAGAATACTGGGACAGAAAAAGACTACAGTCATAGTTTGCAGACATTGCGCTGACTTTGACCTTTACTTCAGCCAAAGATTGTTTTCTACTCTTATTTAATCCTCACAATAATAAACTGATATGAACATTGTAATTTTTAAAGAAGACTTACATTATCAAGGAATACACAAACCCCAAATGCCATCAAGACTACTGAAAACTGTTCTACTGGCCTTCTATTTATATAGCTTGAAAGGACAATGCCAGAAATTGGTATGTAAGCTTTTCTTTGTTCTGCTCAGGGTTCACAGCTAAACTAAACCATGCATACAGGGTTTTATGGACGATTGTTTTCAAAAAGAGTCTTGATTATACCCAAATTTGACCTCTCATATTGACTTTAGTGTCATACCACAATATAACAAATAATTCCACCATATTATATCTATTCAGAAAAATCCTTTCATCTCCCTCTCAGAGACAGAGTAATTTTCTGAGTTTGTTACTGGTCTGATTCACCATGGGATTTATTTTCTTGTCGGATACATTAACAATTACTAAAACGTGTTACTTAAGGAAATGCTTTCTAGGTTTATCAATTGGTTTAAAGTGCACAGCTTGATGAAATAGTTTACAGGGTAGATTCAAGATTCCTCATTAAAGAAACACCTCCAGCTGCCTTTCAGTGTCAGTGCCTTTCAAAAGGACAGCGTGGGGTATGGATTTTCAGATTCAGGGCTATCTTATACTCTTATGATGCAAGCTCCCTAACGCCAGGGATCCAGCTGCATTTTTTCCCCCTGACATTTCAAGAAGTTCTGCAGGAAAACAAAGCTAACTTTTACAACAGAGAAAGATTGTAGAATTGTGCAGAGATTCTAGTATTTCATCCTTTTCCATCTTACCAGTTCACTTTCTCACTGCCAAAAGACATATAAATCATCCAGTTCCTTCATTTCCCCTTCTAGTTCATAAAGAGGATGTATCTTCATTTGAAAAGCACTTTGCTGTTCTTAAAGGATAATTCTGCAAGTGCAGGATGATGTTTCATTCCCAAAACAACAACAACAAATTAGATTTTGGATGCCCTTTAGCAAAGCACAAAACAGCCTCTGAGGACCCCTTCGAGTTATGATATCTAAGTCTAAAGAGGAGACAGGAAAAATTGAGATTCTAGAAGTTTAAATTTTATGCTAGGCCTTTTCTCTCTGATTTCTAATGTTCTTTCTAAAAGGTTTAATATTAATATTTTGCCACTCTGAAATATTCAGCCATTCTGAAAGCACTATACTAGGTCTGAGGGGATGGAAACAAGAATAATTCAAATATCTGTATTCAAGAAGCCAACAGTCTAGTATACATGAAGAGGAGGATCTGGTATTTTTTTTTAAGTTCTTACTGTACACCTGGGGCTTTGACATGTAGTTACATAGGTCTTACACAGTCTTCACAACAACCCACAGCCCAGGGCCCAGCTATATTATTTTTAGAAAATATATTTTCATCTGGTTGATCAGATTAGCTATGATAATAGATGCAAGAGATTAAATTTTACTGACCTGATCAAAGTCATCATCATCTCTGGTCTTATCCACTCAGCTTCCTAATGGTTGTCCATTTTTCAATTTCTGCATCTATCTAATATGTACTGTACTTGAAAGCCAAGGTTCAGTTCAGTGGCTCAGTCGTGTCTGACTCTGTGACCCCATGGACTGCAGCACACCAGGCTTCCCTGTCCATCACCAGTTTCCGGAGCTTGCTCAAACTCATGTCCATCGAATCGGTGATGCCATCCAACCATCTCATCCTCTGTCATCCCCTTCTCCTTCTGCCTTCAATCTTTCCCAGCATCAGGATCTTTTCCAATGAGTCAGTTCTTTGCATCAGGTGGCCAAGGTAACCTTTTCCAAATATAAAAGAGTCCACACCACTTCCAAGCTTGATGCACTTCAGTGATTACTCTTTTTACTCAGACTGCATTCTCAGCTCTTTTTCAGTGGCCAACAGTGTGGCACTGCATGATGGGCTCTTTGTCTGCATCTTCAGACTCTTCTCTTAACCACTCATCTCTGTCCCATATGCTATTTTCATGCTGGTTTTCAGTTCCTCATGTTAATCAACTCATTCTAGCCTCAGGACCTTGGTACCTGTTTGTTTTTGCATTGAACTCTCCCCAATCCTGACCCTTTCCTATTCAACCCAACCTTTCAAAGTCACTAATCTATGGAGATTGACTTACGTGGTCCCTCCATAGAAAAGTCTTTTCTAACTGTCTAGTCTGAATTAGACTAAATTACAGCCCTCTTGGTATGTTCCAGTATAACACTATTCTTTCAGAGTATGTTTTACACTTTAAAAGATTTATTTGTGTGCTTAAGTCTGCTGCTGCTGCTGCTGCTGCTAAGTCACTTCAGTCTTGTCCGACTCTGTGCAACCCCATAGACGGCAGCCCATCAGGCTCCCTCGTCCCTGGGATTCTCCAGGCAAGAACACTGGAGTGGGTTGCCATTTCCTTCTCCAATGCATGAAAGTGAAAAGTGAAAGTGAAGCCGCCCAGTTGTGTCCAACTCTTAGAGACCCCATGGACTGCAGCCTACCAGGCTCCTCCATCCGTGGGATTCTCCAGGCAAGAGTACTGGAGTGGGTTGCCATTGCTTTCTCCGTGCTTAAGTCTAGAAGACTATAAACTTTCCATGGCAGAGCCCAGGTTGCTTTGGTTTGCTGTTCTGTTCTAGGTATCTAGGAGCAACTTACTCATGATAGACACTCATTACTTAAATACTTATCTAAAGAATGAATACAGAAGTTTAGAGGGATCTTTAAATTAGACACCAGCACTATAAAAGCCTCCAGAGCCTCAATAACAAATATCATTATCACAACCAATTCATACTTCATTATTTCTAATTTTCAATGAATTATTTATACATATCTCATTTTTCAGAAGAACGCTCAGGATTTATTATTATTCCTTTTCCATGGTGAAATTGAGATTTAAAATATTTAAGTAAATTATCTAATCTTACCTAATTAGTAAGTAGTTGAGAATGGATTCAATCTAAAGTTCACTTTTAAATTAGTACCTGACTATCTCTAGTCACCGGTGGTTTTTCTGATATTTGATTGTATCCGTTCTTCTCCTTTTTTCCCCCTTTGATTCTTCTCTATTCTGATGGTATCCTGGGAGGCTGACCTTTATCAATTAAAATTACACTTCCCAAGTTTCTTTGATTCCTCCCCACCCCCAACCCCCGCCCTGCCACTTCTGCTTTTCCGTGGGATTCAAAAAAATGGATGACACTTGCAGGAGATCATGGCCGGGATGGAGACACATTGGGGCATTTATTCCTATTTCCACTCCTCTGGTCAGTTTTTATTGGGTAATCTTCTTCCAGGATTTGAGATCACTGGGTTCTGGGGATCATCTCTCTTCCTCTGCCCCTTCAAGCCTATGGGTGGCAATGACTTCCCACCTCCTGTTAGTGTTCATACCCCTCCTCACCTGTCTGTAAATAACTTCTTCACTGAAGCCTCTTGCACTTATAGATGAACCAACTGTTTTCACTTGAGACCCGATGATTCCAAAAATCAGACAACTTTCATCTTTCATTTCAGGAGCACTGGAAGGAAAACAGTGCTCTGGAATTCCTACCCAACAATTTTCTCCCTGATAATGACAATAAAGATAAAAGTCTTTAAAGCTTTCACACTTTTATTGTGTGGCAAGCCTTGCAATAGCAAGCACTTTATAAATTTAATTAAATCTTCATAACTTCTCTATGAGAATTGTCATTATCTTGATTTTGCATGTGAAGCAATAGACACACAAATTACATCATTTACTTGAAGTCAAAGTTAGTGAGTAGTGGAGCTACATTACTGCTATTCTCTGAAACTCAGCTGAGCCAACTAAGAAATAGAGATAATGAAACTTCTTTGTGTTACTGACAAGTTTAGAGATCACATATGTGAGGGGACTGGCACAGTGCACTACACACAGTAGAAACTTCATACAGCTAAGGGTTGCTATGTAACTCTGTAGTTATCCCATATTACCCGATGTGAGAATTATTTCCCAGAACAATCTTGCAGTTTAAGACTCATAACTTGGATTTTTACAAAAGAGGAACCTGAGGCTTAGGGAGGGTTAATAATTTGGTTAACATCATATGTCTCAGGGATGGAAACACATGCACATCGCTTCCTAATACATTTTTTTCTATCGCACATTGCTTTCATTGTCTAATCAAGGAAGGGATGCTTGTTTGTCAGAAAAGACTATCCGTTTCCTGGCTCGGAGCCCTGAGAAGTGTTGGCTGGGGGTTGATGCATGAATTAGCACTTGGCAAAGTAACAGCCAATATCCTGGATGACAGTTTTACCAGAAAGGTGAAGGCCTTCCTTTATCACTGGTTCTTAAATCACAGGCCCATAGTAAAACACAATGATAGAGTGGAAAATGAAGTTATTGAAGGCAATTTTGTGAGGATGGAGAGGATGATGTGGCCCAGATATGTAACTTCTCGTGGTCTGACTTTATACAAGGTTAAAGCTGGGAGCCTCTTGAGGAATAAATTCTTATAAAATAAAATAACCATGTGCACTCACTACAATTTTAGAGTCAGGCTGGAATATGATGCACAGTGGATAGTTTCAATATATACTTATTTAAATTTCAAGACAATACACAGTTTATAGAGACTTTATGATGGGAATTGGGCTGCCTGTGTGGGATAGGACACATATCTTTTTCAGAAATATGACAACAACTTGGAGAAACAAAGAAAAACCTTATCGGACTTTGGGAGAAAGAAATGGTCCTGAAAAATGTCCTATCCACCATGACCCTATGCGTGCTAGAGACATTTCCTATTTCATGACTGTTAACCAATTTCATCTAAGAATAAAAATGAAATTAACTTTTCCTTAATCAGGAGCTCTCTGTATATATATAATTTAGCCCTTGCTTACTTCGCTTGGAAGTATGTTATTTCTTTAACTTGTATTTTTCACATCTGTCTAGTGGAGAAATCACATGACCCCTTAGAGAGTCATGGTGAAATCAAATGAGATAGACATCTACTAGGCAGCTACCTTGAAATATGCAAAATGATATCAGAGGAGAGTTGTATTAAACTGTTACACATTTTCTAAACACAACTCAATATGAAGATCACAAACAACCCAATTTAAAAGCAGGCAAATTTTCTGCCAAGGAAATGCAAATGGCCAACAAGCACGTGAAAGGCACTCAACACCAGGAATCATCAGGGAAATGCAAATAAAAACTACAATGAGCATCACCTCACATCTCTTAGGATGGTTGTCATCAAAAAGAACAGAGGAAACAAATGTTGGTGAAGATGTGAAGAAAAGGGAATACTCATACACTATTGGTAGGATTGTAAAATGGTACAGTCACTGTTGAAAAAGTATGGCAGTTCCTCAAAACGCTTAAGATGGAGCTATGATATGACCCAGCAACTCAGCTCCTCAATGTGTATCTGAAAAAAACCAAAAACACTAATTTGAAAAGACACACATTCTAATGTTCATAGTAACATTATTTGTAATCTTCAAGATACAGAAGCAACCTAAGGGTCCATCAACAAAGAAGATGCTTTTATATATGTCCATCCAGGAGAAATATCAACAACCTCAGATATGCAGATGATGCCACTCTAAAGAAGAAAATGAAGAGGAACTAAAAAGCCTTTTGATGAATGTGGAAGAGGAGAGTGAAGAATCTGGCTTAAATCTCAACATTCAAAAACCTAAGCTCATGGTATCTGGTCCTATCACTTCAAGGCAAATAAAAGGGGGAAAAGTGGAAGTAGTGACAGACTTTATTTTCTTGGGCTCCAAAGTCACCACTGACAGTGAGTGCAGTCACAAAATTAAAGATGCTTGCTCTTTGGAAGAAAAGCTATGATGCCTAGACAGAGTATTAAAAACAGAGACATAATTTGCCAACAAAGGTCCATATAGTCAAAGCTATGTTTTTTCCAGTAGTCCTGTATGGACAGATGTGAGAGTTGAATCATAAAGAAGGCCAAGCATTCAAGAATAGATGCTTTTGAACTGTGGTGTTAGAGAAGGCTCTTGACAGTCCCTTGAACTGCAAGGAGATCCAACCAATCAATTCTAAAGGAAATTAACCCTGAATATGCATTGGAAGGACTGATGCTGAAGCCAAAGCTCCAATAATTTGGCCACCTGATGCAAAGGACTGACTCATTGGAAAAGATCCTGATTCTGGGAAAGATTGTGAGTAGGAGGAGGTGGCAGAGGATGTGATGTTTAGATCAGATCAGATCAGTTGCTACTCACGTCCATCAAGTCAGTGATGCCATCCAGCCATCTCATCCTCTGTCGTCCCCTTCTCCTCTTGCCCCCAATCCCTCCCAGCATCAGGGTCTTTTCCAATGAATCAACTCTTTGCATGAGGTGGCCAAAGTACTGGAGTTTCAGCTTTCGCATCATTCCTTCCAAAGAAATCCCAGGGCTCATTTCCTTCAGAATGGACTGGTTGGATCTCCTTGCAGTCCAAGGGACTCTCAAGAGTCTTCTCCAACACCACAGTTCAAAGGCATCAATTCTTCGGTGCTCAGCCTTCTTCACAGTCCAACTCTCACATCCATACATGACCACAGGAAAAACCATAGCCTTGACTAGATGAAACTTTGTTGGCAAAGTAATGTTTCTGCTTTTGAACATGCTATCTAGGTTGGTCATAACTTTCCTTCCAAGGGGTAAGCATCTTTTAATTTCATGGCTGCAGTCACCATCTGTAGTGATTTTGGAGCCCAGAAAAATAAAGTCTGACACTGTTTCCACTGTTTTCCCATTTATTTCCCATGAAGTGATGGGACCAGATGCCATGATCTTCGTTTTCTGAATGTTGAGCTTTAAGCCAACTTTTTCACTGTCCACTTTCACTTTCATCAAGAGGCTTTTGAGTTCCTCTTCACTTTCTGCCATAAGGGTGGTGTCATCTGCATATCTGAGGTGATTGATATTTCTCCTGGCAATCTTGATTCCAGTTTGTGTTTCTTCCAGTCCAGCGTTTCTCATGATGTACTCTGCATATAAGTTAAATAAACAGGGTGACAATATACAGCCTTGACGAACTCCTTTTCCTATTTGGAACCAGTCTGTTGTTCCATGTCCAGTTCTGACTGTTGCTTCCTGACCTGCATACAAATTTCTCAAGAGGCAGATCAGGTGGTCTGGTATTCCCATCACTTTCAGAATTTTCCACAGTTTATTGTGATCCACACAGTCAAGGGCTTTGGCATAGTCAATAAAGCAGAAAGAGATGTTTTTCTGGAACTCTCCGTTTAGCACAGGGAAATACATTCACTATTTTGTAACAACCTATAAAGGAAAAGAATCTAGAATATATATATATATATATATATATATATAACTAATTCACTTTGCTGTATACCTGAAACTGGCTCAAAATTGTAAATCAATTATGTTCCAATAAAATTTTTAAATAGTGGCTCATACTATTCTCAAAATTGACAGAAAGTGCTATTTTTATACTGGGAAGTGATACAATAGGATAACATAAGACATTTCAGATGAAATTATGATAAAACATAAATTGCATCAGTAATAGCAATTTTATTACACAACATACAAAGCAGATCTATTAATAGGTATTTGAAAATAATTTGGCCAATTGAATACATACTTTAAGCTATTAAATACAGTAATTATAAAGTAGAACATACTAGTGGTTTAATCGGAGAAGGCGATGGCACCCCACTCCAGTACTCTTGCCTGGAAAATCCCATGGACGGAGGGCCTGGTGGGCTGCAGTCCATGGGGTCGCTAAGAGTCGGACACAACTGAGCGACTTCACTTTCACTTTTCACTTTCATGCATTGGAGAAGGAAATGGCAACCCACTCCAGTGTTCTTGCCTGAAGAATCCCAGGGACGGGGGAGCCTAGTGGGCTGCCATCTATGGGGTCTCACAGAGTCAGACACGACTGAAACGACTTAGCAGTAGCAGCAGCAGTGGTTTAATATTAATAGTTTGAAAATGTATATATTTAGGCAGTATTGAAGAAAATGTATTTTTGAAAAAACCTTAGGTTTCAGAACATCTAGATGTTAGATATTTAAACATATCTTTTAACTGTATTGCTGAACTCACAGAGAAAGAGGAAAGAAGCACCCCCAAGATCTAGAAAAAGAGAAATGTAAAAAAAGGAAAGTGAGGATGAAGAAGATCAGGAGCTGAAAGCAACAGAGTAAGCAAATTTAGCAAGGTAGACTGCTCCGAGTCGTACATCAATAGCAGAATATTCAAGCTTTTGTGAACAAAAGCTACACTGGAAGTGAATGACTAGGCCCCTGAGCTTTTAGGATGGCAGAGAGGAAAGGGGCATAAATCCACACCCTACCCCTACCTCCACATAAATCAGACCCATAAAAGTCTTACCTTTAGCAAAACAATATGCTATGAGGAAAAGATCTATTGTGGGTACCTTAGGGAGCAAAACGGTGTCTGTAATTTCTTAGTACTAGGTAGAAAATAACCAGTAGAACACCCACGTTAGTGGGGTCCTCTGAGAGTGTATATCTATAGCCTTAACTGTGCATGGGGCTTGGGATAAGATTCATCACAGCTTCATGGTCTGAGAAAGACCACATGAGAAAATTACAAGACAGTGGTCCTAGGAGTTATAATTTAAGCATCATAGCAAAAATGAATGTAAATTCTCTTTGAAGGAAAGAAATCTCATGTGAGGACCCTCAGGATCTGTACATATTAGGTCAGTCAAAGATGAGCTCAAAATATTAGATCACCAGATATATGAGAAAATAAAGAGCCTTTGTAAATAACTATGAGTTGAAACACTAAGTGATAAGTTTGGAGCCTAAGGACTTCAGGTATTAGAAATATTAGATACAGAAAACAAAATATCCACAGATAAAACATTTAAACATATAAAATATGGATTCAAAAGAGAGAGACAGTAGACTGTAAAGAGAGACAGGCTAACTACTTAAAGAAAAAAATAGAGCTTATATTTAATTGCATACATTTTTATATGAATTTTTAATTCATTTTTTATATGAATTTTTAAATACTAAGGGGATTAAATGGTGGATTAAACATAGCTGAAGAGAATTAACAAAATGAAAACTAACTATAAAAAATAAAAAAGTACAGTTCAAGGAGTTTCAGAGACAAAAAAATATTTTATAAAAGTCATTATGAGGTACATAGTATAGAATTAAAAGGTACACATTAATTTGCATTCTAGAAGAGGTAATAGAAAAAAGCAAAAGAGCATTTATAGAATCAAAATCTGAAAACATTTCAAAATGTATTAAAAAACACACATTATTAATGCAATAAAAATTCAAATAGAGTTAATAAAAAGAAATCCAAGTCTATATTCAACAGAATAAAACTGTAGACCACTAAAGACAATGATAAATAGACAAAAAGTAGAGACAGGTCATCTAAATGAAACATGACTGGAGTGAGTGTAGTCTTCACAGCAGCAATGGAAATCAGAATACATATGTTGACCATGGTAAGAGACATAGATACTAAATATTTAAAAATTGAACACTCAGCAAAAACTATCATTAAGGAAAAGGGCAAATGAAATATTTTCAGAGGACACCAGCATGATTTAAAATATTTTCAGAGGAAACCAGCATGATTTCACTGAAGAAATCTCTAAAATGATGTAATTAGGGAAGAAGTAAAGGAAAAGTTATATTAAAAAAGAATAAAGAAAAAAAAAGAAAACTGAAACAAACATACACAGAAGTAAAATCTAACATTATTGTTAAACATTTTAGTGATGATAATATGTACTATATGTCTAAATAATAGAGTTAATAAAAAGCAAACCAAGAAAATACAAAACATTTTACATTAACAGCATGGAACTTATACAGAGAAAGTAAAAAACTTATTAAAGACAGGAGGGAAGGATGGAAAGTGTCATGATGAAACTTTTGAGGATGATGGATATGTTCATTATTTTGGTTGTGGTGGCAGTTTCTTGGTGTATGTATGTCCAGCATTATCTAGTTTGGGCTTCCCTGGTTGCTCAGAGGTTAAAGCGTCTGCCTGCAATGCAGGAGACCTGGGTTTGATCCCTGAGTCGGGAAGATTCCCTGGAGAAGGAAATGGCACCCCACTCCAGTATTCTTGCTTGGAGAATCCCATGGATGGAGGAGCCTGGTGGGCTACAGTCCACGGGGTCGCAAAGAGTCAGAGCGACTTCACTTTCACTTCACTTCACTTTCACACTTTAGATATATGTAATTTAATGTATGTGAAATATATTTCTCATTATAAATAAGAAAGCAGACTACAAAATATTTAAACAATTGGAGAGTTGTGGCATATTCAGAAAGTATCAGTAGTTCTCTAGAAATTCAATGGCTATAATACAATTTCAAACAAAATTCATATATGTTTTATTCAAGAATGCCCTAACTATATAATATACCAGAGCCCTTAGAATGACCTGAACAATTCTGAGACAAAGTAAGATAGATGGATATTCCCCATTCACATACCAAGCCTTATTTTAAAACCTTAATTGACACATAGACTAATTGTTAGAATCATTAATGTAGAAACAAGTATTTGAGGAAATAGTACATTGTTGAGTAAATGCAGTAATGGTTCAAGTAAAATTGGTTACTATGAAAAAAATTAATCCCTACCACATATCAAAGAAGCAATTCCATATAGATCACAAAGTTAAAATTTGAAAAGCAAAATTTTAATATTATGAAAGAAAATATAGGCAATTTTTTTCCTCCCTGGTGTAGAGGACCACAAAGCATGGTTTGACACACATGCTTGTTAAGACACACAAACCACGGTTTATAAAGATATGATAAATTCAGCTATTTTAAAATTAAAAACACGTGTACTTCTAAAGCTATCATTATGAGAATGAAAATGCAAGCTTCAAACTAGAAGAGCTTGAGATTATTACTCATAAAATATAAAGTACTGCTAGCAGTGTCAAAAAAGGGTAACCAAACCATAGAAGGATGGGCAAAGTATATGAAGATATTTTACAGAATAATAACTAAATATGTAAGTATCTACCTTCATTAACAAGAAGGAAATAAAAAATCAAAACCAAACATAGATGCCACTCATTTTCATTTAGTGCATTTGATAATACTCAGCATTAGCAAGATTGCAGAACCACAGTAAATTATGTTATGCTGGTGGAGGTGTATTTAGTATAATTTTGATGTAACCATTTTAGAAAACAATTTTCTGTTTTTGTGTAAAGTTCAAGCTCTGGATACTGTTGATAATAAATGAACATGTTTCAGCATCTGCGAATCTCAAAAAGCTAGTACTAGTTGAAAAAAGTAGAGAAAATTATAGCCAGTATGACACATTCATATAAATTTTCTAAAAATGCATATATATTCAGTGAATCTAAATAAGGTAAACAAAAGATAATTCAGAAGTAAAGTTTGATAGTACTTTTAATTTTCTATTTATTCAGGTAGTGATAGAATGACAGAAAAATTCCTCTGTATCTATGAAATATTTTTTGTGTTATATAAACCTTCCTTGGTTGTGCCTGATATCTTAATTTTTTAAACTGAAGTATAGTTGATTCCCTGGTGGCTCAGACCGTAAAGGATCCACTTGCAATGCAGGAGATCTGGATTCGATCCCTAGGTTGGGAAGATCCCCGGGGAAGGGATTGGCTATCCACTCCAGTATTCTTGCCTGGAGAATTCCATAGATAGAGGAGCCTGGTGGGCCCAGTTCATGGAATCATAAAGAGTCAGACATTACTGAGCAACTTTCATTTTCACATGGTTGATTTTCAAAGTTGTTTAAGTTTCAGGTAAAAAGCAAAGTGAGTCACTCTTACATATACATATATATATATATATATATATATATTTCAGATAACTTATAGATTAAAATGTCATTGCTGCTGCTGCTGTTAAGTCGCTTCAGTCGTGTCCGACTCTCTATGACCCCATAGACAGCAGCCAACCAGGCCCCCCCCACCCCCATCCCTGGGGGAACTGTAAATCAATCTATGGAAGTATATTATACAAATCCATACCCTGTTTAAAATTTTAAAAATAGTAATATCCTGCTGCAAAAACAAACTAAGAACTGTAATAGGAAACTAACTCTTACAAAGATTTTGAACCTATCAGTTTTCAATGATATTTCTAGCAATAGCTGTTCATTTAAACATGTTAACATATGCTAACCTTCAATGAATGGATGACTCCCTGAAATTCCCAAGAATCTCAACAAAGGCATTTCATTAAAAAGTCTTTCTTGAACTAAATCTCAAGATCATGCTGTTTAGTGAGGTTGTATTCCTTAGTATGAATGAGAAATGATTTTATTGAACAATGCTCACAAATTGGGAAGTCAGGCTCAATAATTTTTTTTTTTTAAGTCATTTGTAATACAACACACACAACCGATAAAGCTAACTCTCTTTCAGTAAATGGTGGATTGATTTCTCAGCTGTGAATGCGTATTGTACTATTCAGAGAAAATGTCTGTTCCAGTATCTGCCTATTCCCTGGGAATATGTGTTCACAAACTAAATAGTAAGGTGAGAACTGCTCTAATTTGCTTACATTATGTGGTATTTGCCCTGGAGTATGGTGACTGTTAGAGGGAAAAAAATAAGTCGACATGACATTGAACAACTTCTTTATTGAAAGTGTATGATGTGATTATTCACAAACAGGCATATATATATACACTGAAATAAAAGGGAAAGAAAAAAAAAAGACAGTGAGAACCTAGTATGGTCAAGCACTGTGCTAGTCATTGGCAATATAAAATCTAATAACGGATGGTTCCTGAATTATAAGATGAGAGTGAAATGAAATGTCAAGTTCAATGCCATTGGAATAGTGCTGTAAAGCAAATCTGTAAATGGTGCAGGGAGAGCTCCAGGAGGAAGACCAAGGTTTGTATGGTAAACAGGAGTCCACAAAAAAGTGAGCTTTTAAGAAGGTTCAGAGAGTGGGAGCAGAAAATATATTCAAAGCAAACTATGCATAGCACTGAGGTCTGAAAGAGAAAGACATATTTGGAGAAATATACATTCTTCAATGAGTTTGGAGCAGGGGTGCATAACATGCAAGCAAGGAGGCTAGAGAGATAAGAAGGACAGGATAAAAAATAGCCCCTGAATCAGAGGAAGTTTTGAGTACAGGAACAGCATATTCATTTTTTATTTTTAATATATTTCTCTGGGGAGATTAAATAGGTTTCTGTTTTAAAAGGACCAGATGATGTATAAGAACTGCTCAAAAATCACTGCAGGGGCTTGCTCTAAGACTCTGAGCTCCCCAAACAGAGGACCGAGGTTCTATCTCTGGTTGGGAACTGGGTCCCATATGCTTCAGCTAGAAGTTTGCATACCATGGCTAAGAGTTCACATGCCACAGCTGGAAAAAAAAAAAAAAAAAAAAACAAACCCTGCATGCTGCAACTACAGATTCTGCATGCCACAGCAAAGACTGAAGACCCCTCATGCTGCAACTAAGACCTAACACAGTCAAATAAATAAATATTTTTTAAAAATCACTGCAGGAAGAGAATAAGATGACAGAATAATAGGACATGGAATTCACCTCCCCCTACAAACACATCAAAAAAACATCCACATGAGGAACAATTCTCGATAAAAACTGACTGGAAACTGACAGTAAAACTCCAGTAAAACAACCCAGGGTGAAAGACAGATCCACACAGAATCAGGTAGGGAGGGAAGAGAAATAATGCTAGGACCTGTCTCCCAGGAGGGGACAGAGGAAAAGGAGATTACACATGCAGAGATCCTCCCTGGGGAGTAAGCAGCTCAAGGCATATATATGGAGCCACAGTCCTGGTGTTCAAGAGGAGCCCCCTTGTCTGGTTGGTGGGCCAGTGGTATTAACAGGACAGCCATGGAAAGCCTGGACTCTGCCCAGAAGGAAAGTGCATGTGTTTGAATCCTCTCAAATCAGGGGGGAGACAGCAGATTAAAATTGTGTAGGTGGCTGACTCATTTCCTATGACCACCCTAGCATGTGGACCACAGCCTGGAGACCCAATGCCAGATACAACTCTCCAGTCCTGCTTCTCCGGTTTGCAGTTCTATACTGTAGCAAGGGCCACCATGACTGAGAAAAGAACTTAGCTATGAGACACCAAGGTGGTTCAGACCTAAAATGGTGTATGAACAGGGTGGGAGCAGCCATCACAGGTGCTTACATAGGCAGTACTTGGGGAGCACCCTGGCCTCTGTTTGCAGCCATACCACCACAGCCCACACAGGTCCTGCTTGTATTGCAGCACAGTTCCACCAGGGGCTTAATGGCAGGGGTTGGGGTGAGAGTTTGGCCATAAAGGATACTCAGACCTAAAATAGCATCTGTAAGGCAAGGACAGCCATTGCTAGCACTTGCACAGGCAGCAAATCAGAAGCATCCTTGAACACTGTGGCTGGACTGCTGCAGCCCTTACTCTAGCATATGCTGAGAATTGACACAGTCCATCTTGCTCCAGCACTGTCCCCACTGGGGCAAAGTGGCTGATGATAGAAATAAAACTTACTCGCACTTAAAGGGAACAGAGCCAGCCCAGACCTGAACCTCAGGGCTTCTTCTCCAGCAATCTGGATCATAATTCCACCCCTTCTAGATTTATGGTGACCACTGAGCAGAGGGAAAGCCTCAGCTTACACTTGGCTCTGTCCCTAGTCCCTTCATCCCCAGCACCATCTCCTCTCAAGGTGAAATAGCTGCCAGCACACCCTGAGGAAACGTGAAACTTTTGTTCTCATCAAATTCAGCTGTCTCACCAAAACCACTGAGAAGATGCAGGTTATATTGGGGTGCTTCCACATAACGACAGCCCTTCAAAATCACCATAGGTAACTCTTTCACCTAATTTCAAATTTATTATATGAGGCTACAATTACTTTGATACTAAAATCAGAAAAAGACACTACAAAAAAAAAGAGAGAGAAAGTTATAGACCAATTATTTCTGATGAGTATAGATGCAAAATCTCCAACAAAATTTTAATATAACATATCCAACAATATATAAAAAGGTTCATAACAGTAATCAAGTTCAATTTATTTCAGGGATAAAATGATGGTTCAATATTGCAAATCAATGAGCATGATATACCACATTAATAAAAGGAAGATAAAAATCACATGATCATCTCAATAGAAATAGAAAAAGCATACAACAAAAGTCAACATTTGCTCATGATAAAAACTCTCAAAGTTGGTATACAGGGAAGATATCTCAACATAAAAGACCATTTATGACAAATCCACAGCTAATATTATGCTCAACGGTGAGAACCTGAAATCATTTCCTCTAAAATCAGGAGGAACAAGACAAGAATACCCACTCTTATCACTTCTATTTACCATAATATTGGAAATTATAGCCATAGCAATAAGACAAGAAAAATAAAATGACTCCAAACTGGAAGAGAAAATCCCATATAGCTATGGTCAATTAATTTGTGAGAATGGAGCTAAGAACATACAATGGAAAAAAGACAGTCTCTTCAGTAAGTCATGCTGTTAGTAGTGGATAAATACATGCAATACAGCAGTCAAAAGGTAGCTCAGTTGGTAAAGAATTTGCCTGCAGTGCAGGACACCCAGGTTCAATCCACTGGTTGGGAAGATCTCCTGGAGAGGGAAATGACAACCCACTCCAGTATTCTTGCCTAGAAAATCTCATAGACAGAGGAGCCTGATGGGCTACAGTCCATGGGATCACGAGTTGGACACGACTTAGTGAATAAATCACCACCAAATATATGTAAAAGAATGAAATTAGAACATTTCCTCACACCATATACAAAAATAAACTCAAAATGCTTCAAAGACCTAAATACAAGACCAGAAACTATAAAAATCCTATAAGAGAATCATAAATGTAAATCAATACTGTTTTTAATAACTCATAGAAATATTTTTTTCCATCTCTTCCCTGGTGTCTCAGATGGTAAAGAATCTGCCTGCCTGCAATTCAGGAGACATGGGTTCAATCCGAGTCAGGAAGATCCCCTGAAGAAAGGAATGGCAACCCACTCCAGTATTCTTGCCTGGAGAATCCCCATGGATAGAGGAGCCTTCGAGCTACAGTCCATAGGGTCACAAAGTGTCAGACACAACTGACCAACTAATACTTTCACTTTCCTTTAGGAAAAAAAAAAAAGCAACAACAACAACAAACAAACCCAAATGGGACATAATTAAATGCAAAAGATTTTGGACAGCAAGGAGAATTTTTGACAAAGACAGCCTACTGAATGCAAGTAAACATTTGCAAATGATATGACTTTTAAGTGATTCATATCTGAAACATATAAACAGCACATACAACTCAATAACAAAACAAGAGTGATTGAAAAATGTGCAGAATATCAGAATAGACTTTTTTGCAAAGAACACATGCAAATGGCACATAAAATGATAGATGTTCAGTGTCACTAGATAAATGCAAATCTAATCATTTGATAAATGCAAATCAAAGCCACAATGGGATATCACCTCACCTGTCAGAATGGCTATCATCAGAAAGTCTATAGATAACAAATGTGGGTAAGGATGTGCAAATAGAAAACCTTAGTACCTTACTGGTGAGAATATAAATTGGTACATTCACTATAGAAAACAATATGGAGGTTTTTCAAAACCACCAATTCCTGTGTATAAAGCCAAGAAAACAAACACACAAATTCAAAAAGATACATTTATGCCACTGTCCACAGCAGTATTAGTTACAATAACAAAGATATGGAAGCAACCTAAGTGTTTATCAACAGACAAATGGATAAAAAAGCTATGGGGTATTTGTATATTCAGTTCAGTTCAGTTGCTCAGTCGTGTCTGACTCTTTGTGACCCCATGAATCGCAGCACACCAGGGCTCCCTATCCATCACCAACTCATGGAGTTCACTCAGACTCACATCCATCGAGTCAGTGATGCCATCCAGCCATCTCATCCTCTGTCGTCCCCTTCTCCTCCTCCTCTTGCCGCCAATCCCTCCCAGCATCAGAGTCTTTTCCAATGGGTCAACTCTTAGCATGAGGTGGCGAAAGTACTGGACTTTCAGCTTTAGCATCATTCCCTCCAAAGAAATCCCAGGGCTCATCTCCTTCAGAATGGACTGGTTGGATCTCTTTGCAGTCCAAGGGACTCTCAAGAGTCTTCTCCAACACCACAGTTCAAAAGCATCAATTCTTCAGTGCTCAGCCTTCTTCACAGTCCAACTCTCACAACCATACATGACCACAGGAAAAACCATAGCCTTGACTAGAGGAACTTTGTTGGCAAAATAACGTCTCTGCTTTTGAATATGCTGTCTAGGTTGGTCATAACTTTCCTTCCAAGGAGTAAGCATCTTTTAATTTCATGGCTGCAGTCACCATCTGCAACGATTTTGGAGCCCAAAAAAATAAAGTCTGACACTGTTTCCACTGTTTCCCCATCTACTTCTCATGAAGTGATGGGACCGGATGCCATGATCTTCGTTTTCTGAATGTTGAGCTTTAAGCCAACTGTTTCACTCTCCTCTTTCACTTTCATCAAGAGGCTTTTGAGTTCCTCTTCACTTTGTGCCATAAGGGTGGTGTCATCTGCATGTCTGAGATTATTGATATTTCTCCAGACAATCTTGATTCCAGCTTGTGCTTCTTCCAGCCCAGCTGGGCTTCTTCCAGCCCGGCGTTTCTCATGATGTACTCTGCATATAAGTTAAATAAGCAGGGTGACAATATACAGCCTTGATGTACTCCTTTTCCTATTTGGAATCAGTCTGTTGTTCCATGTCCAGTTCTAACTGTTGCTTCCTGACCTGCATACAAATTTCTCAAGAGGCAGATCAGGTGGTCTGGTATTCCCATCTCTTTCAGAATTTTCCAGTTTATTGTGATCCACACAGTCAAAGGCTTTGATATAGTCAATAAAGCAGAAATAGATGTTTTTCTGGAATTCTCTTGCTTTTTTGATGATCCAGCAGATGTTGGCAATTTGATCTCTGGTTCTTCTGCCTTTTCTAAATCCAGCTTGAACATCAGGAAGTTCATGGTTCACGTATTGCTGGAGCCTGGCTTGGAGAATTTTGAGCATTACTTTACTAGCGTGTGAGATGAGTACAATTGTGTGGTAGTTTGAGCATTCTTTGGCATTGCCTTTCTTTGGGATTGGAATGAAAACTGACCTTTTCCAGTCCTGTGGCCACTGCTGAGTTTTTCAAATTTGCTGGCATATTGAGTGAAGCACTTTCACAGCATCATCTTTTAGGATTTGAAATAGCTCAACTGGAATTCCATCACCTCCACTAGCTTTGTCCATAGTGATGCTTTCTAAGGCCCACTTGACTTCACATTCCAGGATGTCTGGCTCTAGATGAGTGATCACACCATCATGATTATCTTGGTTGTGAAGATCTTTTTTGTACAGTTCTTCTGTGTATTCTTGCCACCTCTTCTTAATATCTTTTGCTTCTTTTAGGTCCATACCATTTCTGTCCTTTATCGAGCCCATCTTTGCATGAAATGTTCCCTTGGTATCTCTAATTTTCTTGAAGAGATTTCTAGTCTTTCCCATTCTATTGTTTTCCTGTATTTCTTTGCATCTGTATATTACGTGTATATATATACACACACATACATACATACATATGCACACATACATATTACTTGGTCATTAAAAGAATGAAATTCTGCCAATTTCAACCACTTGGATGGACTTAGGGAGCATTATGCTTAATGAAGTAAGTCAGACAGAGAATGACAAACAATATTATATACTCCAGTTATGTTATAACTTATACATAGAATCTAAAAAATAAAAACAAGCTAAGTTATATAACAATACTCAGTCAGACACACAGGTATAGAAAACAAGGTAATGGTTACCAGTAGGGAAAGGAGAGTGGGGAGGGTCAAGATAGGGGTGCTGGATTAGGAGATATAATCTACTGTATTTAAAATAGATAAGTAACAAAGATATATTGTACAGCACAGGAAAATATAACCTTTGTTTTGTAATAATATTAAATAGAGTATAATCTATAAAATATTTCATCATTAGGCTGTGTGCCTAAAACTAATGTAAATAAATCATTATACTTTAATAAAAAATCACTCTGCATGTAAATGTTAATATATGTATATGAATATATGTAATATATAGATGTCTGAAGGTGAAAATGTGACATAAAAACAAAGGAATCTCAGAATCTCCTTAAGGAATTAGTCATCGGACATTTAAGAGGCCAGAAATCTGGGTCTGGAGTATGATAAGTAGTCTTTCCTGAATATAGTAATCACCAATACCATCATTTATCATACGTTGGCTGTGTGTTACATACTTTGCAAAACATTTTATACTCACTGTTTTGTTTACTCTTTCTAACTCTTTTTAAGAGTCGACTGTGTGGGATAAGGAATTTGAGAATTAAAAGGTGATAGATAATTCATCTCAAATCACAAAATTAGTAAATGGAACAGAGTATTACTTCAAAGGCTGAGCATGTAAATGCAAACAAGGAATGGAACACACATCACTGCTCTAAAGATGAGGATGTCATCTGCCTGTTATATACTGAGTGACATTATACCCCAAGAAAACAGGAAAACATTATTGCTATGATAAAAGTAAGCCAGAGAATAAAGTCAGACAACCTAAGGATCGAGAAGAAATGACTTCTCTAGGAAGCTGTAAAGAGCTATAGAGTCTGGTTTTAACACCACCTGCCTGACACCATCAGAGAATGAGGGGTTCTCCCAGGGTATGAGCACAATGACACCAGACAAAGTGGCAATAACAACTTGCCTATTGGATAAATACTATGTCCCAAGATTCACACCAAGCCATGTAAACATGAGCTAAATGGTACACAAAGAATTTGATGTGACCTGTCACTCATTATCTAACTCCAAAGTTCATCCTCTTATGCAGAACTGCCTTCCACATCTGAGAATAGGAAATATCTGAATGGCCATGTGGAGCTGGGCTTTTCTTTTTTAACTTCTTTTTTTTTTTTAATTTATTTATTTTAATTGGAGGCTAATTACTTTACAATATTGTAGTGGTTTTGCCATGCATTGACATGAATCAGCCACGGGTGTACATGTGTTTCCCATCCTGAACCCCACTCCCACCTCCCTTCCCATCCCATCCCTCTGGGTCATCCCAGTGCACCAGCCCCGAGCACCGTGTCTCAAGCCTTGAACCTGGACTGGCGATCTGTTTCACATATGATAATACACATATTTCAATGCTATTCTCTCAAATCATCCCACCCTCATCTTCTCCCACAGAGTCCAGAAGACTGTTCTATACGAGGGAGCTGATTTTTAATATATCAATTTACCCTACCATTTTTTCTGCTTTAATCATGACTTCTCATAGAGTAATACAGAGGATGGATTGGAAGTGGTTTGAATCTCAACTAGTTATGGTGTAGGAGTACATTTAATCACTTAATAAATGTGATGTTTTCAAGTGAAATTCATATGAAATGTGAAATTCTCACATGGTTTAGGGGTATAGGAGGTATTATTCAGAAAAGATATTACTAAATTGATATTAATGCATTTTTTCCAGGTACCTTAAGGTACACAGATAATCTCACATATTTGGAACTCATGGCATACAAATTCAAATTCACAAAATAGATATATTAAAGAGTATTTACTCTTAAGAGCAAAAGCAATTTTCCCACTACACAAGGATTTCTTTAACTACCAAATTCCCCCCTAGTGTATTTCAATTAGGTTTCCATTTACCAAAAAAAAAAAAAAATCAATTTGTGTGCAAGTTTGCAGTGAGACAGCTATTGCATAAAGTAAAATACAGTAACATCTCATTTTAGAGATTCAAACAAACTCCTGGGCAGAACACACTTTGAAAACCACATACAGAAATAACACATCCTTGTAGATGACACACAGAGTAGCCTTCCGTTCTTCAGTAGATTTAATGGATGATAAACTCACCAGTGGTGAGAGTTCAGTACATGCCAGCAAAACTCCCAAATTAATTCCTTCTGATGACTTTTCTATTTTTCTTCTCCCACCACTGCTATTATCTGGAAACAAGTTGACACTGACTTCTTACACATAGGACTTATCTAGACTTTCAGCTGTTTGACTGATAAGGAGATTACTAAACAAACTTCTAACTCTGCCACATGGTAGGTGGTCATGTTTGACTTGAAATATTTTCAGCTCTTTGAATTAACAAAGAGCTGAAAATTTTAAGGATAAGAAGAAATTTCCCCTCCCCCTCCTTCCAGACAGTATTTATTTAGAGGAATGAACTTTTTAGACTTTTGATTGGCATTCCTGCCTAAAGTAGCATCTGATCAACTGTGTGGAGAACATGAAATTTACTGAAAGTATGAACTAACTATGGCTGTGAAAGACATTGGGCTTTGTCCTTGCAAGGATGAATAAACTGGAAAATACTTTCACATAAATGAAATATCTTATATAGATGTCCCTCCACCAAAACCTTTAGCATAAGACAATGGCCATCATGTTGGTGATGATTAGATATTTGCTAAGTCGCTTCAGTCATGTCCAACTCTGTGCAACCCCATAGACGGCAGCCCACCAGGCTCCACCATCCCTGGGATTCTCCAGGCCAGAACACTGGAGTGGGTTGCCATTTCCTTCTCCAATGCATGAAAGTGAAAAGTGAAAGCGAGTTGCTCAGTTGTGTTAGACTCTTCACGACCCCATGGACCACAGCCTAAGAGGCTCCTCCACCCATGGGATTCTCCAGGCAAGAGTACTGGAGTGGGGTTCCATGATTAGATATTAAGTCACTATAAATAGACTTTTAAGTACCAAAGGGATATGGGAGAAAGGTCAGCACTTGGAGTAAAATAGAAGGATATTTTTGGAGTCCTGGGTTTTCCAAAGGACTACCTCCATGTCCTTGGACTTCTCTTTAACCTCTCAGAGCCTCCTTTTTCTCATAAACAAAATAGGGACCAAAGGATCTATAATCTATGGCATATAATCTATGAAATTGTAGCTATTTTATAGTTTTATAGTCATTTAGAATATCTTTCTTTCCTTAATTATTTTATAAAACTGCTGACTAGCTTACTTTAAGCCTCTCTTCAAATCTTTCATCTGCTTTAAGGATTCTTAGCAATTATCAATCCAATTCTGTTTAATCAAAGCTATGATTTTTCCAGTGGTCATGTACAGATGTGAGAGTTGGACTGTAAGAAAGACTGAGCACCAAAGAATTGATGCTTTTGAATTGCGGTTCTAGAGAAGACATGTGAGAATCCTTTGGACAGCAAGGAGATCAAACTAGTCAATCCTAAAGGAAATCAACCGAATATTCATTGGAGAGACTGATGCTGAAGCTCCAACACTTTGGCCATCTGATGCTAAGAGTCAACTCATTAGAAAACACCCTGATGCTGGGAAAGATTGAGGGCAGGAGAAGAGGCCAAGAGAGGATGAGATGGTTGGATGGCACCTCCAACTCAATGGACATGAGTTTGAGCAAACTCTGGGAGACAGTGAAGGACAAGGAAGCCTGGTATGCTACAGTTCACGGGTTCGCAAAGAGTCGGACACAACTTAGCAACTGAACAACAATGAACAAATCAAACACTAATTGAACCAATGATAATAGATAGTTTACTGCTCTAAGCCAAGTACTGTCCTAAATTCTCAAGGAAGAAGCATGGTGATGTTTAAACATGTTTTGGTTTACTTATAACATATATTAGACCCTTTACCAAAGTAGCTCTAACTTTCCAGTCCTCTCTGTAGCCATTCTCTTTGCTATTTGACTCTGTAGCAATTTCTATTGAGACATGTTTCCCCAGCTCTTATCTGGACCGATCTTCTGAGCTCTTCATTAGTAAACTGTGATGGAAATGATACTTGGCTAGGTCTGAGTCTAGACCTCAGGAAACCTTGCATATATTTCTATATTCTTGGAATTCTGCCAGTTCCATGAGACTAGGTCTGGACTGCACTACTGGAGGATGGGAATCCACTTGGAAGACAGACCACTTGTGCCAGACAAGGCACTTCTTGATTTGCTAGAGTCAGTTGAGCACCCAAAATCTGACAGTCCACATTAGATCAGCATGGGAAGGACAGGATATGGGGGGACCTCTGACTGCAGATTAGTAGGGAGCTTAGCCAATTCCAATAAAGAAATTGATCTATATACTCATGAGCAAAATGTGTCAAGCATCCCAAGGGGAATAAAAGTTTAGAAAGACAATCAGGCTAATAAATAAACTGATTAGGTCACAGTAATGACTTACGCAATGGAGGCAAAATATAGACTGTAAGGGGTGTAGGAACTGAGCGTCTTCACTTTCACTTTTTACTTTCATGCATTGGAGAAGGAAATGGCAACCCACTCCAGTGTTCTTGCCTAGAGAATCCCAGGGATGGGGGAGCCTGGTGGGCTGCTGTCTATAGGGTCACCTGCACAGAGTTGGACACGACTGAAGCGAATTAGCAGCAGCAGCAGGAAGGGGTGTAAAGGAGAGAGAGATCATTGGCATCCAGGAGATTCATGGGAGATATTTCAGTGTGACCCTATTAGAACTGAGTTCAGAAAAATAGAACTTGCTGGAAATGTAGCAGGTTTTTAAATTTAGGGAGATTTTCTACTAAAACACGTGCACTATTTGGAGGAGGGGGTGGGTTGACAAAATGTAAGCAGACTTGCACTTTACAAATAATACTCTGACGAGGTATAAGCTAAATTGTGAGTGAGAAGAAAGGAGTGAGGTTTACTGATGTCTATTCTAGGAATCATTCATCTAAGAGATAATGAGGATTTCACTAAGATAAACAGTCAATAGGGATGAAGATTAAGAGATGGGCTTGAGAAGTATCAGGAAGTACAATCTCTGGATGGAATCCTTGCTTTTGTTTGCAGTGCAGAAGCACTCAGCAGAAAGGTAGCATATCACAGAACTGATAATTCTCTTGTTGCAACTGCTTCTTAGAAACCTACTGTGTCCTTTTGATAAAAGGATTTAGACCCTGAACTTCTAAAGAATGTTAGCTTTTAAAAAGTAAAGAATATGGAATCTCAGTAGATCCTGGTAAATGGGTTTAGGTCTGTTGTATAGCCTGCATTTAGACCTTTCGTAGATAAAATCAAGGTGCTAGAAGCTGCAGAAACCCAAGTTTGGCTTCCTGGGACACTGCATGATTCTGGGTCCAAAGTTGCAGTAACTTCTGGAGACACAAGTGACTCCCTGAAATCAGTGAAGGGAGTGACCACTTACTTTCTCTTTTTATACCTTTCTTTTTTTCCACATTAATCTTTAACTGAGCCTTGATTCAGAGTAGTGGACTGTGAAACAGTGAAAGTGGGCTAAGAAGATTAAAGATCTCCATGAGAAAGGTATGAAATACGACTGACAATTTGGTGCTGATCCTTTGTGATGTGTGAAATTAAATCCTTATCCAATGTGCCTAGACAATGCAATTAGTCTCGAGTATCTATGTCAGGAAACATTTCTTGTTAAGTCAATGCAGGAACTCAGCTCAAAAATAGACCACTCTGAGTAAAACTTTTTTTTTTTTTTAAGTCATTTAGTGCTCCAGATTTCCAATGGAAAACAACAAAGAAAAACAGAAAAAAACAAAAAAGCATGATGACAAAGAAGAAAAGTTAAGTGATTTGCTTGAGTCAAGGATATACAGTGATTAGTTATCTATTTGTTTATATCATTCATGCATTTCTCTATCCATTTTTCATGAATATTTGTTGAGACCTACTATATATGAGGGGCTTCCCTGGTGGCTCAGATGGTAAAGAGTCTGCTTGCAATGCAGGAGACCCTGGTTCGATCCCTGGGTTGGAACAACTCACTCCAGTATTCTTGCCTGGAGAAACTCATGGTCAGAAAAGCCTGGCAAACTACAGTCCATGGGGCCACAAAATGCCAAACACGGCTGAGTGACTAACACACACACACACACACACACACACACACACACACTATGTATAAGATATGTGACAGATAATGATGGACAAAACAGGCCAAGTTGGTGCTTCAGAGTATATACAATATACCGGAGAAGAGAGAAGGTGGGTGTTAAACAAATACAAATGATTGAAAATTAAAATTACAGCAAATACAACGTAGAAGCAAAACTAATAGCAAACGTGAGAATAAGACATCTATCTTTGCCGCAGTCATATGCATCAGACACTGCCCGAGTCTGCCATATTGTGTTGGTTTGGTATGTTCAGAACTATAACCTCAACACCAAGGACCCTGACATACAGCAACTGATTTAATCCTCACGTGTGAGTACTACTGTTCCTCTTATTTTGGGGATGAGAAAAATGAGACAGAGAGGCAGGTAGTACGCCAGAGATCATCCCCTAACTAAGTGGTCAAATCAGGAGTAGAAACTAGGCTTGGGCTTTAGAAGGACATGCTCTCAGCCACTGTGCTATGCCCACCCAGAAGAGCTAATCTCAACCTAATAACCCGATCCTCTTTCCTAATACAACACATCTTGATTATCTCTTATGATCCTGTTCATGATAAGCCTTTGGTGACACCATCCAAAAATTCCGCAGAGAAAGTCGACTCTGTTGCATGTGTTTAATTAAATGCGAGAAGAATAGTGAAGTGGGACTGTGAGCATGCCCTCTTAGACCAGTTAATTTCTTGACTCTGATACTTCAACTGGGTGCAGAAGTTTGAATGAGGTACTTCACCTCTCTGTTACCCTTTGATCCTGGCACCACCAGCCAGACCCCTGATAGATCACTATCATTCTGGAACAACCAGGGACTTTGAAGTCTGCTCATGTTGCATTGATTTGGTGTGCTCAGAGCTATTAATACCACCTCAGTACCTAGGATCATACCCCAAATAAAATACATGCTCAATACATATTATTGACTTACTGAATGAAATCCTTTCATTATCTTTGCCAGCCTACTTGTCTGCTCATTAAACTTTCCAGCAACATTGGATGGTTTGATATTCTCTTCACTTACCTGACAGCTTCTTATGTCAACACCACTGTATTTTTCTCTGCCTATAATAAAGTACCATGCCACAATCCCTTATCTAAAACCTATGCAGTCAGATGAGTGGTAGAACTGGTAATCAGAGGAAGGAGATAGGGAGAGGTATTTTATGAAGATAAACCAATGCAACTGTGTATTAAATAATGCCCTCAGTAGGGCCTGCGGTGTATTGTAATTAAAATATATTAATATTTCTGGAGCACAACAAGGAAATAGTCACACTAAAAGAGATTAATGAATATTCTAGTATATCAGTTTACTTTTAGTTTTGCTACCGTTTCAGCGACTAAACCACCACCACCACACCGTTTGAGCTACCAAAAATCCGAAAGTAAAACTTTCACCTTCAGAGTGTTGGTTTTTGGAATTGAAGAATAAATGCTATGGGCCTGTAGTCTCCTCATACCCTTTTTTGGCCTACTGTTACCTGTATCTCAAGAGTTAAGACCTCAAAGCATCTTCACAGAAAGTTTACCCTGTTTCTTAAAGCTGAAATTCTTCCAGTTCTCCACTCCCACCAGCCTCAGCTCCTCTAATAGCTCATGACATTTTCAGTACTATGCTTGATTTAGATGTACATGTACTTATTCTCCTTCCTAAATGGAGAGCTACTTGAAGGTCAGAAAATGCCTTATTCATATTTTTTCCTTTACACTAACAGAGATTCTCTGTATCATGAGTAGGGTTTAATTAAGCATAAAAGATACTAGAATTTGGAGGGGAAAAAAAATGTAGGATATTCCCAAAAAAGGTGAAAATGAAAGAGTGGGAAGGCAATTCTATAAACTGATTAAACTCTGCATAGGGGCACTTACTAGCAAGTTACATGTTATCTAACACAAAACTAACAAGCCAACATGAGGAAATGGAGCTTGAGGGGCTAAGTGACTTACAGTTAAATGGTAGCAGCATTGCAATTCACATTTAAGACTGCCTCTGTAAAATCTGTGTTTTTCCTTCTATTCTCCACCCAAAAGAAGTAGTATGATCTAAGGGAATTCGAGGAATCTTAATGAATTTTGAAAGCAATTTGTATATCTCATGCAATACAGACATGATTCTGAAAGAGTCAAGTAATAAAAGTATTTCCGTTAGATGCAGTTGGGAACTACTGGGCTAAATAAGGCTTCTCACGAGGTGAGGGGTGTCCGAGGAATTTATCACCCCTACTGTTACAAGGAAACTAAGGAGAATGGAGAGAATATTTAGAAGGAGTCACTAGGAACAACAAGATTGTAAACCTAATTGTAAAGCTGATCCCCTCTGTGCCGTCTTATTAAGCAGCTAGGGAAATCCTTTATCACAAAAGATTTCCAAGGATGTGACCTTTTCCTTCTCTCCATTTCTATTTCACTTAAATTATCACCCTGAAGATTTCAAAGGGGGCACTCTCAGCAGTCTGATAGATTGGAGCCCCTCTCTAACTAAAGGAAGCATTGATTGCATAAAGAGAAAAAAATATCAGCCACATTCCCCTGTAGGTCTCTGTGAAACCAACTTTGTGCTCATGTGAGCCTTACTTTTTTTTGTTTTTTTTTTGGTATTTGCTATCGCTTTGAAAATGACAAAGTAGCATTAAAATCATTATTTTTTGAAATAAAATCTTGTGGTGTGATTACAATCACGAAAGCAATTGTGACGATGGCATTGTTAAGTCTCCCTTCCCATTCTCTTACATAACTTGGCCAGGAAATGTATTCAGGGCACACAAAAAAAAGGAGGTGATTTGTTCTTTGAGAGAAGTTGAAAACTCACCTTGGGCTGAGAAAATGAAGGCTCTTGTTGCTCTCTCTTAAATCTTCACTAAAATCTTGCAAACCTGATCAGTTCATTCTGAATCTTTTAGATATTTTTACACGCATAAATGTACAAATGCATGCATATATGTAAGCATTGTTGCCTTGTCATGTTGGACAGGCAAATATAGTTGCTTTTTTTTTTTTTTTTTTAATGATTATGTGAGCTCTGCAAGGTTAGGATGACTCAAGACACTTGCGCTTCTTTTCTGTTTAGTCATTAAGTCGTGTCCGACACTTTGGGGCCCCATGGATTGCATCACGTCAGGCTGCCGTGTCCTTTACTAACTCCTGGAGTTTGCGTTTCCATGAAGCTTTCCTATTGCCCTTCATTCAAGTTCAAACTGCCTAACGTGGTGGTGATGCCCTTGTGCTCTGCTCTCTGACCACCTCTGTAGCCCCATCTGCTCTCACCAGATACTTCAAGATACTCTTCTTTCCTACAGAGTAGTGTGATAGTCTCCCTTCCACCTCAGCGGTTTAGTATCTGCTCTGCCTTCCGTCTCCAGTGCTCTTCGTGATACTCCCACACAGTCAGGGTCTCAGAAGCTTCCACATTCCTCCTGCCTGGGGCCACCCTGAGCCCGTCTTTCCAGGTGGAGGTCACGCATCCCTGCCTTTCCCTTTGACCAGCCCTGCTCACACCTAGAATTACTCGGCTTTTGATCGTCTTTCCCACTGAACTATGAACACAGGTAGATTAGACACAGGTGCAGCTTGTGAAACATTTTTAGCCTTTTAGCACAGTATCTGATGCATACTAGAATTTCAAATATTTGTTGAAACCATAAATTAATGAAAGAAATGAATGTGTCCCAAGAAAGTCAGGATGAAAAGATGGTTGTTCATTTTAAATGAACAACTTTTCCAGTGCCTATTTCCAGAATTCCAAAGGCAAAGCAAATGGGCAATCTGTTATCAATTTGTCCGTAACTCTGAGCACCTGTGGGGCATATAAAGTGGTGCTCAGTTGGTGCTGCTTAAGGAGCCGCAAAGCTTAAAGAAAAGTTTTGAGCTTTAAATTCTTGAGTTCTTCACTCTGTAGTTAAATGGCTTTCTCTCTCAGATTCCTTACCTATAAAACAGTTGTTACTAGTTAATAATTATAAGCTGAATGATGATAGATCTGTTTTCTGCTTGTTTTAATTTATTTCATTTTAAAGAATTAATATTAAAAATGATAGAACAGTATTGATACTTTGTAGCTAGTCAATAATTGTAACTTTTATAAATACTATTCCCTGTAAAACAAGGATGACTTAAATCAGGTGTAATTCTAAGCCTCAAGAAACTCCTAATCTAATCCAGGAAATAAAACCACTAAGTAAAGAACAGACTACAGAGCAATTTATAAAGAACACTTTTAAGGTTCACCTTGAATATGAAAACTCTTTTCAGAGATTACAACAGGGTCACAACAGGGTTCGAATCTTAATTTTATCAGTAAGGGTGAGTTTCTGGGAAAGCAATATTTAGCTTCTATGAAATTCAATTTCCTCAGCTGAAAAGATGGGACATGGCTCAGCTATTACATAGGGTTATAGCATGGCTACAGTGCAACAATGCATGTGGGAGAATCTAGCAAAAAATGCACTGACATTCCAGTGTCTGTACTACATGCCATGTTGCCTGAGATTTATATCCATGGTCTGAAATATGACCGATGTTGACAGAGTTTTACATAAATTAAAAAAAAAAATTTGCAAAAGAGTTCTTAAATTTGGAATTGAAGGATGAGAGGATTTAGATAGGTGAGTTATGGAGCAGAATGGGAGTGCGGATAGATTCCAGAGGGGGAGAAAATAGGAAGGGACAGGGAACCCCAAAGCACGTTGAGATCATAGTGAAGTGACTTATCCAAGGTCACAGAGCTAGTCAGTGGCAGATCAGGGCTGTTTCTGTTTTACAGCAATCAGAAGTAAGGCCATAGGTGATATGGGAGAGCCTGAGTTTTAGGAAGATTATTTTGGTGGTTATTTGCAAAGAAGCCGAAGAAGTGGAATTGAGTCCCTGCTCAGATGGTAAAGAATCTGCCTGCAACGCAGGAGACTCAGGATCGATCCCTGGGTCAGGAAGATCTGTTGGAAAAGGGAAAGGCTACTCACTCCAGTATTCTTGCTGGAGAAACCCATAGACACAGGATCCTGGTGAGCTACAGTCCATGGGATAGCAGAGAGTCGGACACAACTGAGAGACCAACACCACCTGTTTCCGGGAGTGAGCCAGGACGCTGGACACAGGCATATAAAGTCATCCATGCAGAAAGTTATGGTGCTGTCACATGTGTGAGGCAATAAAATAGGTGCTTATGGAAGTGAAAATAATAATACTACTGATAATCATGGCAGATAATCCTGCAATTCTCAGTGTTAGAACTCATCAGTATTTGATCTTGAAATAATGGCAGTTTTATACAGTTGAAGACAATATATTCCAGGAATTATTCTTTGGGCTTTAAAAAAAAAATAAGCATTCATTTAATCTTCACAGTAACCCCATGAGATTGGTGCTATTATTATTCTCATTGAGTGTAAAGAAACTGAGGGATGTTTCAAAAGACAGTATAGACTACTTACTGTAATAAGAGCTCAAGAGAGAGGTACATTCTAGAGATAAAATTGAGAATGTCATGAATATTGACATAGGGTGTGATGTGGGATTTCAAAGGTTTTAAAATAGGGCATGGAGAGGATGAATTTAGAAGTGTGAGTGAAAAGTCGTCAATATCACATGAAACACACTCATACTAAAAAAGAATTAGCTGATGTTTATCTGAATTTTAAGTATGCTCTATATTTCATTTTATGAATTCCAGAAATCCTCTCTATAAAAGCAAAGAGCAAATGATCCCTTTATCATTTGTAAAATGATTGCAAAAATGTGGAATCCTTCATAGGATGACTTGCACAAGACTTATGGATAGTCACTTGCTATCAGAAGATCTGGATTTTACCTCTGGCCGTGCCCCTTTCTAGCCACATTTGTAGTGCTTTTCAGGGTACATATTTTGAAAATATGTTTATAAGAGAAAAAATATATTAATAAGCTTGTGCAATACAATATACATTGTTCTTGGAGGAATAGCAAGATGATAAAAAGTGCTTTGCCTCTAGGCCAACAATATTTTTTGTTGTTGTTGCTTTTCACAATAATTTATAAGCAGTTTCAGTTCAGCTGCTCAGCTGTGTCTGACTCTTTGTGACCCCACGGACTGCAGCACTCCAGGCCTCCCTGTCCATCACCAACTCCTGGAGTTTACTCAAACTCATGTCCATTGAGTCAGTGATGCCATCCAACCATCTCATCCTCTGTTGCCCACATAAGCATTGGACATAGTGCTATTTAGATACTTCAATAGGGAGATATTTCTAATATGAACAGGCAGATATGGCTGCTGAAAAGTATCAGTTCCCTGAATCTCCGTTTTCACCTCTAAACTGGAAAAAAATCATTTTTATTTATCTTGCATTTAAACTTACATTTATCTGCATGTATTCTCTCCTGACACTCTAGAAAGGATTAGGGAGTTAGAGACAGGCAAACTAAATCCCTCCAGAGGACTCAGGTAACCTTATAGTGTTGCATGGGAAGCAATTACAAAATGAATATGTTTTTGCAAAATAGAAGAGATGATGGAAATAAAATTCTTTGGTAATTTTTCAATAACCTCCTAAATGGTCTTCCTTTCCACACTTTCTCCTTAACCTACCTTTTGTATCGAGCCTTCAATAACACAGATACAGCCAGGTTTTTATCCTCTTAATTATAAGTATTTGATGGTTTATGAGACTCATTGCCTATGAAGTTCAAACTTTGTAATGAAACAGAGAAAGCCACTCATAAACTATTCTTTTCAGGCTCATTTTCCACCATGCCTTTGCACTAGTTGCTGCCCTTCCCTGCTATTTCTCCCCTAATGAGCTCCCTTTCATCCTGTAAGGCTTGTTTCAATTGTCTCCTATCCTGAGAATCCCTTTCTTGGTCCTTCAAGGCAAAAGGAATTGATTCTCTCACACTTCTCCTTCTATATATGATGCTATTGCATTTTACAGCTCTATAACAATTTCTTTGTGTATTTTTCTTTCTGAATATCTTAAGAGTACAGCATAAAAAAAGTGCATGGAGTTTATTTAAACACACCAGGGACTAACATGGAGACTAGTTCCAAAAATTTTCTAAATTAATGTACATTGAATTAAATATATTTGTTAAATATATTTATGTATATCTCCTGCATAAAAGTACAAATATGTAGGCAAATTATACTTGATTGATAGATTCTAAACATACATGCAAACAAACACACATCTTATATGTATATATATCATATATGTATATTGAGATAAAATAAGATACAAGTTTGGTAACTATATGCTGAGTTTAACCTATGAGTATATCCTTTCTTTTAATCTTAATTATCACCATTATCACAGTCGATATATGTTGACCATTTACTATGTGCCAAACCCTTTGCTAGTTTTCTAGTCAAGGCTATGGTTTTTCCAGTGGTCATGTATGGATGTAAGAGTTGGACTGTAAAGAAAGCTGAGTGCTGAAGAATTGATGCTTTTGAACTGTGGTGTTGGAGAAGACTCTTGAGAGTCCCTTGGACTGCCAGGAGATCCAACCAGTCCATCCTAAAGGAGATCAGTCCTGGGTGTTCATTGGAAGAACTGATGCTGAGGCTGAAACTCCAATACTTTGGCCACCTCATGCGAAGAGTTGACTCATTGGAAAAGACCCTGATGCTCGGAGGCACTGGGGGCAGAAGGAGAAGAGGACAACAGAGGATGAGATGGCTGGATGGCATCACCGACTCGATGGACATGAGTTTGAGTGAACTCTGGGAGTTGGTGACGGACAGGGAGGCCTGGCATGCTGTGATTCATGGGGTCACAAAGAGTTGGACACGACTGAGCAACTGAACTCACTAACTAAACCCTTTGCTTTGTATTTCACAGGAATGCTCATTTCATTATCACAATAGTGATCCCAAGGTAGATACTGTCATTATTCCATGTTTGCAAAGAAAGAAAACTAGACCCAAAGTGGTGCAGTAAAACATTTATAGTTTTATAGTTATTAAATGGGAGTGTTGAATTTCACGTCTAGACCTATCTGATGCTAAAGCCTGTAGTAACAGTCTGATTCAGTAATAGATTCATAGATAGATTCATACAAACACAATTGAGCTTCCCAGGTGTCACAGTGGTAAAAGAATCTATCTGCCAATGCAGGAGATGCAAGAGATGCAGGTTCAATCCCTGGGTTGGGAAGATGCCCTGGAGAAGGAAATGGCAACCCAGTCCAGTATTCTTGCCTGGAAAATCCCATGGACGGAGGAGCCTGGCAGGCTACAGCCCATGGGGTTAAAAGTGTCAGACACAACTGAGCAGGCACATACATAACAACAAACACAGTTACAGACAGATGGATAGATAGTGCAAGTTATAGAGAGACAAATGCCCATACACTATACATAAAATGTATAGGCACCTATATCCATGTATCATAAATGCTTACCTATTGAATAGTAATATATTGTGAGTATATATAATTATATGAATGTATATCTATAACTGTATATAGAAAAATAAATGTCTCTTTCTACTTTCAAAGCACATCCTTTATTCACACACCTAGCATTTTATTAAGAAAAACTTTGGGTGAATCAATAAGCAGATCTGTAACTGCATTGAACGATATATTTTTATATTACTGTATACAAACATTGATTTGTCTTTTTAATGACTACACATAGAGGATGTATGAGAGAGCCTTCTGGTTAAGAAATCTATAGCAATTCTCCCCCAGTACGCTTGTTAGCAAGAACTGCTGATCCCCATGTGGGAGAGAGGTGTGGACCACCATCAGTAAGTGTTAATTTCTCTGTCTAGTTGGGACAAGGCTACTATTATAAAGCTTTGTTCTCTGAAAAAATGTGTACAATCACAGCTGGAATTCAGGCACTTGTTTTCATCACAAAGGCAAGGATTTGCAACAAAAGTGTCTCTTTGTTTTTGGTTCTCTTTCTGCTGCTCCTTCCTTTATCGCCTAGCCTGCAGGGCAGCTGCACTTGAATCTATTCTTTCACATAAGCTAACCTCACAAGGTACACATCTGAACCTGGCCCTGTCTTCCCTGCTGATCCTCCTGCTCTCTTTGCACCCAAGGACAGCTTTGACAGCTCCCAGATCCCTCTGAAGCAAGCAAAAAGCACTGCTGTCCTTTCAAGAAGGGTTTTGATGTCTGAAAGGCATGAAACATAATCAGGATTCTGCTACTTGCTGTTGGGAGACCTGGGCAAGTTTCTTAGTCTCTGTGTACCTCAGTTTTCCTTTCTCTAAGATGTAAATCATAGCACTCGCATGATGGATTTTTTAAAAATAAAGATTCAATGAAAGTGTCCATATGGGAATGATGCAATGAGTACAAGGGGTCCAGAAGACTCAGTCAAATGAAAGGAAAGAATTAAACCAGCAACAGTGTTGGTACTGGAGGAGACTCTCAATAGTTAGGAGATGCTAACAAATTGCAGGATGTTGGAACATAGGTGAAAGTTGGTGAATAAAACAGACCAGGGAAGAGAATAAATTATGAGGACTGGGCATCTGTGGAGGAGAGAGTAGTTTCCCTGGATGAGCTCAGAAAAACAGCTGTAAAATATACCTAAACAACAGGAGTCCAAATCAGAGTTAGAAATCCAAAAAGATGTTTCAAGAGGAAAGAAAGGAATTAAAACAACAGACAACATGACTACGGAGCTAGATGTTATTAGTGATGTGGGACATTTGGCCGATGTTCCTTCTCTCAGTAAAAATAATAAGTCAATTAGCAACTCCTATACAATTTTATTGGAGAAGGCAATGGCACCCCACTCCAGTACTCCTGCCTGGAAAATCCCATGGATGGAGGAGCCTGGTAGGCTGCAGTCCATGGGGTCGCTAAGAGTCAGACACGACTGGGCGACTTCACTTTCTCTTTTCACTTTCATGCATTGGAGAAGGAAATGGCAACCCACTCCAGTGTTCTTGCCTGGAGAATTCCAGGGACGGGGGAGTCTGGTGGGTCTCCGTCTATGGGGTCGCACAGAGTCGGACACGACTGAAGCGACGTAGCAGCAGCAGCAGCAGCAGACAATTTTATAATGAAAACCCCACACATTTATGCAACACTTCCCATGTGTCAGACACTGGCTAAGCCCTGTGCATGCATTTCACTGAAATCTCACAAACTACATTCTTGGTGCTGCCCTCGTGCATCTCTACCAGATGAAGAGGCTTAAGCTTAGTTAGCCAAGCTGCCCAGGACTCAGAGTCAGCATCAGACTCAGAACAAGAACCTGTGTAATCTGCCCCAGAACCCCTGCTTTTATTCCAATACTGAATTTGGCCCACAGAGGACACCAATGTCTTCCACAGATGGAGATTATAAGGCATGCTATGATTTTTAGCTGTTGGTGGAGGATAGTAAAACATAGATCTTTGACCTGCATGGAAGGAACTTTTTCAAGTGGCACAGGTGGAGTGATAATTGACCCAAAAGGAAGAAAATAATAACATCAAAACACCAATATTTGGCTTGGCGAGTGTGTGCGCATGCTAAGTCAGTTCAGTTGTGTCTGACTCTTTGCAACCCCATGCCTACCAGGCTCCTCTGTCCATGGGATTCTGCAGGCTGAGTGGGTTGCCATGCCCTCCTCCAGGAGATCTTCCAGACTCAGGGATCATACCCTAGGTCTCTTATGTCTCCTGCATTTGCAGGCAGGTTCTTTACCACTAGCACCACCTGGGAAGCTGTGGCTTGGCAGAGAGGGATATTTATGTTGTCAAATAATACATGTTGATTGGATTTTAGTTTTCACATCAATCTAAAGATGATATTCCATGTTCAATCATGTCTGACTCTTTGTGACCCCATGGACTGGAGCCTTCCAGGCAAGGATACCAGAGTGGGTTGCCATTTCCTTCTTGGGTGGATCTTCCCGACCCAAGCATTGAATCCACATCTCTTGCATCTCCTGCACTGGCAGGTGGGTTCTTTACCACTAGCACCACCTGGGAAACCCATCTAAAGATACAACATAGAAAATACAGATGTCATCAACCTTGACGGGATGAAAGGAAAGAAGTTATCCCAGAACATGGGAACAAGAGTGTGAGGAGGTAGAAAAAGACATAACGGAGGGTAAGGGGTGGAGGTTCTTGAGATGTTAATGAAATAAGAAAGGTCAAATTATTTGATTTAAATGAATACAACTGAGACATTTAAAAAAATGCCAAAGTTAGGTTATGGTGATAGAGTTTTGGAAAATTAGATAATCTTTCCGCATGAGAAATCAATAGATGTATGAAATCTATTAAATCAAAAAACTTGTCTAATTGTATCTTTTAGACTTTAGAATAATAATTACCTGAAGTATTGCTTAAATGGTTAAAAATAAGGGAACTAGAACAGAGCTGGGGAGAGTATGAGTAGTGGGACCAGAGAATTCTTACTTTACTACGATTGACACAATGTGTGCGTGTGTGTGTGCACGTGTGTGCACACAGGCATATATGTATATACACACTCATAAACATAAAATCATAATATATATATATATATATATATAAAATCCATTAGTTAGTCACTTAAAATTAAGGGGGTGGAATTAACAAGAGAGAGAACATATGAAAGCTGTGGCCCATACATTTCTTGATTCAAATATCCTGACATCATGATGTGACAGGGTTTAATTTTCTTCCCATGTTGGAAATAACACAGCGCTCAGATTTGAACCCAAGAGTGTTTGACTCTATTGTTGTTGCTGTTGCTTAGTTGCTAAATTGTATCTGACTCTTTGAGACCTCTCGGAGTGTAGCCTGCCAGGCTCCTCTGTCCATGGGATTTCCCAGGCAAAAATACTGGAGTGGGTTGCATTTCCTCCTTCAAGGGATCTTTCTGGCCCAGGGATTGAACCCATATCTCCTGCTTGGAAGGCAGATTCTTTACCCCTGTGCCAGCAGGGAAGGCTTTTTGACTCTATACCCTATGCTATCAACTATGACACTGGATATTATAAACTCTTGATTTCTTCTGAATCCCTTCCCACAATCTGTCCTCTTGGTATTTTCCATCTCAGTCTATGGCACCACTATCCATTCATTTACTCAAGTAAAAAAAAAAAAGGTACTCTTTAATCCTTCAGTTGACCCTGTCTATTGCCAAAATAAATCACAAACTGATCCACTTTCCTTCATTTTCACTATTATTTTAGTTCAAGCCACCCACCATCTTTGATGATCATATTTCCAAGGGTCTATTCTACTGCATAGTAAAGCGTATTGAGCATATTAAAAAGCAGAGCCTTTACCTTGCCAACAAAGGTCTGTATAGTCAAAACTATGGTTTTTCCAGTGGTCACGTATGGATGTGAGGGTTGGACCATAAAGAAGGCTGAGTGCTGAAGAACTGATGCTTTTAAACCATGGTGTTGGAGAAGACTCTGGAGAGTCCCTTGGACTGCAAAAAGATCAAACAAGTCAATCCTAAAGGAAACCAATACTGAATATTCATTGGAAGGACTGATGCTGAAGCTGAAGCTCCAATATTTTGGCCACCTAATGCAAACAGCCAACTGATTAGAAAATAACCTGATGCTGGGAAAGATTGAAGGCAGAAGGAGAAGGGGGCAACAAAGGATAAGATAGTTGGATGACATCACTGACTCACTGGACATGAGTTTGGGCAAGTTCCAGGAGTTGGTGAAGGATAGGGAAGCTTGGTGTGCTGCAGTCCATGGGGTTGCAAAGAGTTGGACGTGACTGAGCAACTGAATAACAACATTCTACTGAGTTCAGATGCTTCCAATCTCCCAAGATCCATTCCTCAAACAACACACAATCTTTCAAATCTTATATCATGTTCCTTTTCTGCTTAAAATGTTTCCCTCTGCTTAAAAGTAAATCAAGTTTAAATAAAGTTCCTACATATGCCTTTATGAATAAGGCCTCTATTTCTTTAACCTTCTCTCACTTCACTCTTCCACTCTCTGTATTTCAGCAGCATTGGCTTGGTATTTCTCAAGCATTCTAATTTACTCTGATCTTATTGGCCAGTTGAATTCTCCTCCTACAGAACATTATGTGGTTGGCTCTTTCTTTAATCCAGATCTTGTTGAACATTTACCTTCTCTGAGAGGCTTCCTTTGATCATGCCATCTCAAGTAGGCATTCTCAAACACTATCATATTTTTTCTGTTCCATCATGTTGTTTCTCTGCAAATAGCATTTTTATTATTTAATTCTATTATCCTCCTCTGTCTTCTTGATTGCAATATCAAGAATGCATGATCTTTTCTCTTATTGAACAAGAATTTAGAACAGTTCATCTATAATCTCCAGAAGCTAGAGCAGTGTGTCTATAAATATTTGTCACATGAAAACCTCTGAACATGTGTTGAACAAATTAATAAACAAACTGTTCACATCCAGTGGAAGGCTGGGTGTGAGTTTTAAACAAAAAGGTAAATCAACATCACTAAGGTAAATCAACATCACTATGAAAAATCAACATCACCATCAATACCATTACCTTTCTTGCTTTATTCTAAAGAGTATCTCTGGCAACTGATCTACTTCAAAGTATCTACCTCCCTGTTACAGCAGCCATGGGTGATAGTCCCTCAAGGAACTGGACATTCTCTATAGGGTAATAAACATTTCTGGATGAGAACCATTATCATCAAAGACTACAAACTCTGCCTCCAGCAAATCCTGAAGCAGACATTGATCTACGAATGAATTAAAGAAATTCAGAAGTGCAACAGCAGTTCAACTGGATCTTGTTTCTATGCAAAGCTTTCTTTTCTCTTTTCTCTTCCTCTATCCCTCTCTCTATACTCTCTTTCTTTTTCTTTTCCCTGTCTTCCTTTCCTTCCCTTCCCTCCTTTCAATTCTATTTCTTTTTTTGTATCTGTAATATCACATTACATAGATTATGACCATGATTCCATTTAGCAGTAGGCATATTTATTTCTCATATGAGAACAACATCACCATATTCACATTGTCAAGAGAATGATTCAAGACAGAAGATACTGGGAGCTACTCTCTTTTCAAAGTGAGGCTTGCCAGCCATCTTTCATAGTATGGTTCAAATCCTTGTTCCTCTGTTTCCTCCTTGTGTGATCTTAAGTAAATAATACACTTTGGTTTCTCAGTTTCCACATCTGTAAAATGGAAATATTAACGCACCAAACTATTCTTAGGAGAGTTAGATGTGAAAGTATTATCCACCATAGTACTAGGCATGGCACCCAATGTACATTTCATACAACCCTCAGAATAGTGCTACAAACAGTGGTGTGATAGTTATTACTGTGAGAAACGCTGGGCTGGAAGAAGCACAAGCTGGAACCAAGATTGCCGGGGGAAATATCAATAACCTCAGATATGCAGATGACACCACCCTTATGGCAGAAAGTGAAGAGGAACTCAAAGCCTCTTGATGAAAGTGAAAGTGGAGAGTGAAAAAGTTGGCTTAAAGCTCAACATTCAGAAAACGAAGATCATGGCATCCGGTCCCATCACTTCATGGGAAATAGATGGGGAAACAGTGGAAGCAGTGTCAGACTTTATTTATTTATTTTTGGGCTCCAAAGTCACTGCAGATGGTGACTGCAACCATGAAATTAAAAGACACTTACTCCTTGGAAGGAAAGTTATGACCAACCTAGATAGCATGTTCAAAAGCAGAGACATTACTTTGCCAACAAAGGTCCGTCTAGTCAAGGCTATGGTTTTTCCTATGGTCATGTATGGATGTGAGAGTTGGACTGTGAAGAAAGCTGAGTGCTGAAGAATTGATGCTTTTGAACTGTGGTATTGGAGGAGACTCTTGAGAGTCCCTTGGACTGCAAGGAGATCCAACCAGTCCATTCTGAAGGAGATCAGCCCTGGGATTTCTTTGGAGGGAATGATGCTGAAGCTGAAACTCCAGTACTTTGGCCACCGCATGCTAAGAATTGACCCATTGGAAAAGACTCTGATGCTGGGAGGGATTGGGGACAGGAGGAGAAGGGGACGACAGAGGATGAGATGGCTGGATGGCATCACTGACTTGATGGATGTGAGTCTGGGTGAACTCCGGGAGTTGGTGATGGACAAGGAAGCCTGGTGTGCTGCAATTCATGGTGTCGCAAAGAGTTGGACATGATTGAGCGACTGAACTGAACTGATAAAATGAGGCAGTGGAGGCTCAGAGTAGTTAAGGGACAGTTCTAAGTGGTACAATCAGAAATTGAATCTAAGCCTTCTTGGGTGATTCTTCAGTCTAGGCTCTTTGTGCTATTTTACTTTGCAAAAGGGGTATCTGGGTGCAAGCCAAGGTACTCCCCACCCCACTGGTCCCCACAGTAATCTGTGCCCCCAATAAGTGATGGAGTGACTATTTAGGATCCCCTAGTTATGGCTTGTAGGTAGTGCAATTAATTCAGAAAACACACACTTAAAAACACTGCTGATACTGCTCTCATAATTGAGGACAAGAAATTAATTGAAAGGTAGAAGCTTTGATACATATCATCTCAGTTATGGCAACTTATGTCCTTGAATGTATTTTATCTACTTTATGTGAAGTGCTCATTTTTAATGAAAAAGATTTCCTTATGGGCATATTATTATTATTTTTATCTGTAACAGAAAAACACAGAAGAAAGTAAAGAAAAGATATTGTATTAGGAGATTACAATGCCATCCTCAACCCTTCCCCTTTCTCTACCTATCTAATCCATTTCAAAAATTGCTACTTCTCTTTTCTTAACCTCTTCAGAATCCAAATCCTATTTTTCACACCCACAGTAATTCCTTAACCTTCCAAATAAATTTTAACTACTGCCTAACTCCTCTGCTTGCCTCTCACCTGAACCTCTTCAGTAATTTTGCCACGGAAACACAAGTGCTTTTTCTCAAAGGCAAAACGTTCCATGCCAGTTCTCTACTCACAAGCTTTCAGGAAGTCCAGTTGCAGAAATGATGTGAAGCAATTCCCTTAGGAAGACAAAAGGAGACTCTAGGTTTTAAACCCAAAAAGCTTTTCCCTGCCTACCTCACGCCTCTGACTTTAATATTCAAAACTCCAGCAGCAGCCAACTCTGTGTAGCCCCCAAGACAGGTGAGGTGGCCATACTCCAATTGGCTTGGAATATATAGGCAACTTTGCTCAGTTTTGTATGCTATTATTTATCTTCCAGGACATACCATGAATGTCACTCCCTTAGCTTTCCCAGAAGAATCCATCTGTACCTTATGTGACTATGTCACTTTTATATATATGCAGCACTTACAGTACTCCATTGTGATTGTTTACACATTTATCACTCGAAGAGAGGAGACTTCATGGGGCAGAGATAGTGTCTTAGGTATGTTTGTATTCCTGATACATAGAATAGGGTCAGGCACGGAATAGCCCTCACCAGTCAATACTTTGTGCATGAATACATATTAGGGACAGAAGATTGCTCCTAGCATACGACCAGATCATTTAATGACTGTGTATAATATATGAGACTCTGTGCTAAACTTTGGGGATACAACTGGGAACCAGCCAAACATAATGTCAAATTTCAGCGGCTTAAATGTTAAAATTCTCACAAAAATGCATGCTTCCAGTACGTAATTCATTAGATGATAGTTCAGATGAATTTATAGAAGTAAACAATCAGAAACAGATGTGTAATGGAATATCTCCAATCCAGGGTTACAATGTCCTCTCCACCCACAAAGCAGCACCAGAACCATGTAGACATATCTTCTGCCCTTTGTGAGGCGAGAGGCTGTAAAAGTTCTGTTTCTTGATCAGTCGTGGTTGTAGGAAAGCTCACCTTGTAGTAATTCATTAAACTATATATTGGATTGTGTTCCACGTCTGTGGTATATTTCACTAAACATGTTAAAAAGTGAAGAAAAGCAAAAAAATACAAACAAAAATTTCCAAATACTGAGTGGATAATCACTTTAAAAATCTCAGAGAGGAAAGATGATATAAAAAAGAAAACAAAAACCAAAGCATAAAAGCAAACAAGCTTTGGAAGATGCTTCTAACCATGTTTACCCCTTGGAGCACACAATGCCATTTATGAGGTATGCCTGGGTAAAGAGAAAAAACTGTGGACTGTAGTCCCACTTACTCCAGGCTTTCCAACTGCTCAGAAGGCCAGTGTCTTAGATCACTTGGGAGTTATTTATAGCATAGCGGGTGAACGGTATTTCCTCATAGGGCCAAAGGCCATGCAAGAAATGAAGCCTAAGACTTCAGGCTGGGGGTGAATTTCACTACTAACTGAATGACTTTTCTAATGCTGCTTTGTAAGGGCAAGGAAATAAATCTGTCTCTCATCACAAGCGCAAGACTTGTCTGTCTATGGAGCACTCAAAACTCAGGTTCATTCCCATTTCAAACCGCCTCTTTCTCCCTTGGAATTGCCCAGTCTGATCTTCTAATACCTTTGCATTTCTTATCATTGAGACAATCTGACAGCAGAAACAGGTAGGATTCTGGGATGGTAGCTGGTAAGGGCTTAACAACAAAAAGAGAGCCTGTGGAGAGATAAGAGTTTAAAGAAACATCAACAGATAGGTTTGATAAGTGAAAAATTTCAGAGTAAATAGGGCTTAGAGAATGGATGGGGGTTTAGAGAATAAGAAACAGGGAGAGAGGCAGCGAGGGCTCAAGGGAAGAAGAAAGGATTGGGATGATGGAGGAAGGGGCAAAGGAAGAGTGTAAAGACTTTCTCTATGACTGTAGAGATGTTGATATATCAGCTCTTTAAGCTCTTCTTTTTCCCCTTCCTCAATCCTTTCTTCCTTTCTTCTTCCCTTGAGCACTCCCACCCCCCTCCCTCCAGGAAATCTTCCCAACCCAGAGACTGAACTCACGTCTCTTATGTCTCATGCACTGGCCGGCAGATTCTTTACCACTAGAACCCCTTGGGAAGCCCAAGATAGAACTGAAGTCTAAACTTCATGTGAGAGATGTGAATTCAATCCCTGGGTTGAGAAGATTCCCTGGAGGAGGGCATGGCAACCCATTCCAGTATTCTTGCCTGGAGAATCCCCATGGACAGAAGAGCCTGATGGGCTACAGTCCACAGGGTCAGAAAGAGTCAAATACGACTGAAGCAGCTTAGCTCACATGCTTGGTTCATTCTTCATTCTTGGCTTTCCCCTTAGCTGCTCCTGTTACTTTGGAAAAATCATCCAAGCTCTCCAATCTTTAGTTTCCATTTGAATACTGGATATAGCTATAGCATTTTATTACATTTTTGTTATTTTAAAAATTATGGTATATGTATGTATAGTGCCTAATATGTTGCTGTTGCTGTTGTTTAGTTGCTAAGTCACATCTGATTCTTTTGTGACCCCATGGCCCGCAGTCTGCCATTTTCCTCTGTCCCAGGCAAGAATACTGGAGTGGATTGCCATTTCCTTTTCCAGGGGCTTTTCCTGAGGATCAAACCCATGTCTCCTGCATTGCAGGCAGATTCTTTACTGCTGAACCACCAGGGATCTTTTAGTATTTTTTTCCCCTTCTACACAAATTGACAAAAACCTAACTTATAGTAGTTGCTCAAAGGAAGTTGTGTAAATATTAGATGACTGAGTGAAAAGATGTGTTTATAAACTAGGTTATCCAAGAGTACCATCCTAGTAAGACTATGCAGGTCACTTCATGGAGTGAGAGGAGAGATGGAAAGCCTAATGTCTAGATGTCTTTCTTTTTCAAGCCTGGACAAAGGACAGAGAGAGCAAGGGCGGGTACATCTCACCTATAATTGAGTTTGGCCAGAGGTACCAGCTACCTTCTCTGATCTTCCCCTGGGGCTAGAGCTCTATTATGTGATTGTAGTTTGATTGAGTCTATCTTTTTTTTTTTTTAATTTCATGGATAAGGAATCTGGAGGTTAAGAAGGTGCTGTGTGTCCTTCATGATAAGTTTGGCAGAGACAGTGCTGGATTCAAAGCCATGTCTTTCAAGTGCTCAGCGTTTACTCTGCCAAAGAACAAAGCCAAACTAGGATAGAATATCTCTTTTGAAGATATTGGAACAAATATAATCAGATGATGTTGGACATAGAAGGAACTTTAGAAATTATCTAGAGTTCTAGGCAAATCTTCAAACTTGAGTACCTATTAGAAACACCTGGTAACTTTTGAGAAGTCATAAACCCCACACTACAAGAACTGAATTAGAATCTCTGAAGGGAAGGCTAAGGTGCAATCCAATAGATGCTTCACTAAGTTTTTTTAAATTTTTACATGAACTTTTCAGCCATATACCAAAAGTTGAGATAATCATATAATGTATCACTTCATTCCCTGGTGGCTCAGTCAGTAAAGAATCTGCCTGCAGTGCAGGAGACCTGGGTTCCATCATTAGGTTGGGAAGATCCCCTGGAGAAGGAAATGGCAATCCACTCCAGTATTCCTGTCTGGAAAATCCCATGGACAGAGGAGACTGGTGGGCTACAGTCCATGGGATTGCAAGAGTCAGATACGACTTAGCGACTAAACCAACCAACCAACCATCACTTCATTTACCAGTTGTTGAAATTTTACCAGCCTTGTTTAAGCTATCATTACTACACAACTTTTGTTGCTACGTTATTTTACAGAAAATTCAAAGGACTATACAGTGTTATGCGCAAATATTTTAATACAAATCTCGAACTGACATGGAACTTTCAAGATGTAATCATCATGCTATGCACCATCTCATAAAACTAACAATGGTGACTAGGTGACTCAATGTACAGCCAGGTTTGAGATACACAGATGGAGCCTACACCTTCTATTTTATAGATGAGGGGACTGAGACTCAGAGAAACCAAGTACTATGATGGAGACAATACATCTAAAATCATAGTAGTATCCAGGTCTCCTGACTGGCCCTTAATTGCTAAAGAAATGATTATAGCAACTTGAGGTGGGGGGAAAGTCCCCATTATTTAAAAAACATTCTAAAATTAGATAATTAGCTTCTGAAAAATCAAACTCCAACAATGAAGAGAACAAAGGTATCAAGAATGTTCCAGTGATGGGATGGGAAAGAAAATGACAATGATGGGAATGTGATAACGTGCATAATAGAACTGAGTAGCAAGGTGTAAGGACTTCCTTGGTGGCTCAGATGGTAAAGGATCTGCCTGCAATGTGGGAGACCAGGGTTCAATCCCTGGGTTCGGAAGATCGCCTGGAGAAGGGAATGGCAACTCACACTAGTATTCTTGCCTGGAAGATTCCATGGACAGAGGAGCCTGAGGCCTAGCGGGCTACAGTCCTTGGGTCTCAAAGAGGTGGACACAACTGAGCAACTAACACACACACAGAGTAAGGTGTAAATGAGAAAACTTCTCTTTGAACCCTGCCTCTACCTCAAATCATGCCACATTGCAATATTCTTTTAGCTGCTCTGAGCCTCACTTTCCTCTTCTGTGAACCAGAGATGATAATACTTGGCTTCATCTGGTGTGCTGAAGACAATGAATTCATGGAACACGATATGCACTCAGTAACAGTTAAGTTTTGTATTCTGGTTCCAAGAAGGGTAGGTTATTTATTCAAAAAGTTTGGTTGGTGGAATAACACCCAGTCTCTTTTCTTACTACCACCCAATATGTTGCCCATATATTGCTCCCAGACTGAAATAGAAATCAGAAAATAGAATACTTGTCAAAAGCATTATCCTATAATGAATCTTTGATCTCAAAGTCAGTTATGAAAATCAGTGATGGTACACTGGAGAAGATGTAATATTGAGGGTTTCTTTGTGATGGAGCCAGGAACTGAAGCAGAATGCAGATTTCTAAAACAGGAAAAATATTACAGACCCACCAAGTGAGACAGTCAAGGCCAAATATTACTAATGACTATGTATTAGCACAAACATCTTAATGCTGATTTGGATTTGGCCACTAAATGCAATTGTTTGCTAACTGAAGTGTTCGCTTTGTTCATTACTTTGTTAATTCGTATAAAACAATGTTTTTAGGAAAATTATATAACCCCCCCAAGCTTCACATTTCTTCCATATAAAATTGGACTTTATAAATCTTTATAAACACAGAGATTTCTATTTTTTTTTAAATCATGCATATTAAGGGCTTAACACTATCTTTTCTCTTTTACAAGCATTCAGCAATTAGTAATCATCACTGTTATTTATATACAAAAAATTAAGGACTTGGTCATGTAGAACTTGACTTCTTGGCAGAAGATAAATTCGAATGGAATGATCATAGAACTGGGATCTCAGAATCCTGGCTCTGCCACTATACCTATGAGATCAAGAGCAGGACCACTTCTAATACAATTTCAGCATCTTGTTTGTTTACAAAGAAGTAAAATCTTTGTTTTCTGCCTTGCCTACCTGAACAAGAGAGAGGGCAGGTGTGAAACACAACTCAGATAAAAGCTATGGTCAACAATAAAACAAATGAATATTAGATAATTTGAACCTCTAAAGTTAAAAGCAAAAAAAAAAAAAATGTTTTTCACATCATGGATCGCTTGGCCTAGAGAGCTTATCTGTCTTTTTTTCCCCTGCTATTTTAAGGTCTTCTCTTAGAAACCTGCTTTGGCTGACTCCTCTCTCTTGTTCACCACACCAAATATCAGCCAGGTTCTATTAGGAGTTTCTTTCTTATTCCTTAGTACTCTGTGTAAATCAATATTAATACACATGTGGCAGGACATAATCTTTATTTTTTGGTACATCTGTCTTCCTTCATAGTGCATGAGCTCTCTGAGGGTAGAAACCATAATATTCAGGAGATATAATATAGTGTTTAACAACCCAGGCTATGTGGTCAGAGGCTCTAGGTTCAATTCCTAGCTGTACCGCCTTCAACAAGAAACCATTTAAATTCTCTATGCCTCAGTTTCCCCATCTGAAAAGGAGGGTAATTAGAGTAACTACTTTGTAGGGTTATTGTGAGGACTTGATAGCTTGTGAATGAATATAAAGCTCTTGAAACAGTGGCTGACAGGTTGCTGATTGCTCTGTGAATGTTAACTGTTAGTTTAGTTTACACACTACATGTCCAGGTGCCTCCAGAGGACCAGGTACATTAAAAAAAAAAAAAATTCAAATAGTGCCTTTTTCTCTCCAAAAAGTAAAATTTCTTCAGGACAAGTGCAAAACTAAATCTGTATCTGTATCTATATCTATTAGTACCTATCTATCTATCTTTCTATCTCCAAAATCACTGCAGACGGTGACTGCAGCCATGAAATCAGAAGACGATTGCTTCTTGGCAGGAAAGCGATGACAAACTTAGACAGTGTGTTGAAAACAGAGACATTATTCTCCCGACAAAGATCCATATAGTCAAGGCTATGGTCTTCCCAGTGGTTATGTGCGGTTGTGAGAGCTGGACCTTAAAGAAGGCAGAATACCAAAAAATTGATACCTTTGAACTGTGGTGCTGTAGAGGACTCCTGAAAATCCCTTGAACAGCAAGGAGATCAAACCAGTCAATCTAAAGAGAGAGCAATCCTGAATATTCACTGGAAGGACTGATGCTGAAACTGAAGCTCCAGTATTTTGGTCATCCGATGGGAACAGACAACTCATTGGAAAAGTCCCTGACACTGGGAAAGATTGAGGGCAGAAGGAGAAGAGGGCATCAGAGGATGAGATGGGTGGACGGCATCTCTGATGCAATGAACATTTGGGCAAACTTCAGGAGATGGTGAGGGTCAGGGAGGCCTGGCATGCTGCAGTCTGTGGGATTGCAAAGACTTGGACATGACTGGATGACTGAACAACATCAAATCTATCATCTGTCTATTTATATTTCTTCAAGCTACACCTAAGCTTAAGATTTGATATCCCAAAACTAAAATGTGAGAAAAGTAGAAAAATTTCCCCTACACCACCTAGAGGAAAATGCATTACCCCAGGATCAAGTAAAAAACAGCTTCATTTATATTCAGGGGTGGTGCTAGGAAAAGAGCAGGGTCATGGAGTTAGAAGACCTTAGGCAAATACTTAGACTTTGAGATTTTAAGTTGGCACTGTGGAGAAGAAGGGAGATTCTACCTTCCATGAAGAGTAGTTTGCAGGGCCTGAGAAAATATAAATACGTTGTTCCCACTTTTCCCAGGATACTAGAGACTCTGGGTGGGAGCTATTATTGGTACTATGATGATGGTGATGATGACGTCGGGATGGTCTGGATGGGATGCAGGAGACAATTGTAGATAGCCTCTGCCCCTTAGGCCATTTTTTTCTATGAAGTAAGGGAGACTGGACACGCTGTTTTGAAGGAACTGGCAAACCCTAGCAAAACATCAAACTGAGAACTGTGAAATAATGTATCAGCCCCATGAAGGCTGGGAGCACAATACCAGTGTGATTGGAGGGAAAATAAAGGAGAGCGACCCTGGACACACTCCATTCAAATTGGCTTGATTTTCAGATACAGCATCAAATTTTGTTTTCCCCACAGAACAAGGATGAAACCTGTGGTATTAAATTTTGATTATTTCTCTAGGCTGTCATAGGATTCAAACTCTTTTTAAAAGTCCCATTTTCTCTTTAAAAAAAAAAAAAGCATTAAATACATTTCAAGAAATAGAAGTCTTTCTTTCAATGAATACAGTCATATATAGTCACAAAACTTTCTAAAATTCAAAGAAAAAAGGTTAAACATACAGGCTTAAGAGGACTTGACAGGGAATTAGTGCTAAGTCAGCCAGGTATTATCTCAGAAAGCTGATATAGTTATTACAGGTAATGTTTCAATAACACTGATGCACAAGATGGACTGGATTTAAAACAAAATATAGCCTAGTCGAAGAAGAGGAGATGGACTATAGGGCAGAGTCAATTACCAATTTCTGGCATATTCTTTGTGAATTTCAGACCCCTTATTTTTGTCAGGCTTGTTAAGTGAGCATTATTTTACAATGTGTCTTTGTTCAGCAAGTCTTTGGAAACATTTTTATTAAGCTACTCAGGCAGCAGAATGAAACAGAATACACGAGTGTTCAAACTTACATAAATAAGATTGTTTCCACCAAACCTGAGCTCTCCCTCCCCTAATAAATCACACACACACACACACACACCACCCACACTTAGTTGGATGTCCAGGACAAGATATGCAAAATTATCAGAAATCTTTTATAAAATTCTTAGAAGATGAAACAAGTTTGAATTATTCAAGAGGAATTAATCATCAAGTTTTCAGGGGTTTGCTAAGACATAAATACAAATGGATAGACTTAATCAAATAATAAAATAATTAATTAAGAATATTACTAGAAAAAAAATAATTCACATAAAGGGAATCTGGCATTTACTTAAAATATACACGTAAGCTTTAAGCTTATGAGATTTGACCCAGAAGAACTGTATATGGTAGAAATAATGCCCACAGAGAAAACTACAGTGATGGATGAAAACATCAATAAGATTTGGTAGGAATGAGAAAAGAGAAAAAAAGAAAAAAATAATTGATCCCATTGGAAATAGCATGAAGAACATTGGGATATGTCATAAATTAATTTCTACATTACATTGACTGAATTAATTTCACATAACAGAAACACAGAAAAATCCCTCCCCAGATGAAAAGAATCACACTACCCAAACCCTCCAAAAATTAAATACCTGGACATGAAGAGGACATTCTAAATTATGTAATATCTGTAGCAGAAGTCTTAAACTGCCAGATTTTGTCATATCTTGTCTTTAGATGTATCATATGGTCAGCACAGTGTTTAAGAAAAATTGAAACTCCCAAAGTAACAGTAGTTACTTGAAAATAGGAGTTTGCTTATGCAGCACTAGGTCTGAACCTAGTCCCCTCTTGAAATATCTGTTCTAGAGCTTCTGAACTTTTGTTACCACGGGTAACAGTTGGCTGTTGTAGAGCATTGTCAGAGCTTTCTCGAATATGCATCTGGCAGGCATCACTCAGTCATGCACCTGGCTCCCAGGCCCCAGCACGCACTCAGGTCTGTGAATTCTAATCCAAGTCCTTGAGAGAACATGATGCCAGGAGACATTCGGACCCAGCACCCAAAGCTTCTTCCGTTTACAGATTAGTTACGTGAACTTGGGGAAAAAATGCACATTTTCAGAAATCCAGTTTCCTGATCTTCAGCCTAATCCATGGCATTGTTAGGAGGGTCAAAAAACATGTCTAAAAATATCAGATATTTCCAGGCTCATATTACATGCTTGTGAGACAATAGCCATGATAGCGCCAGTTAACTGAGAAACTGTGTCTACTGATAGTTTTGTTACATTAAGTGGAGAAAAAGAAACAAATACACTTTACTTATGGATAGTTTCACTTATAAGTTGAAACCTCATGACCCAATTTTATTTTGAGAAAGAACCAAAATTATAAAAGATAGAGAGAATTTCTAACTAGAGCTGTAAGTCAAATTTAAGGGTTGGGATTTGCAAACTTTATTATGATGGTGGGATGTTAGAGTTCTGATTTATAACATAAATCATTTACATCTCAAGTGCAAAATAAGATTGGCAAAATCATAACCCTTTATTTTGGTTTTATTACATGATTTGTAAACTCTCTGCTTACATATATATATATATATATATATATATATTTTTTTTTTTTTTTTTCCAAAGCAATGCACATAAATTTTGGGTGTTTCAGGATTTTCATGTATGTTTCATAATCAGTCATGTACTTTCAGAAAGTGTAACTAACTCTGATCCCTATAGAATGTTTATAAATCCTAGTCTTCTTTTTCCCTTTAACAGGGAAAAAACTTAAATGTAATAAATATATATTTCTATTCTGGTTAGGTAGAAGTGTGACTTTATAAATAAAAAAAGCAAGAACATTTCTTTAATCTCCTTCAGCTTATAGGGCCAAATCCTGCCTGGGAATGTAACACACCATCCAGAAGGAGCTACGTCTTTAGAAAATGCAAACTTCTTCCCTTCGGCTTTCCAGGTGGCGCAGTGGTGAAAAGAATCAGCCTACCGATGCAAGAGACATGGGTTCGATCCTTGGGTCATGAAGATCCCCTGGAGTAGGAAATGGCAACACAATCCCATTTTCTTGCCTGCAAAATTCCATGGACAGGAGCCTGGCGAGCTACAGTCCACGGGGTCACAAAGAGCTGGACTCAACTGAGCACTTCCCTTCCTTAACTAATACTTTATTTCTTTAGGAAAGTGCAAGAGAAGAAAAACATACCTATACATATACACATATATATAATCATCCTACTGTTTGTAATACTTTATAAGATACTTTACTTTTGTTTGTTTAGTAGCTAAGCTTTGTCTAACTCTTTTGTGACCCCATGGGCTGTAGCTCACCAGACTCCTCTGTCCATGGAATTCTCCAGGCAAGAATATTGGAGTGGGTTGCAATTTCCTACTCCAGGGGATCTTCCCAACCCAAGGATTGACCCGACTTCTCTGGTATTACAGGCTGATTATTTACCACTGAGCTACCTGGGAAGCCCAATTTTCTTTATTCACTGACTTTATAAAAAAAGTGCAACAGATGGACAGTTGTTATGAGAACCAGGTTTAAAATATAATTCTGTCACATGTTATCTGGGCAGTTCTCACCAAGGTGCTGTCATTTTCTTACCTTCATCTCTAAGTCAAGAGGGCTGGGCCACTGCATTTCTGAGCACCTTTCCAGGATTAACCATGTTCAAATCAACGATTCTACCATCTTTGCCAGATTCTTATCATGATGGGTTCTTTCTCAAGTCATTCTAGTCATCCAAGTTGATATCTATTCCTCAATAACAAGAACCATGCAATTTATTTTCTTTCAAATAGACTCTGTGCATAACCCCACATTCCACATGAAGTGATTAGTCGTTTTTTGCCATATATTGAACCAGCCAGCCACTCAGCCAATTGTTCATCCATTCTCCCACTGGATGTCAGTAAAGCTTTTGTAGGAGGTATTATGTAAGATTTACACTTACATAAGACATGTTTTTGTTCTTGGAGAACATGAGGGAAGCTCTGTGGTTTTCTGGTAGATATTTGGGGGTCAGATATATCTGGGTTCAAAATCCAGGTCATCCCCAGTCCTGTCAAGGTAAGATGACACTAATAATATCTGCTATTACTTCCATCTAAACCCTTCTTATAAACGGCCTTTCTTTTCTCTCCAGAAAGGAGAGAACCTATAGGGCACAAGTTGCCAGCCTCTCCTTTTCCTCATTAGAACCATAGTTTTCTGGCTGCTATGTGTAACAAGGATCTGTTTTTATTTTCAGCATAAAGGAACATTTACTTTGGCTCTCCTCCTAAGACCTAATATTTTGAAACATTATATCAAATGTGCATTATATCAGTGGATGGAATCATATTTATCAGTGGAATGATATTTAGAGAGAATCTTTCATGTCAGTAATTTTACTAGGGTCCTCCTCTATATTAGGGGCTTCCCAGGTAGCTCAGTGGTAAAGGATCTGCCTGCCAGGGCAGGAGATGCAAGTTTGAATCTTGGGTTAGGAAGCTCCTCTGGAGGAGGAAATGGTAACTCACTCCAGTATTCTTGCCTGGAGAATCCCATGAATAGAGAAGCCTGGTAGGCTACAGTCCACGGGGTCGCAAACAGTCGGACACGACTGAGCAACTTCACTATATCACTATTTACTGGAGGAGGAAATGACAACCCATTCCAGTATTCTTACCTGGGAAATCCCAGGGACAGAAGAGTCTGGTGGGCTACAGTCCATGGGGCCACAAAGAGTCGGACACAACTTAGCATGCTTGCCCTCTATGTCATCTTACTATATCCTGACAATAATCTTGCACAGTAGATATCATTAACCTCATTTAATGAATGAGAAAAGTAAGATTCCAAAAGGTTAGGTCACTTTCTCATGGACAGAGATTTAGATAAAGACCTATTCTTATCTTCTGGCTCCAAAGTTGAGGCTTGTTCTAAAATAATTCATTATCGAGAATTACTACTAGAACAGTAGAATGCACCACTAACCTGTCCCACTAGTATAGATGTGACAACCAATATCTTCTAACGTAAGGAAATTTCCCAGATCATAGAATTAGTGTAATAGGATAGTAGAAGTCCTTCTGTACCAAGTTCCACCTCTGATTTTTATGGCCCACTGTAAGCTGAGATCCCCTGACTTTTTTCTCTCACTGCTGTCCAACGTGAGTTAGCCTCCTTACCATAATGGGTCACTGCAAATTCATTCTCAGCCCTTTCCATGTTGTTGTTCATTTTTTTTTTCCCATGAAGAATTCTATCCTGATGATAACAAACTGCTACAACTTTTCTGCCAACTAACTACCTGGAGCAATTTATATGCATTATCTTATCTAAAGCTCACAAAAATTCTTTCCAAAAGATACCATTACCTCCATTTGTCAAAGGAGGAAATTGAAGAAATTCAGGGAGGTGAAATAATTTGCCCAAAGTACAAAAGCATTCAGAATCAGGACTTGATTTCAGGTTTCTGTGAATCTATGTGCCATTATTGTAAATAGTGTATACTGTTGGGTTGTCTCGCAAGCAAAACTCCACATCTGAGTCAAAAGTGGGGTACATCAGGAATAGTGTGATTTGGTGTTGCTACTCAGGCTGTTGCCTCAGAGCCATACCCCTGTCCTTCTCTCCAGGTGAACTTGCAGAACACTTCAACTAACTATTGCAAGTCTGAGACCACCGACACATTCAATACATCATCAAAAACCTTGTGTTCTGTTGTGTCCACTGTCCCCTCCCACACACGCATATTAGAAACACAAAGACGAGGAGGATGCAGTCTCTGTGGTTGATCAACTCTTGGTCTAGTTGACTCCTTCTAGAACACTAGTGATAAATTTCATAACAGGACCCTGAGTACCATTTCTTCAGCCTCCAGAGTGATTCCCACACTTAACTTCTCCTCTGGGGAATTCCTTTTCATCTTTGTGGTTTTTGTCACTAAGTTGTGTCCGGCTCTTGTGACACCATGGACTGTAGCCTGCCAGGATCCTCTGCCCATGGGATTCTCCAGGCAAGAATACTGGAGTGGGTTGTCATTTCCTTCTCCAGGGGATCTTCCCGACCCAGGGATCAAACCTGGGTCTACTACATTGCAGGTGGATTCTTTAATGACTGAGCTACGAGGGAACCTTTAAGGATTCAATTTAAAAATCATCTCCACAGGAAAGAAAAGCATGGTCTGATTCCCTCCAGGCAAGTCTAAAGTATTTTAAATGCCCTTGCACTGCTGTATGTAACACAATCCCAAATGTATTCATTTCTTCCATGTAGATTTCATCCACGGTCTATAGGCTGTGAGAACCAGAAAATATCCTAACTTGCCTTGGAATTAGCACAATGACTAGCTTATCCTGGGACTTAACCATTTGGTGACTGTGCCATGTAGACTGATTGACAGCAAAGTAGAGTCAATTTAATAGGCATTTTAAAAAAACTATCCATGCATCACACACATGTGTTACATACTCTAGAAACAAAGCAGAAAACTGATGTCTTGTTTTCCAAGTCTTTAGGATTAGTTTTGTTTAAGAGCCAGATACAGAGAAAGACGGTCTCTCTCAAAAAGTAGATCACTGGTGTAATAATTCACAGTTTAAAAAAGTATTATAATAGCCATTTCACATCTGGGTTAAATAATAAGCTGTTACATAATGTATAAATTAGTGACTTATTTTCATTTCACAATTGAACAGTCTGAGACTGGGAGACAACATATATTCTTCCCATGATCATAGGAGGCAAACAGCCTGCAAGACCTTGGTCCTTCTTGGGACTCAGAGCTCTCAGAAATCTTCCAGATCCTTGATTCACTCAGAAAGCACCTTGATTCAAAGCCAAAAAGGGAAGGCTGTTGTGAACTTGGAGAGAAAGTGTATCTATCACTGGATTTGTGGAGTTTTCCTGCATGAATGACATTCATTTTAAATGTGTCCTAGGGTGTCAATAGGAACTATATAATTGATCAAGTGTTTGGGGCGTGAAGTGACTGAACATCATCCCAAAGGAAAGCTTAGCATCAGAGAATTATCGTGCTTTGGCTTCTCTTGACAAGGGGTATAAATCAGCACAGGATGCGCCCGTCTTGCTCGGGGAAATTGCAGCTTTATAAATAAAAACACTAATCCGTGTGGCTGCTGCCCAGCATTTACTGCCAGCTCATGACTTAAGTTCCTCACCCACCAGCCTCAGGACCCCAGGAAACTTTCCCAATGCTGAGTATTCAATAGCTTTTATTGCTTTAAAAAAATTAAAATGTATTTATAAAACAACAATAACCAAAACAAAACCTACAATTGCATATTTATTTAGAACACCTGGAAAATGTCAAAAATGTTAACAAAAAATATTTCATAATTTTGCTACTCAGAAGCAAGCTCCGTTAGTATTTGAGAATAATTCTTTCTTTTATAATTGAGATAATTCAATGCATGAGTTTGTATCTTGCTTTTGCTTAACTTTATAATAAACAATGGCATTTTCAGTTGCTGTTGCAAACTCTTTTTATGTAAAGTGCACTGGCTTTATATTCAATAATGTGAGAAATCCCTGTTTAGTGAAAGTGTTAGCTCCTCTGCTGCTGCTGCTAAGTCACTTCAGTCGTGTCTGACTCTGTGCGACCCCATAGATGGCAGCTCACCAGGCTCCCCCATCCCTGGGGTTCTCCAGGCAAGAACACTGGAGTGGGTTGCCATTTCCTTCTCAGTCATGTCCAATTCTTTGAGACCCCATGGACTGTAGCCCGCCAGGCTCCTCTGTCCATGAGATTCTCCAGGTAAGAATACTGAAGTGGGCAGCTATTCCATTTTCCAGAGATCTTCCATTCAAAAAAGGCATTGGCATTTTCTTTTCATTTTTTACTCTTTTATTTCACACAGTAATGAGTGTCTTAGTGTCCAGAGCTTTATTTCCCTTTGTTCTGGATTTATGTCCTGCATTCCTTCAACAAATATGGAGTATCTATCATAAACAGGGTTATATTAGGCACTGGAAGCAGAATGAGAAGCAGAAGTCATGTTACATGGAGCTTACATCTTGTGGTAAGTATCAACCGCTGAACAGACTCTAGTGTAATAGTGTCAGGGTGGAAATGTAGAGAATGCTTCAGGAGTGCAAAGAGGGGCAACTAACTCAGAAGTGAAGTTAATGATCAGGCTTCCTGGAGTAAATAGCATTGAAAGATAAGAAGAATATATGGAATAGCAAGCAACAGGGTTGGGGGAAGGGAGGAATAAGTTAGTATTTGGGGATTAACATGTATACACTGCTATATATAAAATAGATAACCAACAAGAAACTACCATATAGCACAGAGAATTATATTCAATGTCTATAACCTATAATGGAAAAGAATCTGAAAAAGAACATATATACGTGTGTATATACATACACACATATATAACCAAGTAACTTTGCTGTACACTTGAAACTGACACATTGTTAACCAATTATACTTCATTTAAAACAAAAAGGAAGACCATAAACAGAGAGAGAAAAGTCTAATTTAGAGATAAAGAATAGTGTGTGAACAGCTCTTTGGGGGATCTGAAAGACATTTATTAAGTCTGGAACCTAGAATTCAAGGTGAGAAAGTGATGAGGCTAAGGAGTTAACAAGAACAAGATCATACAGGACAAGTTTAAGATTTTGTTCGAGATATTGACCTTCACCCTGAGGGCTATATGAAGCTATTGAAGCATTTGCGATAAGAAGTGATACTGTGAGATTTTTGTAAGGTTATACTCCCAGAAGCTGAATTATCAGGGCAAAGATGATGCCTTTCAGGCTCTTGAAATGCACTGAAAAAACGTTTTCCAAAATAAAACACTCTCCTTCCATTGGCACCATATGAGAAAGCCCATTTGTTGTTGGCGTAACACTCTCTCCCACTTGCTGGAAACAATTTATTTTCTAAGCACTGCACTAGGTGGCCTTCACGTGCTTTTAGTTTATGAAGCCTTGTAACAATCCTGTAGGACTGAGTATATGACTCCCATTTAATAGAAGTTCCTAGGGTGACAAATAAGAGATGATTTTCTCACAGTCATAGAAGAAATAAATGGCTGGATTGAGATCCTATAGCCCTGGGTTGTAGGATTTACCTTTGCTCTTAGTATGTTTCAAGACCTCTGAATTTATTTTAGATACCCATAATCTCCATGGGAGGTAATGCCAGCACCCACTATGTTGTGTGTGTGTGTGTGCTCAGTTGTGTCTGACTCTTTGTGACCCTGTGGACTGTAGTCTCCAGGCTCCTCTGTCCATGGGATTCTCCAGGCAAGAATACTGGAATGGGTTGCCATTTCCTACTTCAGGCAATTTTCCCAAACCAGGGATCAAACCCGCATCTCTTGTGCCTCCTGCATGGGCAGGTGGATTCTTTACCATTAGCAACACCTGGGAAACCCACAGTGTTGCCTAGGGTTTATTTACTTACAGGAAACAAGCACTTCATAGAATTTGTGGAATTTGACTTGCCTTAGGGAATTTAACTTACCACTTATTAAGAAAGAAGAACAGCAAAGGTTAGATGATGGAGCAAAGTTTAGTTACAAGCAGGTGGTTTATTCACACACTACTCCTTATCTTCCCTGTTATCACCACAGAACAATCTGTCTCCTGCAGATTAATGTTAGCAATGGATCAGGATGCTGTGATCTGGCAGAGCTCCTGACTTCAGGACACAGTGCAAGTAAATAACCTAAGTTAGAAGGAGTTTTCCTCCTCAGTGACATGAGGTTGGAATAGGATAGATCCCGTTATCTCTATGGGACTTGCTCTGGATTTATCTGTTATTTGTGAAACTGAGTGAAGGCTTGTGGGGCTCAGGGGCATGGAGGTCCTTTAGTTCCCATTTCTTTCAGGCAAGACACCAGCCTCCGTGGGCTTCCCTAGTAGCCCAGCTGGTAAAGAATCCACCTGCAATGCAGAAGACCCCCACTGAAGAAGTGATAGGCTATCCACTCCAGTATTCTTGGGCTTCCCTGGTGGCTCAGGAAATCTGGTAAATAATCTGTCTGCAATGCAGGAGACTTGGGTTCGATCCCTGGATTGGGATGATCACCTGGAGAAGGGAATGGCTACCCACTCCAGTATTCTGCCCTAGAGAATTCCATGGACTGTATAGTCCATGGGGCTGCAAAGACTAGGACACAACTGAGTGACTCACTTTCCAGCCTCCATGACCTCTTGGGGAGGAGTAGCCAAGAACCCACCTGAAGAAAGATTAAAGGGAAAAGAGAAGCTCTTCAAGATTAGGAGACTGACCACCTGATTTGAGATTAAGGGATCTCTTACACACACCCTAATCTTCTCAGGCACTCGACCTTTGAACCATTGTTATAAAATCCCTCATCAAATTCTTCCAGGTTGGGACACATAGCTTTTTGAGGCAGGAGTCTGCTGTGTCCCTCTTGGCCTGTCAAAGGATAGTTAATAAGGCTATTCTTTTCTACTTCACTCAAAACTTTGTCACTGAGATTTGATTCGGCATACAGAGAAGATGAAAAGTGAAAGTGTTAGTCATTTAGTTGTGTCCAACTCTTTTCGACCCCACAGACTGTAGCCTGCCAGGTTCCTCATTTCAGGGGATTCTCTAGGCAAGAATACTGTAGTGGGTTGCCATTTCCTTCTCCAGAGGATCTTCTTGACCCAGGGACTAAACCCAGGTCTCCTGCATTGCACGCAGATTCCTTACTGTGTAAGCCACCAGGGAAGCCCACGGAGAAGCTGAGCTTTCTGCAATATATGTGATGTATATATACGCACATGCTGCTGCTACTGCTGCTAAGTCGCTTCAGTCGTGTCCAACTCTGTGCAACCGCATAGATACAGCCCACCAGGCTCCTCTGTCCATGGGATTCTCCAGGCAAGAACACTGGAGTGGGTTGCCATTTCCTTCTCCAATGCATGAAAGTGAAAAGTCAAAGTGAAGTCACTCAGTTGTGTCTGACTCTTAGCGACCCCATGGACTGCAGCCCACCAGGCTCCTCTGTCCATGGGATTTTCCAGGCAAGAGTACTGGAGTTGGGTGCCATTGCCTTTGTGAATTATCCCATGCTTATAGACTTCCTACAGCTCAATATGGTGCTTCCTATCATTGTTAACTCTCCATCAAGACCAAGAAAGGGTGGGGCAGTCTTAAACAGTGAAGGTTTCAACATTTGCAAATAACTACTTTCTTCCCAGTTTTGTTGTACTTATGTGCATTACACTCAGTCCATTGAGGATTCAGAAATAAATGACATTCAGAAGATAGACAGGTTTTCCAAAGCATACAGAATTATTTCCCAAGGAAGATGGTGAAAAGGAGCAATGATACAGGTCCACTGAATGAGGCAAGAATGCTTTCTCTCTTACCAGCTCTGTGACTTTTGATATCTCAACATCTTGAAATGTCAGTTTCCTTTTTATCTATTGATGGAGAAGGCAATGGCACCCCACTCCAGTACTCTTGCCTGGAAAATCCCATGGACAGAGGAGCCTGGTAGGCTGCAGTCCATGGCGTCGATAAGAGTCGGACACGACTGAGCAACTTCACTTTCACTTTTCACTTTCATGCATTGGAGAAGGAAATGGTAACCCACTCCAGCGTTCTTGCCTGGAGAATCCCAGGGACGGCGGAGCCTGGTGAGCTGCCATCTATGGGGTCGCACAGAGTCGGACATGACTGAAGCGACTTAGCAGCAACTGTATCAGTGCCTAATGTGAATGCAGAGTAAATGATCTGATATATGAAAAAGAAATCCTCTCTTAACAAAAATGAAAGTTATCTTAAAACATTTGAAATTATTGAAACATTCAGTTATATTTCTTAGATATCTATCAATTTTTCAATTATTTATTGTTACTCAAAATTCAGCTTTAAATTTTATTGTATAGAATCGAGAAAACCATCCTAGTGGAATAATGCAAAACAAATACACAAAACGAAACAAAACCCCTCTACTTTGCTAGCTTCAGAGGCCATGAATTTGGGTCCAGACTGTACTACTGTGGGGCTTTTTAAGTCATTACCTCTTGAGCCTCAGCTTTCTCATCTTTAACTTGCATATTTTAAAAGCTCCTCACCAGGCTTTTAGGATCATTACATGGCACTTTCTAGGTAGATTGTTTTTTAATATTTTTATTTTATTTTTTAACTTTATAATATTGCATTGGTTCTGCCCTAAATCAACATGAATCCACCACAGGTATACACGTGCTCCCCACCCTGAACCCTCCTCCCCCCTCAATCCCCGTACCATCCCTCTGGGTCGTCCCAATGCACCAGCCCCAAGCAGATTGTTTTTTAATATTTTATATTCTTGCAGACTTTGTCTTTTTAATATACTGGGAGTTCAATGTGAGCAGAGGGAAGAGCCATGACCATATCTCTAGTTCTAAGGACAAGAGAAGAAAAGAGCTCAGGAAGAAAGATGACCTTCTTGGTCAATAAGAAAAAAGCTAGCCTTTCAGGCTGGCAATTCAGAGTCAGGACCTGGGTGGGTTTGTGCTCCCCTTGGAGCATAAAGACAGTGGCCACAGATGGAGTTCATGGACCAGGAGGCAGCTCGTGGAGGCATGGAGGTGACCGTGCCTCCTTGGAGCATGGTGGCTATGAGGCATTGGGCCTCCTCCTGAGATGGTGACCCAGGGTAGCCACCACAGCTGCAGACTTTACAGAACGTTAGCTCTGAAAGACATTTTTGAGGTCATGTAAGCCATCTCTCTCATTGCCACACAGAGGCTGACTCCAGAGCGCCCATCTTTAAGCTCAGAAGAGCCTCTGCCACCATTCCCACTTGGGCAGTAGCTCTCCAGCATTTCAGGTGAGACCTGCCAGGGCATTTATGTAACTTTGACCTTGTGCCCTGAATGAAGGTGCCCATACTGGACCTTGCTTCTCCTTCAGCACCTTTCTTCTCATTCTGATTTTTACCTAAAGGCTTGAGGATTCCTGCAGTTCAAGCTCCTGTCTAAATTCTCCTCTTATCTTTGGACTATACTGAGTTTATATAATTTTCAAAGTTTTTTTTTTTTTTTTAATTTCTATATCAGGGCTGAAAACTAGAATATATTCTCTCCTATATGTTACATAAGATCAACACATATTAGACAGTTGAAGTCACCAATGTAATAGAAGTATTAATATCTTACTAATACTTTGGACATAAATATATAGGCTATATATTTCCTATTAAAATACTTGAAGAGGATAAAACTACGTATGTTTAATCCCATTTTAGAGAAATCTCCTTGGCATATATCCACTATCATTAATATCTCCTCCATTCTCCCATAGAGAGAGGATGAAATGCAGATTTAACCTAAAAAAAAAAGCCAAACATTTTCAACTGGTTGAAATCCCTTTAAATTGCCATTACAGTTGACAACTACATCTACTATTATAGCATCAAAAGGATGTCAAGAATTTTGGTACCATTATGGCAGAAATTAGTAAACTGTGGTCCATGGAATAAATTTAGAATTCAATATAAAAGTTGATTTATGAGGCTTCTGGTTCAAGATGGCAGAGTAGAAGGATGTGCACTCATCTCCCTTTGTGGGAGCACCAAAACTGCAACTAGCTGTTGAACAACCATCAGCAGGAGGATGCTGGAACCCACCAAAAAAGATACCCCATGTCCAAAGACAAAGAAGAAGCTGTGGCAAGATGGGAGAAGGGGGGCAATCACGATAATATCAAACCCCATACCCAGTGAGTGGGTGACCCACAGACTGGAGAACAATGATGCCAAAGAAGTTCTCTTGCTACTGTGAAGGTCCTGAACCTCATGTCAGGCTTTCCAGCCTGGTGATCAGAGAAAGGGACTGGGAATCCCCAGGGAGTCTGTCCTTAAGGGTCAGTGGGATTTGATTATAGGACTTCCAGAGGACTGAGGGAAACAGATAGTCCAGTCTTGGAGGGCACAATAAGATTTCGTACACACCCAAACCCAGAGGAGAGAAACTGCTGCTGCTCCTGCTGCTGCTAAGTCACTTCAGTCATATCCTACTCTGTACGACCCCAAAGACGGCAGCCCACCAGGCTCCCCCGTCCCTGGGATTCTCCAGGCAAGAACAATGGAGTGGGCTGCCATTGCCTTCTCAACCCTACGGGAGACTGAACCAAAACTCCCTGCTAGTGTTGGAGGGCGTCCTGTGGACGCATGGGTCAGCAGGGGCTCACCATAGGGATGCGGGCACTGGAAGGTCCCCCTTGGTGTCAACCTTCTTAGATTCACCATTAACCCTTACTACAAAGCTGGGTTGCCTCAGGCCAAACTACCAGGAAGGGAGTGCAATCCCAATCATCAGCAGATACTTGGATTAAAGCTTTAGTGAGCAAGGCCCTGCCCACCAGAGAAAGATCCCTCAGGTCAAGAAGCTTACACAAGCCTCTTAGCCTCATCCATCAGAGGGCAGACAGAAGAAGAAAGAACAGTCTCACAGCAGCTAAAACAAACAAACAAAAAAACATATTACAGAAAGTTAATCACTATGAAAAAGCAGAAACTCAGGTCCCATATGAAGGGACAAGATAAAACCCCAGAAAAACAACTAAATAAAGTGGAGATAGGCAACCTTCCAGAAAAAGAATTCAGAATAATGAGAGTGAAGATGATTCAGGATCTTGGGAAAAGAATGGAGGCAAAGATTGAGAAGATGCAAGAAATGTTTACCAAAGACCTAGAAGAACTAAAGAACAAATAAACAGAGATGAATAATACACTAGAAGGAATCAATAGTAGAATAACTGAGGCAGAAGAACAGATAAATGACCTGGAAGACAAAATGGTGGGAATCATTGCCACAGAACAGAATATAGAAAAAAAGAATGAAAAAGGAATTCAGCCAGCCTAATAAATCTCTGGGACAATATTTAATGCACCAACATTTGCATTATAGGGCTCCCAGAAGAAGAGAGAGAAAGAACCTGAGAAAATATTTGAAGAGATAATAGCTGAAAAATTCCCAAACATGGGAAAGGAAACAGTCAACCAAGTTCAGGACGCACAGAGAGTCCTAGGAAGGATAAACCCAAGGAGAAACACACTGAGAAACAGTAATCAAACTGACAGAAATTAAAGACAGATAAAATATTAGAAGGAACAAGGGGAAAATGACAAATAACATACAAGGGAATGTCCATCAGGCTATCAGCTGATTTCTCAACAGAAACTTTATAAGCCAGAAGGGAATGGCATGATATATGTAAATGATGAAAGGGAAAAACCTACAACCAAGAATGCTTTACCCAGCAAGGCTCTCGTTCAGATTTGATGGAGAAATCAAAAGCTTTCCAGACAAGCAAAACTTAAGAAAATCCAGCACCATGAAAGCAGCTTTACAACAAATGCTAAAGGAACTTCTTTAGGCAGGAAACACAAGAGAAGGAAAAACCTACAGAAAACAAACCCAAAACAATTAAGAAAACGGTAACAGGATCATGTGTGCTGTGTTGTGCTTCATTGCTCAGTCGTGTCTGACTCTTTGCAACCCCATGGACTGCAGCCTGCCAGGCACCTCTGTCCATGGGGATTCTCCAGACAGGTATACTTGCATGGTTTGTTATGTCCTCCTCCAGGGGATCATCCCAACCCAGGGACTGAACCCAGGTCTCCTGCATTGCAGGAGGATTCTTTAAAAAAGAAGAGCTAATAGGATCAGACATACCAATAATTACCTTAAATATAAAAGGATTAAGTGCACCAAGACTGGCTGGGTGGATGAAAATATGTACATGTATTCCTATGCATTTACTACATCACTCTGCTTGACCCCCCTTCCGATTCTTTTTCATTGTTACGTTATTTTTTTAAAAATAGACATTTATTTATTTTAATTGGAGGTTAATCATTTTCCCATTACGGCTTGCAATTTTAATTATCTTTTATTTTTTGTCTGGCTATTGATTGTGAAAGCTGATAAATATTTTTCACTATTCTGATTATGTAACTACTACTCAATACCATTGTATCATAATTGGTCAACAGAAAAATATAGAAATTTATATCATCAAAAATAGAATCTAATAGAAAAACCTGCAATCACTTTTTAAAATCCAGATTCATATCAGAATTATCTTGAAGTTTTTTGAAAAATACATATGTTCAGGTCTTGCTTTTTTTCTCCAGACCTCCAGATATGTTTCTAATGAGCAGTCATGTTTAAAAACAACTGGACTATTTGATGGTCTTTTAGTTTTATCTAGCTTGTTTCAATTTTTTTATTTCATATTCAGTGCTCCCATCTCATTTATTTTATGTTCTCCAATTTCCCCACCTCTTCTTTTAGTTTTCTTTCTTTCTTTCTTTTTCTGATGTTCTTTCTCAGGCCTTTATCAAGTATAGTAGAAAAGCTTTTGTATACATATATTTATAAATATGTATAAAATGTATATTTTACACACACACATGAAAACATGAATTTTTGCCTAACTAAAAAAATTATATTTTGATTCTACTACTTGTTTGACTTAGTATGACTAGAATACTAGATTTCTAATTAAACAATAGATAAGTAGCAAGCAGCAAAGATTTACTGTATAGCATAGGGAGCTATAGTCAATATCCTGTAATAACATATGATGGAAAACAATTTCAAAAATAATGTATGTGTATTTGTATAACTGAATCATCTTTCTGTGCACCTGTAACCCTGTAAATCAACTATGCTTCAATAAAATATATATATTTTAAAAATTGATTTAGAAGAAAAAAATGTACATCAAACAAAGTATTGTGGACATATTGACTAGTATAACCTTGCTCCAAAAGTAATATGTTCCTGGTGTCTGTTTATTGTAACTTTGATCTCCTCACTTCAGCTTGTTAGCCAGTTGTGCATCATGATTTATCTTGTTTGGATTCAAATGGTTAGTAACAGTGTCATTCATCAGAAGCTCTGGGTTCCCCTAAGCAATGGAGGAGGAAATCTCTTTTAATTGCAAAATATATCATATTTAACCTCTACTAAAAGAAAGATGATGGGGAAAAATAATAAAAATAAGTGTTTTCATTTTATTAGTCAAAACCCAAACTTTATGTTGGAAGTTGAATATAGTTAGATTTTCCATTGTCTATTCTCTTCCCTTAAAGTTTCTAAAGAAATAGACAACAAGTCTTTGGACTTTAATTAGCAAAGAATAATGAAACTATCTTAAGTCTTCAAAAGGATAATATTGTGATAACTTATAGTTGCTGCTTATATTTCTATTAAGGAATAATCTTTAAAACTCAACTGAATTTTCCTTGTAGTATTAAGAATTTCTAAGAATGAGATTCTCATTACTTTGCCAACAAAGGTTCGTCTGGTTAAGGTTATGGTTTTTCCAGTATAGATGTGAGAGTTGGACTATAAAGAAAGCTGAGCACTGAAGAATTGATGCTTTTGAACTGTGGTGTTGGAGAAGACTCTTGAGAGTCCCTTGGATTGCAAAGAGATCCAACCAGTCCATCCTAAAGGAAATCAGCCCTGAATATTCATAGGAAGGACTGATGTTGAAGCTGAAACTCCAATACTTTGGCCACCTGATGGGAAGAACTGACTCACTGGAAAAGATCCTGATGCTGGGAAAAATTGAAGGTGGGAGGAGAAGGTAACGACAGAGGATGAGATGGATGGCATCACCGACTCAATGGACATGAGGTTGAGTAAGCTCTAGGAGTTGTTGATGGACAGGGAAGCCTGGCGTGCTGCAGTCCATGGGGTCGCAAAGAGTTGGACATGACTGAGTGATGGAACTGAACTGAACTGAAGAATGAGATTCTACATTCTAGAATCCTATCTTTAATATATTCAGGCAGATATAAACATAAATAACCTTTACCATAATAATAAAGTAATATATTTTAACTATTAATAGTATGGTAGTAACAGTAGTAGAAGTAATAATACTTGAAGTAGTGATCATATATTTTTCTCACTATGGTCATAATCCTATTTGTTGTCAGTTCTACTCTACAGGACCTGTACAGAGCAATTTCATTTGAAAGTTGTTCTAATATATGATCCAGCATATAGGTATTCTTCTATTGGAGGCCAGTACTGTCCTGTCTGAATCATTTTCTTAAAAAGTAGCCCAAGTTAGTCTCAATACTGGAATGAGAACACAACCCTTATTCTCAGCTCAGGATTCCTTCCTGCATATCTGGTCTCTTGATCTTTAAAACTTGGACCTGGCTCAATTATCTTAAGACTTGAATTTCTTCCTTGGTGCTATCCATAATACTTGCTGAGATTGCAATTAAAATAAAGTTATTTTGCAGCATTGCAACCCAAATCTGGTACTTTCTTCATCTTACAAGATCTTTTCGTGTAAACCTATAAATGTTCATTGCATAGTGGCCAAAGGAAAGAAAAATCATCCTATTATTAAAAATTATTTGCCACACATTTCTATAACTTGAGTGAATAGGTAAACTTTCTAAATGTAATACTAATGCCATGTTAACATGAACATACGTTGAAGGAGCTTTATTTTTCCTGTGAACATAGCAAAATAATGACAATGCTGTCATGCAGTCTGAGTGCAACCAGGATAGCTAATTACCCTTCGCATAGTCATCAATAACAGACTGCTTGGCACTGATTGAAAAATAGGGGGGATTTCCATTTTGCAGAGATGCATTCTATCTTGCATGGATCAGCCCATCCTGAAATAACTCTGTACCAAACTGCCTTCCATGAGCAGCATGTGAAAAGCTCCATATGCAAGATGTATAGTTGATTCACTTATTATGCAGAGTGAAGTAAGTCAGAAAGAGAAAAACAAATATCATATATTAACACATATATATGGAATGTAGAAAGATGGTACAGATGAACCTATTTACAGAGCAGCAGTGGAGATGCAGACATAGAAAACAGACTTGTGGACACAGTAGGAGACAAATAGAAAGAGTAACATTGACATGTGTACATTATCATATGCAAAGTAGTATTGCCAGTGGGAATTTGCTGTATGATGCAGGGAGCTCAAACCCAGTGCTCTGTGACAACCCAGAGGGGTGGGATGGGGTGGGAGGTAGGAAGGAGATTCAAGAGGGAGGGGACATATATATGCCTGTGGCTGATTCATGTTGATGTATGGCAGAAGCAAATGCAATATTGTAAAGCAATTATTCTCCAATTAACAATAAATGAATTTTAAAAAGATGCATAGTTTATGACAACTCCATGGACAAAAGGAACTTTAATGTTTTATTCACTACCGTAGTCCCGGGAGCTAGAGCAATAATTGGTATGTGACACGTTGATCAATAAGTATATGTTTAGTGAATCAAGGAATGAGTGCCACTTCACAGAACTCTCTTATTACAGCTCTTTTCTCTCAAGGTATTGTACCTTTCAACGTCTACTTAACCTCTCAAATGATTTCTAGATTCAACACTAATCCTTTATTAAAACTTGCTCTGAGTTTTCATTCACAATAAGAAAGAAGATGCAATAACACCTTTATTTATCACAGGTATTTGAAGATCTAATACTTCTTTAAAAATGTTTTATTATTTTTTACTTTTTATTGAAGTGTATTTGATTTACAATGTTTCTGTTATTCAGTTGTATTTCTTTTTCCATGTTCTTTTCCATTATAGGTTATCACAGCATATTGAGTATAGTTCCCTGTGTTATACGGTAGGTTCTTGTTGGTTTCTATTTTATATATAGCAGTGTGTATCTGCTAATCCCAAACTCCTGATTTATTCCTCCTTTCCTTTCCTCTTTGGTAATCAGCATGTTGCTTCCTATGTCTGTGATTCTATTTCTGTTTCATAAATAAATTTATTTGTATCATTTTTTCAGATTCCACATGTCAGTGATATCGTATTTGTCTTTATCTGACTTACTTCACTTCGGATGATATCTCTAGGTCTAATAATCATTTCTGACTTAAAATACTATGAGAGCAAAAATGAATGAGAACATGTGTTATTTCATCAGTACTGACTTCTCAACATACATTTCCTCTTCTACTTTTGGTACAATCTCTTCTAATAAAGCTAAACTACTTTTAGCTTCTAGCATATGTCATATTCACTCTCATTTCTAGGTCTTTGAGTACCTGTAGACACCTCTTCACTTCTGTCCTCTACCCTAAAAAGGAAGTCTTCCCTGATAGCCCTCAAACATGTTAGGTGTTTCTCCCTGTACGTTTAAGTACTTATTGCACTGTAAGTGCCTGGAGGTTTTGTTTGGTTGTTTTTTTCCCAGTGTCTCTTCCCAGTCTCCCTAGACTTTTAGATATAGAAAGGAATTGATGTGTGTCTGTTTCTAAGTTCCCAGAGAAAATCAATAAAAATATCCACTTTGAGGATCAATGTGTGTTGAATTTAGAGTATTGGAAAAAAAAATCAAATTAGTATCTTAGTTTTACAGGTGAGGAGATATAATAATGTCCTCAAAATCTCAAAGCCAGCTGATTACAGAACTAGAATAACCACTCAGGATTCATTACTGCCTCCCCACACCAGGGCTCTTCATTTCACACCATATTACTCTTTTCCCAGCATAGCCCTACTTTCATAAGGACCAAGGACTTAAATCAAAATGTTCAAACTCTAATGGTGGCAAAGGTTTAAACACTAGTTAAAAAATATAAGCCACATGTCTTTCCCTAGAGTTTATGATTTAAGAAATTTGCCAGTAAATTCTTATTGTGTAACTGATCTTGAATTTATTCTATACATATACTTAAAAGTACATTAAGAACCTGCTCAAGATAACTACACTTGAAAACCTGCTATGTGCCCTTCTCCTATCTACAATTTTATAAATATTTTACAAATGTTGAAACTTTACAAATATTCACTTATGTGATTATCATACAATCCAGCAAAAAATGGTTTGCTATTCTCATTTGAGAAATCTGTATGTGGCTCAAGAAGCAACAATTAGAACTGAACATGGAAAAACAGACTAGTTCCAAATTGGGAAAGGGGTACGTCAAGGATGTATATTGTCACCCTGCTTATTTAACTTACATCCAGAGTCCATCATGGGAAATGCCGGGGTGGATGAAGCACAAACTGGAATCAAGAATGGTGGGAGAAATATTAATAAACTCAGATATCCAGATGACACCACCCTTATGACAGAAATTGAAGAGGAACTAAAGAGCCTCTTGATAAAAGTGAAAGAGGAGAGTGAAAAAGCTGGCTTAAAACTCAACATTCAGAAAACTAAGATCATGACATCTGGTCCCATCACTTCATGGCAAATAGTTGGGGAAACAATGGAAACAGTGACAGACTTTATTTTCTTGGGCTCCAAAATCACTGCAGATGGTGACTGAAGTAATGAAATTAAAAGACACATGGTCCTTGGAAGAAAAACTTATGACAAACCTAGATACTGTATTAAAAAACAGAGACATTACTTTGCTGACAAACATTTGTCTAGACAAAGCTATGGTTTTTCCAGTAGTAATGTATGGATGTAAGAGTTGGACCATAAAGAAAGCTGAGTGCCAAAGAATTGATGCTTTTGAACTGTGGTGATGGAGAAGACTCTTGAGAGTCTCTTAGACTGCAAGGAGATCAAACCAGTCAATCCTAAAGGAATCAGTCCTGAATATTCATTGGAAGGACTGATGCTGAAGCTGAAACTCCAATACTTTGACCACCTGATGAGAAGAACTGGCTCATTGGAAAAGATCCTGATGCTGGGAAAGATTGAAGGCAGGAGGAGAAGGGGATGACAGATGGGTGGATGGCAACACCAACTAGATGGACATGAGTTTGAACAGACTCCAGGATTTGGTGATGGACAGGGAAGCCTGGCATTGCAGTCCATGAGGGAGGAAAGAGTCAGACATGACTTAGCAACTGAACTGAGATTCCCATTTTACAGATGACAAAACTGAGATTAAATTGAGCAATTTAACCAAGTACATTCATCCAGTTAATGGACACGGGGAGTAGTAATCTAAGTCTGTCTTTAATAAAGTATAGACTTTCATATATTTTGCCTTGTTTTTGTTTTTCATTTATGCCAAAAAATAGCATCCTTTATATTCAGCTATATAACAGTCCCCATTGTTAAGAGCTAAGCTTCATTTATTCCTTTGACATTTTAAATCATGAACAAAAGAGAAACTAGGAAAACTCTTCATTTTTGTTGTTTCCAAATGTCAATGGATGTGTATATGCTGCTGGTGCAGGGCAGTTTCAAATATTGCATTTATTTTTAAATTTTTAATCAGCATCTGATTTGTGTTGTCATTTAAGTTTCAATTGACTTCTCTGTGAAAGAGAGTTGCCCCCTGGATTAGGCTTCCAAAGCCCACACAGTTTGGCCAGAAAATGGGATTCTCTATTTAATTTTGCTTTGTGGCCTGTTATATGAAAACAAGTGACCTTTACACTTTGCAAACCTGAAACTTGGCCACCCTTTAATATATTCCCTTCCTTTATTGCCTTGTATATGAGCAGGAAAGACAGAATGTCTTCATACAAATTTAAACTCCCCTCAGCCTGCATGTCAGCAGAACCCCTACATTTTTTGAAGAGTAAATCAATGTTCTCTAAGATTAAAGCTTCGAGGCACAGTAAATCCTCCATAGCATGATAACTAAGACCTCACTCATATCTGTGGACTGAAAATGTTGCCAGGCTCCACATCACATCTTTGTTGTTTAAGAGTTAACACTGTACCACCCTAGTGGTTTCAAAAGATTGTTATGTCATCATGCAACTTCTTGGGTGTTACCAATTTTCAAAGGCACCAATCTACCATTCAAACAGTGGTCAAATACCCTCAGACACTCTTCAATATCACCTTTAACTTTTACATTGTATCTATTCAGTATCTATAAAATTATGAAATCCCCTGCACCAGGCACTTAATAGGAAACTTGGTTTGAGCCACATGAGAAACACACTCCAAGATGAGAATTCATGTACAGGAAACTTATAAGTGATCAAAACCTAGAGGCAAGCAAAGTACCATAGAGCAGAGAACGGAGTGGAATTATGATGCAGTTGTACTAGAGGCCTCCTTCCACTGCACGGTGGATTCTGGAATTAGAATGCTCCTTCAGAGTTGTCCCACTTTGAGAGAAATTAATGGATTTAAACAACTCACTGGCCAGTCAGTAAGGTGAGCTCTTCCCTGGGAATAGATGTGAGCTGAGCAAAGCCACTTTCTTCAGCTACAGGCAGTTTCCAGAGAAGGAGTCAGTTGAGAGCCATCAGCTGCCACCATCCCCAAAACTTGGGGGGCTGTGTGCCTCTATCATGATGGGAGGAAAAGGGAAGCCCCCACAGCACCCACCAGGACAGGTGTCAAATATTTACACCACAAATGAATAAATGTGCACTGGTACTGTGCCAAAGGTGAAGAAGAGAGAGCAGAGAAGTTCAGTTCATGCCTTCAGAGTCATTTTGGGGGACTGTTCCAATCAGTTGCTCAGTCGTGTCCAACTCTTTGCAACCCCATGAACAGTAGCACACCTACCCATCACTAATTCCTGGAGCTTGCTCAAACTCACGTCCATCAAGTCAGTGATGCCACCCAATCATCTCATTCTCTGTCGTCCCCTTCTCCTCCTGCTATCAATCTTTCCCAGCATCAGAGTCTTTTCTAATGAGTATGAAAAGGGGGACTATTACTTTATGCCATATGCAAAGAGCAAACCGATTCTGAATTTCAGTCCTAAAACCATCAAACACACTTTGTCACCACCAGAAAATTATTTATATTTTTATAAATCCTTCTAAAATATATTGCCCAAATGACTACTGTATATCCATTCAAGATAAAATCCAAGAAACTGAAAGAAAGAAAAATATAATCCTTGTTTAAAAATTGGGCCAAGATATGTGGATCAAATGGTAAGGACCCACCTGCCAGTGTAGGAGATGCAGGAGGCGCCAGGTTTGATTCCTGGGTTGGGGAAATCCCCTGGAGAAGGAACTCAACCAACTCCAGTACCAGCCATCCCTGTGGTTGTTTTCCCAACTCTACTTTATCATTTCCAGGTGGGACTAGATCACCATCTCCTAAAGGTCCTTCCTGTTTCCTACAAAGGTTCTCACACCCTACCTTTAAGCAATCTTTCTCACTGGAGCCTCATTTAATCTACCACTCAAATCAAAATTTATGATTCCTCTACTTAAACACCATACTATGTTCCTAAAATCCTTTGCATGCCCATCAAATCTTCTGAGACAGCTTTCTGCTTCTCTTTTTTCCCCTAGAAGTTCCACATATGCACCCACCTTTATATACCACAGTCTATCCTGAATGTTTTCATTTTTTTAGCATTTATATATTGTTACACACATATATTGTGTGGTTAAGGATATAGAGAATAGTAAATATGATAAGAGAAATGTACAGGCAGACTTCCAGGGCAGGCAAAGCTTTTCTTCTGCCTGGTATGCCCTTTCTTTCTGAATGAGGTAAACATGTATGTATTTTTCAGAAAACCACCTGCCTGAGATAGAGCATACTCTATGTCTTCCTTCTAAAAAATTCCATCTGTTATCCACCCAGCCAAGATGAGTGATTCCACATTCTTTTCTTGGGCCATTGTATTCTGCGTATGTATGTCTCTATACTACACTATAGATTTAAACATTTTAAAATTTAAAATGCCTTTTATATATCAAAAATATAAATAATTTCAAATCTATGGATATATATGTCTGTATACATATACATATGTGAATGTGTATAGATATATATACATATATATGTGGAGTGTAATATATATATGTATTAAATGTATATATTTGAAGCATTATGATAAGTAGCTATGAACCCACAACTATATTTAAGTACTAGAACATTACTGCTATTATTGCATCAGTCTATATGTTTAATCCTTGGATTATTTTTTAACTTTATCCCAGAGGTATCACTAGCCTGAAATTGTGTTTATAGTCATCCACATTTTGTTACTATAAATATATGTGCTTTTATTCTTTAGCAATGTACCATTTACTTTGCATGAATTTGGATATTTAACATGCAATATAATGATATGATATATAATGACTTAATAGTGAAAATAAATAAACTCTACACATAACACCAAGGATAAATTTTAGCAACATAATGTTGAATGAAAAAGCAAACTGTTAACAGACTACATATAGTAGTATGCTGTTATTTTTATTGCAATCTATTTAAACTATTTTATTTGGGTATCTTACCTCTAGACTACTAGTTCTTTGAGGACAAATTCATTTGAAATTTATCTTTGTAATCTCCATATTTCCCAAGCACCTAAAGTGATGCTCAATACATCAGATGCAGTCAATGCATTTTTTTAAATTGAGTTGTACTCATCAATTCACATCCATTCTGATTTCTGATCATGGCCTGGATTCTGTGTTATCTGACATCTCCTATTTTGATTTGACTCTGGATTTCAGTCTCCTTCCAAACCTGATCTTGCTCCATGTAATATACTTTGACATACCATCTCTATATCTTTCTCTATGTCTGACTTTAGACTGGTCTTGTTTATAATTTTGCAACCACTGATAAGACCAGCAGATAGAAGAAATCCTTGACCAATCTGTCCTTTGAAGTATAGTGCCCTTATCTGTTTGCCCTACTTAATAGTGTAAGATGTGCAAAACCAGTGTGCATACAGTTCTGAATAATTACAACTACCCAACATCAATAACACTTCATTCCAAGTGTATCAATCTTCTTAAAAACAGAAATAGCAATGTGATTCTCTTTGGAAACTGCTTGGTATTATCACCCATCCAAATTAGCCATAGGTTCCTAGAACAGCCTTATGACATGGAAGGAAATGGAACATTTTTTTATCTCAACAATTCACCAAGGGTAAGAATTACACTACTTTCATAACTAATCTCTCAGTTTCAACTTGAATGTCTTCAAGGACACAGGGCTGATAGTGTTGAAGGTGGTCCTTTCATTATTAAATGATTCCAACTGGCCAAAATTATTTCTTCCATCCAAGCAAAATACAACCAACCTGTATTTTTCATTTCTATGTTGTCTTTTTTTTTTCCTGCTGAAGGTAATGCAGTTTAAGAAAACAGTGAAGACTTTGAAGCTGGACTTTTGCTTGAACCCCTGTTCCATGAGTAACCTTAGCCAACCCTCTTGGAATTTCACAGTCTCAGTTTTCTCATCTATAAATGAAGGTAAAACAACCACCCAAGAACATACCTTAAAATGTACCAGGTCCCCAGTGAATGCCAGTCTCCTTTAATACAAATCACACACTCTTTCAAAAATAATGATGTTAAACTATGGTCACATCTGTGGTCGCTTATGCTGCAGTCGCTTTTGCATACTACCATTTTCTCCTTCTCACTCAATTTACCTAATGACTAATAGTCACTCCAACCACAACATGTCTGTGCCTCCCCTACAGCCAGGAGCCTCTTCTACCAAGAAATCCAGAAAAGGAAAGTAGGAGGAAACCGCATTGATGCAGGAATGCGCAGGACTGTCCAGGAGAATAGTGTGTGTGTTAGTTGCTCAGTTGTGTCCGACTCTGCGACCCTGTGGACTGTAGCCTGCCAGGCTCCTCCATCCATGGATTCTCCGGGCAAGAATACTGGAGTGGGTAACCATTTCCTTTTCCAGGGGATCAATTTGATCCAGGAATCGAACCCAGATCTCCCACATTCCAGGCAGATTCTTTACTGTCTGAGCCACAGGGAAGCCACCGTGTTAAAATTCAGAATACGCTACTTACTAGCTGGAGTGTAAGGCAATTCATTTCGTGCTTCAATCTCTCTTTCTTTATCTACATCATGAAGATAAAAATACCTCCATTGTGTGTCTATTCTGAGGGTTAAAAGAGAAAAATCTATAAACCACTGCTTAGAAGTCTCCTAGCAACATAGTAGAAGTTCAGGAAATGGTAGTTACTATTGTTGTTTTGTCCACTGACACTGCATTCTCATCTTCTTGGAATATAAATAAGTTAACATTTATTTTCTCCTTGGGAGAAAAGTTATGACCAACCTAGACAGCATATTAAAAAACAGAGCCATTACTTTGCCAACAAAGATCTGTCTAGTCAAAGCTATGGTTCTCCCAGTAGTCATGTATGGATGAGAGCCGGACTATAAAGAAAGCTGAGCACCAAAGATTTGATGCTTTTGAACTGTGGTGTTGGAGAAGACTCTTGAGAATCCCTTGGACTGCAAGGAGATCCAACCAGTCCATCCTAAAGAATATGAGTCCTGAATATTCATTGGAAGGACTGATGCTGAAGCTGAAACTCCAATACTTTGGCTACCTGATGTGACTCATTTGAAAAGACCCTGAAGTTGGAAAGATTGAAGGCGTGAGGAGAAGGGGATGACAGAGGATGAGATGGCTGGATGGCATCACTGACTCAATCGACACGAGTTTGAGTAAACTCCGAGAGCTGGCGATGGACAGGGAGGCCTGGCGTGCTGCAGTCCATAGGGTCACAAAGAGTTGGACATGACTGAGCAATTGAACTGAACTGAACTGAACATTTACTCTCACTATTTAAGTTAATTATTCCAGTTCTCCTTGGCTTAGAGCAGGGGTTCTTAACCACCAGGCTGCAGACTGGTACAGGTTCCTGTCCTGCGAGGGAAGGGGGACACAGCAGGAGGTGAGTGGCAGGTATGCGAGTGAAACTTCATCTGTGACTTCCCACTGCAGGCATTACCACCTGACCCATGCCCCTCTCCAGCCCAGTCCCTGTGAAAACTGCCTTAGGAAACGGGTCCCCGGTGCCAAAGATGTTGGGGACCACTGGTAGACGACCACTCCCACCACCATAATCATACCTTAAGTTATCCTAGAAATCAGGGGCTTTATACATTCCAGAGGGTCCTGTCTTATTTCCAAACACACTGTGGAAGGATACCTGGAGAATCAGAATCATTCATCACGGGGCTACCATTTTTTGCTACGAGTGGTATTTTTTTCTGCCGCCTCATGGTATAAAACTCATGAATAACAGATGCCCTCGCTGTTTGAGTAGGTCTTTTCCCGGCACAGAGAAGATGTGGAAGTAACTGCTCAGGATGCTGTCAGAGAGAAAGAATGCCACTCCCTGAAGCATACGCTCCGCTGGGGTTATCTTCTGTTGCCATGTGCCTGGTCACAAGATCGACTCCCACAAAAATCACGTGACCTCCTTCTGACAGTCAGTCTCCTCAAAACGGAGACAAATGAATTCTATGATCTCTGGGGTCTTTTTCTTTCATATTTATCACTTGTGGATTTTACTTATGAAACACTACAGAATATTCAAGTTTATATGCCACAGAAGCCTGTAGGTCACATAGCTACCAGCAATTCCAGAACTCAGCTTCTCCACAGTCATGATTATGCCAACAATTAACATTCATTGTTACAAACTGGATATTTCGACCATTGTGAAGTTGATAATAACAAAAATACTTTTGTTTTTTTTCCTGGTTGTTGGGAATTTTGCCTCCCTGATAGATTAGAGACTTTTAGAAACATCAATCTTGTCCATTCAATTTCATTTACTCAGAAGCCAGGATAATTCTTGATCTTCTGTTTCTTCAACCATAAAATGGGAATAATAATACTAAAAATAATAGTAATAACATAAGTCCTTCTCACAGGACAGCTGTAATTAGCAAATAAGATAAAATATATAACAGTATTACATATATAACAGAAATGTGTTATTACTTCATCTAGGTATGCTAGTTATATGTTTGTCAAAGAGGTATCCCTTTTACCATTTTAGATTATAATCTCCTTCAGGCCAAAGATTAGGCTTTTATCTCCTTAGTCTCTGGTTTCTGAGGTACTACAGAGCTAATTGCTACTTAGAAAATTATATAAATTAATAATGACTAGATATGGATGTCAAAATCATATTAATCTCATTTCAGTTTAACTTTTGGTATTGGTTTTTTAGCCATGGATTAGAAACAGCTAAGTAATTTAAAATATCATTGAAATAACTTATAAATGCAGCTATAAATTTAGAATATGGGCAAAAATAAGATTCCTTCTATGTATATGTATGTATTTATACATACTGATTATCAAGTAATAGCACTGCTCTTCATAGGAGTCATTACATTTCACAAACAACTAAATGAAAATCTGAGAGGTTAAGGACCTCACCTACGTTAACATAACAAATCAGTGAGCTAGTTTGGGTATATTAATAGTTATCCAGCATCTAAAGTCCAGTTTTGAATGTGGCAATTACAAATTAATCAGATTGTAATTTTCTTTAATACCAGAGATGAATTCTTTTTCATACTTAATCTCCCAGTTGTTTTTTATTCAATCTATGCTGCTGATGCTTCTAAGTTGCTTCAGTCGTGTCTGTGTGACCTCATATACGGCAGCCCACCAGGCTCCGCTGGCCCTGGGATTCTCCAGGCAAGAACACAGGAAGTCGCTCAGTCGTGTCCGACTCTTAGGGACCCCATGGACGGCAGCCTACCGGGTTCCTCCATCCATGGGATTTTCCAGGCAAGAGTACTGGACTGGGTTGCCATTGTCTTCTCCATATTCAATCTGTGTTTTAAAAATTTATTTATTTTTAATTGGAAGGTAATTGTGTTACAGCATTGTGTTGTTTTCTACCATACATCAACATGAATCAGCCAATGGTATATGTATGTCCCTTCCTTCCCACCTTCCAGCCCATCCCACCACTCCAGCTTGTCACAGAGCACTGGCTTTGAATTCCCTACGACACAGAGCAAATTTCCACTGACAATCAATTTTGCATATGGTAATGTATATGTTTCAGTGTTACTCTCTTAATTCGTCCCACCCTCTATACATTTTATTGCCAGAATTTTCAAGTTTTCTCTTGTGAACTTAGGAACCGTGTTTTATTTGCATTTTTATTTCCATTGCCTAAATAAGCCCCTCCCTGGTAGCCATGGGACATGTGATACTCTAAATGCCCCTTTCTTTTTCAAAAGTTAAGGAAAACAATGCATGCTCCTTACGTCTCTCTACACACTCCTGGCCCTGTTCCTGGTCCTTTGTCTCTAATGGTCCTCAGTTGTAATCCTCCACACAGAGACTGACTCCTATGCCATCATCCTTACTATACAGTTCTGCCAAGTTCTCCACTTATTCTTTCAGATTTCATCAGATGATTGGAAAACCCTTTTGTCTAACCCCCAAAACACTATTTTTACCATTAATCAGTCTTCTCCTAGAATCCCATTTTCTCTCTCTCTCTGCCTGGCTACACCCTAAAGCCTAGATAAGTCAACTCTTCCACAAGTTCTCCTCAGATTTGGAATGAGGAGTCATCTCTCTTCTACATCTACATTCTCACAAAAATAGACCTGATACTTGTCACAAAAATAGACCTCATACTAGTGACTTACTTCTTTTTATATCTGCATTTGTCTGTATCCAGAGCTTCCCCAATGGCTCAGTGGGTAAAGAACCCAGCTGTCAATGCAAGACACAGGTTCAATCCCTGGCTTGGGTAGATCTGGAAGAGGAAATGGCAGCCCACTCCAGTATTATTGCTTTAAAAATCCCATGGACAGAGAGGAGCCTGACGAGCTATAGTCCATGAGGTCACAAAAAGAGTCAGACATGACTGAGCAATGAAGAAAAGCACAGCCCATGTCCTCGTTTATACCCCATGACATCTTGGGCCAGATAATTTTATAATTCTCTGTTGCGGGACTGACTTCCCTGTGCATTAGCAGATGTTTAACAACATTCTTGGCTTCTATTCATCAGATACCAGTAGAACATCTCCAGTTGCAATAACTAAAAACATCTCCAGAAATTGCCAGAAGTCCCCTGGAGAAACAAACCTCCCTCTCACCCCCATTGGGAACTTCCAATTTAAGTCTTCCTTCACATCCATATTCATATCTACTTTTAAGTTGAGGAGGAACATCGGCTGATTTGTCTTCATCTGTGTTAGGCACTAGGCCAACAGCATACATTCTCTGTTTTAATTTTTATAATGATCCTAAGTGGTACAATTAGCACCAATTTAGATGTTCAAAAAGTACAGCTCAGAGAGATAACTCACAACAAAATATACTGCAGCATGTGCATGGTACCCAGCGACTTAGGAAGAGCAGGCTTCCTGTTCTTTTCACCTTACCTTTCTACCTCCCACAGGACCTATCGGGTCATTGTTATATAATGATAATAAAAATAATAATAAATTGGTAAAGTAAAACAAACATTCTTAGATTTATCATTTGAGTTGTACATGCTCCCTAGGTTTCACATTTTCTGAATTTGCATTACCTATGAATTGCCCATCTATTCCTTAACCCCGCTATAATTATTTTAAGTATGTAAATGGGATATAATAGTATTACTTAAGTGTATGACTTAATAACACAACTGCGTTAATCTTTCTGTCTGTCTTCAAGTTTTGACATCATGGTATAATGAAAAACACATGAGCTTTCAGAATCAATAAGATGTTAAATTTAAATTCTGATTCCATGCCTAACTAGTTAATGTGGCATTTACTTCAAAAAAGAAACATTTCTGTGGTTGGTACAAAGAATAGAGAGATGAAAACCCCAATCCTGACTATCTAGAGACTTATACTCTAGTAAAGGGGGACAAAACCTGAAAAGAAATTAATTCAAATGCAGAGATATAACATTAAAATCATGTGCAGAATACAGCTCTGGCACAGAGGAGGGAAGGGTTAGCCTTCTCAGGTTAGGGTGGAGAAACTTCCAGGAGAGTCAGTGTTCATGGTAAGTAATAAGGGATTGACAAAGGCAAAAGACAAGCATCTTAAACCTTCAGGATCTCAGTTTCACAATTTGTAAAACAAGGATAATTACATCTGCCTCATAAGGTTGCTATGAGTACTAAGTGAGGTAGGACTATGTTTATCAGAGACTTGGACAGGTGGTAGACATGTGATAAATGTCTTTTTTCCCACTTTCTTTAAAGGGCAAAGGCTGTGTCATTAATACTTTTTTTTTAATGGGCTACCTATTTTAAGGACAGAGGGGAATAAGAAGATAAATAACTTTCATAGATTACAAAATTGGCTCACTCCCTTCTTTAGATACTTAGAGAAAATCTTCAGATTCTTTTTACATTAAAAATTCCCCAGGGAAGATGAGCTGGTTTTGCATTCCATTTAAAAATATTGTAATATTGTATGATATTTTTATCAGAAAAAAAAGGTATCTTTCTCACAAGCCTTCCCATGACCTTCTCTCTTTCCTGTTAAAAACAAAAAAGGCAAAACTATGCAACCTCACTCTACTGGGTTTGCTCTCTGTTCTGCCCAGTAACAGCAAATATAAGAACAAAATAGAAAATCCTGAAAAGTAAAATCAAATCCCAAGTGCTTTACACATCTCTCTGAGCCTCAGTGGAGGATTCTAAAGATTGACTCTTCTGTTATTCAAACTGCTTCACCCACTGCCCTCTGAGAGCTCCAGACTCAGGCCATATTTGGCATCTTTATCCCCAAATGTCCCTTGTCATCAAGATAAGTCTTTATTTCTCTTTGTAAAGTGACAGCAGAGATCTGGGAGGATGAAGAATCTTTCCCTACTGAGCTTCAAATAACTCACTTCTAAAGCACTTCCATAATCCTCACTGTGGCCATGAGGTTGTGAAGTCTCATTATTTCTGACCTTGGTCTTTCTCAGCTCCCATGACCCATGAGGAAAAAGGGTAGCAGCTGGCATTCTTTCATTCATCCCATGTTTACTGGGTACTTGCAGGTGCCAGGTATGATGCTGAGCTGAAGATACTTATCAAGAATTTATTCACTCAATAAATAGCAAGCCGAATATAATCTACTCATTTTAGTAGTCACACTCTCTTTTGTTTTGGAAAGTGGTCAGTAAAGTGACCACAGATTTATGAAACTTTATATTATATTGGACATCTTTACCATCCCAACTTTTAAAGTCTCTGGTCCCAGTTGTATGGAAACCAGACCAAATTTGTAGTGTAGCTCCAGTCTTGATCTGTAAGAATATCTTTTGCTAAATTTCAGTATGGGATAATTTCTATGATTAGTGAGGATCTGTCTTCAGTTTATTGTATTTAGCTTAGGTTATAAAAGCAGAAAATAGTCACTTGATGTGTGAATGCACTTATATTTCATGATTAACAGAGACTGTTTACAATTGACCTTGAAAATTACTCTCTTCATATATCCAGGGAAGTTTATTTTGCAAGTATGTTCAGTGACTCCTGTTGCATTTGATCTGAATACACACAAACCCAAAGCTGCACACTTTTATGTGCACATTTTACTCTTGTCAGAGCCCTGAATCGGTAGTAAGTACGGTACAGTAACTGAGGGAAGTTCACTAGATTAGGTTGGCTACAGAGGGCTCAACTATTCAGTTTGGTAGATTGAGAAGAGTTGAGGAAAGAACTTGATTTTGACTTGAGATATTAACATCTAATGCATCCGATGTAAGGTGTCAGATGATGGAAGTTGAGGGTATCTGAGATTTGGCTAAGCCAGGGGATTGGGAGATCCTGAGATTATAACTGGAAAGCAGCAAGTAGGGCCCAGCCTCCAGGGAAGGGGTTGACAGGACCAAGCGGAGGCTTCCAGTCCCCTCACAGGCCAGAGTCTTTAGTTCCAGAGTCCTTTCCCGGTGGGGACTGGAGGCAGAACCTGAGATCTGACAGCAGCCCGTACGAACACTGTCACCTGCGTAGTGGACTGGGGGTCCTGAAAGTGCCCAACTTTGCTCTTAACCACTCACTGGAGCATGTGGTGTGTAACCCACAGACTATATCTAGATGCCTTGTTACAGTAAGAGAGAATCCCTTCTTCTATCAGGTCAGATTCACGGGAGCCCAGGGGTGAGTCGGGCAGGCATGGCAGAGTGCATGCAACTATTGGGCAGGATGGAACTGGCATATATCATCGATGGTGTATAGATGAAATAAAGGAGGCTCAGAAAAGTTGTGAAAATTCTGAGTTTATGTAACAAACAGTTCAGATACTATTCTGAGTTTACAAACTTACCTGTTATGCAATTTTGCCTCATTGTTGCATATGTATGTGCATGTATTATGTATATATATCTACTCTGGCACACAGTATGCACTCCTTAAATGATGGTGTAGTGAATGAATACATGATTTAAACTTGAAAGATAGCCATTCATTCAATAAATATTTGCTGAGTGCCAACTACGTGCCTGCCTTACTTTAGCCTTTGGTCTAGAGCAGAAAACAAAGCAGAAAAGGTATCTACTTTTATGAAACTTACATTCATGTGAGGGGAGAAAGTCATAATCAAGATTCAAACAGTTAAACAGGATAATTTCCAATAATATGAATGCCCTGGACATAATAAAATTGGATACTGTGGTAAGAATTTTGCCTCCATGTCAACAAATGCAATTATGACTAAATTCAGATTAATAAAATGTGAAGGGGTCTATTTCTTGCTTCTAGCTCTACTGATAGGTCTATCATTTATTTTCCTTTTCCTAATCATATTTTCTGGTTTGTCTGCTATATCACCTTTTCTTTCTATTGTCCCTAAAAAAATCTCATGTTGTTTGTCTAAAATAGATCAATGATGTTTCCTTTATATATCTGAAAATGATATAATAGATGAAATTTACAGATGTGGAAGAATAGCAGTATGATATCCGGGGTCCAGGCAGAACTTTCCATTTCAGAGCATCAGGCTATTCAATACCAAGATAGAGCTTTTCGTAGGTGGTCCCCAATATAAAGTCCTTTTCCTTCACCAAGAGACAAGGAAGCATGGTGTATTCTTTTTCCAGACATATCCATAGCTCTTGGCCTTGCATTATACACAGACTAGGCTCCAAAATATATCAAGACATTAAATTCACAGATTTCTTTATAAATCCCTTTTGCACAATGCCTATGCCCAATATGACCAGGGACCACTGGAAGGTTATTATATGTAAGTTGAAGAGTCTACTGAGAGCAGAAATTTGATTGATAAAAAAGAGAGCCTTTTTTCTTTTGCAATACTCTAATTTCTCTTCTTCTATTGAATGTAAGAGCAAACTCAACCTTTAATTCTTGTGTGGACACATACATTGACAAATCATGAGTCTCACCATATCTCAAGTTTTCTTGTTTATACATAAAATGATGTCTAATTACTTTGTAATTCAAAAATAATTACATGTTCATATATACTCACATATATAACAGTAAGCTTGGCACACAGTATACATTCAATAAATATTTTCTTCCTCTATAAGGAGCTTTGGGTTTAATTTCACGCAAGTCACAAACTGAAACCATAAAGATGAAAATAAAGAATATAAAATTTGAAAATGTGTAATTTACTGAAAGCACAAGAACCATTAATTGTCAGTGATGGTTCTCATTAAACTCGCAGCATATGTTGCTATTATAAGGATGTTTGTCATGAGCTCCTGAGAGGTCTATTAACAATAAAGGCCTATTATTCCAGATGTTTCACATCCATGTAATACACCCACAATAATTAATTTGATACGGACTAAATTCATAAATCTAGAAAACTAGAAAGACATGTTACTCACCACAGAAGGCATCTTATATTCTATTTATAATCAGATTGCAATGTTTAAAAATGCCATTAATTACAGGGAAATCCGCTATCATTTTTCTTTATCACTAGAATGGACTTTGAATTTTAAACTGATCCATTACCATTATAAAGGCAGCATCTGAACAAACAAAGAGAGGAAGAAAGTGGCCACCACATCTGCTGCTGTGGCCGAGGCCACTCCTCCGGCTGGCGTTACTGGTACCGTCTGCTGCTGCCCACCCCCGCTGCGACCCCCACAGCTGGCACTGCCTGAGCCCCTACTCTGTGCCAGGAACTCTGCTGGGCTTTTGCATATGTGTTGACTTAGCTATATAAAATCTCTTTTAGTTAAAATGTTTCCTAATTCTACAAAGTCTCCCCTTCCTAGAAGATAAAAGCTCAAGGAAGTGAAGGAATTGACCCAAGGTCAAAGCTCCTCAAGAGCTAAGATTTAAACTCAGATTGCTAACCCCCAAAACCAGATCTCTTCCCAACTGACCAAGTTGCCTCTCTGCAGCAATAATAAAAGCTTTCATTTTTGTATGCCTGACCCAACCTGTCAGAGAGTTCTGAGCTAAAGAAAGATAGAAAGCAGACTCTTTAACATAGGGGCTGAAAGTCAAATACCGCAAGTGCCACTCAATGTCGCAATTCCCTTCACAGAAGACTTGACAAATCGCTAAATGGTCACCCAGCATTCATTAAACATTGCACCTCTTGAAAGCAGAGATCTGTCTTCTAGCACCTGTCATGTACTCGGGTCTGTAGAGTCAATGTTTATTGAATGACCGTTTATCACATGGCTGGGGAGCATGCGAGTTTGAGCTTACAGAAGAATAGTAATAGAGTTCACATTCATGGCATTGAAGACTGACCATGAGTAAAGGCAGCAGCCAGAAGAAATCATGTTGCTTTCCAGCCTGAGACCAGTACTGCTAGAACAGCATTTGTATTACATAAATAACAGCTATGCTAATTGTTAATATTTAATGAGAACTAGCTATGTATTCATCACCATATTAAGAAATTGAATTCCTGTAACAACTCTACGAGAGAAATACTCTTATTAGTATCCCTAGTATGGAGAATTTAAATAAGAAATTTCATATAACTAGCACACTTTCACTTTTCACTTTCCTGCATTGGAGAAGGAAATGGCAACCCACTCCAGTGTTCTTGCCTGGAGAATCCCATGGATGGCAGAGCCCAGTGGGCTGCCGTCTATGGGGTTGCATAGAGTCAGACACGACTGAAGTGATGTAATATATGGAAGCCAGAATTCTACAGTTTAGCCTGGCCCCAGAGCCTGCTCGCCACTGCTGTACTATCAGACATTTGTGAATTCAAGACAAAGTGATGGGATATCATGGCACTGGGAGTTGTCATATCTACTTATATGCTAAGTCGCTTCAGTCATGTCGGACTTTGCGAGCCCATGAACAGTAGTCCAGCAGGCCCCTCTGTCCATGGCATTCTCCAGGCAAGAATACTGGAGTGGGTTGCAATTTCTTCCTACAGTGTGTCTACTCAATGTTCTTTTTCCATGGGAAAATTACCTAGCAAGCTAAACTGCTTGTCCCTGACTGTAAGAATGAGGGAAAGATTGAAGGAAAAAGACACTATCCAACAACCTTCCGAGGCTGGATACCATGGTGCTAAGACACCTGACACCTTTTAGAACAACTCTCAACTTTCATCCTCACTTGAACTGTGCTTAATGGCCACGTGATGCTCGTAATTTGGCTTTCAAGTCAAAGAGAGCTGAGCTCAAGTTCAGTTCTGATGCCATATATTTATTTAGTGTGTATGTCCATTCATGTTTTACATTTTTTTTCTTATTGAACTATAGTTGATGCACACTATTATATGTTACTGGTGTACAATATAGTGATTCACAATTTTTAAAAGTTATACTTCATTTATAGTTATTATAAACTATTGGCTATATTCCCTGTGGTATACAGTATATCCTTGAAGCTTATTTTTAATTTATTTCCTGGTAGTTTATTTTACACAGGATAATTTTTTACCTATTAATCCCCTGCCCTTATGGTGTCCTCTCCCCACTGGTAACCACTAATTTGTTCTCTATAAATGTGAGTCTGTTTCTTTTACATTATATTTACTAGTTCACTGTATTTCTTTAGATTCCACATATAAGTGATATCATACAATATTTGTCTTTCTTTCTTTGACTTATTTCACTTTAGCATATTACCCTGCAAGTCTACTGATGTTGCTTAAAATTCAAAATTTCAATATTTTTTATGGCTGAGTAACATTCCATAGCTTTTTTATTCATTCATCTGTTGATGGAGATTTAGGTTGCTTCCATATCTTGGCTATTGTAAATAGTGCTGCTATGAACATTGGGGTGCATGTATCTTTTCAAATGAGTGTTTTTATTCCTTCTGGACACATACCCAGGAGTGGAATTGCAATGTGACCTGGGTCAGCCCAAGACCTTCAAATCCTCCATGTGTAAAAGGTATGTAATTATAATGACTATCCACATCAGAGGACACTGGAAAATATTAAACAAGATAATGCACACAAATTATTAGTATAATTCTCACAATATGTTTAAATGAATATATAAATATTACTTGTCATTACTAGTCTTCCTTTTACAGGTGAGAAATGAGAGGGTTTGAAACATCAGTCAGGTGCTCAGTGAAGTTTGTGGAATGAAGGGACACGTGAATGAATGAATAAATAATTGGAGAGAAATACACAGATGTTAATGAAGAAAGTTCTCCTCAGTCTTATTTCCAAGGGGTGACAGCAAAGCAAAGAAATTTATTTTATTAGCTTCAGAGACATGGTCACTTTACAAATGTTACAAAGTCCCTCAGCTCCTGTGTCCAGTGCCAGCCCTAATCATTTGTATGCCCTGGATGGATCTGCCCTCTGCTGAACTACCATCCACGGCTAGAGTGTCATAGTGGCAGGTGTCTATTCCTCCCAATATCCTGTGATATAAAACAAAGTGAAATGAAGACAAATAATCAAGGGGTCCATCTTCTGTCTCTGCTTTCATAGTGATAGTATTTTTCTGGGAGTTGTCCACAGCCATTATGATATGTTGCTCATATGTCTTTACAAGTTGTCAAAGCTTTTCATGTATATTCTCTGACAATGTGATTGTCACAATCACCTGGTGAGTTAAGTTGCTAGGGTGTCAGACTCTCTCTTCCTCGATATGGAAACTGAGGCTTGAAGCTCTTATGTGAACTGAGTCAAATTACATACCATGGCTTCCCAGGCTCTCCTGCGTTCACAATGAAATCTTAATTCCTTTCCATGACCACCAGTATGAACTTGCTCCTCGATAACCTCTCTGCGGGCCACTCTCTCCCTTGTTCGTCATGCTCCCATGATATAGCTTTCCTTTGAAAGAAACTGGGTTCTCAGATCGTATCTGCCTCAGGGTCCACATATGGTCCGAGGACAAAGAGGCAGCAGAGCCACAGTCCTGGGGCAGAACACTCCAAGGATATTCAGGAGAGAGTGAGGCACAGACTCCATGCAGAAATTAAGAGAGTTCTGTTCTGGAATTCTATCAAGGCATCTTCAGATCCCAAATGTGGGTCACTGAGGAACAGACAAGCAGACCATTTAGGAGTAACTATGAATAAAGTAGGGAAAACCACTAGACCATTCAGGTATGACCTAAATCAAATCCCTTATGATTATACAGTGGAAGTGAGAAATAGATTTAAAGGATTAGATCTGATAGATAGAGTGCCTGATGAACTATGGACTGAGGTTCATGACATTGTACAGGAGACAGGGATCAAGACCATCCCCATGGAAAAGAAATGCAAAAAAAAAAAAAAAAAAAAAGGCTGTCTGGGGAGGCCTTACAAACAGCTGTGAAAAGAAGAGAAGTGAAAAGCAAAGGAGAAAAGGAAAGATATAAACATCTGAATGCAGAATTCTGAAGAATAAAAAGAAGAGATAAGAAAGCCTTCCTCAGCAATCCAGGCAAAGAAATAGAGGAAAACAACAAAATGGGAAAGACTAGAGATCTCTTCAAGAAAATTAGAGATACCAAGGGAACATTTCATGCAAAAATTGGCTCGATAAAGAACAGAAATGGTATGGACCTAACAGAAACAGAAGATATTAAGAAGAGGTGGCAAGAATACACAGAAGACTGTACAAAAAAGATCTTCATGACCAAGATAATCATGACGGTATGATCACTCATCTAGAGCCAGACATCCTGGAATGTGAAGTCAAGTGGGCCTTAGAAAGCATCACTACAAACAAAGCTAGTGGAGGTGATGGAATTCCAGTTGAGCTATTTCAAATCCTGAAAGATGATGCTGTGAAAGTGCTGCCCTTAACATGCCAGCAAAATGGGAAAAGTCAGCAGTGGCCACAGGACTGGAAAGGTCAGTTTTCACTCCAATCCCAAAGAAAGGCAATGCCAAAGAATGCTCAAACTACCGCACAATTGCACTCATCTCACATGCTAGTAAAGTAATGCTCAACATTCTCCAAGCCATGCTTCAGCAATATGTGAACCGTGAACTTCCAGATGTTCAAGCTGGTTATAGAAAAGGCAGAGGAACCAGAGATCAAATTGCCAACATCCACTGGATCATGGAAAAAGCGAGAGAGTTCCAGAAAAACATCTATTTTTGCTTTATTGACTATGCCAAAGCCTTTCACTATGTAGATCACAATAAACTGTGGAAAATTCTGAAAGAGATGGGAATACCAGACCACCTGACCTGCCTCTTGAGAAACCTGTATGCAGATCAGGAAGCAACAGTTAGAACTGGACATAGAACAACAGACTGGTTCCAAAAAGGAAAAGGAGTACGTCAAGGCTGTATATTGTCACGCTGCTTATTTAACTTACATGCAGAGTACATCATGAGAAATGCTGTGCTGGAAGAAGCACAAGCTGGAATCAAGATTGCCGGGAGAAATATCAGTCACCTCAGATATGCAGATGATACTACCCTATGGCAGAAAGTGAAGAGGAACTAAAAAGTCTCTTGATAAAAGTGAAAGAGGAGAGTGAAAAATTTGGCTTAAAGTTCAACATTCAGAAAACGAAGATCATGGCATCTGGTCCCATCACTTCATGGGAAATAGATGGGGAAACAATGGAAACTGTCTTTTTGGGCTCCACAATCACTGCAGATGGTGACTGCAGCCATGAAATTAAAAGACACTTACTCCTTGGAAGAAAAGTTATGACCAACCTAGATAGCATATTGAAAAGCAGAGACATTACTTTGCCAACGAAGTTCAGTCTAGTCAAGGCTATGGTTTTTCCAGTGGTCATGTATGGATGTGAGAGTTGGACTGTGAAGAAAGCTGAGCGCTGAAGAATTGATGCTTTTGAACTGTGGTGTTGGAGAAGACTCTTGAGAGTCCCTTGGACTGCAAGGAGATCCAACCAGTCCATTCTGAAGAAGATCAGCCCTGGGATTTCTTTGGAAGGAAGGATGCTAAAGGTGAAACTCCAGTACTGTGGCCACCTCATGCGAAGAGTTGACTCAGTGGAGAAGACCCTGATGCTGGGAGGGATTGGGGGCCAGAGGAGAAGGGGTCGACAGAGGATGAGATGGCTGGATGGCATAACCGACTCAATGGACGTGAGTTTGAGTGAACTCCGGGAGATGGTGATAGACAGGGAGGCCTGGCGTGCTGCGATTCATGGGGTTGCAGAGTAGCACACAACTGAGTGACTGAACTGAACTGAACTGATGGGGCAACAAAATTTGGTGGTAATTTTCTTTGAAAATCTTTGCAAAAATACCCAGAGAAGAAAACTAACATTATTCAGTACTTGATGGGTCATGTCTTCTTAACTTTACATATGAGTTACGTTACAAGAAAATAGATTGGATGGTAGAAAATAACTTGTCCAAAGAGGACAGCTTCTATGTGCCAAGCTGGTCTAAATACAAGTTGATTAAGTTCAACTACACATGCTATTTCCCCTCTAAAAGGGTGACTTGATGCTACATTTCTATGATTGCTCAACTAGGCATTGTCAGAACCTTACTAAAGACAAGATTGGTTTAAGAATAAAAAGGGTGTAAAACATGAAGGAGGAGTTAGCTGGCCGTATAACCAGGGAATACAACTCAGATTGGAAACAGGGGAGCCTCAAGGAAACGGTTTTAGATAGCAGGTTATTTGTGAAATAAAATTATAGAAAAACCAGTGCTTGAATAAAATTGTGCATTTCCACTTGCTTTAACTTACTGTACATTAACAGAAGACATTAAAAAAAAAAGCTTTACCTATCTTCAATTCTATTTCTATCATTGAAGACAAACAGTAAAATTTAATTATATCTTAAAGACTTGTCATCCAAAGATGACTTACAATGGATTTTCTAGTGCTTTATGCTAAGGAAATCTGCTCCCTGATGGAAGTATGTGGATAAAACATTCTGAAAAACAGTGTGAAACAGAAAATGCCTGGGCTTCAGAATTCTTACCTCTTGCATTTGCTGAACAATCTTAGAACATTTAAGAACCTACTTATTTTGCTCATCTGCAAAATGGGTGAAATTCTAGTGTCTATTTTCAGGGTTACTAGTAAAATAAAAATAAATAATACACGTAATTTTTTTTCTATCAAATATTGAAGTCCAGCATGTCTAAACAATGCATACTTATTGGTGGTGTTTTTTTTTTTTCCTAAGTAATTAACTACCTACATTAATTCTAACTATGTTTAATGTTGCTCTGTAAGAATAAGATCACTATTGCTTATTGACAACAGTCTTCAAAACTTATAGAAAATAATATAGCAAAAATTAAAGAAACAATGCTTACGAAAACTGTCACCTGATTGTATTAATATTCTGTGATCAGTTAATCCCTTTTAGTAGACAATGGTATGGTTCAAGTTGCAAAACCTTCCATTTAATACATTTATTGTAAAAAATAAAAAAATTCTCTCTTGCTTCATTCTTTTCTTTTAGAACTACCTCAAATTCTGATTATCTTCATAAAGCATTTGGAAATGTGAAACCTTTCTTCTTAAGCTACCTGATTTTTAAGACTTTATAAAATTGCATTTCTCACTTACGCCCATATCAAACGCTTGATTGAATGAATGATTTTTTTTTTTATAGGAGAGGTGGTAACATTTTGAGTTTAAGAGAAGCTAATAAAACTAAATGCTCTTTTTCCACTCTATCATTTTGGCACCAAAACTGAATTTTGGTGATGTCCAGTAACAACAAGGGCTTATGTTATAGAGAAAACGTGTCTTTTAACATAGGCTTATGGATATGATAACTTATACTAGATGAAAAGAAAAATAATTCTGCATGTGTTATGGATTTATGCTGAAGCAAATAGATCTTTAGACTCATGGTAAGAGAGAGGAGAGCCAAAGTTACCAATCTGGAACACTGGCAGTGTTTAACAAGAGAGCTTAATCTTGCATCAGGCCCTGGTGGTAGCTTTAGACTGTATGCCTAGGCCCCCTGCATCCCAGCCAGTCCTTCTTTCTTTGATATGTCCACATGGCTATGCACATCTAGAGTGAATGTGCTATTTAAGAGTATATTATAAGCACACACACATACACACAACAAATCCCATTTTATGATTCTGGAGATAAGTCCATGGAAGATGTGGCCTATCACTAAAATCCTTATTGGCTCTAGATATTAATTAGTCCATTTCATATAATGTCACATTTTCTCTTAATCTTGTAGTGTTAAATACTGAAGGAAAAAAGGACAGTAATTGCATGAAGCTAATGTTTGTTCACCAAGGGAACATTTCATGCAAAGATGGGCTCGATAAAGTACAGAAATGGTATGGACCTAACAGAAGCAGAAGATATTAAGAAGAGGTGGCAAGAATACACAGAAGAACTGTACAAAAAAGGTCTTCACGACCCAGATAATCACCATGGTGTGATCACTCATCTAGAGCCAGACATTCTGGAATGTGAAGTCAAGTGGGCCTTAGAAAGCATCACTATGAATGAAGCTAGTGGAGGTGATGGAATTCCAGTTGAGCTATTTCAAATCCTGAAAGATGATGCTGTGAAAGTGCTTCACTCAATATGCCAGCAAAATGGGAAAACTCAGCAGTGGCCACAGGACTGGGAAAGGTCAGTTTTCATTCCAATCCCAAAAAAGGCAATGCCAAAGAATGCTCAAACTACCACACAATTGCACTCATCTCACATGCTAGTAAAGTAATGCTCAACATTCTCGAAGCCAGACTTCAGCAATACGTGAACCGTGAACTTCCAGATGTTCAAGCTGGTTTAAGAAAAGGCAGAGGAACTAGAGATCAAATTGCCAATATCCGCTGGATCATGGAAAAAGCAAGAAAGTTCCAGAAAAACATCTATTACTGCTTTATTGACTATGCCAAAGCCTTTCACTATGTGGATCACAATAAACTGGAAAATTCTGAAAGAGATGGGAATACCAGACCACCTGACCTGCCTCTTGAGAAATCTATATGCAGCTCAGGAAGCAACAGTTAGAACTGGACATGGAACAACAGACTGGTTCCAAATAGGAAAAGGAGTACGTCAAAGCTGTATATTGTCACCCTGTTTATTTAACTTATATGCAGAGTACATCATGAGAAATGCTGTGCTGGACGAAACATAAGCTGGAATCAAGATTGCTGGGAGAAATATCAATAACCTTAGATATGCAGATGACACCACCCTTATGGCAGAAAGTGAAGAGGAACTCAAAAGCCTCTTGATGAAAGTGAAATTGGAGAATGAAAAAGTTGGCTTAAAGCTCAACATTCAGAAAACAAAGATCGTGGCATCCGGTCCCATCACTTCATGGGAAATAGATGGGGAAACAGTGGAAACAGTGTCAGACTTTATTTTTCTGGGCTCCAAAATCACTACAGATGGTGACTGCAGCCATGAAATTAAAAGACGCTTACTCCTTGGAAGGAAAGTTATGACCAACCTAGATAGCGTATTCAAAAGCAAAGACATTACTTTGCCAACAAAGTTCAGTCTAGTCAAGGCTATGGTTTTTCCTGTGGTCGTGTATGGATGTGAGAGTTGGACTATGAAGAAGGCTGAGTGTCGAAGAATTGATGCTTTTGAACTGTGGTGTTGGAGAAGACTCTTGAGAGTCCCTTGGACTGCAAGGAGATCCAACCAGTCCATTCTGAAGGAGATCAGCCCTGGGATTTCTTTGGAGGGAATGATGCTGAAGCTGAAACTCCAGTACTTTGGCCACCTCATGCAAAGAGGTGACTCATTGGAAAAGACTCTGATGCTGGGAGGGATTGGGGGCCAGAGGAGAAGGTTATGATAGAGGATGAGATGGCTGGATGGCATCACTGACTCAATGGACGTGAATCTGAGTCAACTCCGGGAGTTGGTGATGGATAGGGAGGCCTGGGGTGCAGCGATTCATGAGGTTACAAAGAGTCGGACACGACTGAGTGACTGAACTGAACTGAATGTTTGTTCTTTGCCATGGTTTCCAGGGACATCATGGATTCAACAATCACCTGGATATAAGATTTTCATGGCAAAGAACTATGAGCAATTTTATATTCATCCCACTTTTAGGAAATACTTTATGTAGGAGAAAGGTGCAACCCAAAGTTTGTTGAGAAAGGAAGTGAGGAAGAATGTTCAGTAAGAACTTAAAAAATTTACAAATATAGATGACAGTGTTTTCCATTTAATGATCTGGATATCCTCCTGTTCTCATTTTGTTGTTGTTGTTGTTCACACTGTGTGGCCACTTGACTGCTACATTTGCACAGAATCTAGAACAATCCTATATAATAGGATATATTTGCAAAGCATTAGTTGGATTGGGATACATCAACATCAGATCCAATTTTTTATTAAATTTTTTTGACCCACATGTTAAGAGACTCAGTTTATAACTGGTTCTTTTTCCTCTTAATAAGCTACCCAACTCCCCAAAGTCTCCAACATTGCTGTTAAATCACTCTTGGGACCAAATTCCTACTGTGATAGTATGCCCTGATTTTGATAATGGCGTACCTGAGTCCCTTGGACTGCAAGGAGATGCAACCAGTCCATCCTAAAGGAAATCAGTCCTGAGTGTTCATTGGAAGGACTGATTTTGAAGCTGAAACTCCAATACTTTGGGCACCTGATGTGAAGAGCTGAATCATTGGAAAAGACCCTGATTCTGGGGAAGATTAAAGGCAGGAGGAGAAGGGGACAACAGATGATGGGATGGTTGGATGGCATCACTTACTCAATGGAGATGAGGTTGGGTAAACTCTGGGAGTTGGTGAAGGACAGGGAAGCCTGGCGTGCTGCAGTCCATGGGGTCGCAAAGAGTGGGACACAACTGAGTGACTGAACTGACTACCCATTCCTCATCATTCACAGAAATATAGATCAATGGAACAAAATAGAAAGCCTAGAGATAAATCCATGCACCCATGGACATCTTATCTTTGACAAAGGAGGCAAGAATATACAATGGAGAAAAGACAATTTCTTTAACAAGTGGTGCTGGGAAAACTGGTCAACCACTTGTAAAAGAATGAAAATAGAACACTTTCTAACACCATACACAAAAATAAACTCAAAATGGATTAAACATCATTTACCTAATAATCACTTATTGAATATCTACTGCATTGCCAGAATAACTATTAGGCATTTAAATACAAAGATACAAGGACATAGCCATGGTGCTGTTCTCCCACTTGGGAGAAATATGTGTTGACAATACAGGCTTACAGTGTATTCTTTGGGATAATAAAGAAGGAGGCACTTAGGCTGGCTCAGAATGTCAGGAATGACTTCTCAGGTAAGAGAAACTTGGGTTGTGCCTTGAAAGGGGGAGTTATAGTTTGATGTGTCTTAAAGAGAGAACAAAGTAAAAGCAGAAGCTGTTTCTGACACTGGGATGGGATGGCAGCATGGTCATAGCAAGAGATCCCTCTAGGGAGATAGGTTGGGAGACAGATTGACAGGAGACAATCTGTCTTCTCTAGGGAGACAGATTGATGCAATACCGTAAAGCAATTATCCTTCAATTAAAAACAAATAATTTTTTTTTAAAGACATGCCCAAGTTTAAAGAGAAGGTGTGCAGAACCAAGATTTAAAACGCTGGCACACTTTTCTCATGACCTTTCTTTACACTGAGAAGTTGAGTTTCATTTGCTAGGCTTATCCCATTGAGATTCCTGCAGAGTTCTAGGTGAGGCACCAAATGGCTGTGCGAGTGTCTTTACAGGAGACATGAGGGGCAAGCAGAGACTGGGAGTAATGCTCAGGTCATTAGAAACACAGAACTCCCCAGGGCTAAGGCAGGCTGACTCATCTCCAGCACCTTCAGGATAGATTATTTCAAGTACTGTTGACAGCCTCAGCCATCTGTGAAGAAGTTGGTCATGCCTAACTTCTCTGACCTTTTAAAGTGCCAGATACTCCTTTGACCATATCTGTCAAACTCTGGCAGCATCTTGACCAAGCGTGAGCAAATGTCTCCACTCAATGAATCTAATTGCATCTGTGTAACAACAGTCTCCTCTATTCAAATACAGTACCCCAGTTTCAGAGGATTTTTTTCATAATTGTACAGATAATGGAAAAGTGGTGTTTGGGTGGTTGGGTAAAGTTTTGAAGAAAGAATCAATGGAGAATAAGAGAGACCTAGTTAAAAGAACATAGTGTAGGAGAACATTTTCCTGTTTAGAGTATGGAATTAAATTCATATTAAGGTGGATGTCTTATATTGTAAATTTATGTCTTGCAAACATACATATGCTTAAATGTTTTTATGTCATATTGAATATCTGTGTCTGAAATAGGTTACATATCTAGTCATTCATTCTCTAATTTATTCATACATACGTACATACATGAAATATTAATGGAGTATCTTGATGCTACAATGAATGTAAGAGCAAGGCACATCTCTCAAATTTGACTATAGTCCAATCCATAATTCCAATAAGAACTGTTAGTAACGAAGGTAGTGTGGGATAGCATAAGCAGACAGACAACTAAAGTTTCACAATGTAGTCAGGTTTGGGTCAGGATTCAGAGAATGCTGCCCAGAGGAAACGGTCTCTTTCCTGAAACATGAATAAAGGTTACAAATTGTATAGTTAAATAAATATTTTGGGCAAGGAAATCAATACGTACAAAAGTCTAGTGATGTGAGAGCCCAGGGTCTTCCCTGAACTGAAAATAGTTCACTATTACTAGGGCAATAAGTGGAAGGGGATACGAGTTGGGTAAGAGGGAGAGAAAGGCAAGGGAGGATGAAAAATATGGAGGCAGGAAGGGGCCAGATTGGGAGAGGACCCAGGTATCATGTTAGAGAGCATGGACTTTATCCTGAGAGCGCTTAGAAGCAACTGAAGGGTTTAAGCTACTTGAGCAATGTGATCACATTTGAGCTTTAGAGAGCCTATCTGACTGTGGAGGACAGGTGACAGGCAAGAGACGTAGAGACAAAATTCTGTGGTCCAAGTGAGAGAATTGTGGACAGAATCCATCAGAGGAAAAGCTAGGACTGAATGATTTGGTGTTAGAAGGGATAAAACAAGCATGGTTCTAGGGACAATGGCTTGATTGGCCCTTGTCTTAAGAAGATTGGCTGAGTCCCAGTCGTTCTTGAGTGGTTTCCATGTTCTAGTCTATAGGGATCAGAAATGTTCAAAGCATTCTTAAAGTATACCTACATACTAATTTTAGATTTTTTTTAAATATGTCAAGATAAGAAGTGGTGAAATACGTCAATGTCATAATTAGTTATGTTATTGGCTCTTAAAAATTCCAAGAAGAAAATGTACTTCAGGCTTTATTTAGGACTTAATTATATTGGCTAAGGAGATTTATTTAATCTAAGTGAACAAAATTTATTTTTGTAAAACATCATTATTCTGGATGAATAGGCAAGATAAATATCTCTCTCATAGGAAGATAAGACTTTAAAGAATCTATTCTTTTTGAGATGGGTTTCCTTTTCTAGAAGATCAACATGCTTAGGATATCGAGGAGGGATATGAAACAGAAATGGTACAGCAGAGACCAGCATAGCATTGTAAAGTGATTATCCTCCAATAAAATTTTTTAAAAAAGAAACGGAGTTTTCATAATTTTACTAATTTGTTTTAATTCATTTTGTTTTCCTTTTTTTTAGCATAGAAACAGTCAATGTAAATATTAAATGTATCCTAGTTAAAATTGAGGGATAGTTTTTAAAGGATTAAAGAGACACTTCCCAGATATGAGTTCAGTCCTAACCCTCATCACCCGTGTTTATATGCAGCATCACTTTCATTGTCAGATGCTTTTTTTTTTTTTTTGAAACATGAATACTACATATTGTAGTGGCATTGGATGAAGCAAAATATTATAAAGACACTTTTAACTATAATCATATTGTATAATATTCTTATTCTCTATTGTGAATAGAGGTCAGAATCAATACACTTGAGAGGCAAAGATAATAAGCCAAACTTTGTGTGTGAACACAGGGGCATTTAGTGAAGACGCACAGTATTTCTTTTCTTTTCTTGCTGAGGAAGCCTGCATTCTGCTTACAAGGTCCTGAGTATCTCAAGATCATTAGCTTGGGAAGAGCAGCAGTAAGAAATTTTAGAAAGCATCTGTTTTTGTGCAGAATATTTCACTGTTTAAAAAAAAAATGGTACAAGCTATCTTAAGAAAAGCTTTCTTGAATGCTTTTAAAGTCTCCTAAATTTCCTGCATATAAATGTTGAATATCTCCAAAATGTCAATCAATGTTGTTTTTCAGCTAACTTATAAAAAAAAATGATAATGAACCTGCATTTAGTCGGTGCCTTACACAGAGTGAGAGCAATTAGACTTGGAAAAGACCTATTAGGGTATCTAATTTCATCTCTCTGCCCCGAGAGGACTGCTTCTCCTGAGACTTCCTTATTGCTGTGTCCTGACTAGCTTTAAAAGTATCCAGAAAAAAAAAAAAAACTACTTTCTTGGAGAGCTATTTAATTACAAGCTTAAGGAACACCTGTACAGGAATTAGGAAGAATGGTTTTGATTCCTGATTTTGTCATTTATTATTTTGTGAGTTTGAGCTAGAAACCTTGGGTATCTGAGCCTCAATTTAAAAAATGGTGTCAAACTTACATCACAGGACTGTGCTGAGAATGAAGAGAGAAAACACATGCAGTCTTAGAGAGAAACAGTTTGGACTATTACAGTCATTGACAAAGACCCTTTTTCTCCTTTTGTGCTTCTTACATACTTCCTCCCTCTAACACTTTTCCCGAGGAAAGTACACCTTCTGAATTTCTGGGAGAGGATATTGCTGCTTTGCTTCTTTACAAGCCTCCAAGTGTGTTAGCTTCCAGGGTACCATAATAAGATTCCACAAGCTGGGTAGCTGAAAACAACAGAAATGGATTCTCTCACTATTCCAGAAGCAGGAAGCCTGCAGTGAAGATATTCAGGGACATGTCCCCTCTAAAATCTCTAGGCAAGAATCTTCTCTTGCCTTTTCCTATTCTCTGGGGTCTCCCGGCAATTTTTTTGCTTTCTCCATGTTGTAGCTGATTCACTCCTCTCTCTTTCTCTCCATCTTCACGTGGCCTTTATCTTCATGTGTGTTTCTATACATCCTCTTCCCTTCTTATAAGGACAGCAGACATTTGAGTTAGGGTTCATCTAAATCCAAAATGACTTAACTAATTACATCTGCAAACATCCTGTTTCCAAATGAAGCCCTATTATGAGGTTCCAGTTGGATATGCATTGAGGGAGAGGTTAATCAAACCTATGTCCCACCCATCACATGTATCCCTGGTCAGCTTCCCAGCAGAGCAGCTCCTTCCACTTAAGGCACACTGCAGACGCCAATAGGCCATTCCCCTGATGGTGCTGACTTGGTTCAATAATCAAACTTTCACTTTTTACTCATCTCTCAGGGTTTTCATTCTTTTCATCAAAGAAAATTATCACCATTCTGACCCAGTTGTACTTATGCTTGCTGAAGATCCTGCATGCCAGGAGAGAGAATAAAGACGAGAGATTTTTATTGTGAAATGGAAAGGAGGGTCTGACCCTATGAGCCTCCCACATGTGCTGAGTTCCTCTATACCAGTCCGTAATCTTTGCAATGAGAGCAGTTAACTCAGTCCTTGTTCTATTCTGTGGTTCTACTAAGTGACTTAAGCAAGTCTTTTAATTTCGCCCATCTTCACCCCTTCCTTTTTGTATACATAAATGGGTGAAAACAGCAAGTTTCTAGCCTATTATTAAGAGTTGTTGAGAGGGGAATATGACATAATAAGTGAGACAGTAATTTTGAAAAGTTAAATGATATATTTATTTGAACTATTTTGAAAAGTACACTGTTGTCCCCACGACCCCTAGTTGTAAATGTCTTGAAAATGATAGGCTTCTTCTTCCTTTTTTAACCTTTCTGCAGAACATTTTACTAATGCCTGTAAAGCTCATTTTTGTGAAATAGAGTTGAAATGCTACTTTTCTAAATTTAGTGTTTTAAAAACTGTTAACATGTATGGATAGGAATATTTTTTCCACAAGTTTTAGAATTAATTTTCTAGTTATTAATCCATTTTCTTATTTTTTTTGAATTTCCTTTTATGCTTGTTAAATTGTCCTTTTACCCTTTTCCAAGATAAATAGTCAAAATCATTATTTATTTACAATGAAAACTGCCCTAAATAAATTGCTTTCTGTTGAGTTTCTTATAAAACACATGTCAGAGATAAATTTTGTGTATAGGAAAAAGGTAAGAAATAACTATTGTGTATAAAACTCTTGCTATGTAATGATGGATATAAAATACTCTAGCCATCCTGTCCCTGCCATCCTCTCAATCTTAAAGAAAAGCTACAATAGCATTTCAATCCATTCATTTGGTGGGGGCCACAAGGTCATAAGCCAATACAAATAGAAACATGGAGAGGCAATGTAAAAACTAGAAAAAAAAAAGCTGTTTTTCTCATTGTTTGTTAGCATGAAATATTATGGTAGGCTTAATACTTTTCAACATTTAATTCATATGGATGAATATATTCATGAGCATGTGATTTTGTTATTCTCAAATGAGTCACTCAAGGTGACATGGTAATTTATTTTAGACAACAGAATGAATCAACCTCACTTTGGCTGTTACTGTTTGATTTGACAACACTGGGACTTAGCTCTGGACTTGTCCCCTTGTTTGCTTGTTTGTCTTCTTTTCCTGTCGACAAACTAAACAATTCATTTATTTGAGATAATCCAAGCTGCCCTCCCTTCCCATTTTTTTTTTTTTTAGCCATTTATTAAATTAGATACAATCCTGGGCCTCTACATGAGATAGAGTTCTTTAAAAAAGTTTACAAGGGTTTAGTTTTTTTTTTTTTCAAATTCAGAACACATATGAGCATTTTTTTTTCAGGTAATTTAATGAAGATTACTATCATTTATTGGAAAAAGGAGGTTCCATGTGTTGGTTCTGTAGTTCACTGGCATTTAACTTAATCTCTCATAACTAGTTTTCCAATCTGTAAATGGGGATGATACCAACTTCATATAGATCTAAGGAGGATTAAAGGGGAGAACTTGAATATTACAGAGGCGAGGAGATGTCAGTTGAAATGCTTCCTCCACTTAATAGCTATTTGGCTCCTGGGAAGCCCATTGCACTTCTCTGGAGTCTCAGTTCCCTCATATTTACAGTGAAAAATAACAGTACCCACTTCAGAGTTGGGACGATTGAGTAAGATGATAAAGAAGACACACTTCAATGCTCTCCAAGACTACCAAATCATTTAAATATTAAGTAGAAGCATGTAAAAATATTAACTCAGTTGCTTTAATAGGGCTACTTATCTTTGGAGGTATTTGAGGGGATGGCATTTTATTTCCTAACATTTCAGTGTTATCTACTATAACAAAAATAAAAATGTTTAGATGCAAGTGCTCTGATGTTGCCTAAATAAAACTATCTTAGAAAAACAGTACTTAAAATATATGTTGTAAACAGAGAAATTTCATTTCAAGGAAATGTTAAATTCAAAACAATGCTCTATTATTTCTATGGCCCAAAGGAATTTTGCAGGAGAGTAATTTCTTTGGAGGGAATGATGCTAAAGCTGAAACTCCAGTACTTTGGCCACCTCATGCGAGGAGTTGACTCATTGGAGAAGACTCTGATGCTGGGAGGGATTGGGGGCAAGAGGAGAAGGGGACGACAGAGGATGAGATGGCTGGATAGCATCACTGACTGGATGGACCTGAGTCTGAGTGAACTCCGGGAGTTGGTGATGGACAGGGAGGCCTGGTGTGCTGCGATTCATGGGGTCGCAAAGAGTTGGACACGACTGAGTGACTGAACTGAACTGAACTGAAGCAACAGGAAAATGGAACCATAAAAAAAAAAAAAAACAGAAAAGAAAGGGATAGATAGTTGGTAATATTAACTCAGCTAACACATTTCAGGTTGACTCCTAAGGTTCACTGTCATTATGGTGAAACTACAGATTACAAAACATTTTGCCCAAAACTCATTTTCTGTAGAGTCCCTCAAAATATCTATGAAGATACTATCTATTGAGGGAAAATCTATATTACGGTTGTGACTTTGTTAGCCCACAAACATCATGCACACAGTGAAGAGACCTGATGCATTAAGTGACCCTGGACCATTCAATTTGTGACCCACAGAGAGGTTTGAAAATTAATGAGGTACAAAATTGTTAATATACTTACTTCTTAGATTAATGAACAGCCTGTAGAAAAAACATGGCTAAAACATTACATAATTTGCACAGCTCTCCTAAAGAGAGAGATAATTATAGTAATCATAAATCATTTTTCTCTCCTAATTGTAAATCGTGAACAAAGAGAATGACAGACCCTTCTTTTCTAGTTTTATTTCCAGTAAGAAAATATTTTTTGACATGGGTAGCTATCACCTATGATTGTCAGCTGAGGGAGAATGGGGGAAGAAAAACCATTTTGTTTTAATTCCTGAGGAAAAAAAAGTCATTTTTCAGGAATTGTCATGAATGTTCTTTGATAAGCATGAACTTTTCACACTTCTGATCGTCCCCAGATTGCCTTTGAGGAGAAGGGAATGAATGAGGAGAAATACCTTTGAACTTTCATGTGACCTTCATTCTAAGCCTAAAAATGAGATGTTGTAGAGACAGTCCTTGACAAAGTCAAGTTTTATTGTTTTTCTTTCCCTACAAAGGAAAACAAAACAACCACCTTGACCAAAAAAAAAAAAGTATATATATATGTACGTGTGTGTGTGTGTGTGTGTGTGTGTGTATGTATAACTGTCTTTACTTCATGCTGACTCACCTTTCAATTCCACTGTAAATAAAGGGATAATTTAGGAACTTGACTTTGTCCATAAGTATGCTTGTCTAAAGCACAATAACTTAAAAAAAAAAAAAAAAGATGCTTCATATTTGGGAAAACTTGGGTTTTTAAAGACATCTATAAAATTGTATTTTTGACATTTTTCTAACAAACATTTTCAGGTTGCTCACACTACAATTATAATTTGGATAACTCCAGAGAGGCCTGGGGTCCTTTCTTTCACAGACTTGATGATGTGACCAAAAGAAAGGTCAAGAGGAATATAGGTCCACATGGCAGATCTTTCTAAAACAGCAATATTTGAAATGACTGTGCTCCCAGCAGATTCTGACACATGGAGACTTCGGCAAATGATGTATTTTAGAATCAATCTTAAGAGAAACCAGTAAGCGGGTAGGGAAAGCACCAAAAGAAAGGAAAAGAAGCAAAGGTAAGCTTTTAGGCAAAGTTCTACAAGGGGTGAAAATTGTAAATTTTCAAAACTTTATATATTCTGATGCTGAAACCTCCCCACAAATAGGCTGCGAGTACCTCTTCTTGCCCTCCCCTGAGTGTGACATAACAACATTCAAACACCCAAATACAATATCTTCACACTACTTGTTTGTATTACCCTGACCCCCAAGAAGAGCACCTCCCCACCGATTTTCTTTTTTTTTTTTTTTTTCCGAAGAGCATCCTTTAGCATGATCTGAAATCAATTTTTATCATGTTAGATGAACTTTAACTTGAGTTAGAATTTCTTAGTTTATTTTTCATTTTAGTTTCTTCATTACTAAATATTTGGTGGGAATTTGTGAGACAAACGAGATAAGGTGTGATATTAGCTTCCTATTGTTGTTGTATGTAACAAATTGCCATAAATTTAGTGGTGTATAACAATGCAAAATTATCATTTCAGAGTTCTGGAGACAAGACCAAAATGGGCTAAAATCAAGGGTTCTGATAAGTTATGTTTCATCTGGAGGCTTAGGGAGGGTCTTGTTTGCTGTTTTTTCCTGCTCTTGGAAGACAGTTGCTTTCCCTGGCTTGTGATTCTTCTCTTCAGTTCCAGCAGTGAGTCATCTTCAAATTTCAAACCTCTATCTCTCACTTAAATGCTAGACTGGAAGAAACACAAGCTGAAATCAAGATTGCCAGGAGAAATATCAATAACTTCAGATATGCAGATGACACCACCCTTATGGCAGAAAGTGAAGAGCAACTCAAAAGCCTCTTGATGAAAGTGAAAGAGGAGAGTGAAAAAGTTGGCTTAAAGCTCAACATTCAGAAAACAAAGATCGTGGCATCCGGTCCCATCACTTCATGGGAAATAGATGGGGAAACAGTGGAAACAGTGTCAGACTTTATTTTTCTGGGCTCCAAAATCACTACAGATGGTGACTGCAGCCATGAAATTAAAAGACACTTACTCCTTGGAAGGAAAGTTATGACCAACCTAGATAGCATATTCAAAAGCAGAGACATTACTTTGCCAACAAAGGTCCGTCTAGTCAATGCTATGGTTTTTCCTGTGGTCGTGTATGGATGTGAGAGTTGGACTGTGAAGAAGGCTGAGCGCCGAAGAATTGATGCTTTTGAACTGTGGTGTTGGAGAAGACTCTTGAGAGTCCCTTGGCCTGCAAGGAGATCCAACCAGTCCATTCTGAAGGAGATCAGCCCTGGGATTTCTTCGGAAGGAATGATGCTAAAGCTGAAACTCCAGTACTCTGGCCACCTCATGCGAAGAGTTGAGTCATTGGAAAAGACTCTGATGCTGGGAGGGACTGGGGGCAAGAGGAGAAGGGGACGACAGAGGATGAGATGGCTGGACAGCATCACTGACTCGATGGACATGAGTCTGAGTGAACTCCGGGAGTTGGTGATGGACAGGGAGGCCTGGCGTGCTGTGATTCATGGGGTCGCAAAGAGTCGGACACGACTGAGCGACTGATCTGATCTGATCTGATCTCTCACTTTTTCTGAACTCTGCTTACGTAATCATATCTCCTTTCCTGTCTCTGAATCTCCTGTCTCCCTCTTTCTTTCATAAAGACCCTTGTCCCTATAATCTGTCTATTTCAAGACTCTTAATCATATCTGAAAATCACATCTTTTTATAAGGTGACATGTTAACAGGTTCTGAGGATTAGGATGTGGACATCTTTGTGCTGTTATGCTTAGTTGTTCAGTCGTGTCTGACATTGTGTGACACCATGGATTGTAGCCCACCAGGCTCCTCTGTCTATGGGGATTCTCCAGGCAAGAATATTGGAGTGGGTTGCCATGCCCTCCTCCAGGGATCTTCCCAACCCAGGGAGTGAACCCAGGTATCCCATATTGCAGGCAGATTCTTTATTGTCTGAGACACCAGAGGAAGCCCAACAATACTGGAGTGGCTAGTCTATTTCTTCTCCAGGGGCTCTTCCCAATGTAGGAATCAAACTGGGATCTCCAAAATTGCAGGTGGATACTTTACCAGCTGAGCTACAAAGGAAGCCCATGGACATCTTTGGGGGACCATTATTTCATCTCCCACAAGTATAAGCAATATTTAAAAGCATATTTCTTTTCTCTACAATGACAGAAATAGTTTTAGGTGATCTATATTTAATATACCTCCAAAAAATTGCCACCATCCGTTGGCTCATAGAAAAAGCAAGGGAATTCCAGAAAAACATCTACTTCTGCTTCATTAACTATGCTAACACCTTTGACTATGTGGATCACAACAAGCTGTGGAAAATTCTTAAAGAGATGGGAATACCAGACCACCTTACCTGCCTCCTGAGAAACCTGCATGTATGTCAAGAAACAACAGATCCAAACATGGAAAACAGACTGGTTCAAAATTGGGAAAGAAGTGTGTCAAGGCTGTATATTGTCACCCTATTGATTTAACTTCTATTCAGAGTATATCATGTGAAATGCTGGGCTGAATGAATCACAAGATGGAATCAAGATTGCTGGGATAAATATCAATTACCTCAGATATGCAGATGACACCACCATTATGGCAGAAAGCGAAGAAGAACTAAAGAGCCTCTTGATGAAAGTGAAAAAGGAGAGTGAAAAAGCTGGCTTAAAAATCAACATTCAAAAAACTAAGATCATGGCATCTGGTCCCATCTTCATGGCATAAAAATGGGGAAACAATGAAGGACTTTATTTTCTTGGGCTCCAAAATCACTGTGGATGGTGACTTCAGCCATGAAATTAAAAGACATTTGCTCCTTGCAAGAAAAGTGATCACAAATCTAAATAGCATATTAAGAAACAGAGACATCACTTTGCCAACAAAGGTACATATAGTCAAAGCTATGGTTTTTGCAGTAGTCATGTATGGATGTTGAGAGTTAAACCATAAAGATGGCTGAGCACTGAATAATTGATACTTTTGAACTGTGGTGTTGGAGAAGACTTTTAAGAGTCCCTTGGACAGAAAGGAGATCAAACCAGCTAATCCTAAAGGAAATCAGCTCTCAATATTAATTGGAAGGATGAATGCTGAAGCTGAAGCTCCAATACTTTGGCCACCTGATGCAAACAGTCAACTATTTGGAAAAGACCCTGATGCTGGGAAAGACTGAGGGCAGGAGGAGAAGGTGACAGAGGATGAGATGGTTGGATGGCATTATAGACTCAATGGACATGACTTTAACAAACTCTGGGAGATAGTGAAGGACGGGGAGGTCTGGTGTGCTGCAGTCCATGGGGTCACAAAGCGTAGGACACAACTGAGTGACTAAACAACAACAACAACATATGTATTCTATCATTTGAAGTAATTTCATAACTTGTTTTTATCTTAAAAGTGAATATTTATAGTTGTTTCAAGTTTGTCCTAAAGTTTGAAGAATTTTTAGTTAAACAAATTACATTTATATTGTGTTGCATTCTAAATTCACACAAAAAGTGAAAATACTATATAGTCAAATATATATAGCTTATATATATATAAACTATTTTGAAAATAGTTTATTCTGCTTTTTCCTGCATTCTGCTACAGTTCAAAATTCCCTTTGTCTGCCCCCCAAACCTCAGTACACAGATAGCCAAGTTCTAGAAAAGTGATAAAGTAAAGCAATAAATTCTATCACTCTCCCTGTTTTACTTGAATGTTTTTGGCTGTTTAAATACCTGGATTTGACATGATTTTGCATTTAAAGTGCATATGATGGAATTCCACTTTTTCCTTTTCCAGGAGATTTTCCCAACCCAGGGATTAAACCTGGGTCTCCCACATTGCAGGCAGATTCTTTACCAACTAAGCACTACTAAGAGGGAAGACCACTTCTATTTATAGAATCTGGAATTTACATCCAGCACACTAAGTGTGAGTCTTCATATTGCCACTAATTATCTGCAAAATTTAGGTTATTAAAAAATATATACATTTATATACATATATATTGTTTATTAAGAAATAAGTGTATAAATTGCATCCAATAAAATGTATTATTTAAACCATACAATTAAACAATTATTCAGTAATTTCAATTTTTGCAACCATTGGCATAATTTAATTTTAGTATATTTCAATTACTCCAGAAAAAGTCATCCCGCCACTTTTGTTCCCATCCCAGCCTCAGACAACCATGAATCTACTTTTGATCTTTACCAATTTGATGGTTTTGGATATTCCATATAAGTGAAATTATGCTCTATGTGGTCTTGTGTGTCTAGTTTCCTTCACTTTACAGATATTTCTGAAGTGAAATGAAAGTCTCTAGTCATGTCCAACTCTTTGCAATCCCATGGACTATACAGTTCATGGAATTCTCCAGGCCAGCATACTGGAGTGGGTAGACTTTCCCTTCTCCAGGGGACCTTCCCAACCCAAGGATCAAATCCAGGTCTCCCATATTGCAGGTAGATTCTTTACCAGTTGAGTCACAAGGGAAGGCCAGATATTTCTGAGGTTCACCCATGTTTTAGCATGTGTCACTGCCTCCTTTTTTTATGTTGTTGTTCCGTTGCTCAGTTGTGTTTAACTCTGCAACCCTATGGACCGCAGCACACCAGGCCTCTCTGTCTGTCACCATCTCCTGGAGCTTGCTCAAACCAATGTCCTTTAAGTTGATGATGCCATCCAACCATCTCATTCTCTATTGTCCCCTTCTCCTCCTGCCATCAATCTTCCCCAGCATCAGGGTCTTTACCAATGAGTCAGCTCTTTGCATCAGGTGGCCAAGATATTGGAGCTTTAGCATCAATACTTCCAATGAGTATTCAGGATTGATTTCCTTTAGGGTTGACTGGTTTGATCTCTTTGCAGTCCAAGAGACCCTCAAGAGTCTATTCCAACACCACAGTTCAAAAACATCAATTCTTTGGCACGTAGACTTCTTTATGGACCAACTCATATATCCATACATGACTACTGCAAAAACCGTAGCTTTGACTATAGGTACATTTGTCAACAAAGTAATGTCTCTGCCTTTTAATACACAGTTTAGGTTTGTCATATTTTTTCTACCAAGGAGCAAGCATCTTTAAATTTCATGACTGCAGTCACTGTTACAATGATTTTGAAGCCCAAGAAAATAAAGTTTCTCAAGTTTCCATTGTTTCCTCATTTTTATGCTGTGAAGTGATGGGACCAGATGCCATGATCTTAGTTTTTTGAATGTTGAGTTTTAGGCCATCCTTTTCACTCTCTTCTTTCACTTTCATCAAGAGGCTCTTTAGTTCCTCTGCTTTCTGCTTTAAGGGTGGTGTCATCTACATATCTGAGGTAATTGATATTTCTCCTGGCAATCTTGATTCTAGCTTGTGATTCATTCAGCCCAGCATTTCACATGATGTACTCTGCACAAAAGTCAAATCAATAGGGTGACAATATGCAGCCTTGACACACTCCTTTCCCAATTTTGAACCAGTCTGTTGTTCTATGTTCAGTTCTAACTGTTGCTTCTTGACCTGCATGCAGGTTTCTCAGGAGGCAGGTAAGGTGGTCTAGTATTCACATCTCTTTAAGAATTTTCCACAGCTTGTTATGATCCACACAGTCAAAGGTGTTAGCATAGTTAATGAAGCAGAAATAGATGTTTTTCTGGAATTCCCTTGCTTATTCTATGATCCAACGGATGGTGGCAGTTTTGTGGAGGTATATTAAATATAGGTCACCTAAAACTATTTCTGCCATTGTAGATAAAAGAAATATGCTTTTAAATATTGCTTATACTTGTGGGAGATGAAATAATGGTCCCCCAAAGATGTCCATGGGCTTCCTTTGTAGCTCAGCTGGTAAAGTATCCACCTGCAATTTTGGAGACCCCAGTTTGATTCCTGCATTGGGAAGATCCCCAGGAGTAATGATAAGCTATCCACTCCAGTTATTCTTGGGATTCCCTGTTTTCAGGTAAGGTGATATGGTATTCCCGTCTGTTTAAGAATTTTCCACAGCTTGTTGTGATCCACACAGTCAAAGACTGTAGCATAGTCAATGAAATAGAAGTAATGTTTTTCTGGAATTCTCTTGCTTTCCCTGTGATCCAACAGATGCTGGCAATTTGATCTCTGATTCCTCTGCCTTTTCTAAATCCAGCTTGTACATCTGGAAGTTCTAGGTTCACATGCTGTTGAAGCCTAACTTGTACGATTTGGGGCTTGATCTTGCTCACGTGTGAAATGAGTACAATTGTACAGTACTTTGAATATTCCTTGGCATTCCCTTCTTTGGTATTGGAATGAAAACTGACATTGTCCTGTGGCCTGTGGCCTGTGGCCACTGCTGAGTTTTCCAATTCTGCTGGCATATTGAGTGTAGCACTTTGGCAGAATCATGTTTTAGGATTTTAAATAGCTCAACTTGAATTCCATCACCTCCACTCTATTGTATAATAAATTTTGTTTATCTATTTATCAGCTTATAGGTATTTGGATTATTTTAAATGCTCAATTAATTTGAATGATAGTCTCATGAACATTCATATACAAGTATTTGTGTGTACATAGTTTCGTTTCCCTTGGGTAGTTTCCTAGGAATAAAATTGAAGGATAATATGCTAAATTTATATTTAATTTTTTTGTGACACGACAAAAGATTTGAAAGCAGTCATACCATTTTTATTTCCACCAACAATGTAGGAGGGTATGACTTTTCCACATCGTTTCTAATACTTACAACTATTTGACTTTTTGATTATAGCCATCTTAGTGGGTACTGAGTGCTCTATTAGTATTGTGATTTTTTTAAATTTTATGATTATTAAAGATATTGAGATGTATTTATATGAGATAAAGGATTAAGCCCGAGTGGTGTATAAAGGAAAGGAGTGGAGGAATCACTGGCCATCATAGGTGACATCATCTCTTCTTTTGAGCACCTAATTTAAGGTAACGTACAATTCCTGTGTCCCATTTGTAATCAGACTGGTAGTCTGTAAAAACAGATGAAGTGATTTTTCCTTCAAGAGGTTTAGTCTAGTAGGGGAGGGGTCAAAGTGTAAAACTGAAGCCATGAACCCATCCAGATTGGCTTACCAATGTCAAAAGAGTAAAGAAGCAATACACTCTGATTAGGAGAATAGAGAGGCTTGGGAAATAAAACAAAATGTAAAAAAATAACTTAATTTGTAACTTAACCAGAAAGTAGAAGTATCCCAGAGAAAGATCTGGGACCAGGGTACTATAGAATTTAGAAAGAAATGAATGTGAAAAGAAGCACAGGGACCTTGTGGGGCTTGACAAGTTACTTCATTTAAGTGGAAATTAGAGTGAATGAAAAAGTAAATGTTAAAATTAAGATAAACTTTTACCTGAATTGAGAAGCTCAAAAATTGATTCCTGAGTGAGCTATTAGGTTGGTGCAAAAGTAATTGCAGTTTTTGCACTGTTGAAATTTGCATTTTATATTGGGATGCATTCTTAAATAAATGTGATTATGTTATACATCATTTAAATGCACATTTTTCACTTTATGCTTTTTTTGCTAATGATTTAATTGCTGTTTATTTTATATTTACTTTAGACTAGAGAAATGATATTAGACAAAATGCAAATTCAAGTGATTTTCTTATTTGAGTTCAAAATGGGTTGTAAAGCAGCAGAGACAACTCATGACATCAACAACACATTTAGCCCAAGAACTGCTAATGGACAGATAGTGCACTGGTGGTTCAAGAAATTTTGCAAAGGAGACAAGGGCCTTGAAGATGAGCATAGTGGCCAGCCATTGGAAGTTGACAACAACCAACTGAGAGCAATTATCTAAGCTGATCCTCTTACAAATACATAAGAAGTTGCCGAAGATCTTGACATTGACCATTTTATGGTCGTTCAGCATTTGAAGCAAACTGGACAGCTGAAAAAGATCAGTAAGTGGGTGCTTCATGAACTGACTGCTAATAAAAAAAAAAATTATCATTTTGAAGTATCATCTTCTTTTATTCTATACAACAACAACAAACCATTTATCAATTGGATTGTGAAATGACTCAAAAAATGGATTTTATACAAAAACTGTTGATGACCTGTGGTTGGACTGAAAAGAGGCTCCAAAGCATTTCCCAAAGCCAAACTTGCAGGAGAAAAATGTCATGGTCACTGTTTGATCGTCTGCTGCTGGTCTGATCCACTATAGCTTTCTGAATCCAAGTGAAACCATTTAATCTGAGAAATATATGCACAGCAGATTGATGAGATATAGCAAAACCACAATGCCTGAAACTGGCACTGGTCAGCAGAATGGGTCTAATTTTCCATGACAACACCTGATCTCAAGTCACACAACCAAAGCTCCAAAACTGGAAGTTTTGGGCTATGAAGTTTTGCCCCATGAAGTTTTGCCCCCTCCATCATATTCACCTGACCTCTTGCCAACTGACTATCACTTCTTGAAGCATCTCGACAACTTTTTGCAGGGAAAATGCTTCCACAACTGGCAGCAGGCAGAAAACGTTTTTCAAGAATTTGCTGAATTCTAAAGCACAGATTTTTATGTTACAAAAATAAACCAACTTGTCTCTCATTGGCAAATTTTGTTCATTGTAATGGCACCTATTTTGATTAATAAAGATGTCTTTGGGCCTAGTTATAGTGATTTAAAATTCACAGTCTGAAACTGAAACCATGGGAGCACCAACATAATACTTCTCCCCATCCTACATTATCATGTTTAACAAACCTTCAGTCATCCCCACTCCTTGCTATACTCCATCTGTTAGTGGCCCTGTCCTTCCTCTTTCTTTTCTTTAAAGACTCCCACATATTTGTTCTTTATGGCTTTTGATCTTGTTATTCCTTTTGATTGTAAAATTTAATTCCCTAATGTCCACATGGCTTACCCTATTAGTCAGTCAGGTCTCACTTTATTACTGTGGTCATCCTTGGTTACTTGGATTTGATAGCTAAACACTCCGTCTACTACCACCATGCTTTGTTTTAATCCTGGCATTCACCACTACCTGAAATTGTCTTGTACATTTATCTATTTGATAGCCTATATCATCTCACTTCCAATCCCTGAAAATGTTTTAGTTTCTTAAATGTGTAAGCCATTAGCCTCATCGATTATTCCACTTCCCATGTCTGGAAGAGTGCCTTAGACATACTGGATGCTGGGAGCATTTTACTGAATAAACTACAAAAGCCCTTGAATGCCATGGAATACGGGATACATGATGCAGGTTCAAATTTATCTTAATCTATGGACTTCGCTGAGAAAGCTACTTAAAAATCTTTGAGTCTCACTTTCTTGATATGTATAATGGGGATTCTGATACCTACTTTATAGAGTTGTTATGAGGTTCAACAATTATGCAGGAAAGTATCTAAAGTAGTAAATGATACATAGTAAACTCTTGAGGGTTATATGGCATTCTTATTATTATTATCATTATTATTTCCTTTAGGTATTACAGTTTATTCAAAGAAGAAATTTATGGTATAACTAAATTTTCCAAAATCAGAGAGTCAGTAGGTGAGAGGATGAATTAAGGAGGGCAAGGTGTCATCCGGTAAGGCAATGGTTCTGTAGGTACACTTTTACAAGGTAACTGTTGTAATCCTGTAAATACTTCTAATCTATTAGCTTCTCATGGAAATTTCTAAGACTCAGAGAAGCATTTAGTTGGACAATATTTGCAAACTGCTAATGGCCATTGTTATGAACAGGAAACAGTACTCACTTCCCCCCAAATCTTAAAATGATGTTTGCCATAATACAGGATTTGCTTAAATGACACACAGTGGGATAGATTGTCCAGCACAGAGAATAAAATGAATATGGTATAATAAATGGTTACCTAAATTGATGTTTTATTAAAATTTTTAACAGAAATATGTGAATGCCATTCCAAAGAAAATTATGGAAAATCAATGTTTCTAGTCACTAAAGAAACTGCAATAAATTGGCATATAGAAAAAAAAAAAAAAGTCAGTTGGGCTTATTGTTAAAGGTCTATTTCTGGTTTATCTGTTCTGTTCCACCAAGCTGTGTGTTTTTGTCTCCACCAATATCACACTGTCTTGATTCCTGTACCTACACAATAAAAATTAATACTGAATAAAAAAAAAAAAAAGAAACTGCAATAGTATTAGTAATATGTTATTTGTATTTACTGAATGAAGAAGCTTATGGAACATTATAAAAACTAATAGTATGAACATGACATATCAAGAAGTCTTATTTTCCTCATTTTCTTTGATTCTGTGGCTTAATTGATTTGGAAGTACCTATTTCTTGCAGAAAAGACTGGATACATGAATTTCTATCTTCCAAATAGAAAACAAGAAAACCTCAATTTAAATAAAGCCAATATGTAAAAAAATATTAATTTATCAGATTTGTATATCTGAGGGACTTCCAAAGAAACTTAGCTTTGCAAAGTGACTCACCATAGTTCTGTTGATTTAGAATTTGATCCTACATCACAGTGTTCAGATCAAGGTCAGTGTTACTCTTTATTTAATATTGATTGGAATCCAATTTAATAATTGTATTCAGTTTGGGGATTCAGATTTAAATAAGCTTATCTATTAATGAAGAGGGTCATTAATAACTTGGACAGTATCCTGAAGATGGCAAGAAGCATAGCAATAGTAGTCTTGAAAACATGTCATAAGAACTAAACTAAGGAACTATGGATATTTAACATAAGGTAAGAAAAACACTGACATAGTAGAGATAATCAATGAGATTAAGGAAGTTGATGTTGTCATGCAGTCTTTTAGAGAGCATCAGACTCCGCATGTTTGAATATGAAATGAATTGTCTTATGAAATAAATTATGTGAAATACACACAGTTGTAGAGGCCAGGATTAGGATAGTAGGTAGAAACCACTATACGTATGCACATATAGGTCAAATGTGCATGCGGCTGCTGCTGCTGCTAAGTCACGTCAGTCATGTCCGACTCTGTGAGACCCCATAGACGGCAGCCCACCAGGCTCCACCATCCCTGGGATTCTCCAGGCAAGAACACTGGAGTGGGCTGCCATTTCCTTCTCCGCAACATATGCATAAACATTGACAAAACTAGGCCCAGATTTTACAGGGCACTCACATGAGGTCTTGTACTAGAAGCAAGTGGCTGTCATGCCAAGTCTGTGATGGCCAGACCGCAAAGTTGTGAGAATGTGGTGGAAGAAGTTATCTACCAATACTGCTATAATCCCTTCTAATACTAAGATTTGTCAATTCATAAAAGCCATGCTGTGTAACTCTACACATAGTAACCTGATTCTCTGATTCCTACTGTGGGTGGAGGCTAAGGAAACATAAATGGCAGTTTTCAGTACATGATCCAAAAAGATCTGGAGCCTTATTAGAGTAATCAGTCTCCCCAAGCTGACTTTTATGAAGGATGCGTGAGACACGACCCATTTCTTATGTAATTGCTTTCACTTTCTAATCATGTCCTGCAAGATGTGAAAAGCAAAAAAATAAAAATAATAATAATAACATAAAGTAAGCCATATCATCAAGGCTTTCTGGAACTTGAAAGCACACAAGTGAGCAGAAGAGTGGTTGCTTAGATGGCTGGACGGTGGAATTAGAACAATCAGTTGAGGAGGAAACAAACCAGGCTGGCACACCAAGCATTTCAAATAGTGCTCCAAAAAATGAAGGAAATATAATAGGGATTTACCTTAGAAACAAGTCTTTTAGGATAGGCACTTCTTTAGCAATACCCTCCAATTAAAAAAAAAAAAATGAACTATAGTTTATATACAATGTTGTGTTAGTTTCAGGTGTACAGCAAGGTGATTCAGATATATATATATATATATATATATATATATATAAAATGATGTCATATATGTAACACTGAAACTCTCAGAAATCATCTATGTACTAATTGTCAGGTAAGAAACATGAAGATGCTCAGAAATTAAGTGACTTGTCCAAGGTAAACCAAGTGACAACTGACTTCAGTTCTCTCTGATTCAAAAGACAGGCATATTTACATGAGCTACAATTTCCAAAAATGCATTACTGGTTTATTTCTAAATAATTCAAATATATAGAAAAGCTGCACGTACACTACACAGCATTCTCATATCCCAGAAAGCAGTTTCTCTAAGTGTTAAAGTTTGCTGCATTTGCTCCATGGCATTGTTCTCCTCTCTGTCCCTCTGCATAACCCCATTATCATTAGTCTTTTTATGAACCATTTGAAAATGAGCTACCAAAAAGCTTCTAATGGCTTGCTACATATTTTACCTAGAATAAACCCTAATATCCTTGCTATGGCAATGGGATTCTATGAGAACTGGCCACAGACTTTCCCTCTAACCACCTGTCATTTGTTCAATGCACTCCAGCACACGGGCATCCCTGCTGCTTCTCCCACCTCAGAGACTACCATGCTTGCAGTTGCACCAGTCTGGAATATTCCCCCACTAAACACCCATGGGTCTCACTCTTGCACTTCATTTTGGTTTCTTTCCTGACCACATTTACCAGTCAGGGCTCTCCAGTGCAACAGAACCAAACTCACCTCTTGTGTGTGTGTGTGTGTGTGTGTGTGTGTGTGTACGCATGTGCATGTGTATAATAAACATCTCTCTAGATGGAGAGAGGAAGAAAAAGAAGAAGGAGGATGAGGAGGAAGGAGGGGGAGGATGGGGAGAAGGAGAAAAAGGAGGAGGGAGAGGGTATCCCAGTCTGCGGGTCTGAGAATCTATGGGCAACTCACTATCTGTTGTACCTGCTCAAAATGTGTGCTCAGTAAAAGCAAGGCTTCATTTTTTTCTTGGATACCATTGTATTTCCAGTGCCTAAAACAGTGTTTGAAACATATCTGGGACTAATTAAATATGTGTTCACTTTTTTAAAAAATAAATGAGTACTAATGATTACAGTTATTGATGGCATTATAGTTAGTATTAAATTGTGAAAACTTGTAGGTGATCTAAATCTTCCATCCTTTTTTACCCCAGGGCCTCTAATACTAGTTACTGAATATGTATTGAAGGAGTGATAAAATGAATAAAGAAATGAATAAAAAAAAAAAAAAGATAGCAAAGAGTCATTCATCTAGTTCTGGATTTGGGATTTTCATTCCAGTGCCCCTTCTAGTAGCCCACACAACTACGTATCTTTCCTATTTAGCTACATGATTTCCCTATTTTTAAGGCTGGCAAAATTTGTTTTGCAAAATGCATTTGCTACTAAAAATAATTGCTGGTCAAACGTCTTTTCTTTTTCCCTAAAAGGTCATTAAATCTCTTTTTACAAAGGTGAAATTTTCAGTCTGAAAACATTTGAAAAATAGCTGTAATAGCTTGCAAGACTTATAAATAGCTAAATAGGGCTTTAATTTAAATAAAAGTGCCTTTTAAATAAGCAATAAAAGTGACTTTTATGGCAACTTTATTTTCAGTGATGACAATGAGGAATGAAAACCAAATACCTTTAGTGCAGTTTTCACTCACATATTACCTTATTCCCATGAGTATTTGAAACATACAACTGAGAGAGAATAGACATGTAGGCTGGCAGTCAGTGTTGGAGTCTTGGTCTGATGCTTTCTTCACTCTTGGGCACGTTTCCTGATGCTTTGTACGCGGTACAACAAATGACAGCGCCCCTATTTCCACTTAAACCATGTCCAGATACGAATTCTGCTCCTTACTGTGGGGTTAAGGGCAAATTTTTCTCTGGGCCTCTGTTTCCCCATTTTGAACAAAAAGGACATATTAACAAAGCTGAGCACTGAAGAACTAATGCTTTTGGACTGTGGTGTTGGAGAAGACTCTTAAGAGTCCCTTGGACTGCAAGGAAATCCAACCAGTCCATCCTAAAGGAGATCAGTCCTGGGTGTTCATTGCAAGGACTGATGCTGAACCTGAGACTCCAGTACTTTGGCCACCTGATGTGAAGAATTGACTCACTAAAAAAAACCCTGATGCTGGGACAGACTGAAGGTGGGAGGAGAAGGGGAAGACAGAGGATGAGATGGTTGGATGGCCTCACTAACTCGATGGACATGAGTTTGAGTAAGCTCCTGGAGTTGGTGACGGACAGGGAAGATTGACGTGCAATCTTCATGGGGTCGCATAGTCGGACATGACTGAGCCATTGAACTGAACTGAATAACTTCAAATGTGTGTGATGAGGACAAAATGAGAGGCTGCATGCAAAGTGTACACTGTTCACTCAATATTGTACTATTGTATCTGTCCTTTCTCTTTCTCCAGGACACAGTAGAATGAAAAGAGTATTAAGAGTTGGTAGACACAGTGCCTAACTAAAAATGGGACATGGATTTCCAGCTGTAATGCTCTGAAGAATTTTCCACCTCTAAGTAAAATAGATAAATGATAAAAGTGAACAGCAAACTTAAATTTTCTCTGCTGCACTCCCAACTATCTTGCCTCTAAAGCTGTGTATTGTCTAGCTAGTAAATAGAGCAGTAGAAGCTTAAACTAGAAATCTAAGCAGTGTTGACTCAGATTGCTAGTCAAGGAGCCCTTCCCATTTTATCTTTGAAATGTTTCTGCAATCTACCACACCCATTCCTAAACCCATACTGCTTCCTCATCAGTTCAGCTTTTCAGGACTTCTTATTAACTAGATTGCCTTCTAATCTTAACTTCTCCAATCCAATTGCATCAAAACTATCAATACTTTTCAAAATTGTATTGTGTTACCCTCTATAGCAATGGATTCTTGTTGAATAAAGATTAAATTTTAAAAAATACAGTGCAATAGAAATAAAAGCAAAAATAAAGAAACAGTAAGTAACCAAACTTACAAGTTTTTGTACAGCAAAGGAAACCATAAACAAAATGAAAAGACAACCTATAGACTGGGAGAAAATATTTTAAAACTATGCAACCAACAAGGGCTTAATTTCTGAAATATATAAACAACTTATACAACTCAATAGTAATCATGAAAAAAAAATTAAAAATGGGTAGAAGATTTAAATAAGCATTTCTCCAAAGAAAGCATACAGCTGGCCAATAGGCACATGGAAAGATGCTCAACATCACTAATTTTTAGAGAAATGCAGATCAAGACTACAATGAGGTACAACCTCAAACACCAGTCATTAAAAAGTCTACAAATAAAAACTACTAGAGAGGGTGTGGAGAAAAGGGATCCCTTCTGCCCTGTTAGCGAGAATGAAAATTGATGTACCCACTATGAAAAACAGTATAGCGGTTCCTTAAAAACCTGAAAATAGAGTTGCCATATGAACCAGCAATCCCGTTCCTGGGCATATATCTGGAAATAAGTTAATTCAAAAAAATGCATGCACTGTTATGTTCATAGCTGCACTATTTCTTACAACCAAGGCCTGGGAGCAACCGAAATGACCAGCAACAGATGAATGGATAGAGAAAATATGGTACATATACACAATGGAATACTACTAAGCCATAAAAAGAATGAAATAATGCCAACTGCAGCAACGTGGATGGACCTGTAGATTATCAACTAAGTGATGTAAGAAGAAAGAGAGAGACAAATACCACTCAGTACTCATACGTGGAATCTAAAATATAACACGGATGAACTTATATATGAAACGGACTTGGAAACAGGGATAACAGACTTGTGATTGTCAAGGGGAATAGGGATAGGGGAAGGATGGACTGGGAATTTAGGTTTAACAGATACAAACTATTATATAGAATGGATAAACAACAAGGTCCTACTGTATGCTGCTGCTGCTAAGTCGCTTCAGTCGTGTCCGACTCTGTGCGACCCCATAGACGGCAGCCCACCAGGCCCCGCCGTCCCTGGGGTTCTCCAGGCAAGAACACTGGAGTGGGTTGCCATTTCCTCCTCCAATGCAGGCAAGTGAACAGTGAAAGTGAAGTCGCTCAGTCGTGTCCGACTCTTAGCGACCCCATGGACTGCAGCCTACCAGGCTTCTCTGTCCATGGGATTTCCCAGGCAAGAATACTGGAGTGGGTTGCTGTGCCCTTCTCCAGAGGATCTTTCCAACTCAGGGATTGAATCCATGTCTCTTAGGTCTCCTGCATTAGCAGGCAGGTTCTTTACCACTAACATCACCTGGGAAGCTTAAATATATACATATATATATAATCATTTTGTTGTATAGCAGAAATTAACACATAATTGTAAAAGAAGTATACTTTAGTAAAATAAATTTTATAAAACATAATTGTAAAAGAAGTATACTTTAGTAAAATAAATTTTATAAAACAAAACTTTAACCTATCATTTAAGCTCCTTTAAGACCTGGTCCTTCGCATACATCAAGGCTGTATATTGTCATTCTGTTTATTTAACTTATATGCACAGTACATCACACAAAATGCTGGGCTGAATGACTTACAAGCTGGAATCTAGGTTGCTGGGAAAAATATCAACAACCTCAGATAGGCAGATGACACCACCCAAATGGGTGAACTTGAAGAAGAAGTGAAGAGCCTCTTAATGAGGGTGAAAAGGAGAGTAAAAAATCTGGCTTAAAATTCAGCATTCAAAAAACTAAGATCATGTCATCTGGTCCCATCAGTACAGATCAGTTCAGTTCAGTCGCTCAGTCGTGTCTGACTCTTTGCAACCCCATGAATCACAGCATGCCAGGTCTCCCTGTCCATCACCAACTCCCAGAATTCACTCAAACCCACGTCCATTGAGCGGGTGATGCCATCCAGCCATCTCATCCTCTGGCGTCCCTCCTCCTACCCCCAATCCCTCCCAGCATCAGAGTCTTTTTCAATGAGTCATCTCTTCATATGAGGTGGCCAATGTACTGGAGTTTCAGCTTTAGCATCAGTCCTTCCAAAGAACACCCAGGACTGATCTCCTTTAGAATGGACTGGTTGGATCTCCTTGCAGTCCAAGGGACTCTCAAGAGTCTTCTCCAACATCGCAGTTCAAAAGCATCAATTCTTCGGCTTTCAGCTTTCTTCCCAGTCCAACTCTCACATCCATACATGACCACTGGAAAAACCATAGCCTTGACTAGATGGACCTTTGTTGGCAAAGTAATGTCTCTGCTTTTGAATATGCTATCCAGGCTGGTCATAACTTTCCTTCCAAGGAGCAAGTATCTTTTAATTTCATAGCTGCAATCGCCATCTGCAGTGATTGGCAAATAGATGAGGAAAAAGTGGAAACAGTGAAAGATTTTATTTTCCTGGGCTCCAAAATCATGTGGACAGTGACTGCAGCCATGAAATTATAAGACACTTGCTCCTTGGAAGAAAAGCTGTTAAAAAAAAAAAAAGAAAGAAAGAAAAGCTGTGACAGCATATTAAAAAACAGAGACATCAGTTTGTCAACAAAGGTCAGTATAGTAAAAGCTATGGTTTTTTTTTGCAGTAGTCATGTACAGATGTTAGAGTTGGACCATAAAGAAGGCTGAGTGCTGAAGAATTGATGATTTTGAGCTACGGTGCTGGAGAAGACTCTTAAGAGTCCCTTGGACAGTAAGGAGATGAGACAAGTGATTCCTAAAGGAAATCAACCCTGAATATTCACTGGAAGGACTGATGCTGAAGCTCCGATACTTTGGCCATGTGATGTGAAGGGCCAACTCATTGGAAAAGACCCTGATGCTGGGAAAGATTGAGGGCAGAAGGAGAAGTGGGGGACAGACAATAAGATGATTGGATGGCATCACTGACTCAATGGATGTGAGTTTGATAAAGCCCTAGGAGATAGTGAACAAACAACAGGGAAGCCTGGCATGCTGCAACTCATGGGGTCGTAAAGAATTCTACACAATCTAGCGACTGAACAACAACAGAGACCGAGCCCTAACCTACCTACGCAGTCACATTTTCATCACTGTTCTCTGAGTTCCATGTACTCTAGTCACAACTGCTTTCTCTGAACTTAGTGCTTCGTGTACCTGTCACCTTGTACATGTAACTCCTGCCCAGCCAGTCCAAATTAACCAGACCCTCTATCACATCACTGTGTTTCATCAGCTTTATAACATGTATATCCAACTGATATTTTCTCATTTATTTGTTTATATATTTCCATAATATCAATTCCATAAGAACTGTAATGCTATCTTGTTTAATCATGCTATCCTGGAATCTTTACAATTATCTGGAAAATGTTTCCAAATTGTATTAAATAAGTAAATAAATAAATTCCTCTCCAATTGCCTTTATTGCTTCTAATTGGCCAACTTGTTTTCATCTTTGAATTCTCACTGTAATAGACTACAGAGGACATGACAGAGATTATTGGTTCTCACCAATATTCATGTCCTCTTCTTCCTGATCAGAGTTAGACTACATTCCCCAGCATCTCTTGCAGTTAGATATGGTCATATAACTATTATCTGGCCAATGTAATGCAATGAACAGAAGTGATGTTGACTGCTTCTAGTACTATTTCTAACCCATATAAACTTCCCATACACAGGGCTTCCCTCATAGTTCAGTCCGTAAAGAATCTGCCTGCAATGCAGGAGACCTGGGTTCGATTTCTGGGTCGGGAAGATCCCCTGGAGAAGGAAATGGCAATCCCCTCCAGTATTCTTGCCTGGAAAATCCCATGGACAGAGAAGCCTAGTGGACTGTGGTCCATGTGGTCGCAAGAGTCGTACACGACTTAGTGACTAAACCACCACCATCACACAACCATTTCTCCTATTCTTCAGTTTGGGGTAAATGAATCTACATAAGAAGGGAGGCACAAGATGGAAGAAGCCTGTGCCCCTGAAGAGCCACGTAGAGTAGAATCTCTGCCCTCTAAACAACACCCACGCTGAAGTGTGATTGAGTGATAAACTTACATTTCATTAAGCCATTGGGGTTTGAGGAATAACCATAATAGCAATTTGCCATATCCTGACTCAAACAAATCATTTAGTGAGAGCATGTGAGCCCTGGCTCCATGCTCAAATAAACTATGATTATTTTTTAAAGGCAAGTGTTATGGCTAATTTAATCTTCAGCCTCTAGTACAATTGTTGATACATCTGGTATGATGAGAATGGATGAATAATTACAGTGACCCCCAAATTCTTTGCAAATGAGATTTACTCCCAAATGAAACCAAAGCTCCCTGTTTTGTATCAATTTTCCCTTGGCTGAATCAAAATAAAAAGGAGTAATAGAAAAAGAACAGCACGTGAGACCAGACTGACACATTCTTCTCAAAGACTGCTTCTGACTATGTGACCTTGGGAAAGTTATTTTTCCTATGCAAGTTTCAATTTCTTCATCTGTAGATGGGGATAATAATTATTATGAGGACTAGAGGCAGCAAACATACATCATATCACTGTGCCTGGCAAATATGCTATATAAATACGGTATGGGTAAGGATTATTTTCATAATTATATGGCAAAAATATATATTTCTCCATGGAAATTATGGAACAAAGCAGAGCAGTCTTACTTGGTAGAGTACTTGAGAAGGTCATTAGTACTGATGACATTTCTTGCAAGGAAGGAATATTGGAAGGAAGGAAGGAAGCTATACCATTCCTCTGCAGTTTTGGTTAAGGTCTAATGCTTAAGGGGACATAGGCAGCATGTACCTTGCAAGGAGAAAGCTGACAGTAGCTCAAAAGCAGTGCAGGCACCCCAGGGCTTTGCTGAAAGCTCAGGCCATTTGTAAGAAGCAGTGAATGACCCAGCCACTGAGAACATGACAGGCAGAAAACCAGAGATTTGAGGATTACAAGGACTGAGCGATAGCAACAGGAATTCCCCAGTCCTTCTTCAAAATTCTGCAGCACTGCATTTATTATTTGTAAGTGGATATTTTTCAGAAAAATCACAGCAAATCCAACCATTGGTGGTCAGATTTCAAGCCAGAGTTTTCTCCAGATAGATTTATTTAGAACAAGCCTTTGAATCATTTAAAAGCAAACCAGGCACATCTTCATGAATTTTCTCCCAGGAAATCACCTCATTTCTAAGGGGGAGATCAGATGCTACACAACAGCCAGTACTAACTTATTGAAGATGCTATCAAATCCTCTGTCTTTCCTCATAATGTTTTAAGAAAATACAGGTGCATCATGCTACTGAATCTTTGAAGGAAGCAGAAAAAAATATAACACATAATTTTAGTCTAAGGTAGAAAATTTGAAGTTGACTTGAACTTGGCTTCAATGTTACTATTAGAATCCACGTTGTTGATCTTGGGAAAGTATGAAGACGGTTCCTGTGCTGGAGTGTGAGCTTTGAATTTTAGAGAAGTCATGCATCAAATTACAAAGGTAACAGCAATATTCCTAGCTCCATCATTGCCAGCCTACAGTGAATCACGTCAACTTAGAAAGCACTTGCACTGACATTCCTTAGTCTCCTGAGGGGAACACTGTTAGGCACCATGAGAATTCCACAGAATCAGAGCTAGGCTCATTAAAGAATCGAGGTTGAGGACTCTAAAGAAACAGGAGAAGGTCGTGAAAAGGGACAACCTATCCAGTTTGATTTCTGTCTAGGAGGTACCATCACTGTTGGAGAGTAGAGCACTGAGGTTGTGGAATCCAGAATAAAGGGAGAAAAAAGTACTTTTACATTCTGGCCAATGCCTAGTTTTTTGTGAATCGGACAGAGATGCAAACATAGAGAATCAATGTGTGAACACAGTACAGGGTGAAGGGGGTGAATGAATTGGGAGACTGGGATTGACATATATACACACCAGCATGTGTGAAATACGTACTAGTGAGGGCCTGCAGTGTAACACAGGGGGCTCAGCTTGGTGCCCCGTGGTGACTTGGAAGGGTGGCATGGGGCAGGGTGGGAGGGAGGTCCGAGAGAGAGAGGGTGTATGTACACATATGGATGATTCCTTTTACTGTACAGCAGAAACTAACACACCATCGCAAAGCAATCATACTCCAATTAAAAAAAAAAAAGAATAAAAATGAGAGGACTTGAATTTGGGAAGATTATATATGATTTGGGACTACATTAAAGTTTCAGAGAACTGAAGTATTGAGAAATAGAATTTAGTGTAGTGTTAACCTCATTTTAATGAAAAGAAAAGAGAGAATCAGGGAAATGAATAACTTAAGAATTCAAAAAGAGAAAGTAGCAGTAAGACCCAGAAGGAGACCTGTATCAACTTGTTCCATTTGAGAACCTCCTTCATCTTGAGACATGAGGAGAGTATAAGTGTGATAAATCCTCATCTATCACAACACAAGTCAACAACATTTAAAACTTATATCTCAAGAATTAGCAGTGTAATTTTTTCATTTAGCCATGTAAAATGGACGATCACAGCATATAATAAGATGAACTAATAGAGTTAAAGTGGTTCCTTCTAAGAGCAATACTGAGTATGGGGAGAAACATCTTTAAATATTACACTTCAAAAACAAATAAATAAAATTTAAATCACAATGCATAAGGGTGAGCCCTAGACAGGGTGTCTTTTACTTAGCTTCAAGATGACTTTATCAAAACTTCCTATTTCTTTTTAAATCGGTGTAACATATCGAATATTATATTTATCTATATAATAGATATAACTTTTTTACTCTCCTTATCAAATAGAGTTTTATTGAAATAATTTATACATGGGGCATAAAAAGCTTCTGTTGATATTTGAAGACTCAAGATATAATCATAGTTCTACCAATATACTTATTGCGGTTGTTAGATCATGTGACACAAAGTAGAAAATTGGCCAGAGGGGCACAGGATGGTGGAAAGACTCCCCAGAAATGGGGGCAGTGGCAGATGCCAATGCTGGGTTCCCAACCTAACATACTCCACAGGCTAATGAGCTTGAGTATGGTGCAAAGGACAGTGGCACCCTCCCTTCACATTGCTAAAGTCAATCAGCTCCTGAGTTATAACAGCTCCTGGCCCCTGGCCAGGGCTGGCAAGTGCATGTGGTCCTTACAACACAGGGAATAACATGAATAATATTGTAATAACTTTGTAGGGTAACAGATGATAACTAGTTAACTAGGGTAACAGATGATAATTAGAATTACTGTGGTGACTGCTTCAAAATGTATATACATTTTGAATTCCAGGATGTATACTTAAAAATGATATTGCATGTCAAGTGCACTTTAAATTTAAAAAGATACACATGTATTGCAAAAGCCAGAATTAAATGGTATCTTGTCCATTGACTTCAAAATGCACTAGAATGATGAATAACATATTGTTGTGTCTCAGCTACCCATGGCATTGGTGACCTACAATTCTTCTAACTGCTCTGAAGAGCAGAAGATACACATTGAATTTTTACCATAAGACTAGTGATGAAGGCTATACCCCAAGCATACTGGTTAACACAGAGAAAATCACATCAATATATATGCCTTTTAGATTTATTTTCCAAGATTAAAATACCGGTGGTATGACCGTGCACAGAGGGTTTGGATGGGAAAAGGGTATCAATTTTTGGCAGAACCTCTATATGCCCTTAGGGTAATAGCCTGCCCTTCAGAGACATGCAGAATTTTATATTCACTTCAGTTAAAAGCTACACCTTGCACATTTATAAGTAAAATACTTCATTCTACCTACAATCCTGAGGGAAGCCACAGAATTACTAAAACCAGTCTTTCAGAGTAACTGCTAAAAGCAACCCTTTATTAAGACAGAGCCCTGACGTTTTAAAATTTCCAACATTGTCTTTGCCATAAACTGGCATTTTAGGTGATCAGTCAGAGTGATCTGCACTCTGAACAAATGCAATAAATGTGCGGCTGGGCTCATGTTTTCCTCTCCACTTCTGCTTCTGGTTTGCACGCTTTCAAAACTATCTTCAGCTTATTTGGCAGAGTCATCCATCTTAAATAAATATCTGACCCAGCTCCCCATTGCTTCAGTCCTGTAGATGGAATCATGCAGCTCACAGAATGAACTACAATTTCTTAGCAACTTATACAAAATCAGCTATGAACTGGCTCTTATCCAACTGTCCAGACTAGCATTTTGTAACCACTTTTAATGCACCAGGCATGCACTAAGTCTTATGTGAATTATATCTCCAAAACTCAACACAATCTCCTGTGAGTACTAATATAATCCACATTTTATAGATGAAAAACTGATGTTCAGAGAGGGTCGTTTAACCATGCTTACAATGAGAAGCTAGGCGTTCAAGATGTCTTTCTCTCTGTAGTAGCATTTTCTCTTCATTTGGGAGTTTCCTCATTTATATTGGGAGCACAGATGCATTGTCTTGTAAATAGAGCTTTAGTAGCTAAGTATTCTCATTCCTCTACAAAGAAACTAAGTCATTTCTATCTTTGCAGACAGTTTTTAAAAAGAGAGAAAACAAAACATTTGAAATAAGAATACAAGACAAAATTATAACAGTGTAGGAGTAAGATTTAAATGAAGTCTGAAGAAAGATAAAGAAAGCAGTGGAAAATCTTTGAACAACACTCCCTAATTCTGTAGGCTGGAGAGAACTGAGGTCAGAGAGAAAGAGACAGAATGAACTGTCTTAAATTTTTTTAGCAAATACTAAGAAGTAAGGGTGGTAAATAAAGATCAGTCAATTACTCAGACTTTAAATAACTTACTATAGTCTTTATTTGGTATGGGGTTATTACCCACTTAAACAAACATAGAAAAAGTATTTACAAGGACTTTATATATTCACATATCACAATGATCTCCCTCCATTCTAGATTTTTCCAGATGCTAATCCTCCAACTTCGGAGGCTTTTCAGGACTGTTTTGCTTGGGAGTTGGGGTAGGCTCTGCTATATGTATTGCTTCCTCAAGACATGATTTTATTCTGTTATTTGTAATGCTGGCTTTGTTTATGTTGCTGCCTATCCTTGAGCATATATTTCTTTCTGTTCTCCTCTCCAATGCCTACTGGTCCTTGGAGGTTAACTGGAGGTTAACTTAGGTATGATTACACCTTCTCTCCTATGGCCACATGCATTCTGGAATACGTTTCCCTTCTCAGAGCATCTTTGACACCCTGCAGGTGTGTCTATGATGGCATTTCCAGGGAGGATATAAATTATTAGTCTTCCAGTGGAAGGATGTCTTTTCTGTGTGGGTGTGTGTGGTAGTACCATAAATGAGAATGGTGATAACAGAAACCAGTCCTGGATCTAGCTTTTGCAATCTGAGAGGACTCGTGGAAGTTATCCCACTGCCCTTTCTCTCAGCGTCCTTATCTATGGTAATCATCAAAGCAACTACTTAATTCATTGGTTGTGCCAATTCATGTGAAGTGATTAGCAAGATAGCTGGCACATAAAAGGAGCTCAGTCACTTAATCGAGCTGAGCAGTTTGACTACTTGTGTTATGAGATCTTGATTAACCAACATGACTTCATTCCTTTTGATCTTATTTTCTCTTCTGATCAAAAAATAAATAAATAAATATTGAGGGTCCATGATTTCTTAAAGAGTGGAGAACACTTGTGTTCAAGAAATAAATGAATTGCCCCATATTTGATCTGGACCTCTTATGCGGTGGTTTGGTGGTAGTGGGTTTGTTGCTCAGTTGTGTCTGACTCTTTGCGATCCATGGACTGTAGCCCACCAGGCTTCTCTGTTCATAGGATTTTCCAGGCAAGAATCCTGGAGTGGGAAGCCATTTCCTTCTCTAGGACCTCTCATAGGACGCAGCAATTTTCACCTTGTGACTCAGGTGATCTCTGTCTACTATTGATGTTTTAGTTGCTAAGTTGTGTCTGACTCTTTGCTCTCCTTTGGACTCTAGCCTGCCAGGCTCCTCTGTCCATGAGATTTCCCAGGCAAGAATACTGGAGCAGGCTGCCATTTCCTTCTCCAGGGGATCTGCCCAACCCAGGGGTTGAACCCATATCTCTTGCATTGGCAGGTGGATTCTTTACCACTGGGAGGTCCCCATAGTTCTCTGGTACTCCTGTTTTATACCTTCCTTGAGCAAGTTGGGCCCATATCTTCATTTGTATCTTACACTTTTAGATACACTATGCTGCCTTGATGCATAGTAGAAACTCAAGTATTTTGATAAATGAAAATATATAAATAAATTTGCAAGGAATTAAAAGAGCCACTAAGTCTGATACTATAAAGGGTTAACTTGAATTGTTCCTCTTCAAATTGCATTCTGTGACCATGAATGACCGTTAATATCCTCAGAAGTAAGAAACATTGCAATTATAAAATATAACTTCATAAATTTCTATTACAATTCCAGACACTATAAAAATCAAAATATATTCCCACCCTCTAAAATCTTAATTTTACAGAACAGTTAAACACTCAGTGCGTATTTATAGACTTCACTGCCTTATGGTAGAGATTTGGTGGTAAATATTCAGGATTAGACATTTGCTCTCAAGGAACTTACAAATGTTTGATGTCATCCTTCTCCTTTAACTACATTTTAAATATATTTTTATGATCCATCAAAAGAGTTTCACTCTAATAGCAAGTGATATATTCTGCTCGTCTGTGTACAATATATTCTGTGCAATATATCCCACAGAGAAGAGCTAACATTTTTTTGCAGTTCACTAAAAATCAGAAACCTTATATTTAATTAGATATTATTAAAAAAAAAAGTACTGATGTGCTTGGGGAAAAAATTAAACCCACTAAAACTTTTACATAGATCTAATGTTTTCTTACTCCATTTAGCAAATCAGAAAACTCACTGCTTGAAAAAGAAGTTTTTTCTCCTTTTTGTAATAATTGCCATTAATTTTATGTAAGTTAGCTTCTAAACCTGTGAAGCTGCTAAGGACCACCTTTACTCAGCCAGAAGAACTCTGTTAAGTCCATATTTCTAGGATCTCTCTCTCTTATCCTCTCTCTTTCTGGACTGTGCTTTCTTTTATTTACATTCTTGCTTTCTTTACTTGCTCTGCCACATATGGTTTTGAAAAAGAAGGGCCAAAGTGGCAATATAATTTTTACATCCAATCCTTTATTTTCCACAATGCTTTGCAAATGTCATTCCATCTGCCTATTGACCATCTTTTCCTATACCCAGGTTGGTCACCTGGAAAAGTCTACTCCCTTCTAGGACACAGTTCTAAAGGGTCATTCTGGAGAATATCTCGGCATCTCCACACCAAGATCAATTTAGTTACTCTGCCTCATCCAACATCATGATGATATTTCAAATATTGAATCAAGCCTCTCATACATTATCTTTGAAATAGTTCTGTGAAATATGCACTATTACAATCACAGGTCAACAGCTAGACAAATGGTGACTGAGAAAGATGAGTTTGTTTGCTTAAATTTACTATGTACAGGAGCTAGGATTCAAGTCTAGATAGATCTTTATGATGTCAAACCATGGGTTTATAACCACTAATATATAAAATGTTATTAAAATTGACACAATTTTCTAAAATTATCTACTCTATGTGCATTATACAACTACATTCTAAAGTCTTTGAAGAAAAGGGCCTATTATTACAGTCTTAGTCTTGGAACCTATTAGGTGTTTAATAAGTATTTATGGTTTTGAACTGTGGTGTTGGAGCAGACTCTTGAGAGTCCCTTGGACTGCAAGGAGATCTAACCAGTCAATCCTAAAGGAAATCAGTCCTGAATATTCATTGGAAGTACTGATGCTGAAACTGAAGCTCCAGTACTTTACTCACCTGATGCAAAGAGACGACTCATTGGAAAATATCCTGATGCTGGGAAAGATTGAAGGCAGGAGGAGAGGGGATGACAGAGGATAAGATGGTTGAATGGAATCACTGACTCAATGGACAAGAGTTTGAGCAAGCTCAAGGAGTTGGTGATGGACAGGGAGGCCTGGCATGCTGCTGTCCATAGGATCACAAAGAGTTGAACATGACTGAGCAACTGAACTGACTGACTGAAGTATTTATGGGATAGACTGATGAGTTGGTAGATATAGAGAGATGGATGAAAAGAAGAATAAGCAGATTGGAAGGTAGGCAAATGACTGAATGAATGGCTGAAATAAATGAAAAGATCGAATCCTACAGACTGGCTTTCAGTCTAACATTGAGGTAAGATTTACTTCTTGGCTTTGCTTCCTCATCCCCTGCCCTATCTTATTCTGCTTATACAGTCATTCATCAGTGCAAATACATCCCAACTTTTTCACTTCCTGTTGTTAGTATATACATACTCCCACAATTTTCATTTCTGGGAGTGCTTATAGAATATATTGTAGTGCTTTAATTTCTCATACCTTCTTCCAGATAATACATGTAACATTTTCTGAGGTAATATTTTACAGAAAGGCTTATTCACTATTGAGTACTTGACAACAGTGTTTGTTATATGAATAAATTAATCAATCAAAATGAATGCATTAAGGAATCAATCAATCAATCACCTAATCAATGCTTGGCTACAGAAATGGATTTAACTTATTAGCTCATGTTAATTTCACACTGTGACCGAGAGCTGAAAACAGTTACTATCCAAATACAACTCTGTGACAGGTACTCTGTAACTCTGTGATGGTAAGCTCTCATGCATACTCCATCAAATAATCTTCATAATAGCAGTGCAATATGTTTTCATTCCCACCTCAGATGTTTGTAAACAGAGGCTCAGAGAGTTTATTTCTATGTGCTAAGTAGCCAAACAACTATGAATTAGCTGAACTTGGATTCAATCTTGTCATTTGGATCTTTAAGCCTTCTCTTTTCATTGTATATGGACTGTAGAGTGTCTTTGAAAGTGAAATATATATATATATATATACATATATATATATATATTTGCAATGTTTAAAACAATTACTCCCACTTTCCTAATGACACTTAGGTGTATTGGTCAGATATATTACTATGGAGGCCAAACCTCATCCTGAAAAAAGACAATTAAAACTATGAGGAAATATGAATACTCAATTATGTACAATATTCTTCATCAGATTGGCCTCAGCTGCCTTCAGAGGAGCTGTGGTGAAAGAGAGCCAAGTGCTTCCCCTAAATAACTCAGTGCGATCTATCATCTGCTCCTGGCCTCCCACCGCCTTCTCCATACATAGAAAGATAATCATGTATTTATGTAAGGCCTTTTATAGCTCAACATATTTTTCAAAAGGTGATTCATTCTTGAGAAGCTTGTGATTATTGACTTGGCATATTCTTCAAAATAAACCGCACCTGGAGTACACACATTTTTACCAAGAGAACTCTATACACCTGTTTTATCTCAGACTGAGAACTCATGGATTTTTTTTTTTAAGTAGCTATTTTTCTCCAGCTTTATTGAACTATAATTCACAAATAAAAATTGCATATTTTAAGGTGTACAACATGCTATTTTGATATATGCATATATTGTGACATGATTACCACAGTTAAATAATATATCCATCACCTCTCATAGGTAACATTTGGGTATTTTTGTGGTAAGACCACTTCAAATCTACTCTTTTAGAATATTTACAATATGCCATATGATTAACCACAGATGCTGTTGCTTTTCAGTTCATTGTCATGTCCGGCTCTCTGCAACCCCATGAACTGCAGCATGCCAGGCTTATGTCCTTCACTGTCTCCTGGAGTTTGCTCAAACTCATGTCTATTGAGTCAGTGATGCCATCCAATGATCTTATCCTCTGTTACCCTCTTCTCCTCCTGCCCTCACTCTTTCCCAGCATCAGGATCTTTTCCAGTGAGTCAGCTCTTCCCATCAGGTGGCCAAGTACTGGAGCTTCAGCTTCAGCATCAGTCTTTCCAATAAATATTCAGGACTGATTTCCTTTAGGATTGACTACTTCAGTCTCCTTGCTGTCCAAGGGACTCTCAAGTGTCTTCTCCAACACCACAGTTCAAAAGCATCAATTCTTTGGTGCTCAGCCTTCTTTATGGTCCAACTCTCACATCCATACATGACTACTAGAAAAGCCATAGCTTTGACTATACAGACCTTTTCCTGCAAAGTGATGTCTCTGCTTTTTAATACACTGTCCAGGTTTGTCATACCTTTTCCTCCAAGGAGCAAGCATCTTTTAATTTCATTGCTGCAGTCACTGTCTACAGTGATTTTGGAGCCCCCAAAATAAAGTTTGTCACTGTTTCCCCATCTATTTGCCATGAAGTGATGGGACCAGATGCCATGATCTTAGTTTCTTGAATGTTGAGTTTTTTTTTTTATTTAAATTTATTTATTTTAATTAGAGGCTAATTACTTTACAATATTGTATTGGTTTTGCCATACATCAACATATTGATGTATGAATGTTGAATTTTAAGCCAGCTTTTCATTTTCCTCTTTCACCTTCCTTAAGAGGCTCTTTATTGTGCTATAAACTAGATCACCAGAACTTTTCCCTTCTGAACAAATGAAACTTTGTACCCTTTGACCAAATCTTCCTACTTCTCCCGATCCTGAGCTCTGGCAATGATCCTTTTATCTGCCTTTATGAGTTCAACTATTTTAGATTCCATATGTTAAGAGAGATCATACAGTATTTATGTTTCTATGTTGGGCTTATTTCACTTAGCATAGTGTTTTTCAGTTTCATCCATGTTGTCATGAACTGCATGAGGTTCTTTTATTTAAGACTCAAAAATATTCCCTTATATATGTTTTCATTATGTACATATATCATTTTCTTTATGCATTCATCCATCAACAGATATATAGATTGTTTCCATATCTTGGCTTTTGTAAATAATGCTGTAATAAGCATGGCAGAGTATTGGGCTGGTCAAAAAGTTCATTTGGATTTTTCCATAAAATGTTACAGAGAAACCCAAACAACTTTTTGGCCAACAGTATAGATATCTCTTCAAGATACTGATTCCATTTCCTTTTGGATATATATCTAGAAGTGGGATTACTGGATCATATGATAGTTCTAGTTTAAATTTTTTTTGATGAAATGTTTTCTATTAAGGCTATACCAATTTACATTCCCACCAAGGGTATACAAGGGTTTTCTGTTCTCTATATCTTCATAAAAATTTGCTGTCTTTTGTCTTTTTGATAATAGCCAATCTAAAAGGTGTAAGATACTATCTCACTGTATAGTTTCATATTTCATTTTTCTAGTATTAGTGATGCTGAATACCTTTCATATACCTGTTGACCATTTGTATGTCTTCTTTAGAGAAATGTCTATTCAAGTCCTTTACCTATTTCTTAATTGGGTATTTGATTTATTTTGCTATTGAGTTATTTGAGTTCCTTATATATTTTGAATATGTGTGTGCTCAGTCATATCTGACTCTTTGCAACTCCATAGACTGTAGCCCATCACGCTCCTCTGTCCGTGGGACTTCCCAGGCCAAAACACGAGAGGGTTGCCATTTCCTTCTCCAGGGTATCTTCCTGATCCAGGGATCCAACCTTTATCTCCTGCATTGGCAGATAGATTCTTTACCATTGAGCCAACTGGGAAGCCCATATATTTGGAATATTAATCCCTTAATAGACATATGGTTTGCAAATATTTTCTCATATTTCATAGGTTTTATCTTCAATTATCTGTTGACTCTTTCCTTTGCTATGAGAACTTAGCCATGTTAAACACAAAGATTTAGGAAGTGAGAGAAAAGAAACTAATGGATTCTGCCTTAAAAGCAATAATTTAGATCTTTAAAGAAAATGTAGTGGTTCTAAATTATTTGTTTTCTTATGAAAAACTGCTTATTCACTACTCATAAGAAAAGCTTTTAGATTATTTATAATAAGACTACATATGAAATAGAATCAGAACAGTGAATTAATTTTAAAGGTGAGTGAGAAATCAGAAAGCATTATAAGAAAGAAAATATGTGAATTAAGTATTTATGATGAGCTAATTACTGTAGTTGAACATGTACATCAGAATAACTTTTCTGGCAGCTAATTTAATGAAGGAAGACACTTGGTGGTTCATAGCATTCACTGATATGAGAAAACAAGATGATTACCAGAAGAGGCAATTTCTTCCTGGGCATTGTGCTAGGGGGATTTCACCTTGAGCAGAGCCAAAAAATGAAGTGGGGGAGCATGGGATCTGGATCACACAATCCTGAATGGGATGCTGTCATTAGAAATAAACTTGGATAGGTTATATAATCCTTCTAAGATTTACTTCAGTAAATATAATTTGTTTAACATCTAATTAATTAAAAAGAATATTATATATATATATATATACATATATAATACATTTGAAAGAAAAAAGAAAAATGACATTAAATCTACATATACCCATATTTATTAACAAAGTATGACCAATATCTGTGAAGAACCCTGGATAGCCCTCTCAGGACCGATTGTCTTTACTCCATTCACTCTCAGGAATAATCAAGCTCATGAATTTTTAGAGTAGTCAATCCCGTAGGTACATTAAAGTGTTTCCCTTCTGTCTGTGTATCTCTAAACAAGATGTTTAACTGTTTGCATTTCAGGAATTCACACACATGCAATCATAGTGAATGTTTATTTATTTTTTTCTGCAAATTGCTTTTTTCACCCAACTTTATGTTGAAGAATTATCTCTTTGGATACATTTAACTGTCAGTCAGTGTTTTCATTATTGTATAGTATTCTGATATATAACTATAATCAAATATTTACTTCACCATTTTACTACAATCTCCATTAGCTCATTTTTGCCCCAGTTTGTTCTGTTTTGCTATTACAAGCAGTGCTTCTATGAACATGCTATCTATGTCTCCTGAGTGTATGAGTGTGTCTCCAGGGTAGATTCTTAAGAAGCCTCAGTTCAGTTCAGTTCAGTTCAGTCACTAGTCATGTCCGACTCTTTGAGACCCCATGAACCGCAGCACGCCAGGCCTCCCTGTCCATCACCAACTCCCGAGTTCACCCAACTCATGTCCATCGAGTCAGTGATGCCACCCAGCCATCTCATCCTCTGTTGTCCCCTTCTCCTCCTGACCCCAATCCCTCCCAACATCAGGGTCTTTTCTAATGAGTCAACTCTTCGCATGAGGGGGCCAAAGCATTGGAGTTTCAGCTTCAGCATCAGTCCTTCCAATGAACACCCAAGACTGATCTCCTTTAGGATGGACTGGTTGGATCTCCTTGTAGTTCCAGGGACTCTCAAGAGTCTTCTCCAACACCACAGTTCAAAAGCATCAATTCTTCAGTGCTCAGCTTTCTTCACAGTCCAAGTCTCACATCCATACATGACCACTGGGAAAACCATAGCCTTGACTAGATGAACCTTTGTTGGCAAAGTAATGTCTCTGCTTTTTAAGAAGCCTACTGCTGGGCAAAGATACATATCATACCCAATCTGGCCTAATGGACATGAGGTGCTTATATTTGATTACTCGTAATCCTTGATTAATGAAACAGTCATTTTAGAAAGGCTCTTTCTTTTACTTTTTCAGTTAATGACAAATTGTTTTCCAGAGTGATTACATTCTTACCAGTGGAACCTATTGCTTCACTTTCCAGTCAATAGTCAGATATTTTAATTTCTCCAAATCCAGTGGATGAGATATCTTGTTATTTCATTGTCATGGTAATGTAGCTTCATCTTGTCTCTAGTGAAGCAAAGCATATTTTTGTATGTTTATTGCCTAGTCAGCTATCTTAACTTTAAAACTCAGTGAAATATTTTATACATCTTTGTTAAAATGATGAAGAGTTATATACCAAAATACCCAGCAAAAGTCCTGGTACAGAGTTGGTATTTAACACATACCATTAACATTCTAGCCTTCACCATTTACACAATCAAGAACTACTTGATAAAATGAATAACAATTTCCTCTAAGGCTTTTAAAATATACCAAAATATTGTTCATATTGTTCAAATAAGTGTTCCTTTAGCATACATTCAAATGCATTTCCACACACATGTATACTCACTCTGTTCAATGAAGGCATTTCTGTAAGAAGCTGAATTTAAATTGTTGTACTATTTAATGTTTGCATTCTAATTTAACAAAAAAGAAAAAGCCTAGAATTAAATAATTAAAAACCTAGCTACTAAGGAAGTTATTCAAAAAAGACACACTATGGAGAACTCTGGGCTCACTGGTCCCTCAGTGTTAAGGAATCTGCCTGCCAATGCAAGAAACTCAGGTTTGATCCCTGGGTCAGGAAATCCCTTGAAGAAGGAAATGGCCATCCACTCCAGTATTCTTGCCTGGGAAATCCCATGGACAGAGAAGCCTTGCTGGCAATAGTCCATGGGGTCTCAATAAGTCAGACACAACTTAGAGACTGAACAACAACAACAATAGGGACCTCTTCACAATGTCTTGTGGTAGCCTGGATGGAAGGGGAGTTTGGGGGAGAATGGATACATGTATATGTACGGCTGGCAATGGCACCCCACTTCAGTACTCTTGCCTGGAAAATCCCATGGATGGAGGAGCCTGGTAGGCTGCAGTCCATGGGGTCGCTGAGGGTCGGACACGACTGAGCGACTTCACTTTCACTTTTCACTTTCATGCATTGGAGAAGGAAATGACAACCCACTCCAGTGTTCTTGCCTGGAGAATCCCAGGGACGGGGGAGCCTGGTGGGCTGCCGTCTATGGGGTCGTACAGAGTCGGACACGACTGAAGCGACTTAGCAGCAGCAGAGTACCTTTGTAGTTCACCTGAAACTATCACAAGATTGTTAATTGACGATTGTTAACTGTTATACTCCACTATAAAATGAAATGTTTTAAAAAAGGACACACTATTATATATAAAATAGATAACCAATAAGGACCTACTGTATACCACAATGAACTACACTCAATAGCTTGTAATAGCATATAACAGAAGAGATATAAAGTATATATATATACATATATATAACTTAGTCACTTTACTGTACACCTTAAACTAACACAGCATTGTAAGTTGAGGCTTCCCTGGGGCTCAGTTGGTAAAGAATCTGCCTGCAGTGCAGGAGACCCAGGTTCGATCTCTGGATTGGGAAGATCCGCTGGAGAAGAAAATGCAAGCTACTCCAGTATGCTTGCCTAGAAAATCCAACGAACAGAGGAGCCTGGCAGGCTATAGTCCATGGAGTTGTAAGAGTCAGAAGTGACTTAGTGACTAAACCACTGCCATATTTCAATAAAAGTGAAAAAAAAAAAAGTGTAAGAAATTGAGGCAGTTTTGTTTGAATTTTTGGATTTCCTCAATGGAGCAGCCTCTGAACCCAAATCACAATGAGGATGTCCTTTAAACAGTAAGTGTGATAAATCAAGTCCAATTTTATGCAAATTTCAAAAGTTACAAGTATTTATATGGTAGCAACACATGTCTTTTAGCAAACAATAGCAATATTGTACAACTTTCTATATTTTGTGGGTATAGCAGCTTCTTTTTATAGTGGTTAATATATACAAAAGAAGCTTCCAGGAAATCAGCAGGGACTCATTTATCAGCTCCTAAAGTTTTGGAAGGCTTCCAAGAAGAGATGGAAAAACTTAGTCATTTTTAGAGATTTGAAACTAAATTTAAATAGTGGAGATGGTAACACTTTCTTCAAGGATTATTTTTAAAATTAGAGGATATGTGTAGAAATTGACCAAAAGGTAATACTCAATAATAAATTAGTAGTAACTTAACAAACTTTTTAAATTTAACAAATATTTATTGATGGCCATATATGTTGGATGGGCTTTGTGTTAGGCACTGGGATATATGTACTATAAGAGAAAAATAATCAAACAAATACAGCAAACTAAAATAGAATCTATATATATATATATATATACACACATACTTTCTCTTAAATCTTCCAGCAGTTTGCTGATTTGACTATTGGTAGAATGCTCTAGTTATCATAAAATATACATTAACACGATAGAACTTTCTTTCACTAACCGAATATTTTGGGCTGAAAATCTTTATGGTGGGGCTGTCCTGTGCATTGTAGCCTGTTTGGTGGCATGCCTGGCTTCTGCTTCCTACATGCAAATGGTACCACCACCCACGCTGTGACAATAAAATATGCCATCAGACATTGCCAAATTTCCCTAAGGGACAAATTATACCCAGTCGACGTCACTGGATTGGTATAAATAGCTGAGTTAAAAGAGAAGTGGACCAGGAGGGGAAAAAAAAAAAACAACTAGGATTGAAAACTAGCTTTGTCCACTGACTATTTCTGCATTCATTTAAACAGGGATTAAATTTAGAGAACAAAGCATATAGTAATTGGGTTATGCTAATGGGATTTCACAAAAATTATAGCTCTTTCACTACGTTTCCAAAGTAAGACCTGAGCTTTCAAGCACTAGAGTAAAAGTAGCTTGCAGTAAGTGAAAAATACCCGTTTCTAGCATTAGCAATCCATGCACCTCGTAGTTAAGTGACAGAAGTACTGGTCATCTTTTTTTTTTTTTTAATTTTATTTTATTTTTAAACTTTACAGTATTGTATTAGTTTTGCCAAATATTGAAATGAATCCGCCACAGTTATACCTGTGTTCCCCATCCTGAACCCTCCTCCCTCCTCCCTCCCCTCCCCTCCCTCTGGGTCGTCCCAGTGCACCAGCCCCAAGCATCCAGTACCGTGCATTGAACCTGGACTGGCGACTCGTTTCATACATGATATTATACATGTTTCAATGCCATTCTCCCAAATCTCCCCACCCTCTCCCTCTCCCACAGAGTCCATAAGACTGATCGATACATCACTGTCTCTTTTGCTATCTCGTACACAGGGTTATTGTTACCATCTTTCTAAATTCCGTATATATGCATTAGTATACTGTATTGGTGTTTTTCTTCCTGGCATACTTCACTCTGTATAGTAGGTTCCAGTTTCACCCACCTCATTAGAACTGATTCAAATGTATTCTTTTTAATGGCTGAGTAACACTCCATTGTGTATATGTACCACAGCTTTCTTATCCCATTAGCAGATGAATGGATAAGAAGTACTGGTCATCTTATGTGTCGGTAAGCTCAGTAACAGTGTCCTTCTCTAAAGCTCAGTTTCGTTATCTGTCAAAGGAGGATTGAGTCCTTATTTCTCAAATGTGTGTTGAATATCCAGTTAAGAATTTCCACTAGTCCATATATTTACTTCTGTGTCATATCTTAACATGCAGTGTTACAATAAGTTGTTTGTTTGAATGTCCCTCTAAAGTGTAAGAAGAGACAGTGTCTTGCTAATCATTGCATCACAAGTTCCTTACCCAGTATCTGATATAGAGCAACAAGTGATAAATGTTTGTCCAATGAATGACTTATTTGATGAATCTATGTTTTTAGATCTATTGGTTAAGTTTCCTTCCTTTCTTCCTCCTTTCCTCCCTTCCTTTTCATCCTTTTCCTTTCCTTTACTCTCCTTTATTTATTTAAAAAAATTTCTACTACCAGTATAACCAGAAGCCACAATGATAAGCCAGGTATGTAAGCACCCACAAATTCTTATCATTTTAGGGGCTTCTGCACTAAACAAAATTCTTCCTACAGGTGCTCACCAAAGAATGGAATTCATATAACTGAACACAGAAATTTTTTCCTGAACATTGGGACATTTATTTCAAATAGGAATATCTTTGTAAAAAGGTAATGGATATATGATGTTTACATTTTGAATCAAGTTCAAGTTATGTCAGGAAACAAAATAAAAATTCCAGAAAATAATTTTAACTATCTTTAGATAATTAAAACCCTAGAGAATTAAAAGCATTAAGAGATACATACAGCCATGTGCAAATCTACAGGAGATAATTCATCTCTAGCTCAACTCATCTTTCTGCTAATATGCCTAGTTAGTTACAAACTTTCCTATCCTAGGAAAACCATTGAGGGGTGAATACAAGTAAAGGCACGGGAAATTAATTTCATTTTTTCAATACTTTTTAGAAAGTAAATATTTGCAGAAGAGGGTCTCTGTCTCTGTCTTTCAAATCCCTAAAGCAAATTGAACAGGTTTTCAAATGTGAAATCAAATAAATGCATTCTCATGAGATAGCATGCTCTACAGAAATAGGACTTTCTTTAGTCTCAGTTCTACTATTAAAAAATATGACTAGAGAAAACGTTTAGCCCTCTATGAGCTTAATAGTGTTCCCCAAACTTCATGTATACACAGAAGCTCAGGCTGCAATCTTATTTGGAAATACGATCTTTGCTGATGTAATTAGTTAAGGATCTTGAGATCACGTCATTCTGGATTCAGGAAGGACCACACATTCAGTGACTATTATCCTTGTAAGAAGAAGTAGGTACACAGAGAGACTTGGATGGGATAGAGACATATGAACACAGAAGAAACTGGTTTTGAATCTGGAAGTCATTGCACACCACAGATTGGGGCATGAAGGAGGCATGGGACAGTTTCTCTTTTAGAGCCACCAGAGGAAAAGAACCTTGGTGACATCTTTATTTCAGGCTTTTGGTTTTCTGAACGGTGAGAAAATAAATATCTATTATTTTAAGCCATGAAATTTGTGTCATTCTGTTACAGAAACCCTAGAGGAAGCTAAATATATCTTCCCTATACTTTTATTGTTGTCATTTCCATATGTTACAATTGAGCTAGATACTTAGATCAGTAATTATATTGTATTTGCACGTGGTTAACAATGGTAAAAAGATAGACATGTATGCATGGGGAATTGAACCATATGATTAGAAACTTAAAAATACCCCGCAAATCATTTTGCTGGTGGTCAATACAAGATATTATAGGGGAATACAGCAACCCGGGAGGTGGATGGAGGTGGGATCCTGGCAGACAAGGAAAACCTCCAAGGAGAGAATGCTAGATTGAGTTCTGCGAAAGTGGAGAAAGAATCATCCTCATGAACAAGGCTGTGCAGAATGAGGACTTTATTATTTCAGAAGACTTGAGTGGTAAGAATGGGAACAGAAGGAGATGACACGAGAATGCCAGTCAGGATCAGGTCATGAGTGAAACAGTGAAGAGTCTAAAATTTTTCCTGAAAGAATGTGCTTCAGTTTCCTCACCTGTCAAATGTGTAGATTAGCTAAAGTTCTAATTTTGCCTCCTGCTCCAGGCTTCTGAGAATATTAAAATCCTTGACAGTTGTTTAACTTTGCCTCTGACACCTAGATAAGTAAGGTCTGTTCTACTGATCAGCAATAATCATCAAGTAAGTCAGTGATACTGAAAAGCACACAGAGTTAAGTGGTTGCTTAACTAAATTTAAAACGCAGTGCTGTGAGGTTCTATACTAAAAAGATTAATTTAATAAAACCAAGATCTGAATTCTATCCCTACAGCTCAGGTTGCATCTTAGTGAAAGTCACTGTGACAATGGGTCATCCAAACAAGCAGCAGATTTTCCTTCTGTTAATGTACATATATCAGCTTTAATCACTTTCGAACAGGGTAACATGACGGTAGTGACAACATGATTAATCTGAAATGAAAAACGTAAAAAAACCATTAAGGAAACTGAAGTGACATATAACCCTGTTCCCCCATCCCCCACCACTCCCCCGCCCACACACACACACTCACACATTATATGAGAGAACTGTCTTCAACTGATCATTCCAGACTGTCTTCATCAGGCTCAAATTTTGTTATTGTAAAGGAAGATATTACAAAGCTTGTCGTACTGCACACAAGTCTTTGGAGCTGAGAATCCTGAGTCCAACCCATGCTCTGCCATTTGTGAGTATGTTTCCTTGGAGAAAGTATTTAATGTCTTGGAATATCAGTTCCTCAGCTACAAAATGAGAATGATACATTCCATGTTGAACAGTGAGCATGATGATTAATACAATTATATATCTCATCCATCAACTATAGTAATATTTAATACATTTAAGTGTTTAATAAATGGTGCCTTTTAAATTACCCTCATCAGTTATGTTTTAATGGAAAATATAACAGAAACTTTTAAAAAAATCCTTGGATCTTGAGTAATTTTTAATAAAGTAGATTAAAAAAAATTTTTATGGTCCTGAATACACTCTTAGACCACTCCACACATTAAAATGATTCAATTTTGCTAGATGCTATGGAGAATTGGTCAGTTCAGTCACTCAGTCATGTCCAACTCTATGATCCCATGGAATGCAGCATGCCAGGGTTCCCTGTCCATGACCAATTCCTGGAGCTTGCTCAAACTCAGGTCCATAAAGTTGGTGATGCCATACAACCATCTCATCCTCTGTTGTTCCCTTCTCCTCCTGCCTTTTACAAAATTATTTATAATTCATTTCTACACAATAGTATGTTGGAGAAGGCAATGGCATCCTACTCCAGTACTCTTGCCTGGAAAATCCCATGGACGGAGGAGCCTGGTAGGCTGCAGTCCATGGGGTCAGGGAGGGTCGGATACGACTGAGGGACTTCACTTTCACTTTTCACTTTCATGTATTGGAGAAGGAAATGGCAACCCACTCCAGTGTTCTTGCCTGGAGAATCCCAGGGATGGGGGAGCCTGGTGGGCTGCCGTCTATGGGGTCACACAGAGTTGGACACGACTGAAGCGACTTAGCAGCAGCAGCAGCAGTAGTATATAAGGATCCTGTTGATTTTTCTCCCAGTAATTTGGAGCTGTAAAAAACATCAGACCTACTAATAGAGTAACCAGTTGCAGCTAATAGTACATTTTTATCTGAGAAGGGCTACCTTTCCATTATTTTGAATAATTCATGAAAATTTCACATCAGCAGTCAGTTATGTGGCAATGAGGACTGTTTTAATCAGATCCAAAATTATAGTAAAGAAGACTAGTCTTTGATAGTGTTGGTTCCTTTCCTGTGTTGGTTCCCGTCCTAATTTGGCCACAGCATACTGCAAGAGTAAGAAAGCCTCTTTGGTAATGTGAGGTCAGCAAAGATCATTTCATATCATTAATACAGTCATCAAATGAGATAATATATATGGCAGCACCAAGTTAAATGCCTTAGACACAAGAAGCAACAGAGTGATCATCGTTTTAAATAGTACAGACACATATACATGCCACCTTCAGTCTTTTTGTGGGCATAGGCTATGTATTTAAATGAACAAAAAAAGGAAACAATAAATTTGGACACCACATCAATGACCTACTTACACAGTCAAAATGCCTAGAACAATTGTTTATTTTTAGATTCACTTTTTATTGTATAGACCTGGACAGTTTGTTCCACTATTATGTTCTTTCCAGTGTAAAGTGCACTCTTGGTGAACACTAAACACAATAGAGGACATTTTATGCTATTTTTAGATCTAAAAATATCTTCAGTTCAGTTCAGTTCGGTCACTCAGTCATGTCCAACTCTTTGCAACCCCATGGACTACAGCACGCCAGGCCTCCCTGTCCATCACCAACTCCCAGAGTTTACTCAAACTCATGTCCATTGAGTCAGTGATGCCATCCAACCACCTCATCCTCTGTCATCCCCTTCTCCTCCTGCCTTCAATCTTTCGCAGAATCTGGGTGTTTTCAAATGAGTCAGTTGTTCACATCAGGTAGTCAAAGTACTGGAGTTTCAGCTTCAACATCAGTCCTTCCAATGAATATTCAGGACTGATTTCCTTTAGGATGGACTGGTTGGATCTCCTTACAGTCCAAGGGACTCTCAAGAGTTTTCTCCAACACCACAGTTCAAAAGCATCAATATGTTATGATGCCTCAAATCAACTAGTCAAACAAAATGCACAATCTACAGTGACTCTCTTGGAGAAGGAAATGGCAACCCACTCCAGTGTTCTTACCTGGAGAATCCCAGGGACGGGGGAGCCTGGTGGCTGCTGTCTGTGGGGTCGCATAGAGTCGAACACGACTGAAGCGACTTAGAAGCAGCAGCAGCACAGTGACTCTCAAAGAGTCGGACATGACTGAATGACTGAACGGAACTGAACTGAACAGTGACATATGTTATTGTCTACATCCTGAGGTTCAGAACATACTTTTTTTTTTTCTCTTGACAAAGCAGCACTTTATTTTTATCAACCATTCACTATTTATCTGAACTTTGTAAATGCCACACAAAGCCAAATGCTGGGAATTTAATATGCAGAGAGAATATCTATTAGTTTTAAACACAAACATACATCTTAACATGTCCTTGAAAAATTGGCATAGTAGCATCACTTATCTGGGGATAAAAATAAAAAAAAAAAAAAACAACTATGGCACTTTTTATAACTTGTGTGTAATGGATAGGATTATATAAAATACATATGGCTCATTTTCATTATTCATATATTATAAAGAAATGGCATTATTGCGGCTGCCCAAGGATTTTGCCTTAATCCCACTCAGCCTTGTCCTTAAAAAATGAGAAGCCACAGATAAAATGTAATCTCTTCAGATATATGAGTCCAAATTCTAGGCTCCAAATGCCCATTCATTCGTTTAGTATAGATGCAGTGTAACAATGGATGATACTCTCTCTCAACTCATTATTGCTTCTATGGCACCAAGTACCAATTAGAGAAAAGCTCCTTCATCTCTGATGCATTTATGTGCCCCAAATCTCCATATACTAGAAAGAGATAAATAAATGATAAATAAAAATACAGTCCATAGAAAGTTATTTTTTAAAGTGACTTAAAGAATACACAATATTTAGACTCAAATTTAATATATTATTCAAAAAAATGTGGAATTTAGCATTTCACACCCATTGGGCTTGCCTCTATCTAGGTAGGGGAAGCTGGGCATGTTCTATGAACTCTGATCTCAGATCCTTATTCCAGATAATGGATATAATAATAATTCAGTGGGTATAATAATTACCTTTAAAGGTAATTATCATGACAGTGAAATCTGATAAGTGAATTTTGAGGCTCCTAATACCTCTTTTTTCCTTAAGCTTTTCTGGAACAATCCTAAACTTAACTGTGGCAATTAATAGCAGAGAGGAAGGTATTGGACCTGGGACCAGGAAGATCTAGCCCAACTTTTTTTCTTTATAATTTAATGCGTGTCAGAGAAGAACAAGTAACTTAATCTCAGAATTGTAATTTACTCATCATAAGAATGAAAAAAACAGTATCTGGTATCTACCTCAGGGGCTTATTGATGCTGAATTAGAAGCTAGATATTAAAATGACTTGTTAACTGTGGCAAAGCTTTCAAAGAAAATAGCTGGGCAGCTGACTTGGAGTAATTCTCAGAGTGTTTTGTTGCACAAGAAAAAACAAGATGTGCAGAAATATATAAAAGATAACCACACCTCAAACAAATACTAGTATTGGGGTGGTGAAAGTAGTTTGGCAGGGGATCAGCAAATAAACCAATAAAGTTACAAAACGTTTTAACGAAATAAAGAAAAAATACACAGTGCATACTCAAAATGTGTGATACAGTCTATGTAAATGTACAGTGCATAAATATTTGGATGCATGTTGTAGACATTTGGGAATTCCCTGGTGGCTCAGACGGTAAAGAAACTGCCAGCAATGCAGGAGACCTGGGTTTGACCCCTCGGTTGGGAAGATCCCCTGGAGGAGGGCATGGCAACCCACTCCAGTATTCTTGCTTGGAGAATCCCATGGGCAGAGGAGCCTGGCAGGCTACAGTCCATGGGGTCACAAAGAGTCAGACATGACTGAGAGACTAACATGTTCACTTTCTGTAGACATACAGTGAATTACACAAGGAGGATCATCAAAACATTAAAGGCAAACATCTCAGAGTAAAATATAATATTTCTACATTATTTCTAGACTTGTTCTGTATTATTTTATTTTTGTTAAATGAGCACATATTATTTATAAAATCTAAAATACACACATTTTTATTGTAAAAAAACCAAATCACTAACTAAATTGAAAGGAACACTATCCATCACACCTAGCATTTCTGACCTACCTGCAGCTATTTCCCATCCTTTTCCCATTGTAGACGTTACTAGCTGAGCTTAGCATCCTTACTTATCAGGGCTGGATCAGTTCAGTTCAGTTCAGTCGCTCAGTCATGTCCAACTCTTTGCGACCCCATGATACAGCCTCATAATTCTTCACAGTGCAACAGAAACCATTTCTAAATGATGAGGGATGATTACATAGGATGAAGTCAATTTGCCATCAAGGCTCCAATTCATTTCCTGGAAGGTACAGATCTGGATTTTCATCTCTACATCTCTGCATTAGATATGCAAAAATTTAGCCAAATGTTTATGAAATAAATGAATATTTTATTAAGATTATAAAGTGAATGATGTGTTCATAAGATTAAAAATAGTGGTACTAGGGAATAATTCAATTTAAAAATTCATTGTTCATGTATGCCAATGATTCTGTCAGGGAAATAGGTCAAGGCGGTAAAAGGATATTTTGTTTCCAAAGTAGAGAGAAAGATCAGACATGGCACATATCTCAAAATTGTGTGCTCATGATCTTATTATCACTAAAGAAACAACAGGACATGTACTTATTAGCAAAACAGATTATGACCTCAGCAAGATAATCTAAAGATAGATTTCCAGCTGACTTTGCCTTTTAAATTAATAGTGCTTTTCTTGAAATAAATACCTCAGTTCATTTTTCTCATCCATGAAATTGAGCAAAAGAAATCGCTCACCTCCTTCCAAACATTGAATACAAATGAAAGCCCTCTGCTGACAACTAAAAAGGATACAAATGTGAATAATTGTGACATTAGAGGGGCATTACAGAATACTATTTATATGAGGAAATGACATGTGAGTCATGATAAAACAATAAAGCGGGAGGTAATTTTTGGAGAAAAAATTTCCATATCAATAAGTTATTTACTTTTGTTATTTTAAGTTAAGATCCAATAATTCTTTAAAATCATACTTGATTATGGATGATGACAATTGCCTCTTGTTAGTACAATGAATGCTCATTGTGTTGAATTGTGTGTTGTGGGGGTGGAAGGAGAATTACAAATTTTTAAATTCTTGTTTCCTCACAATCCTTTTGATGAAAAAATTAAACCTTTTGGAGCCTTCTATACTATTTGTAAAATGGAAAATCATTCAGAAACATTGCATAAAATGGTTAATAATGAAATATGTTCACCTTGGAAAGGAATAGAGATCATTCTGTCATTTTTGAGATTGCACTCAAGAACTGCACTTATGTTGACTATGAGAGCTACTCCATGTATTCTAAGGGATTCTTGCCCACAGTAGTGGATATAATGGTCATCTGAGTTAAATTCGCCCATTCTGGTCCATTTTAGTTCACTGATTCCTAAAATGTCCATGTTACTCTTGCCACCTCTGTTTTACCATTTCCAATTTACCTTGATTCATGGACCAAAGAAGCTGGAGAAAATTGAATGGTTCTATGAAGACATACAAGACCTTCTGGAACTAACACCAAAGAAAGATATCTTTTTCATCATAGGGGATTGGAATGCAAAAGTAGGAAGTTAAGAGATACCTGGAGTAACAAGCAAATTTGACCTTGGAGTACAAAATGAAACAGGGCAAAGGCTAATAGAGATTTGCCAAGAGAATGCACTGGTCATAGCAAGCACCTTCTTCCAACAAGACAAAAGATGACTTTACACATGGACATCACCAGATGGTGAACACCAAAATCAGACATATTCTTTGCAGTCATAAACGGAGAAGCTCTACACAGTCAGTAAAAACAAGACCAGAAGCTGACTGGCTCAGATCATGAAGTATTCACTGCAAAATTCAGATTTAAATTGAAGAAAGTAGGGAAAACCACTAGACCATTTGGATATGACCTAAATCAAATCACTTATGATTATACATTGAAAGTGACAAATAGATTCAAGGGATTAGATCTGATAGATAGAGTGAGTACCTGAAGACTATGAACAGAGGTTTGAGACATTGTACAGGAGGCAGTGATCAAGATCATCCCCAAGAAGAAGAAATGCAAAATCGCAAAATGGTTGTCTGAGGAGTCCATACAAATAGCTGAGAAAAAAAAAAAAGAAGAAGCAAAAGGCAAAGGAGAAAAGGAACAATATCTGAATGCAGAGTTCCAAAGAATAGCGAGGTGAGATTAGAAACACTTCCTAAATGACTAATGCAAAAAAAAAAAAAAAAGAGGAAAACGATAGAATGGGAAAGATTACAGATCTCTTTAAGAAAATTAGACCAAGGGAACGCTTCATGCAAAGATGAGCACAATAAAGGACAGAAATAGCATAGACCTAACAGAAGCAGAAGACATTGAGAAGAGGTGGCAAGAATACACAGCAGAACTATTCAAAAAAGATCTTCATGACCCTCAACATGATGGTGTGATCACTCACCTAGAGCCAGACATCCTGGAGTGCGAAGTCAAGTGAGCCTTAGGAAGCATCACTACAAACAAAGCTAGTGGAGGTGATGGGATTCCAGTTGAGCTATTTCAAATTCTAAAAGATGCTGCTGTTGAAGTGTTGCACTCAATATGCTAGCAAATTTGGAATGCTCAGCAGAGGCCACAGGACTGAAAAAAGTCAGTTTTCATTCCAATTCCAAAGTAAAGCAATGCCAAAGAATGTTCACGCTACCACACAATTGCACTCATCTCACATAGTAGCAAAGTAGTGCTGAAATTTCTCCAAGTGAGACTTCAACAGTACATGAACCCAGAACTTGTAGATGTTCAAGCTAGATTTAGAAAAGCAGAAGAATGAGGGATCAAATTGCCAACATCTGTTTGATCTTCAAAAAAGCAAGAAAGTTCCAGAAAAACATCTGCCTCATTGACTACGCTAAAGCCTTTGACTGTGTGGGTCACAGCAAACTGTGGGAAGCTCTCAAAGAAATGAGAATACCAAACCACCTGACCTGCCTCCTGAGAAATCTGTATGCAGCTCAAGAATCAACAGTTAGAACAGGACTTGGAACAACAGACTGGTTCCAGTTGGGAAAGGAGCATGTTAAGGCTGTATACTGTACCTTGCTTAACTTATATGCTGGAGAAGGCAATGGCACCCCACTCCAGTACTTTTGCCTGGAAAATCCCATGGATGGAGGGGCCTGGTAGGCTGCAGTCCATGGGGTCACCAAGAGTCGGACATGACTGAGCAACTTCACTTTCATTTTTCACTTTCATGCTTTGGAGAAGGAAATGGCAACCCACTCCAGTGTTCTTGCCTGGAGAATCCCAGGGATGGGGGAGCCTGGTGGGCTGTTGTCTATGGGGTCACATAGAGTCAGACACGACTGAAGTAACTTAGCAGTAGCTGCAGTAACTTATATGCAGGATACATAATGTGAAATGCCAGGCTGAATGCGGCACAAGCTGGAGTCAAGATTTCAGGGAGAAATATCAATAACCTCAGACATGGAAATGACACCACCCTTATGGCAGAAAGCAAAGAGGAACTAAAGAGCCTTTTGATGAAAGTGAAAGAGGAAAAATGAAAACGCTGGTTTAAAACAACATTCAAAATATATGATCGTGGCATCTGGTCCCATCATTTCATGGCAGATAGGGAAACAATGGAAACAGTGAGATACTTTCTTTTCTTGGGCTCCAAAATCACTGCAGATGGTGACTACAAGCATGAAATTAAAAAGCTGCTTGCTCCTTGGGAGAAAAGCTGTGACCAACCTAGGCAGCATATTAAAAGCAGAGACATTACTTTGCCAAGAAAGATCTGTCTAATCAAAGCTATGGTTTTTCCAGCAGTTATGTATGGATGTGAGTTTTGGACCATAAAGAAAGCTGAGTGCTGAAAAACTAATCCTTTTGAACTGTGGTGTTGGAGAAGACTCTTGAGAGCCCCTTAGACTGCAAGGAAATCAACATCCATTTGATCATAGAAAAAGCAAGAGATAAAGAAAATCAGTCTTGGATATTCATTGGAAGAACCAATGTGGAAGCTGAAGCTCCAATATTTTGGCCACCTGATGTGAATAACTGACTCATTGGAAAAGACCCTGATGCTGGGAAAGATTGAAGGTGGGAGGAGAAGGGGACGACAAAGGATGAGTTGGTTGGATGGCATCTCTTGATAGATGTGAGTTTGAGCAAGTTCTGGGAGTTGGTGACAGACAGGGAAGCCTGGTGTGCTGTAGTCTATGGGGTCACAAAGAGTCGGACATGACTGAGGGACTGAACTGAATTGAATTAAATCTGTTTGGTAGTTTTAAAAATATAATAATTTCATGACAGCTCCTTAGATTTCTTTCCATCAGTAAACATTGCCTTGTGGCCACTGTATATAAAACTTTGCTGAGTACTTCAGGGGATACTGTGGGAAGGACAAGATAACACAAAAGTGGGTGAATTTAACATAGTCTTTAAATGTCTCTTTAAAGATAAAAATCCATTGTTGGGGCTTACATTTCAATTTTGTGGCATATATTAATTAAATTGTTAACTTTCACTAAGTATTTTGCTACATATTTAGAATATGGGCTTCTCCTGGTGGTTAAGACAGCAAAGAATCTGCCTGCAATGCAGGAGACCTGGGTTCAAACCCTGGGTTGAGAAGATCCCCTGGAGAAGGGAATTAGAATACACTCCCTACCCCATAAAGAAGATAGATAGATCTGCGATAAAATAATGATATGCTATTAGTACAGTACTAAATGGTATTATAGAAAAAAAAAAAGTCTGTGGGGATAGAGAGGAAATCCTTCTTTCCCTAATACATACAAACATGCACACTATCCGTATTTGTCCAGTTTAGAAAGGCCTTTTGAAGAAGGTGTTTCTCAAGCTGTGTCTTAAAGAAGAAGTCAATTAAATCACAGGGACATGGAGAGAGAGAATGAAGAGGCGATTCAGAGGAAAGGTAGATATCTATTGGGCAAATTTTGAGGCCACTGCTCTACTGACCCCTTCTGAAGACAATAACTT